>NW_027072034.1:19790564-21239355 GCF_038088225.1 Cyrtonyx montezumae
TTGAAAAGTGGGCACACAAGAATTTAATGAGGTCCAACAAAGCCAAGTGCAAGGTGTTGTACTTGGATTGTGGCATTCCCATATATGTCTACAGACTGAGAGAAAAACTCCTTGAGAGCACCTCTGCAAAGGACTTGGGGGTCAAGTCAGGTGAAAAATCAGGTGAAAAATCTGACTTGAGCCAGTGGTGTGCGTTGGCAGCATAAAACGCCAGTAGTATCCTGGACTGCATCAAAAGAGGTGCGGCCATCAGGGAGAGAGTGCTGATTGTCCCTCTCAACTCTGCCCTTGTACTGCCTTGTACTACCCGAGCGTGAGAAGGATGTGGAGCTGTTGAAGAGTGTACAGATGAGGGCCACAAAGATGTTCTAAGTGCTGAAACACTCCTCCTATGATGAAACGCTGAGTGAGTTGGGCTAGTTTAGCTTATAGAAAACTGCAGGGACACCTCAATGTGATCTTGCAGTACTTCAGAAGAGCTTGTAAGCAGGAAGGGGACAGACTCATTACATGTTTTTTTTAATTCTGCTCAATGCCTTTCTCCTTTCCTATCTCTTACTCACTTCTCTCTCTCTCTTTTTTTTTTTAACGCTTTTAAAATAACTTGTTTCGAACACTACAACAATTATTTATGATTCCTACCTTTATTGCTTTCTAAGTTGTATGACAGTTCCATTATTCAGTATGTGAGATATTCAGGTTCCTTCTGGACAGGAAAGTAGTACAATATTTTGTGTGTATTTCTGGAAATCAAAATAAAACAAGCTATCATTCCTTTTATATTGAAAGTACTGTAGCCTGGGCTCAAACCATCTCGAGTCATTTAACAGTGTGCTGAGACTTTCCTTATTTACTAGGGGGAAAAAAGCATCTCTTTTTTTTTTTCTATTAGGCAATTCACACTTGAGATAGCCTTGGTTTCATGTCTCTTTTTTTGTTTGTTTATTGGCTTTAGCTTCCTAGGATGAGTACAGTCAAAACGGAGATATCTTACATAGGATATTTTTTTTAGATAGGATGTGTTTCATTGCAAATGTAAGATCTCATTTGTTGTGAGCAATGTAAAATTTAGACTGCATATGCTCATGTGAACCTTAGGTAAATATCTTTCAAGAACAGGTTAACCACTTTTCGGCACCACAAAAATTCTACAGGTTCTTAAATTCTTTTATCAGCACCCTAGACAAAAAAAAGTAATAATAATAATAATTGCAAAACCCTAATGGGTTTATTTATTAGGAGTAATTTGAGTGTACTTAATTAACTCAGAGTATATTTTCATTACATAAAGCTTTAGAAGAAATATTGGTCTAAGGATTCCCATATGCACGACACCTCAGTGCTTTAGATTTTCTTTTCTTTTTTTTTTCCTTTGTTTGGGTGGGCTAGGGGAGCTTGAGAGATGGAATGAATAAGTAGAAGACTGCTTTTACCCTACTCCAGTACATTCTGTACAGGGCACAATTGTTTTTCACCAATAATTTTTAATAACACATGCTGTGATTGTAGTGAATTGATTCCAAAGAGAGGGAAAAATAGGATCACATCAGGTAACTTTCTCCAATAACTTGGTGGTTAATGTGCTTGCCCAAGAAATGTAAAACACAAGTTATAAGCCATTGTAAAGCAGGTTAAGAATGAAGCCCAAACTAATTCCTTATAGACCATGGAATTCAATAATCCCCAAACAAAATTAATGGCAAGGTTGAGTATTTTAAAAAAAATCACAGTATTTGTAGCAAAAAAATTTACAATAGCAATCCAATAATATATTTTTTATTTAGAATGGGATGTATAATCAGCTTTTCAGGAAATATACTTTAATTATGGACAAGGAGTAAGCAAAGACAAAATGCTGTGTCACTGCTAAGCTTTTTGTACAGTCTAAACCCTACTAATCTGAATAGATGATACTTAAATTAATTCTATTTGAAGGAATCTAAATGTAGTCCTCTGTGCTTTACTGGCAGTGACATCAGTTGATCATTTCCCTTGTTACGAAATGCTTTAATCACATTAAAACCTTCTTGACATTTTAAATTACCATACTGCTGAAAAAGAAGTCATTCATGCACTAAAACTCTGTAGCTATCTGTTTCTTTTCCTCAATTTCAAAGAGCAAACTTTGAGGAAAAAAAGTGTTATGAAAGTAAATCTACTGCAGTTAATCATTTTGAATACAAAATGAATTGTAGAAAACATCTTACTTGAGTGTCAAAAAACAGTAGGAAAAAGAAACCAGAATGTCTATGGAAAGAACACGTCTATTTAGTTCAGGGATAGCATGAAATTGTGAAATATCAAACTGACCTCAGCTTGCAGGAATGGTAATACAAATAATGAAAACTGCAAAATTGCCATCAAGTAAAAATCAAGTTAGAGAGAGCTTATCTTCTGTACAACCATTTCCAACGTAAAAGGTGATGCTGAATAAGGAACCTAGAGTAGATTGAACTATGACAATTATGTCATGGAAATAAAATATCGATGATCAAGATCAGATAAAAAAAAATGTAGGGTCCAATTCAGGTGTCTATATACCTGATAGATGGACTACAAACAAATGCAAGGAAAAATGGGAAAGGAGAAAACAGAATATGTGCTGAGAGACATGAGTTTACAGAGAGCATACCGAGGCATAGCAACAAAATTGTATGAGTTAAGGGCTGCAGGAAGGTGAAATGTAAACTTGTGCATAAGAGACAGCCTTTCAGTTATGAATAAGAATTTCCATACAGTTGAAGCTCGTCAACTGAAGGCAAGCAAAGAATCTAAGACTAAGGTAACTGATTGGAAGATTGATGTGAGCTATTTACACTCCCTGGTAATTTAGATCCATGGAAGGCTTATTATCTTTGGCACAGCTATAGATCCAGGGACGAATTTTAAACATGCATTCATCTTCTTCCCAGTCTATATCATATTTCAATATGATGATACCTGCACTTAAGGGAAAAAGGAACTTTACTACTTTTTCTAAAGCTATTTAATGTTTAAATATTCTTTTAAAAGTATAAGCTATATAAAAATCAAACAATAATTTTCTCTTCAAATTCCATCTTATTCCTTATAACTTTTTATATTATTTTATGAAGATATGAATAGTATAATTATTAGTATGTCATTGTATTTCAGTGTGATAGGGGAACCATTGGTTAAATATATTTACTTTATAAATATATTGACTTTGATTATCTCTTGAACCCAGTTGTGCATTTTTGTCCCTAAGGGTATTTTTCACACTCAATATCACAATTATGTAGAGCAATAAAGGTAGAATTAATCCATAAGGAACTTCTCCCTTCATTGAATTTTTCAAGGAAATATTTTCAATCAGAAATGTATCATTAATAAAAATTTTGTTTGTTATCCTGTCGGCCATAAACTTCTCAAACTGTAGGGATGGTGAATTTTGAACCATGTTTCCTGTCAAATTCTTGTAAGTCCTGTGAGACTTTGCAAAATGAAAAAAAGAATACAGCATTCTGCTTTTGTGCCTTTTCTTGTTAAGCCTATATATGTTTTTTTTTGTTTGTTTTGTTGTTGTTGTTTTTTTTCTAAGAGGATATTGTTTGAGGAATTCAAAATAAAAATAAACATTTTCCTCAAAGAAATAAAAATTTAATCCCAGGAATTCGTTTTTCAATTTCTGTACTAATATTACTCATATATTACAAAGTTTTGGCAGTTTGTCTGCACTCACACTCACCCCCACACCCCATGACCAGTATTTGCCTAAAGCTGATTCTTTCTAATTGTTTCCCAGAGAAAGAATATATTTTGCTTGGATATCATGATCTCTGAGTCTCAGAGCTCCCACAACACTTTTTCATATACATATAAAACTTATTAAAAATGACTTCTGGAGTCCTTGAAAAATAGAAACTGATATCCGCTTCTTTTCATTTAAGAATATTTATGTTAATTCCTGAAGAAAAAGCTCTTTGGCTTCTTGCTCAGTTCTGTAATCGATGATCTCTGTTTCAATCATAGCTTTACCTAGCAATCTTAGTAATGTTTGCACCTTGCTTAGATACAGTACTAGGTAAAAGGGTTCTCAAAAGTATAGAACAGCTTTACAAGATTCTTATACATACAATATGAAGGAGAGTGCAAGAGTGTTGCTTGTCTGAATCTGTCACAGATACCTCCATGTATTTCTCTCTGTATTTTTTGCTAGGCACTCATTTCTGTCTCTTAAGGTAGATTTCTGAATGACTTTGTCTCTTTTCTGAGATGTTTTGACTGGAATGGAAGGGAAAATCATTCCAATTCTGCTTGCTTACTGTGTAGTTTCCTGCAGCCTTTCTTTTACCGAGTTCGATTGCTGCATTTAATTTAAACAATACTTTAATTCTTCTGATGTGGCCTCACCTTTCAGTCAGTCTCAGTTACAGTCATTTAATCATTCATCTCAGTGTAAACAGTCCATCAGGTCTTCAACAGTAGAACAATGATGCAAAAAAAAGATGGAAATCCATATTATGAAAGAGGTCCTAAATCAACTCCTTACTGATTAATTTCCCCTTTAGTCATAATGCCTAACTTATCCTGACTAAATCAATCAAAAAGCTATTACTTTAATACTTGCAAGTGTTACTTTCAAAATCAATAAAAACTGAATTCATTTTTACGATACAATTTATTACCAAAATAAAAGTCCCCATTTATTTGGGCTAGACATCCATCAAAAACTGTAGCAGTTGGCAGAATCCTGGTTGTTGGCCCAGCGTATTTTTTAGTTTTTAATTCATAATTTTCAAGTTTGTATGGTTTTTTTTACAGTTTCATTAACTTCAGTACATGTATTACTAGTATTACTATAAGTTTCATGAATATGTCTTTCTTTTTCTGTGCACAAGTTTGCTTCATGATCAATGATTTCACAGGAAACCTTTGCCCCATGTGCCACTTTTTTCTTGCACAGACATTAAATGCAATTGCAATTGAAATGATTCAAATTGAATGCAGTTGGGGAAAGACAGGACTCACAAACCTTGTGAGCCAATGGTGCAAGGTGCCAGGAGAAGCAGATACACCAGGAACAAAAAAATGAAGTGAAAGAAGGCCATTTTAAATATATGCAAATGCACGTAGCCTTGGAAACAAGCAGGAGGAATTAAACCTCCATGTTCAGATGCAGGATTGTGACATTACTGATACTGTAATATGTGGTGGACCTTTACAAGAAAATATCTACACAGAATTGTTTTGTGGTGGGGGAGAAGAAATAAGAATATAGCTTCCTTGAGGAGGCACGTATTCTCAAACCTAATCATCTCAAAGCATATCCACAAACTAGGGCTGGCTTTAAGACTAGAGAACAATCCTGTAATTTCAAACTTTAGGTCATCACATTTGTTTTTATTTTCTTTAACAGTATGGCGTATATTTAAAACATCTGTTTGTATCTATGTATGTATACAAATAGATGTGCATATTCACACTCCCAACTAGCTCATCAGAAGCGTTTTTCCATATTTTAAATATCTGTGACTTATGTCTCTATCATGCTTAAACAGTAAAGCATAGCAGAAGTTACACCACTATCAATATCATCCTTATCCCTTAGATCTGCTTCTGCACTTAAGCCGTTACCCAGAATTGAAATCCTTTAAAGCTGAAATGTGCAGGCCTTACTTAATTCTCAATCATTAAAACTACCATTGAAATCAGTAGAGGTCTGCCCAGTACAAACTGATAAGAACCAAAGAGGTTTTTTTAACTGTGATAAGTGCACCCGTGTGTTCAGAGCTTTGTGCAAGAGAAACCCATAAAGTTAATCCTAGTGAAAATAGGGTATATGTGAAAGAATTTTTTTTTCTTTTTCTTCTTTTAAGATTTTCATTTTCAGTTTCATTTTGTATCTCCACTTGGAATTCTAGAAAAGTTGTTTTTATTTTTCAGAGTCAATATGTTATGTTCAAACATAGATGAATCCCAGGTTCACTAACAGCATTATACATGAGCTGCTATCTTATGCATCCAAATTAGTTTATATAGCCTATGGGATATAGAAAGCATGTAACCATATAGGATATAAACAAAATTGTAGCATAGGAACAAGCCTCGGTGATACTGATGACACAAATGCTCAGCAGTGTTGAAGGAGGAAGTGACAGAAATATACACCAGATGTTCCTTTGCTCTGTAAGGGCACACATGAATCCAATGTTGCAGCAATTAGTCTGTCACCTAACTGCACTCCTGAGCAAAAGTGATGAGCAAAAGCATGCCTGCTACATCTTTGAAACACTAAAAAACTGTGGTTCAGGTAAACAAAGCTATCCAGACTTTCTCTGAGTGAAAAGGATTTCTGATTTCCAAACAACAGGAAGCTGAGAAAATGGATTTTTTATGGGTTTTTTTAATGTAGCTCTGCTCAGGCAACTGAATATATATACTGAGTAGCTCATTTTCTGCATTAGTATGGTAGACTTGCAAATCTAGCAGTGCTATTACTGCTTCTGTAATTTTTCATATTAGAATTTCAAAAGATAAAAGGAAAAAAAAAAAAGGATGGAATTTTGTATGCTTGTTTTTATTTATTTATTTTCAAAAGGTGAAAAAAAGAATTGGATTTAACATCGTTCCTGCATCAAAGGAAGAACAGTCCCATAGAGATGCCAAGCAGCTAGGAAGCAGCTTTGCAGAAAAGATCATTGGAGTCCTGGTGGACACAAAATTAAACACAATTGCTTCATGAAGCAATTAAAAAAAAATTTCTGATAACTAGAGACCCCTACTCAGAGTAAAGTTTTGTCAGAATTTTAGAGGCACATACCTAGTAAGTTTATGGAGTAAATATATCTTTTTTGATAAGGAAAAATGTTGTTATACCTTAAGATACATTTTTTTTCAAAGAAAGGATTACTGAAGACTTGCTGTGTGTCTGAACCAGTCTATGAATCTGTTAGCAACTTGCAACTTTCAACTGTCAAACAAATTAACAGTTTCTTCACTTAAGCAATGGAGTTCTTTCCAGTGTGCTAAATCCAAGCTTCCTAGATTTAACTGAACACATTGAGCATGTTTGACTCACATTATACTGAATACAGAAAATTACAGTGGACTACTTTTATTGCATGAGGGTGGGGAAGAGCAATTGTGAGTGTGTTTTCCATTCAAATAATCAATTGTACGGTAAGTGAAATATATTCTCACAGTCAAAACTCCTACAAACTCCTAAGAACCTGAATTTTGAGTTCAGCAATATACTTCTGGCACACAGAATTTGGTCATGGCTACTCTGCTGCAGATGCTGCAGAAACTCATTTATTGATCTAGATTTTCAATTGTTTATCTCAAACTGGTTTTACCCCTTGGAGAGTTTGTGGAAATACCTACAAGATGCTGTACAGTTTTCATCATGGGAAAAAAACTGGAGGCTTCATATTTGCTTCTCCATTTATTCCAAAGTTCATTGGGCAGCTCTGAGCAGAGCACTCCTGTTGCCCTTTCCAGGAGTTAATGGCCTACGGATCCAGCCCCGCTAGCGTCTGCACAACCAACCTGCCTGACTGGGGCCAAATGACTGCTCTTCACACCAATGTGGTAAACAGCAAATGGTGTTTATTGTTAGCAGTAGCATCCCTATATAAGTTAGGATCACGCGTGCGCATTACTACTCCTACCGCGCATTCTACCTTCTAAAACTTTCTAGAAGAAAGTTTGCAAAAGCAAAGAATTGTCTCTTCTCGCGAGATCTTGTTCTGTGCCTGCAACATCTCTCCCCCCTTTTTGCCAAAGCAAGTCTAATACAACTCAAGAGGACCCTATCGCGTATATCCCGAAATCTACGCATTGCGCCTATAGATACCATTGTCCTCTTGAGTAAGCCATGTGAGCCTTGACCCGTTACATCACGAACGCAATTTTCCCAATCCTACACCCTTCTATCTAATGGCTACTTTTGTGCCTTAATCTACAAGCTTTCTTTGACCCTATGATAATCTATTCTCTGATCAAAAGCGCGATCTAGTGCATTCTGCAAGCAATTCTGTGTGCATCGGAATATGCATGGAATGATCAGCAACAATATGGCAAGTGTCAAGAGGGCACCTCCTAGCCACGTGAATACAGGGGATAACCAACTAGCCCAGTTCCCAAAGATATTCCTCAGCCAGTCCCCAATTGGGTCATTTTGAACTGTTATCTTTTGCATGTGTTAACCAGTCCAACCGTTTATGCAACGATGCTGAGTGATCGCTAAGATTGAAGCAGCACATTCCTTCTAAGTCTGTTCAACCATGACCTTGAGCCAAAAGCAGGAAGTCGATTGCAGCTCTGTTTTGCAGTACAGCATGTCTGATACTGTCGATGTCCGTTAGAAGATCCGTCAGAAGCTGCGAGGTGACGTTTGCTTGCTTCGCCGACCAACACGCCAGTCTCTCAATTTCTTTCAGGGCTTGGGCTGTGCCAATTGGGGTGATAATGGAGGCAAAAATCCGAGTAGTAGGTCCCCATAGCCGAACCTCGTCACCACAGTCCTTCTTCAATGTGTGCACTGACCTTCTGCTCCGTCACTGTGTGAAACTCCGGGCTATGTTCATCCAGTCCCTCATCTGTGGTGATAGAATAGTTAATTTTCCCAGGTATCACGGCCCCCAATCGCCTTTTCTGGAATTCCTTGCCACGCTCGATCTCCACAAATCAAGAACACTCCATGGGGTAATACACTACTTACATTTGCCCATAATCTTTCTTTGTATCTTTGACCATCGCTAAGACTGTATGGATGGTATGGATATCCCCACCCATATTGCTCCCACCATGTGGTATAATTGCAGCAACAGCTCCAAGTGGTTGGTGTGCAAGTCTGTTGCTTTGGTGCACATGCACAGCATTCTTTATCACTCCTGTTCATACTATTTGGGAAACCGTACCGTGTTACCTCTGCCGTGTATCCACAATAAGAACCTTCCCATGAGAATGTATATATGTCCCTTGGATTAACTAATTCATAAGCGGTGGGGCACCCCTTATGTTTGTCCCAGTACGGGTTTGCCTTTCCGTTCAACCGCCACCATACATCAAGCCTCCCTAATTGTCCATCTGTCCCAAACCCTGCAAAACCGACGCATGTCTCTTGGGCATCAGGTACCCCTTCTGACCCAAGCAATTGTAATTCCTGTGGAAACTGTAGGGAAGTCATATTCAAGAGCTGTATGAGACACCTCATGGTATTAGCCGGGGTGTCTCTAAATAGCAACTCACAACGAGTGAGATTGGACATGTAACCCCGGAACAGAGGAAGGTCTAATGGAAAATTTAACGGGACACCAATCAAACAGGTTCGGAATGGAGAGGTAGCTGATTGTAGAGCCAGACAAAAATCTTGTTGCCCAGTTTGCTTTGCTCAGGTGATCCATACATTGCCTGGCTGCGGTTTCGTAATTACCCCTTGTGCCTCTTGCAACAGAGCTATGAGATTGATTATACCAAACACAGTGTGTTTCTGAGGTACCATTCTTTTCACACTCTGTCTGCCCTGCAGGTCATCCAGGTTGAGAACTGGAGGCCTCATCAGCAGCGGCTGCTTCTCCTCCGTAGGTCGCCTTCGGCCCACAAGAAGAACCTAAATGGGAAACTGAGGTGTCTAATGTTTTATTTGCCGTGTCTGGTTTAATCTTTCTCGAGGGGACCCATACGGTGTTCCCTGTTTCCTGATGTTTTACTGCGGCAAATCCTCTACCCCATACCAATATTGACCAACCCTTTTCCCAAAGTCCTCCATCTGTCTTAATCCTCACTGGTGGTCCCTCCATTATGATCCCCGGTTGCCAGAGTTTCTGTATTGAACACTGGTTGTTATCGCCCCGTTCAAAGTGATTGAGTGAATAAATAGCTTTGGACAGGATTTCTGTTTGCTGGTTAATCGGAATACGGTCCCTGTGTCCCTCCCCCTCCCTTAGCATGCGTATCTTTTCCTTAAGGAGGCGATTTGCACGTTCAACAATCGCCTGTCTGTGGGAATTGTAGGGGATACCAGTTGTGTGGGAAATTCCCCAGGCCTCTAGCCATGCTTGAGTGGATTTCAAGACGAAGCAGGAGCCGTTATCTGTTTTAATCTGATCAGGGACACCTAATACTGCGATAGCAGTGGCCCAGTGATTCTGGGCCACCTCTGAATTTGATCTTGCATGCTGCGTAACTGAAATCATGGTAGAGGCTGTATCTATAGTAACTGCAAGCCAGGCCCGTGGGCCCATGCGGGATTCGAATGTAAAATCAGTCTGCCAAATTTGTAACGGCTTTATGCTGCGAGGATTTACACCAGCACCAATGACAGGAGCAGAATTACAATGTGGGCATGCTTGGACAATACCACGGGCTGCCGAAAGAGAAATTGAACAGGTTCGAGCCAGCGCCTTGGCCCCAATATGGAGGGACGCATGTAAATCATGTGCTGTCCGCATGAAGTAAACTGCAACACCTGCAGCCTTGTCCGCTATCGCGTTGCCCTCTGTGAAGAAACCCGGAACCTCTGAGTGGCTTCGAACATGTAAAATCGCAACAGGGGCTGAGCGGGCCACTAAGGCTTCCTCCAATATGCAAGCTGCTTCTGAGCTAGGTAGCCCCTCCTTTCCCATCTTTACCAATAGTCTAGCAGCGAATGCCGAGTCAGTCACAATATTACATGGAATGTGCTGCCATAGACAAAGGGCCATAGCAACAGTTCTGACCTCAAGAATTTGGACAGTAACAGAAGGATCTGTGAAAATGATGGTCTCCCATTTTCCATCAAAGCCTTGCCAAACAACCACCCCCTGTTTAGTCACCGAGGAAGCGTCGGGAAAAAGCGTTGGCTCTTCCAGAGGCGTTAGCAGAATGCGAGATCTTAAGGAGACATTGAGAGGTCTGGCTAATTCAAAGATTGACAGTGCATCTGAGTAGAGCACCTCCCCTCCAAAACCCTGTAGCGCTAACAGAAAGAGGTCTGGTAAAGGCTGGTATCATGAAAGGCACTCTGCAGATAGATTGCGTCAGGCTCTTTAGCAAAGACTCTGATTGTAAACATACGCGATTTCTGAATTAAAGCTGCCAGGATCTCGATCTAAGGGGTAAAGGCACGCGTTGGCTGCACAGAGAACAACCACCACAGTAGCTTAGGGGTTGCACTCAAGGTGTGCCCTATAACTGCCATGGACCCTTCTTTGCACCGTGAGACCGCTACCTCCAGTGGCTGCTTTGGATCCCAGCACGCCAAAGATTTTTCCATGCACTGTGTAAAGATCTCCTGCCTAGCGGCGTTCGTGCTCGCATTGAACTCTCGGGGTTCTTTTGGGTCGGTTCCTTTAAGCTGATCATAAAATGGCTTCATCAAACGAGGCACAATTCCCAGTGCCCCTCGGACCCACTGTAAAGCCCCTATTAGGCGTTGTACATCCCAGAGGTTAGAGATGTGAGGCTTAATGTCCAAGCTGCTTGGGTGCACAGTATCAGGCCCAAATCAATAACCCAGGTATTCTAGCCCTGGCCCTCTCTGCATTTTCTGTTCTGAAATAATGAAACCTGCTGATGTTAATGTCTCAACAACCTGACTTTCAAGCGCATACAGATCTAGATAACATGAAGTGGCAAGCAAGAGATAATCCGTATAGTGCGCTAATATACAGTGTGGGAAATCGTGACGGACCCCTTCCAACACCTTTCCTACTACTAGCTGACAAATCGTGGGGGAACAAGCCATTCCTTGTGGAAGAACGCGCCACTGGTACCGCGCGGCAGGTTCCATGTTGTTGACAGTCAGTACTGTGAAAGCAAAAGCTTCCCTGTCTTGCTCAGCCAGTGGGATAGAGAAGAAACAATCCTTGAGATCAATTACCACCAATGGCCATTGCTTAGGTATTGCTGACAGAACAGGTCCTCCCTGTTGGACTAATCCAAAGGGAACGAGCTGTTTGTTAACAGTGTGCAGGTCATGAAGTAAGCGAAAGGCCCCAGACCGTTTCTTGATAACGAAAATGGGGGTGTTCCACTGGCTGAGTGAAGGCTCTATATGCCCCAGCCTAAGCTCCACATCTACAAGGGAAATAAGCGCTGAAAGTTTCTCTTCAGGAAGCGGCCACTGATCTACCCAAATGGGACGAGCATCCCGTTTCCAGCGCAAAGGAATAGCATAACAGAGGGACAATTGGTAGACAGTGGCCCTTAGCATAAATTTGTAATGTGTGCACCTATGGATCTTAGGAAGTCTCTCCCCAGTAGTGAGCCTCTAACCGACGCTACCAGTGGCCTGAGCAGTATGGGTTTCTCTAGGGTCCCGTCCCTATTGATAAACACGATCTCAACTTCATTGCTGCCCTTCCACATATTTGTCAACCCCCCCACTCCTGATACAACCTGGTTGTCACCCACTGGCTAATCAGACGGCCAATCTACAAGTGAAATAACTGTGATATCTGCCCCAGAGTCGAGCAGGGCGGTAACTTCAATGGACCTCAATCCCTGAAAGGAGGGAGGCAGCGAGCCAGCGAGCGAAATAAAAGCCCGCACTAGAGGTCGTTCTTGACAGTCAAGCATTAATTCCACGGCGGGCAGGTAATGTGTTTCGGTGGTAGAAACGCCCTCTCTGTCCCTGTTCATGGGATTGCTGCTGCTGGTGCTGGCCCCCAACGACGTACAGGGGAGGTGTCCTGGGCCGGTGGGTCCCTCCCTCTGGCATTTCCCTGCATACCCGCAGTGCGGTGTCTGCACTGTGGGGTAGTGTGACCGTATTTACCACACAGCTGACAAGAAACAATGGTCTGTTTGCATTGCGACTTCAAGTGGCCCATGCGGCCACAGCGGTAGCAGGGGCCCCTAAGGGTTTCCCCACCTCCGCCTTGGTTCATCACTACAACAGCCGCTGCCACCTGGGTCGGCTCTATTGGGTTTATCTTTTCCTTATCTAGCACGTATTTGATGGCCTCCCCTGGTGTTTGAAATTTCGTGGGAGCCGAGCGCAAGAGGACTTTTACCTCCTCTGACGACTTTTGTTGAAGGCAGTCTAAAATAACCAGATTATGGACTGCTCTTGGTAGATCTGAAGCCTCCACAGTTCTTATAAGTCTGTTAGCAAAATCCTGAAAGGACTCTGTCAGCCCCTGACTGATTGCCGTCCACGGCGTATAAGGTGCTGTGTTTTGTGCAAATCGCCTAAACGCTGTTAAAGCCGATTCTGAGGCGGCCAACATTTTGCCTGGATGCAAGCGAGTGACCTGGTCTTGTGGTGTTAACAATCCCACCACAGCCCCAGTTAATCGGGTGATATCAGACCCATGGACTGGGTGGCCGGGATCCCCCTGAGCTGTAGCTAATACACGCTTAAGCTGGCCAATCCATTCTTCCTTCCATACTGTAAACTGAACCGGCTTTAAAACAATCCGCATAAGTGCCTCTCTGTCATACGACAACAGTGGGCCGGCTCCTGCCAAAAAGCTCTAGCGCATTTAACGTTAGTGGGGATCCCAAGCCTTTTTTCTCAGTTGCCTCTACTAAGTGGGCAACACCCTTTGGGCCCAGCGGGACCCAGAGGGGGCCTCCTTCCTCAACCACCACCGGAAGTACAACTGCATCAGATGCAGATGTTCCAGCCAAGACCTCTCTGATCCCGGCCCAATCTGTGATCTGGGACTGTGACTGCACTCCGCCCTCAGAGGAGTGGTCCCAAGCTGGGCAGCAGGGATCCACCTTGCTATGGTCGGGAGTGATAACAGGATCATCCCGCCCCACTGTGGGAGGTAACGCGGATAGAGAAGGATACAATGGCGGGTAAGGAGGTGGAGCCGATGCAGGCGGTGGCAATTCTGCTGGTCGAGGCGGCTCCAGGGGAACCATTTTGTTCTGATCGTCATCAGGCACCATCTTATTTGAGTCTGACGATCTTCGTTGCGCACTTTTCTCCACGCGATCAACTGTGAAAAGAGAAGAGCCTCCTGACCCCCCTTTACTCCCCGTAACCTTCTCAAGGCTATCAAGGTCGCGCACAGTGCGCGTGAGCTTCCCTTCTTCCCTGGCCGCTTTGAGCGTGCTCAGCACCAACCCCCAAGTTTTTAACTCCGCAGCTTTTAGTCATAGTTTCCCGCATAGAATACTGTGCTAGGGCGGCCGTGATATCATCCCACTTTTTGAGATGTATAACATCCTGGGGAGCGAAGATAATCCCCTCCCCCATCAAGCAGGACATGAACTTATCAATCTCCTTCTTTGAAGGTGCATTCTTGCTACAGTAATCCTTAGACAAATAAAGGAGTACCTTAATTAATTGCTCCATACCGGAACGGCTCCGATATCGCACTCGGGAACACCTAGCTGCCGGCCGCAGTATCTTCACCGCTCCTGACTTCCGTGGCCACTGATGGACTCAGCGCTCAGGACGCCATAGGCACCGCCCTTTCAGTGGAATGTCGCCACACTGGCCTTCTGCGGTCCTGGTTCCGCAGGCTCACAGGCAATGTCAAACTCCTGACGACATCATTTATCACATCGAGGTCACCATTTGTTGCCCTTTCCAGGAGTTAGTGGCCTACGGATCCAGCCCTGCTAGCGTCTGCGCAACCAACCTGCCTGGCTGGGGCCAAATGACTGCACTTCACACCAATGTGGTGAACAGCAAATGGCGATTATTGTTAGCAGCAGCATCCCTATATAAGTTAGGATTGCACGTGCGCATTACTACTCCTAAGTGACGCAGCATTCTACCTTCTAAAACTTTCTAGAAGCAACTTTGCAAAAGCAAGGAATTGTCTCTTCTCGCGAGATCTTGTTCTGTGCCTGCAACACACTCCCTAGTATTTGATTGTGTAACAGAAGCAACAATGTTCACATGTGCATATGTACTCAAGGCAGTAGAAATGTAGGCAGCACATTTTGAAGAAATCTTTGTATTTTTAAGTAGAAAATATAGAAATCAGTGGAGTTATTCATGCCTAATCAGGAAAGCTACCTTTAAACTCAAATTAAAAATCCTGTCAGGCTTCCTAAAACAGTTCTCATCAGATTTCATTGCATTGTAGTCATATCAAACTCCAAGATCCCTGTTGGCGAAATCTAAGTACAAACTGACATTAAAGAGAGTCTTCAGTAACATTATTGATATTCTTTTCATTTCTTGCCTCCATGGCAAATAATGAGAAAAAACAAAGCAACAACTAATTTTCCAGATGAACTGAAATGTATTCTATGCATTCTGATACTGAATCGATGTCAAGTGTAGTCTTCTTATGTGCTACCCTGAAAATATGAAAAGCTGAATGAAGATATTTACATTCCTATCTGGTAATGCTTCATCTAGAAATTGATTAAGTTCTTTACCTTCAAGAATGACTGCAGAGTTCTTATCTATCTGAAGATATTTTAGAGGATGGAGGAAGAAGGTTATAGGGGTAGGGATTCTGGCTGATGATAAATGGTTGAGAACTGAGTCTACCTGGCTAAGCCAATTCCTGTACTTATAATTCATGTCAAGAATGCTTCTAGATGTTTTAGAATATAGTACTGCTTTTCTGTAAACTGAAATCAGAATTTACTTATGTTTTTTTCTTTCTGGATTTTTTTTTAATCTATCTTTGTCTTCTTTGGGAGTCTACTTGGTGCATGTATTTTTGAAGACTTGAAAACTTTATAGAAAATATTGATAGAATTAGACATATTAGGGTTTTGTTGTTGTTATTATTATTTGTTTTGCACAACATTCTACCTTCTGGTTTCTTATACTTCTAGTTCTTCTGTGTTTCCCAGTTTCCTGTTTATTATGACTACTATGTCTATTTCAGTTAGCATTTTGCAACACATAGAGAAAACATGGAATGTTATATAATGACATACAGAGATAAGCATGTTAGGTCATCTGTGTACTGGACAGAAATGAAAGTTACTTTAGAAAGCAGCACTAGTCTCCTATTTGTCTCCTGTTTATTGCTGTAGAAATTGTTCGATTTAAAAAACATAATTAGACTGTATTTATTTATTTTCATGCTGGGAGTTTTTTGAAAGAAAATATTATAACAGTGATCCTCTTGAGAGGAATTAAAGAGCCAACGGTGCTTATACTAAGTAGAGAAAATGCCATCACATATGTTTTCTTTCCTATCCCAGTATTCTGATTTACTTTAGTGTATAAAATATTGCATCTTTTCTGGTTTAGCTGTTCTCCCTGAGCAGAAATTGCTGATTCCTTTGAAATCTTTTTATCTCCTTCAGAAAATATTATTCTAATGCTAATAATATAAATTTTATATTTTCTATGTTATACCACATTTGTTAGCCATCAACAGGTTTGAATTTATGTCAAGAACCAACAAAGTTTTGGTCACCTTTTATTTATTTTAAAAAGATAAGTTTTGACCATAAGACAGCTTTGGTCACTCTTGTGAAGAGTTGGGTCTGAAATTTTCTCAACTGTACAACATTATAGTATATGGAACAACTAGATGTATTTCTACACAGCCACTGAATTGGCAGAAGCTAAAAAAACAACATCACCAACAACAAAACAGAACAAAACAAACAAAAAAAAAACTCCAACACATTTCTTCAGCGCAAAAAATGGTTGTAGCCAAAGTAAACGAATCAGACTTTTAATTCACTTGGGTTCAAATTCATTTAAGCTTGTCATACTGAACAACAAAAAACACCATCAACTATAAGGAAGCAGTCAGGCATAATATCGAACAGCTGAACTTGTCAAAATAATCAGCATGTAGTTATGAAGTTGCATTCAGTACTGTGCTGCATTACAGTTATTTCTATTGGGTTTGATTTTTGCATACTTTAGACAAATTGATGTAAGCTTTTATTTATTTATTTATTTATTTAGAGTTGTAAATTCATTATGAAATGCATCCTCTACTAAGATTTTGGCCACTGACTTATGGTATTGTTAATTGTTTTAAATTTGTCCAGCTAGAATAATTCTCCTTTATCTCCAAAGGCATATCGATGAAAGGATGCCCTTTTGTTATTTATTGATAGCTATAATCAGTAGATTAAGTATTTATGATGATATTTTTGAGCTTTGCATTAGCTTGTCATAAGGCTATATTCTTCCACTGAATTTTCAAGCCAAGTAGAAGTGCATGCCTTATTTGTGCATGTGCAATCAGAATGAACACTCTCTATATGTGTAGATATATAAAGGTAATTCAATTCTAGGTCATTTATTACAGTTCTCTTTTTGATCGCAGTGCCCTCTTAAAACCTTAGCATTAGAGTTTTCTTTTAGTACTAGACTTAGGATTTTGTAAGAAGACAAATATTATTAGTAAGTTACTTCATGAATGGTGAATGGCTTCACAATAGGTCCAAGACCATGTATTTTCTTGTCAATACTGTTTACAGCATGTTGTGCTCTGCCTCTTTAGAAGAAAGGAGGACAGCTTATGTAATATTAATAAGCAACTCATTTATAGATAGGAAGTTGGTGATCTTTGAATATTAATTGGAATCGTTCTAAAGGAACAGTTAGGAAACAGACACAGAAAGAAGACTCCTTCCTGTGAGCGTTGAATAGCGCATTATTTTTAGACTATAAATTATTTACATGGGCTTGCTGCTTAGAGCCAGGGATCTTTTATCTTTCAGTCCTTGCTTTAAACCCAATCAACAAAATGACATCTAACTTCACATTTCCCCTAGAGCTTGACAGTCATGAAAGCACAGCCATTTTTAGGCATATGTTTGCTTGGTAAGATGCATTAAAGCATGGACTATTAGCTGAACTGTTGTGTAAGTTGTCAAAGATTTTGGTTGTTTAACAAATTGATATATATGCAGAAAACAAAAGACAGAAGTATGTGGAATGCTGTGGTAGTTCTTATTGACAGTCTGAGACATTCAAGAAGTGCTACATAGGGAAGAATATGAGAAGAATGACAATGAGGTATGCTTCAGAATAGGCTTGAAAGTGAATGAAATAGGTCATTTATTAAAGTAATATATCCTTTCACTACAACTCTTAAATATGCTGAAGCAGATTTTTTCTGCCAAGTTTCATTTATCGCTGTCATTTTTAAATGAATTAAAGTATAACTTAAACTTTGCAGAGAAACCTACCCTTAAACTATCATGTGATGTTTATATGTGTGTTGTGTGTAGCTCACAACTACCCAGGAAGAGCATCATGACTCAAAAAAAAAAAAAAAAAGAAAGAAAAAAAACCTCATGTAAAGATGGCTGTTACAAAAGGAAAGTTGAATAGAAATAAAGAACTGAAATTAGAAGAAAAGGGGAGTAGAGGATCTAGAAAAGTATAAAAGATTAATAAAAATGAAATAGACTCACTGGAAATTACAAAAAATTGTGGCAAGACATTAGAAGTTTTAAAGCAAAATAGAGAAATATTAGCAAATATTAGTAAATATTTAATGGGATACTCAGAAAAAAATATGGAAAAAAGAGGAAGACAGTATTTACCTCAGAATGAAATGAAGAATGGGATGAGATTGAAAAAGAGAAACTGAACAAGAGATAGACAGATAAAAAGAGTAATTAATAATTAATGCCTGTGTGTGTGCACATAACTATGGAGATGAGAAGTTTCCTAATAAAATGCAGGCTTTGCATAAGTGCATGCCATTTCATGCTCTCTGATATGATTGCATGTAGATTAAATTTTTTAATATTCTCATGTTGTCTGATAGACCTAAAAGACAAGTTTGTTCTACTAAATGTTTTGCGAAACCAAATTATTTACCTATCCTAGCATTATTAGTGATAGAATTAAAAAGCAACTCTTGAAGTATTGTTCCATATTGGTATGTGTATATAGATACATATTATCAATAATTTGTATAGAATGGGACTAGATAAGAGTTTTTTTAAAAATTACAAAATTGGACAGGGGAATAAATGGAAATCAATTCTTTGTAATTGTAGATAAGCAAACTCATTTGTAAGTTAGATGAAAATAAGCTATCTTTAGTGAAATAAAAGATTGAAAACTATAGCATAAACTTGAGGAGAAGCACATAGATAGATGTTGGTACGGCAACAGAATTTAAGGTTGTAAATCAGTATTAAGTCTTTTTTTCTTCCTATCTTTTAAATTCTGGACTATTCCTATGGATGCAAATATGCAAGTTTCATTCAAACCTATTTGTCCCTCCTGCCTGTATTACCATTTTTCCTGTGTGCTCTACTAATACTTCTTTGGGCTGCCTTTATTTGTCTGCTTGCCTCAGTATCTTATCAAGGGAATTCTTTCTCAATTAAATAACAAACTCTTACTTTTTACCCTTTACATTTTTCTAGTCCATAAAATTTATGTTCTAAAGATGTCTACTGTATCTGCTGATTTTCAGTTAACTTTTGCAATACTCTAATGTATCCCACGGCTTTCATTGATGTTAAAACCAAAAATCCTCTTGACCTGAATCAGAAATGCTTTCAATAAATACGTTAATGAGTAGTGAAGGGTCTGTCAAAACTTAAGTTACCTATATATTTTTAAAGTTTATAATGTAATTTTCTGCCTGAAGGTTACTTAATAACTTGATTAGTTATTTAATAACTTGAATAGCTTTCAAACAAACGGTCACATTAGACATCTAATTCCTAGAGCAAGTTCACCCAATAACTTCTTGTCTTAAACTTCATGCTTCTGGAAAATTTCAAGAGAAAATGAAACCACAACAGAATCAGATGCAGAATAATATAGCTGTGAATCCAATTCATAAAAATTTCCTGCTGTAGATAATATGAAAACCTATGTAGCTACATAAATTTCATTTATATCAATATATAAATATCTTTACAAGTTTTATTGTATTTTCTTACTGTCTTCAAGATCAATGACTGTGCATTTCATTGTGTAACTGACAAGGGCAGTACTCTAGAGGCTATATATCAAAAATCAATTGTCACTTTGAAAGCAAATGAGATAAGAGTCAGCCTTGTCCAAAAATTACACTATCTTAATAATATAAGTAATTCCTTGTAAAATATAAAAGAACTGGTAGTCAAGCAGTTAAACATTAGTGAAATAAGCTCTGTGACAGTCAAAGAGGCTTTTAATAACTAGGTTCAGTAACAAAATCAACACCAAAAGAATGAAATCTGTCAGAGTTGTTATTGTAGATTAATAATGTCTAGGGAAGAGTTGTGGGGATTCCTTATAGCTATTCTTGACCCATCTTTTAAATATACAAGAAGAAGTTGCTTAGCTGTGCTAGAACAAGACTTTATGAATTACAACCAATGTTCCTGTGGTGGCACCAGCCTTTCAGCCACTTATTCATAGCCTGAATTGTCCTAGACAGCTCTGTATCCCTCGCCACTCCAGAAGGCAGAGAGGAAAAAAAAGCCACAAGTGTTGCTAAATAGTAGGAAAATTGGTATGTCATAAGACACATCAAAATATCAGTACAGATACATAAAAAACTGCTTTGTTCAACATCTACATCATCATTTAAACCATCTTAGAAATGGATGTGATTCCATGACTCCTGAAACTAATATAAACAAGATTCACCCTCACACTGGGGATCTTTTGAAAGATAATTCTGGAAATATAAAACTATTTCCTCATTTGATAGAGCTGTAGGGACTTCCAGAGAGCCAGTTGACTGAAATAGTCGCATCCTTTTCCTTAAGCTGAGGGTAGAGTTACCTCCTGAATAAAGGCATATGCTGGCAAAGATGGAAGAAAATTTTCTTTGGACACTTCTTGGGGAGTTTATTTATTTTCCAGGAAAGAGTAGAAGTACTGGAGAAAATGAGAAAAAAGGCAAAGTAACAAAGGCAAAGTAACAAAGAGAAAGCTAATGCAGAAAAATTTTAGATCAAGCTTTGTCTAAAAGACATTTAATTTTGTAGAGAAACTGTTTCCCTTAAGTCCTGTTGTGTCCAATGAACAAGAACTCTGCATGTTCTTAGTCAGTGAGTAAGTTTGAATAATGACTGTTTGACTCTGCATGTCCATAAACGTTGGCTAATCAAGTAAGTCAAAAAGGGTAATGCTAACAACAATTGTAGGAATCAATTTCCATGGAGACGCTGTGCAAGTTAGTACATTTCCAGAGTAAAAACAAACAGAAAGTGGAGAATAGAGAACTCTAACATGATTTAGAAAATCTGAAGGAAGATTAATGTGTGCTGAAAAACTCACAAAAGAAATTAAAACAAGATCTAAATATTTTCCAAAAAGTTGGAAATAACTATAGACCTACTCTTGTTCTTCATGCAATTAACGAAGTTATTCGTTCCATCTCTTTGTCTTTCTCCAGAAGTTGCTACAGTGAACCTAGGGTTTCCGGAAGGAAATAAATACCAACTACTTCAAGCTCATGGTCTGCTATATTTATTTAAAATAAAATTGGTAACACAGCAAAAAATGTGTCAGGGTATGAATTTGAATGCCTCAGAAACCAGAACATACTTTTCAGTCGACAAGAAGTTAAAAATTTTAATCTGTTGTTGAACTTTGAGTGTAGTTACTCCAGTTAGATAAATTAAGGCTTGTTTGGAATCAATTTAGTAGATTGCTTATAGCCAGGCAGGAAATCTTAGTTGAGGCAGCAATTATAAAATTCTAAACACTTAAGAATACTATATTTGCATCAGCTTCAATGAGGAAAATCTGTACCAGGAGGTTGCAGGAGGGAAAAATCACTAGGAGAAGAAATCTTATAATCAAAGGCAAACATGGAAGACAGCTTTTATAATGAGAAATTGAATATGTTGAATAAGATGATAAAAAATACCCAAGAATTCTATAGACACAGTTCTGAGCCCAATGGAGAAGGGGATACTGAAGTTACATACATTGTTCCAGTCTCTGATAAAGAAAAGAATGTGTTTTACTCATGAAATAAAGAAAGTAGATAATTATCCAACTATTAAGATAAGGAGTTCACTGAACTGAAATATAGCAATTCAGTTAGTATTGCAAAAAGAATCACACAAGGAACAGGATCACAGTTATGCTCTATTGGCAAAGCTTAATGACAGCTCCTTTCTTACTGTGGGAAAATAAATGAAACCATGAAAAGAAAATGAAAATAAATGAAACCAAATGAAGCTGAAAAAAAAAAAAAAAAAAAAAAAAAAAGAAGAGGGAAACCAAAGAGACAAGCTTCGCAGTTTCAGAAGTTTCAGAACTTTTCTTTTGATCCAGATGGTTAAGGATTAATAAAGAAAATGTTGCTTTTGAATATGTGAAGAACTGCAGTTGTAGGCACTATTTCAAATATAAATTGTGTGGTGATATTGCAAAAAGAAGGGATCAAGGCATCACAAACTTTATCACTTATTCAACATAAACAATGATTGGAGAAATTTCTATTTTCCAAGTATTATACATTTTTTTTAATTTCTGTCTCTTTGTTTATATTAAGGATTTGAATCAAAAACATGGTTAGCAAAAAGAAAGTACAGTCTAATGGAAGAAAAGCTAGTTTTTCACAAATTATTCAGACTGTATAAAACAACAGAGGAATTCACCTCTAGATTCAAATGCCAACACTGCAAGTTTTTGTATGTACCCATAAAAACTCAGTGAAATATTTTTCTCAGCTAGAATGGGCAGGATTCAGTTGAAATGAGTTGAGTGAAGGTTGAGCATATTGTCCCTAGAATTCATTTTACTGTGTATAAATGCATTGTGCAATCTGAAATGCCTAGCCTGTAGCCACCACAGCAGAAGTTCATAGGTCAATCACAAATTCCATGGCATGTCTGCCAGACCAGCACAAATGTCATGGTTATCCTAGGGCATCCTTGGGTATCCTAAGGATCTAAGAAGTCAAGTATTATTTCATTCCACTGTAACTTCCAGTGTAACAGTGCCTGGTGGAAAGACAATCAATCAGTCAACAATAAAATACGTTATTAAAGTTTGCCTTCCTTCCTTTCTGAGGAAGTCAGTTAAACATGACATCCTTTTAAAGTTTCTTTTGCTTTTGAAATGTTACTAAATATACCCAGAGCTCAGGGAGGAGGTGGAGAGGCATGCCAGAGAGAAAGGTGCAAGTGAGACTCCCCAGAAAGGGATGGATCGATCCCATGCCCCATCACTATCAGGCAGAGAGGGGGGACCTGAGAGACAGGGAGAGTTGGAAGACAGTCCCAGCTTGGCACCATCGGTGAAGCCCTTCCCTGCCAACCTCACTTCCCCAAGTACCTCTGATTAATAGACCTGAGGCAGTGGAAACTGAAGGGGAGGTGAGTGAGGAGGTACAGGAAGGTTTACCAGGAAAGGCGGTCGATTCTTTGTCTCCAGACTGCCTCTGCCAAGAAAGACAGAAGGGTTAATGTTGTAGGTGATTCCCTCCTTGTGAGAGTGGAAGGCCCCCATCTCACAGAGAGGTGTGGTGCCTCCCTGGGATGGGGGTCAAGGACCTAACTAGAAAACTATCAGATCTGGTTCACCCCTCTGATTACTACCCATTACTGATAGTTCAGGCAGGCAGCAATGAAGTAGCTCAGAGAAGCCTGTGAACTATTAAAAAAAAACCTTCAGGGCTTTAGGGCAGTTGGTTGAGGGAGTGGGAGCACAACTGATATTTTCTTCTATCCCTTCTGCGGCAGTGAGGGAAACAGAGAAGGATAGGAAAACCCAGGTGATAGATAAGGTGCTGAGTCTGGTGACACCAAAGGAACTTTGGGTTTTTCGACCACTGGGTGTTTTACTCGGCACCTGGTCTAATGGCTGTAGATGGGTGTCACTTATCTCTAAGAGGGAAATGGATCTTAGCCCAAGAACTAGCAGGGCTCATTGAGAGGGGTCAGTGATTTACAAGCCACTTCAGCTCTGTTCTGTACTAATGGGACAGGGGACCCATGAACCCATGCCCCAGGAAAGGGGAAGAGGGAGAAGGAAATGGGTAGGGAGATGGGTCTAAAAACAAAACAGCAGCAACAATCTGAGGAGGAAAAACTAATTTACTAAATAAGATATGTGAATTCAAAATAATAGGATATAATACAATATAATTGGAATTGAAGCTCATAAATCTATGTATGGGGACTGCTAAGTCATGGCCTGAACCGCTGATTAAGCACCTGAAAGAAAGACTGTCAGCCCTGGGAGCTGTGCTACTGGAAGGGATAGAGCCTGGCTTCACCCCTCTTACTCCACATTTAAGGGCTGACTGACCTCGAGTGGGAGATCCCTCCTTCTAGAGTTCTTTCCTGGTGAGCCTAGGTCCTTGGAAATGGGTAAGCATTCATTTTCCTTCCTTTTGTAACATCTTGTTTGTGCTGGTCCCTTTGCCTTCACAACCTCATAAAATGAGAGAGTCTCTGAAACCATAGGCCTTATGCTAGAGCTGAAGGCGAGGTGACGGGAACCTCCACTGCTGAGAAGACCAATAAAAGAGAAAGTCTCCAGGACTTGCGTGCTGTTTTATCTTTCCCTCTGGGTGGAAAATGGGAATGCAAAATCCTCTGGAGTATGGAGTTCTTCTCTTCTGAGAGCCAGGTACTTGGAAATTTGTCAGTCTTTGGATTTAGAGGGTTAACTCTTTAACTCCCGGAGCCTTACGTGATGTTAAGAATACCGATAACAAAAAATCATAAAATCATGACAGAGGGCTTTAAACTAGGTAAGAAGGGGGTGCAACGAGGCTTACTAGAACAGAGCAAGAAGTCTGGGATTTTATCCTAGATCTGGTGAGTTAAGTGCGGTGGGACAGGGAAAGGCTTGGGGTTATCACTCCAGAAGACTGCAGGAAAAAAGCTCTGAACTGCCCTGTAAGATCCTCTGGGAAATCATCAGAGGAGGTTACGTTGCTGTCTGAAACCTTCTCATGTCTGTCTAGGAAGCAGTAGGAGAAACCTTCATATTTCTTTTGGAGGTTTGAGGGAGGGCCCCTCTGGAAAGGTAGTGTACCAGAAAGCCCAGCTGAAGTGCCTTTACACTATTACATGCAGCATGTGAAATAAGCAGAAGGAGTTGGAAACCATGTGGTGCTTGGAGAATTATGATCTAGTTGCTGTCTTGGAAACATGGGGGAATAAATCTCACAACTGGCAGTTGTGGCGGTATTCCTCAGAGGTCAGTACTGGATCTGGTCGTGTTCAACATCTTCATCAATGACTTTGATGAGGGGATAGAGTCCACCCTCAGCAAGTTTGCTGATGACGCAAAGCTTGGAGGAATGGCTGACATGCTGTAAGGCTATGGTGCCATTCAGCAAGACCTGGACAGGCTGGAGAGTTGGGCAGAGAGGAACCAGATGAGGTTTAACAAGAGCAAGTGTAGAGTCTTGCACCTAGGGAGGAATAACCACATGCACTGGCACAGGTTTGAAGAGGACCTGCTGGAGAGGAGCTCTGAGGAGAGGGACCATGTGGGTGTGCTGGTGGACGATAGGTTGGTCATGAGCCAGCAGTGTGCCCTGGTGGCCAAAAAGGCCAATGGGATCCCAGGGTGCATTCAAAAGAGTGCAGCCAGCAGGTTGAGGGAGGTGATTCTCCCCCTCTGCTCTTCTCTAGTGAGGCCTCACCTGGAGTATTGTGTCCAGTTCTGGGCTCCCCAGAAGCAAGTAATCTCCTGGGGTCCAGTGGAGGGCTACAAAGATGTTAAAGACCCTGGAACACCTCTCTTATGAGGAAAGTCTAAGAGACCTGGGTCTGTTCAGCCTTGAGAAAAGAAGACTCAGAGGGGATCTGATCCGTCTCTATAAATACCTAAGGTGTGGGAGACGAAGTTCTGTGGTCAGACTCTTAGAAGTGCATGGTAATAGGATGATGCAAAATGGTCACAAACTGAAGCATAGGAAATTCTGCATAAATGTGCATTAAGAACTTCTTCACAGTGGAGCACTGGCACAGCTGCACAGAGAGGTGGTGGAATCTTCTCTGGAGACATTCAAGACCCACCTGGGTGCCTACCTGTGCAACCTGGGCTAGGGAGCTGCTTTAGCAGGGTGGTTGGACTAGATGATCTCTAGAGGTCCCTTCCAACCCCTACAATTCTGTGATTCTGTAGTTCAAAAGGAAAAACACATCTAAAAGCTTCCCTACTCATTTACTGCGGTAAAATATGGAAACAAAAGTAAACATAGCATTTGCATTTTACTGATGTACTTTTTTTCCTCTCGTCTTATGAGAGATTTGTAGAATACAGGTTAAGCACACCTTGAAGGAAGTTTCAACTCTATTTTGACACATTGATGAACAGTGTCATAAAACTCAATATGGATATACTGGGTCAGACTTGAAGTTTTTGTAGTTAGCTAGAATTGATGCCTGAAAAGTGTAAGAAGTTGTTATTCTCTTAATGTTCATGATGGTTTTTGTGTATTCAATACCTGTTAATTTCCATTAACTGCTGAAATCTCCTTTTTACATCCATGCATTCAGAGCTCTGTATGTCAAGTTCCTCTACAGATCTGTGCTTCATTCCAGTAAGTGAACAATTTTGCTTTTTACAGATACAGCAACTAGTCACTAGTGATGTTCCCCAGGGCTAAATTCTTGGGCCATGATTGACATTTTTTATCAATGGTCCAGGTCCAGGATTTGAATGCATCCTTAACAAGTTTGCTGATGATAGTAAACTGAGAGGTTGACTCTGAATGGACAAAGAGATCTTTCAGAAAGATATAGATAGATTAGAGCACTGTACAATCAGCAGTGTAATGGAACTCAACAAGGGTAAATGCCAGGTTCTGCACCTGATAAAGACTGGGATACAAGTGGATGGACAGCAGCTCAGTAGAATGGGATACAGGGGTGCTGGTGAGAGCAGCCCCAGTATGAGTCAGCAGTATGTCCAAGAGGGTATTGTGTTTTAGAATGCATTAAATACACCATCATGTGTGAGTCAAATGAGGTGATTGTGAAAGATAGCAATTGTTTTTTTCTCATGGCTCATACAACTTGGTGTCTCCTTGCTCCCTCTTATCTGCTGGCAAGGCCCAGAAGGTGGGAACAAATGAGTTCCTGCTGAGACCCACAAACCAGAAGCTGCCACTCCAAAGAGACCTGACTCGACCAGTTTGGACTTAATATATAAGTTTGTACTATCACTGAAAAGAAGTCATCGCTGTCAACTGAACAACACAACCTACAATGACCCAATGACCCACTGTACTGTTTTAGGTAACAGAAACATGTGATTGTTGTTAATTCAATCATATAATCTTTTAAGTCTTTTAGATAACTTAATAAACACCAGATGGTATTTACTTATTACACCCTAAATATTCTTCTTTCTCTCTGCTGATTCCAAAGGCAGTTCCAATACCTAGACAGGCTGCAGAGGTGAACAGATCAATATATCCTAATATCTTTAACACATTTTTCCATATAATGTAAATTAAAAAAATATATGTAGAGTGCAGTTTCAAATGTGTAATTGCACTGACAATTCCAAAACTCTTTAGAAACCATTCTGGTCTTAAACATAGTTGTACAATTTAATTAATATAATTTAAAGGGTAGGCCATGAGGCATTGCAACTCTAGTATAGTCTCTAGGACTTTATAGAGATCACCATTTACTATTGTAAAAACAAAAAAAAAGACAACCAACTTTGCAGTTCAGAAATAGACTGCTTCAGTATGTGCAGACAAAATGTATGCAACTGAGTAAAAAGGGTGAAATAATGAGGTTTTTTTTTTACTTTATTTAAGTGTTGGTGATAACTGCAACTTATGATTATCTGTTGAATTTTTACAGCAATATTCTGCAGTAATGATGCTTTATAATATATCAGTGCTAACAATATGCATAAAATGAGCACAGCATAAACACTTCAAATAAGGAGAAGAGTAATGAATAACCTCATAAAGAAACTGATTCAAAATGATTTATGGAAAAACAAGATATAACTCTGTTTTTGCTGTCCATATAATACTCTATCTAATATAGAACTATAAAGTTGATTCTCATGAAAAGAAAAGAGTAGCTGTTGTTGACAGTTTAAGGACTGTGAGAATGGAGGGGACAAAAAAAAAAGCAGCAGAAATTCTGCTAGTGAATGCTATAGTAGAACATTGTAGTCACTATATTTTGATTCTTATCCTAATACTTGAGTGTTTTCTTTCACGAGAAGATTGATGATAACTCCATTCTTTGATTTTTAAATAGGCAAAAGTAACAATTAAGGAAAAATATGAAAATGAAAACAGTACTTGAATGTTCCTTGGAGGACTATGTGACTCCATAGAGATTAAATAGATCAGTTTGGGATAATTAGTATTTGCTTGATATCCTCTCTCTCTCTCTCTCTTTCTCTCTCTCTCTCTCTCTCTCTTTCTCTCTCTCTCTCTCTCTGTGTTAAGCTTTATTACAGTTAATAAAAAATGGATAAGAAGTAAAAGTTAGTCTTGCTTTCTAGTCCTTTATACCTGTGTTGGAATCAAAACTTATGACAAAAACCTTACATTTTTGACGTGTAAAAAATATTTTTTAATGAATGCTATATATGGCCTTTACCTATCAGCAATGTCAACAAGGAAAAGGGATGAGAAAAAAAATGTAGAGAAGCTAGGATGAATTTGGTCAGTGCATATATGTGATTTATGTGCATATAAAAAGCAATAATATATACTTAACCATTAAATATATTAGCATTTGAAATGAGAAAATCGTAGTTTTATCTTGTTTAAACAGCAGATTCAGAAGTGACTGCTGTATAACTCTTCCCTTGAGTATGTTAATCAGTGAAGTACAAGAGTCATGCTTGTTCTGGCATAATAATCATTTGTACATGCATGTGAACATGTGGATGATGATCTTCAGCAGCAGAAGTAGAAAGTATCCTAAATACTTGTGCCTGATTTATACAGAAATGTCGATCTAAATCTTCACAGTGGAAAAAAATGAGTCAGTGTTTTACAAAAGGTGAAGGACTTCTTAAATCACTGTTTTACCAGTGGACAAGGTCAGCACATTACTGAAGTTTAAAGCACTGAGATAATAAGTGAAATGATACAGCCAGAATAATGTAGAACAAGGCAATGCACTTAACTGTTACTGCATGAGGATAGAGATAGCGATAAAGAAAGACACATCACCAGTTGCCCTGATACTTTACCATCATCTGGATCCATAATCACTGGGGTTGCAGTGAAGATTTTGGGAGCCTTTCCTGGCTATTGGGAGGCCCTACACACTGTGTTCACTTGTAACTGAGGTCTCCGAAGTCACTGCAAGAAGGTCCAGCTTTTATATTGTTGAATAAACAAGTTTACATGATAATTAGATAGAAACATCTGGTTTCATTCTCCCTTTGGATTCCACCTCAAACCTGGGCATGGCTCAAGGAAATTTGTGTACATTAGGCCTTGAAACTATGCTTCTAAACAAGGAAAAGTTAATGCATTCTCATAACACTTTATCTAAGCTATATCTCTTGTTAATGAGATGTTTTGTTCAAGATACAAATTTAAGTATTAGTAAGTCATATTTTGCCAATGATCAGATACTGATGCTATATAACGCTGGGTTGTGAGATTCATCTAGAGGTCAACCTTAGTTTGAGGCGTACTGTTCAAGCCTTAGTACTTCAAACACTTAACTTTTGGATTTAAAATAAAAATAGTTTCATATAAACGGTCATCCTGTGCTATCAATTTGCTCTGAATTGAACGAGCACTTACTTGTGGTTTGTAAAATAAAAGACTAACAGTTTCCAGCTGAAGACTTGGGGTTGAAAACATCAAGTAGGAAAAGAATGCCTTTTGGGACCCCTGAAAATGCCTTTGCTCAGAGTGCAGACTAAAGATGAGCAAGAGATCAGGCTGAGTGAGCTAGAAGATTTCAGCACAAGAAATGTTTTCTCTGGTTTTAACAACACAAACCGAGAATCCTATGTTATGGAGCCATCAGGTAATCATCATATGTATGCATGCAGTAAGAAACTAAATTTCAGCAATGTCATAACCTTAATGCTATCTGAGTTTGCATCTATAACTTAAATAAGTTTATTGTGTTCTCTGTTGCACACAACACTGGTTATATGAGAAAATGAAATACTTGACTGTTAACTCCTGAGAAATGCTAGAAATAAAAAATGCTGATTTATAAATGGGAAATATTAGAGCTAAGTGTGTTACGCTGGTGGTTTTGTTGCCCTCGGTATCACTGTCTACATCAAGAGCCACTAGAGTTCAAGCTGTATGAGCGACTGCAGAACACAAAGTAACAAAGGGCTGGGTGAATTACTATTGGCTGTTGTTTGTCACTGAAGGCAATAGTCCAGAATATTTGACAGTAGCATGGATTATTCAGTTTCTTCCTGTGTGTATCTTAGTAGTTCAGATCTTTTGTACTCAAAATTTTGCTATATGCATTTGTATATATATATAATTTTTGAGTGCAGAGAAAAAAAAAACAGATATTCCAATGGCACCTTCTGGATTCAATCTCTATTGCAATCATACAGTTTCAGACAACTGATAAGAATAGACTCAGACTGGAAAAAAGTGGACAGAGTTGTACAACTGTGTGGCTGTGACTAGAACAAGTTCATGTAAGACCAAGTGCTTATAAACAGTAGGGCCCTCTTAGACTGCCAGAATTTATTTTTATACAGAGAAATTGAATAGTACTGCCCAATGAAATGCAAGAATTTCAGGTTAGCTGCTCCCTTTTGAAGGATGTAAAAATTGACATATATTTTAAAAACTGGACTACTTTAAACATATGGACGTATATAGAGGGCCATTTTGCCCTTGCTAAACTCAGTAAATAAAATTTCTACAAGACTACTTTGTTTCTGTAACTGTTTTACCTGTGTGTGAACTGTTTTTCTTTTCAACACAATGAGAAAACCAAGGCCCCTTCACCTACAACCAAGTTCTTAATGGGTTTGAAGTTATGGTCAACAGTAATCAATAAAAATGTGTTTAAGTCTCTTTTTTTTGCCCTTTGATGCTCAGACTCCCTGCTATCCCTCACCAGAAATCAATGAAGCATTTCCCATTGATTTACTATATAATGGGAAAGATCTAGGTGAGTGTAAACAAATGTGGCACCTTGAAACAAGGAGTATGGGAGTAAATAAATGAGTTAAAGTGATATTGTCAAAAAAAACCTTTTTATTTTTCAGTGAGATTTTTTTAAATATAATAACTTAAAATGGTTCTAGAATTCTGTTATTTTTTTTTTTTAATTTAAATTGTAATTTTTTTTTCCATATTGCTGAAATAAGAAATGACAAGAGGGAAAAAAAAGGAGATTTTACTGTTCTTCTAAAAATGTCCTGGTGGACATGAAGCTGGACATGAGTCAGCAGTGAGCACCTGCAGCCTGGAAGGCCAACTATATCCTGGGCTGCATTAAAAAAGGGTCCACCAGCAGGGAGAGGGAGATAATTGTCCTCCTGTACTCAGCTCTTGTGAGACCCCATCTGGAGTACTGCATGCGGTCCTTAGCAAAAGACAGACATAGAGCTCTTGGAATGGGTCCAGAGAAGAGATACTTAAAAGATCAGAGGGCTAGAGCACCTCACCTGTGAGGGAACTGGGCTTGTTTAGCTTGGAGAAAGTAAGGATTTGGGAAGACCTCATTGTAATCTTCCAGTACTTGAAGGGAGTGTATAAACAGGAGGGGAAATGATTGTTTACATGGGTTGATAGTGGTAGAATATGGGGGAATGGTTTTAAACGAAGACAGGGGAGATTTAGGTTGGATGTTAGGAGAAAGTTTTCCACCCAGAGGGTGGTGACACACTGGAACAGGTTGTCCAGAGAAGTTGAGGATACCCCATCTCTGGAGGAGAAGGCAAGGCTGGATTTGGCCTTGGGCAGCCTGGTCTAGTGGCTGGTGACCCTGCCAATGGAAACTAGATGATCTTTGAGGTCCTTTTCAACCCAGGGCATTCTCTGATTCTATGATTCTATGCTTCCATTAATGTAGCTTGAGCTCACTGAAGTTAGCTAAATTTCTCTCATTAACTTTAAAGTCAATCAGACTTGTGGAATATTCAGAGTTTGCTAAGAATTGTTTAAATAGCAGAACGACTAAACAGAGGAAGAGGGTGATGTGTTCAGAATATCAGTTTGGATCTCCATCATTTAAGATGATTCCAGCTGAACACTCACTTTAATTAAGCCACAGTACATCTAGCTGTTCTCAGTCAGGTTAGCATAAAATCAGAGTTCAGTGAAAATATTAAGTAGCATCTTCATTGTTTGGCTTACTGAAAAACTAAGTATTTTCCATATAGAGAAATTCAATTCTGTATGTTTGCTTTATATATACTTCCATGTCAGACATTATTCTTTCAGACTGCCCCTCTTCTGCCATCTGTTGCATTTCAACAAAATGTAATGGAACATTGTCGGGAAGATTCAACCCCTACATCTGTACCACCAACTCTTGACTATGTGGGCCAGAATAATAAAGCAGGAGGCATTACATTCAGAGCAGCTGTCATAATTTTGAAATGTTTGACTTCTATTTAGTAATTTTATGATACCTGCGAAATGAAAGAATTAACTACACAGTACATATTATGAATCATACAGAATACAAACTGATGAAAAATATACTTTAGTGAGGTTTATGTCCTGAAACTTAATGTCTAAAAATCTAATAATAGAAACTAGCAACTCTCAGCTTCATTTATGACAAATAGTAGAAATAGGAAACAGCAAGCTATGAGAGTGGTGGGATACCTGTCTTGTAAGAGGTAAATTACGATCTTCAAATTCATATTTATTTCCATTCTCTATGAACAATAGGAATAAAAGTAGAAAAAAGGTAAGTTAGAATTTATGATAATATTGTCATCCACTTCTGATGATTTATGTTTTTAGCAAAGTTTGGTAATTTCAAGAACAAATAAGACAACATAAGCATGAAGCATTAAAGTGATTAGTTGAGTAAAGATGGAAGGATTTGTTGCCACAAGATACAAGTCTTCACTTGTATCTTGTATCAGACCTTCTTTTATTTATTTTGAGGCTAGTTGCTCAGCTGACTTAGCAAGTGCCTCTAACTAACACTAAATGCTGACTAGGTAGGCTTTGAGGTGACAAACTCTAGTTCCTGTCTGAGAAAAATAGGAATTTCTATGTCTTTAAAAAAAAGAATTTCTATTTCTTTAAAAGCTTAAAAAAAAGCTTAGATTTTAGCTTTGAAAAGAGGACAATTAACATGTTTTGAAAGATAATGAATAAAATCTAAATGTTTATGTAGGTTTAATAAACACCTTTGTAGTCATTCTGACTTTTGCTGTTGATTTTAAGGTAGGGGGTGGTGTAGCCCATGGAAAGCTCATTGTCTAGTCTGTGTTCAAGCTAAAGAAATAAAAAAGAGAGGTTGAAAGGAGATGAGAAGCTAGGTAAAATAACTTGCAGATTAGAAAAATGTCAGGAATCAGAAATTATGTGTAGTACCTTAGGTGGGATTTAATGAATCTGAGGACACTATCTTTCTTTTATTGATATTCCTATTGATCTGATTTATTAGAAATGCTAAAAAAAAAAAAAAAAAAAAAAAAAGCTACATAGACCAGTGAAGAAGAAGGTTATCAGTTTTTCTTGTGGAGTTTCAAAACCACCTATTTCACCAGAGAATAGATTTAGGAAAAGCATTGGGTTGAGGTAGGGCTGTAAGAGACCTTTTCCTGTATTATTTGAAAAGTCTTAGTATCTCACAAATAATAGTGATATAAAATAGCTGAGCAAGCAAAATAGAGCATCTTTTGATTTCCCAGTGTTTGTGCCTAGGAAAGGAATTGGGCTTTGTTTATGTTCCAATTCAAGTGTCATTTCTTTTAAGTGAAAGATACTTTTGATAATATAATGAATTCTCCATTAGTGTAAATTGATTTTATGAAATCTATTCAACTATTTAATTTATATCTGTAAATTACACATGGAGTGTAATGAATTTGAAGGAGAAAATGGATTTTGAAATTAGAAGTTTATAGTTAGATAGCTACTTTTACTGGCCCAAACAAAATACTCAGTTACTTCTAAAATGGCAGTTAAGAAATGAGTATGTAACATTGTGAAGAAGATCCTCTATCCAACACTTAAACCAATCATTATCCCAGTTATATATCCCAGTTATCCCTTTTGAATCCTTTCTTTGTATGTCATCTTTCTTGATTTGTTTTTAAGAAATCCTTAACATTTTTCTGGCCTAGAGATGGGTATCATGGCAAATCAGTAACTCACTACCTCAAGAGTCTTCTTTTACATCTATAGAAGTTGGATCTGACTTGTATGAGCACCGACACACTAGTCATGCTTGTGGAAATAAAAAGCAAGATTAGGTGAACTGGTACAATTTGTTGCATTTGTGGAACAGAATAATATTATGAATGTCATGCAGAAGACACTGAAGTACCTGTAGGTACATCTGCATATAAGGGTCTATAATGCAGCTACAGTACAAAGCTAAGGCTAATTCCAGGTCTTGGAATAGGCTGTAATCAGACCAGTCTAGAGAGTAGTCTAATAATGGATAGGATGGAAGCAATCTGTGCCAAAAAAAAAAAAAGAAAAAAAGAGATCCTTCTGTTGAAAATACAAGGAAAATTAGAGGTGGAGCCAAATAAGCTAAAAATCAATAAAAATAAAATAAAATATAAAGCAGATTTAGTAAAGATTTCCTGAAGTTCAGCTATGCTTCAGTCATTTGACAAGATCAGAGATTTACTTATGTAATGGACAAGTATAAACAGAATTGGCAAGGATTATAAATGTTTTATTTTTTTAATTAATGAATTAGTGGAAGAGCTGTACTTATTTTTTATTCAGTCTTAAATGAGATTGTGAAAGTTGTGTCATGTGAGATTAATACTCAACATGCTTACCTGACAACATTCTTGGAACTCTTTCACAACTTGACACCTTAGTGCTTTCCTCCAAAAAACTCTTAAGCGGAACAGTGTGCTGTGGACTGTAGGGGGGGCAATTACACTGTGCCAGAACTTTATATAATGTTCAGTAGATGTGTCTATTTTGTTAGTCATTTATGAAAGATTGCAAAAAGAAAATTTACATTTCATATTAAAAAATAATAATAAATGAATTCCATATACACAATGTGAACTAGTTCATAAAAGGCTAATGTTATAAATTAAATAGATTTAGTACATACTTTCATGAGACTGCAAATCTGTGTTATTTATCCAGGGTATTTAGTGGGTTTGAAAAATGATCAAGTTCAGCAGTCCTCTGAATGAGAATTCAGAAGAATCCTGAGAAGTAAATAGAATCTTTCTTTTCCTCCACTGATTTAACTTCTGAGAACCTCTGTTTGATAATTCTGCATACCTTTATTTCTTTTTAATTGATCTCATTTTCCTTATCTTTTGAAGAGCTTTAATTTCATAATTTTAAAAAGTGGACCTACAACAGTTTATAACTGCTACAAGTGAGGGGAGAATTTCTGTGGCAACTGTGATTTTCACTTCCTTTCCTAAAGAAGAAAATAAAACAAGCTTGTCAAATGTTCTAAAACATTTTATCATTTCTACTGTATTCCTTTAGGGTCGTGTTTGGAACAACTCATGCACCTAATTTCTTCTCAGCAAATTCTGTTGCCAGATGTTTCATTAGGAAGGTTTTCACTTCCATGCTTAATCTGCATTCCCTGTTCCTGCTTCACTTGTTTCTGGACAGGGAATTCACATAACAGGTGCAGTACTAGCTCTTTCTCTTAGAAAGTAAATCCGGTCTGTCCTTACTGTCTTGCATTGTGTTTTTAGCAACAAACAGATAATGTACAAGTCTATAATGTGTATACATTATTGGTTTATGAAGACAAATAGGAAAAAGAAGGAAATCGAAGCCTGTAACATCTTTCCTTCCTAAATAAAAAATAAATTTAAAAAGTCAAATCTTAACATGACTCACCAAATATATTTTTTCCTGCATCTCTGCAGACAGATAAAACACTTTCCTCCCTGGGAGATCAGGATTTCTAATGGTATATCATTTTGAATAAGTGATTCATAGATTTTAAGATGACAAAAGAGCAGTTTAATCTAACCTCATAACATCATTCAAAGCTGAAATGAATGGCACATTGGTCATTAAGTGTCTTTAGAACATGAGTGATTTACTCTATGTAAATATTATTTTATCATGAGTTTTCTTTGCATTAAATGATTACTCTTTGTATTGATATATACATATAAATGATCATACATGCCACATAAACATGTGTGCACCTCAGAATACACATATGCATAGATCTTTCCTAGGAAGACATATATAAGCCATGTTAAATTCGTAATGGTTGTACTGTCATCTGTTAAGTGTTTATTGACTTTATCTCATATCATTCTTTTTTTTTTTCATAAGATTGATGTAAAGCTAACAGATTCACAGTTGCCATAGACAACCAATTTGCCTTTTAGAAGAACAATAGTTTGTTTAAATTCCCCAGACCTTACACTGTAGTCTAAATTTTTTTAAAGATTCATCATCAGTCATCCAAACTGCAACTTGATCTATTACTTCAGTGTTCTTCCTTGAAAGTTATTGAGATTAGCTTGCGTATATTCAGACATAACTACAACAGTCTTCTAGTTTACGCTGTGGTAAAATTTAGCGCCCATATTTTACTGGTTAAAAATAATATCTAAATCAGATTTCAGACATTTAACAGTTGCCATTTACCATCATCTTATTCAGTAATGAGATACAAAGTAGTTTCTTATCACTTACAGCAGAATATTTCACCTCGTTTTGTTTTAAACACAGAAATATTCTTAAACTGTTTTGTCACACTGCATTACAATTTATTGATGACTTTGCCATCTGTATTAACTTTTGGTCAAATATCAACATTTGAATAATTTTTGTGTAGTAGTTTTAGCCTTGCTATTTGTTTTAGAAGTTTCATGAGCGTGTTTAGTTTCTTTTATCATTTTTTCCTATTTGCAAGTTTCAAATGGCTGAGAATGACATGCTGTTGTTATCTTTCCCACTTTTCAATTGCAAAACACTGTTGGCAATTCCTTGTCATAAAATCATACAATGGTTTGGGTTGGGACTTTTAAGATCATATTGTTCCAAACCCCCAGATGTAGGCAGGGACACCTTCCACTAGACCAGATTGCTCAAAGCCCCATCCAGCCCGGCCTTGAATGCCTCCAGGGTGAGGGCATCCAACTTTGGGCAACCTCGTCCAGTGTCTCACCACTCTCACCATACAGAGTTTCTTCCTAATATCTAGTCTAAATATGCCGTCTTCCAGTTTAAATCCATTTCCCTTTGTCCTGTTGCTACTCACCCTTTTAAATTCTCCTCAGCTTTCCTGTAGGCCCCCCTCAGTTACTGTAAGGACACTACAAGATTCCCCCAGAACCTTCTATTCTCCAGGCTGAAAAGCATCAGCTACTTAGCCTGTCCTCAAAGCCCTCCAATGTTATTTGTGATCCTCCTCTGGACCACATAGCTCAATATCCTTCTTGCACTGGGGACCCCAGAACTGGACAGAACTGTACTACAGGTGAAGTCTCATGAGAACAAAGTAGAGAGGCAGAATCACCTCCCTCAACCTGTTGGTCATGCTTCTCTTGTAGCAACTCATGATACAGTTGGCTTTCTGGGCTCCAAACACACATTACTTGCTCATGTTGAGTCTTTCGTCAACCAACACACCCAAATCCTTCTCCTCAGAGATACTCTCATGCCATTTTCTGCCCAGCCTATATTTGTGCTTGGGATTGTCCCAACCTAGGTGTAAGATCTTGTACTTGGCTTTATTGAACTTAATGAAGTTCAGCCTGGAGAAGAGAAGGCTCAAAGGTGACCCAATAGTTGCCTTTCATTATCTGAAGAGAAACTATAGGAAAGTAGGGGATGGACTCTTTAGCAGGGTCTCTGGTGATAGAACAAGGGAAAATGATATCAAGTTTAAAGAGGGTAGATTTAGGTTCGATATAAAGAAAATGTCTTTTACAATGGGGGTGGTGAGTCACTGGAACAGATTGCCCAGAGATGTGGTTGATGCCTTGCCCCTGGAGACGTTCAAGGTGAAGATGGACCAGGTCCTGGGCAACCTGATCTATCTGTGCATGTCCCTGTCCATTCCAGGGAAGTTGCACTAAATAACCTTTAACAGTCCCTTCCATCTCTGAGGATTCAATGATTCTATGAGGTTGGGATGGACACACCCCTCAAGCCTGTCCAGGTCCCTCTGAATGGTGTCCCTTCCCTCTAGCTTGTCCACTGCACCACTCAGCTTGGTATCACCTGCATATTTGCTGAGTGTTCACTTGATCTCACTATTCATGTGGCCTACAAAAATAAACAATACCAGTCCCAGCACTGACCTCTGAGGAGCGCCGCTTGTCACCAGGGATCTCTTTGAGCAGTTGTCTGCAACTTTTGGAATGCAAATGTCCAGCCAATCCCTTATCCAGAGAATGGTCCATCAATCAAATCAATTTTTCTCCAGTTTGGCAACCAAGATGTTGTGCAGGACAGTGTCAAATGCTTCGTACAAGTCCAGATCATGACAGTTGCTTTTCCTTTAACACTGATGCTATAATTCCATCATAAAAGGCCACCAAGTTTGTCAGGCATGATTTACCCTTGTTGAAGCCATACTGGTTACCCCCTATCACCTCATCTTTTGTTTTTTATGTGCCTTAGTAGGGCCTTCAGGAGGATCTGCTCCATGATGTTGTCGAAAACAGAGGTGAGACTGACTGGCCTGTAGTTCCCTGGATCTTCTTTTTTTTCCCTTCTTGAAAATGGGGGTTATGCTTCCCCTTTTCCACTCAGTGGGAATTTCACTAGACTGCCATGACCTTTCAAATTGATGGATAGTAGCTTGGAAACTTCATCCACCAGTTCCCTCAGAAATCTTGGATGGATCTTGTTGAGTCCCATGGAATTGTCTACTTTAACTCCCTTAACCATTTATTGATTTTCTTAATTCTATCAGCCCATTTCATCCCCATCCCTTTAATCAGGAGGATTGATGAAAAGAGTATCTGTGCTCCCAGGTTCCTCACTTCTGCTCCCAGCTCCTTTTAGTCCCTCTTGATATTATTCAAGTTTCTCATAGCTGTGCCATTGGTGACTATGTGAAACAGCAGCATCAGGTAGTAGTCAGTGGGATGTACAAGGTCTGGCATCCTCTCTGTTACATCCTTGACACAGGCCTCTTATAATCACTGGACCTCTCTGGATAGAAGATCAGGATGGCAAATGGATGCCGCTGTACCCCTCAGAAGGGAATCACTCACCACTATCACCCATCACTTTTTCTTAGTTAGCTGTTTGCAATGGGGAGCAGGTCTTGCTGTCTGACTCAGCTCTGACAACTTACCTGTTACTATTTCTTTTTCCTCCCCAGGCTGCAAAACTGTGAATTGATTATGAAAAGGCATCTCAGGCTTTGAGGCAGGTTTCTTCCTCCCTTTAGCCTTTCTCATGGCAATTAGCCATCTATAATCACTGTTGTCTTCCTCTCTAACTCGATGTGTCAGTGGAAGTGTTTGTGGCTGTTTGGTCCCAGAGTACATATTCAGTGCAGGTTGCACATAAGTCCGTCTGTCTGTCTCAGTTTTTGCCTCCCGGATATTACACAGTATTTTGACTGTCTCCTGCATGTCAGCCACCTTTTGCAGGGGTTCCTCCACCCAGGCACATCTTACGCTAGAGAGTTTGCCACATGGAGATACTGGAGAGAGTCCAATTAATGCCAACTAACATACTGAAGGGAGCAAAAGAGCAACTCTTTAGGAATAGCTGAGACAGTTTGGACTGTTCAAAGGAGGGCCTGGTGGGAGATGTCATCAATTTGTATAAATACCCAAAGGGAAGGTGAAAAGAGGATGGAGCCAGGCTCTTTTCAGTGGTAGTCAGTGATAGGATATGAGGCAAAGTCGGCACAGTCTAAAGGGTCATCTGGCCCACAGGTGCACCAAGATAGTAACAGTGTATTTGTAGGATTCAGTATTTACAAGAACATAGAGGCTTTATTCTACAAAATCTTTACTTATGACAAATTACCATGTATTACCATTAGAAAGTATACTATGTTTGATGACAGGTATATACAGGCATTAAAAGCAATAGATAATACCAGCAAAGCAGATATATTTGCAGTAGATATTGAGAGTAGCACTAATTATTTGTGGTGAGAATCAGAGTTATTATAAAGGCAATAGAGGTAGTAAAAATCAATAATGAAGCAGCAAACATAGGTTGTTATTATAAGTTCAGCAAATTTTTCAATACTTGGGCAGTGAATACACTTCTTATAGATTGTGAACTGATCAGTAGTATAACAATGATACTTTATACTTGTAAAGGCTATACAAACACCTCCTTCTCTGCTAGCCACTGCTGTTTTGATGCAACCCAGAATACCATTGTCCTTCCAGGCTGCAAGAACACACTACTGGCTCATGGTTCTGCCTTTCTGGAACAGGAGTGTTGGATTGTTTAGGCGACCTTCAGAGGTACTTTTCAACATCAGCCATTCTGTGATTCTGTGAAAATAATGACTTGCATCTTTATGACTTTTGAAGTTTTGTTACAACTTGCTCTCTATTTATCCAATTGCAAGAGGATTCTCCATGGTGATACTTGCTTTTCACTGAAATTTAAGATCTTTCTTTCCTCAAAGCAAGTGTTCTATGCTGTTCTACAGTTTGTTTTCTTTACTCTGTAATTGTTTTCACCTTAATAACAGCCTGTAATTCTTTCATTACACTTACTGTTATGGAATTCATTAACAGTTTTCACAACTTGCGTGTTTTTATCAATCCCATAATCTAAGTGCGAGTAACATATTTACTACAGCAGGATTTTGAGATGTTTCTAAGTGTACAAGTCATATGCTTCTGAGTCAGTAAGAGAGTTTGGAAAAAAACAAATTCTTCCTTATAATAGGCTAGTTTGAATGAGGTTCCCAAAAATACTTTTCTCTTGGAAAATATGCTTTATTCTTTATGATCTCTCTAGAACATGAACAAATGTTTTGATAACTGAAAAACAATATCTTATAAAAGAGTAATTTAAGTATGTTTTTTTGTTTGTTTGTTTGTTTTGCCATGATATCTGTACAGCATTGTTTCAAGATCTCTGAGCTAGCTGATAAATCTATGCAGCACAAGGCAGTACAGAACTGTATGGAAATAGCAGCTTAGTTCCCCAGATCATTGTAGCTAAAAGCTGCCTTCATAATGCTGAGATGGATAGCTAATAGTGTGCTAAGTAAAATGAGCCAGCAAACCTTACACTGAATGAATAAATAAATAAACAAGCTCACAATGGCATTTTAAGTCTATAATTTCTTCAGATTCTTTTTTAGTGTAATTTGTTCCAGTAAGAATTTGAAGTCAGGGAATAGCTGGAAATGATGTGAATATACCTATACATTCCTATCCCATTTACTTGTATTGGGTCAGAGAGTAAGAAAAAGGTTATATCACCCAGAATTCAGATTACATACCTAGCTAAAGAAATAAAAAAAATTCCCAGAATATCTGCATATCCCTACTGCAGAAGTTACAGGAAACAATGAAGAGAAAGTATAGAGACCTAAATGACCTCAGGACTAGAATGTTTTTGCGGAGATGGAGTATGTTGGTTCATGATTGAAATACAACAGGCCATATCAAAACAGGGATCTTGAAAGAAATGATTCACTTTATTTGGTCTGGGAGAAGAATCCTGAGCTGATGCTGTACAAAGAAAGTACATAGACTGTGAATACAAGATGCTCTAGAATGAGCTCTCTTATATGCAGCACAGGGACTGCAGAAGTGCCTCAAACTATCTAGAGCAGAGTATGTGGGCTGATAAACCTGTGTTTTCAGACAGACCTGTGTTTTCAGTCTTTTCCTTCTTGTAGCCTAGGGACAAAAATTTATGGTTTGAAAGGTTTACCTGGAGATGTCATTTATTCTGTTGTTCAAGTCAAGAAAGAGAAATGGTTCTTCCTTCTTTCTAAAAAAGACAACTCTGCCTCTGGAGATCTCCTGTGAGGTTCAACAGGCAAAGCTATTATTTAATCTTCTGGATCACAGAATGAATTGCAAAAAGGTGAAAAGGTACCTTTAGCCTATCTGCATTTTTATCATGTGCCTTTCAATAGAATTAGTCATTTTTGCATACTCTGGCATGAAAACTCTAGTATGTGACTATGCTTCTAAAACCATGAATATTAATGCTTTTGTCCTGAGAAATGTGGATTCTTTTCAGAGCCAGTGGTTAATAAATAATTCTCAAAACATCTTTATATCCTTAGTCTTAGACTTTTCTAGGATTTAATGAAAGAGAAGCTCCTGATGTGGAAAGTTTTTCTTGAGAATTTACCCTGCATGGCTAGGTTTACAACAATTTGGTATTGTACATTCCTGAAAATTAATTAAACTGTACATGAATTCATAAGTCTTCAGCAATTTCTGTATTCTTTTCTATAGCAACTTTCAAGTACTATGGATAATTCCTAAATAAAAGTAAAGATAGTGCTTATATAGCTGACTTGAAAATGAATCATGATAGATATTAGTACATGGCTATAACTAAACCTGAAATACACTACGGCTTGCAATATGAATTTCACTTTTCTGAAATAAACCAGTTAACTCACTGACATTTGTCAAGAATGAATATTGTCCTAGGAGCAATAGTTCTTCATAAATCTTGGCTGAGTTCTGTTAAGTAGCCATTGGATGGCTTCCAGACATCTGGCCAGCATCTGAGCATGGATGAAGGTATAATTCATTGTGACTGTGGGAGAATAGCGAGTCAGGAAAAGAAGTATTAAATATTTTAGGTACTGTGAAATGACCAAGCCACAGGCTGCCACCTTCCCCAGAAGAATAAGGGAGACTGTCAAAGGTTTTGTTGAAGTCTAGGTAGTCTGCATCAACAGCCTTAATCTTAAATTTTTGCTCACTTAATTAAACAACACAATGTAGAAATTGTTATATTCCTTGAAACTGGAAGTAAAATGTTGACTGAGGTTTAGGCTTTCTTGTTACAGTGGAGAAACAAATTGCAATTGTAAGATGTTCTTTTTTACTTTATAGAAAATGTTCTTCTACATCTCCTATGAAAGTGCCAGAAGCATGCTCAAGGGATGTAAAAAGAGTGGCAGTCTAAAGTATATCACAGATATTTGAGACCAGAGGAGATAGACTCCAGGCAAGGAACAGAGATCAGAATAGTCATATCACACAGTGATACATGAGATGAAAATTCATCAAAGCTTTGCAAAATCACAGACATATACCTGTACTGGGAATTTCTCTATCTATATATACTAACTGTATGTGCATACATTTATTTACATTAATTAACTTTGCCTGTTGCATTTTTAGTGGATATTTTATTATTTTTATTTTCCAATTCTTTTTTCAGGTTGGTCTATCATTCTAGTATTTTAACCATCTACCATAACTTTCTGTTTTAATTTTCCATGCTTAAAAACTCAAAAAAAGCATTTATTGAAACATTTGATTTATAGATTTAATGCTCATCTTCATGTGTTAAACTGTTTTCAGTTTGGCCTAAATGCTACAATTTTTGATGCCAAGTATTAGTGTTCCTACAAACTTGGGGTGAAATTCATCTCAGCTAGCTTTAAAAATCTACAGATTAGTCACGTAGATTGACTTTTCAAGTAACTGTTTCTCTTCACTGACTGCAAAATGAACACAGTTCAGATTTAGATAACATTTAGGTCACACAACTTCCAATTTTAGGCATTCCATCACCTTAAGGGAGAACATAGTGAGGTTTTCAGCTACTCTCAGTATTAAATTTCTAAGGATTATTAAGTATTATTTTCTTCTTTGCAGGAAACCCAGTTCCCAGAATTAACTTTTTACTTTAAATCCATTTTTTTTTCTCCTATTTTAAAGTATGTGTTTCATACAATTTTCTATTTCTTCCTACGTTCAGTTGTTGACTTGTATCTGGAAGTCCATCTATTTTGTCTATAAATATCTGAAGAACGGGAGGCAAAGGTATGAGGCTAGACTCTTCTCAGCAATGTGTGGTGATAGGGGAAATGGTTACAAACTGATGCATAGGAAGTTCCACACAAGTGTGAGCAGGAACTTCTTCACAGTGAGGGTGATAGAGCAGTGGCACAGCTGCACAGAGAGGTGGTGAAGTCTCCTTCTCTGGAGACGTTCCAGACCCGCCTGGACGCCTACCTGTGCAACCTGGGCTAGGGAGCTGCTTTGGCAGGGGGTTGGACTCCATGGTCTCTAGAGGTCCCTTCCAACTCCTACAATTCTGTGATTTTGTGATTCTGTGTTTTCCTAAACCACTTTGTCCTACAGCTAATTTCTAAGATGACTGCCATACTCTAATCTCTCCTAAAGATACTAAGCTTTTAGTTTAGAAAAATAAAAAAATCGCAAAATAATACTATCTTTTATATACATGCACACATTCTTCATAATTAGTAAAAATATTACTATGATAAAGAAATGGGCTTTAAAATCACTGTGACCAGCATTCAACTTGTGCCATTACTGGTACTTTTTACTTTCTCCTCAGCTGCTGAAGTCTCTTGCAAGTAACTTTAGTGGAAAATACATTATATGTTTTTCTTCTCTAGATGGAGCTACTGAAATCTTATGCATAAGAATTTTCATACCATTCTAGAATCTCATTTACTGTATTCTTCTGGGCATAATTCACATTGCAGAATTCAACAAGGACCTTCTCTAATTCTGCAGGAGTGCCATATTTCTGCATATAAAAAAAATTTTAGTCATTTATTTTAACAGTTTAAGGTTTAAAATGTCTGGGCTCATGTTAAACTGCAAGTGCATGATTTGATATTGAATTCCTACTTTACTTCATAAGATTTAACCTTATACCTTGTGCACATATTATGAATTTTCTGTAACAGAATAGGAGTTAATGTCTTTATATATTTGATGTCTGTGGGTGTAAAAAGTACAACTGCACACATTAGCATTTAATTTCCTCCAAATGTCTGCTGGTTAAAGATCCCTTAGGATTTTGCTTAATTTGTAAGTGAAAGCTGGAAGCCATTCTGCTTTCCTTGTATCTGTCCTCCACACCAGAGTTCAATTAAACATCTCCCCTATGGTTTCCTTCACCTGCAAAAGCAAGTGTAGTAACAGACAGGGACCTGAACCTGATGTAGACAGGTCCGTGTTGGCTAGGTGTATATATATGCAAGCAGTTAGCCAAGCTGTCATTTCTCACCCTTGCCTCCAGTGAATTAAATCTGTTCTATTTACTTTCATTCATTGACACATCCAAAGCAGAAGTTTTTGTTGACTAAAATAGTATTTTTTTTCCTCTGAGTGTTGGAAGGTCTTGGTCAATTATTTTTCTTTTCTATATGTTAACAGCTTTAGTTCTCAATAGACACTTTCAGTGTTGAATTATGGCACATTCACAGATTAGCCTTTTTATCCTCAGATGTTGAAACACAAGTAAAATTTGTTATGACAAACAACACAAAGGAAGACAAAAAATACATATGACAAAAACAGAGGTTTTTTTAAGTTCCATTATTGATTATTGAAATTGAACAAGAAAGATATATCATAAATACATGTATTTTAAAATTAGAGAGCTTTACTATATAACAGCAATATGATTCTTCAGGTAAGAAAGTAAGAAATCTTCTTCAGTAAAAAAATAATTTGATTAAGCCATTAAGAGGAAAGAATAAAACTTGTAAAATGATTAAAAATATCTTAGCATGAACTGGCATAATATGTAGCACTTCTTCTCCCTATGCTATCAAACCCCCTAGCTACAAAATGATACAGAATTACTTGTTACTCAAGTTTTTTTTTCCTCTGATCCTGTTGTGGTTTAATCTGGCAGGCAGCTGAGCATCACACAGCCGTTTGCACACTCACCCATCCCAGTGAGATGGGAGAGAGAACCAGTGGAAAAAAATGTAGGTCTCATCAGTTGAGATAAAAACTATTTACTATGACAGTAGAGGAATAGAGAAATAATAGTAATTACAAGAGTATATATATATATATAGAGAGAGAGAGAGAGATGGAGACGTATACTTACAAAACAAGTGAGGAACGACACAATTGCTCACCATTTGCTGATTGATGCCCAGCCAGCCCCTGAGCAGTGACTGCCCACTCAGCCAAATCTCCACAGTTTTGTAGTTTTCACAAGATATCAAATGGTGTGGAATATCCCTTTGGTTATTTTGAGTCAGCTGTTGTTCTCCATCCCAGTTCCCTACCCAACCTCAGCCTTCTTGCTGTCCAGTCATCATGGATATCCATGACCCTTTGTAAGCACTAATTAGCAACAACTGAAACATCACTGTGTTATCAATATTGCTTTTCTCCTAGAGCCAAAGCGTAGCACCATACTGGACTCTATGAAGAAAATCAACTCCAAGCTGAAACCAGAACACATGTAACACCCAGCATTTTAAAGTCTGGAGCTCAGCAAGTGTACGTGTGTGTTTAAGGGCAGAACTATGTATGTAAGCACATGGGAAAAAACAAAAGGGAGAACGTACAAGAACAATATGAAATTGGAGAGCCTAAAAGAAAAAAAAATGCAAAAATGACATCCTATACTGTATAGTATATGATAGATACACACTGTGAAATAGGGCAAGATTCAGCCACAATGGTGACTAAGGTTTGCGTTGTCACTGAATCAGGATCATAGGGCATTAAGTAGAGCAGACAAAACTCGCTATTAGCAGGGGAGGAAAAACATGATTTCAGCTAGCTTGTCTGATTAATATGTTTCTGGGTAGTCTTTAGGTCTAAACCTGGCAAAATTATCTTTATGGGTTTTCGTTCACATCTGCATAAAACAGAAATCAGGATATTAAATCCTGTTTGCAGAAAGCAGTTGTTACTGGGGCACTTGGACAAGCTATGTAGACTGTTATTTTCCAGAAAGCACTTAGATTCTCTAAACTGTTTCACAGAAAATGAATGACTTGGGAAGTAGAGGGACAGTCGTGGTCAGGAACTCTCATCTGGGTTGACATTTCTGGAGGAAAGGGCAAACCCTCCAAACCTATAGAGCAGAAGGAGAAAGCTATGTGGCTGAATGGCAGCAAGCACGTCCCTGCATCAGGTGATGCTCACAGCAAATCCTACAGCCACTCTAGATATTCTTTTATTCAAGACAGTCTGCACCAAGAAGTGATGGGCCTGAATCTGAGACTAAAATGGATCTAGTCTTCAAATTGCAGGAGAATGTGGAAATTTGAACCTGATCTTTAGACCCTTGAGGACAACTTTTTTTGTTTTTAACTTCACAGAAAAGAACACACCTCTTGCAGGTTGAAACTTATCATTTTAGGAACCATGCAGTTTATTTTATCAGACAAAAGCAGCTGAAAGACATATGTTTATTTGGGTATTTATTTAGAAAGCAGGCAGCAATAAGATCCCAACTGGAACAGTTATTTTTCCTGTCCCTCTCTTGAAAAATATTTTATGTACATGCTGTTCTTCCATTGCAGCTTCCTTTTTTCTGTCCTTAAATGGCAAGCTGTCATTTATACTGTCATTGTTACTGTCATTTAAGAGGTCCTCTGAGCTATGGATAGAAATTAAATATAAAGAGAGGTCAGGAGAAGGTGCAGTGCTGAATGGGAAGCATTTCTAACACTGGTAGATCAAGGGGTGCCCTACTTACATACCAGAGAGGGAGCTGCAGAATGAATTGGTGGTAAACTGTGGAAGAAAATGATACATTATTTATTTTACTGTGGCATAATAAAGTTAACTGAAAATCAGGAGGTAGATATGTTCATGTTTAAAACTCTAAGATATCTGATGATTTGTAAGACTTAATAGGATAGTCTAAGATTAAACTTTATTATTATTATTATTATTGTTGTTGTTGTTATTTGCAATGACATTATGGTTTCTTGTTTGAGAATTTTTAGCCTAAAGGATTAAATTTTGCAAAAGTCATGAACCTTGATAACATTTGATTAATTTAGATACCTAAGCAGGAAAAACTTCATTGCTTTGGGAATATGTAGGCTATAATGAATAGTGCATATGCTACTGCATATATATTTGTCTCCTGCCTTGAATATTCTGTCAGAATAAATGACATACGTAAATGTTAAGCTGTGGACAAATTTTCTTCAGAAGATATTTGAAAGGAAATCATTTTCTCAGTCTGAGTGACTCAAGAAAAGAAGTAAAATTTCAGTAAATAGATATTTTTCTGTCGACAAGCTAATGAAATTTGGGAGCTAAGTTAAATTGTTCAATTGGTATACAAATGCTACATTAGATATATAGTAATGGAAGGGTTTTGTTTGTTTGTTTGTTTGTTTTTTAATATACGAAACATACAGATGTAATACATGACAAATTTTGCATAGAAATTAACCTAAGACTTCCACTATTAAAAGAAGATTTAGAGAAAGTTTAATACTTCTTAGATGAACTGACTCTACACTATTGGATTTCCCATAGGTCTTTCTTTTGTCAGATAGTGTAGGCACTCAGCATAGTTTCGCCTTGCCTAAGCTTGCTGATTGGAAATTTCTATGTATAGCATAAACTAGACATCCACTTTAACATGACATTTTGTGTTCTTTACTTTTGAAAGTTCATGTAAGTAACTGTATATATTTAGAAATGTTGATATCTTTTGTTTGGAAAACATTTCTCTGCTATCAAATAGAAACAAAACAGATCTACATCTTTCCAATTAAATATTTTTCTTACATCCATATAAAGATAAATGTAGCAATAAATTCATGCCTATATTTACCTCCACTGGAAAATGAAAAGGACTTCTTATGTCTCACTAGTTTGGTAAAATGACATTTAATCATAAATTGATAAGATAGATGTAAGTGCATTTAGGAGTACTTATAACAGCTTGTTAGACAGTATTTAGTGAATGGAGGTCTATTATTGGATTTAGTGTTATCTACTCTGAGAAGTCATTAAAATTTACAGTATAAATTCTCTGTTTGCCTAAAAATCCCATACAAACATAAATGTAATGAACTCTAAAAATCACATCACCCTTCAGAGAGATTTTGTTTTATACATTTTTACTATAGTGAATGAATATTCTCATAAACATTAATATACTCATTGTCTTATACTTGTTCCATCTCAATGCACAGTGCCTTTAGAATGGCTTCGTAACTATACAATAACAGTCTTGGGGGGTATATTGCAAAAATAGCAAGGGAAAAATCAGAAAGTTTTATTTACATGGGTCATGCATTCAGAATGTATGCTAATATATGCAAATCCAGTCAAACAAATTTTAACCACTAACAGTAATATTACGTCTTTCTGTCTTTATACATTTAGCCAAAGTTCAGCCACATACTTCAATCATCACACTATAAAAATAATATGCACGAAGAATGATTTTTCTTTTCCTTATGTGTAAACACCAAATTTTAAAAAGCATAGATATCTTTGTATTTATTTCAAAGCAGGAAAACAATAGCTTTTCTTCCAGGTACAAAAATAGAATAAACTAAATCTTGAATGTCTGGGAACATACACTTGTTCTACCTTTGCATGCTGAAAAATAGACGTTGGTGTTATAATTTTTACATCCATGGTTGAATAATAGTACAAAATTCCTAATGAAGAAATTTTCTAAGGAAGGAATTCCTAAGGAATTTTCCTTACCTAATTACATGCAGTAAAGTGATTTTATAACATTTATTTTCATTTCTGTTCCTAATGCACAGGAAATTTTCTCCCAACAGTTATATTTGACTGACTACATTTGACTGATTTTATGGATTAGTAGATTTTTTCATTAGTTTCATTAGATATAGTTATTAGATTAACATAGTATAATGAGAAGATGCGAGCTAATGAGTTTGTCAGCACATGGTTAAAATAATTCAGTTAAGCCTTCATCATTACTTTCTGGTACAATTTTTGTGAGGTGACTTTTCCACTGTACAGCAACAAAACATACAGACATTAAAGAAAAATTGCTGGTGAAGAAATGTAGTGAGTACAATACAGTTTTTAAAATATGGTTCTCTGGTAGACACTTAGAAAATCCTTAACTCCACCTGAAATTGCCGCTTCCATTTCCTGTGCACTTGGCTTTGGTATGCTAAGCCTTTTCAGTGTACTCTGTGTTCGACTCCCAGCCTTCTACAGTTGGATTATTTATTCATAAAGTGGTCTCTCAAACCTATAGGACTGGTGTGACTGATTGGTTGCAAATAAATCTGAGGGGAGGAACACATTCTTCTTGAAAAATGGCCATGCTAGAAATATTAATATAGCTGTTTATGGCAAACCTTATCTTCCTCCATTACTCAACTACCTCAATACAATTTCTGAACTGATGTCTCAGCAGGATGCAAGAATGTCCATTTTATTTTGGAACAAGCCATGCTGAAGGTAACTGGAAAAAAACACAATAGTTGTCTGCTGGAGAGTGGATTCCTAGATAATAAAGGCTTATGTGCACAGAGAATAAATTATAAAGCTTTTAAGGAATCATGTGAATCAGACTTTAATATAAACTGCATTAATTATCTGCAATATTAAGGCTTTATATATAAAAAAATATGAGGGTTTAGATGTTGAAGTACTTCTTTGGAATTCAGGAAACATGGATTATCAAAGTTAAAATTCATATTGACAAAGGCCTAGTAAGTTTAAATGTGAATTAGGTAAAGCTTAGACACCTAAATCTAGTCATTTTCTATTCAAATCCATGCCTGATTTTAATTCTTTCTCCATTTATTCTAAAACTATAGATTTTGGATGGGTTGGATCCTCACAGTAAATGCTATTTTCAGTTCTAATAACATTCCTTAAAACATGCCTAAATCCCCCATAGGAGGTCCTTTAAGTATACCTTCCTTCAGCATTTCTCTGTAACTGGTTTCTGTGGCACAGAATGCCTTCTGTAAATTCCAGCCTCTACAGCAAACTGAGAGTCTTTCACAATTAAGTGAAAGTAATGGAATTCAACATATCTATCTGTGCTTAATACTCTTATTGATCTCCATCTAGGACAGGATGAGAATAATTCCTTTTCTGCTATCTGTTTCCATGTTACATACACATACTTTATGCTCTATCAAACAGGAACTTTATGACTATGTACTTTATGCCTGGAATGTAACAAGAGTTTTAGTTTTGATATTTTAGATCTACTTTCAGAAAAAAAAAAAGAAAAAATACTAATTCAGATTTAAAAAAATCTAACTTGATTTGTTCTTTTTGTACCTGTTTTAATGCAGTGAATATGTGTGATAAATGTTCAAGTTTCTGTTTCATACTTGTATCTGAATTTGTGAGAATATTATAAAAATTATCACAAAGACTGTAAGCTAGCATTATTAGAAATACATATTATACAGCATGGAATGTGGTAAAATAAGCCTTTTTAATATCACCAGTTGAAAAGTGCAAAGGTGCAATTAAAATATCACTAAGCACTGCACACCTTGCTCTACACAGGTGAAAATAGAAGTCTGTGTTTCATAGCTCTTCCTCATCTCTTCCTCTTTCTTTAATGATTTGCTCATGGCCAGCTCAGTTGGTGCACTGGGATATATTTTTTTCTTCTCAGTGAACATTTATTGATTTTAATAACACTAATGGGAGTTGAGAATATGTTTTTGGTACAGTCTGCTCGTTTCTTGTTATTAATAAGAACAGTTTTGTTCATTTTTTTTTTTTGGAGTGGAAAAACACATAGAAGTAGATATATACAGTACTATGGTTATACTATATATATATATATATACACCATATAGTACTATACAGTTGCAAGAAGACATTTCAGATGGTTTTATGTTGCTGTTAATTAATCACTAAAAGTTGAAGGTCACCATCCCTGTGCTTGCAATTAAAGCAATTAAGAATTATAATAATGGCACCTTTAATTGTGCCTTTTTATGCTTCATATAAAATAAGTCTTAAGTCTTCATTTTTGAAATTAAGAATCTCTTTGAAATCTAAGAGAAATCACGATTTCACATTAAAATGGGATTTTTAAATTTATTTTTTTTAAGGGATCAAACTTTAAAGACCAGGAAACACAATGATCACTTAATGCACAATGTATTTTACTTTGTATTTTTTTCTCACAGTGTCATAGTCTTTATGAGAAAAAAATAACAGCATTTTGCTGTAAGTTCCAATTATATATTCAAACCTTTAAAATAAACATGCTGTGTAGAATTTCTTTTCTGCAGAAAACTGAAATGTCCTGAAGTAAAAACATGCATCATTAGAATTTTGTATGATTCATTGAGTTTTGCATGAGGTGATAGATTTATAGGAGCATCAGTCTGTTGAAAACAAAAGCAAGAAAATGAACAACAATAAAATGACAAGAACAAAAGCATCAAAAATCTACGATGTTACTTATTTTGATACGAAAGAAGGACTCTCCACATTGTACATTGTCCTTCTAAAATGGTAGACTCTTGCTCTCTCTAGTAATGAAGATGGGGGTTTTACATCCTTCCCCATTTGCTTTTTGGAATTGATATTGTGATTTGAAGTCTGCTTGTAGCAGCATGCCTTGAAATCATTTGCAGGAACAGCCACTCAAGTCCTCAAAATATAAACTGTATACTTATTAAGTTTTTTTTTCTTTCTTTTTTTTTCAAGTAATCTTTCAGGTAATTTCAGTACAAAAACAGAGAATAAAGCTAGAATTCTGCATTTTACTGATAATTCAAGATATAATTTTACTTTAGGACTCTACAGACTATGCAGAAATTGCAGTTTTGCTGTTGATCTACAGCTGCAGTATGTTGACTGGTGGGAGTGATGGCAAAAACTCCTTTATATGTTCAATTTCACAGGCTGCTTGTAGCAGCAAGTGATATGTTTATTGTACAGGAATAATAGATCAGATTTGTTTTTGTTGCACAGCAAGTTAGTGGGAAAGAAGAAATAGTGTTAAAGGCCACCTGTAGATGTAGCTAGAACTAGGGAAGCAAAAGATATTTTGTGAAGATTTATTATCCAGTTATAAAAGTGCACACCACTACTGAGCACGAAATCAAAAGATGTGTTAGAGAAAGCTTTCCCTAACTCTGTGAAGATACAAGCTGTATTTGTTGTTTACTCACTTAAAAATATGCTCTTTGATGAAAAGTGATGAAAAAGTGTTGGAAATATTTTTCATCACTGAATTTCCAAGCTGATAATTAAAAAATATCCAATTTGATAAGTGAAGATACATGATGTAATTTTTCAGTTTCTTCTAGATGCAAGTTAAAATTCTAAAGAACTACTAGTTGTTTTACATACAGAATTTTTCTAAGAAGAAATCTGAACTATATTGAGTTGGCTGTCTGGAGTGAAAATACTGAGTATCATTTGAATATATATTTTCAAATTAGAGATGTTCAAAACTTAGGTCATAGATAAAGTCTCATTTTAATCAAATGGGGAATCTGGAATTAGATTTGAGTGCATTGTGAATGGAAAAGTTTATAAGTACTATTCATAAATGAATTTTACTGTATTTTGAAGAGCATACACTGTATTAGCATAGAAATATAACTAAAAATCTGTAATCTATATTATTTTTTAATTATTCAAGAGATTTTTATTCTACAGATTCATCTTAATTTGTCCGTTTCATCTATCCATTGTCCTTAGGTACTGAAAAGTATAGATGTAGCAGGAAACATGTCTGTACTAAGGGAATATTTTGGACTGCTCCAAAAGTAATGTCTCCTATTTTAGTATGTTGACACCAGAGATGGATTTATTGGTGGTAGTGCTGCAGAGGTTGAAACTTCCTGCCAGTATTTCATTACATTCTGTTGCTTTATGACAGATGGCAGCAGAGGAGCAGCCTGACAGAATGGCATCTGACATGAAAGTGCATATGAAGCGAAGTGCTGCCACTGAATTCTTCCATGAGGAAAAAATGGCAACCATTGACATTCATCAACTCTTCCTGAATGTTTATGGAGACCAACCAGAGGATGTGAACACGGTGAGGTGGTGGGTGGTGCTTTGCAGCAATGGTAAAAGTGACATGAAAGACTAACCACATTCCAGATGGCCATGCACAGCTGTCACCTGCTTTTCTGCAGAATTTTATGAGTGCAGCATGCAGACTCTTGTTCACTGCTGGAAAAGTGCACAGCTAATTGTGGAACCTATGTTAAAAAAATGTGTTGCAGCTGAAAATTTGGTCTATCAAATAGTGTTATTGTGCTCTTTGTATCCATTGCAGTTTCCACAGAAATAAATTTAGAGACCTACATATATATATATATTTTTCTTTTCCCAAACATATCCATTTCAGAATAAAATGTTAAAAGCAGTCACTGGGAGAATCTTTAATGATGTCAGGAATATCAAGGAAAAGAAGCTGTCTTAGAAAATTCCATTTTTAAGCTAATGTAATCTTTTAAATTGTTGTTGTATATATTTACCTATATATGTATATAAATTAAGTATGTAATTTTGTACATCTGATATATAGGAATGAAGTAGTTTTAGGTCACAGTTATATAAAAATTATCTGAAGTGTTATTAGGGTGGTTTTTTGTTAATATTTTTGTTTTGTTTTGTTTTGGTTTGGTTTTTGGTGTGTAGTAGACATTGATTATTGTTTTTTTCCAGATTCAGCAGCACAGCTAGCTGGTGAGTCCTCAGTATAAGTCTGAGAGCTCAAAGATTTGCTTTTTCATGGAAATCCAAGGAAAGTCTGAAGGATACACAGAAGTGTGTCTACACCAGTGATACAGGACCATAAAGCTAAGTTCATTTTATATTAAATTATCTGGAATGTTGGAAGCAGTCCATCCTTATTAGCATGATGTGCAGTTTCAGCCTATCTGAAATAAATTTATTTTGCCTGAAGCATTGTACTAACACTGTTGTATTTAGATCTTTGACTGGTGTCATGTATAGGCTATCAGACAGGACATGTCCAAAGTTCTTCTACATTATAAGCCTTGATCCATTAATCTTACCCTTAAATATTTAACCAAGCAACCTATATCAGGAATCCTCCTATACTGTATCTCTAATTAGGCAAATACTTGTGCTTAATCAGGGAGATATTTTTCATGGATTTGTTCCTTGAAAATTTCTCATGTGTTTGACTTTTGAGGGAGTCCCTGATAAAAGTCACTTCAGGTTAGCTAGTGACTCGAGCTAATAAACCCTACCATAATGGTGCAGGGTTACTTATCACTGCTATGAGAAGGATAGGATTGTGAAATATAAAAGACACATATAAAGACATCATATATAAGTTTATGAACTTATGAACTTATGAAAAGACTGCTTGAGGATACAACTCAGTGAGCTGCTTCACAATTTCTCATATCCTCTGATTTCCAAAATGCAGGACTTCTTTTCTTAAAGTCTTGTGTCAATTCTCAACATTCATTCTGATGTAAAACAGCAGAGATGAATGCCCTTTAATAACAAGTTAGCCATGATCTGGCCTTTTGTTCAGTATGTCATTACTTTTTTTTTTCTCTAGTAAAAAGAAACAGACTGTTATCTGAACTTCTTCCATAGACACAGAAGGAATTAAAAATTAGAAATATAATTTATAGGAATTATTCTTGGAATAATATATATTATATACACAATAAAATGTAAGAATTATTATTAAAATAAGGAATTTCTTAAAAGAAGAATAAATATTACTTCTTCTTGAGAGTCCTCTATACTTGAAAATTTGCTAAGGATATATAAACAGAATTATTTTAAGAGCTTTTATATGGTATGTTTATTTCTTCCTCACAAATAGACATCATTTGTGCAAATAGCTCCTGCAAATGAATGATGTACACTTTACATGTTGTCTAACACTGTTAAGTGCTGATGAAAACTTCTTTACAGTACTAACTTAGAAACATCTCTCTAGCAGACAAGAAAAATTACATAGAATTTGCATCTGAACAAAACCAACTACTTTTAACTGTGAGGTTTTTAAAGTATATATGACATTACATTTGCTAATTTATTAATTAAAACCATGGAGTCTGAGTACAACCTGTCTTTAGCTAAGGGGCTCTTGCAGCTAACTACTTCCCTGCCCAATTTGCTTTTAAGGAATGTGTTTTCTTTTTAACTGTCATTTAAAGAGAGAGAAGTGTTTTGTGACCTTAAAGAACAAACTGAGATTTCTGTGACTGATTTTGTTGTTACTTTCCATGTGGTGACTTTAATCATGACACTAGACAAGTATTCCATAATAGAAATAAGTATCAATTTATCTTTCAACCTTTGTCTGAAAGGCAAGGCCTATTTGGCCTAGAGCATATTCTGCAGTCCAGCTTTGACATCCACATGATAGCCCCTGAACACCTTTCGTTTCAACACAGAAGTGAAGGCCACAGTGGTTTTCAGTATGAGTGTGTGGTAACCTAAACTGAACTTTAAACCACTAGGAAGCCTTCAAGAGTAAAGCTTAGAACTGTATCAAAGTTTGAGAATAATTAGAAAGTAGACAAGAAGAAGAATTCAAAAGCTTAATGGTGACATTTCTCTTTGGCCTCCAGCAAACTCATTGCTGCTCTGTAATTTAATTCTGCTTTCAGCTTTGTGATTAAGGAATTTTACATTTTTTTCTGTGTATATATACAAGCTCATATTACAGAACTGCTTTAAAGGCTATCAGTTAGAGTTGGTTATTTAAAATTATGCTATTAGAAACTAGCTTTCACCCTGAAAAGTCACATCATTGGTTGTTAGATACATCCTCAGGTTTTCCTTTTTTCCCCATTGAAAAGACAGTTGTAATATTGCCCTGTTGTGTAGCACCAAATAATAAAACTTTCTTAAATCACAGAAACCATCATTAATTGCTAGTAGTAATTTAGATTAGTTTTACTGTTGTTATGTGTAGACATGTGACTACACCTACGTTTGCCAGGAACAACACTTTTGTTCTCTTAGTGAAGACTCACCAAAGTCAGAATGTGCCAACTAAATTGGCAGTTGAACAAAAAGAGTTATAGGTAATTGTATCAGTTACCTTCTGTAACCTCCTTTCATGTATCATGATGAAATTACAGTGTCTTCCTAAAAAGCTTAACTGATATGAATATCTCCAATTACTTCATGCGAAGGGTTGTGATTCTCTAATGACACTGTTATGACATTTTAATTGTGTCCATTTACAGTGAATGAGATGTACTATATTGTTCATTATACACATACCACTAGTAGAAATAATTTATTATACCAGTGTCAGTTAAAACTGACTGTTATCTTTAGTATTTGAAGTGTCATTGACTTCTAACCTTATTTTCAGTGTTCCAAAAGCCATAACATAAAATATATGGTTTGGTGTCCTTATAAACCTTTACTTCAGTGACTTACAGAAATAGAAAAGGTCAATGAGAATGTAAAAATGGAAAAATTTAAAAACTGATGGAAATTAGAGGATGTGAGATGTTTGATTTCATTCATTTTGAAAAGCTTCTAAAAATTCTGTTCCATATATATTACACAAAGACCAAAAGTCAGGACTGATATGTCACTTCTTTATTTCCAAGTCTTTCCAGTTCGGTCATTCCCTGATGATTGCTGAATTTGAATAACTATCATCTATTTGGTAGAAACAGAAACTGCAGTGCTATTGTTTACAACTGATATCTGGTCAATATTTGAACATACAAACACGATGTTTCTGTATGAATACATAGGTTAGGAATATGCCATGTGCATCACTGAGTGCTGATCCCTACAGTCAAAAACAACAGGACAGATGTCTGGATTAAAAGGATCTTAGCACTCATTCTGCTTTGTAGGATCACAATGCCTTTTAAGACGTGAATGCTTTTTCCCTAAAACTGAGCAGAGTAGCATTACTATATCATTAAACCAAAAAACCTACACTGGACTGGGTTTTATGATTGACCAAAACTTCCTTTCATTTCAGAAAATATATTCTTATATCTTCCGATGCTTATCGTCATTATTGTTAACAAAAAAAAAAAAAAAAAAATCAGATCTGACAGCTTTCTGGCTGTTATATTGGCATTGTTAGTACAAGCTTATACTCTAAGAGTACCAATGTGTGGCTTTAATAGCAGGGATCTTACATTGTAGTTCTGCAGAGTATAGAGAAAATTCTTAACTGGGAAATTCTAATTTGAGGAAGCTGTGAATGTTTTGTTTTAGTTTTTATCCACGTCATGGAAAACCAGCATGCATGCAAATATGTGGATGCACACTGGGAATGTGTTAATTCTTTTTAAAAGCATTTTTATGTACTTTTTTTTCGATTTTTGGTAATGAATAAAAGCTTAGTAGAAATTTCTAGTTTTCACTCTTTCTGACTATGTGAGTGCAAGAAGAATTTATTGCAGAAGATTTCTGTGATCTCAGATGCTCAGTGTATTTTGTACAGTGCTTTGAAGTTAAGGCAACAGCTGGGAACGTCTGTTGTTTAATCTGTTTTTCTTCACTTGACATCATCATCAGAAGTTAAGAGTCTGGGAATCTGCTGCTAACTACATTAGTAATATATTGAATGCTCTGAAGCGAGACCTCGTAAAAAAAGAAACTATATCAGTGTATATATTAAGAGATTTTACAATTATCTTTCAAGTTGAGAATTTTGTGTATTAATTTCAGTAACACAGATTTGAGGTTGCCATATTAGGAATATCTGAAATCCAAAGATCATTTGAACTCTGAAGTTTTAGTGATCTACGTTACTTATTGCTAATGAATTTGGTGTTCATCTCATGTCAATACATATGCATTTTTATCAGTGTTTTAGAAAGTCTGTTTTCTAAAGGTATAAGCTATTACTTAGAACTTATCGTGAAGTAGCAGAAAACTTTTTAGCAATATGTTGCATTCAGTAATAACATGAAAACTGAAAATAAAAAACAAGAGCATAAAAGAGTATCATAAGAAGTCTAGATGACTAAATTAAGTTGGATGAGATAGTGTTGCTTTTCTAGGATGTATCATAGAATTCATGGTTCGATGGAAGAGGCAGACTAATGTATGCCTCATACTTTTGAACAGGCCATATCACACTGTGTCAGGTATGGAAGAGTCTGTAAAGTTCTTTGTAAATGTATTTGGTCTCCTGAGTCCACATTTTTAAATTAAAAAAAATTAAATCATTCTTTTTTTTTTTTTTTAATGTTCTTTACTTCCTGTCCACTGTTTGGAATCAGAAGCTATAAAGTTCTCACAGATTCCTTTGAGCCAAATAGACTTGTAGCATGTTTGTTGTTGTCTTGAGTTCTTCATACTCTGTTTCTTGTTTTACCTCTAATCATCCTCCCTCCGTTGTAGTTGTCAGGTTTATCTTACCACTTATAAACTGAGAATTTCACAAGAACTGCCCACATTATTTACATATTTTTATTGCCTATGTGTAAACATCCAAAATATAAAAAAACTGTTTAGGATATTCTCTATTTTATTTTCTGTTAAGTCAGTTATCCCTCTTGGTATAACTGCATTATAGGGAAAATATTCTTCAGTTTTTGGTATACAAAAAGTTGATATTTTGGAGCAGAGTTATGCAGACACTTCATGTTTCAGTTCTACTGATGATGGAGTATTGGGTTGTGTAATACTGTAATTTGTACCTAAAGTTATTATGGCAAAGTGTTAAAAGTGAGTGCAATTTTTCTCCAAACTTAGTCAGACAAAATATGAATATTCAGCAGTAGTCAGTATTGTGAATACTTATGAATTTGACAAAACTTCTGATACTGAAAGAAAAATGAAAAATAGTTGAACATTTTCAAACTTAAAGAGTATCATTTCTCAATTTGAAATTACTTTTATTTCACAGTTTTGGTTAATTTTATGATTTTTAAATAAACACACAGTTCAAATTTGAGATGGACCATTTCAGTTTGACCACACAATAGATTTCAATGAGCTTTTCACACTTACTTTTTTATTTCCTTATTTACAGTTTTTAAGTTATTTTCTCTTCAGATTACTTATTTCCCCAAAATTCTGACCTCATCAACCAACGGACCAATAAAAAAAATGCCAAAAAAAAAAAAAAAACATAAAAAATCTTCACAGATAAGCATGTAGTTGTTCATATTCTAAGAACTTACTAGCTAAGGATTTGATTTTTTTGACTTCTCACAGCAGATCATGCACTAACCTCAAATAGGAACTGTGTGTGAACTGCTTGAAGGCATGGATTGGTGATGACAGATGTTTCACCGTACAAGAAAATGTATTTGGAAAGACACAAAATCATATCTGGGGGATATAAGAAAGAATCTTTGGGAGAACTTTGAGAGAATTCAGTTCAAAAAGGGAGTTGAGAGTGTCTTAGATCCATTTTACTATAAAATCTTGCTGAGATAATCTGTGGAAGATCTGACTTTATCACAAAATAGAAAGAAGGGTAATATTTTAAATCTGTTATTATTGCTTTTATTACTAAAGATCAGTACTACAAAAATTAGAGCAAGAGCAGTCTAATGAGGATAAAAGCTTGTCCACTTTCCATATTGTAACAAGTAGTATCTTGTCAGTTTAGTTTAGACATTCCCCAATGCCTGTAACAATCTCAGTTACATACAATGTCATAGAATCATAGAATCACAGAATAATAGAATCACTGAAGATGGAAGAGACCTAAAAAGATCATCCAGTCCAATCGTCCACCTACCACCAATAGATCTCTCTAAACCCTGTTCCTCAACACAACGCCTAAACATTCCTTGAATACCTCCAGGCTTGGTGACTCCACTACCTCCCTAGGCAGCCCATTCCAGCACCTGACCACTTTGTGGGAGAGCTATTTCCTAACATCCAGTCTGAATCTCCCCTGGCTCAACTTGAAGCCATTCCCTCTAGTCCTAGCACTAGTCACAAGAGAGAAGAGGTTGGCCCTCAGCTCACTACAGCCTCCTTTCAGGTAGTTACAGAGAGCAATAAGGCCTCCAGTGAGCCTTCTCTTCTCCAGATTGAACAGATTGAATTTCTTTTCTGAAATTCAATCTGAGCTCCAGATTGAATTTCTTTCTTCAAGCTCCAGATTGAATTTCTTTTCTGAAACAGTGGTCAGGCACTGGAATGGCCTGCCTAGGGAGGTGGTTGAGGCACCATCCCTAGCGCTGTTCAAGAAGCGTTTAGATGAGGTGCTAAAGGATTTAATTTAGTAGTTGGGTAGAGATAGTGATAGGAGGATGGTTGGACTAGATGATCTTATAGGTCCTTTCCAACCTTATGAACTTATGAACTTATGAACAATCCCAGCTCCCTCAGCCATTCCTGGTAAAGCCTGTGCTCCAGACCCATCATCAGCTTTGTTGCCCTTCTCTGGACATGCTCTAGGGCTTTGATGTCTTTCTTGCAGTGAGGGGCCCAAAACTGAACACAGTACTTGAGTACAAGGGAACAATTACTTCCCTGTTCCTGCTGGCAATACTATTTCTGATACAAGTCAGGATGCCGTTGGCCTTTTTGCCCACCTGGGCACACTGCTGAAATAAAATAAAATAAGCAATAAAACAAGCAATACACACATGAGCTTATTAGCATCACTGTGACATCATAGTAATTACATGTAATATTTTCAGAAAACTGCACAGATTTTCACACTTAAAAAAAGTATATTTTGCTCTTCCTGTCTTCAGCTTGTAATGAGATAGATGTCTAACTGTATCTTCCCAACACATCTTGGATACATATTCTTTCCTACTCATATTGTAAAATATGTGACTCGTACTTTTCTTACCCTACCTTTCATTGAGCTGTCACATTTTCAGTTGGTATCAGCTGACTCACCTTCTGAAAGAGACAATTTTTTCTCTCCCCTGCCCAGCACAAGTACATATTTTGTGCCAGCATGTATCTTCATCTGATCACACAGTGAACTGAATCAGGCAACTGATGGAAGTTAAAACTGAGATAATTTGAGGAACTTATTTAGCACTGGTTTAATTTCCACTGCCTGGCTGCAGAAGATCTGTGAGGGAAAAAAAAAAAAAAACCCATACAAAAAGGAGGAAGGGACAAGACAGAAGCAAGTCTGCATCTTCTAGTAGCAGTGTAAGATTATGATAAAGTTTTTTTGATACTGCTATCAGCATGAAAATCTACAAGACCTATATTAATTTCACCTTCTTTCCTTTTCTATCTTACGAAACAGAACAGTTGAGCTGTACACAATGAGCTGTGACCAGTAAGTTGCTGAAGTGACCGAAAGCAGAGAGGGACAGGGAAAAGTGGTAGAGAAAGACTCTCTAAATCTTCTTTCTTTACACAGGACCAAACCATTAGCTCAGACAAATTTACTATCTTTCTTTTTCAAGTTTCAGAGGAAGTTGAAAGCCTGTGAGAGCAGCCCTTCAAATTAACTGTGACCTTCATGGTCTGCCCTCCCATTTTGCTTGTTCTGGAGCTGATGATAACAGTGCTGTGAAGAGAGAAAAATAATGATTAAACCCTTACCTCCTCCCCACAAAAATCAAAACAAAACCAAAACAAAATAAAAATCCTGTCATGCTGCAGTGCAGCCAGCTGCTTCCAGGGTACTGGAGGTAGAAGCATCCACCCATGGGGCAAGGCCTGACAGCCAGGGCCTGTCCCATTACTCCAGCCAAGAATAGGTCAAGCAGAAGTAGCAATGGGGGCAGACTGAGCCCCAGGCATTGAATACCTCCCTGGGGACAGCTGTGAGCAGAGGCTGGATTGGGACATATGTGCTATGTCAATCTTTATCAGGTTTTTGAGTATAAAATCATTACGAAAGCCCTATCAAGGCCTAGAAATGTGTGGGGTGCAAAAAGATTAAAGTATCACAGGAGACCCAGGAGCAATACATATGTATAGATACCATCACTCATCTCATTTTAGTAGTCAGGATGAATATCGTGGATGATGTAGTTAGTCAGACTATGCCTTCTGTCCCTCTACCTCCACTCTATTTTTTCCAGCCATACTGGATAATCTTGTAAGTCAACGACACATTAGCCACACTGGCCCTTTAGAATGGTTTACTGTCAATTTGAATTTTGATAGTATGTGCTATGCTGTTGTCTTTGTTGTTGTTGTTGTTGTTTGCTTGATTGTTTTATTTTGTTTGTTTTCTCTAAATCTTGTGTGACTCATCTATTTCTTTCCCTACAGTTAGACTTTGTAAAACTGGGTAGCCTTCCTGTAAGTCACAAGCCCTCAGGGGCACCCATCTTGAAAGCTTAGAAGTAAGCAGCAGAATTAGTGCTGGTTATCAGTCTTGAGGGATTTCTGATTTGGCATGCTGCTATGTGAACAAATTTTTCACAAATCTACCTCAAGTCTGACTAGGTCAACATCTGGATGAAGTGGGAAAACCAAAATACGATTAGCCTTAATGAGATTTTGCAGGTTTGAGGCAGGAGTCAGATTCTACTGTGCATGGGAAAAGGTTATAGAGACCTCCCTTACATCATCTACCTGCTTGCATTTGGCAGATGTGATGTACTGTTAATAGGTAGCCTGTTAATTACTCTATGGGTAGGAATAGCAGAGACTTCCTGTTAGAAGGAAGCATACAGCAGAGAATAAAGTTTAAGGACCATTGATGTCAGCTGTAGTGTTGCTGCTTCCAGACTATCTATGCACATTTCACCTAGTCATTCATCTCCAGTCCTGATTATCAGGATAACTGGCGGCAGTTGTCCTAGGTAAACTAGAAGATGAGCTAGATATTTTGATTTCATGTATATGGCATTGCTCTCAAGACTCTTCTCAGAAGTAAAGCAAGATGCAATAAGCCAAGGTAATCCTCAGGGATGCAGGCATAATTACCATCTCTGAGAGTCCTTCAGCACCTGATCAGTTGCCTGAAGGTGTATGTTCAGCTTCACAGGAGTTGAGTCATGGCTGAAGACTGTAGGTATGGCTTAAAATAGCAGTTCACTCTGTACGTTGACATTCTGTTAATGCGGAGGCCAATGTTCTCTGAGGGAAATGAAAGCTAATATCTCTTTGCTGGAAGACCAGAGAATGGAATGAGTCTGGCTATCATGAATCAAGTAGTATTTTTCGTCCGTATTTCCCCAGCTGCCTGCCTACACTTAAGCAATTCAGCGTGGGTGAAGGACTGCTTGACATGATGCATGCAAACTATAAAAGTCATGACATGAAAACTACTTTTATTAGACTTTGACTACTCCAAGACCTATGTTGAATTTGATCACCTCAGAAGGCTGTCTGTTGCCCATTAAGATTCTGATAGCTTGCAACAGTGGGAATCATTTCTTAGTACACAGGATTCTTGAAATGTGGATGTTATTGTAGAAGAGAGTGTGTTGGTTTTTAGAAAAATACCTCAAACGTTGCCATTCCTGATTTAAAGCTTTTCAGTTGCTGTTCTCAGTTGCACAGATTAAGATCATACATATAAGAAGAGATATCCTTTGTCCCAAATTTCCTGTCAAGAATAGAGGGAACTCCTGAATCAGAGAATAGCGTTAAATGTTCCAGGAAGATATTCCCTGCTGCCCTGTCATTTGCCCCTCTCATTGCTTCAGGATGTCAAATGCATCCTTTCAGAAAAGACTCTTTCTGGAGTAATAGTGCCAAAAGAATATTTCTCTACAGCAAAGATAAATACGAACAGCAGAAATAGAACAGTAGAAATAGCAAGATATGTTCAAAGTGAATGTTGAAGAGAAGCATTTGTGTTGAATGCTTCCGTACATGATGCATGAGGGTTTGATTACTGAAACTATGACCTAGTAGAAATGATGATACTAAATTAAGTATAAAGTATTTATGGATATTTTGTTGTGCTATATGTTTGTTGATACTTTTTTCCAATATATAATTTTGATATGGCAAGTCCAGGTCAGTGTCCTGTCAGAACTTAGATGGCTTACAGGCTTGGAAGCAAGGGCATGCTGTTTAGTGCAAAGTCAGTACAGATGTAACAACTTTTAGCTTTGGAGAACATAGTTGTCCATTCTCCATTTTAAATATGGCAGTGTGTCCTTCATTCATTTATTATGTTACTAGGCCTCCTGTGAGGTGAAGATTATATACAGAAAAGAACAAAAACACAACACCATGTAATGTTAGGCTGACTCCAAATAACTGTTCTACACAATATAGCTAATATATAATGCATACCTAATATATAATATAAATATATAGCTAATATATATCTAGCACAACATAGCTAATTACAGATGACACCAAGTTTTCTGTAAGTGTCAATCTGCCTGGGGGTAGCGATGTCCTACAGAGGGATCTAGATAGGCTGGATAGCTGGGCTGAAGCCAATGGGATGATGTACAAGAAGATCATGTGCCAGCCCCTGCATTTTGGCTGCAACAACCCCAGGCAATGCTACAGGCCTGGGACAGAGTGGTTGGAAGACTGTGTAGAGGAAATAAACATGGGAGCATTGGACAATGCTCAGCTGAACATGAGCCATCAGTGTGCCCAGTTGGCCAAAAAGGCCAATGGCATCCTGACTTGTATCAGAAATAGTATTGCCAGCAGGAACAGGGAAGTAATTGCTCCCTTGTATTCAGCACTGGTGAGGCTGCACCTCGAGTACTGTGTTCAGTTTTGGGCCCCTCACTGCAAGAAAGACATCAAAGCCCTGGAGCATGTCCAGGGAAGGGCAACAAAGCTGATGACAGGTCTGGAGCACAGGCTTTACCAGGAATGGCTGAGGGAGCTGGGATTGTTCAGTCTGGAGAAGAGAAGGCTCATTGGAGGCCTGAATGCTCTCTGTAACTACCTGAAAGGAGGTTGTAGTGAGCTGAGGGCCAACCTCTTCTCTCTATGGCTAGTGCTAGGACTAGAGGGAATGGCTTCAAGTTGAGCCAGGGGAGATTCAGACTGGATGTTAGGAAATAGTTCTCCCACAAAGAGGTCAGGTGCTGGAATGGGCTGCCTAGGGAGGTGGTGGAGTCACCAAACCTGGAGGTATTCAAGGAATGTTTAGGCGTTGTGTTGAGGAACACGGTTTAGAGAGATCTATTGGTGGTAGGTGAACAGTTGGACTGGATGATCTTTTAGGTCTTTTCCAATTTCAGTGATTCTATGATTCCATGACATTGTATGTAACTGAGATTGTTACAGGCATTGGGGAATGTCTAAACTAAACTGACAAGATACTACTTGTTACAATATGGAAAGTGGACAAGCTTTTATCTTCATTAGACTGCTCTTGCTCTAATTTTTGTAGTACTGATCTTTAGTAATAAAAGCAATAATAACAGATTTAAAATATTAGCTTTTATATTTTAAAATATTTAGCTTTTATATCTATAGAGAATATAGATATTCTCAAATAGAAAGAATAGGAGAATAAGGATAAGGAGTGTTTAGGTATTGTGTTGAGGAACATGGTTTAGAGAGATCTATTGGTGGTATGTGGATGGTTGGACTGGATGATCTTTTAGGTCTTTTCCAACTTCAGTGATTCTATGATTCTAATAGATACTAACTACACTGCTTTCATCTCTTCCACAGAGTACTGGTGAACAAGAGGGCACCTAGTATTTTTGCAATCTCAGATTAACAACTAGGTGTGCAAAAGAGTAACTGTTTTTTCTCGGGAGAGGTATGGGATGCAACCATCATGTGATGAGGAGATGGATGTCTGGTACGACAGTGGAGGTAGGAGGCTATATATCAAGCTTTATCATGTTCTGGGAAGATGATATGTGAAAATGGGATGGATGGTAAGGAAATGTAGGTGGAGCTTAGATGTGATTCTGACAGAAAAACTAGGAAATAAGTATTTTAGAAGCGAAAATGTAGATATTGGTGTGATGATGATTTCAAAGCTTTCTTCAGTGTTTATGTCTCTGCCAGTAATTTTGACTTGATGAACTGACAATCACAGATTAAAATAAATATCCTGAATTCTATCACTATTTAAAGCTATTTGTATACCTATATCTATTCATTTAGTTTTATGCTCATTGACCTAACAAAAAAGATATGCACTGAATATCAGAAGAAAAAAAACCTTTTTATGAGACTGTATAAGAGGAGCATAACTTTAATTTACTCTGTAGCAATCTTGGGAGACAATAATCTATTCCGGTCATTGAATGGCAGTTATTTATGTGTGTTTGGAGGCCAGCTTTACCCTAAGAGATCATACATTTTGTATCAGTTTCTGCTTAAATAGGCATCTTAGAATAGTTCTTTCTCCTTACCTAGATACAGGAAGGCAGAGAGGAGAATTAATTTCAGATGGCTTTAAGCAAATGTTAGAAAGGTTAACATTCATGAACTTCCAAATATCTTTTGGGCAGCTGACATTTTCAAATACTAAGCTTTTTTCCTTTTGCTGAATTACAGTGCTGGGCAGAAGCAAAGGATATGTGAAATGAAATATGCCATTCAAATACAGAAAAGAAGAGAAAAACCACTTGTAATTATTACAGAGAATAGAAGGCAAAATTGAAAGCCTCTGCTACAAGCTGAGTCTTCTATTTGAGACATTTCACATGGACTTGATTTATTTTAAGTATGAGAAATACTTGGAAACTTCTTGCTCTCATCAAAATATCTCCAAGTCTAATTCATTTTCAGGTAGGATAATTGTCTATTGAAATGAGAGAAAGATGTAGTTTAAAATTCCAGAAAACTGCATTACAAGCTGAACCTGAACAGTAGTGTTAGTAACTGGGCTAACATATCTGAGTACCATTTTGGATGCAAGCTGGAGCCAATCTATTAATTCTTTTGCTTTAAAACTGATATGCCTATATCCCTAAAGTATGAAACCTGAGCAACCAACATGCATATAAGATATATATGATTATTGCTGAGGTACAAAATAGTTAAGTATTATGTCTCTGACTACAGTATATATATATACCAATCATGGACCCAATTAAATATAGTGTGATAAAGAATTTCCCAGCTGCAGTGCAGCACTTTGCCTAGATCTTTTAAATGAAACTATTTTTTGAAAAGTATATCTAAAGAAAGTATATTTTAAATAAATGTTATGCCTCCAGTAAAATGGATTTGCTATTCAGTTATTAATATTTTTGTAGCCTCCTAAAATACTGGAGTCTGCATAGAGACACAACATCTTCCACTATTCAGCTGATCTACCATTAACTTCTGGATCTTGGAGCCTTCATACATGAACAAAAGAATAGATGTCACTTAGCCATAGGACATTGCAGTGATTTTAACAAACTTGATTAATGTACAAAAAAGGAAGGCAGGAAGCTTGTAACATTGAAGCTGGAGGAACTACTGCTTGAGGGAACTGAGAATATCACAGGAAGGATTTGGTGATATAAGACTGCTAAATTCTGACAAGCAAGGGACATATATAATAGGGAGAACCTGACAATACTGTTGCAGGATGGGGAGTTGACAAGGGAGAACAGAATTGAAGTAAGGCTGTTGGGAGTATAGCGTGGAGGTGAGGTACAGTTTTATTTCAGTGAACACACAGAGAGGGAACATATGGGAAAGTAAACATAAATCCATGGCAAACCAGATTTAACAACAGTTTAATAGCTAATGGGACATTTCAGAATTCTTTAATCCATAAGACAAAGAAAACAGTATAAGCAGTGAAATTTCTATAATTAAAATACTGCCTTCTGTGAAGGCCTTCTAAAGGTGTGTTTCTCTCCTACATTTGACTGCATTTGATTTTGGAATTTGACTGTAACATGCATCCAACCAAGATATGTAGGCAGTTCATAAGGATGTTAAGATGAAAAATTCAACGTTTCAGTATGCAAATGCCTGATATTTTATTTCAGGAATATTAGCTCTTGGTTTAAACATCTCTCAATAAAAACATACATGTATTCCTTTCAGTATAAATTCATATCAGATGTCTTCTTAGCTGTAAACTCATAGGCAAACATTTTCACGTGTTTACTCATACTGTTCTTTAAATTACTTGCTGAGCAGTTAAAAACAATTCCAAGAGGAGCATGAGGAGTACCATGCATACAGGATGCAGTACTACAGTCAGAAACTAAGTATGGGTGGGCACTCCTTTTCCTTATTTTATGAAAGAACAATTTTAAATATCTAAAAGGTGGTACTTGATAATGGAATCTAGAGTGGATGCTTAAATTCTGGAAAAAAAGGTACTATTTCACACTCATTTCTTCTTGGCACATTTTCTCCATGAGTTCTGTCTCCTGCCAAGTGTCATTTCCATGCCTAGGGTATGATATACCTGTTTCTTGTCATGTATTCTGTACAGAGTTCAGTTACTCAACTTGGTATCATTTTCTTTGTTTGATTTGGCTCTGTATGTCTTTTGTAGACCATCCGTTATAGTATTCTTGGCTGTGTTAGGCAATGTATTGGCAGCAGGTCAAGAGAGGCATTGGTGAGACCATAGCAGGAGTACTGTGTTCAGTTCTGGGCACCCCAGTACAAGACCGACTTGGACATACTGCAAATAAGGGCCATCAAGATGACCAAAGGTCTGGAGTATCACTCCTCTGAGAAGAGGCTGAGAGAACTTGGTCTGTTTAGCCAGGCGGAGGCTCAGGGGAAATGTCATTCCTATCTATAAGTACTTGAAGGGAGGGTGTGAAGAAGAATAACTAACAGCAATTTTAATAATTATATTAAGTATTATAACATTAAGTATTTGAGTAGTTTATTAAAAATCTACATTGTCATAACACCAAAAAATTCTGAAGATTTTTTCTCCTTTTCACTCCTCAACAATGACCACAGAGTCATTTGTCACACAAACCTACTTTGATTACCCGTGCATTTTTTTTACTGAGCTATTCTATTTGGAAATTTAGTACACAGTTTCTATGTCTAAAGGCTGCTCCTCCCCAAGGGCAGGAGTCTGTACTTCTCATTGAACTTCATGAGGTTCTTGTCAGCCCAACTCTCCAGCCAGTCAAGGTATCTCTGGATGGCAGCATGGCCCTCTTGTGAGTCAACCAATCCCCCCAAGTTTCATGTTATCTTCACATTTATTGATTGTACTTTTATACACATCTACTACATTGTTGAGATAATTAATGAAGATATTAATCAGGAGTGCACCCAGTATTGAATCCAGGTGTACTCCACTGGCCTCAAACTAGGCTTTGCACACTGGCCACTACCTCTAATTCTGGCCATTCATACAGTTTTTGATCCACCTCCCTATCTGTCCACTCAGTCCATACTTCAAAAGCTTCTCTATGAATACCTTCTAGGTCACAATGTCAAAGGATGATAGCATCCACTGCTACCTCCTCATCCATCTTGCTAGCAACTTCATTATAGAAGCTTATCAAGTTGGTCAGGCAAACTTCTTGTCTCACCTAAATTTTATAAAATTCAAAGATATGAAAAGGTTTTGGAAGAAGTATAAGTTTTGGCATATTTTGTGAGGCTCAAGTGCAGGCATCTATCAATTTTCTTCCAGTCTGACAGTTTCATGTATTGATTTTCTTGAAATTCTATTTTCCCTTTTTTTCTTTCACAGATCTATTTGTTTGCTTGGATTTTCTGACCTACAGTCACCTTACTTTATGCCTCAGAGCATCATTTATGTTCAGTGGTAGCTGTACTTTGTTAGAACTGTTCTGCTCCTCTGTGGTCTTTGAAAACGTTATATAAGGAGGCATGGGGTTTGATTTTGCTGCATTTGTATCTAAAATTCTTTCTGAGATCAGTGAGAACTAATGCACAGAGGTTGCAAGCTTGGAGACAAAACTCTGTGCTTGTTTTAAAGCTCATTTTAATATTGCTATAACTAAGCTAAGGTTATGAAAACTAGTCACAGGAATGCACTATAATTGCACGTATAAGATAAACTAGTAAATGTAAAGTACATTCTGCATAGTTTTAGGACCAGTCTGACTGGTTCTACACTTTCTTTTCAGCATATATCTGCTTTACACAGCCTTTTGCAAGGGTTTTTTTTTTTGTCTCCAATAAGTACCAGAATGTGCTTAGAGCTTAGCAGGATACTATCATTTTCCAAATCTTTCCCCTACATTTTACTGCTGCATTCTCCAACAAAAGTGCTGATGTTTTACAAGACCAAGTGAACAAGAGTTCTCTTTGGAATAGGATGTATTTTTTGAAATATATATTAAAAGTGTTCAAGTCCTGTCTGACAAGAGTCTTACAGATAAAGCTGGTAAGGAATTGGCATACAGCAGAAATACTCTATTATTTTGAGTGCATTATTAAAAATTTTAATTGTTTCTTAATTGATTAAACATTCAATACCAGATTTGTTCTTGTCATGTTCCACTTAGCTTGCTTTTTATGTTTCAGTGAAGCCATAACAAGTTTACACAGACTAAGTCCTTTCATATTTCATTTCCATTTCTGTTTGGAGTACTAAATTTGTAACCATTATCTACACTGGGGAGACTAGAGCAGTTGAGATACTAAGAACAAAGACCAGCCTTTGAGTTTTATTTTTGTTAGAAAGACTGCAATATCCCAAAACGTAAAACAGTGTTTTACAAACAGCAATGACTTCAAATTGTTTGCTTTTGATAATATAGAAGATCATTTTCTTCTATTGCAATTGGTACTTCTACTTTATCTTGTAATTCAGAAGTGTTCTGATACTTTCCAGGCAGGATCTGAATGGCATTAGTAACTAGGCTATATTAGCAGGATACCTAAACCATTTGAGTTGTCACAAATTATGCATGACTAGAATGTACTCTGTATGTGTATGAGAAAATTTTCTCTGAGAGGAAAAAAGAACAAAAGATTAATATCAGAATAAGAATACTACTCTTTCTGCTTTAGAACACAAACTGTTGATTACGTGCCTATAATAGCTGTTGTTTGAGTCAATAAATATTATTAAATGGAATTTGTATTTTGCACAAATTCCTCATTAGGGATAGGCTAGAGAACCTACAAACCATTATCACAATTAATATTGTGACTTCATTTTACACAAACTGTTATTTCATGCTTTTTTGCATTATTACAGAAAGTTATCATTAGGAATTCTAATGTATTGTTGACCAAATGTGTTTGGAATATCTGTTTCAAGCTTCACCAATGAAAATATCTTTGCTCTTGGCCTGAGGTTATAAGGAAATATCCCCTATAGTCATATTTTTTTTTCTATGACTGTCATTTGTACAAAAGGGTTTATCATTTCAGAATCCTGTAAGAACTGATGATAATTTTTATCACTTAGTTTAAAGTTCAAATTAGGGAGCTAAAAGGCGTCTGATGCACTAGCATTGTGTTTTTAATTTTGGCTGTTTTGCATATGTTCACCCCATGTTTATGATGGTTATTCACTCAATTTCTTTTGAGTATTGGAGCACTGTTCAGATTTGAGATTTTTCTGCTTTCATTGATTTCCAGTAGGTGGCAGTCATGCACAATAAAGGTCTCTGAGCCTTTTCTAGTCGGAGTGCTTTTATGTTTTTTCAAGAGAAAATGACATTTCAGTAGTCACCAAGATTACCAGTGAAAATATCTTAGTTGAATGCCAGCTTCTCTCTCTCTCTATTTATATGCATATATACATACATATATTTGGTTTCTCGTCTTTCTACAATCCAGCAACTTTTTAAATAAATATTTGTTTTTCCATTTTTTGTTGGTTAGTTTTTTATGAAAATCTCACAATCCTTTCAGATTTGTAGAACTAAATGCCCATTCTCAAAGTTCACTCATGCTTTCACTTCACATCTTCTAGGTCTTACAAAGCTAACAGACACTGCATTTGATGGATAAAGAAAACAAAAGCAGAGGTAAAACAACTTGTAACTTCTAATTTGAAGTTAGAGTTAATGAACCAACAAAATAATTAGCCTGGTTAAAGTTTCTCATCTTTTGACATTTAATTTGGTCTTTTCAACGTTAATATAGGTGTAGTTCTCATGTTAATAGTGCAGGAATGATCCTTTGAACACTCCCACTTCCTTCAAGTCATTTACACTTTGTTAAGTCACTGTTTCTATAATTAGCTAATCATGGCTAAACACAACTAATCTCTCCTTTTTACGTTTTGAAATGGATGTTAGTCACTGATTTCCAAAGATTTCCACAGAATACTGGCCTCCAAATTTTGTGTCAAATTTGCTTGGAATTTTACCTCTGCCTTTAAAATTATCAGGTATGTACTGACAGACAGGCAACTAAGGAACAATTATTTTGAAAGAACATTGAAATATATCAATGATTTCCCTCATCTAAACACAGAGAAACCGTTATTTTCACTGTTCAGATGTAGTTATGATTTTCATGATTAGATTTTGAAATCTTTCATAAAAAATTGGTGGTTCAGGCATCCTACAGATTCCCTAGCCTGTCTGAAACATTATAGGAGACATATATGTAAAATCCCATTGCCTATATTGAGAAACTCACTTGAGTTCCAGGGTGGATGCCTTAGATAATTAATAATGAATAACTGATTAATAATTGCCTCTTTGGAAGTCCCAAATCTAAATCTTTTAGGCTCAACAGCCTCAGAGGGATAGCTGACTATATGGAGGGGCTGACTTCTGGCTTTGGAATCACATAACTTCACATAGGTGATGACAACTATCATCAACAACGATGTCAGGAATTTAAATGGATGGAGGGTGTACCCATGCACCCCTCCGAGGGGTGGTAGGAAAGCTGATGGTGTGGAGGTAAGCTCTTATTAGGGGACTATACAGTGGAGGCACGGTGAAGGAATGTGAGACTCCAGGTTATGAAGACAATGGGTTCCTCCTGTATGGGAGATGGAACAAATCTAGCAAGGACCCATATGCTACATTCTTGCCAGTACCATGAATTGTTGAGTACCAGTGTTACCTAAGAAGACAGCAGTATTTACTTTATAATTTAAAGGAGAACTGGGAAACACATATTAGAATTATTCAGTCTAACAAACTGTTTTTATAATATTTCTGATCACTTCATGGTTTACCATCAGAAGTTTCTGACATGCTGGAATGTGATCCCTGCAGTTTTCAGTTTTGCTAACAAAGCAGAACTAAATGGTTGTAAAAGCTGCTTTATAAAAGCTTTTATTTTACTTTACAAAAGCACTTTAAAATCAACTGTTTCAGCTGCTGTTCATGGAAAAACTGTGGTAAGGATTAACCTGTAATTCTTCATTCTGAATCAAGACCAAAGCAGCAAAGATATCTAAGAGAAATAAGATTTAGAACACAACATGAAGAAAAGGGCATTATTATACTCTCATTTGCATATTCCCAAACACAGGGTGCTGTGCAGCAACTTAGCAAATTAGGAGTATTTAAGAGGTAAATTACTGTTGAATAACGAAAATTCAACCTCAAATGCACGCAAAGTATGTGCACAGCTGCAAACGGTGGTGATGTTGGCTAGAGAAAAGGAAAATAAACAGGTAAAAATGAAAAAAATAAAACTAGATATTAGAAATGTAGAGCAGAAAATAGCAGAAAAGGCATAGTAATTCTGTCTATTGCCCTCATGTAACAGTGATTCAATTTCTAAGTCAGTCATACGGGTAAATGTAAAGTGAATATGATAATACAGAGATTGATTACATATTTCATATAAAAAGGTGTAAGCACGAGAATACCACTAAAGAATCTGCTGACTTTTTCTTCTCCCTTTTCTCCAACAGAAATGGATTTCAATTTCCATTTCATATTTTATAGTTTAGTTTTATGGTTTTGTTCAAGAAAATCAGTAAGAACCCTTCCTTAATTTAGAAGCACAGAAGCTGTGATCCTGCTGAGGAAAGGTTCCAGAGCACAGCTCCTGCTCACTCAGAGCACAGATTACTCTGAAGTATCAGTATGATGGTGTTAGTCTTACGGCATAGTACAGCAGACTAAATCAATTAAAATTCACAAGAGTGCTGTGCTATCTGTTACACAGAACAGTTTCCTGCATTAATTAAGTTAACAGACCAGATCTGCTCCTCCATGCATTTAAAGATACTGGTGGTAAAATTAAAAAAAAAAATCAACTTAGTTTTTGTCAACAGTTTATGGGCTGGTTCAGCCTAGTTCTGTGATTAATAGGGTGGGGGACCCATGGTTCCATGCCCTGGGAAAGGGGAAAGGGAGAGGGTAGGGAGATGGGCCTAAAAACAAAACAGCAGCAGTGATCTGAGGAGAACTAATTTATTAAATAAGATATCAGAATGCAAAATAACACAATATAATTGGAATTGAAGCTAATAAATCAAATAAAATGAGAGAAAGAGTGTCTGAAATCAAAAGCCTTATTCTAAAGCTGAAGGCAAGACAGCTACGGAACCTCCACTACTGAGATGAACAGCAAAAAATAAATAAATAAAAGGAAGTCTCCAGGACTTGCATGCAATTTTATCTTTCCCTCTGTGTGGAAAATGGGAATGTAAAGTCCTCTGGGGTATGTAGTTCTTCTCTTCTGAAAGCCAGGTACCCTGAAATTTGGCAGGACTTTGAGCATTAACTTTTTAACTCCCAGTGCCTCACGTGATGTTATGACGTGGAATACTGATAACAAAAATCATAAAACCATGACAATTTTGTACAGAAATATTTTTAGATACTGGTGAATGGATTTTAGAGATTTTTGTATCATTTTAGACTCGATGTTTTTCTAAACAGTGCGCAACATACATTTATCTTAAGCTTTTTCTTGAGCTATGTTTTAAAGCTCTGGTGAGCCCTAAGGAACAAATGTACAGTCAGAGACATATTGTCAGAAGTTCAGTGTTTAAATCAGAGGGATCATTTGAAGTTTAAGATAAGTTGAAATGTATGAGTATAAAATTCTGGTCTAAGGCTGCTTGGCAGACCTCTGAACAAAATTCACTTATTACAAAAGTGAAATCTGTAATCTGCCAATGAAATATGGAAACCATTACCTCTTGAAATTGAATATGTATATAGTTTCAAGAAAGATATCTGGAATAAGCAGTTAGGATGTTAAAGTAAGTATATGCTCAATATAATTTCTGAATACATTTTGCTAGCATATCAGCATGTAGAAGGCCATAAGCACAACTGTAATCTACTGTAACTAAGCCTGAGCATATTTTATTAATACATAAACAGAATGTGTCTAAAAACAGACATAAAAGGCTATGTTCTATGCTGTGTCAAGCTGAGGCAGAATAGATCTTTGTCACCAGATGATTCCAACTAAGACTCTTGAGCATGGTTCAGCTCAGTACACATTTATTTACCAAGAAAATGTTTTCTTTACCTTTTCTTTACATCAAGTATCACCCCTTTTCATCCCCTAAGATGGAGTTAGTATGACTGACTTTAACACTGAAGTCTGGGAAATCAGAAATGCTCCAAAGTGGCGTAGTCTCAGTACAGCCTAAATGAATTGGAATGTGCCAAGAAGATAATATTATTAAAACATTTTTGCACACTTCAGCTTATTTATCTGATTAATACAGGTCAGAATTATTTAAAAGATTAAAAATGAGTTACAACCTTCAAATGCCATGATAGGACATCATGTCATTTCCTAACGGTGAGTATATACAACATGTAGATGTTTTTTAATCTTTGCATATAATTGAAAATCTGAAAGTGCTCATTGGGATATCTGCGCAACATCCTTAAGTAACTATTGTATGATAATTATAAATTTGACAATGGTTTCTAACGCTGCTTATTCTTATTAGTAGTTGTTCCAATAGGAAGATGTACCTCAGAGCATGCTCCTGTACTTAACATTTCACAGGAGTCTCTGGCCTGGTACTTGAAACTATTCGGGGCTCTTTAGTAATGGCCAAACTGGGAATCTGACAATATGCCTCAGGCTCTGTAATTAGGCCTCCCATGTGCTCCTCCTACACGTTTAGTTACTGAATTTACAAGAGGATGTCTGTGCATCTCTCCATTCTTTATGTTGAACTCCAGTCACTCCACTACTGGGGATATCCTCTCAGTGGAAATTGTTCTTCACAATTTGATAAAGATATTCTGAGATTTCCAGACCTCAGAGCTACCATAGTAATAGGAAATACTGGAATGGATTTCCCAAGGTGGTTCTTCTCCTTTGATTACTTTTGTCTGCTGATTTTTCACTTCCAGCTCCTAACTACTCATTTACCTTTTAGGAGAGCAATAAAAACAAACTCTACAGATACGCTGCTGTTTTTATATTTTTAGTACTCATCTCTGGCTTCAGTTTGTAAGTAGAGAAGTCAGTAGAAAACTTTTTTACTTTTTCTCTCCTTATTTTCTGCACTCTTTTTTTCTTTTATTGAAAAGATAAAGATAAAAATAAAATTACTGTATTCAGTAAGCAAACATACCTGATCTAGATAAGATTTGTGGTGATTCTGTGATTCAGTTTTGATGCAAATGGGGACATTTTGTGCCTTTTCTCAGCTCATTTAATATTTTCAATAGCACTTGATTGATCACATACTTTATTAATTCTAGTGATAATAGTGGGCTTAAAGATACATCTTTTTTTCTTTCACAATGTGAGACAGAGATTTTAGCTTCAGAGGCAGCAGATGCCACCATGGACTTTCAATAAATCAACTTTGTCTCTTCTTGAATGTTGCAGGAGAGGACTTCTGCGGTGCAGCACAGACTTTTGGTTACAGCACTACTGTAATTATTATTTTCAATTAACATTGATGCAGATAGATGCTCAGTTATAAATGGCTTTAGGAAAAAATCATGCAATCTCTTTAATGCTTTGAATGGATAAAGTGTCCAAACAGTACATGTAACTGATAGGTTTCCCAGGCTTGTGGACTGCACAGTTCCACCAATAACGAGGTTTTAGGCTACTGAAATTCTACATAGTCTTTTAAATTTTCCTCCTTTCCAACTTAGGTTTTAAATATATGCTTTAATTTTCATCATTACTTCCACATAAGTACCCCATTCAGAAAAAGAACAAAGTAAATCCTCAAATCCATAAAAATTGAGAATAAAGATTTACTTTAACAATTACTAATACTATTTCTACAGTAGCAGTGCCTAGATTTTTACTACATCGTTTTATTTATAACTGTACAACCAAGGGAACTACTGCAGAGCTACAGGTGCAAACCTAACATACTTATTTAATTAATTAGGCCAAGAGTAGTAGCACAAATTTTTAATCAAAATTCAGTTTGAAAAGGAAATCATTGTGAATGAACTACCTGGTTACTGAGCTACTGTTCTGTAGGTTGCAGATTAGATATCAGGGTAAAGGATAAACTGGAGCTTTTTGAAGAGTTCTTGCATGGATGGTGAGAGAGAAAATGCTGAAGAGAAAAACACTCTTTTCTTTGAGCTATGGCTCTTTTTCCTGTGTTCATCTTATAAATTATTGTGAATCAGTATGTGATGAAAACAGAAAAATAGAAACGGTTTATATGCATGTTCTCCTTTTTGGATGGTTTTGTTTGTTTGTTTGATTGATTGATTGTTCGTTTTAGTTTTAGAGCTCTGCTCTGCTCAATGGAAGCTACATTTGCTAGGACAATTTTACATTAAACTTTTTGATTCCAGAGTAAGATTCTCTCAAACTGCATATTGAAATGCTGAAGTTAAGCCAGAATCAATTATTTCCTTGTATAGTTATCTTCTGGATTTTTAAAAACTTATATATCCCAACTTAGATGCATATCCCATATACAGATATATAATCCATATATATCATCAGTGGCTTTGCTTGCATTCTGTATTTGATCACGCTAAATGAAACTCTCTGTTCAAAGTGTATGCAGAACCTCTTATCCCATAATTACTAACACAAATCAAGAAACGCTTGTTTTCTTGCAGTCTTAAGAACAATAATTATCATAAGCAAAATGTTAAATTTACTTATTAAGCTGATTTACAGTTTTCTTATTACTGAAAGCTGCTACAGGTGCCATAAATAAAACACTTTAGTCATTTACCCATACCCAGTAGCACAGCTGGTGATACAGAAAATTCCTGTCTATTTGTATCCATCTGGCAGTGAAGTAAATCAGATAAACTGGACAGGAATCAATTATTTCAATCTGGCATAATTTAAAACATGGCATCAGTCTAAATATAGCTTTTCAAAATGTCACTACACCAGCTCATATATTTAATTAGAAAATAAGAAAGTTATAAACTCAGAATGGATTATCTTCACTAATGCCATTGCTGTGCATAACTTTTTCAATGCTTAAATAATGTCACTTTCAAATCCTTTGTATTTTGTTTTCATATCTTACTAGACTCTTGAATATCATTGGATCTCTGAGAAAAACTGTAAGACAACTTTTTATTTGTTAATAGCTAAACTGTTTCTCTTGATCTTACTACATTATGGAATTTACAGAAACTATTAGCTCAATTTTAATGGAACATTTACCTCATATGATAGAAATGAATGCAATATTTGCACAAAGCAGTGTGTATCCACAGTCATCTTAATGACTGTAAGTGATTTCTTTTTGCTTTCGCAGAGAGAAAATAATGATTGAATGGTTGCACTTCTTCCACACTTAGCATTTAAACAATTTTTAGTGCTCTGTTTCTTTAATGACTTGTAAATCTCTGTAGTTATTGAGAATCGAATTCAAAGTGTTTATACTATTCATTGCTCTGATCGTTTGAGGTGAAAACATTCAACACGCTCTTTTCATTTTGGAAGCATTTGAATTATCTCATTAACTACAATGGAAATGTTCAAAAAGCTAAATATACAGTTAAATGTATCGCTCAAGTGGGATCTGTGTTCTGCCTGTTTAAAATAAAGCCGTTAAAACAATTGTGTTTCTTTTTTCATCTGGCCACGTTGCCTTTTCTGACTAGCAAGAGAAAATAGTGTTGTAGTAGAAATGCTAAGTGATGGCTTGAAACGGTGGCTGAGCACCAGGTAGGAAGGAAGGGCCAACCCAGGGGAGCTCAGGTGCATGTGACCAGAGGGGTAGAGCCAGGATCCACTCCTTCCCAGACCTCATTTAAGGGCTGGAAGTGGAGGCAAGGGTATCATGCTGGAGATTTCTGTATGCCTGAGGCCTTCTAGGGGTAAGTAGCTTTCTTTATTTCCATGCTCTCAGCTGTTGCATTTGAGCATCTCTTCACTTGCTTCGGCCTGGGGTCTTGCTGCTCTGCTGCCCTTGCTGTACTTTCCATTGTGTAGCAGGTGTTTAATTTTAAATACAGGCAAGTGTCACAGTAGGCAAATTATTTTTTCAGTTTAAGTACTGTGAAGCAATGGAAAGCAGTGGTATTGCATTCTACCAGGATGTGAACACAATTGTAAAGGTATTTGCCAAAATACAGTCTAGATGATGATGTAGGGGCAGGTGGCTTACCCATACTGGAAGTCAATGAAGTCTGCAGAAGGTGTGATCTATGAATAGAGATCCTGCTCTCTTTGCTGCTAACCCCTGAATGAGAGCAAGGAGGTGTGCTCTGGGTTAGCCATTTTTCCATACCTGGTACTCAATCAGGCTGTGACCTAACAATCTTTATGCAACTTCTCATAGTGTAAATATGACCGGTGCAAGTTCTCCATGAGCTACTAGCTACCATAGCAGTACTTAAATGTTGTATGATCCCTCTCATCAATATGTGGCTGAAAGGCTGGTGCAACTGCAAGTACTTTAGTGTTTTGTGGGTTTCTTTTGAGCATGGGGTGGTTTTGTTGATACCTGACCAAGTGTCTGCTGCTGAGGTGCTAACAGGGCTCATTGAGAGGGCTTTGAAATAGGTATGAAGGGAATAAAGTTAGGCCTGCTAGAGATGGGTATGGGGGAATGATAATGGAGCAGTGAGTGAGGCAAGCTCAATCTACACCAGTGCACGCAGAATGGCTGACAGACAGCAGCAGCTGGAAGCTGTTATGCAACAGGCAGACTATGGTTAGCTGCTGCTACAGAAACATGGTGGGATTGCTCTCGTGACTGGAGTGCTGCAATAGTGCCTAACCATGAAGAAGAGACATGTGAGGCATTCTACAAGCGGCTAGCAGAGGTTGTACTGAGGAACATGGTTTAGTGGGTAATAAAGGTGATAGGTGGATGGTTGGACTGGATGATCTTAGTGTTCTTTTCCAACCTTGGTGATTCTATGATAAATTGTATTTGAAGTTAAAGGTTTTGATATAAACAAACTTTAATAGGAACATTTTCCCTCAGGTAGAATTTGTCATGCGTTGTTTCTGTTAAAACTAAATTGGCTTGTATGCCTTTTCCATGGAAACCTATACTATGGAGAAACTTTAGATAACTTTTTCAGAATAAATATTTTCTTGATAACCTAGAGGTGTGGCCTTTTTTATATAATTGAGGAGACCAGTATGGATTATTAAAGACAAGGAAAGCTATTATGGAATTCAAAACATCATTTCTTTGGCTTATTTTTTGGAGGGAAAAAAATCAGTAAAAATCAGTGTAACTTTTTCCTTTCATAGATTATATTACTATTTCCACTTATATTATGCCTATGATGTCACTGATAAACTGTTTATTAGTGAAAATACTATTTGTAGAAGCCATACGTGTTACAGAAAAAGTAAAAACTTATTTTCTACCACTGGAGTACTGTCACATAGCAGCCTTTTTTGAAAGATTTACTTGAACTTAATATATTAATTTTGTCATGAACATGTTCTATTTTCATTTTTATTATTGATATAAATATTAGAGGTTATTGATACAATAAAATGCTTGGCCAGCTATTACAAATATCACCATGGTGGATGGAAGTCATAGATTGCAAAGGTTCTGATTTTATACCTTATTTTGTAAGTAGATGTAAGTTTACTGTTACATGAGGATAATGATCAATAACAAATTGAAAGGTCTAAATTTTTCCGTGAGTGAATAATAATTACTTAAAATGCCTTCTGCTAATTAATGCAGTTGTGGTGTTTGTTAGCTTCTTTTGTTTCAGTTTAAAAACTGGGCAAATTAAGTTTCATACTTCTTCCCCACTGTGAAGGAAGAGATTTTCTGAGATCTGATCTGTCCTTTATGGTTTTTCAAAATTTCAGGTGTAGATTATTCCTAGAATTCATAAATATTATGGTTATGTATCTTAAGGACATGTTTGAAGATAACTTGCTCTCGTTGAATCTGTTTTCATCCTTCCCACTCAGCTTTCATTTTCAGTCTGAGTGCTCAAATGCAATTTCAGATTGAAATGAGTCACTTCTGTACAAATATTTTCCTCATTAGACAACTGTGCTTTTCATTAAAATGTTTCAGGCTCAGTGAAGGGGTTATAGACAATGAAATCTTTCATCAGGTGTGCATGCATTTGGACTAACACAGTATGGCAAACCTATTGATGATTCCACATCAGAACGTGATGCTCCTTAGAACCTACCTCAGTAACTTTTAAATATTAAAAATGAATGGAAATTCAGCATCTTCTTTATTCTAGCCCTAAATTAGAGCTGCTCTTCCTTTCAAGTGTGTTTTCTACTTATAACATTCCTTCTTTTTAAACAACCATTTGACATAGTGCTAATTCTATGTAAAAGATTTTTGTTATTTTCCTTATGTATGTATATTGATCTAGCAAAAGTAGAGAGGGTGTTTCTGATGTTCTTAATCAATTTAGACCAAAGATCCACTGAATGTATCTATCTCTTTAAACAGTAGTAATAGTAGATGTTATTTGGTGAGAATGTGATCCAATTCACCATCTTCGCTTTGCTCCTGTTACATTTTTCCAATTTTTGCAATAGTTGTTACAGCTATTATATTCCTATATGCCCCTTTTGATGCGTTGTGGCATGATGCCTGCTTCATTTAATCCATAAATTTGTTGAATTCCTCTGTGAAACTTCTACGGTTCACCTTCACAATCTCCTGTTGCAGAAGTTCCCTGAATTAACTTCCTACTCAGCACAAGGTACTTTCTGCTATCTCAAACTATTGTTTTGCTCAAGTCTTGTGTACCCTTAATATTCCAGAATTTGATCAATATCAGCGTATCCATGACATTTATGCCTCTGTCTCCTCAGTCACAGTTTTGTCATCTTAATTCAATCATGTATGCATTCACCTGTCTTTGTAAATTGTAGAATGTCAGCTTTTTAGCTATTGATGTAGCAGTTTCTCAGGTCTTTTTATCCAGTGTTGTACTGTCACCACCTCTTATTTATCTTTTTCCAGGGAGAGCAGAGCTGCAAGCATGCAAATTGCCAACATTTGGTGTATCAATAATACAGCACCTTGGTTGCTGGACCCTTAATAACAGTACATGAAATATCATCAGAATTTTTCTGACTTTCTTGAGATTTGTCAGGATCTTCTTTTCAAGTTGTACCTGTGAGTCCTGAGCATCATGTAGGTGTGGTTTAGATGTTTTTTTTCAATGCTATTTTCTTTTACCTATGTTGAATTGTATCAGCCAATCACTCAGTCTTTCCTCAGTTCAGTAAAGTTTTTCTGGAGTGCCTTGCTATTGTCCTTTCCTTAGAATGGAAGGATTCTAGTATTTGGTATTACCTACAGAAGTGAAAGTTAGGCAGCAGTAGGATTGGGTCTCAGTTTTCATTTACTTAGCAATAACAAGGTTATATCTTTCTTCAGGTTATTTTTCAGTCAGTTCCTTTTATATGGGAGATTCCGTCTCTGTTTGACTTCTCATGTTTTCTATGGAGAGAGAGAGACATGCCTCAATGCAAACTCAATGAAGAAGTGCATTCAGTCTTGTTAGTTACAGTAAAGAAGTAAGGAAGGGAGGGAGTTGCATCTGAGAAACCGGTAAGGCAACTTGTTTCATAAGGGGGTTTCTCACGTAATACTGTGTTGCCTATTTCATGTTGTTCTAAGACCAAAGTCAGTCCAGACTGGGTAAGGCAGATAATTGTTTGATTTGAGAAACAGCCATTTACTCATGACTTGCTTGATGCAATCATTTTGACTGGAGCTTCCTAAAGTGTGGATAACCAGGAGACAGTGTATGTGTCAGTGACAGGGATAAACTAAAAATCTGTATGCATTAAAAATATTAATTGACAGGTTTGTTTGCAAGTGTTTTTATTCTGAATGTGTCTGAGCAATTAGATGACTGTTTTAGTCATCAACATGTGGACACCCAACTTCCTTCTGAAGTGTGCATACGAGAATGTTGAGAGCTTATGGTGTTTTATAGTGCTACTTCTTTTCTGTTCCCCTCTAGCCTCTTGCACTAGCAGACATAGGAAAGAAGGAAGTATCTTGGAAGGCAATTCAGAATATTCACAACTCTGGAACAGTGACTATAGAGCTTATTCTTATTTGTAAGGTTTTTTTTTTTTACTCTACACTCAGGAGGCAAATTGCCATGAGAACATATGTTTCTCCTCTAATTTTTTTTTTTTCCTGTAGTAATATCATCAGCAGTCCATACTTTTCTTCTTAACTGAAGCAGATGGTTTAAAGGTCTTGACATTAGTGGCACTGATTAAAATTAATAAATAAACGTATTCTACTATGATGAGTTCTTTGGATTTATGCCTATAAGCAACAATACTTGATTTGCAAGAAAAATATGAACCAAGAACTCTGAACAAAGTTTATGTTGTGGCCTACTTGAAACTCAGAGAATGAAGGTGAAAAACAAAACATTAGCTTTTAATAGTATTTCCTCATGTTTTGTGTGAACAAGTTGCACATAATTCAATTTTCAACTCTTCTAGGAGGGAGTTGCACTTTTTAATATAATGTATGCTATACCCTGAGATGTTTGACTACAATTCCCATCTAATGTGTTAGGTTTTTTTTTTTTTTACTTCTGACAGTGACTCCTAGTCTGACTTCCACATACTAACTCATTAATTTGCCTTTATGGATGATATTTAAAACAACTATGCTCTTCAACTTACAGCTTTCTGTTAGATTATACCTGTTCCACACTTCTAGAATCTGATTTAAAACTCTGTAACCAGATAAAGTTGTTTAATTTTAACAAGCTTAAAAGACATTTACTTCTGATGTTTTAGGAACAGATTCTTGGTAAGACTAAGTATTTTGATGAAAAGTGTTGAGATTTACAATTGTTGACTTAGCTTTTCTCTTCTGTATGTAATTGGGTTTAGAAAGGTCAGGTGTTTGAATTGCAGATGTCAATGACTGATAGTTACTGAATGTCTTATTCTTCTGTTTGTGCCGTGTCACAAAAAGGATATTGACAATGTCGATACATTAAACGTTACCTTGCTAGACTAGATGGCTGTATCCACACCGGTAAATTGCACAGGGGCTGGCCTGAGGACTCTTGTAAGATTAACTTGAGTATGTAAATGGTAGCATGCTCTTTGGAGGTTATGACCCTTCTAACTGATAGTCTGGAGTACAGTGAACGTGGACAGTCTGAGAAAACAACATTCTAGGGGAAGATTAGGGCTGACCAGTGAGCAATGGCCATGGCATATTTGATTGGCTGGATATCCTTGCATGAACTCTACAATTAAATTGCACATGTAAATCTTTACAAGACACTGAATAGGGAAAATATTCCTAAACTTCAAAAGTGAAGTAAATATCAAGACAACATTCAAATCCTACTGTTCCAAATATTTTTTTTTTCCTAAACTACAGAAGTTATTCATGTTTTACTAATTTCAGTAAAATCCATCTTATGGATTCCATGTCAGCCTTTAGAAGTGATCAGCTTATTTTCTGTTCCAGACTTAAAACCAGTCCTCAATATGTAGACTGTTTAATGTACTATTGATGCAGATAAAATTCAGCTTTGTCAGTATGTGGTAAATTTTCTTTTATCTAGAATAACAAATAGTGTAACCACCTAGTATCAGTGCTCAATTAATAACTTTTCATAACATTCTATACATGCTGTCTATTTCTACACTTTACCAGTATATCATTCAAAAATGTGATAACTCGCTTTCATGCCCTGAATCCAAAGCACGAAAATAGTTATTCTGAATTTGGCTGCAGTCTGTAATGGTTTCCCATGATTTCCTTTGACAGTGAAATTAGCCCTATGCTTGCTTTTTTTGATGAAGCTCTCAGCATGTTAAATGTTTAGTAGTAAGACTTCGAAGTGAGCATGAATTACTTTCAGGGAAAGTGATCTAATGTTTAGATTTGAAGGTAAAATATTAGGTAAAAGTCTGAGAATTATTCTATATATTCAATTCTTTTTTGGAGTGGGTGTTATGCACTCTGAAACTGCCTGGGAGGGATTAATCCAGTTTTGACTTCTGTTTTGGTTGATGAAATTTAACTCGTCTGTTAGAATGAGATCTATGGAGCACAGCATCCCCGAGATATTTACAAGAGTTAAATCAAGGTTCCCTGTATGTTTTGCTCTATTGGAATGTCTGACTTCCTTTTTATAATCCTCATGTTGGGGGGGGGGGGGGGAGAAAAGTATGGTAGCAATTTGCTGCAGAGATGTTACTGAAGCAAATTGGTGGTATTTTAAAAATTAGAAAGAAAGGGATATAATTAAAATATTCTTTCATGTTTGGGCTTTAAGTAGTACTTTTACTGTTAAAAGAATTGCACTGACATACTTAGCTGCTATTTAGGATTTTTGTATTGCTCAAAGCTTTCTTTTGTTTTTTGAAGTATGAGGATTTACAGCTCAGAGTTATTATGGCAGGCACATTTGTTTTATCAGTTCATGTAAGACAGTTTTTTGTCCTTAATGATGAAAGGTGGCTCTGATGTCACTCTGCAACCTTGAAGATGTAAATAATGCCCTTTCTATTGTGTTTTCAGGTAAATGTTCGTTATTCCTCTATTTCTTTTAGTTGTCCATGCCTACTGTGGACTTTGGCATTAGTGTATGTTTATTACTGGCTTCTAAAGCACCCTCTAGCAATCATTTAGTGAAGCAGCCAAACTGTTCTGTAATCTCTTAATATTGGCATTTATAATGTAATTAAGATAAAGTGTTTGAAAATGAATGTCTTATAGTTTTGTCTAATTAGTTTCTGCTGATTACCACAAAACACTTAAAACTGTAATAGCTAAACAGAATAATTAAAATTGTAAAACTAGACCCTAGTGTCTCACTACACAGGTGAAATTATGTTCTTCTAGATCATCTATTGCTCTGAGGCCTCTTAATGAAAAATGTCTGCTTTAATATCTGGCCTTTATTTTGACGTTCTGGACTTATGCTACTTGGAAGCTGTGAATCAGGGAAAAAATGATCTGGTGAAAGGAAATAAGACAGTGACTCAAATAATATAGGTAGTAGTGTCATGTAAGCAGATGGTTTTTATTATGACAAAATGAATTCTATCTCAAAATCTGGTGGGCTATCGCAAGCTGTGTTTGTTGTCACATTTCTAATTATTCTACTGGAGAGAGTATTTGGAACTGTCCTAAATGAACAATTTGTTGGAATACTTTACACTGTGTATGCTCTCTTCTTTGAGAGTGAAGAATTTTCATTTAAAGACAATAAAACAAGGCAAACGAAATTACTTTTCATCTAAGTTTTATCGCTCAGCAAAGACTTGGATAACAGCATTATCATGTTGATAGTTCTCATTTTCCTCCTTACCTAATCATTATTACAGCATCGCTCATGATCATCATGGGTAGGTTTCAGTAGGAATCCACAAATATCTATTTGATAGCTTTTAGTGTTATTGTACGTGCCTGTACACTTAATGTAAGGCACTTAAAAGGGTATCTACATCACCATTTAAATGTAAGTTTTTCCAAAAGTAATGCCTCTTATGTAGTTGCATGGGAACTTCAATGAATAGAAAGAGTACAATAGCAATATTTGATAGCTGAGAATTTGCTCTACAGAAAACTATTTTTCAACATTATCTAAGATATTGGCTATGCAGTTTCACCAATGATGGGTAAGAACTTGTAAGATGAACTTGTAAAAATCTTCACTGGAGGTGATGACCCACTGCTGATGCACATCATTCTCTATGTCAGTGTGCTCATATCCACTGTTCAGTCTCCATAAATGTTGAGCAGGTGTTGAGGAATATGTGAGTGCATTTTTTTCTGCATGGACGAATTCAGTTATGCACTTTATTTAAATTCTTTCATGTCATACACTATTCTGTCAGACTGCCCCCTCTGCTACCATCTGTCACATGGTGACAAAACATAATGGACTAATTCAACCTCCAGTGTCCACCTTTGAAGTTGTGGGCCAACATAATAATGTAGCCATTACTTTCAAAGCAACCTTTGTAAATCATGAATCCATTTGATTAATATCACCCTTGTTATGGTTTTATGATTTTTGTTGTATTATTGATACTCCATATCATAACATCATGTGGTGTATTGGGAGTTAAAGAGTTAATGCTCGAGCTCTGTGGATCGTGGATAGTTCTGGGTGTACCTGTCTCAGAAGAGAACTACATTCCCCAGAGGACTGCGATGCTTTGCATTTTTACATATTTCCGCCCAGAGGGAAAGATAAAAACTGTCTGCGGTCACGGGACTCTCTCTTCCCTTTGGGACCAAGCTCGGCAGTGGGTGTTTGTTGCAGCCGTCCGCCTTCAGCGTTAGCGTAAGGCCTTCGGTTTATCGGACACTCTCTCTCTTGCTCATTTTATTTGATCCATTTGCCTCAATTCCAATTATATTATATCGTGTTATTTTCCTTTCTGATATCTTATTTAGTAAATTAGCTGTCCTCCTCAGATCATTGCCGCTGTTTTGTTCCTAGGCCCATCTCCCTTCTCCTTTTTCCCTTTCCCCTTCCCCGGGGTGTGGGACCGTGGGTCCCCTGCCTCAATTGTCACGGTACCGGGTCAAACTGTCCCGCAAACCAGTGACAACCCTGTAGATAAGTTTGGGAATGTATGAATTTGATTCTGTTTAGATAAATTTTACCTGGGAGATATAGTCCTGGAGTGAATCTAGTATAATGCATTCACAAAGGAGAATCCAGTCTGATGGTCTACATTGGAGTTTCTCAAAAGTATACTTACAAGGAGTAAGGAGCAGGTTGCCAGTACCAACATGTTTATTGTTTGTATGTTTCCTCTACACAGCCTTCCAGCCACTCGCCCCAAGCCTGTAGCATTGCCTGGGGTTGTTGTGCAGTACTCAGCACTTGGTCTTGTTGAACTTCAACCCATTGGCTACAGCCAGGTAATCCAGTCTCTCCAGATCCCCCTGTAGGGCCTTGTTACCCCCCAGGTAGACTGACACTTACAGCCAACTTTGTGTTATCTGCCAACTTAGTGAAGTTGCATTCAGTGCCCTCACCTAAGTCATCAAGAAAGATACTGAACAGAACATTCTCTAATACTGACCCCTGGGGTACACCACTTGTGAACACCACAGGGCTCCAAGTGGGCTTAACTCCTTTCACCACCACTCTATGGGCCCAGCCCTTCAGCTGGTTCTTTATGCAGCAAAGAGTGTACCTGACCAAGCCATAGGCTGCCAGCTTCTCAAGTGGAAGTCTGTGGGAGACAGTATCAAAGGCTTTGCTGAAGTCTAGATAGACTGCATCAACAGCTTTTCTGTCTTCTGCCAGAAGGGCCATTCAATTATAGTAAGAAATCAGATTGTCTAGTGGAATCTGCCTTTCATGAACTTGCTGAGTTTGATCCCCTGTTTGTCCCATACGTGATGTGTGATCTCCCTCAAGACGGTCTGCATAACCTTTGCTAGCACTGCCGTCAGGCTGACAGGCCTGTAATTCTCCAGATCCTCTTTACAACCCTTACAACCCTTTCTGAAGATGGGAATCATGATGGAAAGCCTCCAATCCTCTAGGACTTCTCTGGTTTATTAGGAACACTGATAGATGGTGGGCAGTGGCTCGGCAACCACCCCTTCCAGATCCCTCAGCACCCTCGAGTGGGTCCTATCTGACCCATGGACTAGTGGCATTCCAGGTAGAACAGTAGGTCTCTATTTATTTCCACCTGAATTCTGGAGTGTTTATTTTGCTCCCCATCCCAGACTTCCAGGTTGGGGTACAGTACTCTGTATAACTTGTCGGAATTTAAAACAGATGTAAAGAATGTATTGAGAACCTCAGCCTTATCAGTGGTCATGTTCTCTGCCACGTCAAGGATGGAGATTCTCCTTTGCTCTCCGTTTACTGTTAATATATATTAATTTAGTTTTTTGTTCTCTCTTACTCCAAAGGCCAGGTTGAGTTCAAGGTGGGCTTTTAACTTTCTAATATTCTCCCTGCATATCCTCACAACTTCTTTGTTCTTCTCCCTGAGTTGCCTGTGCCTTGTTCCACAGAAAACAGATTCTCTTTTTCTCCCAGAGCCTCAGGAAAAGCTTCCTGTTCATCCATATCAGTCTTCTTCCCTGTAAGACTTTTACAGACAAATGTCCTGATGGCAATAGTTCGTGCAGTAAGTAGAATATTTGACTGAACCTAGATTTGTCAGTGTGACATGTGTAAACCTAGATAGCTGGGAATTACTAAGGAAAAAACGGCGACTTTCTAAATGAGTGGTTCATAGGTACATCAGGTTGGAAAGGACCTACAAGATCATCTAGTCTAACCATCCTCCTATCACCATCCCTACCCACTAAACTACTAAATCAAATTGCTTAGCAAATCCTGAATTGTTAGCAGCTGAAATACATGAATGGAAAGGAACTGGGTAGACTAGAATAGACTAGTTCAGTTAGAAAGGTCCATCAGAGATCACTTTTATCTATCTATCTGACTTCATCAGGGATAAAACAAAGTTTAAGCATATTACGGAGGATATTTTCCAAATGCCTATTGAACACCAACATGCATGGGGCATCAACCACCTCTCTAGGGAGCCTGCTTCAGTATTCAACCAGCGTCACAGTAAAGTATTTTTTCCTGATGTTGAATCTGAACCTCCCCTTGGCACAGCTTTGTGCCATTCCCTCATGTGCTATCATCAGTTACCAGGGAGAAAAGGCAAACACCTCCCTCTCCACTTTACCTACTCAGGAAATCACAGAGTAATGAAGTCGTCTCAGCCTCATCTCCAGATTGGACAACTCAAGTGTCCTTAGTCTCTCCTCATAGGACATGCCTTCCTGCCCTTTTACTGCTTTTGTTGGCCTCCTCTGGACAATTTCAAGGACTTTTTTCTTTTTCTTTTTTTTTTTTTTTTGGAGTCCAGAACTTCACATAATAGTCAAGGTGAGGCCACACCAGTTCTAAATACAGAGGCAAAAACACCTCTTCTAACAGACTAGCTATGCACTGTTTAATGCATCCTGCAATGGTTCATGTTTAGCCTACTGTCAACTAGCACCCACTCACTCTGGCCATTCATCTCCTGGTCTGTACCTGTGTCTGGCATCACTCCATCCCAGGTGCAGAACCCAGCATTTGCCTTTATTGAACTTTGCTGATTGCTCAGTGCTCCAAGGTATCCAGATTGCTCTGTTCCCTCTAAACAATCAGTGACACTTCCCTGTTTCATATCATCAGCAAACATATGTAGCGTGATCTTAATTCCCACATCCAAGCTACTGATAAAAGTTTGAACAGAAGTCAACCTAGAATTCAACCCTGTGGAACATCACTGGTGACTGCCTGCCAGCACTTTTCACTATCCACAGCCCCCTGTACTACAACGCTTCAAGTTTACCATCAAGTCCATTCATTGTCCAGTGCACTGTAAACCTGGTTATCTTACAGTTAGGCAAAGAATGGCATTAGGGGTGGTATATAGTGCCTTACTGAAATAAAAAAATGTGATGTCTGCCATTCATGCTTGAAGCATGTGACCTTATCATAGCAGGAAATCAAATTTCTAAGGCAGGTAGCATTCCTGAAGCATTGCTGTATGTGCACAATAGAACCTTGTAATATCCAGTGACTCTCTTGCTTTCATAAAAAGAGCCTTTGGTGTAAAGTTTCAATATTGTTCAGCAATGATGCTTTGAGTCAATTATGATGATCAGAGCAGCTTTCTTGAAATCCAGAGTAAAATATACATCTAACACTCTAGAGAAAAGCTTGACCTCTGAGTGTATTTTGCATATTTCTCTAGTCTTGAAGTGCTGATTGGTTGGTTCTTTTATTTCTGGTTCTGATGTAGAATAACAAACACAGCTTCATTAGGCAGGCTTCAAGCATTGTGTTGACTGGTACAGTGGACACCTAGACATTATAGAAAGCTGTAAAAAGAGAAATGGGTTAGATTCTAATAAAGAATATTTATTGTATTATTTATTTAAATATTTTCAAGATGTCAACAGTATGAGTTTTTGAAACACTGATTTATGTTTTCAAGATATGCTTGACGTTTGTAGGCTGCTTCTCAATTTTTGGCCTAAAGAAGATTTCTAGATATATACACTGCATTCACACACTTGCTATCTGCGTACTGCCTTTAAGGGATAAATTTGGATGTTCAGCTACTCCATTTCTGTATTCTTCTGTTGTGATTTAACCTGGCAGGTAGTTAAGCACCACACAGCCACTCATTTTCTCCCTCACCTCCCACACTGAGTTAGCAAAGAGAATTAAAAAGACAAATGCAAGAATTCATGTATTGAAGTAGGGACAGTTTAATAAGTAAAAAAATAAAATAAAATGAACAAAGCAAATGTTGAATAACACAACTGCTCACCAACAGCTGTCAGTTACTCAGCCAGCCTCAAAGCAATAACACCTCCAGCATCTTCCCACTGTTTTATTGTTCAACATGGCACCATGTGGTATGGGATGTCACTTTGGCCTATTTGAGTCAGCTGTACTGACTCTTCCATTGTCTTGCACACCTTCAGCCTCTTTACTGACAAGACAGCATGCATAACTATGACTCCTGTGCAATTACTGATCCACAATGTCTATAACATTGGTGTGTTATTGTCTCACTCCAATTTATAGGAGGGAGAAGAAATTCTTTTTAATATATGTACGCCTGACAGTGAGATTAAGACACAATAGGTCTAATGTTGGCTCAACCCGTTTATTATAAATCCTAGTTGCTTAGGGATGTGGGGAAGGGAAGACAGGCAATAGAAAAGAGATAAGAAATAAAAAAAGCAGGGAGGCTTTGTAGGAAGCAAGAGAGAGAATCATCACTGTGGGTCCAGCAAGGTTTGTAGGTCAGGCGCTGATTGATCTCCAGTAGTGATGGGCCACTGGAGGTTCTGTTTGGTTGATGATGATGACTTATTTTTTCCTCCACTTTTTTTCTCTCACTATTCTTAACGAAGGTATAACTTTGTGGTCGAGTCAACTATTCCTGGAGAGTCAGCTTCTGGCATTTGGATCTCCACAGGAACTCCTTTGTTCCCATTTTCCAGGCCTTGCCATCAGATAAGGAGGGGGGTAGGGAAATGCCAAATAGTATCTTGCTTTCACAGGATACAATGGTATCATTCCCCAATCTCCCCTACCAGTTATCCTGTCACAGTCCAGATCTTCGACCAGTAAACACTTCTGAGTAAAACACCTCCCAAGAAGTGCTTTCAAATGTAAAAATTGTACACAAAGGGTTGTCAGCTACATGACACACACCTATATAATTTGCAGTTAGAGTCTTATCATCAGAAAGGCCTTACAAAGCAAACTTTGAGACAGTTTTTTTCTTTCACTGTTATCAACATTGTTCTCATCCTAAATCCACAACAGAGCAACCAGTCAGGAACTATGAAGAAAGTTCTCTCTTGCAGCAGAAACCCAAACAATGTCCATCCCCTTTTCTGTACATTTTTTGTCATGCTCAGGTCCTACGCTTTCCAACACACGTTCATTTATTCTTTCAAATTAAAACAAAAAACAAAAAACTTTATTATTAGTGTGATATTCTTTAAAAAAGCATTCATTCATAAATAGTGAGTATAAAAGTGTAATAAGTATTTGGGAAAAAAATATCACAGCATTTTGTCAAATCTACTCTGAAATATCTCTCCTTCAGATGTCCATAAATTTGCAAACACGCTATATCATTTTCAGTTTTCAAGGCCTTACTGATGAGTAATGAAAAGCCCTATATTTTGAAGCTTCCTAATGTTTTCTAAAAAATAATTTCTAATTTATGTTAGTGTAACCATTATGATAATGTTGGTAATGTTTATTTATGTTTATTTGTTCAATAAACATAATGTGATTATTTATGTAAGGAATGGATGAAACTGGATGGTTGATAAAAAAGTTGGTGAAATGAGAATTTTTCAATTTTTGCTTCTTCCCGTTGCAGATTTCTCCTTATAGGAGGACTAATTTTTTCTATTACAGGATCCAAGGATATTAATTCTTCATGTTTTCACAGTGAAAGGATTCTCCAAAGGAAAAGCAATGCCAAACTGTTCAATTTGGTTGTTCAGTAATACCGACCAATGCTTGAACTGAACTGTGGACACTGAAAAAACTATAAGACTAGAAAATGGTGCTAAGCAACACTATTTCACATCTTTTTCATAATTAACTAGACAGTAAATACAAATGAAAGGCCTCTAGAGCTAATGGTAATTATTTTGTTCCTCATTTTCTTGAATTAGAAATCGAATACGTATTTCCATCATCTTCAGTAATGAAGTGGCTCTGTCTACTTGACTGTGTGATTTCTAAATCTTTAATTTTTATCCAATGATGGCTTTTTTTTTTTTTCTCAGACCAGTAACCATTTCCTAATGAGTTTTCTATTGCATGTATGTTATTGAGTATGGAGGAACATACTATTTAATATATCGTTAACTGTATTTTATTTTTCTCTGTTAACTTATATTTTAATCATCAAGCATATGAAATATGCTACTACTTACAGTTAATTGATAGTCAAGTCTTACAGGAACTGATGTGAGTACGCGCCAGCAGTTTAGGAAACATTTACCTGAAGTTAACATTTGTTAAATCTCTGTGGAGAGGAGTAGGGAAAGAATGTGTGGTTGATGTTAGGAACCCAACTGTGAGGCAAACTGTCTGATTTGTAGTCAGAAAATAAAAGTATATCCACTGTGTACAGAAGATGAATGTGGAATAGACTTTATTTTAAAGTATTGCATCTTCAAAATAGTCTTAATGCATTTTGCAGCTTATAGAAATTGCTTGCATCATTTAGGAATTGTGTAACAAAACCTGAACGTATTTCTTCTCACCTATGCCTTCCAGAGGACAGAGTAAAAGACCTAAGGAGAAGACTACAATCCTAGAACAGCAAAGTTTAAGCAGTCTGCCCTGAAAACAGCAGATTGAGTCTGATTCTTCCAAATACTGATGTGTCTGGAATCATGATGCTCCTACCAGGGCAGTATAGGATCCATGAATAGAGAAGTCAGGAAGGTAAAAAAAATAGACTTTTAGATGCATGTAGAAACTGAGATCTTTAGCTTTTGTTCCTGTGATGTGCTAATTCTAGAACTATGTCCATACTTCCACAAGGACTGTGAAGATGTAGATATACATTAAATGACTTTCCTATGTCTCCTTTATCTGAACCTGAAATCTTCTAATTAAAATAAAGCAATAATATTGTATAGTTAATTATACAAGCAATAATAAAATCCTACTATGAAAATAAATGTATATATATATTTTCCTTTTACTGTTGCTGCAAATAGTTGTCTCTCTGATTAAATCATACGTTCACAGACAAAACTAAGTTTAGTTAATTGATTTTTCTTAGGTAAGGAAGAAATTTGCTGGACTACACATTTCAAGGATGTTTTGCAAACAGAAAATAAAAATAAAACATCTACTCTTGACAGTTATAGTGGTCTGTAGGCCCGGAAACACAGTTATGATATTATTTCGAGAATAAGCTTGTTTCTTTATTTCTTTAAATAGGCAAATATTTCATGATTTGTGAATCTTCTAAATACTAAAGAATTACTCCAAATTAGTGTAGATAAGTTCTTCTTGCATTGCTTTGAATAAAACTCTATCCAGAAAACAGTGGAAGGAATATTAGGAATATTAAGAACTACGGAAAATTATTTTCTGGATTCCATATCTTTCTTTCTTTTTCAGTTTACTAACTTGAGTCTGTCCAAGCATAAATAGAGTGTCTCAAACTAGCCAACTAAGGAAAAGTAGTTTGGAGGTTCTTAATTATTTTACAGCCCTGAATCATTAGCAATTATGTAAACTTCCTTACTTGGCATTAAGATCTTCCAAATTTGATATATATATTTTTTTATATCCAAGTAATTAGGCTTAGACATTCACTGTCTACCCAGCTACCTTGAATGCCCTGGTCTCCACTTGCCTCGTACACTGTCATGCACTTGCAAATTATCTCCTGATCCCCTCCAGCAGACAACTCACGTATCTTCCCATCTCTCCAGTATTCAGCTCAAACTTACACCTTCTGTGCCTGGTTCCCAGGCCTCAGATTCTTGAAATAGGCAGGACCCACAATGTATTAATACATTCCTATGCCTTCAGTTCTTGATCTCTCCCTTTCCCCATCTTTGGTTTTTCCATTAAGCATCATATATTAAGTTCCAAAGCATCCTGTATTTAAGTTGTTTATCATTCCAATGCTTTTCTCCTGCATCATAGAACACATTCCACAACCTGTAGGAAGTAACATCTTTAGTCTGTGATGTGATCTGCAGAGAGCCTCTCCCACTGATTGTGATGGGTGTTCTCCCAGAACATGGGGCTGATGCTTTTCTGGGAGAGCCAAGACAGGGTCTCATCTTTCTGATGGGGTTATAGAAATTTCCCTCCAGCCACTGTGTCCGTGTGTTCCTTTATAAAGTTGCAGATGAACATTTAATCATGTAATCTAAAATTTGTGCTGTTTTAACAACTGAGGGAAGAAGTTTCTGCTCTTATTTTTATTTGCCTTCAAATTATAGTTTGATGATTAAAATACTAGCCGCCGTACGTACTCCAAAGAGCCTCCAAGGTCTGTCTCCAATAAGAGTGCCTCACAGTTACAGGATATTGTGAAGGAAGAACTTTCTTTATTCTTCACTAAGTGTAACATTTATGTCTTTAACAATGTGATTACAAATCTATGCTTTATTTTGAGAACTTTGGGTCCAGAAACATTAAGAATTTATTCTTTAATGATACGTTTTTATAAGAATAGCTCATGAACATGTCTTTCTTTTACTTAATGGAACTAGAATACAGCATGAGAGTTAGACAATTGGAGAAAATGTGTTTATGAATCACTGAGGACAGCAGAAGGCCTTCAGTCTAAATCTCCTGTTTTCTGCATAGAATGTCTAATAATTAAGCTATTATGAAAGAGAAGGAGTGTTATCTGTTTGTTTGTTGACTGGAACATAGGAAACTATGAAAAATGTAGATTCTTAATTCTGAGCTCACTCTCTAATGCTGTGCCTATAAGAATAATCTTTGCATTTTGGGGAGATTATGAGGGTTATTTTTCTGCCAAGTTGTTAAGTTACTGTGCCAGTGCCCAGTACTTCATTACACTCTACCAACTCACATTAGAACTACTTTGTTACCAACATAATGTATGGAGTAGAACTGGATGAAAAAGAGCTCTTGCAATGAGAACTACAAAAATTGAAAATATTCTGTGTATGATAGATGATCTTTTAGTCAGTTTTAGTTTAGAAATTCAAACATATTATACTAACATCTATAGAATATGTATGTGCATAATAGAAATGATTGCACGCAAAACTCCAGATTAGAACATCTTCTAGTTTATTAAACATTACATTTTTAAAAGGTAAGGAGAAATAGAAACATATAATTCTGGAAACTGAACCCCAGACTTCACAGTTTTATGTATTTTGACCTATTTTATCAAAGGTGCTCTCTATTATTTCTGGATTAATACTTCTAATGATTTTTTTAATGATTTTCATTTCTACATGAAATTACAACACAGAACTATGCAGAAATGGATGTGTAACAATAACGGAATCACTGTCAGCTAAGTGCAATATCAAAATTCTGCTAGCTTTTGAAACAATATTCAAACTTGATTTGTCATTTATTATCTCCCAACCAGTTTAATTAGATTATGATAAATTGAAAAAAAACGACCCAAAGTGTCTTAGCAAAAGTCTTCAGATACTTCTTCTAGGCTAATAATATTTTCTTAATTCTGTAGTAAGGCCTTTAATGCTAGATGATCAAACTTTGAATAAAAAGAAAAAAACACATAATTACAATAAATAGAACTTTCTAGTATTTTTCCAATTAGATGCTTTATGTCAGAGAAAAAGAAGTACAACAAAGATAGCTCATTTGAAGTGAATTCAGATTATTTTTTATGTTTCATAAAATGATTATTTGATAAATTGATTATTTGATATATGATAAATTGATGACTGTTCTATTTTGGATGTTTAATTGTTGGCATGCCTTATGCAAAGTATTTCCTATACAAGGAAAAGCATTCAAAGCTCGCTCTTGCCGTGTTAAGCAATGCATAAAATTTATCATAAAAAATATATATTAATTTCCACACAAATGTGCACGGAAACTTCTTCACAGTGAGGGTGACAAAGCACTGGAACAGGCTGCTCAGAGAGGTGATGGAGTGTCCTCTGGAGATGTTCAAGACCTGCCTGGACACCAACTTGTGCAATGTGGTCTAGGGAGGCTGCTTTGGCAGGGGACTTGGACTAGATGATCTCTAGAGGTCCCTTCCAACCCCTATAATTCTGTGATTCTGTGAATTATAAAGTGAATGAATAAAGCAAATTCTTTCAACATTTACTCTCAGTTAGTACTTTCAAACTATATTTTTTCTTCTTTTTTGAGGCAATGAGACCCAATTGTTGGGTATGGAACTGTTTGGAGGGCCAGGCCCAGAGAGTGGTGGTGAATGGAATTAAATCCAGCTGGCGACCAGTTATGATAGGACAAGACGGAATGGCTTCATGTTGAGCTAGGGGAAATTCAGACTGGATGCTAGGAAACACTTCTCTGAAAGAGTGGTCAGGCTCTGGAATGGGCTGCCCAGGGAGGTGGAGACACCAACCCTGGAGGTATTTTAAGAACATTTATACATTGTGTTGAGGGACGTGGTTTAGAGAGAACTAATTGTTGATGATTGGTGATGGGTGGACAGTGATGTTCTTTTAGGTCTTTTCCAACCTTTGTGATCCTATGATTCTATAAGTGTGCATTTCTCATTTATCCCTTCATGAGACTTTCAAGGAAGAAACTGCATAACCCCCTTGACAGGAATTATATCTTATCACTTCGTGATGAGTTTTTCTAGTTATGTGCTAGAGTTTCCCATTTTTATTGTGTTCTCTTAAATGATTACCTTCCCTCCCTCCCTTCCTTTCAATTCGTAGAGTCACTTTCTTCAGAATCAACCCTCTTTGAAATGCATAGTGCCTGCTACTACCCCTCCAAAATCGGTAACGTGTGTCCATGTGCTCTTACATGGCTTACTGTAGGGTAAGATTAACCCCTTTCTATTGACTATAAAAAGTCTAAGGACTGTAAAAGGTAACTAGTACTACATAGCTAGCCTGCAGATGTATCTAAATTGAGTAGACCAATCTTACAGTGAATAAAAAAATAAACCTCTTTTGTACACAGAACCTATTTGTTGTTGTTGTTGTTGTTTTGGTTTGGTTTGGTTTGGTTTTTTTTTGCTCTGTTTCAAAATGGAAAATAAAGCAGGGGATCTGACTTCTCAATCAATTTTCTATCCGGTACTTTTTGTAAATGTTACTTATTCTCTAATTTTTGTTTTTATAATTCAAATATAACCAAATTTCTCATATGCATTTTAAAATTAGGATTGCTAAGCTCTGAAAAAGAAATAGTGCACTGAATTCACATCAATGAGCAACGTTGTTGGACTGATGCTATTTCTTTTCTGAACTGTTATTCAAGATTGAAAGATTTCTGTTAATCCCTGCTGTGTATGTGTTCTTTGAGGACAGAATTAATTACAAGTGAACAACATCATGGACATATTTAATAACTGAGAGCACATGGCCTAACACAATACAATGTACTGCTGAGAAAGTTCTCTGAAATAATAAAAAATGTCCATAATGTATGTTCCATTCATTTCACTTTGGAAGGAAAGTGATCCCTTTAAAGACTTTGGATAACTTTAACAATAAAATAGTTATGATAATGGAAATCCTGAGCTTGCATCTGCATTTAGAAAGGTTTCTGAAAAGATAGACGAATATACCTGGAATTTTTACTAGCTACAGAAATACATGTGACTTCATAAATATTGATGCAGGGTTCAAAGCCATCTGTCAACAATTAAAGTGTATGTCACTTTTAATAACATAGTCTGCATAGATTAGGATTACTATAATTAGAGTACTGCGCACATATTACAGCTGCAGAATGGATGAGCCAGGCTTTCTTAGGATTTTCAAAAAAGACTCTTTCTTTGTGATAATATTCTGCATGATATTTGATTACATCTGAATAAGTAATGCTGCAGACAACTAGCATAGACAGCTACTTGAACTCAGAGCTAGCTGTTCTGAGAAAAGTTACAATTTTATCAGACAAACAAAGACCCAATGGGAGTTAAAGAACAGTTCTGTCAAATCAGTGTGAGAAGGCTCTGATTGCAAATCGTCTATTTCTCTGTATAACAAGAACTGTTCTCAAGTAATATAGTGTCCCCGCCTCTACTACTTCCATACTTCAAGAATACCTTAATTCTCTTAAAATTTTTGAAAAAAAAACAGGCATGATGAATTTTGACAAGACAAAGCAGCAGCAACTATTTTAAGAACAGTTTCGAGGCAAAGAGGATTTAAAAATATAGCCCTTCATATGTGATAAGTCTCAATTTATGCAAAGCAGCCTTACTACATAATGACCATAGCCAGAGGAGTATAGAAGTCATGAAAATAAATGGCAACTCAGGAACAGGAGTGGGAAGTAAATTCTGTTGCAGGAAGGTCTTATTTGTAAGGAAACTGGAAAACTTTCACTGTAAGACTTAAGTGGAATATAAATAACATACTCAAGTTTTTACTAGCTTTCTGATTTAAGGACATACACTTCAAAAGAAAAGAAATTATACAGGACATTAAGAAAAATGCGGTAAATAGTGCATAAGATCTATTAATGTGTTTTTAGCGTAGTGTGTTTTATGTACAAGAAATGTAGCAAACTCTTGGTGCAAGATTGGTCCAGCACTATCACAGTCTGGTATCCCTATGTAATTGCTACTTGATCTTACTAATCTAAGGAGATTCCTGCTTATCAATTATTTTAAGGTTCTGCTCAATTTATTTAGTAGTAGGGAGGAAATGACTTTTGCTCAGAGAATCCCTCCCACAAAAATTGTTCTATGATCAACATTGTTATCGTTCATTTTGAGGTAAATGATTGTTTCAAAGTAATTGAGCTTTGTATTCAATTTTTAGATGTCTACTCCTAAATCATCCTCTATATTGTTTTAGAATGCTCTGATATAAGGAAAGAAAAGTATGAGTGCAGCTTCTGATTACAGAAATGTATTTATAATGTTTGTATTTTGTTCACTGTGAGGGACCTTTTTTCAACTCATGCTATCTACAGAAAAATGACTAATAGAAAACCAGTGGCTTCTTTCTACATCTTTTATTTAACTTGGTTTCAAATACTTCTGGCAGTTTACTGTTTTAAAATATATTGAGTTTGAATATACATTTTATGTTTTGCTGAAAGACTATTTCCACATTTTTTACAAACCTACACAATTCTGACTTAATGGTGTGCAATGAAGTGTGTCATTGTTTGTTGTGGATATGTCAGTGATAAGTGAGTCTCCTCCCTGCATAAATAACTTAGACTAGACCCATTGTTTGTGTACACGTCTGATTGGAGCTAGTGTAAGCTGCATAAACTGTTATTTGGTAACCACTCTCCCAGACCTGGATACTATAAGGATCACTGCTCCACATGCACATTTTGAAAAAAAAAATGTCTATTCCCATATAAGTACAAACCCCAAGTCTTTTGTGCAGCTACCATCCTACAGCTGTTATTTGTTGTTAGACTTAAGTGTCTTGGAGGCATTCTCTGACATTTGTGCAGAGATTTCTGAAATGTTAAGGACTTCTACAAATATTGCTTGTGGCTCAGCTCATTTTTTCTCTGAGCTGCTCACTTCTACTGTTATGCTGTAGATACCAGTGATGTGTATGCATATCAAGTCTACATTTTATATGCCAGTAGCCATTGCAATTTATTTCCAGTTTTCATTATTCAGGACTAAAAGAAAGAGGTTTTTTTCTTCCTGAGGAATGAAGAGTTACTGTGCACTGTGCACTGTTTGTCAACAGTGTGTTGACTAGACCACAGTGTCTGAGACACCTGTGGTAATGGCTCCTATCACCTCTTAACTGATTGTACAGATAAACCGTAAGTGAATGATTTCACAGTGTCATCTTAAGTTGTCAGAAAAAAGGCTCTATAGTCATTGATTAGCTTCATGGCTTATTCATGGTGAATAACTGAACTATGGCATGTAGAATACCTGTCAAAACAATTTGGCTGCATAGAGCCTGCAAACTGCCGTGATATTAAATTGACATTATATTTGAAAAGAAACAGCTTTATTTACTACTTTCTGACTGTCTCATTTCCTGCTGCAATATTGTTTTCAACCTTTTTCTTTTTGGAAACTATTTAATAATTAAAATGATACAAAATGGACATGATTGTCCTCTGGGATTCTCCTGCATACTTCATTAGATCTGACAGTGGAACCTTTCCATATAGTCTATCTTAGAGAAGGTTGTCACTCCTCATGTTTGCATGCTAAGTTTTGTTAATGGACATAGTTCTAGTGGATTTGTCCAAATTCTAACATCAAAGTAGATGCTCTCAGATGAGATTTTTTGGTGGGTTTGTTGTTTTTTTGTTTGTTTGTTTTTGTTATTTTTTTTACTTGAAGATTAAGTACTGTTTCATTTAAACAAACATTTCCTTTGCTTCTTATTTCCCTTTTCTTCTTAAAAATATGGATAAGTAGTAGCTCTAAAAATGTCATAGAACTGTAAAAAGAACTTTCACTTTAGAAAGTGGCAAAAATGAGAAATTTGTTCTATAACTGCCTTCTTAATATAGCAATGCTCTTTACCAGTGTAGATTTTTATCCAGGAAGCTTCATCAACGTTTTGTGTTAAACAGGTACAGTGCCTTACCTGAATGGAACATGCATTTAATTTCTTATCGGAGATTATTCCATGTATAAAATAGTGGATGTGAAAAAAATTATAATGTCAAAATAAGTAGAAAAGAATTTATTTCTTGAGCTGTATACAAAAATTGAAAAGGATAATTAGGTGATAAATTAAAGTGCAAATACCTGAAGATTAAAAAAAAAATTCAGCCAGCTCTTCGGGGTAGCAGAATAATTCCAGAATAAGACCTGAATTTATTTGTTCAGTTTTCATACAAACACATTGTACAGATAAAGCAAATGCTAAATGTGTGTTTTATTTTGTTTGTTTGTTTTTGCTTTAAGGCAAAACTATGCTCTATTTGCTACAGTGAGTAAACTCTCATTGAAAGCCTTGTTAATTCACAGAGAATTCAAAATATTAGGAACCACATATTAAATCTTCAGTATTTGAACTTGTCTTTCTTAAACGCAGATTGAAATATGCATGTTCTAGGATTTAGACCATCTCATCTTATCTGATCTTACTGTAAAGATAAGCCTAAAGCAAGTTAAAGAAGAGAGGCTTTATGTATTCCATTTTCTTTCTGCTGGTTGCAGAAGATACCCGGATGAGTAGCTCAGATGTAAATACTTATAAATCGTTGACATGAACTCTATCCAGCTATTAGGAAGCTGTTCCTTCGGATTCAAATTTCTGTTTGAATTAAAAAGCTAAAACAATCAGAGAAGCAATAAAAAAAGTCAAATGTCTTAATAAATGCACTATTAACTTTAGTGCTCATCTTAGTCTTCACAGATTTTATACACAGTTATAGCTTCTTCTGGTTTTATGAAAGGCAGGTCCTGCTTAATCAACCTGTTTTCCTTCTGTGATTGAGTGACCCTCCTGGTGGATGAAGGAAAGGCTGTTGATGCAGTCCACGTAGTCTTCAGCAAAGCCTTTGATACTGTCTCCCACAATATTCTCCTGAAGAAACTCGCAGCCTATGGCTTGGTCAGGTACACTCTGCTGGGTAAAGAGTTGGCTGGATGGCTGGAACCAGAGAGTGATGGTGAATGGAGTTAAATCCAACTGGTTATCAGTCATGAGTGGTATTTACCAGGAGCTTGTCCTGTTCAATGTCTTTCTTGATGACCTGGATGAGGGCACCCTTAGTAAGCTTGCAGATGACACCAAGTTGGCAGGATGTGTCGATCTTCCTGGGGATAGCAAGGCCCTACAGAGGGATTTGGATAGCTGGGCTATGGCCAGTGGGTTGAAGTTCAACAGGACCAAGCGCTGGGTTCTGCACTTTAGTAACAACAACACCAGGCAGTGCTACAGGCTTGGGGCAGAGTGTCTGGAAGACGGTAGAGAACATAAACCTGGAGGTGTTGGTCAGTGCTTGGCTGAACATGAGCCAGCAGCCAAGTCCTTGAGCATGTTAATCATAGAATCATAGAATTACAGAACTATAGAATGCTCTGGGTTGAAAAGGTCCTCAGAGATCTTCTAGTTTCGACCACCCTGCTGTGGGCAGGGTCGCCAATGACTAGATCAGCCTTGAATGCCTCCAGGGATGGGGTATCCACAACTTCACTGGACATCCTGTTCCAGTGTGTCACTTCCCTCCTAACATCCAACCTACACTTCCCCAGTCTTAGTTTAAAACCATTACCCCATGTCCTATCACTATCAACCCATTTAAGCAATTATTCCCTCTCCTGTTTATACACTCCCTTCAAGTACTGGAGGGTCACAATGAAGTTTCCCCTGGAGCCTTCTCCAAGCTAAACAAGCCCATTTCATTCAACCTTTCATCATAGGAGAGGTGCTCCAGCTCTCTGATCATTTTAATGGCCCTCCTCTGGACCCATTCCAAGAGCTCTTCATCTTTGATGGGCTGGGGGGGCCCAGGCCTGGGTGCAGCACTCCAGGTGGGGTCTCACAAGAGCTGAGTAGAGGGGAACAATCACCTCCCTCTCACTGCTGGCAACCCTCTTTTTTAATGCAGCCCAGGATACAGTTGGCCCTCCAGGCTTCAGGAGCCACTGCTGACTCATGTCCAGCTTCCCATCTACCAGGACCCCCAAGTCCTTCTCTGCAGGGCTGCTCTCCAGGAATTATTCCCCCAGTCTGGGGGGAATAATAAATATAAATACAATATAATAATAATAAATACACCTGGGATTGCCCCAGCCCAAGTGCAGCACCTTGCACTTGGCCTTGCTGAACTTCATTATTTTCATATAGGCCCACTTCTCCAGACTGTCCAGGTCCCTCTGGATGGCTTCCCTTCCCTCCTATATATTGACTTTACTGCTCAGCTTGGTGTCATCTGCAAACTTGCTGACAGTGTGTTCGATTCCATCATTTATGTATTTGATAAAAATGTTGATGAGCACCAGTCACAAGACCAACCCTTGGGGGACACCACCTGTGACCGGCCTCCACCCAGACATAGAACCGTTGATCTCATCCCTTTGGCTGTGACCAGACAACCACTTCTTAATCCACTGAGCAGTCCAACCTTCAAATCCATACCTCCCCAATTTAGTGAGAAGGATGTGGTAAGCAACCATTTCAAAGGCTTTGCAGAAGTCCATGTAGACTTCTGCTCAGAGTAGGGCAGGTTGGATGTTTGTAAATACTTCTCTTAAAGAGTAGTCATGTGCTGGAATGGGCTGCTGAGGGTGGTAGTAGCCATCACCATTCCTGGAGGCATTGAAGAAAAGTTCATGTGTTGTACTAAGGGACAGGGTTTAGTGGGAAATATTGTTGATAGGTGGACAGTTGGATTGAATAGTCTTAGAGGCTTTTTCCAGCCTTCATGTTCTTATGATTCTATGACTCTTCTCGGCAGCTCCAGCATTCATTTCACATGGGAGTTGGAAATGCTGCCAAATAAGTAACTTTGTCCACCTTGTGGTAAGTGAAAAGTGAGAGTGAATTGTTACTTCTCTGACAATAAGATAAAGGTAAAATTATTTGCAAATTATCTGCAAAATATTTGTGATTATACCAGTGACCTTCAAGAAAATACAGTGAAACAGTGAAATAAAAAATCCATGAAGTCCATTGTACTCAATGAATCTACAGAACAAAAGTTAAAATACTGATAGCTTGAAAAATGTTTTAAATGCAGTTTTGCTGATAATGTTTTCTACTCATTCACAGTGACCTGTTTTTATTCTGAAATTTATGTTTCTCTTCTGTTATTGTTCTCATTTATTTCTGTTCATAGTTATGCAGTCTTCTTCGATGGGTGAAATGTCAAAGAACATTGGTCTCTAAACATTAATCATGTTACTCAACTTTGTTATTTTATTTCAATTACCTATACAGAATGAAGAGTAAAAGCTAGGGTTTAATTTTACTCTAATTTGTCTTGTGTTTGATTCATTTACTTAATCTTCTGAGAATAATTCAAATGCATGAGACTGGTTTTCTTAGGACCAAAAAATTAAGTCCTTGGTGAAATATTCAAGATGTTAGTGTGATAACTGGACTATTGGGATCTGTAACAAGGGGCAAGAGCCAAGCATTTGCTTCTCCTTTCACTCAGAACCAATAATAACTGTAAAGAAAATAAATTGTTCATGACAGAACTCATGTGCAGACACCAAATGAGTTTTAGCTGCAAAATGCACTCTCAAAGATGAAACAAAAGTTTTACAGTAGAGCAGACTTTGTTGTTAATAGGGCAAAAATAGGGAAAAGTTATTGAGGAACAATTATATAAATCGCTCCGAAAGTAATGCCTCCTATTTGGTTCCATGCAAGCAACATGGGTTGCAAAGATCATAACAACAACATTTGTTTGAGCAAATTCTCAGCTAGAAGGTACTATTTTGTAACATAGTCATCATGATTAGCTATACATTTTCACCAGTAATAAACAAGAACCTGCATACTGCATTTGTAAAAATCTGCCTGGCTGTGCAAAACATGGCTTGTCTTTCACATCACTATCACCACTGCTGAAACACACCACGGACCACCTCACTGTGCTCACATTCACTGTTAGATCTCCATAAACGTTCACCAAGTGTTGTTGAATGTCAGTAGGTGCCATTTTTTCTGCATGGAGGAATTCAGTTCTTCCCCTTTGCTTCACATGCACTTCCATGTTAGATGCTATTCTGTCAGACTGCTCCTTTGCTGCCATCTGTCACATGGCAACAAAAGGTAATGGAATATTGGCAGGTAAGTTCAGTCTCTACTGCCATACCATCAACAACTGCTCTGGATGTCATGGGCTAACATAATAATATAGGCACTACTTTTGCAGCACCTCTCATATATTTAGAATCAGACAAAGGCGGACAGCACATTCATTTCTGTCCCAAGTATTTACAATTACTTAAAACTGAATTTATTTTAGATAGAATTCATGAAATAAACTGAAACAGACAGTGTATAAAGATTGAAAAATGTAAACTTTCATTGCTTGTTGCTGTAGCAAAAAAAATAGAAAGTGGTTTGATGTACTTTGTATACAGATACATATTTTTAGTAAAACACAAAACCTTATACTGAGATATAATGCTAGTTAGCTTACTACCAGTTTACAGTGTAATCTGGGCATACATTTTATAAATATTTTTCTTAAGGATTTCTTACATTACTATAAATGGTACCCTGCAGAATATTCTGAACCACAGACATATGAGTATTTTGTTTTTTTTTAGTTAGGCCACTAAAGAGAAATGCATCCTTTTGATCGTTCACATTTTTAATGCTAAGCCAAGGGATAAATTTGAGCATATTATTTTGGTATGAAACAGTTCAAAATAATTATGCTTCTAGAAATAATTATTCTAGATACTATTTGATTAGGTAAATTGGATTAATTGCTGATCTCCTTTAGAATTTCCCTCACCAGTTCTTTGATATGTATATAAATGAAAGAAATATTATAATTGAGCTTAATTCACATTGACTGTAACAGAGTATCAGCAGTAAAGATATTTATTTTGAAAAAAGAATAAAATAAAATTCATTAAAAAATCATTGTTTCCTCTGAAGTTAGACAATGTGTAAGATGAATAGATGAGATACTAGATATTTATTGAAAGGTAACCACTATCACATCAGCTGCAACATTGTGCATGTTAAGTTCCCTTGCGTTTCAGTGTTCATCACTCATGAGGATGAAGCCAATGGGATGAGGTTCAACAAGACCAAATGCTGAGTCCTGCACTTTGGCCACAACAACCCCAGGCAATGCTACAGGCTTGGGTCAGAGTGGCTGGAAGACTGTGTAGAGGAAACGGACCTGGAGGTTTTGGTCAATGCTCAGCTGAACATGAGCCAGTAGTGTGCCCAGGTGGTTAAAAAGGCCAGTGGCATCCTGGCTTATATCAGGAACAGTGCTGCTACAGGTGCAGGGAAGTAATTGAACCCCTCTATTCAGCACTGGTGAGGCCGCAACTTGAATACTGAGTTCAGTTTTGGGCCCCTCACTGCAAGAAAGACATTGAAACCCTGGAGCATGTCCAGAGAAGGGCAACAAAGCTGGTGACGGGTCTGGAGCATAGACCCAATGAGCAACAGTTGAGGGAGCTGGGATTGTTCAGTCTGGAGAGGAGGAGGCTGAGAGGAGACCTTATTGCTCTCTATAACTACCTGAAAGTAGGTTGTAGTGAGCAGGGGGTGTCATGCTCCAATATAAAGGAGGGAGATGAGGTTCTTAAGATTATGTGTATACCCGTCATGAGATTAAGACACAACGGTTCAAATGTTGGTCTGACCAGTTTATTACCAATACTGACCAGGGAGATGGGGAAGGGGAAGGTGGACACTGTTACCAATAAGGGTGATGGGAAAAGGAACGGCAAGTGATAGGAAAGAAGCAAGGGTTGGTAAAATGCGGGGAAAGTCACTAGCCAGGATCCCAGGGGCGGTCCGGTTGCAAGCGGCTCCGACGATCCGAGGTAGAAGAGCAGGGGTGGCAGAAGCGGGGAGAACAGCAGCAGCGACGGGCAGCCCTGAGCAGAAAGCAGCTGTCCTGGAGAAGCGGCACCGGGTCAGCACAGGAGAAGCAGCGTGGGGAAAGTCCAGGTACAGCGTCAGTCAGCACCGGAGAAGCAGCGAACAGTGATCAGCTCGTGAGGGTTCAGATGGTAGAACACCTCGAAGGAGCGGCGAGGTCCAGGAGAAAGCAGCATGTCTCAGGCAGCAGGCCCAGGAGGGAGTTCAGCAGCAGGGATCAGCTCATGAGGTTTCCAATGGAAGAACACCCACAATCTCATGATGCTCGATCCCTCTTTTATCCTCCATTTCTCTTGTCTATGAGAAATGTTTCTCTTAATTTCTCTTTGTCTCTGACAAATCCCAAGCTAGCGAGCCAGGCAAGCGTCTCCTGAGATGGCTATCTGCCCATGGAGATGAGTACCACACAGAAGAGTGTTCAGCGGACACTCAGCTGCAGCTTATCTCTCTTTCGTTGCCCCAGGACATGCCCATCTGCTTGTCCCTTAGACAAAGGATTTCACAACCCTTGCCCAGGACTAGCTTGGACATGTTCGGACATGTTCATCAGCAAACTTTGAGGCAATGGTATAAAATAATAGTCTCTTACAGGGGGTCAGCCTCTACACTCTTGTAATTAGTGATAGGAGGGAATGGCTTCAAGTTGTACCAGGGGAAATTCAGACTGGATGCTAAGAAATACTTCTTTTCTGAAAGAGAGGTCAGGTGCTGAAATGAGCTGCCCAGAGAGGTGGTAAATTAACTGACCCTGGAGGTATTTAAGGAACATTTAGATATTGTTTTGAGGAACATGGTTTAGAGAGAACTATTGGTAGTAGGTGGACGACTGAACTGGATGATCTTGTAGGTATTTTCCAACCTTAGTGATTCTATGAATCGATGTAAGGTATCACTTGTAACTTTCTGCAAGAAGAGGAAAGTCAACAAGAATCCAGTCTTCCATTTAAACCAGATGTACTCGCATGGATTCATACATTTTTGAGAGTCAGAATGGACCATATTTGTTACTTAGTCTGACCTCTGGCCCTGAACCTCTGAATTAACCTCTACTTTAATGTTAAAAGATCTGTCTGAGACAGAGTATGTACTTATTTTTGAAGAATCTGATGACAGATGTTAATAAATTATTTTGATACAGAACATCCTTGCTTGGTTTATTTTTAATGTATTATATTAATAATGTATTTTTGTTTGATTAGATGTGATGTATAAATCAAAATTGTTGATTCATTTACTATTTTCACGTTGATTAAAAATAAAAGTATTTTTTTTTTAATCTTTTAGCCACTCCACTAGAATTCAATTCTATGACAACTTCTCTGAATAGAGGAAACAAGAACTGCATTTGGTAGTAATATAACATACCTAATCTGATTAGTATTCCTATTTCTGTCTTCAAACATATCCTATATAAACCTTGTATAGAACATTAGTCTTGATAATTGATAGTCTGTTGGCTATCCAGGACACCCACAATTATTTTACAGACCAGAATATTTTATCTTCTAATATGCATGTAATACAATATTTAGACTTGCAAATTTACTTCTGCCTGTATTTTATTATAGCATGTATTTAAAAATTCATTCTATTGTTTTCCTTACTAGTTGAGGCACCTTATAAGACAGTTTGTTGTTGTTGCACTCAGTCCTGTTGTGGGTGTTTTTTGTAGCAGGTTTATATAAAGCACTGTTTGTGCTTAATATTGTTTTCCAGAAAGATCATTGAAGAAAATCCTAAATAATCTGGAAAAATTATCAGTCCTTGTAGAACTATACAAAAAGCATACACTCTTAGTTATAATTTTTCTAATTAGGTTTACACTTGAGATTTGTATGTAAGCTTCAGAGAGCTCTGCATATACTTTTGTAGATGCAACACAAAATCTCCACTTGCAACTTCTATTTCTTTTCCTCCCAGACAGTAGCTTTGTAAGACTTATCACACAACTAAGGCATTATAACTGGCTTTTAACTTTATTTCTAATCTGAATCAAGCTAGCTGTGAAGGACTATGTGAACGATATAAAGTTAATAAAGAATTTATATTTGAACTTAGCCATGCTAGGTAGAGAACCACCACTGAGATTTGTGAATTTATATGAAGAGAATATTTCTTCTTGTACAATTAAGAATACAGAAGATCATAACAAAACCCAAATTAAAAATCAGCTTGTTCATTTTTAACCTCTACTTTCTCAAGTACAGTGAAAATTTTTGAAAAATAAGGAACATTTTTAATATGTTGAACCTACATTTCAAACAATTTAGTGGAAGTTTATGGATTTTCATATTTGTAATTGTAATTCAAAAATGCATAACAAGGAGAAAGTGGGGGAAAAAAAAGCAGAATGAGAACTATAGGGGCTGTAATTTAGAGAAGTGAAATATAATGACCTTATTAAGCCAATACATTCTAGAGATACAGATGCAGTATGTAAAGAAAGATGTTCTCAGACTGAAAAGAAAAAAATAACCCACACCATGTATAAACTGAACAATAGTATGGAAGTTATGGAAGAAATTCTGTCTTTTTTCTTCTTTGTAAGAAGAAAAATATCTTTCCTAAGTCCACATCATTGTCTTCTGAATATGTGTACAGTCCTCAGACCTAGAAGAAACAGAGAGGAAGGGAAGATACAGTTTTTCCAAGGTAGATCTCTTAGCAATTTTATTTGAACATATAGCCACTGAAGATGAAGATGACTTATTTCTCCACTCACTTACAGTAAGTGTTTTCACTTAGTGTTGGAGACTGACAAATGTGTGGTGATAGACTTTAGACTTCAGGAGTTCAGGAGGCCAATGGAAAGATTTGTTATTTATGACTCAGAAATGATACCCCTAGCGTTATACTAGCACTTAAAATATGCAGTATTCTTAAAAATTCTAGTTTGCATACTGAATAGGTAATTATTACATTCAGCATTTCAGAGCCCTACCATTTTTTTCTGACTGCATTGCCCTTTTGAAGTTGCTTTAAAATATAGTGAATATAGCAAATTGCTACAGACTTTCGGAGGAACAGTACTACAAAATTAGGGTACTTTAAATGCATAAAATAAACACTAGTATGAAGTCTTTGACACTTTGTTTGCATTTTTTATTTTACTCTAACCAAGAAGTCTGCACAGGACAATATAATGTGTGTCATGGAGTTATCTTTAGATCTCAGTCTGGGACAGGAACACAAGAAAAAAAAAAGAGAAAGAAAGAAAGAAAAAAACCTGCCCACCTTTTGCAATGCCCAAGCAGAACAAAAAATAAAATAAAATAATAATAATAATAATAATAATAATAATAATAATAATAATAATAAACTAATAACAACGATCTGAGGAGGAATGGTAATTTACTAAACCCAACAAAATTATACAAAATGAGAGAGAATAATGTCCAAGATATGAGATCTTATACTGCATAGGAAAACATGTGCTTTTCTCTGTGCCAAAACCCAGAGAAAGCCCACCCATGGGAGCTAGCGGCTGGTTTCCGGCCAGGAGCTCCACCTCTCTTCCTCTGCCCGTCAGAGGATTAACTCTTTAACTTCCAATGTTTTATATGATGTTCTGATTTGGAATACCAACAGCAAAAATCACAAAACCACAACAAATTTGTCATAATGAATTAACTGCATCCACCAACCTACAAACAAACAAAGAAAAACAACAGAATTCCAGAGGTAATATCAAGAAATACTTATCTATGTATATGTTTTCACTTAGCGGTACAAGGAAGAGCTATTCTTGCTATCACTCTGCTGAGATACTGCCTTTTGTCAAAATTCTCATAAGACTTATAGGAAGATCACTAATTTTCTGAAAAGTGCTGTGCCACAGCTTTGTCTTTCTTCTTTTCTCATTTTATCGTTCAGTGTAGCTATTTCTTTATTATATGTCCTAGTTCAAGGCTCTTATATTTAAAAGTATCTAGAGGGTCTTTTTCTGCAAGAAAAACTTGACTCTTCCTATATTTGATTGTTAGCTTACCAGATATTTTTCCTGTCTGAGGAAAAAAATCTCTAAAATGTTTGATTTGTATGATTAATCTATGAATTATTATTTTCACATTAAAATTATGCATTTTCACATTAAAATTATATCAAATTAAGTATTGAAAATGTTCATCTTGTGACCTCCATATGAAAAGTGAATGATTCACATAACCCAGGCTATATCTTTTATCTGATTTTATTCTTCATTCTCTAGTCCCAGACACCCTTTCTCCTCTTCTTATTCTTTCACTCATTTTGGTGTAGTTGTTTTCTTGCCTTGCCTTCTCTATCTTAAAAGCATCCTCTGTGATAAGCATAATTTGTCCCCATCTCCAAAGCTGTTTAAGCCTACCATACATGACAAATTTCACTTAGCCTCCTTGTTCAAGGAGAGCAAAATTCATTAACTATACTGTTTGTAAATTCTATACAGACTTTTCCACTTTGCTTTTCACTGCTCACAAGTCTTGCCAGGGCAGGTTGCAATCCTGTCCAAAATTAAAAAAGAACAGCAATATCAATTTAGTAATAACAATTCATGAGAACATAGGTAGAATTGGAAGAAAATGCAATAGCATCAGTGATCATAGTATCTCTCATTTGTACAGCTGTTTTTTCTCCTTTGCCTCATCAGCCATTCCTGTCCTAAAAGAAAGGGAATTGAATAGTTACTGTTCACTGAACAAACTAACTAGACTGAGTACAAATCTTAGCTACACTACAACATGCAATATCACTGAGGCAGTGTTCATTCAAAATGCTTGACTGAGACAGAAGAAGAGAAAAGACTATTTTAGGCAGCAAAGGTAAATGTGACAAAATGACTGCATTTATCTTGATCTGTGCTTATTATAAATCAATTGTTGGTCATTGTGTAGGTAGGATTTAAATAAATCATCACTAAACTAGGTTTAGTGAAAAAGATTCACTATGTAATTTGAATACAACAAATGAGGCTTTATAGCTTGAAGTGGAAATGATGAACAACCACAAAGAATGCTAAACACGAAATGAAAATTCTAGGTTAAATATCTAATACATATTCTAATTCTAATATTAAAACATAATCAACTCTATATTTTAACTTGGTTGCAGATTTAAGAATATATGTAGATAAAATGAAATAAACATTCTGATCAGCATTAGTAGTTTTAATGACCTGACTGTTGAAGAATGACAGTTTACAAGACTGAAATATTCAACATGATGTCAAGTAACATAGCTGCTCCTGGGTTCTCTGGCCAGTCTGTTTTGCTATTTCTACCCATTTTCACCAATGTCAGCTCCAAAAGTAGAGCAGTATCGTTACAGGCACAGAGCAAGATACCGTGAGACAATTCCCCACTTTTGCAAAGTTGCTTCTAGAAAGTTTTAGAAAGTAAAATGCTGAGTCACTTAGGAGTAATAATGCTCATGCGCGATCCTAACTTATATAGGGATGGTACTGCTAACAATAAACTCCATTTGCTGTTCACCACATTGATGTGAAGTGCAGTCATTTGGCCCCAGCCAGGCAGGTCGGGTGCACAGACGCTAGCGGGGCTGGATCCGTAGGCCATTAACTCCTGGAAAAGGCAACACAGTATTGTCAAAGTCATCATGGAAGTGGTGTAATGAAGGGCCTCTCAATAGATTCCTGCCATCTCTGATTGGCTTAGGTTTCAAAGATTTACTATTAGTAGTACCTACCAGATAGTGAAAGTAATAAAATCTCTAGTATGATGTTTACCATTTATTATATTGTTTCAAAGTCTAATCTGCATTTACTATTACCGCAGCAAACAAAAAATCTCTGTCTAAGTAGGATTTTAAGTTTTATTTTCTTTGTACACAACAGTATTCCTAACCCTTTAGTGTGAAGTGATCTTATTTTCTTTGTGAGAACTACATTGCTTTGTAATTATATGTTTGCTCTGTTCAGAATGTGACAGTTTTATTTAAAAATAGTACAAAAAAAAGAAGTTCTTTCTGTGGACTTGAAACTTGATCTAAATGTTGCCATAAATGTTCATACCTGTGTTTATGCTCAGATATTGTGTTGTGTTTTGTGAAATGATATGATTAACTATTTCTTGTTTAGCTAGAAGAACTGATGTGTAACAACTGTTCTTGTTTTAATTAAACTGAAATGAGATATGTTTTAACCTTATTGAATTTTCCAGAGATAGACTTTGTGTATTTCTGGTCTAAAAAGTTGAGTTTTCTTCGAGAGAACATAGAACAGACAACAGTGAAGGGGGAGCAGAAAAATGAAGGAGGTTACAGAAAAATCCACTCAATTTTTAAATGCTATAGGGTGCATTGCCCCACCATAACACTTATTGTAAATTCTGCACTAATTCCAGGCAAAAACATGCATTCACACAGGAGTTATTTTATGCCCATGTAAATGGTTTACCATTCAGAATAAATTTTATAGTCCACAGTGGGAGACTTGGCATATTAGTCATAGTCAGGTCTGTTCTGAGCAAGGGCTGTGTCTGTAATTGCCATTCTGGTCCTCTGTAATTGCTACTTGGCCTAAATTTGGGTGGAACAGTAAAATAGAGTACTACTTCATTCAGTCTGTAATTTTAACCTCCTCTGCTCTGGGCTGAACAAATCAAGGGACTCCAGCCACTCTTCATATGTCTTGGCTTCCAGAATCTTTACTACCTTTCCTACCCTCATTTGGATGCTTTAATAAGGGAGGAATAATTGCATGCACCAGTACAGGCTGGGGGATGACCTGCTGGAGAGGAGCTCTGCAGAGAGGGACCTGGGTGTCCTGGTGGACGACAGGTTGACCATGAGCCAGCAGTGTGCCCTCATTCCCAAGAGAGCCAATGGCATCCTGGGATGCATTAAAAAGAGTGTGGCCAGCAGTTCAAGGAAGGTGATCCTCCCCCTCTACTCTGCCCTGGTGAGGCCTCATCTGGAGTACTGTGTCCAGTTCTAGGCTCCTCAGTACAAAAAAGACAGGGATCTCTTGTAAAGAGTCCAGCGCAGGATGAACAAAGCAGATGTTCACAAGATGTTCACAAAGCAAAAATTCACCAGCACAAAGATGGTGAAGGGCCTGGAGGATCTCCCCTATGAAGAAAGGCTATGTGAACTGGGTCTCTTTAGCCTTGAGAAAAGAAGACTGAGAGGGGACCTGATCCAGGTTTATAAATATCTGAGGTGTGGGGGACAAAGTGGCGAGGCCAGACTCTTTTGAGCAGTATGTGAAGACAGGACAAGGGGGAACGAACAGAAACTGCAGCACAGGAGGTTCCACCCGAATGAGCACAAGAACTTCTTTACGGTGAGGGTGACGGAGCACTGGCACAGCTGCACAGGGGGGTTGTGGAGTCTCCTTCTCTGGAGATATTCAAGACCCGCCTGGATGCCTACCTGTGTGACCTGGTGTAGGGAGCCTGCTTTGGCAGGGGGGTTGGACTCGATGACCTCTTGAGGTTCCTTTCAACCCCTATGACTCTGTGATTCTGTGATTTTGTGAATAATTCTATGTATTTCTTATACTGCGGTGCTCAAAACTACACACAGTACTTCAGGTGAGGCTGCACCAGCAGAGAGTAGATAGGGAGCAGGAAATGTTATCGTCTGGTTTTCCCAATGGATAATATTAAAAATAGAGGTCACATGTTTTAGTAAAATAAGATGCAAGTATCTCACTTTGTAATTAATTTCAATCTTCTGTCATTATTTCAATTAATTTTTTCTTTTGCTACTTTGTGTCATCTTACAATCAGCAGTTTAATTGTGTAAACATCAAGGACCATTGGAGGTTTGTGCATACGAGTCGACCAGTGAATTTTTAATGTTGAAATAATTTGAAATTGAATATCACTGTGCCTTTGTTTATGCTTAAAATGATTTATATTTTTATGTATTTCTGTGCAAACACTTTATCATGCATACAGAAAAATCTTTGAACTTTGTATGTGTTGACAATATGTATTTTCTTGCTGAAGGAGAATACTGTTTTATTGAAATCTAGATGTTCCATAAGAATGTCCTTAATACAGTAAATACTTCTTTTCAAAAGTTTTCCAGTTCCCAAAAAGTACAAGAGTGAGAAGAGCTCAGAATTATAGCAGTTTTCCTGTGTGAAGGAAGGGTGGAATAACTGGAGCATCCCAGTTAATTTTAAACTACGAGGACTTCATTGAAGTATTTATGTGATATGTTCACAGTAGTTTAATTTACTAATCCAATCCCTTCAAGTGAGCCAGTAGAAAACAAATGAATGTTGCCTTCCACTTTTACCTGTAATTCTTACTTTGTGGTCCAGTGATTCTCTGTGATTCTAAAGACGAGGGAAAATATAATGAAAATAATCAGGGTAAGCTTCTAGTGCTGTAGTTAAAGTTATCCAGTTAGTGGGTTAGAGTTTGCTGGGAATTTGTCTTTGTTTTCAAGAAATTCTTTACGAAGGTTTTTATTTCTTTCCAATAACAGATAAGAGCTTTGAAAAATTCATCTAAGGAAAATACTTCTTTTTTTTTCCAACTTGAAGAAATGTGCATCATGATAAATTTTTTTCATCATAAAAAATGTTAGCAATTAATAATCTCTGGATTAAATTATGTACTATTTATTTTTATGTATCTTTCAGAGATATGCAGAAATAAATCAGAATACACTGCTTGTTTATGCAAAAGTTGACCAATTGCAAAATACTATAGTATTAAGACTAATTCATAATATATTTTAAATAAGTTATGGTCAAGTTCTTTCCGAAATCAGTAAGCATCATTTCAGGGACTTCACAGTGGCTAGAATTTTCCTGAGAAAACACATAATTACTTCATCAGGAGTTAAAAAATTCTAATTATATTTCAGTGAGTTGGTATTTGTTATTATGTGTGATGTGCTATTTGAAATGCATTTTATAATAATGTATTAGGGATCTGAAAAGAAGAATTTTTATAACTCTTGTGACCACCATATTTAAAACAGTTTTGCTGTTCTATCAGGTTCTTCCGCAAATTAAGAATAAGATAATTTATATTGTTTTCCTTTATATAAAATAAAAATAAGCAAGAAATTTCACACAAAAATGTGCTCCTTTCAAGCAATTTTGTTTAAAAGAATGCCCTTTTCTAAGTGGTTGTGCCTAATTTTCAAAAAGCTATGATTTTTATTTTTAGTTTTTTTTTGCTTTAGATATGTATCCAAAAGTTTGTTTGTTTTTTTTACTTGACCTTCTGAATAGATAGATTTATCTATTCCATCTTAAGTGTGACTTTATTACCTCAAATAAATTTTTATTTATTTCACAATTTTGAATTTTAGCTTTAAAGACTGGAGTCTTTAAATATGTCTCACAAGACGCATTTTTAACTTCTTTTTCATGATTGGATAAGCTTATTGGAGACAAAATTTGCAAAGCTCTGAATACTAGTGTGTAAGTTTTACCTGATCTCTTCAAACAAAAGAAAATCCACAAAATAAATTAAATAAAAGCAACATAAAACATTAGACCAGTCAATTTAAACTACATTTCTCATAGTTTCTATGATAATCTTTATACCTGTTTTACTCTTCTATTGTATTTCTACTCTAGTGACATAAAGACTCAAAGAAAATGTTTTGTGGTTTTGTTTTTTTTTTTTTAAATAGAGCTTTTATTTCGGTAGAAATTGGCTCTTTTTATTACTTTGATTGAAAGAAAATGAATAGCTAGCCTTTGTGAAATCTGAAAGGATCATAATATTCTAGTTACATTTCCCTCATCTGCACTGTTAGCTAGTTTAATGTTTCAATAAAAACCGTATAATTTTACCACTCAAAATCTAAATATGAATGTTGGGTGATTGCTATTCACTACTGCTCATTTCTCTATTTTCCTTAGAATTTAATCTTACTTTAGTAATAGCAGGTATAGGAATAGTGTTATTCTTACTATGTTAGCCATTTATAATGTAAACACTGAAGTCTGAGCTAACAAATACAGGCTCATTTTATTGTTACTGGAAAAGAATAAACGTGTCACTGGAAATAAGTAAATGTGAGGCTATACAATTAATTGAATATTAAACACCTGTACTAGGCTGAGAATTCTGACCTATAATCCTTATTTCTCTCAAAAGATAGTGCAAGGAGTTAAGTACAAGAATCTAGTTATTTAGGCAAGTCCTTCCTTAAGTTAGGTAGTTTTGCTTTTGCTTTGGTTTTGATTTAATTTTGTTTTTTATATGTGTCAAATATTTTTCAGAGTACTTTCTGGTCTTAACATCATGGTCATTAATGCAACACAAAACAAAGGGGCTACTTGTAAGCACAGAACATAATATCTGTAAAATAGCATTCACACTCGCTGATAAGACTCATTTGCTATCCATTATCTGTGATGCTGTTAATAGTTATTCGTGCAAAAGATTTAATACTGTGAATCCCATGGTATGTTTGGTTAGAAAATGGTCTAGATTTCTGTTTTACCTGTTTCTCATTCTAGATTCTATGCAGAGAAAGACAAAGGAATGGTTTCACTGAGTTAAAAAAAATTCTAAAAGATTTCTAATATCTTTATGAGAATCTTCTTTCTCAAAACTGATTTACATCAGTTTTTATCTTTTAATCTGTTTTTTTTTTAATTTTTATTTTTTTTTAACGGGTTGGGTTGTAACCATGATAAATTTCACATACCTGTATAACAAAGATAATTTATAATAAAAGGTAGTTCCTCTGCCTAAAATGTATGTCTCCCATCTCAACTATATTAAAAAAAATAAAAGAAATCAAGAGTATTATCTTTTGAGTTTCCTTTGTAACCTGTGCATAAAATTAATTTCATATTTGTGTCTTCAACTTTTTAAATAATTGTAAATTCAGTGCCTTGAATTATAGTTTTTTGTTGTTGTTTGTTTTTTACACAAGAGGTAATATCTTGGATGGTTTTTTTTGTTGCTGCTGTTTGTTTAGTTATTCTTCTTGGAAATAATATGTAGGAGAGATAGGAATAAGCAAGACCTAGTTCTCCGGATTTGCAAAAAAGATTGTTGTTACCAAGCAAAAAGATGGAAAGAAAGATGAATCCAAAGAAGGATGAATCAGCTCATAGCCTACATTCTCTCAAGCAATGTACCTGCAGACCAGCAACTAATATTCCTTTGTCTCCAAGTCTTCTAAATGGAAGTGGCTAGCAGTCTGTATATTTCAAATTAGGCCTACAAATCTGTTGCTTATTTGCTAGAATCAGACTGCAGGTGGGTGTGAATACACTTTTGTCCATTCTGGGAATAAGTGCAGGGAGAAAGTGTACTCTGTTCCCTGATCCTCTTGAAAGGATTTCCCTTAGATCTGCCTAACTGTAGCCTAGAAATACTTTTTGCAGATCATTTCAGGGGCCTGTTTCAGCATGTACTGAATAGCTCACTGGTTTATTTTAACTGCATTCACTGTGTCTTCATCAACAACAGTTAGTTCACATGACATCCTGTATTGCGGACAACTACATTTAGTTAACTGAACAACTACATTTTAGTATAACTGAATCTGAAGATAAATTATATTTTTTCTGTTTTCAAAGGTTGGCTAAGTAGAACACTGTACCAAATGTTGGCCAGTAGTGGTGAGATGATACGTTAAACATGAGCTGTTTTTCTTACTTGAAATCGTATATCAGATTTTGCTTAGGACCAGTGGAGGTGATTAAAGAAGGAAAAATCTCCTGCTTCGTTGTGATTTACCCAGTTGAAGGCACAGAAGGTTTATGCCGCAGCTCAATAGACAAAGTCTTCATTAAAAATATCCTTTGTGGCACCATATAGTCACTAGTATGTTTTATGTCAAATCCATTAGTTGCTGAAACATGTATCTTTTCTCCCATTTGGCTTCCTTTCTCAAATATATACTGTATACAATCATCCCTAGGTAACTGCTTTTATTGCACAGTCTTAAAGTAAGGGCTCCCTGAGTAGCTGGTACATTTCTCATCTAGACATATGATTTGGACTTATGAATGCTGTGAGCATGAACAGACCATATGTAATTTTGTGCCAGGCTTCAGGGAAGGGCACAAAGCCCTTGTTTTTATTTTATTTTCAATAATGCCCTAAACATTATGGACATGGGTCAATCAATACCATTATAATTGGCTGTCAAGGAAAGACCCTAGTGACTTGAAAAAGGGAAACATCACTCCAATTTTTAGGAATGAGAGAAAGGATGACCCAGGGAACTAAGGAGCCGGGGGGGGGGGGGGGGGGGGGTGGCTGGCGGGTAAGCCTCTGTGCCTTTCAACAGCATAGACAGAGGGATTAATTATACTCTCAGGCAGTTTGCTGATGACATGACTCTTTGTGATACAGTTGACACAACAGAAGGAAGAGATCTAGATGGAGCTGTACAAGCTTGAAATGTAGGCCTACATGAACATAACGAGGTTGATCAAGGCTAAGTGAAATATGTGAATAGACTAGAAGAACTCCTTGAGAGCAGCCTTGCACAGAAGGCCTTGTGAATCTTGATGGATGAGGAGCCTGACATAAACTAGAATTGTGAGCTTGGGATGCACCAAAAGAGTGTTATATTCATACATTCAGTACTTTTCCACTAACAATCTACTGGCTAGACAGCAAGCAAGTTCCAAAACAAGTCTTGGTAAACAGCAGAGAGCTTATCTTATACCTAGCTACAAAATGTCCCTATTTGTTCTGTCCAGTCCTCCATCCCATCACTGTATTATATCCAAGGCAACATTTGATGAAGTCAAGCTGACCTCTCCGTCTCCCACACTGGAGGAGCAAATCTTTAACCTAAATTAAAAAAGTGATAGAGAAGAAAGTGAAAGAGTTTTATCTTAAGAAACTGGATCTGAAGGAATTTTTTGAGGAACAAGTCTGATTGGGATATCTGAATGGAAAGAAGTATGAATAGGGAAGGATTGATGAGAAATATGCAGAAATTTCCTTGTTCAGTACCTTTATTTTGTCTGTTCCACCGTTTTTCCACAACTCTTCAGTAAGTTTATAGGCTTATATAGAAATGCTAATCTAAGACTCCAGTTCCAAGTGAAAGGACTGTTCCTGTGACCAGCTTTTAGATGTGAGAAACGCAGTATATGACACTTACACAGGTGGCAGTGACACAGAAAGCTTTAAACACTTAGGAGTGTTTTACTCATTGCAACGGTGACATTTGGAAAATATGTTTGGTAGTCTTTAGACAAAGCAGAGACAGCTGGCTGTTAAAAATTACTATTTCTGAAACACCAGTAATTAAAATCTGTACATGACAGCTGTTTTTAGAGCAAGAAACTACCCATGAGCTAAATTATTGCAAAATAATCACTTTGTACATATCATACAGATAACTTATATAGACGAATCCAGTCATTACAAAAAATGGAAGAACTGTTAATTAGGGTGAAGGTTTCCCAATCAAATTGTTTGGTGAAAGATAGTTGATAGGCCATTGGAGCCAGTTGGGACCATCTGTGTTCCAGACAGGGCAGGCTGGTTCTTATCTCACTGAAAAAACTCTGCAGCCTTCTACAGCCAACCCTTGCTACATCAACCCAACACAGTAGCACTGATCACTGGTGTGTCAGGCTCGACTATAATTATCAAGGGCAAATTGCTTTTGCAAGTGGTACCAAGCAAACTAGTTTAAGAAGTACTCAGGTCATTGCTGCATTCATACACTTCTTAATCCAGGCATGGTTATGAGCCAGCACTCTGGATAGCCATGTGGAGGTGAATGCAAGTATTCACAGTGCATAAAAGGCAAATTTTTGAATGTTTGGTGAGTTGGATGGCAGAACCTATTAGGTTTTTTTTTTTTTTTTTTTACAAGGATAGCTATCTATAGCGAATGCATTGGTGAATGAGTTATTTTTTAAATAAATTTTTGATTTGATCAATTTTTTAATTATTATTTTGAATTGGAGAGAACAGTTTGTTTCTAGATAAGCTCCTTCTCTGCGCAAATTATTTTGATAAATTCATGGCTAGTACTTCTGAGACAACCATCAATGGCTCCCAGTAGTTTCACATGGTGAAAAATTGTCCCATAATTGATATCTGTTTTAACAACTTCCTCAGAAAAGGGAACAATTCAAAAGATGCTGGAAATGCTTGGTGACATCTAATAACATGTACAAAGGAGCAATGACTCAGAATTGAGCTGCCAGTGATTTTATTTCTAAGCTCTTGTCACTAAGGAAGTTGGTGTGTTGACTTCTCAGGATTCACTTGTTATTGGAACATAATGAGTGAGATTTGTGATGTACAGTGTCATCAGTATATGCCATATCTAAAGGAAATATATACAATTAAAGGCATTGTGATTAAACCTCTGAACTCAGTAACATTCTATTAAACTATAAAGTACTGATCTTGTAAAATATCAAATGGAATGTCGAGTTTTTACCAATTCATAAACATCAATTTATTTTACTATTAAGCAATTTCTAGAAAATGTAAGTCATAATGTATATAAGAAAGTTTTAGAGAAATGCATTAAGAAAGAATAATCAGTTTGGGGGAATTTATTTGGTAGTCCTATCTGTTGCCTTTTTCCCTCCTTTCTTCTTTTTCTTACTTTTTCTGTTCAACTACCATATCTCATGTCAAATGATACAGTAGTAATTCATTATGTAGAATACTAATAGCTCTAGAAGCAGATGATTTACCCATAAACTCTCATGCCCTTATGACTATAAAATTTCTTAATCTCTTTAATTTCTCTTAATTCATTATTAGTTCAATTGGTGTAAAAGCCATAATTGAAGAACAGCAGTTGTTTTTTATTCAATTTCTTTAAGCTTGTTTATTTGTGTATGTTTTTAATGCAAAAATTATTTCACAACAGGATGACTATTCATTCTTCTGTATACCAGAAGATGCCACTGTAGCATTCGCTGACAAACAGGAAAGACTAATGGCAGGGGAGAAGAGTATATTTTATCAGGTGCAGCATCTGATTGATTGCTCTTGAGCAGGTATTATTGTGAGTATCCTAAAGTAAAGGCTCTTAATTTTGTTGGAGAATGAGATTCTGCAATATTTTTTTGAAAAGAGAAAAAACTGTGAAAGAAAAAAATAAATGCATCTAGAGTTCAGGAATTAAAGAAAATATTTTTTTTTGCATTATTTCATTTTTTTTTTCATTTGATTAAACCCCAATATTTGCTGTATTGTGAACAACATTGTGGGAAATGTCAAAAAGTACATGTTTTGTCCCCAGAGGGCTTTTCTAGAAAGAGGATTTTCTATGTAATAAATTGCATAAATAACTTCTATTTTATCAAAAAAAAAAAAAAAGAAGAAGAATAAAAGGGCAACTCTCCATAGGTTACTATTTCATTTTCTTCTTCATCTAGTTAATCACATAGAGGTTTAATATAAACCATCTACTCTTGTATCATAGTTTCTTTTTTTTTTTTTAATTCTTTTCCTTAAAATCAAAAGCAGGTAGTATGCAGTCCACCACTGCCTTCAGAAACTAGGGTTTTCCCAAGTAATAAAGAGGACAGCTAAAAAAAAAATGTTTCCCCAGAAGATCTAGCTAAAATGATAACTTCTGATTTTATTTTATTTTATTTTATTTTATTTTATTTTATTTTATTTTATTTTATTTTATTTTATTTCATTTCATTTTAGGAACAATTTGAACATCTTGGGAGCTATGCAACTTGCTGGTGACAGGAGAAGAGGGAGTGAGGTTATGATGGAGCCCCACTAAATAGTAAAAAATCTCAAATTGATCATCTATAAAGAAATACATTAAGAGGAGAAAGCATCTTTGCAATAATATCTTTTGAACAAGCTCTCTATTAAAGAATTGTTTGTTCTCAGAGATAAAGTGAAGCATAACAAGTGAAGAAAGATAACAAATATATTCACAGTATGTGCATGCATGTTTTCCAGTGTGACATTCCAATTCTCTATTAAATATGATCAAATAGGTAGCCAGTATTCATTCTGGCTATGCAAAGCTTTCTACTATGAAATGTTTAAAACACAATGGGGGAAAATGTATCATAACTGAGGAGCAGTGCAAATTCAGTGTCATGTTTTACTAGGGAAAAATACATCTTTTTCGCTTATTGCATGTAGAATTCATACTTCGAGGTTGAGCAGGCTTATCAGCTAAAGTTTAGAGCTGATTATACTTCTTCTTCGAAGTAGGCATAAATTAACTCAAAGTGGATTTGAGGTAAAGAATAAGGGTTCTTTTTTACAGTAAGTCAAAAGTGATAAGTTTCCATGTCCAGCACACCTATTCACTGTTCAATATGCTAGGTAACTCGGTTGCTAGAAACACCTTTAATCTCTTTAGCCTTCAAGTAACAGAATTTGTCATCAGAATTTGTAAGATTCGTGGAATGAGAAGATGTGCATTGTTGTCCTGGTTTCAGCTGTGACAGAACTGATTTCCTTTATAGCATCTGATTTTTCATTCTTTCTTACATAGTGTTTGGTCTTTTGGCTTTAGGAGAAAGAGAATCTTGATAGCTCTCCAATGTTTTAGTTACTGCTGAGCAATGCTGCACAGAGCCATAAATGTATATAAAATTTTCTTATACTAAATAGTTTTCAGTAAAATTACTTGAATGCACTTAAAAATTGCTCTAATAATAGGAAATATTCTAATATGATTATATGGACTGAGTCTTGGACCTCTTGCTAGGCTCAGCATAAAAATGCTATGCAGCAATTATTCACAGAGACTTTTTGTTCTGATACTATCACGGTAATTCTGTTTTTTGTGTTAACTTTTCATAGTATCTTAATGGTATTTTTTTATTTCTGTGAGTATTTAACACACACTGAAGTTAAGGCTATAAAATACAGTTACATTGTTAAATAACGTTTATGTATTTAAAGGGCAAAATTATGTCTTAAATGTACCACCAGCATTTTTTGATGTACAAAATCTCTTTACATTTTGGCAAACATGATGAAAGAAATAGTCCATCAGTTTCAAACTTAGGGTCCTCTTATCTGTAAAAACAACTGTGCTAGGAAAATTGTATTTATTAAAAAAAAAACCAACTATTTAAATGTCTCTGTAAATAAGAGTGGATTTAGAAATAAAGTAAAGCCTGAAATAAATTTTGATGCTAGTGAGCAACTAACACTATTTCTACCATACTCATAGACACATAGTCTATGAGTTCAATGTTTACTGCTGTTAAGTGACTCAAGGTATATGGTTGCCACACTCTACACTGCACTGGTGCAGCTTTACCTCAAGCACTGTGTGCAGTATTGAACAACACTATATAAGACATAAAAACATTGTGCAAAGCAGAGGGAACAAAGATGGAGAAGGGTCCAGAGGGAAATACATATGAGGGGCAGCTGAAACCACTCGTTTTGTTCAGCCTAAAGACCAGACACTGATCGGATCTGAGGGAATGGCATGAATCTGAGTCAGGGGAGGACTCGCTCAGGTACTAGGAAAAGATTCTTCACCACGAAGGTGATAAGGAACTGGAGAAGGCTCCCTGGGCACTGATCGTGATATCAAGCCTGGCAGAGTTCAAGAAGCATTTGGACTATGCTGATTGTGGTTTGAATTTTGAGCAGTCCTGTGTGGATCCAGAAATTTAATCTTGTGAGTCTCTTCCAACTTGGGATTTTTTGTAGATTTAGTAGACTTAAGGACCTTGATATAACCTGTATTTACAAATATATAGCAAAATCTTCATTCTAATTCTTCAGAGATGGCTATGAACCCATGTAATTAAAATATTAATGAGATGCTACATTTACACTGGAGTGTTTTGAAGTCTGGAAAGGGAAATCTCAGCTTAATATAGTATGTTTAATGTCTAGAGTGTTCAGCTTTTAAAATTACTTTCTTTCCTTTTATCCTTTAAAAGGGTAAATTAAATGGTTACTCAATCATGGATACAATAATTGTCTCAGATTCTATTATAGGGAGTTTTCTATTTGCTTTGTAACATCTATGAGGGTTCTTTTCAAAATTTCATTGCTGAATAAAGTTTTGGATTGAAGTTGAAATGGACTGGTGAACTTTCTGAAATTTTTACCAAATTCTTAAAAGCACCAGTTGCTTGGAAAGAAACCAAAATAGTGTAAATATTGGGCCCCTCACTACAAGGAAGACATTGAAGCTTTGGAGTGTGTACAGAGGAGGGCAACAAAGCTGGTGAGGGGTTTGGAGCATAGGCCCTACGAGGAATGGCTGCAGGAGCTGGGATTGTTCAGTCTGGAGAGGAAAAGACTGAGGGGAGGCCTTATTGCTTTCTATAACTACCAGAAGGGAGGTTGTAGATAGTGGGAGGTCAGACTCTTCACTCCTGTAATTAATGATAGGACTAGAGGGAATGGCTTCAAACTGCACCATGGGGAATTCAGAATGGATGCTAGGACATGCTTCTTGTCTGAAAGAGTGGTCAGGTGATGGAATGGGCTTCCCAAGGAGGTGGTGGAGTCACCAACCCTGGAGGTATTTAAAGAGCGTTTAGACATTGTGTTGAGGGACATGGTTTAGAGAGAACTATTGGTGATAGGTTGGACTGGATGATCTGATAGGTCTTTTCCGGCCTTGGTGATTCTGTGATTCTATGAAAATCTACTTTTCATTATATTTCTGAATAAAATAAGAATAGATGTACTGTCCTTTAAGGATGGAACTTTCTGTAACATATTTGTCACTGAAATAGTGTTTTTATGATTTCCCAGATCAATTGCTTTATTTATTTATTTTTTATTTAAATAGTAGGTCTTGTAGAACTTGAAATAACTGAAAATTGTTATACAAACTTGATAGTCATGTAGAAGCTGGTTCAGAGGCATTGTTTAAAGAAATCAATGCAATGTAGTGGTGTAAAACACACAGATCATAAAACAGTCTATAAAAAACAATGAAAGAAGAGGACTAAAATATATGATAGTTAAATATGACCAATCAGAAGGAAATTATTACTAAAAAAGTGATTTCTCATATTGCTCGAAGGTATAGAATCTATGCAAACTATTTCTAAATTCTTTCCTGAATACATTTTATCAATTTGAAAACATCATTAGAAAACCTGAAACTGTCTTAATTTACTTCAGTTAATTCAAGAATAAATTTCATTTTCAAAAATAACTCAGGCACTTTAACCAAACTTCTCTTGATTCTTAAAAGCCCACATTGTTGGGTTTCTTAAGGGAAACTCTTACAGGCTATATCCGCAGAATAGTTATGTACCTAGAAGGTCTTCATTTTTTAGGAATAGATTCCATTTATTTCTAAATTTTTTTTTTTTATAAATTAACATTTATGGTATAGCAACATAATAGAAAATACTGGAAAGAATTTATTTTCATTTCAGAGGAACCAGAGGAAACTAGTAAATATTAGCAATCTGAGTGTGTAAATTAACTGATAAACAAAAATAAAAGATAAATAATGTAAAATCACAAATGACTTTTTCTTTAAAAAACAACAACAACAGTTAGTATTTGTTTCACTATATGACTCTGGGTGTGCTTGCTAAAGTTCTGATTGTTAATGCTTATAAAGTCCTTTCAGAATTCACTGTTTGTATAAACTTTAACAGCAACACTGGGTTGCTGAGTCTGTAGTCCATTCGTGAGAAAAATTCTAAGAGCATAACTAAACAAATATAAAACTATGAATATCATGAGACTGTTTTGTGTAATATAATAATTAATGCATGTCATTTTCTTCCACCTTTAGTGTAATTTTTCATAACTGTTTGTACAGTTACACTGTTATTCATTCTGTCTCTTCTTTGGGAGAGTAATAAATCTATTCTATTTCTTATCCTGGTCAATGCCAGTCCATACTAAGCACTCAAAGTGTTCACGTAACTAATTGAAAAAGAAATTTCAAGTTAAACAGGAAACATATTCTTTGTGTCTTTGCAAGGATAAACTAGTCATTAATACTAAAAATGCTTAAATATATTTTCAACCTCTGAGGGGCTTCTACACACTTGACCTGTCAATTACCTGCAAACTATTTACTTTCTAAAACATTTCCTCAAAGGAAACAGCTGTCTCATGCTTAAGAGTTAGCATGCCCAGTGGAGACAGTAAAAAGAAACATGCTTTCCATGAAGAATGTGAATTAATTGATCTGTGAAGGAAATAACCTTTTAAAATGAGGGTTTTTTTTTCTTTTCTTCCGTAGTACTTTGTTTACCTTCATGTAATTTTTTAACTTACTTTACGCTTAATGCAAACATTTCTGTAGTGAAATTTATTTTCTTTAGTTACAATGACATGATGAACTTCTAGCATCTAGAAAAAAATATTCACAAGGAGTTTAACAAAAAAGCACTGAAAGCACTGTCGGTGGGTTTTTTTTTTTTTCACTATAAATATTTAGGCATGCCTTTCCTATTGAAATGTCTATCTAACAGAAAACACTCAGAGAGTTATTTCACTTTATGAAAGCAGAAGACAAAGAATATTAATAGTTACCATTTACTCTCCAGTCATATTTCTTTACTTGTTTCACTGTAACCAGCAATTGGACTCTGTGTTAGTATAATAGAGTGTTTTGTGGATAGAAACTTCAGATGCAACTTACACTTTCGTAAGTGTCCTATAGTAGATTATTACTAGAAGTATTTCTTCTTCAAGGAAAGTTAAGAGCACATCAGGAAACCATGACTTCAGGCTTGTCATGGGCTTAGTGGAGTGTCGTATTTTTTATTAACATTTGCTCTGTTCTATTGGTTTTGATTTGAATAAGCTATAGTATTTTGCAACAATATTTTTAACAACTTTGGGTGCTTTTTTAATAGACTCTTTCAGGACTGGTTTCTCTGTATTCATTCTTCCCATTTTGTAGACAAGAGCACTTACTGTCAAGAGCTCCTACTACTAACTTGTCATACTGCCATCTTTCTTGCTACTTGTAGTGATTTTCTTAATTCTTCAGTGGACAATGGAATACTTGAAGTTATATTAGTTGTTGCAGAGGCCAACGAACGAGTTGCAGAGGCCACTGAAGGAAAAGGAGAATCAAGTCAATTTGCAGAGGTAAAGGCTGTCCAGCTGGCCCTAGATATTGCTGAACGAGAGAGGTGGCCAGTGCTTTATCTTTACACTGACTCATGGATGGTGGCAAATGCTTTATGGGGGCGGTTACAGCAATGGGAACAAAATGGTTGGCAACGGAGGGGTAAACCTATTTGGGCTGCTGAACTGTGGAGAGACATTGCTGCCCGAATAAAGAATATGGTTGTAAAGGTGCGCCATGTAAATGCTCATGTTCCTAAGAGCCGGGCAACTGAGGAACAACAAAATAACCATCAGGTAGATCGAGCTGCCAAAGTTAAGGTGGCTCAAGCAGACTTGGACTGGCAACACAAGAGTGAATTATTTTTAGCTCGATGGGCCCATGAGACCTCTGGCCATCAAGGAAGAGATGCAACATATAAATGGGCTAGAGACTGAGGGGTGGACTTAACTATGGATGCTATTGCACAGGTTATCCATGACTGTGATACATGTACCGTAATTAAACAAGCCAAGAGGATGAAACCTCTTTGGGGGGAAGGGCGATGGCAAAAGTATAAATATGGGTAGGCGTGGCAGGTTGATTATATCACCTTGCCACAATCTCACAATGGTAAGCGTTATGTGCTCACCATGGTCGAAGCAACCACTGGGTGGCTTGAAACATATGCAGTACCCCATGCTACCGCCCGAAACACCATCTTAGGGCTCGAGAAATAAGTCCTATGGCGACATGGCACTCCAGAGAGAATTGAGTCAGATAATGGGACTCATTTCAAAAATTCTCTTGTAAATACTTGGCATTGAATGGATTTACCAAATCCCCTATCACATACCACTTTCTGGTAAAATTGAAAGGTACAATGGGTTGTTAAAAACAATGTTGAAAGCGGTGAGTGGCAGGATATTAAGCACTGGGAGAAGCATTTGCCAGGAGCCATCTGGTTGGTCAACACTTGAGGGTCTATCAATCATGATGGTCCTTCCCAATCTTGCTCTCTACCTACTGTAGGGGGAGATAAGGTCCCTGTAGTACATGTAAAGAACATGTTGGGAAAAGCGGTTTGGGTCATTCCAGCTTCTGGAAAGGTCAAACCTTTCTGTGGAACTTTTTTTTTTCTCTGGGACCTGGGCCCACTTGGTGGGTGATGCAGAAGAATGGGGATGTTCAATGTGTACCACAAGGGAATTTGACGTTGGGGAAGTGCCGACAGTAATTCCATGTATATATGTTGTGTGTATGTATTTAATGCTTGTTAATCATTATTCTGTATATATGCTAAGCATGATGTAGTGATGTCAAATAAGGGGTGGAATGTCATGGTTTCGTGATTTTTGGTATTGGTATTCCACATTGTAACATCATGTAGTGCGTTGAGAATTAAAGAGTTAATGTTCCAGGTTTGTGGATCATCGATAGTTATGATAGATACAATTTAACTTGATGCTTTGAATGGAAGCTTATGGAGTAGCTTTTAATCAAGAATTACTCTAAGCAATGTCCCTTCTTCAGCATTTGTGAGGTGCTTATAGTATTTTTTGTTCTTATACAGTGACTAGCAGGAGTCAAATTATAATTATGAAGCCACTTATTTCTTTGGAAGAAGTGCAGTTTAAAACTAGTTGATGATAGATCATTAAAATATACAATAATCACAATCTGCACAAACTTTCTTACATCAACCGTACACATTCCTCACATCAAAGCCAAAATAATATCATCACAACACCAACAAAATAAAATGTACCCTTGTTTTTTTACCATATAAAAACCAGTGTGTTGTGAGATGGTGTCTCAACAAAATTGAATGTTTGCTCTCTAGGATTCAGAACTCTGAATTGCAATTGAAAGAAACCTGGAGCTTATTTGAAATCATTCAGCAGACAGGTCTGTGGTAGGAAGTCTTAAATAAAAGCCACAGATTGACAAGGCTTTCTCTTTAACAGAGAGTAGTGCTCCTTGCTTTGATTTGCTACAATAGAGAAGTTACTATACATTTTGTAAAAAGCAATGCTATTTATTTATGTTCATTATGTTACATATGGTAGAGTTATTTTCTCATGAAAATGTAGCAGCTCTGTGAGGATTAATAAGGTAAAAAAAAAAAAGATTTTGAAAGTCTATTATTCCTTCTGTAAAGTTTCCCATGTTTATCTGTGCCTATACTTATGTTATTCATCTTATTTCAAGGATAACTGAAAAAAAAAAGATACAGTAAGAACTTAAAGTTATTACACTAAAAATACCCTTTGTATATACAAGCTTTTCTTAGTAGATTAAAAATCACTTCAGAATACTTGCAGACAAAGTAATGGATGTGTGCAGAGGATTGAAGCACTTCTGAAAATTTTAAATACCATTAGTCTCTCAAGTCTATCATGTTAGACCTATTTTTCATTAAAAAACAAACAAATAACAACAAAAACAAAAAACACCAGAAAAAGGCACAGAGTCTTGACAGATTTCTTAGTTTTAAAATAATAAAACAACTTTTACACTACCATAATTTCCTGTCAGAACCTGAACACATTTTTCTTCCTATTTGAAACACAGCTTTTATGACTGAACTTTGGTATGCCAAGCTTTGTTCTGGCATAAGCTTTTACCAGAGAGTTACGAACCCTTGTAGCCAAGAATTCCAGCAAAATTGCAAGTGTAGTATTAACTGCAGCAGCGTGAACAATTTCATTATAATGTTATTCATGATGATAGTCTTTTAAAGGAATTCATAAGACGTTTTGAAGTTATCAAATGAAGAACTGGGCAAAGGCTATGAAATTGATACTCATGCAAACAGCAGTAATATCTTTGCTTGGTGATGATCTTCCTTACATTATTTTCTGCTAATTACTTTTCCTAATCACTAACCTTCTTGCATATTTTCATGATAAACAATTTTTTATTCTGCATAATGTGATTTATGTCTGCTTGCTTGGTCAATACACTACCTGAGTAGTTCTTGCCTCTATGGGGTGCGTTTCATAGCTAGTAACTGGCTTAACATAATGCATGTTGTCATGGTAGAATAGATGACTTCAACATGAGACATGAATTTATATCATCTTGGATCATAAATTATCAAAACTTGACTGGCCTGTTAATTTGAATAAGACTGAAACTAAAAGCAAGTGCTAATTTTATATTTTCTTTGCAAAGGCTATCTTATGTTGTCACCACCCAATGCTAAGTACTTCAAAATTATATCTATTACTTTACTGAGTTACAGATTGCATAATCTGTTTGGATTCCAGAACATGCTGCATGCTAATTACACATTGCCAGATGTTTCCAACCCTATTCTCACTACTTTTCTCTTCCACATATTTTGTTCATTTTCTTTCTCTTCCTCTTTCTGGAAGGCACAATATTATATAAATCAATCTGTAATGATTCAAAATAGGTGCTCTATAGACATAAAGCTAAAATTAGAAAGAAAACAAAAATAAGAACAGTACCAGAATTATTCTGGAAGGAACCATGTGGTTGGTAATGTCAGAGTACAGAAAGGAAAGTAAGATGAGAGGAAATTAGGCATAAAGGAGAAAAACTGTCTGATGCCAATTTGGAGAGTTTGGATATCCTGTTGGAAGTAAGAATATAATGGTTTTCCTTTCAGTTTTTCCATGTCTGTATTTATATAAGCACTTGTTCTGTGAAATTTATTCCTGATGGATGATCTGAGCTTGTTGTTATATCTATGATCAATTGCAGAACTGGTATGAAGTAATACTTCAGCATTACCTCAGTAATATTTCAGCACTCCTTTTCCCTACATATTTTGAAGTAAAATCCAAGAGACTTTGATTATTAGAATGACACAACTACATAAGTACATAGAAAAATATATGTATAAGATAGAAGTAATTCACACCTGTTCAGTGACTCTCATGTCAGTTTTAAAAATTATGCTTCTCCTTAGCTGCTGCATAATTTCTTCAGAAATACTTTTTGCCTTTTACTCATCTTTCTGGCAGCTGTTTCTTATTTGTTCCTAAGTACTCACATCTGCTTCTTTTTCTCATATTCTTCTGGGTACTTACTGTTGTTTTCCCTTCCTTTTTCTTGTTTCCTCATGTAGCTCCATGAAGATATTTGGCTGCCTTTCTCCCATCTGATGCTACAAAGATAGAGAGCTTTGTCAAAGCTTAATACTTGGCATGTAATACAACAAACAAAAAATAGACGTGAAACTTGTAAAGGTGTACAAGTTTCTCAGTATGTGGAGGAAGCAGAAGACAGTGGAGGCATACCTGTAACCATTGGGGAATCACAGGTTTCTCTATCCAACAGCAGTTTCAGTCTAAGTCCTAGCACTCATAGCTGCTTGACTTCAGAGTCAGTGCTCCACATGTGTGTGGTTACAATTCCCTGATCTGTAATGGGGTCATCGGAACTTGTTTTGCCAGGTACCTGGGACACTCAAGGTTGATAAAGAGGGAATAAGTCAGCTTGGCATCCAGGGGCCTTGAAGATCTGATGAGGAGGGTAAAAGGTGCTGATATGTGATTGGCTCACTTACAGAGAATGACCTCAGAGAATAATGACTTACAAAACTGCACTAGTTATGCTAACCATAGCACCAGGGGTCAGAAGCAAGAGGGTAATGGGTCTCACACACCTTCCCTACTCTTAAACTGTATGATCTTTTCAATACCTTTAAATAAAGTTCTGAATGCTGTGAATTTCCCATACTTGCAGGATGCAAAGGAAATGAAACAAATGATGGGAATATTCCCACTGCTCTAATAATTTACATCTGATACATTGTCAAGATCCAAAGTGATTCTGTGCTTCACTTGTCTTGCAAGTTTCTGCTTAGAAAGCTGATGTTCTCCAAGTCTGAATACAAATATTTTGAACAGTGAATTAGCATCAAGAAACAGAAATTGTTTAATCTGTTTTCCCTTTTCATGCGGTCACTTAAAAAAAGAACTCTAGACAACAAACAAACAAAAACACCTGCTATTCTTTCTACAGTTTATTACTAGTTTTATTTTCTTTTGAAAATATGTTAAATAAACTGTACCTAAAATAGTTTTGCATAAGCTAATGAACTATTAACAAGTACAAAGTGGCTTCAGTAGTATTTTAACATACTACTCTTTCAGTAACAAAATAAAATTCTCTATGCCTATTAGAAGCAAGGCCGACATGAAATGTAGGGATATTGTTATTATCTGAAAATTTCTAAAATTTTTATTGTGAGGTGAAGTTTATTTAACATTCTCAGAATCTTCTTGAATTAAAAACCTATTTGAAAGAGCATAGTCTGATTTTCTGGAAAGTCATGTAGCCAAATTTTAATGCAGTAACAAATCTCCAAATTAAATTTTGAAGATCATCTAGAGCAGGGATGCCTAAACTGCAGCAGCTCTTCACTTTCAAGCAGCCTGGCCCAGCCCCAAGTGTGTACCCATCACTCAGCAACAAACAAAATCCTGGTATGACACTGGCAATGTCTGGACTAAAACAAGGGCATGGGGAGGGTGCAGTGCTCAAATTATGGCAAATCATTTTATGCAGTTTGATACACTACCTAAACACAATCCTATGAACACTGAAAAATATACAGACTTGCTTTCTATTTTGATTAAAAAACTGAGAATAAGTTTCAAAATTGCTGAAAATATAAAATTTTGGTAGATTTGCAACTCCTTTGTCAGTTGACAGAAATAAATTACCTGCAAATAGAGTTGCAATCAGACATTCAACTCAAAGAAAAAATTGATGTCTTGATACTAGACTTTTAAAAGACCTCCCTTTCCAGAGAAATATCCCTCACTTCACAATCATGTCTTTTTCATGTGATCACTTTCTGACAGTATATACAATTGTGAGCAACTATTTTCTAGGATGAAGCACAGAAAAAGTAAAATTTCATCAGAAATCTCTGACAAGCACCTTGACAGCTCACTAAGAATTGCAACCACTTCCACTGAACCAGACATTGATGCATTAGTTTCACAAAAACAAGGTCAAATATCCTGCTGTTCTATTTTTTGTTGCTCTCTTCTAGTAAAAAAAAAATTAAAACAAGAAAATAAGTTTGGTTACTTAACTTTATTATATATTCTATATGCAGCCCAAGACAATTCCTATTTATTCACTGCAGTCCTGGCAAGCCAAAAAATTGGACACCTATAATCTATAGAAAATACTAACTACAGTCACTTCTTTGTACTGTTGCCTGACAAACTGATAAATTAATGTTATCAGAACAAACAAAAGAACAAACAAACACCACAAAAAAGTACCCACAAATGATGTTTTGGTTTGGAAGGAAACTTTAAAGATCATCTACAATACAACCACTTTGCCATGGTCCTGGGTACCTAATACAGTAATACTGTGCTTGTGCTTATAGGGTCAAGATGGATCCTGCACCTATATTATTGACTTTATCCAAGGGAATGAGGACATAACATAAACTGTCAAAAATAAGGCCTACACCTTTTGCATATTAAAGTATGCATGTGGGAGGACTAGTGACACTGCTTGATCATTTTTTTTCAGCCTTGTATGGTTTTCATAGATCCTTCCATCAGCCTATACTTTGTTTGATTCAGGCTGTTCTAGTTTCCTTGAGTGGAACAGCTTGAACGCAGACCCTACCTCTGCATCTTCCCTATTTGAGCAGTTCTATATTGGAAAACTGAACTGGAGAACTTCAGTAACATTTGTTGAGTGGAGAAAGAGGGCAGACATTGGAGAAAAGGGTTTTGTGAAGGATTCGATCTCAGGAGGGTGTTGAGAGAATCACACATCGGAGATGCAGATGTGAGGTGAGAGCAGGGCACCTTTGGAAAAGAGCTTCCATAGCCTGGATCCAGTTAATATGGGTATTTGTGGAGAACAGACTGAGAGAAAAAGAATGCATCTGAAATACCTCTGTGATGTCTCATGGCACAGTGATATTCTGCTTGCCTCAAGCAATACTTAATACTAAGTAGGAAGCACAATCAGCAGAAACTATAGCATGGCAGAGCTCCTAGAAAAGAGATGCAAAAACAAATAAAAAAGAGAAATAAGCAGAGAGAAATGAAAACCAGAAACACAGATCTAGAAAAGGAATATAAATAAAAAAGCAATGAGAATGAGATCAATAAATACCAAGGCTACAATAGGAAGGAATAGGTCTCTAAAGAAAGTCAGATATACAAAGCAGTTGTGCAAACACATCTGAAAAAACATTTAACATCTTGAAAAAAAAAACCCTTTGTATATTTGAGACCCAAGTTTTTGCAATAAGAATAGTAAACTGCATTTTCAAAAGTATATCTATATTGTAACACCTGACTTGCATAGAGTAGAAGTGATTCTGAACACATGCCAGGTGACATACTCTTGTGATAACAACAATTTTACTATCTGGATGAGGTACTAATTTCGATGTTTTGTTTTGTTTTGGTTTGGTTTGGTTTGGTTTGGTTTGGGTTGGGTTGGGTTGGGTTGGGTTTTTTTTTGTTTTTTTTTTTGTTGGTGTTTTTTTGTATCTTTTTTTTCTGAACACTTTGTTTTTCTTTTGGCAAGAAGAAATCTTTCAATAAACTATATTCTACATCTACCATCTACATTATATAAATCTAATTCAGTTAGGTATAATTGCTGTGATTAGAAAACAGAGCTAGAACAAGGTGAATTACAAAAATTAAAGTAAAAACAACACTGATTTGGGGTTAGCTTTTCCTACTTAGGCATCTGTGAGCATTTTTACTTTGATGTTACTTGTTGAAGAAGTCTTTGTCTTTAAGCACACATTCTTTCTTGCTCCTCAGAGGCACAGATTCCACTTCTTCAGCCACACCACTGAGTTCAGCAATTCATGCCCTTCAGTTCACACCAGTTCCTCAAATGCTTCCCTTCAACACCATCTCACATATAACTGTGGTTTAAACATGTTGTTGTATGCTATGCATGCTTTTATATGTTATATCAGGTATGACCAGAGACAAAAAATACATGAGCTCCAACAAAGACAACAAAACTCCCCCCAAAAAGGAAAAACAAACAAAAAAAGTAATGTGAAGGAAGTAAATAAATAAGAGAAAACAAATGACATGTTAAGAATAAAGGAATTTTAGGCTATCTAGATTTACAGATTTCCTGTTTGCAGATTTCTCAGGTTGCAAGAACCATTCAACAATATTCAGGAAGAAACATGAGGGACATCAGGACCACTAACAATTTGGCAGAATATTTATAGTTAAAAAGGCCTCTTGATGCCTACTTATAAATCTTTACTTATTTTATCTTTATCTTACAGAAAGCATTTCAAATAAATTTTGAATGCTAATATATTTCAGTAAGGAACTATGAATATTGCAGAAGCACATAAGACAAAAGGAAATGAAAGTTACTGAACCGAATACTGAAAATATCCACAATGGATGGCATATCAAGTTACTTCATTTGGTATTTCTTTATTGATGTGATGTATTAAGGAAATTCACTTTGTTCATTGTCTCAAATAGCTCATTTTCAGTGTACAATGAGATGTTTTATTTCCTTTTTCTGAAATATATCACAGTATAATTTTGCCGTTCCTATTTTCTCCTATCAGATGGCACATGATTACATTCACTTCACTCCCAAGAAAGAAAAAGAAAAAAGGAAATAAAAAAGGGGGGTGGGGGGGTGGGGGTTGGTAAAATAATTATTCTGTATATTTATTATTTTTTTAGACAGTAATTTTAATATACTTTAGTAATTAAAGTAATTTTATTTCCTTGGTTTTAAAAATAAGCAATACCATTGACAAGGATCAAGTGGAAAGTTTTAATTTTATTAGATAGAAGAAAATGGTTTTAACTAACTTCTCTTACCTGTCCTCATGTCAGTGTGGGAATGTTTCCTACATTGTTTGTTAAATGAATAATTCTATTTATCTTAAATAATTTCAGTAGTAAAATTTCTACTCCTCTTCAGGAAACTCACAGTCATCTAATCCTTCATAATCCCATGAAAAGATTTATAGAGGAATGTAATACTCAAAATGAAAAATCTATCTTACAGAAACAAGTTATGATTGCTGAGTTTAACTTTCAAAATAAATTATTACTTCTAATGTATACTCATAATTCAGAACATGTTGAGGAAAGACAAAGGGTTTATTTAACTAAATATTTTGTAATATTTTATTATTATTGGTTCTGAAGCTTCATTTACAAAATTCTACTTCCTTGCAGCTTTAAACATCAATAAACTTTATGCATGATGTATAGGGGAAGATATCAAGTAATTAACCCTGTTTGACCATTTAAATTATAGTACACTTTGCTTGCATTTCATAAACACTGGACTCAGGTGAATAGAGGAGAAACTGAAAAAGGAAATGAATTTTTTTTTAATTATTTTATTTTTAATTTCTTTATTTTTCCTGTTGTACTGAATTTTTCTGGGTTTCGTGAAGAAACTAAATGTCCCTTTAATGCAATTGACATTTTGCTTCCAAAGTCTTCACACAGTTCTTTTTTTTTTTTTTTTTTTTTCAATCTTGACTCCTTGCTTCTTATTTTCATCAGAACAATATCTACATTTTTTATTACTGGAGCAATTTGACTCAAAAATATCTTATGGACTGTATCCTATATTTATCCGTCTTGCAGAAATTGCCCCAGATACCCCACAGAACTTAGATCTTTGCCAATTTTAAATATAACAGAGATCTTGACCTTTAATTAAATGTGAAATCTTACTGACTGTTTGGTACTTGAGGTTCTAGATCATCATCATTGATTTTTAATTTTGGAGGCTCTCATGTGGAAGCCTTGACCTTAGTATCCTTCAGTTGAATCTTACATTATTTTCTCACACAATTAAAAGAGAATTCATCCATGGAAGAGAAGGCAGCAGGCAGATTGAAAAGACCAGAAGACCAGCAAATTAAAAGGCTGTAAATAAATAAATAAAATAGAACAACTTATGACAAATTATTAGAATTAAAATCAGAGTCTGTTCTTAAAATTCAGAGAGCTTCATATATTTGTTTTTGTTTCAGAATTGAAAGAGGATACAGTCCTGAGCCCGCAATTCCAAAGTGTGCCACATTATTTTAATGACAATTTTACCTGCTTGTTTCTTCCTTGTTATGAACTATGTTTTCCCATTTTGTCATTTTCATTCATAGCACCTTCAAAATAGGGTTTCACTAATTTAATTGTTTAAATTAAATCACGTGTTCTTTATAGAATCTTTATTTCATACAAAGCCTTTATATAGAGTATATAGAATACATTCCCCTAATATTTTAGAACAGTAAGTATAGTCAGTATTTTTGTGTCTTCTGTAAGAAGAACCACTTAGTTGCCCCAGGTGTGTCTACAATGCTTGCAGGTTTGCTAATAGTGATAAAACAACATTACTGTTATTTCATTTCAGCTCTCATCAAATTCTGGAGCTTTGTTAGTTCCTGAGAAGAGTACATGAGAAAATCCACTTTTATTTGCAGTGTCCACATGTCTAGATAAATCTTCTATCATTTAGGAAAAGATATAAATGTATGTTTTTAAGTATTAAAAATAGAAGACAACTTTAAATGGAAAAAATATTTCATTGAAAATCAAGACTTTTTAATGCTTTCATGATAATTTGATCAATTGAATTTTTCATTAATAGTGAGTTTAATTCAATGATAGGGAAAGATGTTCCTGCAGCTGTAATTAAAAATATGTTTGAATGTTTGAATGTGGTGGAATCCTGTGGAAATGTTCAGGGTGGGAACATATTATCTTGTGTTCTGTATCTTTAACGCTGTAGAGTTTTAAGGCAATTTCTTAACTTTTATTCTTTCAGGAAAAAGTTAACATTTCCTATGTCTAATATAAGCATCCACTCACCCTCCACTTCACATTACTTTTCACAGACTTAATAGTGATATTATATCTTCAATATAAGTATATGAACCAAAGTACTACCTTAGCAATAGAAGCAAGAAAGAAAGTTTCAGTCTGGCCTAGTTGGTTGACCTCACAGTTTCTACTAGTTGTTTTACTGGAAATGCAAATTGAACTCCCATAATTAATTTTTTATTGCCTGGTATACAGGTAGCTTTCCCCTACAGGGAAGAAGAAAAGAAGAGGATGATACACTGTTTTGATATTTTATGTATTGATAAAAAATAGATGATTATATCTTAAAAGCTCAGTATGTTATCATGAGGAAAAACAAACAAACAAACAAAAAAAGCATTTCAGTTGAGAAGAGGAATGTTTAATGGTCTACTGACTAGAAAGCTAACAGCTAGTTTCTCAAGTAAAATGTCAGTTTGTTCTTTCTTTCTTCTTTCTAGAATGAAGCATCAAAATGCGCTCAATCACTAAGATGAAAATAAGAGGTAAAAAGCAGATCCTCTGGTATAGTTTTGAATAAAAAGGAAAGAATTGTCTGTTATTCTGATTTCTGCTGGTAGATATACCTAAAAACATGCCTTTAGTATCTCTGGGAGATCTTTATAGAATTCTTAGTTCTTACAAACAGTGAGACTTTTAGATTATTTATTTATTGACTTTTACTCTAGTTTTGTATTAAATTTTTACTTCAGACAGGAAAATGCTGTGATTATGAGTCTGTAGGTATCTGACTTACAGCTTTAAATTACTTCCCTCATTTCTTGCAGTGTTGATAGATATTTAAAGTAATTTTATCTCTTACTTGCTGTTAATGTGTCCATTTCATCCTATGATTCCCTTCTCCCCTCAACTGCTTATTTCTGCACCTTTGTCAGTCTATCAGGTCTGCATCAAAGTGAACATTTTTGCAGTTGTGCAGAGCTCGAGACTTGGAAACTGAAATGGACTTGGAAACTATCTGAAATGAAAACCATGAAATAAAAACAACAACAAAATGACTATGCAGTCATATATGCACCTTCCCAGGTGAACACAGGGCAGTTCAGCTGAGGAAGCAGATGAGACTGGTGGGAGCTCTGAATCTGGCGCTGAGCAGAAAACTATGTTATTCTAAGCTATTCTTAGAGAATTCCACATTCCTATATTTGCAAAGTTAAAATGTGCCCATATTCTGATAACTGTTTATTATCATTCTCTCACTATGTACTTCATTCTTTTTCACATCACTTCTACAGGCATATTAAAACATTTATTACTACTTTCTCCCACTCACAGAAATCTAAAAATTAAATTATTTTACTTTCACTAGCTTCGAGTTTGGCCTTATGCATAAATCTTCACTTCAGAGATTAAAAAATTTTGTAGCTTTCTACAATCACATTTTTAACTTCGTAAATAGTCAGTTGCTAATTGCTCAGAAAATGCTAATTTTTAAAATCTTTTTAAAAGCTATGTTCCACTACATTTCAAGTTTATTACATTAGTTTTCATCATTGATTTTTAAATTAATTCATCTTAATTGTAGAAGATTTGGTACACTAATTCTTATCTTTTCATTTACTGTCATTACTAAAATTTTCAGTGCTGTACAGTTTATTCTCTGTGATAATGGTATTACATGAAGATTTCATTTTTTTAAGGCAGTTTTACTGGATAGTCTGTTACATAATCTTGCCTCAGTTTAATTTATACATATCAAGAATGTTTCAAACTGTGCTACTTGTGATTTCTCATGGTATTTCTACAACAGTGGAGCCAGCATAACAATCAAAATTACCCCTGTATGTTAAACATTGTCCCTCCTGTGACATAACTCTTCAATTATTACTTTCTGCCTCTTAGGCAGTTATGTTTTTTTTATTATTATTTTTATTGTATTTATTTCTTTATTTTAGGTAATGATTAAAATTGAACACAGATTACTTTCTGCATCTTAGGCAGACAATAATTTATTATAAGGAATGATAATAAGGCATATCATGTCTTCCTCATTCTTGTTCAATTTACTTTGCTGGTATCATCCAAAATCGTGCTGTGCAAAGAAGCAAAAATAATAAACAAAATATTACTCTATGTACTGGAAAATAAATTGAAATTAGCAATTCAGAATATTAAATAGCATTAACAGTTTATCACTATTTACAGGAAGCAGTTTATAATGTTTATCAATCCAAACACCACTGAAGCATTATTTCATTTTATGAATTGCTGCATTCTGAATGGTTATATGCATATGAAATCATTGAAAATATAATCTAATCTCTGACACCCACTGCATATTCATATACTTCTATCCATTGTATGATTGTACTGAGAAACTTCTAGAATATATTTGAAACTCAATGTTCAATATACTGCAAATATAAACATACAGATAAAGAGAAGGTAGTTCAGTGTGTTTGCCACTATAATTTTAAAAATGTTTATTGCTTTAATGCATGTGTTTTCTGGTTATAATATTTAAATCAGATATAAGAAAAACTTATAAAAGAAACACGCCTTGTTTCCTACCTGTGCAACCTTTGTCAGAAAGGTTGGACTCGATCTCTGGAGGTCGCTTCCAACCTCTACAATTCTGTGATTCTGTGAATCCCAACATTTTCTAGTTTTTATAGTTGAGCCTATGTAATCAAACTTCATTAGAAGAATAGCTTCTCATGAAATAGATTTATGTTTATTTATGTCTCTGCAGATTTTATGGGTGTATGAAACTTTGCCTTTCAAAAATAACATGCCCTCTGTTGATGTAAGTATATGCAAGTATGTAAGTATAAATGTGTGACTAGTTCTGTTTAGGGAGGCATATATCAATCATAGAATGGAATAACAGAATCACAGAATTCTATGAGTTGGAAGAAATTCTTATATGTCATCTTGTCCGAGTGTCCTGCATGAAAAGGGACATCTACAGCTTGATCAGGCTGCTCAGAGTCCAGCCCATTTGGATCTTGACTGTCCATGGACAGAGCATCCACCACCTCTCTAGGTAACCTGCTCCAGTGCCTCAAAACCCTTATTGTAAAAAACTTTCTTATATCCAATCAAAATCTAAATGAAAACATTTCCTCTTGTCCTATTGCAATAGCCCCCTCTGAAGAGTCTGTCCTATTTCTTACAGACACCCTTTAGATACTGAAAAGCCAATAATCGGGTCTCCCCAGAGCCTTCTCTTCTGGCTGAACAGCCTCAGCACTCTCAGCCTGTCCTTGTAAAGGAGGTGTTCCATCTTTGGATCCTTTTGGTGTCCCCTTTCTGGAGGCACTACAACAGGTCCACATCTCTTCTGTGCTGAGGACTCCACATCTGGACACAGTAGTTTCACTAGCAGAATCACATCCTTCTAACCTGCTGGCCACACTTCTTTTGATGTAGCCCAGGATCTGATTGGCTTTCTGGGCTGTGAGGGCACATTGCTTGCTTATGTCCAGCTTCTTATCCACCAGTACTCCCATGCCCTTTTTGTCAGGGCAGTGTTCGATCCTTTCATCCCCCAGTTTGTACTGTTATGGTGGATCGCCATGACTGAGGTGCAAGACCTTGCACTTGGCTTTGTTGAACCTCATGAGGTTCTCCTTGACACACTGCTCAAGCCTGTCTAGGTGTCTCTAAATGGCATGCTGTCCCCTAGGCATGTGGACCCTACCAGACATATTATCTGATCCATGTCTATAAATATCTAAGGAGTGGGAGGCAAAGGGACAAGGAGAGAATATTCTCATCACTATGCAGTGATAGGGTGAGGGGAAATTGTCACAAATTGAAGCATAGGAAGTTCTGAACAAATATACGTGGGAACTTCTTCACAGTAAGGGTGACAGAGCACTGGAACAGGCTGCCCAGAGAGGTTGTGGAGTCTCCTTCTCTGGAGTTCAAGACCTGCCTGAATGACTACCTATGTTTAAGGAGCCTGCTTTGTCAGCAGGGTTGGACTAGATGATCTCTAGAGGTCCCTTTCAATCCCTATAATTCTGTGATTCTGTTATTCTGTGTCATCCACAAACTTTCTGAGGGTGATCCCACTCTTGATGTCATTGATGAAGATATAAAAAGGGCACTGATCCCAGTGCAAACCCCAGAGGGACACAGCTTTTCACTGATCTCCTTCCAGACACTGAACCATTTACCACCAATCTTCAAGTATGATCTTGCAACCAGTTACTTGTTCATTGAACAGTCCACCTATTGGATCTATATCTTTTGAATTTGGAAATAAGAATGAGGGATTGTGCCATAAAGGCTTTACTGAAATTCAGATAGATGACATCAGGGGCTCTTCCCTTATTCAGTATTTCAATTATGCTGCCACAGGAGGCCACTAGGGGTGGTCAGGAAGGATCAACCCTTGGTGAAGCCATACTGGTTATCCTGTACCATCTGTCTCTCTTCCATTTGCCTTAGAATACCTTCCAGAAGAATCTGATCCATGACATTCCCTGAGGTTAGGCACTGAAATGACCTTAACAACTCAGTAGTTCCCTGGGTCATCCTTTCTACCCTTCTTAAAAATGGGTGCGAGTTGCCAGGGACTTCACCTGGCCACCATATTTCAGATATCATTGAGAGTGTCTTGATAACCATGTCATCCTTTATTTAAGTAAATTTAACTTGCTACTAGTCTCATTTATAAATAAAATCTAAATTCCAAGTACAGATAAACATTTGAGCAGATATAAAGCATTATAAAATCTGGTAAACTGTCATCCATATTGGAAGTATGGAAATGGAAACTTTATTCACAATTTATATACATTTACATGTTCATGAATAAATGAGCATCTATCTTCTAATAATTACTCATCTATTAATGAAGCAGATATGCTGTGCAAGTTGAAATTATGGAAAAAATATTTTCCATCCCATTAATTCTTTTTGTACATTTCTGTGTAAGACATCCCTTAGGCAGTGTTGTAGTAGAATGTAGAGCTAAGACTAGCTCCTGGCTGAGGTACAACCTAACCAGTTGCTCAATGATGTCCATGTAAACTTTGCACTTTGGTATGTTCCTAAAGCTATTTACCTTCTTCCACTATTTCTTGTTGTGAAAAGGCTGTGCTCAGAGGTTTCAAACTGAATTAATTCTGGCATTTTGAACAGTAAAAACATAAGTTTTAATTATAAGATAAATCTGAAGGAATTAATACAACAGCCAAAATCAGATAGTGTGGGCATGACTTAGTTAGGCTGTTTATTTGGTATCAGAGCTGGAAAATATACTATCTTCATTTCATTTGGCCATGTAAAAGTATCCAGTTAGGTGGCAAGGCTTTCAAAGCACATTGCAGTTAGGGTGGAGTATGTAGCAGTACTGACCTGAGATAACCCAAGTGAGAAAACGAAAAGATAAACTACAATAAATAAATAAATAAACAGATAAATAAATAAGTAAATGTGTATTACTGAATGTAGAACCAGAAGACCAGTATATGTGGAGGAAAAATATTTGGAGCAAAAATACTAAACATTATGTAACTACAAGGAGGAAAAATGGCAACAAGAGAAGGGGGAAAACTTTTTTAAGTATACAACTATTAAAAAAATAAATAATGTGTGTTCTCTTTACAACAGTCATAGATCCAATTTACAATGTCTTGAAAATAAATGGAAGATTCATTTTCATCTTGTACAATACTGACAGGCAACCCAGAGTAATGGATTTACCCATATATACTTAAGCTATTGATGCTGCAAAATATGGTAGAACACATAATGGGAGGAAGGATATCAAGCACTTTTTTATCCAGCATCTACAATGTGGATTTTATCTCAGTCATACTCCTTTTAAAGGGGATTTATATTATTTTTAGCACCTCAGATGATTACTGGGAGCTCTTGCTTTAACAGAAAAGGACAGATATTAATAATGCATTTAGAATTAATGGGTTTTGAGTAATTGAAGAGATTTGTTCTTTGCTTCATAACAGAAGTAATCTCATCTGTAATGAGAAAGATTGAAGTGGTTCGTGTTCTTTGGAGTTGGAAGTTCATTGCAATTAACTGGTTTCTACACCATTCCACCTGTGTTCCTTAAATAAGATTTCATGTTAGAATTCATTGGCAGTTAAACTTCCCAGTACCTGACTACCAAAGCCAAGCATCCAGCACATGTCTAGTGGCAGAGGAGCACAGGTGGTTTCATTTACCTTTTCATTGTTGAGTGTATAACACCTCTATGCACAGGTTTTCCAAGTTATCAGATATTTACAGCAAACTGTCAAGTCTCACCTCTACAGGGTTTTCATTTGAATTGTCACAGAAATTTATGGAACAGGAAATTAAAGGTGAATAGCTTAAGCAAAGTTTAATATGAAAGAGAAATCTCTGGCTGAACTGTCATGTGTCTACTTATTGCACATTTCTTGATCAAGTGATATGTAAAATTTTTATGTTGTAATGTGACATATTCCAGATATTCTGGCAATAGTCTTCATACCTACACAAGCTTACTTAAAACTTTGCTTTAAAGTAAGGTATGAATCTGCAAATGACTGCTACAGCTCTAACGCTGAAAAAAGCTTGATCAACTATTTGGTGTACACCAATATCCTTCACCTTTACTTCATTCATTCTGATAAAGACTCCTTAACAGTTTGGACCTAATTCAGACATCTATTGAAGAATGAATTTTAGCAATCACTATATCTGCCCATGAACTATGCAGCAGACTGTCTGAGGAATGTCTACAATATAATATGGCCGTAGTTGCTCAGATGATTATTTTTCAAAGTGAAAAAAATGGGACTATTCTAGCTATATTTAATCAGAATAGCATGAACTCCAAGGAGCAAGGTAGACATAAAATCAAAGAAATAGTTTTAACTCAAAGGCTAGCTAAGGGCTATAAGTTACAGAGGGCAAGAACTTGAAAGCTACATGATAAAGCTGGGTAGCCAAATTACAAGGTGCTTTTTCGGTCTAGTCCTTAACGAAAACTCAAAATGAGTTTTCAGTGATATTGACTTCTTTCTACTTGAAGGACAATTTGTAAAGGAGGGACTATAAACAATAAATATATTAAAGAAAAGGGAAGGGAAGGGAAGGGAAGGGAAGGGAAGGGAAGGGAAGGGAAGGGAAGGGAAGGGAAGGGAAGGGAAGGGAAGGGAAGGGAAGGGAAGGGAAGGGAAGGGAAGGGAAGGGAAGGGAAGGGAAGGGAAGGGAAGGGAAGGGAAGGGAAGGGAAGGGAAGGGAAGGGAAGGGAAGGGAAGGGAAGGGAAGGGAAGGGAAGGGAAGGGAAGGGAAGGGAAGGGAAGGGAAGGGAAGGGAAGGGAAGGGAAGGGAAGGGAAATCTGTTGAAATTTTTGAGATAAGAGATAAGAGACATTAGAGAAATTAAAATTCCTGCCTTGAGAAAGGCAATAGCAGCATTCCCATTTAATCAATGGTTATTTAGGATTTCAACCAGAAATACGTGCTGAGTATGAGTAAAGGAAATATTATTCTGCTTTCTAATCTAACATTTTAAGTTTATGTACAATCTGTATTTCACAGTAGAAAGCTTTAGAAACTTCATAGAATGAAACAGAAACAAATAACTTTATTACTCAAAACATAAAGTTATTTCAATGACAAAACTAAAAACATCAGAACTTTGTGGAGAAAATTTTAGCATGAGAACAGTGCCAATGTTCTTAATAAAAATACATAATCTTTGTAAAACAGCTCTTGTAGTTCATTATCTATTGCTGTACTTCATATTGCTGTAACAGAAGAGTCAGAGGGAAAAAATCTACTGAATAACATCATCTACTTATTTCTTAACTGTGTATTTGTGTATCTGTGTATGTGAAAATTAAATTTATTTCAGAATAAGTATTAATAAAATTGGTATATTGGTATGTGGAGCTTTCTTGACACTAACCTTCAAGAAAAATAGGAAAATCGCATTTATACATTTATAAATAACTGATTTAACTACAGATTACTCATGGTATAGTTCAATAGATATTAAACATTTATTTTAAGTAGTATTTCAGAATAAAAGATACATGTACTTATATTGTTTCCTACACACCTGAATTATCACTGCAGGCCTTTTCCTCAGAGGGAGAAAGTTTGTTTAATGTTTAGAATTACAACATTGAAAATATTTTCAGAAAATATACATTATTTTTTATATTGAAGGGTAAGATTTAATTAGATGTAACATATTTGTCAAATAGTTGTCAATTGAAAATATATTTTTACTGTATTTAAAAGCACAAATGTGAATATATGATTATTTAATTTTTTGAGGGAAAAAACAGCAAAAATGACAGATTTTTTCAAGTTATCTTTAATAAAGAGAGAACTATTTCCAACAAATGCATACATATAGGCTTTTGTAGCCATTTTACTGAACATTAGTGTGGTAGCTGGAATTATTTTTTAAATTGTATTTGACAGGATGTTTTGTTTTCCAAATCTGTGTTTGTATAGAATATGCCAGAATGACACTTTCAAATATTAATTAGCTGTTCAAACATGTTGTGTATCAAAGCACATCTGCTCTGTGGCACAACACACAAAAACAACAACAACAAAAAAAAAAACAAAAAAACAACCAAACCAAATGGCACATTAGCTTTTCAGATGGCATGATAGGGTCATGTAGATCAACTTCTTCCTAGCTCCACTCAGAGACTTTAATTCGTATCTTGTGGTTTATGATATTATTTGCATTTTCAAAGGGACTGTGCTGGCATTCCAAAATTTTCTCAACTTAACTTTTCTTTTTCAAAATTGTTATATCCTTATGCATCTCCTTATAGTCATTGGACATTTTTTTTTCCTTTTTCTTTTTTTTTTTTTTTTTTTTTTTTTTGCACACTATTTATTTACATCCTTCTGGGGACCACCTTTCCGTAAAGCCTGAAATTCTTCCTTAAGTCATCATTTTTTCTGTTTCTGAAAATTACTGCATGGGATAGGGAAATATAGTAGCTCTGTGTATGTAAAAGTTTTTGAAAAAGGGAATACATTTTGGGAAGATAAAATGCAGCCATGCAAAGCTGTGTTCTGATAATAATTTAAAAGATGTTTGAAAAAAATTGTCAATTTAGGTGAAATTCTTTAATAATGATACTAGTAATGATGAATGCGTTAGTTACTCAATAGACCAAAAGTTTTATTGCTATATATATGTTGTTCCATGTTTGTTTACAAATAGAAAGTAGTATGGAATTTTAGAAATTACAGTCACACTAGTCCTATTTGTGGTTGACTATTTCAGCCTATTAGAAAACTGAGCACACTGAATTACATCTGAGTATAAAAGCTAATTTTGAAGTTGGTACTACTGATAGGTTGCAAATTGCATTTGCAGTATGACATGCAGATGATATTTTCTGCTTATATTAACTGAATGTTTTGAAATGGTGCTCTTGATGAGAGAAGTAAAAGAAAAACAGATTTCCATTACCAGGCAGAACTTCAGAGCTCATTTCACTGATGGCAACTGAAGTAGTTTTGGTATTTTTTCTGTTCTCAAAAAGAATAATAATATTTTAAGTGTAGATAGAGCAGGCATTAAAAAAAAAACATTTAATGTTGCATATTATTTTCCACTTATCTACTTATCTTGACTTCTTTATTATTTTTATTTTTATTTATTCTTCCCCCAGATGCTTAGTTAAAAAATAAAAATACTGTTGAAACTGATAGTCTTTCTTCTCATTTTTGTCCACTTTTTTTCCTACTTGAGCAACTAACTTGCAGTATATCACAGCTGTCAGTATAATGAGAGAAAACATCATGATGCAGCAGAACTTAGTCAATTCAATTATATAGAAGATGCAGTGAAATTATTTTTGATAGAGATGCACCTGCTGAGGCTTCCTACTAGGCTAGTCGCCAATTAGATACTATGTAAAAAGTTATTAGAAAGTTCATTTAAACAATTTCTCTCTCAACTGTGGCAGGGTAACATTTCCCTGACAGAAGGGTCAAAAAGCTCTGAAGAGATGTTTGCTTCACAAGTAAGGCAGATTATATAGACTTGTCCTAGTAAAGGTCAACCAAAGACCTAGACCATCTTTAAAAAAATGCAAAGGTCTAAGACCAACACCAAAAAGATGATTTTTTTCTTAAAGAAAGAAGACTGCTAAAATATCACTGTCTGCCACTGCATGTCTAACAGTGGCAAAAATAACAAATTAATAAAAGACAGAAGAAGCTTATTACAGAAAATGTTCAAGAAAAAGGAGACCAAGTGTTGTCAGTCTTCTACTGGAAGCTTTACTGTTTGCATTTTGGATTAAACTCTCCACGTCAGTCCTACTAGGAAGAATAATTTAAGTCACAAGGTGAATGACCCTCTTATGTAGGTCTGCTCATTGTGTTACATCAGAAACTAAGGCAAGAGCTTATTGTGCCAACATAAAAGAAAAGTCTCCCATAAATATATTCATACCCAGAATTTGTTTATCACATGATACTCATCCAATTTCTCAAGAAGGTAATAAATCACTACTGGAGCTCAGATATTCCTGACTGCTAGAGTCTCTACTATGTGATATTAGTAAAGCTTATTTTGCCTATGTGTTGCAATACCTTCGTGCCATTTTTCTCATAAACTAAAGTGATTACTGAAGTAAAACTGCAATCTTGTACAGTCCACATCAGTTTGCAATACTGCCATTCTATATTGCTCTATATATGGAGATATGTTTCAGTAGTGTGAAAAAGATGCATAACCCATTCCATATAGCTTTATCAACCACTTGTTTCAAACATGTTTGAATACTGTACCTGGAAAAAAAAAATGTTGTCCCTTTGGGAGCTGTTCCAAAATTTCAAGAACATTTGCTCTAGATATCAGGAATAAAAGATCCATCTTCTTACAGTTGAATAATGATAATTCACTTTGTAGAGCTGGACAGCAGATGAATATCACACCATTGATATACATCTATAAAAACATTTATTAAAATGTATTATGAGATTATACATAGGGTTCTTCAGTAATTTCCAAAAATTATTTTAGCAACAACTAATGGGGGTTCTCAGAGACTGTTTTCTTAATGAGCTATTTTCATCTAGTACATTGAACTAAAGAATGAAACAACACATTTTCAAAAATATAAACAATATAAACAGTAACAAATGATGCAGGCCGGAGGATGAAAGGATTCAGTACAGCCCTGCTGAAAAGAACTTTGAGATACTGGTGGATGGGAAGCTGGATATGAGCCAAGTATACAAGTAGAAAAGTTATTCTCTGTATATTGTTTACATAACAGTTTCAAATAGAAACCTTAAAGAAGACACTCAGTTACTTCTACTAAGTTGTCTACAGAAATCATAGACATAAAGTTAAGAACTTAAAAGTATATCCATATTCTTGCATTGAATTATTTAGAGGGTCTGACTGTTCAAGTGGAAGGTGGAGTCTGGGTTATTCTTAAACTTCATTTTTAGTGGTTTCACAGAAGATTTTTTTATACCATTTCAAGTCAAATATGGCAAATATTTCAATTCCACGTGTATTTTTTTCCAGCTGCTGGCAAAAAGTGATGCAAGCACTTGACTTGCAAACAATAATGTACTTTTGAGATATTTCTCTTTTGGGACTGCAGTACTATAAGAAAGTAGCACAATTTTTGGCATCTTATAACACCTCTCTGGCATGTGATAAGTTTCAGATATTAGCTGAGATTTGCAGTTAACTTATATCTGCAAAATATCTTTTCTTTTCATTTTCATGTATACTTTTTATTGAATATTAACAGTTGTAACTGAAAATGACAAATATTTTCTGCTTGGCTTAATCTTCTCTAGCAATGTTTTGTAATACATTTAAAAATGTAATATTACTGATAGGTGGGAAAGTCCTGTCTATTTCCAGCTTGACAGGCATAGCGGCCTTTTATGATGGCATAATTGCATCAATAACAGGGGGGTTGAAACTAGATGATCATTGTGGTCCTTTTCAACCCAGCCATTCTATGATTCTATAATTCTATGTCATGTATCTCAACTTCAGTAAGGCCACTGAAATGGTACCTCACAAGATCCTTCTCTCCAAATTCAAAAATTATCGATTTGATGAGTGGCATATTCAGTGGACAGCTGCAATCATCTTTCAGGTATTTGAAGATAAGGTATCCCTTCAGCCTCCTCTTCCCCAGACTAAACAGCCCCAGTCCCTTCAGTCACTCCATCAGTACACCATGGTCTCTTTCTGTCAGGCAGCTTTCCAGCCACTCTTCCCCAAACCTGTAGGGTTGCCTGGGGTTGCTGTGACCAAAATGCAGGACCTGACTCTTGGCACTTTTGAAACTTATGCAGTAAATCTTGGCCCATCAGTCCAGGTCCCTTTCTACCATCGGGCATATGAACACTCCCAACTTGGTGTCATTTGAAAACACACTGAGGGTGCACTCAATCTCTTCAAGATCATTGATAAAGATGTTAAATAGGAGTGGTCCCAGTACTGAGCCCTGGGGGACACCACTTCTGACTGGCCACCAACTGGATTTAGCTCCATTGACCATAAATTTTTGGGCCTGTCTGTCCAGTCAGTGTTTCACCCAGCAGAGCATACACCCATCCAAACCATGGGCAGCCAGCTTCTCCATGAGGATGTTGTAGGGGACAGTGTCAAAGGCTTTGCTGAAGTCCAGGTAGACCACACCAACAGCCTTACCTTACTAAGTGGATCACCTTGTCACAAAATGAAATGAGGTTTGTCAAACAGGACCCGATTCATGAACTCATGCTGTCTGGGTCTGATCCCATGGTTGAGTTTAACTGATCCACCATGGCTCCTGATATTAACTATTCCATAACCTTCCCTGGCAAAGAGGTGAGACTGATAGATCTGTAGCTACCAGGATCATCTTTCCGGTCCTTTTTGAAGATGGGCGTCATATTTGCCAGTCTCCAGTCCACCAGTCTGTCCCAGTTATCCAGGACTGTTGAATGATGGAGAATGGCTTGGCAACCACATCCGCCAACTCCCCCAGTACTCTAGGGTACAGTCCATCTGGCCCCATAGACTTCTGAGCATCCAGCTTTCAGGGCAGATCCAAAATCGTCTCATCATGGATTATGCAGGGCCTAGTCTGTTCTTCCAGTGCAAGGGGCTGTGTGCCCAGGGAGCAACTAGTTTTACTATTAAAAACTGAGGCAAAGAAAGCATTAAGTACCTCAGCCTTGTCCTGATCCTTGGTCACCATATTGCCTTCTGCATCCAACAAAGGATGGAGATTCTCCCTAGACTTTCTCTTACTGTTCTTGCATATGTTGACATATTTATTTTTATCTTTCATCTTAGTGGCCAGGTTCAGTTCCAACTGGACTTTGGCCTTTCTGATTTCTCTCTATAACATACCAAAGGGACAAGATGCCATCCAAAGGGACATAGACAAAATTGAGCAGTTGGCCGAGGAGAACCTCATGAGATCCAACAAATCCAAATGCAAGACTGTGCTCCTGGGTCAAGGCAACAAACAACACCAATACAATCTGGAGGATGAAATGAATCAGCGCCGCGCTGACAAAAAGAATTTGGGATACTGCTGGAGAGGAAGCTGGACATGAGATATCAATGTGTCATCACAGTCCAGAAAGTCAATTGGATCCTGGGCTGCATCAAAAGAAGTGTGGCCAGCAGGTTGAGGGAGGTGATAAAGCCCCTCTACTTGCACTAGTGAGACCTCACCTGGAGTATTGTGTGCAGGTGTGGATTCCTCAGTACAGGAGAGACATAGACCTGTTGGAGTATGTCCAGATGAGGGTCACAAAAATGATCCAAGGATGGAACAAGGAGGATAGGTTCATAGGTTCATAAGGTTGGAAAGGACCTACAAGATCATCTAGTCCAACCATCCTCCTATCACTATCCCTACCCAACTACTAAATCAAATCCCTTAGCACCTCATCTAAACGCTTCTTGAACAGCGTTAGGGACGGGACGGTGCCTCAACCACCTCCCTAGGCAGGCCATTCCAGTGCCTGACCACTCTTTCAGAGAAAAATGTTTCCTCAGGTCTAATCTAAATCTTCCCCGGCGCAACTTGTGGCCATTCCCTCTCATCCTGTCATTATTTATCAGGGAGAAGAGGCCCACCCCCTCCTCACCACAACCCCCCTTCAGGAAGTGGTAGAGTGCAATAAGGTCTCCTCTGAGCCTCCTCTTCTCCAGACTAAACAATCCCAGCTCCCTCAGCCGCTCCTCATAAGACTTGTGCTCCAGACCCCTCACCAGTTTTGTTGCCCTTCTCTGAACACGCTCCAGGGCCTCAATGTCCTTCTTGTAGTGAGGGGCCCAAAACTGAACACAGTACTCGAGGTGCGGCCACACCACAGCTGAGTACAGGGGGATGATCACCTCCCTGCTCCTGCTGGCTACACTATTTCTAATACAGGCCAGGATGCTGTTGGCCTTCTTGGCCACCTGGGCACACTGCCGGCTCATGTTAAGCCGAGCATCAACCAACACCCCCAGGTCCTTTTCCTCTCTATATTCTTCAAGCCATTCTGCCCCAAGCCTATAGCATTGCATGGGGTTATTATGGCCAAAGTGCAGGACCCAGCACTTGGTCTTATTGAACCTCATCCCATTGAGCTCAGCCCAGCTATTCAGATTATACAAATCTCTCTGAAGGGCCTCCCTGCCCTCAGGCAGTTTGACACATCCTCCCAACTTGGTGTCATCTGCAAACTTACTGAGGGTACATTCAATTCCCTCATCTAGGTCATCAATAAAGATATTAAATAAGATGGGCCCCAAAACTGACCCTTGGGGGACACCACTCGTTACAAGACGCCAGCTGGACTTGACTCCATTAACCACTACCCTCTGGGCACGGCCCTCCAGCCAGTTCTCCACCCAGAGAAGAGTGAACCTGTCCACACCACGGGCTGCCAGTTTCCTCAGGAGAATACTGTGGGAGACTGTGTCGAGGGCCTTGCTGAAGTCCAGTTAGACTACATCAACAGCCTTTCCCTCATCTACCTGTCTGGTCACCCAGTCATAGAAGGAGATGAGGTTGGACAAGCATGACCTGCCCTTGGTGAACCCGTGCTGGCTGGGTCTGATCCCCTGGTTGCCATGCACGTGTCGTGTGATTTCCCTCAAGATCATCTGTTCCATAACTTTCCCTGATACCGAGGTCAGGCTGACAGGCCTGTAGTTCCCCGGGTCTTCCTTACAGCCTTTCTTGTAGATAAAAAAAGAGAAAGATCTGGGGCTGTTCTGTCTAAAGAAGAGAAGACTCTGAGGTGACCTGATTATTGGCCTTTCAATATCTACAGGGGAGATATAGTAAAGGATACAGACTCTTTAGAAGGGACTGCACTGATTGAATAAGGGGAAATATTTTCATACTAAGAGAGGATATATCTAGGTTAGATATAAGGAAAGAGTCTTTTACAATGAGAGCGGTGAGGCACTGGAACACAGAGAGGTGGTTGATTCCCAGACCCCAGAGATTTTCAAGGCAAGGGTGGACCAGGCTCTGGGCAATCTGATCTTGCTTTGGATATAACTGTTGTGGGGGAGTTAGACTAGATGACCTTTAAAGGACCCTTCCATGTCTCAGGATTCTATGATTCCATGATTCTACTTACAGAAAGAAAAAAAAAAAGATGTTTACATTTGTGTAATATATATAAATGAGATTTAGATAATTACATGTGTGCATAGAAAATTCAAGTTATTCCTCCAAAATAATGGGGAAGAAATATGAAACTGGGCCATGAAAGTAATTATGCAAATGTTGCTAATGATGAAATCATAGTTCATTCAATAATTGTATAAATCAATGAATCTTTGTTAGTGTGCTTTATTTCCTTGTAGTTATGAATAGTTTATATAAGCAACAGCAACAACAAAAACAATGACAAAAACAACAGAGACAAATAAGGCTATAATATATGTTGGTTAACTCCTGAAAAGGTTAAGAACATCAAATTTTCAAATATCATGACCTGACTTTAATGACCCAGTAATAGGCTGACATTTGCAGTACCATTTTTATGTAATAACACATCACAGGCAAAGATCATCAAGTGCAATGTAACTGCTTATCTCAAAGGAGAAAAATAAGTAATAACAGTACAGTGGAGGTTAATAATAGGTACAGGTCCAGCCTGGCTTTTATCAGTCTCTTTAGAAAATGAACTGGGAATTACTGTCAACTTGATTGGAAAACAGAGAGGAGAAATAGATACATATGGGAGTCATCAGTCAGAATGGAGAAACTGGTCTGTGTGAAGGTTGCTTGCAAGGTTACCTGCTTTGATGCAAGGTAAAGCTGGTATTTGCGTCTCAGAGCTTTGTTTCTTTCTCAACATAGTGTCACATAAATTGTCAACCCTGGGGTTTTAATTTCACAGATGTCTAAGCTCATTTATGAATTAAAGTGCAATAATATGTGATCCACACTATATCTCATCATTCTGTCTTTTCTCAGCATTTCTCTACATTGTGATTGTGTTTTTACACATCAAAATTGTACTGAAAGTTAGGAACATTTGAGGGGTTTTTTGTTTGTTTGTTTGTTTGTTTAGTGCATTTTTGTATTTATGTGAAGGTTTACATTTGTTTTTTTTTTCTCTGAATTCTGTGTTTTATTTTTATGTATGAACCTATTATTATTATTTTATCCTTAAAATCTATGATCTTTATAATCCCTAGTCAGTATTGTTGGCTGCCAGATGCTTTGTGAAATTTTAATCCTTTTTTTTTTGTCAATGGAGATATCCTCTAAGGTACTGACTCAGAAGGCATTTAATTGCCTTGAAGCAATTTAATTGTAGAGTGAATCCTACTACAATAATGCATTATTGATTTATTAGAGGAAATTACGAAATGACTTTTGTTTGTGTATTCTGCATTTAGACTTATATAAAGGTAAGAACTTGCTTATTCCATGCCACTAGCAGCAGAATTGAGCTAGTCTGTGTATGATACAAAGCTGAGAGGAGAGGTTAACACACTGGAGGGAAGGACTGCCATCCAGAGGGACCTTCACTGGCTTGAGAGATAGATCTGTGCAAACAATTGTTGAGCAAAGCATGTTCCTGCACCTTGGTAAGGGCACTCTTAAACATGAATACAGGCTGGGCAGTGACTGGATTGTGAGCAGTCCTTCAGGGAAAGACTCGAGTGTACTAGGTAATGAAAAGCTCAACATGCACTTGCAGCCCAGAAAGATGTCTGTATGCTGGGTTGTATGAAAAGCAAACATACAAAAAACAACTATGCATAACTAGCAAGGAGGTAATTTTCCCCTTCAACTCTGACCTTCTGAGACTCTATTTGGAGTCTTGCATCCAGTACTGGGGGCACCAGCTTAAGATGTGAATCTGATAAAGTGGGCCGGGAGGAAGTCTACAAAGATAATCAGAGTACTAGAGCAATTATATTATGAAAAGAGCCTGAGAAAGTTGAGGTTTCTTAGCCTACAGATTGGAAAACTCTGGAGAGTTCTTATAAGCAGTATTCCACTATTTAAAAGGGGCCAAAAAGAATGTCAGAGAAAGACAATCAGGGACCATAGAGATAGGATAAGGGTCAATTTTTAAACTTAAGAAGGATTAGTTTAGATAAGATATAAGTAAGGAATTATTCATGTTGAGAATGGTGAAGTACAGGAACAGATTGCCCAGAAAAACTTTTGATACGTCATTCCTGGAACTGTTCAAGTCCAGATTGGATGGACTTTTAAGCATCCTGATCTAGTGGAAAGTGTCTTTGCCTATGGCAGGAGAATTGGAACTAGATGATGTTTGAAGTCTCTTCCAGTGCAAAGCTTTCTGTGATTTCATAATTCTATGATTGTAGTACTTAACTCTCATGCTTTAGTTTCTGAAGTGCATGTTAGTTACACAAGCAGATTTGATAAGCATATTGCTCAAGATCACTCTCAAATGTCTTTCACAACACCAAAGACTCTTTATATTTTTGTATAGTCTTAAAAAAGTAGAAAACCCCAAATCCCACCATTGTCTGCAATCACCGTTATTACCCATAGTCAAGTGAAGCAATTTGATACATTTTTAAATTATCTATCTGTTTTGTTTGTTGTCATCTAGGCAGATAATCTTATTAGATCAACAGAATTTCATCAAAATACATTATTGATTGAAAGCAACAGTGAAAAGCATTATATTCGCTGCTGATTCACTGCTAAATTGAAGAAAATAGCTAAGGGAAGGGTGTGAAAGGAAAATATATGTTCTGACTGAAATGTTCATATCTTTCTTATTGTTGTTTAATTGCTTACTGCATTGTATGATATATTTAAATGTAGTTTGCTCAATAATAATTTTCCTTAAGAGAGAACAGTTTGCAGTAATTACATATCTTAAAGTATCATCATGGTAACATATATCAAGGGTAAATTGCCCATGAACCAGTCTTTGTTTTTGTTGTTGTTGTTGTTGTTGTTTTGTGGTTGTTTTTTTTTTTTTCAGACACTTTGTGATTTCCCTGATTTAAATATCTGGAAGTTAGATAGTTTTTGTGGATACCCTGGTGTAGATGCAGCAAGGCACTGGGAGTATTAACAGAAATGTTTCTCCACCTTCTGTGGCAAGTATGTTTCAAAACAATATCTACCTAACGTTGAGAGAGGTATTAATTTCACATAAGTGTAGGCATTTGCATCTGATCTAATTATAACTCTAATAAAGAAAATAATAAATAAATAAATAAACAGGGATTCCTATGACATATTTTATTCTAAATTTGACTGTAGTGCAAAACTCAGTTACCTAAATGCGACATGAGATACTCTTAAGATAGCCGTAACTTGGGAACTGCTAAATATTTTAAACAGTTTTTCTAACATTTGGATAAGATAGAAGACATTAGAGGATCTAATATATGTTTTCCCCTTCTGAAACAGAAGAAGGTAAGGTGGGATATCATAGATCATGGCAAATGTTGCTTAGACATGTACAGTTAATTTGAGTCCCTTGGACTGAGATGATTCTTATCCTAGATGAGCTTATTTCTCTCCATTGTCTGTGAAAGAAACCTTCAACACATCTGAGTTATCTGGATCAGATGAATACTCCCTGGAAGTTGTAAAATGTCCTTCCTTACCACCACAACTTAGTGCTAACCTGGGTCACGCAACTCTCCATTTATAGACCTTGTATTCCTCTGAGTTATTTTAGCATTTAACCTTCACAAATGAGCTGGATTGTAAGAGTAACTAGTACTAGAAAATACTAGTTCCAAGCCTTAAACAGTATATATATAACGCTATATAGTTATAAAGTGATTATATGTCTGTTTATACAGATAGTGACAGGGAAAGGGGCAGAAAATAATTACCATATTCCATCTAAAATATACATGAGCCTGACATGATAATAAATGCATTGCAGACTTATTTTGAACACCTCATTTTTTCCTGACAGTAGTGACTATTGTAAGACTACACAGTGCATAGTGTTGTGTTGAAAAGTCAGTGTTTTCTGCAAATGTAATGTTATTAGTTGCTGTTGGAATTGGTGAAAGGGTCTCAGTCCTGTGAGGAATGAGCTTATCACAGGATCCTCCTACAAACTGAAGAATCTTTCTATTTTTTTCCAAAACATTTATTACCTTAAAAAAAAAAAAAGGTGGATTCACATGTGTAGTATAAGGAAGTACTGAAAATTTGCTTCCATTCTTATTGAATTCAGGAAGAACTGGATTAAGATAAACCAGAATAATGACTCTTTTTCACATTTCTGAAGCTATATAAATGATTGAAAAAGATTATTTTGAAAACAGAAATATAAACTCACATACAAATATATAGATATACAGTCATATGCATGTATATGCAAATATAAATGCATATATGTGTGTGTGTGTGTGTACTTAAGAGGCTAGTTCAGACATGGAGATGATAATATGATTGCATTTGTCTATTCCTGTTATATACTTCCATAAGAGAATGAAGAATTTCTCTTTAAAAGGGAGCATTTCCCTGTATTGGTGTACACACATGCAACTGTCAGCTCTTCAGCTCTTATCACTCCATCTCACTCTTTTTGGAGATACTGAGAGCATGACAAATTTTCACCTGTTGTTACCAGGACTTCTTTGTTAGTCAAGAGCACAAGCATTAGAAGGGATAATTATTCTGTACTTCTAATTTTCATTCCTTTCCAGTCACCAAATTTAGATTAAGAAAGAGCACAAAAGCTATCCGAATATATGTAAGTTGACAGTTTTCAATTCTTACTCACTGTAATATCTTTGCACACTCTGAAAAGATACATTTAAACTATGGCCATCAGCACTTAAGATCTATCCATTACACGGTAAACTTAAGTTTAGCATAATCAGTGTTTAGTGTAATGAAAATCACTTGACAAAATTTGATATGCTTCAAAGTAAGTCTCAGATGCTTCGTTACGTATTCACAGAGAGGTGGAATTTGTGGTGATTATACACACCTCTGAAAAATGTCTCATTGGATTAACAGCTATAATTAGCATTTTCATTTCTAAAAATTAGCTAAATAATATTGCTTTTCCTACCACAGATAGCACTTATTTGTAATATCAGATTCTGTGAGCTAAAATGAATAAAGTACTATTATTGTCCAGAATAGCAACTATTCTGCTTAATTTATCACTGAGTGAAAAAGCTAGATTTTTCACTCAGTCTGGAAGCTTTTGTTGATCTGAATTATCTGTATGGGTAAACACCACTTCAAAATACTGCAAAGCAATTTCAAAGCACAACATTTTGTGCCAGAGATATCTTAGAAGTAGGGAGAGTTATGGTAAATTTACGAAACCAAGTATGGAATTGTTTGCTTCACATTATTTTAACTAAGGAAATTCCAGTAGTATAATCATAGAAACAAAGAATTCTTAGATTTGGAAGGGACCTTTAAAGGTCATATTGTCCAACTCCCTTGCAATGAACAGGGACATCCACAGCTAGATCAGGTTGCTCAGAGCCCCGTTCAACCTGAACTTGAATGTTTCCATCGACAAAGCATCCACCACCCCTCTGGGCAATGTGTTCCAGTGCCTCAGCACTCTCATTGTAAGAGACTTCTTTCCTGATATCTAACGTAAATCTCCCTTCTCTTAGCTTGAAACCATTTCTCCTTGTCCTATCTCCACAGATCCTAATAAAGAGTCTATATCCTTCTTTATTTTACCCCTCCTCCAGATACTGAAAGGGCACTATCAGGTTTTCCCGAATCCTGTCTTCTCCAGGTTGAACAGCCCCAGCTCTCTCAGTCTGTCCTCAGATGACAGGTGTTCCATCCTTGGATCATTTCTGTGGCCCTCATCTGGACATGCTCCAACAGGTACATGTATCTTCTGTACTGAGGAATCCACATTATGAACACAGTACTCCAGGTTAGGAGCTGGATCACCTTCCTCGACCTGCTAACCACATCTCTTTTGATAAAGCCCAGGATACAGTTAGCTTTCTGAACTGCGAGGTCACATTGCTGGCTAGTGTGATAAATTCGGATAATAACTACTGAAAAACATAAGTCAAATGTTTATTTAATGCATTCAGGAAACCTGCAGTTGCATAACAGTAGTTCACCACAGTGTGGATTCATTTGGAAGCAATACAAAAATCTTTTTTTTTTTTGTATTTTTTTTTCCTGCTAGATACTTGTATAACTAAATGTCTTGGTGGACTATTGCAGTCTCTTTTTAAAGAAGGCAAACATATGGAAAAGTAATATTTAATCCTTTAATTAAAGCTTTGAAAATGTTTTGTATAAAGTGACATTTGTATTCGGTGTGTATAGGAATTATACAAATACATGCAAATATGTAACTGTAAGTATTTATAACATTTATAAAATATGTGAATTATTTCATCCAGAATGATTTTCAAATGATGTAGACTATCTGGAATAGGTGTTCAATTTTCTTCACTAAGGTAGCTAGTTACTTTTGAATTCCACAATCTTTTATGTGTATTTTTGAGATGTGCTCCTGTTACTAGATGCTATTTAAGAAATTTACAGAGAAAAACAAACAAACAAACAAACAAAACAAACAACAACAAAACCACTTTGCATTAGTAGCCTTTCTCTCTTTAGCTCTTTCTTTCTTTTCTCTCTTTTTCCTTCCTTCCTTCCTTCCTTCCTTCCTTCCTTCCTTCCTTCCTTCCTTCCTTCCTTCCTTCCTTCCTTCCTTCCTTCCTTCCTTCCTTCCTTCCTTCCTTCCTTCCTTCCTTCCTTCCTTCCTTCCTTCCTTCCTTCCTTCCTTCCTTCCTTCCTTCCTTCCTTCCTTCCTTCCTTCCTTCCTTCCTTCCTTCCTTCCTTCCTTCCTTCCTTCCTTCCTTCCTTCCTTCCTTCCTTCCTTCCTTCCTTCCTTCCTTCCTTCCTTCCTTCCTTCCTTCCTTCCTTCCTTCCTTCCTTCCTTCCTTCCTTCCTTCCTTCCTTCCTTCCTTCCTTCCTTCCTTCCTTCCTTCCTTCCTTCCTTCCTTCCTTCCTTCCTTCCTTCCTTCCTTCCTTCCTTCCTTCCTTCCTTCCTTCCTTCCTTCCTTCCTCCCTTCCTCCCTTCCTCCCTTCCTCCCTTCCTTCCTTTTTCTTTCTTTCTTTCTTCCTTTCTTCCTTTCTTCCTTTCTTCCTTTCTTCCTTTCTTCCTTTCTTCCTTTCTTCCTTTCTTTCTTTCTTTCTTTCTTTCTTTCTTTCTTTCTTTCTTTCTTTCTTTCTTTCTTTCTTTCTTTCTTTCTTTCTTTCTTTCTTTCTTTCTTTCTTTCTTTCTTTCTTTCTTTCTTTCTTTCTTTCTTTCTTTCTTTCTTTCTTTCTTTCTTTCTTTCTTTCTTTCTTTCTTTCTTTCTTTCTTTCTTCCTCTCTTCCCCTCTTCCTCTCTTCCCCTCTTCCTCTCTTTCTTCCTCTCTTTCTTCCTCTCTTTCTTCCTCTCTTTCTTTCTTCCTCTCTTTCTTTCTTTCTTCCTCTCTTTCTTCCTCTCTTTCTTCCTCTCTCTCTTTCTTCCTCTCTTTCTCTCTTTCTCTCCTCAACCCATTCATATTAAGGATTTATAATTTTTGTATTTTATTTAAGCAAGTGCTCTGCTTTTCTGTTTGTTTTTTTTGTTTGTTTGTTTGCTATAGTGGCAGTACTTGAAAGTTTCTTATTTAACTGAGAAGGTTTAACAAGCTTTCTAGAGATATTCAGCATTGTCTTACAGTCCCAGAGTTTGGAAGCTCACTGATGAAGAAGTGTTTTCTATCTGTGTTACATTATGAGTATCGAACATTTTTCTTTGCCTGGGCCACATTGTGTAAAGAGGAATTGTTTTGAACTCCATAAGCATTGTTGCTTATAGAGATGCTCCAAAAGTAAGGCCTTCAATTTATTTCCATTGAAACATCATCAATATAAAGTGCACAATAATATTATTTGATAGAGCAAATTCTGAGCTAGAAAACACTTTTATCAAAGTAGTCATCACTATTAGCTGTGCATTTTCATATTATCTATACTCATTTTAATGTGAAAAGATTTTCCTGTATTTCTCCAGAGTTCACATCAAATTGTTCTGTATTTCAATCAAAGCACTGACAATGCTTCATTAACTTTTACCTTTTTTGGTTTATATTGGACCAATGATTTTCTTAAAGTAAAGGTGAATTATTTTGGCATCTATTATGGCACTTCTACCTTAATCTCTCTTTCATGAAAACTGTCAGAACTTTTTTTTCTAATCCTCCTTTAGGCTTTTATCTGTCTTCTAGCAGATCTCAATCTTAATGCAACTTTATTATTCTGTATCAACAACTAACATGTTTATTTCCTTTAAATACTATTTATGTTTAAATATTTAAATACTACCTTTGGTCCTTCTCTGTCAGTGATAGAAAGGCCAGAAGAGTTTTTACTTCCTCTTTAGTATTTGCAGGATAAGTACTGTTAAGCTCACTAGACTTCTTATTATTTATTGCTTTTAATACACCCTTTATTGTTCAATCTGCGTATCAGTTATTACTTCATTGTTTTGTCTTTTTGTCTACACATATGTTAATCATCACACTTGAATATATCCAACATATATATAAGGGAACACAAAAAAAAAAAAAGCAGTCTTAAAAGTGTGGTACTTTATGTAGGATATATAAAATAGCATATTTGGGACAGTGTTTATCACATTAGTTCAAACTCAAATGTGCTTTGTAAACAGAAAAGATTTAAAAACACAGTGAATTGAAAAAGACTTCTATTTCCCTTCAGTGTAAGGCGTTTTGGGATCCTTTGGTTGCCCACCTTCTGTGAAAGTGCATTTAGATTGTGCATTAATGTTACCACACGGAAAAGCTCAGGTTTCATAATCTCTGTGAACTACTTGTTGTACTCGACTGATTAGAAACAAACAATTCCAAAATGATTGAGTTGTGAAAACATTAGCATTTAAAGAACAGACATAGAGAAATCGTTTCAGATAATAGTTTTAGGGTCAATTAGAGTGGGATCTGAATCTCAGTTCTTGACTCTTGCTATCACTTCTGTAATGCCTTTGTGATCTGTGACCCTATTTTAAAAAGCAGCTTTATGTTTTTATTTTTTATCATTTGGAAACAGTCAATATAATAGACTAGATAATTAGATGAGCATATCATATAACAACTTCTTTTTGCTCCACGTGTGCTTAGCTAAAATTACTGGAAATATACTCAGTTTATACTGACATCAATCTCAACATAATAATAGGATAGAGAAATTTTTGTGCCAAAGTATATGTTATTTTTAATGTTTCAGACTACATAAGGACATGTTATCTGCATTTCTTGGTTGTCTTTCTTAGCCCTATAATATGTAATTTTTTTGCAATCTTTAGAAATGTTTCCATGTTTCTGTTTTCTCTCAAATGTCATTTATCTCATGTACCCTTGTAAATACCCAGTAACTTACTGGCATGACAAATGACCTTATTTGGCCTTTATCAGTAATTACTAAATACTTGTTTTGTAGTGACTATTCAATTCACATTCTCTAAGTATAGCTTCAAGAGTTGAAGGCATCATGCTTCAGTTAGGCAATTTTGTCTATTGAATACACCTGAAATTATTGTCTTCAGCTAATAGTTGACCTTGAAAATTAGTGAATTCCTCCTAAACCAGTGCATGCTAAGAATATATGTACTTATGTTTACATTTACATTTACATTTATTTTTATTTTTATTTTATATTTATATTTATATATTTATGTATGTACTGCTTATTCATTAAAGTCTATGAAGACTTTTAACTACTGAAATGTAGAATTACACTTACAGAAAGCATAAATTGAAGGTCCTTCTATGTCTTTATTCCTTTATTCTTTTCCACCCTCCACTCCCTTTTTAATCTTGGCATATCTCTCGCTGCTGTTTAGTGGTACAAAACAAAGTATGGGAAAATTGACTTTCTGTCAGCTTAATAAATATTGATGTATTGGGTGCAGCCAAGCATCACCCTCCATGATCCATCTTTAAAAGTAAAGTTGTTTTGCAGGAAGGTCGCAATTTATTTACTGTTCATGCATTCTTTCATCTTTGGAAAGAGATCATTATGTAAATATTGTGCACACTCATGAATTAATAAAAAAAATTGTTGTTGTGAGTTCTCTCCTTGCAAATTGAAAATGGTAAAATCTCTAAAGCCCCCAGCAATATATAAAGACAATACTTTTCATAATTTCTCTCTAGTAATCAATAATTTGTAATATTTTTTCAGCATGGCATGATTCAGTTCCATTAAATGAGTCTATGGAAAGACTAATAATGTGCTTATTTAAGTATATTCTTCAACAATACAATTTGATATCTGTACATTCGCCCCAGTGTAAAAGTAGTCTGCAATCTAACTTGGATCAACATTATTCAGATGTCAATACAATAATATTTTCAGGACCAACACAGTTAGAAATCTTCAACGTTTTGGAAAAGATTCAGAAACAAAGTATTTATTAGACCTTCAAACTAAATGCAAGTCAATTATTTCCATAGTCCAAAAGGTAATTTCCTTTTGCACTCTAAATCCAATAAACTCTAAAAAGGAGTATGATGGAAGTTGTTTATAATACAATTTTTACTTTAATTTTTGAAGTACTTTTTAAATATATATCAGAATTAGTCAAAGTCAAGTTAATCAAGAGATTAGAAACAAACTTTAAATCAGTATAAAACAAAAGTGCTGCCTTTGGCCATCAGCCTTTACATTAAATTTCCTGCAAGCTTCTATTAAAAATGACTATATAATAGTTCAAAATTCTTGTTTTGAATTAATTGTAATGTATCCGTGTTCCAGGATAAATGCAAACATATGTAAAACAGCTTGGGAAAAAGAAAAAGTCTGATTTGTCCTTGCTGAGTTAATCTGAGATATTTTTATTAACTTACTAATTTTCTATTAACAATTACACATTAACTTGCCCCTACACAGAAAAAGTAGTTACATTCCTTTACATTTTCTGCACTCTGAATGTAGCTATTTCATTTCTCTGGTTTTATGTGCAGCTCAATTTTCGTGTGCAGAGCAGTTTATAATAAAATGTTTGTCAATGTGCAATTACCTAGTCTACAAAATAAATCAAAGCATCAATTTTTTTTCCCTTACTTTTAGAACTTTTTGGAATATTTTGGTTTCAAATTTTTAGATATTTTATTAATCTTTTCATTACTATAGAGAAGTATAGAGTAGTATAGAGTAGCATTTTTTTAAAAAGTAGTATCTCTTAATTTCCAGTTTTATAACCAAATAGGATCTTCTCACTATTTAGAAGTGCTTTAAGTTTTCTTTGGTAAACTTTTGGTAAAGAAAACTTTGGTAAAGTTTTCTTTGGTATCTTCCTGGGATGCACAAGAGCTAGGAACCTAAGAATTCTTAGGAGAATGTGCTTATCTCACTCTTTTGTCCTTCTTATTCTGCTATCAATAGTTTTAAATACATAGTAACTCTTTTTAAGTCTAGAAAAACCAACATTTTCCAGCTAGAAGTAAATTTGCCACAATTCCAACCAGAATGCTTTACTGCAGTTTTAATTTTCTTTCTTAGAGAAATAAGACTGCACTACATACAGTGGAGGTTAAGACTTGATTTTTGTACAATACAGTTCAGTAAATGCTAATATGCATGATTTAATAGTTTCTTCAATTTTTTTTCTTAGTTACTACAGCAAAAATCAACAAGAGCAATTCACCAAGGAAGACTTTTTCCTGTAATCATTGCTCATTTAACTTCATTGTGATTTATCAGCATATGTGAAAAAAAAAGTGAAAGAAGTTTGACTATAATGTCTTATTTTGATTATTGTCAGACCTTCTCTATGTGTAGTTAGACTGCAGAAATAAGAAAAAGAAAAGACACGACAACTAATCATTCTACTTATCAATGAAAATCTGGTATACCTTCAACATCCCTTCTATAGGAATGAAAGAGACAGACTCTTTAGCAGTCTGTGTCTCTTTAGCAGTCTGTGGAACAAGGAAAATTCTATTAATCTAAAAGAGGGTAGATTTACGCTGGATACAGGGAAAAAGTCCTCTACAGTGAGAGTAGTGCGAAACTGTAAAAATTACCCAGAGATGTGATGGATGTCCCTGGAGACTTTCAAGGCGAGACTGGATCAGGCTCTGGTCAGTCTGATCTATCATTGGATACCTGTGTTTTTCAGTAGTTATACCTGAATTTATCACACGAACCAGCAATGTGACCTCACAGTTTAGAAAGTCAACCATATACTGGGCTGTACTAAAAGTATTCAATTAGGGTTCTGAGCAACCAGATCTAGCTGTGGATGTCTCTGTTCATTGGAGGAGAGTTGGACAAGATGACCTTTAAAGGTTCCTTACAAATCTAAGAATTCTATATTTCTATGATTCTATGATTCAATTGTCACCCAGTCTATTTTATACATCATACAATGTTACTGTTTATTATGATATAGCATCGCAAATTCTTGTGTTATTTTTTATGTGTACAGATTCTATCTTAGCACATATGGCCTTAATTTTTTTTTTCCTACAATACTTATTCTAAATTTTAAACTTTTATGAGTTTAATTTCTTCACCTTTATTTTTTTCTTTGATTTTTTCTTAACCAATATTGTAACATATTTAACCTTATAGCTTTACTTCCACATAAAACTCTTAAGTAAGCAAGATGTGACTTTCATAACCTGGTTACTTTTGCCTACAGAAGTTCTTTCAAAAAAGAACAAAAATGTATCTTGTAGCGAAATCTTGGAAATTCACCTGAAATTATCAAATATATATATATTTTTTAAAATACATGAATTTTAACTTCACATTGCACAGTTGTGAATGGCTAGGAGAAAACATTTTTTATCTGATGGAAAAAGTAAGTATCAAGTGAGAAGTAAAAAATGTGTGTTATTTGAGGGAAAGAAAACATAGAGAGCTAAATATCTGAAAAAAAAAAAAAAAACCCAAGCAATTCAAATGGGAATTCAGTGTAATTTTAACAAAATCTAGGCTAGTGATGATTTATAGATAGTTTTATTTTTTTCTCATTAAATAGCAGTGATAAAAGAACACTATATAGAAGTTGAAAGTTCTTCTATTGGTATATTAATATGATTTTGAACATAAACTTTCGTTGTCTGAATACTAACCAGATATTTTAAGCTGCCAACTAAAATGCTGTTAATATCTTTTTTTCTCAGTGTAATTTCTCCTTCATTAGCGTCAAATTTACTTTACTGAATGTTCCAAATAACAAACAGGCACTTTATATATGAGAGAAATAATGGCAAAAGTTCTCAGATCTCAGTATCCTTTGTGTAAGACATATTACCCCAGTGTGTTAAATGAATTAAATAATGTATTTCATTAGAAAAAATTGTAAAATAACCATTAATGGCATTTGCTAAATATTCACTATAAATATATTAGATAGTCAGAGAATCAGATAATGATTTGCATTGGAAGGGACATTTAGAGATTATGCTGACCAGACCCTCCCCTTGCAATAGGTGGGGATGCCTTCCCCTAAACCAGGTTGCTTAAAGCCCCATTCAACCTGGCCTTGGAACAACATCTCTGAGCAACCTGTTCTTGTGTCTCACCACTCTCCTAATGAAGAATTGATTCCTTGAATTTAATTTAAATCTATACTCCTTTAGTTTAAAATCATTACTCATGTTCTTGTCACTACAGTTCCTGATTAAGAGTATTTCCCCATCTTTCTTGTACCTCCCCTTGAAGTACTGCAAAGCCACTGTAAGTTCTCTGCATTGCCCTCTCTGCTCCGTACAAAATAACACCAGTTCTCACTACTTATTTTCATAGGAGAGGTGCTCCATTTGATTGTCTTGCTCCAGTCAACGGGAGGGACGAGATTCTTTTGATATACATGTACTCAACAGTGAAATTAAGACGCAACAGACCAAACCATCCTGTAAACCGTTGACACATCCAATTGTTTATCCACCATATAATCCACTCATCTCTCTCCAATTTAGAAACGATGTTGTGTTGGATTCTGTGAAAGTGTCACATGATGAGTTTTGTCTTCTTATCGACAGATATTTCCATGTTAGGAATTATCCTTTTTTGAACAAATATTCACATGTTAAAAAGTGATCCTGCCCCTTGATGTCCATCTGTCCATCCCAGAGTACCACACACACCTGCGTTCATTCTACTTACTTACTCTGCCTACCTTCTATCAGTTTGAGTCACAGTTCTTCACCAGATGAAAACACACAGCTTTCATCCCAATCTAATTATATGTATTCTGCACTTTAGCAGAAAAACATTCCTCCAAGACAAGACTGCATAAAGTAAATGGACTTGATTACACCTAGATTAGAGTCAGAATCATTTAGACTTTTCCATTCTGAGACTCAAATCAATTCCTTCTAGGTATGGAGTAAGTGCACATCTGACATCCCAAGGTGTTATTTTCTTTCTCCAAAATGCAAGAAGGAAAAGAGTTTTAGAAATCTTATTTTTCTAATACATTCAGTAATTTATCATGTTCTTTTTCTGTGCAAGAGGAAATATTTCTCAATGGTTAAAATACAATAATTCATTAAGCATGTTACTTTTTCAAGCTAATTTTCCTTCATATTAACTTCTGTTAGTCTATCGATTAAAAACATTGTTGAAATATACTCTTGAGTAGACTTTTCCTCATAAGTACTTTATTTGGATTGTTAAGAATTCCAGGTTGAGCGCTCTAAAACCTTTTTTATCTCATTTATTGACCCTTGACACCGAAAAATCACATCATCCTGAAGATCTCTTTAATTGGATCAGAGGATTCCACATTCAGTCTTTTACTGAACATACAAAAAATTGTATGTTATCAGCATCCAGATTAACCTGAAACCAGTGCACCGGATAGAAACTCTTAGATTTTTGGCCCCCATCAGATAACTAGCTGCTGGAGACTGCCACGTACATATACAGACACAAGCCCCAAAACAAGTGAAACTGATTTTAAGTGTTGAAACCAAAGTAAGAAATTAAAGTTGTAGTATGCTTGTTCTCCTAGTTTACAGGATTGTTTCCCTTGCAATCTGCCTAAATTGTAAATTTTCATTCAAGTCTCAGATTTCACTTTATTCTACTTTCTCTTCATTGACACCTAACCCTTAAATATTTGGATCAGAAATTGCCTACCTCATTGACTCAAATGTTTCCAGAACTTTCAGGAAGAGAAAGAAGCAATTTTTAAACATAACCTAGAATCTCAGTTGTAACTTGGACCTTTTCAATCCAAGTTCAGATAAGGCTCCTCAGCAGACCACCAGAATTTCTACTGCAGTAATTATAGCTGAGACACTGTGACAAGAGCCCATATGTTGCATATAGACAGTGTGAACAAGAACAAAGAAATCCTGGCTGAAATCAATGGTTCCTTCTCCCAGGGTAATTTAATAACTATATTCCGAGAACCAAATATTAGAATGCCATTTCTATTCATTTCCTGGTAAAAAAAGACAAAAGCCCTTTGTGATTCCTCTTTTTCTGATCCCTTTATTATCCATACCAACAAAAGGACCTCTTAGTCCCTTTAGAGGTCAGTTATAGCTTCTTGTGGACCTAGTGACACACTTCTAGAGTGAATAATTTTCAAAAATAACAACAAAAAAACATTTTGCAAATGTAATGTAGTGGTAACATTGCTGTGGATTCTTCTTGCTAAAGGAACCAGATCTAATATATTGGTGATCTGTCCTCAGTTACAGATTTAAATCTTGAGGATAGCTGAGGTATTTCTACTGCTAAATAGGCAGAATGAGATTCCTGATGTAAATTCATCACCTTCATTCATTCCACAGACTTAGGAAGTGAACGTTTCTCTTTAGTGACTGTATAGAAAATTTAGTAGGCAAGATTTCTTATGCTCCGAAAAGACCAATATAAGTATTAGGCACATTTTCAGTTAGGTTCTTGAGTAGCTGAGAATCAATTTGGGCAGGCTTGATCTTAATGTGAACTTGTGAATTTGTGAACTTGATCTTAATTAACATCCTTATTTAATATGATAGTACCTGCTAAAATTGTTTGCCCTATTGTATTCAGATATTGCACTTCAGCTAGTTGTTGGTTAATAGCTGAGAAGTAGGGAGAAGTTTATTTCTGAAAACATCGCTCCTCTCTAACTGCATGAGTTATCCTATTTCATGTGAAGGGAAGATTGACTTACTGATTTAAATGAATGCATTTAAGTTTATCCTGACACAGACTAGAAAAACATAGTAACCATTTACATCCTCGAGGCTGAAATTCTCTCACTAACAGCAGAGTAGCATTAGTTTCTCAGACTCTGCTGTAATGACTATAGCAGTGATTTTTATTTATTTCCCACATTAATCAAGTAGAGTCAACCTAATTACTGTTTTGATCTAGTAGATTTTTCTTTGAAATAGACTGCCACATTCAAATTTCTGAATGGTTAGATTGTATGCAGCTGAAAATTGGACTTCAATCGGATCAATCATAGGACTAGATTTTCTTCTGCTTTACTTATGATAAAATTTCAGCTTTCTCCTGTACTGATGTAATATACTTTTAGATGCAACTATTAATCTACTGTAATATTTTAGTTTGAATTAGAAATGCATATCTGAAACATATCTCTTGATTGGCCCTTCTACTGCTCTCTTTTTCTCATGGTATAGCTCTCTTACAACATACAAACCAGATTCCTTTCAGAAGAAATAAGACTGAAGGATGCTGTACAAGAACACACCTCTAGCTGCTAGTGGGAAGAAAGAATGTACAAGACCTAATCTAAAACAAAACATCCTGAAATACGTGTAGTGTGGGCTTTGTATATACAGTACCAATTTCACAAATCTGTGCTCTATAAATATCACATCTGATATTCTTCACTCTTTGGCTAGTGTAGTCATCACATTAAAATGTTTTCCTGAGTTTGATATATTGCTGAACAGATAATGTAAATACAATTCTATCTAAAGAAACACCTGTGATTATGTCAGGATATGTGATATTAAAAGCCGTCTAACAGTCATGATAGTTGAGCTCTCTAAGGGCTCCTTGTTAGCTTCCTCTCTCTGGTTCCTAAGCTAATTGTTTTAGTATTACCTGAATCCACATCATATACACAGCTATTGACTCTACTACTGTAATGCAACTAGGTAGCACATAGTGATTTCAAGTAACAATCTTTTGTTTTGCTTTTATTAGTAAAGCAAACACTATATGAGTAATTATCTGGCAGATTAGTAGTGATGAGATAAAGAGCAAATATGGTCTGTGGGCATATGTTTGAGCACTGCATAATTCACAGTCTACACTGAAAATTAAACATAGATAGTTAAGCAAAAACAGCTGTAATCATTGAATTTTGCTTCCTGTAAATATTACTAGGTACATTTAGAAGTTTTTGAAACAAGTAAATAAATTTCCAATTCTCACATTTTTAAAACTCTAGAAGCATTGTACAAATAAAATATTTTGTGAGAAAAAAGCTATTCAATTACCCAAATGTTGATTATTACTTTACAGTAATAAATTGCTCAGTGCTCACTGTAATTTTCTGCCTAATTCTTTAATGTTTGTTAAAAGCACGTTGTATGCTATTTTCACAGTTCTCCTTCAAACTGTCATTTTCCTATAGTTCTATATCTTGTGCCTCATACGTTTTCCATTAAAATTATACCAAGTTTAACATTGTTTAACATTGTTTTATCTTCACACTATGTAAATATTTTCTACAGATATATTCTGATTTCTTACAGGCAAAGAGCAAGATACTGCGAGAAGAGAAAATTCCCCACTTTTGCAAAGTTGCTTCTAGAAAGTTTTACAAAGTAAAATGCTGAGTCACTTAGGAGTAGTAATGCGCATGCGTGACCCTAACTTATATAGGGATGCTGATGCTAACAATAAACGCCATTTGCTGCTCACCACATTGGTGTGAAGTGCAGTCATTTGGCCCCAGCCGGGCGGGTCGGGTGCACAGACCCTTTAGCGGGGCTGGATCTGTAGGCCATTAACTCCTGGAAAGGGCAACACTGATTCAAGGCCATTATTCCAGTGCAGGGTGATACATAAGACTTTTCAACAGTAGTTATTTCAATCTGTTTCCTGCAAAGTATTGAAACCCTACAGATTTACTGATAATGCCAGTCAGTTATAAGGCAAAATAGAAACTTCCATCGTGTAGCTCGAGGGACTGATTTTCAACAGGTCACAGCCTAATTTATCTATGACAATGAAACAACTCTGTTTCTGAGTGTGGGCAGTTTCAGATGGCTGTTATGATAATAAGTAATAGTTTTGCAGTATTAGACACATTACTGGAGTGCTTGAAAATACATAATCTTCAGCTTGGAGAAAAATTGCATTGCTGAGATGAATCAAAGCATATTTCATGAGAAAACTCTCTCACAGAACCATCTAACATTAATACTACACTTGTTCAGAAAACAATTAAATCTCAGTTTTTTTTTACATTTATTTTCTATATTTAGTAAGAAGTGAAACTATAAAATGTAATTTACTTATCAGATATTTTGCACAGATTAATTCACGGAGAATTGAAACAGAAATCTGCAATCCAGCTCAAAGATAATGACTTTTATTTCTGAAGAACAGCATTTATTAAGTTACATTTATTTACTGGGAAGCCCAGGTGACATTTTAAAATTCCATGATTGTATATTTGAACTACACAATTGCACTATGTCATCTATAAGTATTGTTAATGGTAATACAACTATAATGTCTGTACTTCCAGCTCATTTTTCAAAATCATAGCTTAATCTAGTATTATTCAGACACTCTTCATATAAATGTAATGGTGGTATGCAAGTTCATGTGCAGCAGGAAAATACAACTTTATCACATTAGCTTCCTACCACATAATCAAGCACAATTTAAACAGAGAAACAAAACTGTGATTTCAGAAAAATTGCTACTAATAAACATGAACTAGTTACACAGATTCCCACATAAATGCACTCAGTATTGGGAAATTTTTAATAGCTGGCAGCACTCTCTTTTTGTTGCAAAGCATATATGATTTCTATATTACTTTTAATATTTAACATTTACCCAGGCTTAGAAAACATATTTATTAAACATAAAAATTTATATCACCGGTAGAAGTCACAGACTGGTTTTCAAAGATGTTATAAATGAACAGATCGACTTTTTGTTGTACACATACTACTTGGAAAAACTGAATTATTTGAAAAATTGTAGTAAAAGCTGGTAATCTCTAATGGCTTAAAAACATGGGGTAGCAAAGATATCAGGCATGTTAAAATAATGCTGCCTGTGAAAAGTAGAATTGCTTCTTGACATTTTTGTTTGAAAAAAATCTTCCTGTTTTATTAAAAGAAAATGAAATGTTGCATTTTTGTTAGCTTTAAGAAGGAATTCATATCAAGCCAGAGCATGTCTCTGCATTTGTAATTTCAGTGAAAAAAAAAACTATGTAGTGCTGCTGCACTTTTGGTAAAAGTAAGCAGGTTTTGTTATTGTTGTTTCTTTTAAGGAATCGTAGAATAATATATCCTAAATGGGAATTGTCTCACAAGGATTAAGTCCAAATCCTGGCTCTGTACTAAAGATTTTCTCCAGAAGGATACTGTGGAAAAGAGCATTTAAATCTCTCTGTTGAAATCCAAAAATACTACATTGACTGACCTGCCTTGGTCTATTAGGTGGGTAACCTCATCAAAAAGGAAATTAGGTTCATAAACAGGACTTTACCTCCTGAACATGTGTTAGCTGTGACCTATGATTATACTGTCTCTTAGATGTTATTCAATCACTTCCAGAATAATCTCCTTCATAATTTTACAAGGCACTGAAGTGAGATGACAGGTCAGGGTCTTCTCTCTTGCCTTTCTTGAATGGAATACATGGCAGTTTTCGGTACTGGGACCTTTCCACATTCCCAAGAGTGTTGAAAAAAATTAAGAGAAGTCTTGTGATCACATCCACCAGTTCTTTGAGTACACTGGGATGAATCCTATTTGTCCCCATAGACTCATTCGCATCCAGATGGAGCAGCAAATCCCACACAAGTTCAGATTTGGCTGGGAGCTCACTGTTACTACAGTAATGGTCCTCTGACTCAAGGCTCCAGGGGTAACATCATTGGTGTCAAAGACAAAAGCAAAGAAGTTATATCAGACTCATCAGAACTAAAGAAAGAAAGAAAGAAAGAAAGAAACAACAACAACAAAAATTTGTGATCATTTTCATTAGAAATTTTCAAAGTTAATTCTGTTATTTTGGGCAGTTTCTATTGGCACTGTACATGGAAGTATTTAGAGGAGCTTTTGGAGATTTGAACACAAGCCAGCTTGTGCCTCTCTGTCTAAGGTCTAAATATAGGCAGTAATTGACATAGCCTGCCTGTTTTCAAATTGTTTGTACTTCTTTTAATGGTTAATTTCTAAAAATATTATAATTTATTTTTTTCTCACTAGTCTAAAGTAATTATTTCATTTTGCTTTTTGTTGTTCTCTCATATATACTTTTTCTTGCTTTGCTTTGTTGGAGAATGAATTTAATAAAGTATGATTAAGTGATGTTTTCTCTTTCTCTGCTCCTACATATACCAGCTGTAATGATATTTCTGTTGTGTATTATGCTTTTGGAATCCCCAAATGACTCTCTCATGGGAAGAGACAAGGAATTTTTCTTTTTCAACTTCATATAAACAGAGAATTCTTAAAAGTCAATTCTACACTTGTATATTCAGTTAGGCCTTCTGATGCCATAATGTTTGGATATACATGTGCATGTATTTATCTATATATATTTAAGAACATGGAGCTTATCCAGGTCTTTGACTAGCTTTTATTTTAATAAAATATATAAATTTAATATATTTAATTTTAGAAGCCATAGAAAACTTAAAATGATTCAAAAGTCTAAATGGAATAGTAATATTTGATTTCACTGATGCTTGAATTCTACACAAAACTGATACCTATAACTAAAACTGAATATGCAGTGAAAAATAAATACAAATGAAGTAATATTTGCCTTTATTAATAATATGAAAACTCTTAACAATGAGGATGTAATAAATGTAATAGCAAAGATCATAGCTGCTGAGTCATTGCTGATGGACTTCTGAGGACACCATTCAAAGCCTAAAGGAGACTGAAATCAGAAATTTGTAACTGGTAAGAAGGAAATTAATATGAGGATCACATGGGAATAAGCAAACTTATCCTTGCATATTTGAAAGGTTAGGTTCTGCAGTACTTAAGGAGGCCTAGAGGAAAGTCTAAAGGCAAGGGGACAAAATAGACTGGGAAGAACAAACGTGTAAGGAATAAAGGTGGCAGAGTACATGTAAACAAATGTGTGGTTAATCTATTTGTATACTAATTGCCACAGTCTGTCTGTTAAACTCTATTATTAATTTTCTCCCTGTGCATAATGATAGCAAAATTCAACCTGCTATAGGTAGCTATTAAGTAGGGAAAGAGGTCTGTGCTGTTAGCACAGTTTTGGAAAACATTCATTAAAGCACTCAGTATGTTTCTTTAGTCATATGCCACTATCTATTTAAAATAATCTTGACAATTACCTGTAGGTAGGAGGAGTCTCTGAACTTTTTCTAAAGCTGTGCAATGTTCAAAATGATTTTTATATGCATGGGCTTATTTTTAGGTATGTTTAAGTCACTCCATTTTAATATTTGGGAGAGGCCTCATGTCTATGGCTGTTTCACAACTACATCCTTTTCTTATTTTTCTGACTCACTTCCTTTTTTAAGAAAAGGATTCTTGGATTTTATTTTGAAAACTGAAAAATGAAGTTACAAACTTACCATAAGTTCAGTATATTTACTGGAACAAAGGAAAAGGAGCACCAGAGAGTGGCATTGCAAGCCTCAAGATACAGTGATAGATGCACAATAAATGGAAGCGAGGCATATTTCTGAAACAATAAATCACTTATGCTTAGCCTCTAAACTTGCAGCAGAAATGTGTGAAACATCCTCCTACAACCAGACTGCAATACTCTCTGTTTAATACTTCTGACTTACTTTTTTCTTTTTTTCTTTTAAAAGGCATCCTTATAGTCCTAAAGCTGCCAATGCATTGACTTGAGGCAAGAGCAGTTTTTCAAGAGCAGAGACCTGGATTTTGTCTCTTAGTTGCCTAAAATAGGGCTAAGTAAACAACTCCTGCCATAGGTTAAGTTAGTGTGGATGGGAGCTGCCTCTGAATTTCATGTTGAAGCCAGACTCCTTTTCATCCAAGAAGTTCAGATTCACAAACTTGGACAAAGCTTCCTGAAGTAGCATATGTATATATCTGCTAAGTAGGACTCTTGGCTGTGAACAAAAAGGCTTCATGTTTTGATGAATTTGTGCATTTTATATGATTTTAATTATAAATAGAAGTTCAGTCTCTAAACCCTGCACGTGTATCAGAATCTTGAATTTAGGACCACAATCCCTATTTGATTCTTTTGTATAATGTTAATAAAAAATAAGAAGATAAAAGCATTGTATAAGGATAGAGTGATTTAGACATTGTAATAATTACGAACTCTGTCTGGATGAATGATGATAACACATCTCATTAACATCCAGTACACTTCAGCATAATACTAAGCTAAAGAATGCAGTACATCTTAAGCTTAACTCCAGAAGGGATAAATGCATGTTATACATTATCAAGCACAGTAGGATAAAGTTACCAAGGTAAAAATAGTAATTGCTTTCTGTGCAAAAAGACAAGCAATGAGTCTTCTTCTAAGATTTACAATTACAACTTGCAAAATCACACTTTCTAGTTACTTGTACATTTTGAATGAAAGTCTGCCTACAGAAACAGGTACACTATTATATGAAGAAAGTGTATCTCTCAAGAATTTGCTTTGCTATTTTGTTTGTTTTTATTGTAGCAAATTTTAGGTCTTCTGTAATGCATCGATGAATATTTCAAGTAGCTTAAAAGAACCCATCAGATGCACAATTTTGTTTTTTAAAACAGTAATTTTAAATTGAATTGAAAATAACCTTTTGTTGTTTGTTCATTTGTTTTATTACTGTGAACATAAAGAGGTGTCAACGATTCATTGACTGGTTCGGCTCTGTTCTGTGATAACTGGGGGACCCATGCTCCAGGAAAGGGGAAGGGGAAAAGGGAAAAAAGAATAAGGGAGATGGGCCTAAAAACAAAATAGCAGCAACAATCTGAGGAGGAAAGCAAATTTACTAAATAAGATTTCTAAATGAAAAATAACACAATATAATAAAGTGATTGGAAGTGAATCTAATAAATCAAATAGAATGAGAGAGAATGTCCAAAAACCAAAGGCCTTACATTAATGCTGAAGGTGAGACAGCTAAGGAGCACCCACTGCTGGGTGAATCTGAAAGGGAAAAAAACTGTGTCATGACACACACATAGTTTTTATCTTTCCTTCTGAGTGGAAAGTGGAAAAAAATTCAAAGCAATGCAAAGTCCTCCGGGGCATGTAGTTCTTCTCTTCTGAGACAGGTATACCAGAAACTATCAGTGATCCATGGCACTGGAGCATTAACTCTTTAACTCCTACTGCGCTGCATGATGTTAAGATGTGGAATACCAATAACAAAAATCATAAAAGCATGACATTCCACACCACTACATCATGCTTAATGTATATACCTGAACAATGATTAACGAACATTAAATACACACACGTGGTAAATGGAACATTTATAAAAAGAAGTAATTCTCTTTTACTTTTGAAGTACCTGAAAAACAACACAGAATAGTAGCTACAGAGATGACAAAAAGTTTTGCAGCAATCTTCTTTGTAATCTAAGCACTGTAAGAATAAGAAGAATGGAAGACAGCCTTCTTTCCACTTCCTTTTCTCATCTTTGGTCCAACAGTAAATCCATCTGTTCTTCAACTTCTCTACGTTATACACAAAGAACAGTCACAATCCTGGAAACTCATATCAAGTCTAGGCACTCATCATGCAGATCCACGGCACGTCACATTTGTCATTTAATATCTTCTAACATTTATTTTCTGCCAGACAGCACTTCATCAGAACTCCACTTTTAAGTGTTCTGCTAAGGTCTCTTTGACACAGTCCATAAAATGACTCAACCCTGAAGAATAAGCGTGAGGTTGAGTGTGACTCAGTATTTGGGTGGGCACAACTCACTACTTCCACAACCTCTGTCTGGTACTGGGAAAAGTATCCCCTCCAGTTCCGGAGAAATTCTTGACTGATCAGTCTCAACTGAGCTTCCTTTATACAAAAATGAAGATCACAACAGTTAACCATATGAGGTACTGTTTTTCAATTAAAAAAAAAAAAAAGAGATACTACACACACTGCCCTGTGTCTGTGAAAGGAGAAGAAGGATACTTCGTAAACTGCTCTACCTAGCTGTATCAAAAAGTAGTTTTTTCAGGTCTTCATGGCCATCCAAAGGACTGGGTAAAGAATCACTGAGCTAGATGATCAGCAGTTCACAGAGAAATGTAGGTGAGTCTATTCTGCTCAAGCTTCATGCAAAGTCAAGGATGTAAGATTCAGAAAGAGATTTTTTATGTACTATTATTTTGCAAATTTATTAGAGTTCTGGGAGTTTCTGTTGAGGTTTACTGGAAACATTTGCTGTGTAACACAGATCCTCCCTTATGACACACAGAGAAGATATTTAAATCTTTCCTCGTCTTTCATTGGAATGAACAACCTTCTAATAATGAGAAGGATTTAATAAATGACTTTTACTAAAAATGAGATGCAATTCTCTGATTTTTTCTGAATAAAGAGGAAAACAAGAATGAGCTAGCAGCAGGAGTGATTAGGAGGTTGAAAACATGTCAGATAATTGTTAAAGCTACTTGGTCCTAGAAAGTAGTCTTTTTATGAATGAAAAGTGTATTGTATGAAATTTACTTATCACTTAGGAAGAGGAATGAAATTTTCCATTTTTAAATAAAAGAAACTATATGTTTATTTTTAATTCTGTATTGTAGTACAAGAACTTCAGTATGATTTTCTGTGTAGAATTGTGTGTGTGTATGTGTGCTGACATATGTAAATAAAAAGGGTTAAATAAGGTGAGGGAAAATGACTGGAAAAAAAATCAGTGAATCTTTACTACTAAACTGAAAGAAGAAATCCAGTAACACTGGATTAAAAAGGGAGCTCACATTTCTAAAGCAAAACTAGAAAATTAACAACATATTTATACATATAATTACTATAAATTGGATTGATAGATGGCATTAAGGTCTAATAGTGTGTTTGAACATACACATCATACATCCGGAAAGTATTACAAAAATATTCATAAAACATATACAAGAGTTTAGTTACAAACTATAAAATTAGTTCACATGTATGTTTATATATATATATATATATATGTTTGTGAACAGATAGGTGTATATGTGGACAATAAGATGTTAAGATGTTAAGAAATATAATGGATAATTATATACAATTATATACATACATATATGTATATATAAAATATACATTTATTAGATTTTTACAGATTATAAGTTTGGAAATCAAAAGTCGAATTTGCAATAACCTGTAACAATATAAAATTTTGAATTAAGAATCAGAAACAAAATATTTTTAAGACTTTTAAAAATAATTTTATAAAATGAGGCAAAAAAAAAAAGAAATAAAACGTATTATCAGTTTTCCTTCATGCTATCAATGTTTTCATATATTCATCAAAATGAAAACAAAACAAACAAACAAACAAACATGGAAGGTCCTGTTTGCTTTTTGTTTTTCAGACATATATCTGGATACAACTTTCAAATGTGCTTTGTATGTGTTATGGAACAAAAAAGGCATGATCTCAGCAGAAGATTATATAAACAGTTTTAGAAGTGACATTATCAAAAGGAGCAGCAGACACTGAGAAAGATAAGGGATACTTTGTAGTAGGTGTAAGATCTTCCTTCTTGTTTTTTCTCTCTCTCCCCCCCCCCTCCCCCCCACTCTTATTTTCTTTTTTCTCCATACCGTATACCATAAATTAAAGAATGCAAATACTGCTAGAAAAGTGTATTGGTTAATAAATGTGTCAGATGAACTGTTGGAGAAGTTATTAAGTTCTAAATTGAAAAATAGGACAGAGTACAGCAAGCAAGAATGTGTTGTGTAGCTCAGTTAATCAGATAAAGTGGTAAAGTATTGAAAGATTATGATTATAATCTGTATTTGAGCAATCTCTGCACTTGAGACATAAAATAGCGTAAAATCTGAGTTCAAAGAAATTAAAGAAGTAGAGATTTCAATGGTAGAGGTGGCATCAAAATAGTTTTTGCAGTTAAACTAGTGGAACAGATTTACAATTATATATTATATATATAAATTTGGAAATTTTGTTAGAAAAGATCTTCACATTCTTATGTTAATATAAAATATGATTTCATTTATACCTAAGAAGACAGAGTATTTTTTCATGAATGCTATTACCATGTGAGCATGTAGAGTGTGTGCAGTTACATGTAGAATTCTCACATAATGAGATTATTTATATTAAATTTGGCCCTAACTGTTCAGTATTATTTCAGCCTTTATCTCTACTGTATGCAGTACGTTATCATATAGGAACAATATGATGTAAGTACTTCAGTTCAAAAGCACCAGAGGCCTTTCTGTGATGTTTAGTTTTATCTTGAATTTAAATAAATTGTTCTCGTGGGGAAATTAGTTCACAATATTTTCACAGATGAGTGAATGTATTCTGAACTACTTGGTACAGTTAAAAATAGTATGTATGAAAATACATTCATGATAATCTGATCATCTTTTTCCAAAATAAAATATTATTTATTTACAAAATATATAAAAATAGATTTGAATATATTTTTATTAATATAGTTTAGAAGTGGAATATCCCAATGACCCAAGAGGCAAGCAATCAGAAAACATACAGCCACCATCTACAGCACCCTGCATGAAATCCTGTTCATACCTGTAGTGGTTAGGAATATAAATTTATGTAAAACAAAGATGAAATTTAGCATTCTTTTATCAGATAGAAATGTGAAACATATTTGGTTAGAAATTCTTAAAAATGATCAAATAATCTTTTGTTCTGAAATGACAGAAGCATGGGACCCCTAACCTTTCCTCCTAGATCTGTAGCAACCACTCTTTGGAACTTTGTGGAGTATCGAAGTTGTGATCCTAGCAGTGTACCCCAGCAGGAGGACATTTTCAGAGAAAACAACGTTATGCATACTTGTGGGACTTTAGTGTTACCTAGATACAGTCTGTTCTTGTGGCCTCAGTGACGATGAATAACTGCAGAGCAGTAGGTGCACTCTTGGAGTGACCCTTCCTGACCAATTTTATTCTCAGGGAGAAAATTAACTTCAAAAGTGCATTCTGCATTCAAAATAAAATGCTATTAGTGATCTGTTGTTCAGATCTCTTTGCTATCATCACACTTTTCTGAAGTGAAAGCATGTGAGAGAAAAATTCCAGTCTAACAGAGCTAGCATTCAGAACTTTTCTGCTAATTTTTAATTGGAAAGAGTTGGAAGACTAGCTTAATTCTGATAAAATGTAGCTGTAAACATTGATGGAATGGAATGAGAGGAAGTTTTCCAAATGTACTTTTGTGATCTGAGTGCCCAGTTTTCTAGTCAGACTCACTTAAGCTGACAGAAATATTGATGGACATATACCAGGCTTGGTAGAACAAGCTAAGTGAATATAAAGACTAGGCTTCGTATCTCAGAAACACAGTATAGTTGAGGTTACAAGGGCCTTTAACTGATTTTTATATTTATTTCTTCTCTTATGAAAAAGAATCCAGCAATCAAGAACTGAACGGTGGTATGTTCAGAAACTGGAGTGGACATGCAACCTGATATAATTGTTACATTTCTGTTGAGGTGCTCTCCTCAGTAGTGGCAACTATTTCCTAGGTAATACAAAATAAGTTAATTGTCTCAATAATTATGGCAAATAATCAGAATTTCGTTAAAAATGTTCCAAGATAAAAGATTTGTCATTTTGTGAATTTATATGGCATGAAAAATCACTTTCTGAAAGGTCTAACTCTGGAATTTAAATGTATTTCTGTAATTAGGTTTAAGAGCCATAGTAGAGTGGTATGTAAAAAAAAAATCCAAAAACGAATACATAATAGGTATGTCTGCACTCTTTCTTATTTTACACATTAGTTTTGTAGAAAACTATTAGTTTTTTAAAATAGGTCTTCATATTTTCCAGAATTATACTTCTCAAGTACACTTTTTAGCTTAAATAAAGAAAAAATCAGCAGGATATTAAAATTATATTTTCTTGTCTCTAAACTGGGTGATATAAAACTTAGTAGGAGAAAACACTTCATATCATACAGCTCACTGATGTCCAATAACATACAGGTTATGTTCTGAGTTTATTGATTTAGGCGATAAAAATTGTAACAGAGGGAATATTTTTATTCATCTTGTTTGAATCTGATCAGCAGAATATCTGCCAGATATTGAAAGAATTGCTTTTAAAATAGCAGAAATAAAACACTGTCTAATCCTTATGGTGTTGTAAAAAAGAGTTCTGAATGCATTTGTAAATGTTCTGGACCATAATACAAAGGGGATTACTTTTTTTCTACAGCATAATAAAAAGGAGAAAAAAAATAGAGTGAAATGAGAAAGAAACAGGTGAGATAATAAAATGAAGACAAAACTATTTTTGCATCTTAGGGGAAAGTGCTGAAACCTCAAGGTATCACAGAATTACTGCATAACAAAAGCATTTTTCATTCCTTTTGTGTATCTCATAAACATTTTTGAAAACAGAATCTACTTCAATATGCTGTCTTTTGTTAATGTGTGATTTTAGTACTTATTATTTTTTTTAAATACTTTGAAAAATGAGGACATGCTCACTAAGAACACACTTTATTACCTGAAAAGCTTATATATTTGCTGAAACTTATTACTGTAAAAATCGACTTTGCCTAAATAAAATAAATAATCAACTTAAAAAAATACTAGAGGGGAGAAGATAACAAAATTTAATGTGCTGTGCAAAGCTTTGTAGTAAAAATACTTTTTAGTATTTTTAGTATTTCCTTAGTACTGTATTTTTTGGACTAAATCTTCTCATTTATGTTTATTATATATAAATAATTTATGTTAGCAAAGCACAGTACAAACATAGGATAATTTCTTATACTGTCTGATTTCTTATGTTAATAGCTCATGCTTCTACTGAAAATTTTAAATATATCATTTATATTACAGTTTCATGTTTACAGAAAGAATAAAAAACTCCAGATAAAGAAAAGATTCATAGGACTTAGAAATCAGATATGGAAAATTTCTAAAATGAGAATTGATGAACTTATGAACATTTATCACCTGCATTTTTAAACATTTTTGAACTGATACAAGCAATGAAATTAACAGCTGACCAACTTTGAATGGGTATTTGATTTCTTTTTTTAAGTGTTTAAATAAAGTGTATTCAAGGTACTGAAAAATGCCTTGTTATTAATGATGAAGAAAGCTACATGCTGAATTATTTTTGTTATAGATTGAATACATCTCACCTAACTGATTATCAAGGACAGATTGTCAGTTTGAGCTATTTGCATAGCATCCCCATATAATCAATGAGAGAAGTGAACACATACTGGTATAGGATGCATTGTTCTCTGAACTGTCTATACTCATCACCATGGAGCTTAACACCAAAACTTAACAGCAACAGGATTAAGTCCAGGACTGAGCTCTGTAATCAAGGGTTTTATTAAAATACATAACAAATAGAAGGTACTTGACATATTGAAAATTGAAGTACTTCTAGGGAATGGTATTTCTGGTGTCTATAACAGTATCCTTTTTCTATTTAGGGCTTGTTCCATCTGTTATCTATAAAAAACAGCTGGGAGTAGACAGTGCTTTGTTCTCAGGCTACACTAAATGTACCACACATTGGTATGTTCAGAAGTTATGTGTCAGAAATATCTCATCAATACCCTATTGGAAACAGGCCAGGAAATTTATCTTAGAATCTGTTCTCAAGCCAACAAGTTGCTACAAAAGAAGTGAGAAGGATGCAACAGTAGGTAGGATCCAGTAATTCAGATAGATGGGCCCAGCTGTTATGGGGGATTCTTGCCTTATGACTCTTGCAGTTTATGGGTTATAACTAAATAGAATAAATACTGATTTTTGTAATTGTATAGTTAAATAAATTTTCTAATATAACTGTTTTACATGACACAGTGGTACAAAGCTAGGCTAAAGCTGGAAACAAATTGGGTAATACTCATTTCTAGTTGTTCATCAAGCAGACAAAGAAAATCCTGAGCAAAGTCCAGGAAGTCCTGAGGGCTACTAACTTTGAGAGATAAATAAAATAAATAAATCCAATAAAGATATTGTGATTTCACTGTTTTAGATTGTATCTCAAAATTCTTTAATCTGTATTTCTGAGATTTCCTTAAAATTGTCCTTGAAAATAAGAATTTAAAATAAACCTGCCCAATTGCATATCACTTTGTACAGGCACAATCAAATTATCTGATGATCTGAATACTTTGTTTGCAGGCTTCACTGTGCTGAAGAAATTGATTCAGTTATTTCCCCATTACTTTTTCCCAGGACTATGTCTTGGCAGTTAACAATCACAGTTTAGTTCTGAACTAAAACTTCTTTACCAAATGTTGATCTCTTTTGATGTGGAACTAATGCAAGGACTGCAAGGATTTCAGGAAGATGTGCAGAATCCATAGAAACTGTTTCTTATTTGATTATATATTTCTTATGTTATGATGTGTGGAGTGGATAAGACCACCAAATTAGTAAGAAAATCTAACTTTCATTAATATTGTGAATGTTGCCCCTCTTTACATTGTCAAGATTGACAGAACACTACATAGGTTTAAATTTGAATTCCTCCTTAACAGCATTTCTCTTAGAGACAGAAGTTCTCCATAAATCACACATTCTTTCACCTTGATATTTTCTTAAGCATGATGATTACATTGATAGCATTTAATTTTTTACTCTTTATACTTTATTCTACTTAAAAATATTTAGTAGGCCTTCCATTAACTGAAATGATTTTTTGAGAATAAAAAACCTTGAATATGTATAAATATACAATTTTGAGATTTCCTTTTGCATTACTCTTATATGGCTAGTTGCATGAATTAGATTAGATGATATGAGTTTAAAAATACACCAGTCTTGGCTATGCTGATTGGGCAGATTTTTTTTTTTTTTCAAACTGTTTCATAAAGTACAACAAATGCTACTTCAGCTTTCTCAGAGACTAGATGGGAGAAGATGGTCTTAGTCTTCAAAAATCTTGTACAGAAAGCACTTGCATGGACAACTTTTTAATAGTCATCTCTCAATTCAAAATAATACTAGGTTGTGACTACTCTGTGTGTCTGTGTAAAATTAAGAGTTCACTTAAATATGAGTCAGTGAATGAAAAACTTTACATGATTATGCCTACGCTTAAATGTAGAGCTGGATCTATTTTCCCCTAAAAAATGGCATAGATGGTTAATTTTTCACTGTTCTGTTTGAGAGATTTAACAAAGGTGAACTGACTTAATCTACTTTAAAAAAATTAAAGATAACATCAGTAATGATATTAATTAGTGCAGACTTCTTGGAATACTGTTTACTTTTCCTCATAGCCAATGGTGATGAAAAGATTAGTTAGCATCATAGAATCATTTGAGTTAGAAGGGACCATTAAAGGTCATCTATTCCAGCTCTCCTGCAATGAAAGGGACACCTACAGCTAGATCAGGTTGCTCAGAGCACCGTCCAGCCTGATCCTGAATGTCCTCAGGGTCTGGGGCATCCACCACATCTCTGGACAACCTGTTTCAGTCCTTTACTTTTCTTATTGTAAAAAAACTTCTTCCTTATATCCAATCTGAATCTCTTCTCTTTGAGTCTGAAATAATTTCCCCTTATCCTAGCAAACTTGGCCCACCACATTAGAGCTAGGAGTACAAATGCACCCACACATAGTATTCTGTAAAAAAAATGAATATTAAAAAAATAGCATGTCAATGAATAATTTTTTTTAGAGCTTCAATGTTAATTAAAATAGATATTTTTTCCCATCATCATCAGGTGAAAATATATAGTTGACATTTTTCTGTTAAGATGTGGGTATAAATCCCTTGCTAAAAAGCAGACATTTTGTTTTAAAAAATATATTCCTTTGCAAATTAGATTTTATCTCAGGTACTTATACAACACTGTCTGATCCCTTTTCACTTCTATTTCTCCTCCTTTCACAACAACTTTATAGTAGTCTTAAAAATTTACAGTCGACAGTTATTTTTTGAGACCTGTCAAAAACTAACAAGAGCTGCAATTTCACTACACTTTCATTTCTATTTTCATACAGCCTTTGAGTATTTATATTTTGCACATTGCTTTGGGGACAATTTCTCCTATGAATTATGTGCTTACTTTTTATTATGCATTTTTAACTTGAAATGATAATATTTATATCTTGACATTTCTCTACATAACAGAAAGAACACTGAAATATCTAAATGCACCTTTAAAATACACTGTTAAATTTTAGTTATGTTGCTATATAAAATATATATTTATCATATTTGGAGTAATATTTTGAAAAAGAAGTCACATTTATTAATCCAAATAGTTTTGCCAAGTGATCATTAATCATATTTGCTGTAAATGCACATCTGAGAGCTTTGTCACAAAACTAAACTGTACTGTACACCATACATTGGGCTGGAATCACATTGCCACCTTCAACAGGAAAGTAATATGCAAAAACATAATATTTAAAAATAAATTATAGAAAAATATTTAGTTTAAATGAATTCCTGGAGGTTGATTAGGTTCTTAACAAGGAAACAAATGTGAAAGGCAAATGGAAGAGAGAAAATCAGAAGACATTCTCTTAAAGTGCTAATTCTGTGAATATTGTTAGCCATATGCCACAGAAAGAAGGCATTTAATTGATATTCCAATGAGTATGGAGTAGGCTCCTTAAGCTGCAAACATCTGTTTTCACAGTGAATGTATGCGGAACTTAAGGGAAATGCTGACACAGTGACCAACTTCTTAGGGAGCTAAAGATATCTGAGAAGAGTTCCACCACAGAAAAATAATATACGAAGTATTCTGGAGATGAGAAGAAACTAATAAATGTTAATATATCCCTCATTTATCCCCTTATTTGACCTTCTCTTATTTCAGTTTCTTCTTCAGTATTGTTACCCACTTCTAAAATCTATAACATTTCAGGAAAACTAAGTGTTGATTAATTATTCTGCAAAATGTGTCTATACTTGAAATGGAACAGTTTAGATTTGCTCAAAATTCTCCATCATCTTTAACCAGATAAAAGATCAAAAAAACATGGAATAGTGTCATGAATGTCCACAATCAAAGAAAAGCACCATTAGATAAGGACATCAAAATTTTTAATTCTCATTATGATCTTTATAACAGGTATTTTAACAAGGTGTCATGGTTTTATTATTTTTGTTATCAGTATTCCACTCATAACATCATGTGAAGAACTAGGAGTTAAAGAAGTAATGCTCTAAGTCTGTGGACTGCTGAATTTCTGAGTACCTGGCTCTCAGAAGAGAACTACATACCCCTGAGAACTTTGCGCTCCCGTTTTCCACTCAGAGGGAAAGATAAAACTGCATGCAAGTCCCAGAGACTTCCTCTTTTGCTGGTCATCTCGGCAGTGGAGGTTTCCTAGCCATCTTACCTTCAGTTTTAGCCTAAGGCCTTCGGTTTCAGACACAATCTCTCTCATTTTATTTGATTTATTAGCGTCAATTCCAATTATATTGTATTATATTGTGTTATTTGCATTTCCGTATTTTATTTAGTAAATTAGTTTTTCCACCTTCAGATTGTTGACACTGTTTTGGTTTTAGGTCCATCTCCCTCCCCTCTCCCTTAATTCCCCCTCCTTTTTCCTGGGGCATGGATCCGTGGGTCCTCCACCCCATTAGTCAGTTCTATGTTTAAACCAATTCCCAGGTTTTCCTCTCACTCCCTCATGCATTTTTTGAATGCCAAATTAGTGATCATGTTATTAATATCTCTGAATGTAGTCCTCCTCTTTTACATTATCTGGAGGAAGCCTTTCCCAACCAGAAATTTCTGGGTGGCAGGGAATATGGAAAAATATTAGAAGCATGGGGACCAGCAGTGTCATGGGATTTCACTCTTGAACACCTCTGGGATCTTGAGAAACTAAGCGAGTATGTGAGTGAGGGATGGTGTGGCTTAGGTAGATGTGAGGAACTACAAGTTATCTGGGGCTTGGCGTATACTTACCAAGATTTACATAATACCATTTTGGAGAGAGAAAGTTTCCGAACTGAGATTCAAGACAAAATGGGAAGTCCTCAGGTTGAGCCTCAACAATCACAGGAGGCACCAGTATCAAGATCAGCTGCCTCTATGGAAGGACAGATATCGAAATGTTCCTGAGAAAATTAGGAGTATGACAGATATATGGTGAAAACTCACAAGAACAGCACCAGAAAAGTACATTGGTACACTAGAAGCAGCATTTGAAAGATATGAGGACCAACAAAGAAGTCCCCTAGTGTTTGAGCTGATTGTTACACTTCAAATTTATCAACATGAATAAATGTGTTTTTCTGTTTTTTCACTGCAGTTGTCAGGAGTACAGATCACTTTATCATTTGTCAATCTAACTATAATCTTATCTCTGAAGTTTTTGTGGTACAGAAAAAACAAACACAAAATAATCTGAAATTTTCTGATAAAAAAATATGTGTTTCTCCTATGAATTTAAATGCACTAGTCTCCATCCAGACATCAAGCCATGGAGCACCACTCTCTAGAACTCACCAGATCCTCATCCACTGAACAGCCCATCCATTGAGTCCATATCTTTCCCATCCAAAGAGAAGGATGCATTATCATAGCTTCCAGGATAATCTGTTCCATGATCTTCCCCAGTACTGAGGTGAGGCTGGTGGTGTTAACTTTAATCAAAACAGGATTTATTTTACTGTATTTTGGACTTAACACTAAGTATTAGTAATACACCAATGTTTTAGCTGTAGCTGAACAATTATTGCACTAATTGTACAATGCCAAGTCCTTCTGTGTTTCTCACACTGCCCTCACAATATGGATGATGAAGATGCATAAGCAGCTGTGAGGGAACACATCCAGGGCAGCTGACCCAAACTGATCAAATGAATATTCATTACAATATGATATATGATGCTCAGTAATAAGCTTAGATGTAGCCTTTCCAAGGCTGTGGTTGCTTGCAGACTGTCTGGACATTCGTCTGCTGGTGGCAAGTGATGAGTGACTGTCTTGTTATCACTTATTCATCTGTGTTGATTTGTTGCTGTTGTTACGTGTTTATACTCATTAATTGGTCTTTATCTCCATTCATTAACTATTGAGCCACTGGCTGGGGGCAACACACCACATCCTGCTGTAGTTTGTGAAGATCAAGACAATGTGATGGAATTTAGTTGCCTAAATGCAGAGGTTCAGTTTTATTTGAGATGGTTCTAGGCATCCTGCCTAGACTCTGTTGGTACTCAGAAGGATATAGGCATCCCATGAATCAAATATACCACACCTTGATCTACTTACCCATTCCCCCTGCCCTGAAGACTCTTTTTGTAGAACTGAAAAAATCGTACTAGATGGATACTGCAGATTTTGGAGAACTATTCCTCCAAAGATCACCTAAATCTAGAGCCTTTAGAATCCATTACATCACTGAGCCTGGATATTGTTGTCCAGTGTCACATATTAAACATGAAACAGAACATATGGCAGGTGATTCCTAAGCACATCACATAACATATGCTTATATTAAGGAAATAAAATAGATCCCCAGATATCCTTGGATTATAATAAATGCATAGATAATTTGTGTACAGTCAATCTCCAGGCACTTCAATATTAAAAACAGACTAGGATCTCACTCTGTATGTAATTGCCATTCATCTGAGCCAAAAAAAAAAAAAAAATAGAGTTTATAATGCTTTTTATTATTTAATAGTACTTTTAAGGAGGTAATGGCTAGAATTACCTATGAGGTTTATAATTTATTTTGCTAATGTGTCTACAAGGAGAAAACTATGGCACTTCTTTTCTCTGTTGCAAGTTGACTATGGCAATATTCACAGTATAATAAATTGGATAAAAAAGGGTGCAGAATATGACACGATAACCGCACATTATGTACTTCATTTATTCTTGTTCTCTGGACAACAAAATGCACATTAAATTTTCACATTAGGTTCTACTAATGAGACTCAAAGAAAAAGAATAACACAGGCATCTGCTCCGTGTTTAACAATACACTCAAATCTGTTACAGCTGAAAAAAAAAAAAACCAAAAACCTTCTTAAAAAGCCTGATGATAAGCATTAGCATTGGTAATATTTGAAAGAGTTACAATAGGAAAGCAAACTTTACAGGATTTACAGAAAAAGGTTGTCTATACCACAGTGAACATGTCTTTAAGGCAGAAGATAAAGCAACTGGATGTAAGACAGACAAGGCTAAAATGTTTTATCACATAGTCCAATATTTACATGGGTAGTGTGATATCAACATCCTCCATCCCTTTTACTTCTTTGAGGTCTAAAAGTATCCATAGCTAATTAAGACATAACTACTTATTTATTTATATGAACAATATGAAAAAATAAATTCTTTTATTGAAAAGAGCGAATGATTTAAACCCAAGTTACGTAGAAAGGTGCAGGAAGAGGATTTACTGACACAGTACTCCAGAATTCAGTATCTTTTTCTTCCCAAGTGTAATTACTGTCTTTCTGAAATACTGACTTCATCTTCAGAGGGACAAAATTTAAATTATTAAAACTATTTTGATTTTCTTAACATGTAGTACCTTGGAGCTTGCATTTCTGTGCTCACTATGTATATCTTCTTGACCTTTGAAAATGTAGCTAGTAACATATCTTAAAGGCTTTTGCAGTAATTCAAATATTTTAGCTATCTTTGTTTGCTAGTTTGCATGTTTGTTTCATCGTTCCTGTGTGGACTGATAAATGTTAAATTGTCTTGTTATAAGGACTACATGACTGTGTCTGAAGATAGATGTTGTATTTTAGTCCTACTACTGATGTTTCAATTCAGAATCAAGGCCACCAACTCTTAACAGCTACACTGAAGATGAAATGTCAGTTAAAAATCAGTGCATACTCTTCTGATAACACTTAGCTTGCATACAGAGACTGTGGCCTTTCAAAAATACACTATCACCATGTGTACAGCAATCTTTTAATTGAAAAGTTATGAAGATAATTTTTCAGATTGTAGACATATCCATTATGTGTGCCAATTATACAAGAAAAAATGGGCTTTTGTGTGATGAGGGTGATAAAATCATAGTAGAGACAAACCTTCCCTCACTGTAACTCCCATGTTGCCTTTACTAGGAGTTAATGGTCTGCGGATCCAGCCCCGCTAGGGTCTGCGCAACTGACCCGCCCGGCTGGGGCCAAATGACTGCACTTCACACCAATGTGGTGAGCAGAAAATGGCGTTTATTGTTAGCAACAGCGGCCTTATATAAGCTAGGGTAGCGCATGCGCATTACTACTCCTAAGTGACTCAGCATTCTACTTTCTAAAACTTTCTGGAAGCAACTCAGCAAAAGTGGGGAAGTGTCTCTTCTCATGATATCTCGCTGTCATGGTTTTATGATTTTTGGTACTGGTATTCCACATCATGGCATCATGTAGTGCATTTAGAGTTAAAGAGTTAATGCTCCAGCTCCGTGGATCATCGATAGTTCCAGGTATGCCTGTCTCAGAAGAGAAGAAGAACTCCATTCCCTAGAGGACTTTGCGATGCTTTGCGTTCTTACGTGTTTACGCTCAGAGAGAAAGATAAAAACTGTCTGCAGTCACAGGACTCTCTCTTCCCTTCGGGACCGAGCTCGGCAGTGGGTGTTTGTTGCAGCCGTCCACCTTCAGCGTTAGCGTAAGGCCTTCGGTTTATCGGACACTCTCTCTCTTGCTCATTTTATTTGATCCATTTGCCTCAATTCCAATTATATTATATTATATTGTGTTATTTTCCTTTCTGATATCTTATTTAGTAAATTAGCTTTCCTCCTCAGATCGTTGCCGCTGTTTTGTTCCTAGGCCCATCTCCCTTCTCCTTTTTCCCTTTTTCCCCCTTCCCCTTCCCCGGGGTGTGGGCCCGTGGGTCCCCTGCCTCAATTGTCACGGTACCGGGTCAAACTGCCACGCAAACCGCTTACACTCGCTCTTTGCCTGTAACACTCCAATATGAAATTAGAACTTGTAACTTACAAGTGACATAGTGGGGTCTGCTTTATTGCTAATGCTTTTGAATAGTCCTAGCAGGTTTTTCACTTCTAGTGTCTTGGTAACTATTTGGAGTAGAAATGGGACTTAAATGAACTTGCATGATAGACTTTCATTCCTACAGAACTTGTAAAATTTCTATAGTCATCTTCTCTTCTGTCTTATCCTCTGTTATCTCCTTCTGTCTTATCACTGTTCATGACAGTATAAAATTCAGAAGCAGATGGGATTTTTTTAATTTTTATTTTAAAATGTGAGGAAAGGGAGAAAGAACATTTCAGAAAAGAAATTACCTAAAAGTAGCAACCATATTATCTCCAATGTACTGCTAGCCATCTACTGAATAACTTATCTTTTAACAGCATACAGAATTTCAACTAATTCTGATTATTACTGTTCATAAAAGTCAAGAACCAAGTGTATGTGTGACACTGATGATTTATGCGACTACTAATACTATAAGTCTTAGACATAAGTTATTATTTGTTTTCTTTCATTCTTTGACTATTTTTAAATATGCAATTATATAGACACATTTTCAATATATACACATATATATTTCCTATTTCACTTTTATTTATTTATTTAAATATATATTTGTGTGTGTGTTTGTGTCTGTGTTTTCCTTTGTCCTAGGGGAAGAGGACTGAATTTTAGTACCAACTCTGTCAGGGCCGGATTGAGTGAGAAAGAAGTAGAGTCTCACTAGGGCAGCTGGAGAGGAACCTCTGTATGGGAGGTTTTGGAGAAAATCTATTGAAAGATCAAGAGATTTGTTACATTACCTTTTGGAATAAATTTAAATGGGAACAATAGGGAAGTTTACCACTCTTGTTAGCACTAAGGAATATTACAAATATTTCAAGTTATTACTATGATAACTTCGTAATTTGTAATTATATAGTTGTATGGCAACTGCTGACTCACAGTCTGAACCACCGATTGAGCACTTAAAGACCTGGTCAGCCCTGGGAGCACAGGTGAAATCAATTCGCCTGTGTGTCTGAAAGCGTTGAAGCCAGGCTCTACTCCACTTAGACTCCATTTAAGTGCTGACTGCCACTGCAGAAGGATCTCTTGTTGGAGATCACTCCTTTGTGGAGCTTTTTCCTGCAAGCATAGATCCTCAGAGATGGCTGAGCATTCCATTTTTTTTCTTTCTTTGTAACACCTTCTCACTATGTTGATCCTGTTGTCATTATACCATCACAACAGTATACAGTTCATTAAGTAAATTGTTGATGTAAACAGAATCTCTGTAGCAGAAAACTGAGGTAATGACTGAGTGATCATAAATAATGAGTAGTATTTGCAATAAATAGATAAATACATAAATAAAATCTCTATCTCGTGTTACTTTATGTGTCAAACAACCTGAACTTTTGTATCCAGTTAAGATGTGGCATTATAATGCAACCTTTGTGTCACAGAGTATTTGATTTCAATAAATTCTTCACTGTGTGGATGGTGAGACACTAGAACAGGTTGCCCAGAGAAGTTTTGTGTGCCCTCTCCCTAGAGGTTTTCAAGACCATTCTGGGTGGAGTTTTGAGCAACATGTTCTAACGGGAGACATCCTTGCCCATTGCAAATGGAGTGGAACAAGATAATCTCTAAGGTCCCTTCCAACTCAAATCACTCTATAATTTTACTTCTATTAATGCCTATCAACAAGTTATCTACCTTTTTTTTTTTTTTTTTTTTTTTTTTGGAGAAAAAGAGAAAACAGTAGCCATTTTCAGAGGCTTAATTTCATTTCAGTTAACTTCAATACTGAAGTAGAAAAATGGAAACCATTTACCACCCAGTCAATGACAAAATTATACACCTCTAGATTATAAGGGATCTGAAACGTGTAAGTGTTGTTTTCTCCCACTGAGAACTGCAGCAGTGTTCAGGATTTAGGAACTTTAAACTCATGGTCCTTCACAAGTCTACAGTAATGCTAAAGATCTTTTTTTGTAAGTTCACTCTTGTCTTATACTCTGCCAAATGTTGGAGCAACACAGACACATCAAGGAACTAATGCAGTTAATGCTAGAACATTTTGGACTTACCTGCTTTGAATGAGTTCATTATACCCTGGATCAGTTCCACAGAGATTTCAGTGCTGGCCCAGAAGTTTCTGGGAGGTCAGTCATTACCCAGAACAAATATATTTATACTCTAATATTCACAGAATCACAGAATTGTAGGGGTTGGAAGGGACCTCCAGAGATCATGTAGTCCAACCTCCCTGCCAAAGCCAGCTCCCAAGACCAGGTTGCACAGGTAGGTGTCCAGGTGGTCCTTGAATGTCTCCGGAGGAGGAGACTCCACAACCTCTCTGTGCAGCCTGTGACAGGGCTTGGTCACCCTCACTGGACACAGTACTCCATGTATCTTATTTGTACACTTACCAAATGAAAATAAAGTGTTGTTTTGTTTTATAAATGTGCTTTTATATTCTTATAGCTCACAAAACAAACAATTGTAAACCTGTAGGCTACAAGACTTGTTATCCATCAGTACTGGGTTCCAGTAGGAGCTTGCTGCTACTAGTGAAGAGGCTGGCTTGTTGTATTTTCTGCACATATATTTATTTACAGTTGATTTTAGCACTAGAAATATCAGACTTTGTAGTATAAACTGAACTACAGTAGAATCTACTAATAAAAATAAATAAGAAAACACAATAATAGACTAAATAAATAAATAAAGATGAGCTATTTGTGTGCTCACTGTGTATTACTGATTAATCAAACTAAAAAAAAATCACTGAATCATATCAGCAAATGAATTTTACACAGCCAAAATTTCTCATGTAACAATGGAATTCTGGACATTTATCTGGACACTCTGGTTTATAACAATGCAAATGACTAGACTACATATCTGTAAGATGGATGCTTACTGCAATATTTATTTATGCTAGATTTTTACATTTAATAGAAAACAACAGGGAAGAAATATCTAGAGAGAACAAAGATATACTAAATTCTTTATACATGGTCATTTTTAATGAAGATAAAAGCTTATTGCCTGTCTCATGCAAAATTCAAGTAGAAGAAGCTGCAGAGATCTCTTACCAAGCACAGTAGGAAGAACTGAATAATAGCAGTCAAAATAAAAAGTTTGTCTTTTGATTTCAGCATTACTGTTTGGTCTGTTTAAAATTCAGTAGTGTGTTGATGTTCTCATCATTATTTATTCTAAATATTCATATGTATTTCTAACATTTTAATTTATATTCATTGTTTTGTTTTATTCATTCTTTGCGCTTCAATTATGTAATGTCTATTGATACACTCAGCAACTCCTGTGGTATTTTATATTTGTAACTGAATAAACTATGAAATGAATACTAAAAAGACATGCAAGTTTTAGGTTAATAGCAACTTAAAAATTTAATTCTAGATGACAACCTTCTACTGCTGAAATATTTATAAAAAATTCTTCCTTATATGCATATATAATTTGTCAAGATTTTATTCATAAAGATTCCATGGCCTAAATGCACATCTGTGATTCAGTATTTCAATGGATTTATTACTGTTGTTAGTTAAGGCACATTATCACACAGACACGTGCACACACCTACTCCAAAACCAAAACTGATTGGACTTTTCTTTCATTTTTCTTACTTAAAAACATTAGTTGCAATGTTTTTCCTGTCTTATTTTATGCATGTTTCTTACATAAGATCCTTGTATTGTATTTTAAAATATTTTGCTTTTATTTTATGAACTTATAAACTACAACCACTAAAAAAGCATCTTAACTAAAACATATTCTAGAAGAATGAGGTAACTATCAGTTCCTCTTCAAATAAATTGTTTATTATTCATTTACTTCTGAAGTACTTGTTAAAATGAATAGACATAATTAAGTATGGCCTATCACAGAGAAATTTTGTCACACAGCACACTACACATTTTTGTATGCAGGCTTTCATGTAAACAGACATTGTGCAATGTGATTTTAATGTGTCTTCTGAGGACTGAAAGGATACATGTCAGAAGCTAGCAGAGGAATAGTGCTGCATAAATTAAAAATATTGTTATATTGCTAGTCAGTGAAAAAAATATTTTACGTTTTCTAATTGCTTTGTAAATAATCTCTCAGAAGTTTACCTAATTTCAATATTTAAAGGGCAAAGTTTTCAAAATGAAGGGCAATTTCAGCTACGCAGTATGTAAACAAGAGAAATGCACTCAAAGATTCCATCTATCTATGATAATTTCCAATATATTCAAAATATCTGACCATTTACTGTCTTTTTTTTGCCAATTTTCCCAGGTGCTTTGTCCATTATATTGGTTACTATGACACTGTATAGTGTAATAACACTAGTTTTAAACAATCTGTCATATTTGAAATCGTATGATTGTGCTGCAAGAGACCCGCATTCAGGGTGAAAAATCCAAGCAGAAGCAAAATTAATATCAAAGTGGAACAAGGAACATGAACTGTGGTTTTGGGCTAGTATTTTCTATAAGAATCATAGAATGATTCAGTTGAAAGACATGAAAAGCTCTGCAGTCCCAACCTCCTATTCAAAGTAGAGCCAGTACATCCAGGTTGTACAAGTATGAACATATCTTTGTCCCTGGCATTTAGACCAAAAAATCTATATCTCTCTATGGTCAAAGGGCAGCCAGCCTCCTTCACATCTTAATTCAGATATTAATTAGCTTAGTTTTTGTAGAATGAGCCCCAAATATTTATCAATATAATGTACAAGTAGAGTAGCTATCATATTGTAAATTCATCTACTTTCTTACGAATGCTTACATACTGAGGTAAAATTTACTTCTGTAGTACTAGGGAATCCTAAAAATTATGTTTAGTTTTTAGAATTCCTTTTTCTATATGTTATATATATATGTAAAATTTGAATGACCTAACAAATCTAAGAATGCTATCAAAAATATGTATAATGAAAAAACATTTGAAAGTTTTCAAGTTTTCTCACTCATTTTTCAAATAATTTAAAAAGTAGACAAACATTTTGCTGTCTTATGGAGCTGTATCGTATCTCAATGTTCTGCTTTATTCTGTACCATTCTGTTTGATCTCATCAAACTGCAGCTCTGTAGCTGTGTTTAAGGTAAGCAGAATTACTGTAGTCTCTGAGGAAAAATCATGAAGACGAGAAATCGACTTCCCATTTGCATAACAGAAATCAAATTTTAATTAAAATTTTTTTAAATTAATTGATGTCCAGTAACGTCTTTAAAATGTCATATAAATTTAAAAAAGAAAAAATCACATCTCTGTCACAGATCTGTGAATTAAAGATGGAATTGCATTGTATTCACAAACAGTAATTTCAAAATACAGTACCAGCTCTATTTTTATGATTTCATTTTCTACTAACACAGGTAAGAAGACATATTTCTTAAAAGGTGTTCATTAGTTTGATGTAGTGAAAAATATCTTATGGGAAATTGTTTTCAAATCACACTACATCTATTGTAAGGAATCACAGATTTTAAGTTTATCTTAGTAAGTCTTAAGATAAATAAAGATAGAATATAAATATTTACTACATTATTTACTACTATTATTTACTACTTAGAACTGTTCTTAGGGCTAGTACTTCTCAAAATTGGCTTGTGCATATATAAGTTTTCTGGAAAGTGTGTTCTTTTTCTTCCCATTACATTATTAAAAATATCAATGTTTGACACATTTATGCGCAGAGACTTTTATGTTACCCTGGCAAGATAAAAAAATGATGCCTGCTGCTGGGATCTAATCTCAGTTGTACTCACAATCCAAAGGAGCAAGTTGACTGGAAAATTCATTTTTTCAATAATAAAGCGAAAGGAGGATATTCTTATATTACATTTGAAAAATAATCATATATTTACATGTTTGAAGAGTATATTATACCAGGGGGGAAAGTAACAGCATTCAAGGTAAGTATCCTGTTTACCCAAGTGAAACTTAGAATAGTATTTTCAGCATTCTGACCTACATCAAAAGTTGTTTACATTAGAAAGGACTGAATGTAGGTTAAAAAGTCAGAAGGCTTGCTCTGATGTTTTATTTTCTTTGAATACTTCCGTGGATTTTCATCTCTTGGAATGTGCTTTTAATGCATTTTTGACAAATGACTTCGGGTTAGTAGATTCTTCAGGGATGGGTGTGAAATGTTGAGATATACATTTTTTTTTCCTCTCCACCAGAACTGTTTGAATCACAAAAAGCTTTTTTGTGTATTCTGAACCACAGTGTTAACTGCAAATATGAGGTAATAAATGCATATAGTTCAATAGGTGATGTCTCATTTTAAACTTTAATTGTGATACAGTTGCATACCTTATAGATTCAACTGATATCTCAATGCTAGTATACTACATTTGTTTTGTAAAGCAGTTAATTAACTTGCAAATATCTTCTGACCATTCTTTCTGGTTTTTGTTTGTTTGTTTGTTTGTTTTTGTTTTTAGTATCTGTATGCAATTACAATATTAAGAAGTACTCGAATAATCCATGACCATAGCAGAAAAATTATTTTAGCACTTCGTGAGATTCTTTTTTTCTGACCCTACTGGTCCAAAATATTGGATCACTATCAGCAGACTGACAATGTGCCATGGATGTAAAACACTCAATGATGACAATTAACAATACTAAAAAGAATAATGCCCTTCATAATGGATATTCATGAACCATATCAATTCTAGAATTATTGTCTACGTATCTTTTTGTTCACAATTCCTCACATACTATATTAATTAATAGCAACAGTGCACATTTAAAGCTTTCCAGTGTTTCAGCCCTTGTCATCATGAATATGAAATGCAAATGTTAAAGGCACCATACCCAAGCTTTACCTCACTCAAATGTCTTCATTCCATATTAAGGATATATATCTTTTTGACAGAATATTATCCTTATGGAAAGCGAATGTGAAATGAAATTGTTAACAGAAAAAAAGTTAAGGTTGTTAAGAATCTGAGAAACAAGACAAATGAAAACATTCAGGAATATTCAGGCCACTTCATGAGTTGATGGACAGAATACTGATCTTCAGCAATGCCTTGCTCAGGTTCAATGATATTAAAATTTGAGAGAATTTTAAGAAAAGACTCCATACATTCTGTACTCATTACTCATTTAATGCATCAAATATTTTTCAAGAATTCAGTACATAAATTTTTCATTCTGTCTTAGTCAATGAAAAGAAAGCCTTAAGATCCTCATCTTAAGACTTTAGTAACAGAGAGCCTGGACTTTTCTGAAAAAGGCTGTCTAGAGAATTTCAATTTACAAAACTAAAAATAATAAAAAAATCCTCAACACTGAATTCAATAATAATTTCAACAAAGAAAACTTAGTCTTACTGTATAAATTCACACCCATAACTCTGGTAAATAGGTAGATTAAGTAAAAAGAATACAAAGACTTGCATTCATCTAAACATCCTGTGTATAGAGCTTTATATAAATCACAGAATTTCAGGGGTTGGAAGGGACCTCAGGAGTCCAACCTACATGCTAAAGCAGGTTCCTTACAATAGGTTGCACAGGTAGAATTCAAATGAGTCATGAATATCTTCAGAGAAAGACTCTACAACATCTTTGGACAACCTGCTCCAATGGTCTGTCTCCCCTGACATAAAGTTCTTACACATGTTATTTCAGAGCTTCCTATGTTCAAGTTTTAGGCCTTTGCTCCTTGTCCTATCACTACACACCACTGAGAAGAACCAGGACTCATTCATTTGCCACCCACCTCTCTTTAGACATTTATAAACATTGTCATTTAAATATTTATCCCCTATCAGTTGCACCAGGGGAGGTTCAGGTTGAATATCAGGAAAAACTTATTTGCAGAAACGGTTGTTAAGCAATAGAACAGGCTCCTCAGGGAAGTGGTTGAGTCACCATCCCTGAATGCATTTAAAAACCATCTGGATGTGGTACAAAGGAACATGATTTAGCAGTGGGTTGTTAGAGTTAGGGTAGTATGGCTAGGTTGAGATTGGACTTGATGTTCTTTAAGGGTCTTTTCCAACCTGAGCAATTCTGTGATTCTATGATTCTTTTCCTCATGCTGAACATACTCAGGTTACTCAGCCTTTCCTCATATGGGAGATGCTCCATGCCCTTAATCATCTAAAACCTCCTCTGGATTCCTTCTAGGAGATCCCTGTCTTTTTTGAACTGGGTACCTCAAAATTCTTTGGTATCTCTTGATGTTGTGAAGACTGGAATTTATATTATAGTTACTGTATGGTCACCTGCCTATGAGATAGGGTGTATTTTACAGGCAATGAAAAGAAACAGGTTCTATGGAGCATGATTATTCTTCGTCAAAGGAAGCTTAAAACTCGTAACAGAAAAGTAACTTAATCAAACTCTTTAAAGGAAATTGGCTCATACACTTTAATACTAAAACCACAACTAAATTACTGTAATTGGTAGAGAATATGTCAAGCTTCTTGCCAAGTGCTGTTAGACCTCAAGTGACCTTAAATTTAGCAGCAGTCTTGTTGTTTCAAGAGTTGAAAGAAAGAATCCTTCTGATTAATCAGTGTCTTTCCTAAGGTTTTGTTTTGTTTTGTTTTATGAGGAAGTTTTAGAATTTACTCCATATCAACACCTGATTCTGCATCCTTTGCAATAATCAGTTAGTTTTGTGATATGCAATAGGATCTGTCCAGCTACAGAGAGTAAGGAATGCTTTTTATTTCCCAGAAATCTCAAGTTTCTAAAATTATTTCAAGTCAAATGAAAGCAGAAAAATCATCAAGAGAACATAGTAATTTATATCAGATTTAGATATATGAACGAAGACTTCAAGAATTATTGATGTGAAATTTATTTATTTGTGATGGAAAAGGATTTTAGCATCACTTCTAACTATTAGCACTGGTCAGTGACGACTTCCTGTACCATATACCATACAAAAAAAAAATATGATTAAAAAAATTCTTGTTCAGTTTTTTTCTTATAAAGAGCTTGCATTTTCCACTAGAAAATAGGCTTTTGCTATTACAAAGTGAAGATATGAAGTGTATTTTAAGAATATGGTTGTGTTGACTTTTTGAATATACCGTTTTAAGAGATACTTGTTTAAACATCAGGAAATTATGGTTCCCAAATATCTTAAAATCTTTTGGAGATGTGGGTCACAATGATCTTACATTTAAATAATAATGATTCCCCAAGGATTTTTTTTGACACATTCTGTTCTTGAACTCTCTTGCTGCATTCCATATTTAAGAAACACATGCTGAAATGTTTTTCTGAAATTGTGTCAAGTTGTTTTGCTTTCATTTTGTATGTTTGTTTTGATGCACCACATGAGATTTAAATTCAAACAAAACTGATGACATGAAGCTTGTAAATCTTTGCTTTGACTACCCCCATCTGTACTTTTTACCTGCATCCTCTCTGTAAGTATTGCCCATCAGAAATCTCACTCTGTGAATAACATGCTGCAAACACTAAAACACTGTAGAAAGTTTCAAAATGAATGGACAGAGGAGAGGTAATTCTGTCTTTCACTTTCTATTGATTTCTTTTTCTTGCACCAGTTTATTGGTCAGGTTTTTCCCAATCGTAAGTGCTTCCTTTTTCTTCAACCTTCCTAGATACTTGTACCTGTCAGAATCCTGCTTGTATCTCAGCACATCTTGAATCTTCTGGAATCACTGGACAATACTGTGATTATATCTGCAGTCGTAAACAGCACAGCACTCTTCACAGTGCTTCTGTTAAAGAAGAAATATCTGAATATAAATATATAATCCTGACTTCATTAACTTGTACAGATGACAAAAATAATTAAATACTGCCAGTCAAACAGTCATTGTAACAATAAATTGCAATTTGAAAATCATGGTTCTTACTAACATAGGCTAATAGTCTGTCTCATAGACGTGACGCTGTTGCGTTTTCTATAGATATGTCTATTTTCTTTGCAGCACTGATAGTAATATAATCTCTATTCTTTATGTATTCTTTTCCTTTTTTTCCTTTTTCTTTATTTTCTCTATCTCTTTTTTGTTATTCTTTTTTTTCTTTCTTTCTCCCTTTCCCTTTTTGCTATTCTCTTTTTTCATTTTTTCTTTTTTTCTTTTTTTTTTTTACAAAATTTCATCTTTGTCTATCTCATAATACATTTGTATCAGAAAAAAAATGATCTTACCTTGCTGTAAAGACTATTTTTATTGTCTGTATAAAAATGAGTCTTAGGATGAAATCTGTATACTGGTAAGCATATATGCTTAAGTGCTTAATGTTTTGTTGTCTATTTCTTTTTTGTTTGTTTCTTTTGTTTTGTTTTTTATAATTTTAAAAAGAAAATTTTATGACTATTTATTTTATTTTAATGGGGGAACTTCCCACTTATCCCACCAGATAGTTTATATCTCCTTGTTATTCAAGTAGTGCCCAATCCTGTACTCCTTACAAAGCAAAACACCTATTGGCTGGATGACATCAGTATGAGCAAGGACTTTAGTTCTGATATTTACCAAATTTACAAGCTGTTTGACATTGTCTCATAATAATTAAATTACACTGATGACTTTTTGTATAAATGCAATCAATCTCTTTCAAAATTGAATGGGTTTGGTGTAGGGGAGGGGTTACAAGGTGAATGTGCTTTCACTTCTTGATTAATTGGTGTCATTACTGGTTAACTGCACTGATTAAATATCTATTTAAATACTTCATTTTAGAGATGGAATATTCTCTTTTTATGTAGCTGACTACATAAAACCTAATTTTTAGACTAATATCTACTTAACTTTCTCAGTTCATAATACCATCGATTACATGAAATTTGCACATTACATCGAAAGTTTTTAATACAGAAGTCATTTTCTGACATTGTATTAAAAAAGTATGTGCTTCTGTGAATCATAACACGTAGAACACAAATTCATCTCTCATCTCATCTTCAAACCCCTCAGAAGGGTGCTTCTTTTAATAAAAAATACCTATCTCTCTAGAAAGATTACTGTGTTAACTTATCAAATAGTTACCTAAAACTAAAACTAAAATCTAGAACTAGGAAGAATGAATCTGGACCTCAAGCTTAATAATATTTCTTATTGTGATTCATTCCTAGATTTAATTATACAACTTTCACTTCTGTTTTTTTCACAGCATTTCAAAGAATTTGTGGTTCTTGAAAATGTTCCTGTTCTATCAAAGGGTACTGGTTTATGACAGTTATGTAGAGTTTTAGAATCTTAGATCACTGCTGAATATTTGATGATTTATTCTCAAACATGGAAAAATTGCTTTGATTTTTTTTTTAATTACTTTTGAATCATGAGAATATTATGAGAACAACTTGAACAGACACAAGCTGAAGGACAGGAGGTTTGCATAAATGCAAGCTCAAGAACAAAGTGCAGAGTCCTCAAAACTTGTTGTCAAGTGAAAATAAGAAAGTAAAATAGATGTCCTTTTTTTGAAGATAAAATGGCAAAACAGGTGCCTCAGCTCAACATAACATCAGTGGGAACCAGTTTGGGCTACCCCCCCCTCCCCCCCACTAAAGGTTGAAAATTTACAGCAAAAATGACTATTAACTTTAATCCCATTACCACCAGAGATGTTAATTATTTCCTGGAATTTCTCCCCATGTCCTTGGAATGTAATGAATATGTATGTGCTTTACCTTTAAATATGCAGTCGTTTCTCTCTTTGGTGTGCATGTTTGGTGAGTGATTTCCATACACCCAGCACTGTAAATAAAGGGAATACCTGTCTGATATAAATCATTGGTGTGTCAAGTTACTCTGTCAGGTTTTTTTGCTTCCATTTGAAAAGGGCAGAATTGTAACATGATCTCAGATACCAATTTGCAATTTATTTTGAGAAGTAATCAGCAGTGCAAAGCAACATCTTCTACAGGGACCTAACCAGCACTTATACATCAAAAGGAGCAGATTAAATTGTTCAGATAATAATGTATGTGGGAAATCTCAAAAGAGAAAAAATATATATATGTATATGTATAACCTTAATTTAAATTACAAATTCCTCGGGCAATAGACAAGCACTGGAAAGAAGACCTCAGGTTTTGGAAAGACTAGGAATAAGGATGGGATTTTGAGAAGCATCAACATACAAATATGTAAAATAATTGGAGTAATAAGGTAGAAAATGTTATAGGAACAAGTGGAGACAGTAAAACATACAAGTTTATAAATAAGGAACAAAAAAGAAAAGGAGAGAAAGACCAAAAATGAGATAAAGTGCCTTGATCTTCTGTAAAACATGCCTGTTGATAAACTCTCTGGATCTCCAGCAAACTTTAATTTCTCAATTACATTAAATTATATCACAATGAACATTGACTTCTCACTGACCACTACAGTAAATTTTATGATCACTCCAGCTACAAAAAGAATAAAAACTGAAGGAAGATACTACCCTAAACCTCAGCTCCTTGAATAGTCAGGTAAAATTGTTCAGGTTTAGACTTGGAATAACAGGAAGAATGTGAATGTTTGAGGTTTTCTTCAAAATACTAAGTTATTTTTTTTCCCTCACAATCCCTTAGACAAATATTTTTAATAAAGGAAAAAAAGACGATAAAATATAGTACAAACACAAGTTACAAATCCCTAATATCTGATTTTCTTTACATAGCAATACATGCTTATAAATGAAATTGTAAGAAGCTAAGTAGGTGTAAATTTCTAAATGAAACAGCATATACTTCAACCAGAATGTGCAGCATTTTCTAATCAACATTCTGACAGCAAACTACCAAATATACAAACTTTTGAACAGCAAGTGCTAGCTGAACAAAGTAATATATATATATATATATATATATATATATTTGCTGTGTACATTTTCTGGAGAAGCTTAAGTTGAAGGACACAATAACACAGAATGAAATGTTCTAATTTTTTTTCTGAGATACACTAAAAGATAGTTATGCATATACACTGTGATTAATTCAAGTTGTGAAATCCATAATATTGCTCCCTCCTGAAACACTAGAGCTGAAGCAAATTGGTACATACTGAAGCAGACTGAAGACAAATTTCCTTTTCTGTAAGGGAAAATTTTACATAAGCTAAATGCAAAGAAGAGGGGATTTGTAGGTGAGAAAATGTTTTGATAACCTCTGAAAGTCTTGCACAAATTTAGCTGTTTCATGCTTCATCATCATCTGTATGTTTTCCTGTTTAATTATTTACTTTTTTATATACAGCTGTTTTGTGTTTTTTTTTGTTTGTTTGTTTGTTTGTTTTTCTTTCTGAGTAAAATGTTATGTAAATGTCTGGAAGGTTGGATAGTTGTTCACTTATTGTTTATGCACTGTATACAATTAATCACTCTTCATTAACATTATTTTTGACAATTTATTGTTTTATTGTTTCTGAAAGAAAAAATCTACTACTGCAATATAGTATGGCCCAAGAACACACTGAACATGAGCATATTGTTCTCTTTGTATTGGTGACGTATTGAGGTTTTTCTTAGTTCTTAACCTTACCCAAAGTATGCTTTACCTATCTTTTAGAATGTGTCTATTCTGAAACCAGATAGCATCAACACATTTTTTTCTTTATCTCCATATTTCCCAAAGAACTGATAAAATAAGGTGTCATGATCATTAAGGAAATGGTTCTTGGAGCTCTGTAGTTATTTTATTTTTCTATAAGCATGAAATTCTTTTCACTGTGAACATGCACTGTGCTTCCCATTTATTTAAAAAAGACTACATCATTTCTCTGGTCAGTATGAATATACTTAGCTCAAAATGAAAATAAATGCAATAATTTGATTTTATTTTTTTTTGAAGAATATAATCCATCTTAAATACATACCCTTTTATATTAATCCTGTCTTCCAAAAACCCTGCTCCTGTCTCCGTATCTCACATGAATATACCAGAATTGAAACGGTACTATTCACTGATGCATTCATAATCCTTATATAGGTTAAATATCTATGGCCCTTGCTAACAGTTTCTATTTGAATATTTTTGAGTAATTTTGCCCAATCAAAACATTTTCTGTACTGAAAAAAATGTATATATCATCTAGGGATCAGTAGTCTTAATTTGCTGCCTGCTAGTGTTACTTTGGATCTTGCTTCTAGTAGAACTAAGTATTATTTATTCATTCTTCTGATCTTAACATTGTATTTATCTTTAAAATCCACACATATAATTTTAAACTAAGATAACCTGCCCCTCTTTCAAATAATAAATATCTGAGAAGTTTATTTAGGAGCCCAGACAAAATTAGAGATTGAGGCTAACTGCTGGCTCGGTGGTAGTAAAACAAGGGTTTATATGGAGAATCTAGACAGTGGAGAGTTAATGCTAAGTGTCACAGTGGACTCTAAAATAAATTAATCCCAAATAGACAAACCTGAAATAGCTAAATGACATATATATATACGTGTATATATATGTATGTATGTGTGTATATATATATATATATATAAACAAACAAAGCATTTCTAGAAACTGAGCCTTGACTGCTGTGTTATTTTTTGTTTCACTTGCAGAGAGAAGGGGAGTGGAAAAGTAAGCACTGAAATTAAAATTGTTTGCCTGGTCTTTATGTCTGAGGATTGGAAAAAGCCATACTACACAGAATCCCACTACATTCCCAGGTCTCTTCTACTAGAGAACATTTGCCTATCATGAGGAAAATTAACATATGATTTTATCTCTTACTAGCATGATCTTCTGCTGAAATGTTGAGGGAGAACCTGGGCAAATGAGGTAACAAATACTGTTGCAAATAACTCATTAGGCAGAAGGCTCCATTTTTTGAGGCCACATTGTTTTAATGTCATGGTTTAACACAGATGATCACTCACTCCTCTGAAGTAGGATGAAAATTGTAAAAAGTGCTAAAAGTATGAGATAACTTGCACTGAGAACTGTTAAAAAGAAAAGAAAGAAAATTTTACACAACAACACACAAAGGAACATCTTATGTACAGTTGCTAACCACCCACTGACCACCCACTGATCCAGTACCCAAGCAGGAGCAGCACCATCCCTGGCCAATTTCCCTATTTCATTGTTCATCATGACATCACATGGTATGGGATATCCCTTTGGTCAGTTTGGCTCAGCTGTCTTGGCTGTGTCCTGTCCAAAACCTTTGCTGGCAGGACAGCATGAGAAGCAGAAAGGTAGTGAACTCAGTGCAAGCACTGTTCTGCAATAACTTAAACATAGTTGTGTTATCAACATAATTTCCCTTGTAATCCAAAAGACAGCACCATACCAGTAACTATGAAGAACATTAACTCTATCCCAGCCAAAATCATAACAAGGTTTATCTAAATTAAAATAAGTTATTTCTTTTTAGATATTTGATCCCAAGAAAGCTGACGAAGTAAACTGACATATCAGTGAGTTCTGTCAAGCAGATATTCCCTTTATTCCAGCACTGAGTGCATGGGGTATTGTTCCACCAAACATGCACATGGAGTGAAGTAGCAATTACATATTTAAAGGTATTATGTATAGATATTCATTGCATTCCAAGGACATGGGGAGAAATTCCAGGAAATAATTAATGTCTCTGGTGGTCATGGGATGAAGGGTAATAGTGATTTTCACTGTAAATTTCCAACCTTTTAAGAGGGTGGTAGCACAAACCAGTTCCCACTGATGTTACGTTGAGCTGAGGCATCTGTTTTGCTATCTTATCTTCAACAACAGGACAGCTATTCTACTTCCTTATCTCCACTTGGCAACAAGTTTTTCAACCTCCACATTTTGTTCTTGAGCTTACGTTTACACAACCTCTTGTCCTTCAGCTTGTATCCGCTCAAGTTTTGTGAAAGGCTGTTCTCACAATATGGAAAAGCTGTTCTCATGATTCAGTTTGTCCATAAACTGTACTAGCATTAAGCCCCTTTTATTTCCTTTCCAAATGTATCACATATGTTTAGTGTGTAAGGGGAGAGAAAAGGAAGAAAATTACTTATTTATGGGTGTATCGGATGAAGTATTCATCTAAGAAATGAAAAGGAGTCATTCTAATACAGTGAAAGGTATTTTGAAGAAGGAAAGGCTGAAAAACACAAGATTTGTCAAAGTTATGGACTCTTATACAAACACATATATTCACACTAGCCCATCACAGCTCCACACTCTCGCTATTACTTTCTTCAAACTCTGCATACAAAAGCCTTTTCAGAAGATCTGTAATGTCTGTTCTTTGATATTTACCAAAATTGTGTAGTGCATAATCATCCAAGAAGCAAATACTGTACAAAGCACTTCTGTTAATGCCTGAAGCACAATATTATTATCAGAAAAATAACAAAAACAAGGAAGCAAAAGAAACATCTGCAGTGTATGATAAGCATTCAACCTTTGAAATAGATACACCTCAGGATAAACATTTAGTGCTGAAAATTATTTTTTCAAGCTATTGTTCAGTGGATGCAAACTGTTAAACTGTTAGGAATTAAAAAAAATAAGAATTGAAAAAAAAATGACACGTGTTATGTTGCTAAATGCCAACAACAGGGAACATTAAATTTCCTTACAGAGTAACTACTTTGGTGTTATTTTTGGCTATTTGCTTTTGAAGAGTCTCATCTAAAGTGAGTGCTTATTGCTATAAGGCTATTCATACAATATCACATCCAGAAATAGGTCTTTGAAAGATTTTTCTTAACATCTGAAAATCTCTCCTCCTTATACGAGCCAAACAAATTTTTATGTTCCTCTTTACATCCATCAAACTGTTTTATCTTTCCTGTATGTATGACTTCCATGCATTCCCTTCTACAGATTTCTTCCTTCCCTTATGGTCTTACTTTTCACCTATGTGATTTCTTTCATGTATGATTTTGGTGTCTTGGATCTGATGTACATGTTATACCTTGGAGTTCAGTGCCCATCTTATTCTACCTCAAATATGTCCTAGCTCTCGACAAGGAATTGAGATGTGGATGCAAAGATGTAAGATTCAAGAAGAATAAATATACAGGAATGGAAATTATCATGGCTATCACAGAAATAAGATGTACAAGTCCAGTGCACGAAGATAAAAATAAAAACAAATCTATCTTGCTGAGCATTCTGAAACAACTGTCACTTGATAACAAAGAAGTTTGAATATATTTGTTAAAAAATCGATGTGATAAGAAATGCTAAAATGTATAAAAAAAATTAAACTAGACCATCTCACTAGGCTGTTCTCTAGGAGCTTTCATTTACATTGGAAAGGGAAGACTAGTCAAAGGACTGAAAAATAAAATATGAAAAAAAGTACTGCTTTGGTTTGCCAAATATACATTTTTAGATTTACATAGGAAAACTGAAAATATTCACTGATGAACAAGTAAGTATGGAAACAGAAATATTTCTTTTGTTGAGGACTGTGACAAACAGTGACAATGCCATGAAACCTAATGATACTGACCACAGAATTGTAAGCTTGGCAGCAAATCTCCACCTAAAAAATATATATATCATATAGAAAAATCTGTTGTTATGTCTGTGTACATATTCTGAGATTTATGATGCAGCTAATGAAAAACAAAGTGCAATCTTGAAGTTATTAGATGAAACACTTGTATTAGAAACATCAGTGTTGTAATATGAAGCATTAAACTCACAAGATAATATCTAGTTGTCATGGTTTTATGATTTTTTGGTACTGGTATTCCACATCGTAACATCATATATTGCATTAAGAGTTAAAGAGTTAATGCTCCAGCTCCATGGATCATTGATAGTTCTGGGTATACCTGTCTCAGAAGAGAAGAAGAACTGCGTTTCCCAGAGGACTTTGCATTGCTTTGTATTTTTATGCTTTTCCACTCAGAGGGAAAGATAAAAACTGCGTGTCACGAGACACTTGTTCCTATGGGATTGTCTCAGCAGTGGATGCTCACTGCTATCTCACATTCAGCGTTAGCATAAGGCCTTCGGTTTATCAGACACTCTCTCTTGCTCATTGTATTTGATTTATTAGCTTTAATTCCAATTAAATTGTATTATATTGTGTTATTTTGCTATCCTATATCTTATTTAGTAAATTAGCTTTCCTCTTCAGATCATTGCCAGTTTTGTTTCTAGGTCCATCTCCCTTTTCCCTTTTCCCTTTCCCCCTTCCCCTTTCCTGGGGTGTGGGTCCATGGGTCCCCCGCACCAGTCGTCACGGAACTGAGTCAAACCAGCCCATAAACCATTGAGACTAGTCATCTGTGTACTTCTGATCATTTATATTAAAAGAAGGGTTAATTTAGGAAGGAACACATGCAAAATAACGGCTCTTAACACAATCAGGAGAATAAAGAGCATTTTATTTTATAAGGTGAGAGTAAAATAATATAATTTACTTAGGCTGGCAAAATTGAGGTTAGGAGAAGAGTTATAGATTATAAAGAGACCAAGGGAATAAATACTTAGGAGATGGTAAAATGTTAAGTTGAAGGATGGTGTTGAATAAGAACAAGCATTTGTAACAGGTCGAAATTTAGTCTACAATTTTAGATGATGATTTGCCAGTGATGTGTAAAAAATTCCAATATAACCTTGTGACATTTCCTGAATACCTCCATGTACAGTGATTCCACACCTCCCTGGGCAGTCTGTTACAGTGCCTCACCACTCATCCTGGGAAGAAGTCCAGCTGCTCCCCATAAGGCTTGTGCTCCAGTTCTCTCACCAGCTTCATTGCTTTTCTCTGGACATGCTTGTCACAGAATCAACTCTAGATCTACCTGAGTCTGTGACAGGAGGACAGAAGGTCCACTGGCCTGAAAAAGATGGGAGTGTCAGAGGTTTACGGCCTGGTTCAGTCTTGTTCTGTGACAAATAGGGAAGGGGGACACATGGACGTGCACCCCAGGAAAGGGAAGGGGAAAATGGGGAAGGGCAGGGAGACTGAAAAAAAAAACAGTGAAAATGATCTGAGGAGGAAGATTATTTACTAAATATGATATCGGAATGCAAGATAACACAATAGAATACTGAAGCTGAAAAATCTGACAAAGTAACTTGACAAACGAATGAGTTATGTCAAGCATGTATTCCATTAATTTACAGTGCTGGGTGTGTGGAAATCACTCACCAAACGCACACTAAAGAGAGAAATGACTGCATATTTAAAGTCATAACACATACATATTCATTACACTCCAAGGACATGGGGAGAAATTCCAAGAAATAATAAACATCTCTGATGGTCATGGGATTGAAGCTAATAGACATTCTGCTGTAAATTTCCAACCTTTAATGGGGGGGTAGCATGAACTGGTTCCCACTGATGTTACGTTGAGCTGAGGCATCTGTTTTGCTATCTTATCTTCAACAACAGGACAGTTATTCTTTCATATCTTCACTTGACAACAAGTTTTGCGGAATCTGCATTTTGTTCTTGAGCTTACATTTATGCAAACCTCCTGTCCTTCAGCTTACATCTGCTCAAGTTGTTCTCACAATATCCTCATGATTCAATATAATATAATTGGAACTGAGGCTAATAAATCAAATAAAATGAGAGTGTCCAAAACCAAAGACCTTACTCTAATGCTGAAGATGAGATGGCTAGGGAGCAGAAAAAGAGGCAGCCTCATGACATGCAAGCAATTTTATTTTTCTTTCTGAGCAGGAAACGGAAGCACAAAGTCCACTGGGGTATGTAGTACTTCTCTTCTGAGACCAGGTACCTGGAAATTCGGCAGTCCATGCAATTGGAGTGATGTGGGGTAAGAGGGGGTTAAGGGACTTAAGGATGGTTCAGGGTTTAGAGAAGAAAGATTAATCAAGGCAAGACTGGTGGAGGTACCACTTGGGATAGGGAGGACAAGACTAATGAAGGTTGAGTAAAAACAATATAGCAGATGAATGGTGGTTAAACAAAGACAATAAACTGCAAAATCATTGCTTGCTGAGAACCAGATGGAACTGGCTTACTTCCTCGAACTGCAGTGGGGGAAAAGTACGCAGCGAGGAAGACATATGGCCTTCATCTTCAATCCCCCTGCCTGTGACCACCAGGTCTGCGCATGCTCAGCCTAAAGGAATTCAAGGTGGTACCTATGGAAATGATCTCTTGGATCTGACTGTAATAGTCTGTCCCACTCTCAGGAATGAAATGAATATGCATGACTTGTACTTTTAAATATGCAACTATTTCTCCCTCTGCTTCCGGCAAGTAAGGCAGGTAAGCCCCCTTGCACTGGACCTGGGGGTGTTGGTTGATGCTCGGCTTAACATGAGCCGGCAGTGTGCCCAGGTGGCCAAGAAGGCCAACGGCATCCTGGCCTATATTAGAAATAGTGTAGCCAGCAGGAGCAGGGAGGTGATCATCCCCCTGTACTCAGCTCTGGTACGGCCGCACCTCGAGTACTGTGTTCAGTTTTGGGCCCCTCACTACAAGAAGGACATTGAGGCCCTGGAGCGTGTTCAGAGAAGGGCAACAAAACTGGTGAGGGGTCTGGAGCACAAGTCTTATGAGGAGCGGCTGAGGGAGCTGGGATTGTTTAGTCTGGAGAAGAGGAGGCTCAGAGGAGACCTTATTGCACTCTACCACTTCCTGAAGGGGGGTTGTGGTGAGGAGGGGGTGGGCCTCTTCTCCCTGACAAATAATGACAGGACGAGAGGGAATGGCCACAAGTTGCGCCGGGGAAGATTTAGATTAGACCTGAGGAAACATTTTTTCTCTGAAAGAGTGGTCAGGCACTGGAATGGCCTGCCTAGGGAGGTGGTTGAGGCACCATCCCTAGTGCTGTTCAAGAAGCGTTTAGATGAGGTGCTAAGGGATTTGATTTAGTAGTTGGGTAGGGATAGTGATAGGAGGATGGTTGGACTAGATGATCTTGTAGGTCCTTTCCAACCTAATGAACCTATGAACCTATGAACCTATGAACTGGGTGTGTGTACGCAGTGCCAAATAAATATACCTGCTTTATAGCTTAACCCCGGGTTATAGTTTGATTCTGTCAGTCAGGAGCATTAACTCCTTAACTCCCAGTGCTTTACACGATGTTATGATGTGGAATATTGATGACAAAAATCATTAAACCAAGACAATGGGCTTAAACGGCTGAACCTCGGAACTAGCAGTCAGTAACTGATGTCTGGTGGACTGGAAGCAGTGCAGCCAGAGCTGCAGCAACGAATCTCGAAGCATAGTTTTCATATCCATTGGGAAACCTGGGATAGGAGGGTGACCCGGCATTGGCTGCCAGCTCTAGTGAGAGAGCCTGACGTACTGTGGGCATTGCAGAGGCGACCACGAATTGCAAAAAGCTCAGGGAGTGCAGCCACAGGGCTCGGAGAGAAGGAGCTGGTGTGTGTGCCAAGGGGAAACCATAAGCTCATTCTTGTGACTGTACAGCGAGGCGGCATGGTCTCGGTAATGCTGGGGCTGTGGGCTGAGCTGTATCTGTCCAACAGAAGCTGTGGTGGGGATGTGTTCCCGAGTTACTGCGGGCTATTTAAACGCAGAGTAACCATTTGCAGGCCATTCTCGTGTTTACATAGGCTAATAGTTATCTCACTGCTCAGTGGGTGATAGATAGCGCAGAGGCATCTGTTAAAGGGCTGGTAATGTGGCAAGAGCAGAGACAGTGCTGCGGGCAACAGGGCAGAGCAGATCAGTCACAGCTCATTAAGGCTACCCTAGATAGTGCTAGGGAGTCCGCTAGTTTGCAGTGGCAAATGCAAGGAAGAAGCTTCCTTCCCTAGTACGGCTTTCAGATTATTATCCCCTATTGTTGTTTCAGGTAAGCAGCGGTATAATAGCAAGAACTTCCCTAAGCACTATGAAGATGGACATCAGAGCCTCACAGTGACTGGTCAGGGTTTTGGGAGCACAAGTGGTGTTCTCCTCTATGCCTCCAATTATAGGATATGTTGAGGGACTGAACACAATGGGCCAACAAATTAATACTTGGCTCTGAGCCTGGTGTGCCCAGCAGGAGTTTGTTTTTTTGACCTTGGCTTGATTTACAGGAGACCAGGCCTGTTGGGAGCCAATAGACGTAGCTTATCCCACCAGTGGAAAGGGGTTTTATGATGGGAGTTGACAAGGTTCATTGATAGAGCTTTAAACTAGGTATGAAGGGGGGTGGAGGGAAACCAAAAAAGGTATTCAGGCTTCTCCCACTCAAAAGGTGGCCCAGCTCAGGTGCATTTACACTAATGCACTCAGCTTGGATAGCAGACAGAAGGAGCTGGAGGCCACTGTGTGAAAAGCTGTTGAACTATGATATAATCACCATCACGGAAACATAGTGGGATGACTCACATAGCTGTGATTGATGGATACCAACTTTTCAAAAGAGATAGACAAGGCAGGAAGGGTGGTGGTGTGGCCCTCTATGTTAAGAAAAAAATGTGAATGTCTGGATGTCTCTATGGCAGACACTGATATCGTCCTGTACTCCCCTTATTAGTTATGGATGTCAGGCCAATAAAAGGTTGGGACAGTGAGTGAGCAATAAGCAATATCATGCTTATTCCTATGGTATTATTTTCAACTTTTGCAGAGAACTATCACACCTTTCTGGTTCACTGTCATCTAAGGCTTGAAATGTTTTAATGTTTTGTTTTGTTTGTTTTGTTTTGTTTTTTGGGGGTGAGGATACCTGCTACATAAGGGGACTTGATTCAGCAATCCATGAAATGCCTTAAAGCCCTGTGACCAAAAGAAGCATGTAGTAAAATATCAATTTTCCATTAAATCCTGTACATCTCCTTAGAAATGTTCAAGTGTGTTGTGATTTTGTAATTTTTGCTCTCAGTATTCCACATCAGTATATCATGTTGGGATTTACAGAGTTACTGCTCAGACAGGGAGTGTAAGGGGGTGGAGCTCCAGGCCAGATGCCAGCAGCTTGCTCTGGCACACTTTATCTTGGCTTGCCACGGATAAAAAGCGTGTGCTTCCCCTGCAGTTTTTATTAATGTCAGATCTCGTATCTTGGATACTCTTGTCTCTCTCAGTTTGTTCAAATTTACTGGATGTAGTAAATTACCATTCCTCCTCAGATCGTTGCTGTTGTTTGTTGTTTTTTTTTAAGACCTATCTGCTATCTCTGTTCCCTTCTCCCTGCTCCCATCCCCCTCTCACCCCCAGGCCCCAGAGCACTTGGCTCTGCTCAGCAGCCTCATTGCCAAAGATGGGGCAGTTTTCTTTTTTCCTTTCTTCTCTCCCTTCTTTCTTTCCTTGTGTCCCTGTCATGGACTTAGGCCTAAAGACAACTCTGTGACAATTACTGGTGGAGAATGCGGGCAATCGAGAATCTCTACTCCGTTGTAAGAGTATTGTACAGAGGACTGGGGACCGTTATGTTCCTTAGAACATATTGGTCTCTTTTTAACTTCATTATGTTCAGTGTCAGAGTTGTAACAGCATATAGCTGTGTAAGGGCACTGATGGAGATACCTCCCTGGTGCCTATACATCCAGGCTAATGTAATAGATGATATGATGTTTGAAGTGGTTCCCAGGTTCTGTTTTTAGGTCCTTATGCATGTTCAGGATGCCAGCTTTGGGACTGTGTTATCAAGTCTCCCTCCTTGTACTCTCCGCAATAGTATTTTACATCATATGGAGGAAGCCTTTCTCAAAACCAGAGGATGTAGAATGTCAGGGAATGTAGAGAGGTTTAGGAAAGAGATTAGAAGCGTGGGGACCCCCAGCATCATGGGATTTTACTCCTGAACACCTATATGAACCTGAGAAACTAAGTGAGTATTTGAGTAAGGGATGGTTGTCAGCGGTTTGTGGGATGGTTTGACCCCGTACTGTGATGATTGAGGCAGGGGACCCACGGGCCCACACCCTGGGGAAGAGAGAGGGGGGAAGGGAAAAAGGGAGAAGGGAGATGGGCCTAGGAACAAAACAGCGGCAACGATCTGAGGGAAGCTAATTTACTAAATAAGATATCAGAAAGCAAAATAACACATATAATACAATATAATTGGAATTGAGGCTAATGAATCAAATAAAATGAGTGAGAAGAGAGATAAATCGAAGGCCTTATGCTAACACTGAAGGCAGACGGCTGCAACAAACACCCAATGCTGAGCTCGATCCCGAAGGGAAGAGAGACGGTACTGTGACCACAGACAGTTTTTGTCTTTCCTTCTGAGCGGAAACATGTAAAAATACAAAGCATCACACAGTCCTCTGTGGAATGTAGTTCATCTTCTCTCCTGAGACAGGCACATCCATAACTATTGATAATCCATGCAGCTGGAGCATTAACTAACTCCCAGTACACTAAATGATATGATGTGGAATATCAATAATATAAAAAAAATCATAAAACCATGACAATGGCATCTCAGAAATATCTGAGGAGGAACAGCCTATATGGGGCTTGGCTCGTGCTTACCAAGCTATATATAATATTATTCTGGAGAGAGACAGTTTCCAAACTGAGGTCCAAACCAAAAGGGGAACCTCCAGACCTGACTGACCACAGGAAGCACCAGTATCAATCTTGGCTGCCCCTGTGCAAGGCCAGAAATGGAAATGGGTGTCCTTGCATCTAGAACAGAAAGAAGAAGAAGCAGAGGAAGAAGAGGAAGATCCAGGCAAGGGGCCCTTCTCAAAACCACCACCACTGAGAAAGGCAACTAAGAAAAGTGAGAGATATGGAGAGGAGAGTGAAGAGGAGGGAGTCACTGTTACCACTGTTTATTGACCCCTGAAAATGTCTGAAATCCAAGGCTCAAGCAACGAGTTTATATGGCATCCAGATGAATCTACTCTCATCTGGTTGCTTTGGTGTTGGGACAATGAGGCCAGTAGTGTGTCCCTAGATGGTAACGAAGCCCACCAACTAGGAAGCATTGCTCAAGACCCAGTTATTGATAGAGAGATTAGTAGATGTCTGAACGAAGTCACCACCCTGTGGGAACGAATGTAAAGCTGTAAAGGAAAGACATCCCCACAAAGATGATATGGAGCATGAGATGAGAAGATGGGATACTGTTGAGAAAGGCATCCAATATTTGAGAGAAACAGCTGTGGTGGAAATGCTGTATGATCCCATGTTTGTTCTGAACTATCCACACCAGGACCATGATTCTGAGAGAGTAAGGAGTACACCCAAGATATGGTGGAAGCTCTCAGTGACAGCACTGGAAAAATACACCAGTACACTAGTAACAACGTTTAATAGATACGAGGACCAACACAGAAGACTTCCAGTTTTTTATCTAATTCTTACACTTCAAAACTTTGAACAAAAATTACTGCCATCACATGCTTCCATTTCATCCATAACAAATGTCACAGAAGGACTAGATAAAGTGGATTAGGTGGTAGATAAAATGGAAAAGAGACAGGAAGTCATCCCAGAGGAATTATCCCTAGTGATTAATAGGGATGAACCTGTTACAGTATCAGAAACACCTGATGAAGACCAGGATGATCCAAAGAAAGAGCTGTTCAAACTGATTAATGCCTCAGCTATCAAAGACAAATGCCTTCCTGCTCGAGCAAATAATAGCAGTAACTCTATGTTGCATGCTGCCTTGTGGAGTTACTTACATGAGAATGGAGAAGACATGAAGTAATGGCATAAAAAAACCCTCCTGCACTACAAACACGGGTGAGAGAATTACAACATAAATCAACCACCGATGAAATTGCTCCATCACTGCAGGTAACCAATAGAGGGGCCCTGCCCCAACCAGGGGAGGGAAAGGGATAATAGAATGTGTGGATTCGATGGCCTGGCACATCAGAACCACAAAAATCACATATAAGATACCAGTGGACACTGGTGCACAGTGCACTCTAAGGCTCTTGAGTTATAAAGGGACAGAATTGATTTATATTACTGGAGTGACTGGGGGTTCTCAGGAGTTGTCTGTGTTGGAAGCAGAAATAGACCTCACTGGTAAAGACTGGCAGAAGCATCCTATAGTGACCGGACAGGGGCTCCATGTATAGATGGAGCCATGTAATCTCTGTATAGATTATCTCAGAAGGGGACATTTGAAGGATCCCAAGGGATACTGATGGGCTTTTGGAATAGCTGCTGTAGATACAGACAACATTAAACAGCTGTCTGAGTTGTCTGACCTGTCAGAAGATCTGTCTGCTGTGGGGGTACTAAAAGTAAAAGAGCAACAGCTAGTGCTGCCAAAGATGGGGTAGATTTTTTTTTTCCTTCCCTCTCTCCCTCCTTTTTTCTCCTTGTGTCCCTGTCACACTTAGACCTAAAGATAACTCCGTGATAAAGCGTACTAAATATTGATTTTAATAATACCACCACAATTTCACAGCATTTCAGATACTGGGAGATAGAACTTGCTGTGTTTTGAATCAAATAATTACCATTTTAGCATTTTATAAAAGCTATTTTGATTTCTTCTTCTAAAAAGACAGTGAATCTTACAATTTATTTTATAGTATTACAGTATCTCTGTGTTTATTGCTTCATCAGCATATAAATTAACATGGAATTCACAAGCATGTTCTTAATATATTCTGCTTAGTGGAAATAAACTTTATGGAGTAAAAGGTTAATTTTTAAATAACAGATATTTTCATGAGCAGTGCAAACTGATTTTCCAAGATAAACTGCAAAGGTTGTTTCCTGGAGAATACATCAAAAATCTATATTGTTAGTAAACTATAAATGAAAAAATAATTGCTAAACTATGGGAAAAGAATCTGGTACTCATTACTCTGCTATCTGAGGAAACTGAGGAGGATAAATGAATGTGTTAAATAAGATACCAGTTAGTAGAAAACGATACATTCACCTATTCAAAGCAAATCTGTACTAATATTAAAGGCATCTATAGTCAAATTATCAGGAAACAAACTGCTCTAGCTGCACATTTATACCCAATTTTTTCTGCTCCTCATTATATTCTGAAAAGAGTAGCTTTGTTTTGGATGAAAAAAAACAAGTGTAAAATTATTTGTTTTTGATAAAACAAAGTTGTACTTATGGTAATAAAGTGGTTGCTTTAAAGAAGTCAGTAGACTCCAATTGCTTGACGTTCATGAAAGTGAATTCATTCTACCTGTCTTCTGACACTTGTGTGACCACCTGTTTCAATAGCTCAGTCTCTTAATTATTTGACAAAAAGAGAATTAAGAACACTTAAAATCAGAAGCACCTTATTCATTACCTTCTTTGACAATTAAGTGGCAAACAACAACAGAAACAAAACCAACAAGGGAGAAATTCGGACTTTAGTCTTTGATTCAGTAGAATGCTTAAGTACAACCCTAAGTGCTTTACCAAATAAAATCTTCATGCATGAATTTATTTAAGACCCTAAGTGGCCTTGAAATCCCTGGAAATTGAAGTCGCCATTCTTTACAGAGCTATGACTTATGATGGATCTCACGAAGAGATAAAGTACTTAATCATAGAGCTGAAGGCCCATAGAGTCATGTGGCCCCCTAGTCAAATAGAACAGTAAATCTCCATGACACAGCAGGGCTAAGAGCACTGGTGAATTAATATCTTTTGCACTGAAAATGAAGGCTGTCGGAGCACCAGGGTAGGTCCTGTGTATTGCATGATATTTTTAGATGACTGCAAAATTTCAATGAAGATGCAGTCATTAGAGTTGAAAGTACAGACTTCAAAACATTTTGGTGCCTAGCTTTTCTAGTCAATTACATCTCTATGCATTTTTGAGAATGCATCTAATGTGTATTTTAAGAATATAATTCTAAAAAGTATAAGGTTCAATAAGCCTACTTAGAAATCTTTATCCAGAAGACTGAGAAGCTGTCATACAATTCAATTTAATGAACTCATTTAGTACTTACAGTTTTTAATGGCACCCAGCATATGTAATGTAAGTATGAATGCCATTTATGAAACCAGTATAGAGGTGTGTGCTAATGGTATGTATACAGAAGACGATAGCTGGAAGCAGATTGCTTTTATCAATGCAATACTTTTTAAAAATTATATTTGATAAGTATTTATATTATTTACTGGTTTCTAAGATTAATTAAATAAGGTCCTAAGCAAATCCACCTTTGACTACACAAAATACATGAAAGACCTGAAAGGATAGTTCAGATTTTCTAAAATAACATGTTGAAAGCTGATCAAACAGTAAAAGATGTACACCTAAATAAGGTAGAACAACAGCTATTATTGTGTAGTTCTCTAGCAGTATTACATAGGTTCATAGGTTCATAGGTTCATAAGGTTGGAAAGGACCTACAAGATCATCTAGTCCAACCATCCTCCTATCATTATCCCTACCCAACTACTAAATCAAATCCCTAAACAGTCTAGAAAATTCCCTATTACAGTCAAGAAAATACCTATTCAATATTTTGGTCAAGTTTTTGTCCCTAAAGAAATACCTTTCCCTTAGTAGCTGGAAAATGGCATTATATCCATATGTAGTACATCAAAGTCAAATCATTTTTATAGCACAAAGCGGCCATATGAAATACATGTCAGCTTTATTTAATAACTTCTTGCAGTGGACTTTTCATGGGGGCAATTATACTCATCTTTGCCTTAAGGAAAGACAACTATTCTCCTTTTTTTTCCCCCCTATGGTTCCCTTCTCTGTAGTATTCCAGTATTTCCAGAGATCCAGGATAAGATAAATAGAGACTGACAACTGATGGATGCTTTCTGTTTGTATTTTTCAGTCTTGGAAGTCCAACAAATCAACATCACTGAAAACCTACTGCTCAAGGGATTGTCATAGATATTTGCCTGTTTCTGTGGCAGTGCCCAAGAAGAACCACATGTGACTGAATCTACAGTTCCCATTATGATATACACGCCTGCCCAGTTTAGGGTGTGGATAAATTACTGTTGCTGTTTTGTTAATATGATTTAATAGCATATTCCAATTATTATTGTTTCTGAAATTATAATAACAAAACGTGGGTTTGTTGCTAGTCTATTCTTTTGCACAGTAAAATACATTTATTTAGATTAACTTGGTAGTGCTTTCATCATGCAGTAGCCTTACTCTAAACTACAAGGAGATATCAGCCTAATAATATTCTAGAAAAAAAACACTTTCTGTGTAGGGCTACATACATTTATGAAGGTTCTAGATCAAGTTTAGTGTATGAGATATAATATCCTTCTTTGACTTGCATTTTGCAACTTAGTGAAGTGTCCCTATGGTCTTTGATTATCGCCATGGAAAACTGGTTTTAGAAGTCAACATAAACCCTTGGATTAAATGTAGTCATAAGAAAACAGGTATGAGAGACATGGAGATGTCTCCTGTATCAAAGGGCTCAGGTTGTATGATGTTTTCTCCTTTTTCTATTAGAAGACAAACTGTGCTATAAAAGCATAATCAGCTATTCCATTATGAATATTGAATTGGAATTAAACTATAAGGATTCTATATGATTCTGTAAGGAAAGAAAATCTGACATTTGCTTCCTTTTCACTAAAGAAAATTTTTATTCTGTTTCAGATTGTCAAAAAATTGATAATCTGTAAATAAGGTTAGATAACTATCATTTAATGCTTTAAAATATTGTTTGAAATGACAACTAAAAAGCGAGTCTGCAAGGAAGTTTATAGCATAGTCTTAACAGGAAGGTTCATAGGTTCATAGGTTCATTAGGTTGGAAAGGACCTACAAGATCATCTAGTCCAACCTCCTGTCACTATCCCTACCCAACTACTAAATCAAATCCCTTAGCACCTCATCTAAGCGCTTCTTGAACAGTGCTAGGGATGGTGCCTCAACCACCTCCCTAGGCAGGCCATTCCAGTGCCTGACCACTCTTTCAGAGAAAAAATGTTTTGTATATGTTCTAAAAAGTACAGACAACATACTTGCAGATAATTTGGTTTTATATCATCACATCATCTATAGCTATTGCCATCATTTTATATCTACAATAGAGAACAGCTGCCTATGTTTTGCATAACAATAATGATAGCTATCAATCCTTAGCTGACCTAACTATTTTAGAACAGGAATACAAAATTGTTATTTCTTTAAAGAGGTGAGAAGAAAGGATCCTGTTTAGAAATAAATGCTTCTTAACATATGCTATACATAAAACTTTGGGGGAAATACTTGCATAAACTTAGTGCTAAGAAAGGCAGTTAACAGAGAAAGTTTTAAAGTTTGAACACTTGAGAGGGGAAAGTAATTTATGCAAAAGATGCATCACTGACTCACGTTTGTAGCATATATACATTCCTAACATAATGGTGCTTATGCAATACAAGTGAAGTTATTATTTACCTCTTACTAAGGCCTAGACATTACAGAGGGCAGTTGCCCCATGTACCTGTACAAGCAAAAAAACTGAAAACTCGCAAGAGAGGTAATTTTATTTTCCTTGAACATCAGAAAAAATGAAACCTATTTCCTACATCTGTCCTGTGATTAATTGTGGTTTCTGCTCAAAGTTTTCATTGTTGGCTGAAGTATTTACAAGGCCTATCTGGGTACGTCTATAAGACCTCTGATTCAGCAGCCTTCCAATACTTCCAAGGTTCTAGTTGTAGCTTTCTCATCCACTTCTATAAGAACTACATCTTTTCTTCTTTTTGTTATCCATGTAAAGAAAATCCTATGATACATCCAAAACAGCTTTCATCACAAGTGCCTCATTAACCAGAATTCTAGGTATACATGTCATCAGAGGTCATCTGTGACATATTCTGAAGCGTGAACTTTTGAATAAATTCATAGTTAATATTTCATCTTCTCTATGAGACAGGGTAACTGTAGGTTCCTCTTTTCTATTAGCTGCTTTCAAAAAACATGTTAAAAAACACCTTTCAAAAAAATGTGTCCAGCATTTTTTCACTGCAGTCTAGACTGAATTAAAAAATGTATTGAGGATGAAGCAATTAAAGGCTGAAAAGTTGTGGTTTAAACCTTCAGGTAGCTAATCACACAGTTGTTTGCTCACTCCCCTTACTTCCCAGTGGGATGTGGGAGTGTTTTCTGATCACCCTGCAACTGATACTCAGCTTGGCCCCTGAGCAGCAGAAGAGTGCCAGATAATCTACTATCCTCTTCAGAACTCCTTCTGCATGATGTCATATGGTATGCAATATTCCTTTGGCCAGTTTAAGTTAGCTGTCCTAATTTTGTTCCCTCCCACCTCCTTGGTCCCTTCACTGTGAATGGCTTTAGCTCTGTACAACGCTGCTCAGCAGCAACTATAAACATTGTTGTATTTTCATTGTTATTTGCCTCCTAGAACCAAAATATAGCATAATGCCAGACACAAACATATTTCTTACAGGGCGCTAATCTGAAGAGTTAGATGTTGAATGAATAAAAACCAAACAAAAACTGAATATGATCACTAGGATTGAAAACTTTTTTTCTTCTTACTGACATATATGGAGTGAATAGCTTCAAATATAGGTTGAAAAATTCTTGGTAAGCAGTGTTTCATGCAACCTACTACTCATTTGTAATAACTTCATCCAGAAAACTGATCATAAAACCGAACAATACAAAGAAATTGACTTTAGTATAATGTGCAGATTGAAGTATCTTCCTGTTGAAAGAAAATGTGAGTATAGACATTTATGCCAAAGACAATGCAGGAAGTGTTGAGTCTAGAGACAGATTTTAATTGCAATTAGTAAAAAAATCCAATTAAAAAGCTATGTCTGGAAATTCTTCACTGTGATGGATAAAATTGATCTCGGACTTTAACACTGACGAAGGCAATCAAAAAACACTAGCAAAGCAACAACAACAATAAAAACAAATGCAAAACACTAAATAATTTAAATAATAATAATAATTCCAGATGGTTATGATTTTGACTGTGTCAGTGGAAAGAATATTGTGAATATTTTCTTGATCTCACAATGTATTGGCTGTAGGTTATGTTAGACTTTCTACTCAAAAGGACAGCTGTGATTTCTAAATCAAATATTCAGATAAATAGGAGCAAATGTTTATGAAAAAGACAAGTGTTACAGTAATTCTACACAAGATAGACAGTGTTTACGAGCAGATGCTGACATTGTTGAAATTGCAGCATTTCTGTATGTTTGCCACAAAGGCCTACCAATGAAACGACAATTTCCTGCAAGGAAGTATATCAAGTGTTAATACAGAGACTATAGACAAAATGATATCACACAAAATGTGAACTTTCCTCCTTGTTGTATTTCAATTCCAGAAATAATTCATGATGAAATGTTGTAAATGTTTGAAGGCGAAAGGTCAAGAATAAACTCTGAGAATGTGTACATGCGGAGTTCTACATGCAGATTGTACTGCTTTGGTCCTAGTCCTGATATTTAACTTTCTCTGTAGTATAAGCATTTCTGTTTTATTACTGTCAAAATGAGATTTTACAGGACTGCTTGAGCCTGCAAACAGCCTTCAGTTCCCATAATTTAAAACAGTATATAACGTGGAAGAATAACAAGAAATCAGAAATGTGATCAGAAATCAGTCTCCTAACCTAACAAACATCTCAAAATTCTAACTGATTTTAGTGAGGTTAGGAAATGCCTAACACAGAGAATACTGTGTTAAAAGTGCATTAACAACTTTTTTTTTTTATGTTATTCAATCATATTCAGGGGAACATGAGTGAAAATCTGTTGTAGGAAATGCTATCGGAGACCTTTTATCCCATGAGAAAGCCACTAGAGTCTTTGATCTGCAAATGAACAAAGTGAAAATATCAATTGTGTTTTGTAGTTGCTATTGTTTTTGTTCTTTTCATATATAAGTCATGAAAGGTTCATTTCTCTCAAAGGACAGTGCAAAAGCTGTGTAAGGAAAGGAATGGTGAATTGAAATCTTAAATGATATTATAAGAAGACCCTATGATTATACTGTTTGTTGCCAAGAGTAGGAAGAATGCATCAAGTCCATCTATTTTAGAGGTAGCTTCTCCATATAGAGTTAAATTCTGTGATAGTTGAGATTTTTTTTCATTGTTTTCTTAATGAATTAACACAATTTGTGTGGTCTTAAAACTGAGTACAGTTAAGTCTCAATAAATTCTAAAGCATTTTATGATATATTATCATTTATTCTGGTTAATAGCCCTTCCACCAAAAACTATTTTTTTAGCTTTTTTTAACAGCTCTGTGACATACATGTTAATAATGAATGAAATTAGTTAATATTATCTCCTTCTGTAATATTCCTTCCTTTTTTTTTTTTTTTTTTTGTTCATCATACTGATAATAGTGCAGAGCATGCAAGAAGTTTATAAAGACTGGTCTCAGAAAGGCATCACACTTTTTATCAAATCTGAAATCACAACTGTGCACCTTAAAATTCTGTATGTACCCCATGTTAAAGTTACACATGTATCTCACCCATAAATACTGTCATTATACTTAACCTTTGCAGGTATATCAAATATTATTACCATCTAAAAAACATAGTTCTTATTAAAAAGAATAATAAACTATACATCAATACAGAATTTGAACCATGCATGAAGTACTAATTTAGGTTACAAGAATCTAAGATTAGACTCAGTGCAGATATGCTTAGAAGTTTTCTTCTAAAACTCATAACTTCCTTGCTCTGCTTCCAAAACTAGGAACAGGTGTCTAGTGGTGAATATATTTATAGTAGTTGCTTAAATCAGTGGAGATCTACAATTTGCCATGGTAACCTCAACATGGAATCTAGTGCCACTTAAGGTAATCTCCAGTCCTTACCTCAGAAAGGCTCAGATTTCCCCATAGGTTCTTATTAAATCTGGCAGCCTTTGTTGATGTCTTGAACACTCACATATATCTCAAATATCACTATATATAGGGAACAGAATTGAACTCCCAAATTGACATCAAGGTAGCAACTAAATTTAGGATTTAAATAGGAAACAGCAGCTTTTCCTCTGTGTATGCTGAGAAAGCCTAATGAAGATTGGCAGGATCTTTTCAGTCAATAGGAGCAAATAGGTTTGTCTAGGATGTAATTCATCTCCTGACAAAATATTTCTTTACCAGATAAATCATGCCCACTTAATTTTAAAATTCTAAGTTAGGAAAATAGAACCTTTCTCTGAATACTTTAAAGGGAAGCTCGTTTGCTTGAATAATTACCTTCATTAGGAAAATAAGACATTTCTGGGTCTGTTCAGAAACATAACTCTTAAGTTTCTTGGGAAATTTAGTTAAATAGGAAGGTATATAATAAATAGAGGGGTTTTCATGTGAAAAATATTTTAGATGTAGTTCTGGACTAGTTTTGAACTCATTTCTCTTTGAGTCTTTTTAGCAGCTATTGCCTTACTATTTCAACACACGATAGAGGGAGTTTACTGCCTAATGAAGGGTTATAGATTCCAAGCCAGTGGCTGACTTCATAGAATATGACACACTGACTTTAGGTATTGATATCCTAAACAACCCGTATTACCGCTATCTAGAATTTCAGCCAGTAAGACAATAAATAGGTAGAGAGAGAGAGAGAGAGAGAGAGCGACAACTACATACAAGTGAAAACAGGAAGATCCTATGAAAGACAATCTTTAACATTTTTACCCTCTGAAAATGTGAGAGAGGATGTCAGTTTCTTCCTCTGGCAGGCACCTGTGGGCTTTATGATAGAACATTGTTTCTACATAAAGTGCTTTTGGACGGTTTATTTAAACTCTCTCTGTTGCTTGCTCTCCCCTCTCTCCTCTGTTGCTTGCTTGGGTGCCAAGACTTGCACTAAATTGCAGTTTCCAGTGGATGAATGACTGTCATGCCAATTTGTTTCTGAGATAGTATGCCTTGAAAATACTGTTACAACAAGTACAACCCTAAACAATTTTGTCTACTGCATTTTAATAATCACTATATGCTGAATCTACAATATAGATTTGAGGCTGTTATTCCCACAGATTAACTATTTCTGTAATGATATATACCATAGGGAGCAATTATTGATCAATTATTATTAACTCTGTTTTGTATTTTGGCACCTCCCTTCCACAATAGATTGCTAAAACAAGTCTTGATTGCAACATTTTATTCTGCAAATACTGCAGCTTGTTTTCCAAAATGTTTATCACAGTCTTACAGAAGTGAGGAAATAGTCAATGTATGCAGCTCACAAGTGTATTAAAATAATAGATTGGGTTCTTTTTTGCTTTTGATCATGTTTACAATATTTTTTCTCCAAATAATTTTGCAGTAAGGAGGTTTTTTTTAGCTTTTCATATCTTAAATAAAAGTTCCCTGTCCATAGGACCACTGACTTTTCTCTTATTTCTCAGTATGTAACATTGATCTGATAAATTAGTTTTGCATGGATGTTGATCAGTAATTCCTTGTGCCCCCTTGAAGGCAGTGGCAAGAATGAAAATTTCAAGCTTCCAAAACAGCCAGATCTGTCCAAGTAACACAAGAGATTATCCGTCTTTAGTAGTTTCTAGTAGTTCTAAGTAAATACCTAAGACAAATTTTCCCTCTCTAACACCTGAGGTTTGTAGCAAAAATACAACTACATCTTATAGAAATTCATTCAGTTATATGTAACTGATTCTGACAATAAAAAAAGCCTCTGTATTTTATTGGAAGCATTTGTATAAGTAATATTCAGTTTGAATGGTGTTCAGACTAAATATACCATTATTTAGAAACTTGATAATGTTTCTTCTAACAGGGTATAATAAAATTTTGGTTTGATTTGGCCCCAATGGAAGATTATATACAGATATTTGGAAGTAATTATACTTTATGTATTATATAATAATTATATATTATATATTTATACATGGATAGGTAAAATCTGTACCTGAATAAACTATGCAGAATAACTTTGATAAAAAGGCAGTTAAATAATGTAGAACATTTGTGACTGTGTAAATTTCTTGAAGAATTCCTGATTGAATTGGGACCTTTTTGATGTAATGCTAATGGTAATACATACTCTTTAACAGGCAATTTCACTGAAGATTCAAAGTATGAATCTAAATAAAGAGTGAATGTTTCAAAGGAACATCATCCAAACAATTAGCTAAAGGACTGTATAGTTAGATAAATAAGGAAGAATTTAAATGTCATACTTGTAAGACAAATTATTATGCATCCTAATTTCATAGATGATACCTTACGAAGAACATCAGGTTCCACTAACAAACCAACTGATAGGTAGGTGTCTGATAGAAACTAGGTCTGTTAAGAAACTGATTCATGCCTTTTAAAATATGTAGATAACGTGAAAATGTATTAACTTTTAACCTTACTTCACATCATTAGATATTTTAAAATTTGTATTAATAAATGGAATGTGGGACTGATTTTACTCATGGAATTTATACTGATACTTGGTCTTAACAGGAGTAAAATATGACTGCAGAAAAAAAATTTACTGTTGTTGAAAATGACATTTACATAAAAAATGGATTTTGAGAGGTATAGTTCTCTTAAAAGCTAATAATTCCCCTGCCCTAATTTATGTTTGGATAAAGTAGATTTGAAAATGATAGTGACTATTACCAAAGATCTTAAACTTGTCTCATTATAAACAGATGAGTATCTTCAAACACATAACTGAACAAGTTGTACACAAATAAATGTGGGTGCATGGAATCAAGATCAAAATCAATGCAGTAGGCCAAATTCTGAGTCAAAATTTGGCACACAGTATATTTACAAGTAATATGTATTATGTAACTTGTTCAACATCTTCATCAATGACCTTGATAAGGGGATAGAGTCCACAAAGCTGGAAGGATTGGCTGACATGCCTGAAGGCTGTGCTGCCACAGAGCGAGATGTGGACAGGCTGGAGAGCTGGGCAGTTAGAAACCGGATGATCCAAGAGATCCCTGTCTTTTTCTGTACGGGGGAGCCCAGAACTCGGCACAGTACTTCAGATGAGGCCTCACCAGGGCAGAGTAGAGGAGGAGGATCACCTCCCTCCACCTGCTGGCCACGCTCTTTTTAATGCACCCCAGGATGACATTGGCCCTCTTGGCCAGCAGGGCACACTGATGACTCATGGCCAGCTTGTCATCCACCAAGACACCCAGGCTCCTCTCCTCAGAGCTCCTCTCAAGCAGGTTATCCCCCAGTCTGTACTGGTGCATGCAATTATTCCTCCCTAGGTGCAAGACTCAACACTTGCTTTTGTTAAACCTCATCTGGTTTCTGACTGCCCAGCTCTCCAGCCTGTCCAGGTCTCGTTGAATGGCAGCACAGCCTTCCGGCATGTCAGCCATTCCTCCCTGCTTTGTATCATCAACCAACTTGCTGAGGGTGGACTCTATCCCCTCATCAAGGTCATTGATGAAGATATTGAACAGGACCGGATCCAGCACCAACCCCTGAGGAACACTGCTAAGTACAGGCCTCCAACTGGACTCTGCACAACCGATCACAACTCTCTGATCTCTCCCAGTCAGCCAGTTCTCAACCCACCTCACCATCCACTCATCTATTCCACACTTCCTCAACTGTGTTAGAAGGATACTGTGGGAGATGGTGTCAAATGCCTTGCTGAAATCAAGGCAGACTACATCCACTGCTCTCCCCCCAGCCACCCAGCCACTAATGACATCATAGAAGGCCACCAGTTTGGTCAAGAACTACCTCACCCTGGTGAACCCATGCTGTCTACTCCTGATAACTCTCTTTTCTTCCAACTGCCAGGAGACAGCATCCAGAACAAATGTTCTATCACCTTTCCAGGGACGGAAGTGAGGCTGACTGTCCTGTAGTTCCCTAGATCCTTTTCCTTGCCCTTTTTGAATACCAGAGTAACGTTGGCTGTCCTCTGGTCTTCAGGCACCTCTCTCATTCTCCAAGACCTCTCAAAGATGATAGAGAGCAGTTCAGCAACCATGTCTGCCAACTGCCTCAGCACACGTGGATGCATCCCATCGGGGCCCATAGATTTACATACATTGATTATAGCCTAGACTCTCACAGACTATCTCCTCCCTCACCAAAAGAGACCCTTCCATTCCCCTGACCCTCGCCCCCATGGTCTGGGAGTCCTGAGCGGGAATTCCCACAGAGAATACAAAGAAGGTGTTTGGTTCCACCTTCTCTGTATCCTCTGTTAATGGAACACCCCCTCATTTAGTAGTGGACCCACATTTTTCTTAGTCTTTCTTTTACTGTTGGCATACTTAAAGATTGTTATCCTTTATCTCTTTTGCTAGATTTGCCAATTCCAGGTTGGCTTTGGCCTTCCTCATCGCATCCCTGTGGGCCCTGAAAACATTCCGATATTATTCTCAAGAGGTCAGACCCTTTTTCCACATTTCATGAACCTTTCTCTTCCATTTGAGTATATGCATGAGCTTCTTGCTCATCCACACGGGTCTCCTGCTACCCTTGCCTGATTTCTTACTCACGGGGTTGAACAGATCCTGAGTTTGGAAGAAGTGCTATTTAAATGCTGACCAACACTTAATCAGCATTTGATCAGCTTTTTGAATACTCTGCACAGTGCTGCTCCAGACTCTAGCTGAAAGCAGTGGTCTAAAGCAGTTGGTCCTTTGCTTTCATGAGTCATCCAGACACAGTTTGGGGGTTAATTATAGTATAAATTATAGCTAATGTTTCATTACAAAAATAATTACTGACTTAAAGTGAACAAACCGGAATTACTAAGTACATAAATCCTTGAATGATCGATAGTTTCCTGTTATTGTTGTAGACACAGAATGATTGTAGAGGATATTAGTATAAGATGACATAATGCTGGCAGTCTAATATTATATTTTTGCTACAGTCGTTCAGTCATATATTTCTTTCTGCACTTTGTATAGTTTGAGTCATAAGGTTCTTTGTTGTTTTTTCTTTTCATTCTATTTATTTTTTTTTCACTCAGTGATTCATGCAAAAAAAAGACAATTTAACTGAATTATCTCAATAGCTGTGCTTATTGAATTAAGGAAATTAAAGAGTGGCTTATACAGCAGGATTTAAAACTTACTGTTGATGTGCAAACAACTTCTTTTCATTCTAATGAGATAGCTTACCAAACCACTGATACTTACTTTACCATCTTATCATGACATACTGTAACAACCATACAAGCTCACTAAGCTGTTTGCATTAATAAAATGCTATGGAGAGAATACCATAAGATCACGTATATAGATATTTAAAATTATGCACATGTTTTTAAATGTATATTTACGTACATACAAATTTGCATGGAATATTATAGTTGACATAGTGGTCATTACATCTGAACTCTGTCTGAACTGTGTTCCTGTGGTTCTTAGTGTTTTAAGATAAAGAAAGTACTTGCTCACAGTGTACTGAGTTTGTCTTTGAAATAATACAAAACTATTGACAGAAGACTCACCTAACAGCAGAACCAAGATCAGGTGTTGAGGGTTATTATCTTCTTCTAGTCTTGAAGCTATGTGAAATGTCCGTTAATTGAAAATGGTAATTGTTCCACATAACGACATCAACTGTTTCATTCTAGGAAATATGCTGCTCTTAAATTAATAGCCATTGATCCAGAGGTATTTAATGATTCTTCTCCATCCTTTTTGTAAATTATACAGCCATCAGTCCTTGGAACAAAACCTATTTCACCATTTTTATTGACCATTCTTTACCGAGTTACCTGTCTTCCTGTTCAGATATACACTAAAATAGCTCTATCCATCTGAATGTATGTCAAAGCAGAATGAACCACCTAACTTTCAATATACCTACAGACTTTTACTATAAATACTTGAAATGAAAATGGTTTAGTACAGAACATTTATGTGGTTATTACTGCCGAATATGATGAACTAGTTTTTCCACCTGGCAAAGTTCTTTTGTGATTGTAAAAATTGTTAAAATTTAAGTGGTAAGCTCCAGTCATATTTAACCCTCATTTTGATTTCATATGAAGGACTGAACAAAATCTGATTTTAATTTCCCAAAGGCTTATGTTTCTAGAACAATCTATTTGAGCAACAAATGTCAGAAATTTGTTATTTGATAGAGAATAATTCCAAAAGATTTTGCTTTGCTGAGCTGTTATTTTGGAATCCCAATAAAGAAATTAAGTTCCCTACTTAAAGATAGTTTTCATTCCTTGTGTATGAATAAAATAATTGTTAGAGAAAAACAATTATATAATCTGAATAAGCCATTGAAAACATGAATAGAGTTTTTTCTCTATATAAAACTCACAATCATATGTATTTTTGTAAATCAGAAATTCAATCATTAATTTATTTTCAATAAATCAAATTATTTTTCTCAGTACTGAATAGGAGGGAAGGTTTATATTCAAACAGGCTGCCCAGAGAGATGGTGGATGCTCTGTCCCTGGAAACATTCAAGTTCAGGCTAGGTTTGACTCTGAGCAACCTGATCACAGAATCACAAAATCACAGAATTGTAGGGGTTGGAAGAGACCTCTAGAGATCACGGAGTCCAACCCCCTGTAAAAACAGGCTCCTTAAACCAGGTCGCAAAGGTAGGCATCCAGGCGGATCTTAGAAGGAGACTCCACCACCTCTCTGTGCAGCTGTGCCAGTGCTCCGTCACTGCACTGTGAAGAAGATCCCATGCATATTTGTGCAGAACTTCCTATGTACCAATTTGTGGCCATTTCCCCTCGTCCTATAGCCACACACTGCTGAGAAGAGTCCAGCCTCGTCTCTTTGCCTCCCGCTCCTTAGGTATTTCTAGACATGGACCAGATCCCCTCTGATGCTTCTTTTTTCAAGGCTGAACAAACCCAGATCTCTCAGCCTTTCCTCATAAGGGAGATGTGAGCTAGTTGAAGATTTTCCTGCTCATTGTGTGGGAGTTGCACTAAATCAGTCCTAATTTGTAACTTTCACCTTCACTCCTATATCAAAAAGTGTTATATATTAAAAAAAAAAAAAAAGTTTAAAGTCCAGATTGAAATTTATATCAACAAGGAATTATGAAAAAGACAGAAATGCAATCCTTTAAATTAATATATAGTAGTATCTGGTTATGCAGTGCCCTAGATTCCTCCTTTGATCTCAGAAGAAAAAACTCTACATTTCTGTATTTAATGGCTTCTGCTTACAGTGGATTGCAATTTAAGATAAACAGCAATTACCAGCAGAAAACAATAGTCTTCTATAACATGATTCTTTGATATTCTTTTTCAAAGAAGTTTATTGCACAGAGCTTTCACATGTCATCATAAGTTGCTGTATTTTTGTCTTTTGTTATGTATTAATAGACAGTTTGTCCTGGTTTCAGTCGGGCCAGAGTTCATTTTATTCAGTGTCTGATATGATGCCATGTTTTTTTCCTTAGGAGAAAAATGATGTTGATAACACACTGATGTTTTCATTTCCGAGCAGTGCTGTATAAAGCCAAAGACATTTCAGCTTGTCATACTGTCTTGCCAGTGAGGGGGCTGGGGGGCACAGGGGATGGGAGGTGGCAGAACCTGAACAGCACTAGTTGCTAAAGCTGGGCAACTTTTTACATCATTTATGCCTACAGAAGTGAGCACATGCGTAGTTCATCCCAATTTTACTTACTCTTTCTCCTTGAGTAAATTTCAGATACATAATTACAAATTAAGTGTAAATCAGACTTAATTGAATTAGATGGTTTGATGGTTATTCAAAGCAGAGCAGTTTTGAACATGCAGATGAGTAGAGAGGAAGGATCCACTGGTGATACTTCAGCTAATGAAGCCAAGAATAACCTTCTTAGTGGCAAGGGGACGTTGATCATTTGTATTTAACTTCATGTCCAGTAGGGCAGTCAGTTCCTTTTCTTCAGAGCTGCTTTCCATCTGGATGGCCTGGAATTGTTCCTCCCCAGGTGCATGACTTACATTTCTATTTGTTGTACTTTCATCCTACCTCCCCAGGTTGTCAGTTTCTTCAGAGTTTTAGGAAATTTGTACCACTTATGCAAATTTTTAGAGCCTTGAGACTTGATTCAGATTATCTGAAAATATTTGAATGTGTAAGCACAACTCTAAGTGTGTTGCTTTCATTAATAAGCCTTGAAGATCAAAGCACTTTCTGGCCTTTGGAGCTTTATCTCTTTAAAGCTTACATTAGCAGCCAAAGAATGACTCTCTCAAAGTAGTTTCACATTAAAATATCATAAAAATAACATTAATTATAGAGATGAAGATTACAGATGTAGATTATGGCTAAACATTGAAAGTGCTAAGCAAATCTACAAGATAGCAGTAATGACTTAATTAAAACAAAATGTGTCTGTATTGGAGTACTGCAATAAAATAAGACTGACAATCCACGGCAAATAGTAAGAAAAACATGAACCATTCAGCTGAAGCATGTAATAATAGCATGAAATAGATTGGCTTGGGTAAGTATAATTTATGCCAAGCTTAAACATTAGCATTATTATGGTTGCCAAAAATTTAGAATATGTTGGCTTTAGAGTGTGAGGTAGTTTAGAGGGTAACTACCAATTACATAAAAATTGAGTCATACATATAAACGAGTTAATGTTTTATTTCCTCCCATGGCCAAGCTGGCTGTGATACCTTTGCAATAGACTCCATTAGCTCTACATCTTTATTAGAAGAGAAGCTGCCTTTTCCTAGTTATCAAATGAACTGAGATGATCTCAACAGGAATCATTGCAAAGTTGGTGCCAAGACGGAGCTACATTGAAGCCTCTTCACACTGGGTGACATTCTACTTGTCCATACTTGGCCCATGCTCAATGTTCTTCAGTTTCAACTATCAGTAATTTGTAAGATAGATTGTTGGCATTTCAAGTATTGCATGAGATTCCCACTGCAAAGATTAAAGGGACATACATTCTCTCTCAGTTGTGGGAGGGATTAAAAATAGTCTCTTTTTATGGTAATTCATTCTATGCCATATTTGGATAGAAAGATGACACAGAATATTTCTCAATGGAGATACAAATAGCAGCACTTGCAGTTACTGTAATGATCATTGCTACCACTTTACCTGCTCTGCTCCTGTCACAAGCACAGAAATTGATTCAATTAGGTAGGATTTTGATAGGACAAAGGGGAATTAATTTAAACAAAAAGAGGGGAAATATAGTTTGGGTGTTAGGAAGAAGTTCTTCCCTCAGAGGCCAATGAGGCACTGGCACACACTGCCCAGAGAAGCTGTGGGTGGTCTACCCCTGAAAGTGCTCAAGGCCTGGTGGAATGGGGCCCTGGGCAGCTTGATCTGGTGGAGGTTTGGAGCTGGATAGTTTTTAAGTTCTCTTCCAACATTAGCTTCCTGTTATGTCAAAGAGATGTAGTGAGATTTCTCAAAAATCCTGGTTTTCTGAACTATAGAACGCTTGTGTTGCATCAGACATCACATCATCTATATGAAAACTGAGTATATCTATTTCATGTTCCATGTTGTTGTTAGTCAATTAGAATAGATAAACTGTAGGATTATCTGTATTGTCTGATCCTGTGAGCATATTTTTTTTTTAACATAAAAAATAATATAATTACTTCAAATCATAAAAATTAAATTAACTTCAGAATTTTTTCTACTGTTGGAAACTGCATCATTTCGGTAGTAATCTATAATTGTTTATTAATGAGAGAAAAAAAGGGCTCTAATTTAGATGCAGTGCAGACATGAGATTTATTAATCAGGAGAGTCGTATTGAATATTAATATAGAAATCTGCAGCAATATATATATGTATTTGAATTGAAATAACTACATGCAGTATCCAACTTACAAATTATTGCTACAATTCTTATTAAAATCCTCTCTTCCCTGAAATATTTAAGCATATTAATCTGAGAAGAAAATAATTGCCTTGATTACATGTGTGCCTGTCTATTCAGGTTCTCTTAGTAAGTTCTAGTATTAATAAAGATTATCTTCATATGGAAAATACCTAATTATTTTTACAAGAGATAATATATGTAGGTTGCTCCAAAAATAATGCCTCCTATTTATTTCCATGGAAACTATAACAGATACAAAGAGCACAAGAATGTTATTTGATAGAGCAAATTCTCACCTACAAGGCACTATTTTTCAGCATAGCAACACTAACTGTGCACTTTTTCCAGCAATGAACAGGAGCCTGAATTCATGTGCATAAAAGTCTGCACCAGTGAAGGAGATCCATTGTTGCTGTCACCACTGATGAAACTCACTACTCCCCACCTCACAGTGCTCACATCCACTATTTGGTCTCCAGAAATGTTCAACAGTAGTCAAAATCTTCAACCCATTCTATGCAAGGAATTTGTAAGGAATGGATGACTATATATATCTGTCTGAAAGTTTTTTACTTTGCAGCTAGTGGTCTAGAAATGTGTTTAACCACTATTTAACCATCTCATGCCTTTCCCTGATCAACTACTTTGAAAAATAACTTTTTTTTCTTAATCTGTAGGAGACTTTACTTTTGGAGAAGCCCTTCTACATTGGTTCCCTGCTCTAACAAATTCACATTTATATTTGTTAAAATGCTGTTTCTGTAAAGGTCACTTTAAAGTTAAGGATGAGTTTGTTTCACAAAATAAAGGAATTTATATTAAAAAAAAAAAGTTCTACTCTGAAGTTGTCATGTAGTGTCACACACATTTGCTTATAAAGTCCAAGAAACGCCCCATATGTGTTCATTGGATGAAGGAAAACAGTTGCTGAACCTGTTGAAAATGTGTCAGAAAAAAAAGAGAATTAATGTTACTACCCATCAATTTTGAGTGAGTTGGAGTGCACAGAATATACAGTATCACTAGTGCCACTGATGCCAACCTCTCTGGGAGCCACGTACTTTTAAGAAAATTTTAATTTTCCATCTGTCTTTATTGTTCATCAGAATTACTTTGTGTGGGTTTGTGAACAGTACATGCTTTTTTATACTAAGTGAAAAGGTCCAATTTTTCTGCATTTTAGTGTTTGAAGATTCATCGTATTGATAGAGTTAGGTTTATGTTTGTATTTTGGTGGAATATTAAGTAGGTTCCATTCAAACTTCAGAGCTACATAATTTCGAAAATATAACTAATGTATAAGTTAATTAAGTAACATAAATTTCAGTCAGCAATGGAAGAAGTAATATTTGATATAAATAGCTATAACTTTTTAGTGAACTCTATTGAAAAAAAAAAAAGATAATGTATCATCAGTGTAATTAACAGTCATTTTATAAGCCTACAGGGAAGAAATATTGAAATACGTTAGCTGTTCCTGGGCTGGTAAGCAAGATCATTGTTGTTTCTTCTCCCCATTTCTGTAAGGCAGAATTTATTCATAAGACACATGGGAAAATTTAATGACATACAATCTGATATTAATTGTGCATATATTCATGCTTCACAGTAAAGAGTTTGTTATAGATGGTAGTTTGCTGCAGGTGTTTAATGTGACATGATTCAAAGCAATGATTTGAAGCTCCCAACTATTTGCAACTAAAAATAATTCAGCTGTATGCAAGTGTTCTCTAGAGCAGTATGACTGCCCATCAGCATAAGTCAGTGTGTAGAAATTGACTGTAGTTAGCACAATCTATGAGCCATTACTCAAGGACAGAAGAGTCATAATGGCCAGCTCCATCACTAGAAAGCATGTTCTTCACACTGAGTTAATTTTTAATAATTATCATCCTTGCAATCTATATGAAAAAGTGAGTATCTATCTTTAACCGAAAAATAAAAATAAATAAATAAATAAATAAAACACAGGTTACCATAGGCCAAACTTTAAACATAGTTGCAGTTCCTTTAGAATTCTTTAGCTGTACTTTCAAAGGAGAAAAGATCACTTCTTTTTCCTGTTTAGTCACTTATTTGAACCTGGAAGCTTTCCCTTGGGTTTCAATATATAACCAGGACCTAATAAAACAACAGAATGTGGAAAAAAAAAAGGAGATTTTGATTAGCTGACAGCAAAGAACTATTCAAAATTCGGTCTTTTGACATTCTACTGTTGACATACAGCCTTCATGACAACTCTCAGTGCTTGTAAAATTTCTAGAACATTTTCTTCCTTTCAGTCCTGATTGAAGTATAGAAAAATTGTAACACAGAGCTAAGAAAAATTGTAGAAAAAGATTAAATATTTACTGCTTTGATTCTCATAATCATAGCATCAGTCTAGGTTGGAAAAGATCTTCAGGATCACCAAATCCAATCAACAACCTGACCAACAAGGTTTCTTCAAAGAGGCATTTCAGTATGAGAGTTTCAATAATACAGTAATGATTAAACAGACTTCAGAGCAGTAGTTATCAAGGACATCAAAACAGGTCATTTTCCAACATCTAGATCTGCCCTGCAAACACTGACTGGTAGAAATAGCAGAATTCCTGTATCCTCAGTAAACATACTGCTTACACAAGTACAGTAAAGCTCACTATTGAGTGAGGCAGCTTGTCAGTATTACTGAAGTACATGAGGTGCATTCTTCAATATGTTCTATCACTAGAGACAGTTGGAAACCTTCCTACCTACTTTCTAATGGACATCTGGACATTAGAAAATCTTCTGGAAATCTAGAGATCTGGAAGGTTTAGAGTAGAAGTACCAAAAATTGCTGAAAAAAATTGGCTACTGAAATAAAAGTGACACTCACTTATATCAGGGAAGGTACTCTGGGCTAGATTCAGACAAATACATTTAGTTTTTAGAAGTGACATCCTATTACAGGTGTATCAGTCATGAGATTTGTATTCTGGTGGCCTACTATGGTGCAATGATAGCATCAATGGACAAAGAAAAGGCAGATGATATCGTATACCTGGATTTCTTCAAGACCTTTGATACGTCCCACACCACTTCCTTATCACTAAATTGGAGAGATATGGATTTTAAGAGTGGACTATTCAATGAATAAATAATTGGTTAGATGGTTACAGCCAGATGGTTGTGGTCAGTGGCGCTATGTCCATGGGAAGGCCAGTGATGTATACGGTGTCCCTCAGGAGTCACAAAGATGATAAAGGGCATGGAATACCTCCTTTATGAGGAAAGGCTGACAAAAGCAACATAATGTGGAGACTTCATTGGATCAAAACATTCTTTTGTGTAAAAAGGGCAAAAAAATATTCACAAAGTACTTATGTGTAAAACTCTTTTCAGATCTAAACACTGAAATGTGACAGAGCAGTATGACTAATATGCACTGCAAATTTGATATCCTTCCTTGGTAAGAATTTTGACTTGGCAGTTACTGATCATGTATTTGAGTGTCAGTTTTCATGCCTCACATTTCTAGACGTACATGAACACTGCTTCATTGAATATCATGTCCATGGACAGAGCAATAGAGATTTTGCTTGTCCTGAAGTAACACTGGCTTTAGGAAACACTTCACCCCATAGTAGTTTTGTAGAAGATGTAGATGGTTAAAACATACTGGTGTACCTAATTCCACCATCAAATTTTTACTTGCCCTCCATACAAAGCATGCCAGTTTGTATTTTGTAATGACTGAATGGGGCAATAATATAAATCACAATTACATAACATAAGAACTATATGAAGAATAACATTTCCTATTACTTATTTATATTTAAGCCTCTGAAAAGCAATTTATAAGAGAGTACACTAAAGGGAAGTATTGACTTCTGTAGCTTGGAGAAAGTTATACTAACAACAACAACAGAAGTTTGCTATGTACTGTCTGTGTTACAGCTTAGCCCAGCAGTTTACTAATGATTGAACAAAATCTTAGGAATACCAGCTTAACATGAAAAGTTTTGCATCCGCTGTTGGGACAAAGTTGTAAAATTTAATTCTGAGAGCTGAGAAAGCTGCCCATTATAATTCTTTAGAATAATTTTGTAATTTATTAACAGAACTGAGACTGGTTTTAATGGGTGTTGTTTAATTGAATAAAATTGTGCCATTTAAAAATTTTTCTACCCACTCCAGAAATTGTAACTCACTACAAGCTGTTCATCCTGTCATTACACATATGGAGGTTTGGCTGCAATGCAATTGCGAAGTCTTCAGGAAGAAAATCAGTCTACAATGAACCTCTCTTATGATGACAATTAGCAATACTATTCTCACTAAAATGAGCTTAGACATCCTTCTACCATTTGTGAAGGATTTATTAGGTTTGGCTGAACTTACATAGACAAAGAGGAATTGATTCTAATTCTAGCTGATATCTGAACAGGATCTTCTGATTTTGTTGCTTTTGTTTGTTTGCTTGCTGTTTCTGTGTTGTTGTTGTTGCTGTTGTTTTCTTAGATTAACTCACTATTCTATACCCTTTACATATTGTTAATGGCATTATTTATTTAACAAGAGATCTCTGCATGTGTGCTTCCCATCTATGTTTTAAGTATCTAGTCATCAGATTTGTTACTTGAGGTCTGGTATTTCAAATTTGCTGACACTGTAGTTTAAAAAATATCAGGTAAGTCCTCATGTTTTTAGGTAATTGGGTCCTAGTAAGAAGTCTTAGAAGTATAAGCCTTTCCAGTCTGGACCTGTATAACAGTGTGTGTCCTGGGTCACAAATAACATGAAACCCCTTGAATACCAGTAGTTTTTCCGTCTTGTTTTCATGGTGTCTAATGGGTAGAGAACAAACCCACTGTACTTATTTTCTGAAAGAAGCAGAGGGGAAGGGCCTAATAACCATCATGTAAATGAAGGGAATTTTTGCTTGAAATTCCAGAGAGCACTGTAGACTAGCAAGAAGATTATATAACTGACTGTACTCTGTAATTTAATCAAATTAACACATCGTAAAGTAGACTTGTCTTCCTTTCTAAAATGGAATGAAGAGTTCACTGAGTTAATTTCCTCTGATGGAGTTTATGACAGGTATTTCTGACAGAGAGCTAGGAACATATTATTGAGCCCAAATATTAGTATTTAAGAGATTAACCTAAGTCATCGACATTGTGGTTTGTTTTCTTTTTTTGCTGCTGTTGTTTGTTTTCCTTCTGAAAACAAGGTTCTGTCTTGGTGTTTTTTACCAATTGATAGAAAAAAATACCTTATGAAGATACCAGATCCACAACCACTTGTTCATTTTTAGCAGGATAGTTTTCAGGAAGAGATTTAACCATTAAGTGCACCAGAATTTATTCCATCTGCTTTTTCTCATCAATTTACAGAGTTTTGTTTCCTCCACCTTTCCTATATAACCTTCCCCTGTTCCATCTGAACCACTACAAATATGGAAAGCGAGGGTGGGGTGGGGGTTGCCTCTGCATTGATGAGTGAATTTAAGCTTGCCTTCTCTTTGGATACATTTTTAAACTCTATCACTTATGTTACCTGTTATCAATCCTCTGTATAATGTCATCAAACAGTTATGCTTTCTAAACTGAAGTGGGTGGGTCTCAAAGGCAGTAGTAGAAGAAAGCATCTGAAACTACGGCTACTGTTTCCCTTACCAGAAAAACAGTTACTTTTGTATGGTGCTTATAGATCTGATGACTAAAAGCTCTCTAAATTTTACGCATTTTCAGGAGATTATCACAGGATAATCTTCAGATTTTATGTTATATTTAAGTTGTTCTGTATGTACTTTATACCTGAAGCACCTTCCACATCTTTAGTATTCCTGTTATTATTAAATGTATGAAACAGACAATGGTACTCCATTCTTACTTATATTTAGTAGCTGGGTTTTTTAAGAAAAGTGTCACGGAGTGATCTGAGTCCATGACAGGGACACAAGTAAGAAAAAAAAGAAAAAAAAGGAGCGAGAGAAAGAAAAAACTGCCTTGCCTTTTGCAATGAGGCCGCCCGAGCAGAGCCGTGTGATCTGGGAGTGGGGTGTGGAGGGGAGGGGTAAGGAGGTAGCAAATGGGTCACAAACAAACAAACAAACAAACAAATAAATAACATCAACAACGATCTGAGGAGTAATGGTGATTTACTAAATCCAACAAAATCAAACAAGATGAAAGAGAGAGTAATGCCCAAGATATGGGATCTTACACTGCAGGGGAAACACACATGCTTATCTCTGCTGCAAAAACTGGTCCACGTTACACCTTTTCTATGCAGTGTAGGTGGATGCTTGCTTGCATTTTGTATCAGGGTTGTAATACAAATGGAATGCGTACTTAATTGTCTTCTCCACAAATCACAGGCTGCATGCTGTACCAGTGTTGTTGTTTAGCTTCTGTCAGTCTGTGGGAGACTTAGTTCATGTGTCAGTGAGGGCAGTCAGGTATTCTTTCATGATCATAGTCTCAGAGTAATATTAATCTAGGATGTTCCATATGCAATTAACATTTTAAAATTTATTTTCTATGCCATAATGCACTTTCTTAGAACATGTCCCAGAGATCCCTCCTGTGCACTGCAGTCTCCTATTGGGAATACAAAGCCCTTTTAGAATCATGAACCATGGAGGACAATGATTATTTCAGTATTAAAACTCATGGATGAATCGATTAATGCTGGGCAGGCAGGGCTGAGCATCTTAATTTCTTTTGTCACTTTGAGTCTCATTGTGTTTTCTAAATATGCAAGGCTTGTTTAAGAGTTCTATTTTTCTTCTAACTTCTGAATGAATGTACCATATACCTATCTTTACTTTTATGTGCATAAGTATGTGTGTTTTTTTTTTTACTGTCTTTGAGAATTCTGTATTTGTGGTAAGTTCTGTCATGTTAAAGGGTGCAGGAAATTATTATGAAAGGGTAAAATTGTCTGATACATATATCATATATCTGCATATGTAGCCTTAATTACTATATAACCCATTACTGGAAGGTATACAACTACATGAAAATTTCCATATCAAATAGAACTAAGTGGAAATTTTCTGAGACAGCTTTCATTTCAACCTATGGTCTGAGCCCCAAATGTTCAATTTTTATTTCTGTATTTTATCAGCATTTTTACTTCTGTAGATTTCATAGTTATCCTCTGAAAGCTTTCTTTGTTAGACTCTTGCCCTTCTGACTGGAAACTCAGCACAATGTTAGATGTCTGTTGGTCCCAAGTCCCATCTACGTGCAACCTAAACATTTTGTACGAGACTGCAGGTTCAACCATTTAGCAAGATAATTTTAAAGAATTATGTCAGAGGAATTGGTTGTATAATAACTAACAGAAGCAAACAGATCTAGTAGATCAGGAATATCAGTTGAGGGAGCAGAGGAAAGACTTGCCATCTCTGAAGTCTTAACAAGGTAATCTTAAGAGTGCCATAGTCACTGATGTTGTCATAATGTACTCGTGTACTCCAGTTTTTCAGGAGTAAAATCCAAGAAACAAAGTAAGTTTCCTAATATTATTGCCCAGGAAGACTCTTAGTAACTAGTTATCTTAGGTAACTAATGGCAAGTTAATACGGAGAGGTGTAGACATGAAATGTGGATTCCACCTACACTTTGAGGAATAAGAACATGACACCCAGTCTAAAAATAGATATATACGTTACTCCAAGTCTGTGCCTGCACATAGATCAGTGAGACTGTCCTTAATAGGTTATTGTTGCGACCTATTATGTATCATCTGCAAGCTTCCAGAAGCAGTGTTTTCAAAGAGCAACTGAAGTATAGTCCACCAGTTTGGGCAGCTGTCCTATTAGCTCAGTTTGACCCATATTGATGTACTCAGATCATCCTTTCAGGTACAGATAGTTGGCCATCTACCTTCACAACATAGTCACAGAGGAAGGGGACACTGTGCAAAGGGCAAATTGCTTCCACTTCTCACCTGCTGAGAGGCTAGAAGGTCTGCATTCAATGCCTTAATTGTCTCAAGCACATGCAATTCCTGCCTCTCCAGCTGAACTACATGTTTAGGCAGATGCATAGCTTAGGTTGAAGAAGGGCCATACTGCTGCCAATAACAAGAATGTGTGAACGAGAGTTAAAAGTAGGAAAGATGAAATATAATATTTTAGATGGGTCTTATGGGCATAACACAGGTAGGAAAAAATCTGGTATTCTGTCTAGTACATTACATAAATTTATGAATTTTATCTAGTGGCTTTTTTTGTGCAAACTATATAAGTAATTTGACACAGCAGGAATTTAAGAACCTGCAAAATCTCTAACAAAATATAAAGTGAGGGTGAATGGATCACATTCTTAAGTGTCAAATTTCACATTAGTTGCACTTCATGATTATAACATGCTTTTGAATCCAGCCCTGAAAATCTTATGAAGAAAACTGTACTTAGAATTTACTTTTAAGTTATTTATAACTTTCAGAGTACTGTTCCGCTCTTTCTTCCTCCCTCTAACACATATGCTTCTTAACTATGGATCTTTTTTTTTAAGAAATGACAAGCTCTGTTTAGTTTGACACAGAGTTTGGATACTTAAGGGAAAAAGTAAATGTCCAAAGATACGTTCAATAACGTATAAAGAAGTTATTTGTAATGTGGTGCGGTTGCATTTTATAAATACTTTTTTTTAAATCGTTCCTTGAAAGTTACTGTAATATTTTTGGTATATATAATTTAGAGGCCTCGAGTCTCTGATAATGTATTGCCATGGTTAATTTTAAAACATGTGCTTAGCTCATTGGTTTTTATGAGGTTACTTGCGCTCAAAGTTAAGCATATGAATACTTTGCGTAAGAATAAGACTTACTACTGCCTAGAAGGATAAATAATCAACAAATTTAGAATACAGCTGTTGTAACGGCTACATGCACAAAAGCTGTAGCACGTTACACTAGCATGCTATTTAAAGTAATTGGAAGTAATATTTTCTTCTGCATTTTAGAAATGGAAAATCTGTTTTTATAATATTTAGAAATAAAATAAAATATTAAAAAAGTAAATAAAAATACCTAAGCTAATGTAGTTAACATGTAGAAGATATTATGTATAAACAAATGTTGTTCTCGGAATTCACAAAATTATCTAGGTCAAAACAAGTTTTTTCATAATATACATAGATGTGTATATGCACTTGTGTCATGGTTTTTTGTTATTGCTATTCCACATCATAATATCATGTGAGGCACTGGGAGTTAAAGAGTCAATGCGCCAAGTCTTTGGACTGCCTGGCTCTCAGAAGAGAAGAACTACATACCCCAGAGGACTTTACATTCCCATTTTCCACTCAGAGGGAAAGATAAAACTGCACACAAGTATCAGAGACTTCCTCTTCTGCTATTCATCTCAGCAGTGGAGGTTCCCCCTTCAGCTTTAGTGTAAGGCCTTTGTTTTCAGACACTCTCTCTCATTTTATTTGATTTATTAGCTTCAATTCCAATTATATTCCGTTATTTTGCATTCTGATGTCTTATTTAGTAGATTAGTTTTCCTCCTCAGATTGTTGCCACTGTTTTGTTTTGAGGCCCATCCCCCTACCCTCTCCTTTTTTCCCCTTCCCCTTTCCCTAGGAGTGGGTCCACAGGTCCCCTGCCCTAAAAATTCAGCTTTTAGGTCAGTTATTTGTTGATACAAAATTTGCTGAAAACTAATTTATTTTAATAAGGGTAATTCTCTGTATCTCAAACTCCTGAACTGGACAGTCAGCTGTTATCTGTAAGTGATAGTAGTCACCATTGCAAGAGTCCCTGTAACAGTGATATTAGTTTGTTTGAACAATACTCCCTAAAACTGTGTTCTTATAATCCAGATGGTCAGATGTCCTATGTGTTTGCACAATCTGTTCCTACTGAAAATTGTGAATTACATAAAAACATTCTTTAATCATCTCAGCTATCTACCAGAGACTGTCCCAAGTATACATTTCTGCTCAGAGAATCACTTTGTCTGAAGTCACTTTGTCTCATCCATGCTTATGACTAATCAAGTCCTTGGACCATTCAGGAAAAAAATGGCTGAGTGTGCTCAGTATGCACACAGTAACAGCTTGACAACCCACAACTCCACAACTGTGACTTGAATTTCCACACTGTACTACAATTACAACATTCATTGCAAATTTTGCTGGAAGTCCTTCCTATCTATAATAGTAGCCTTTTTCCAAACAATCTCACAATTTAGTGTAAATAAGATAAATAGTTTATCCTCAGGTAAATGCATTCATTCTTTTAGGTGAAAACTGAATATCTGGCAGTATTTAAATATTAATGTCTTTCAGGCAATGTTGAATGTTATTTTTATTTTTCCCCGTTGCTTAATTGAAATGTGCAATCTATTCTTCAGTGGAAGAATGAGCTACAGCTAGAATCATAGTGTTTGGAAGAGTACTGTCCCACTTCATAAAGTTGATATATATCAACTCTAGCAAGGTCATACCTGGCAGATTTTGTTAAATCTGTTTGTAACAGCTGCCAATTTGGAATTTCCACAAATTCTCTTAGTAACTTATTCAGTATTTAGAAGTCCTTAAAGTTATTATAGATTTTTCTTGTTTTTCTTGAAGTATGATACTTTTTTTTATCTGCTCCATTTTGGACAACAAAAATGGAAACGCTTTTTACATAGATTAACTTTCTTCAATTTTCTCTTCCTCAAGCCATACAAACTCTCATAATGTACCATAGGAGCAAGAGCTCTGTCATTGTTTTAATTTTTTTTCTGGATTCTTCCAAATTGTTCCACATCTCGGATCTGGAAATATCATGAATATGAACAATCTTTCTTTGCAATAAAGAACAAGTATTTTGAGAATGAGAAACCAGATTTCCACTTAAAAAAGGGTTACACTTCTGATATGAAACACAAGTGAAAAAATTATGGAGTTCCGTATTATCATAAAACATACGAATAAATACAGTGTTAATCGTGTTGTTTCTACCAAATTTCACACTGAGTTTCAGCTTCATTTGATGTGACAGAAAATCAGGGAGCTGAAACATGTAGCATCCTGTAGTTCCGGATATGACAAGGTTATATAATTATGTATGACAAAAATACTGTGGGAAAGAAGGTTGGTTTTCTTCAAACAATTGCACTGATGAACTGGCTAAGGAAAATTAAGTCAGTGGCTTTTAGATTTATATTCTCATTTAACTCAAGCTGTTTTTTTTCTCACATCTTCACTGTCTTGTCAACACAAAGCATGCATATCACCTTTGATTTTTATCTCAAAGTTGTTTCCTGCACTTTCTGATATAAAATTAAGTTTCTTTATAGCAGGTATAGAGTGAATAAAGTTAGATGAAAAGATTGTCTTCTTTTCTTGTTCACCCTCTCTCTTTCTGTCTTTCCAATTACTGTTTTTTTTTCTTTTCTGTTTTTCACTAATAACTCATCAAATCCTGCAGTTTCCCTTTCTCCCACTCCTTGCTTTCTTTCACAAAGGAAGCATGTTATAGTGTTCCCACTTTCTGTATTCTTCTTTCTATATTCTTCCTGTGTTTTTAAGACAGTCACTGTGGTTAATTTGCTAAATGCTGTTAATAAAAACATACATTCATTCTACATTTTTCAACTGGTATGTCATTGAGATTCTACTCAGATGACATATAGAAAAAGTATCGTCACAATGTGTGAAGTTTTGCAGGACTCGGTAATGATGAGGTGAATATAGTTTGTTTCTCTAATTACAGTACTTCCATTATTTTGCTGCCTGTTTTGACAGTTTCTTGTTCATGTGTTCAGCCTCTCTGCTAAGATGATTTTGGACAACAGAGAATATTTTGTGAATATACATAATTGTATGAGAACTCGTATTCATTCTTTATGCCTTTTTAAAATTAGTTATTGACAGTACAATATCCTTTATTTTATCTAAAAGTTTGTCCTTGAACATTTTCCAGGCATCTTCTGTTCTCATTGTGCTTTGTGATGATCTTTGCCTTTTCATTGATTCAGCACTTACCTTTGAGCTGCATTTTTCAAATGTGTTGAATTTGCCTTTTATCAACTTAAAAATGTGGATCTCATGCATATTTACACTGCAAGCTGCAACAGTTCTAGAAGAGGTCAGTTGTGTCAACTGCTCTATAAGTCCACAAGAAACTCTGTTATCTGTTGAGCAGGCACAGCTATACCATGTGTAAAGCTAAGCATATTTTTCACATACTGTTACCTTATTTTGAAACTAATAATTTAGGAGTCTAGTAATACAGTTTCAAATAAGATTTTTCTCAAATTAATACTGAAAATGAAAAGAAATAAAATTCAAATGAGAACTATTGGTTTAGTTATAATATTCTGGCTGTCACCAAGAAACAGGAGTAGTTTTAAAATGATAGCTAAGACTATCATGGTATCAGTTCTCTGATGATCAGATGAGAGGTGCAAAGAATTTTGTTCAAAAATCAGGTGTTTCCAGTGTTGACTGATCAAGGTGGTGGATTATATATTTCAGAGGCTATAACCTAATTCAAAGTTATTCTCTTCTCCCGTTAAAAGAGAACACAAAAAAAACCTTGCTTGTTTTATTTTAATATTACTTCTCCTTTTCTTGACCTTGACTAATTCTCAATTAAAAAGTGTGCACATCTTGATGATCAGCACTGGTGTTAATTGTTGGTAAGGCTGCATATGGGATTGAATGTTATTTAAAGATTATAGGGGAAGTATAGTCAAAGGAAAAATTGCAGTAGTACACTGGTGGAACCCAGCACTGCCCCTTGACATATCAGAATTACATGAAAGAGTAAGAGAAGAAGGTAGGATAGCTGATATTTTTTCCTCTGAAGAGTAGAAATAAGGCAAGATTTCATGAAAATAATTAGTGAAAACTAAATCCCTGTGGGAACTATTTCCCTTCCTTTGGACAAACTCAAACCTATATATAGGGATGCACTTAAAGCAATTGCTGAACACCACCAGCACTTCTTCCTTTGGCTTGACATGAAACTTAGTTCTTGTAATTTTTATTTCCAGTGGTATTATCACTACTGTTAATATGCTATGCTAACTTGCTATGATCACTCTGGGTGGTCAGTCCTTTCCTGGACATTTCTATACCTTTACAGGAGCAGAATCTTTATTATGTTAGAAAAGTAAGTCATACAGCAATATTTTTGGAGCATTCTGGTGGACTGATGCTTAACAGACTGAAATTTCTCAGAAAGAGGCTCTAACATCTAATGAAACAGAATCTCCATCCCTTCCTAATGCAAAATAAATATAAATAAATAAAAATTTGAAATTAGGAGTCATTTATAACTTATGTTACCTTCTGGTAAGCACTTTAAACCCTATTTGTCTATCTTTAAACTCTACAGATAATTTGGTAACAAAAAGCAGATACTATTGTCTTAAGAAAGATAAACTTTTTATGTGCAAAATCATAGAAAATTAATTAAATGGGAAAGAAATCAGTGCTTGACATTTCTTTGGCTTATCTTACTGATAGAAGAGGAAAATCTTTCACCAGACTATTTATTTATCTATTTATTTATTTGATTTCTTATTAATACATATCTCTGCCTCTATGAATTGTTATAGGAGAATATAGTAAGATTCAGAAAGTATTTCATGGATAATTACAATTAATGCCATTTATTTCAGATAGAAGTATATAAATTATGTGTTTGGGTGATTATGCCTGCATTAAAGTATAAAAAACTGCAAAATTCTTTTATACAAGAAGGAAATTATCATTCTTCTTCCAAATTAGATGTTTGAGGGTACAGCATAATTTGACGTTATTTCTTGTGTCAAAGAATCTGCATTTCTAACATACTCTCAGTGTTATGGACTCTATTCCTCTCTAAAACAAAAGCAAAATAATTTTTTCCTACGCTTTAGACTAAAATGATTGTTCTGTTCTGCAATACTTATTTTCTTTGATTTTCTTTTGGAATTTTCTCATTGCAAGAGATAATAGGAAAGAAGTTAACTAAAACTGAATGTAAGATTTTTACACAGGACACATCAGAACACTTGGCCATCTTTTCTGTAGGCAGTCATATTCCCACAGTTCATCAGAGATTCATACAGAGACTGAAAGAGCATTTAAATCAATCCAAAAGGCCAGAAGAAATGCATCAGGTTCTTGTTCCAGTTACATGTGTTATAATTTCTTCCTGTCATGTTCTGACCTTTCCAGTTTTCTTTACTTAATAGATGATATAGATTCTAGTCTAGCTTATTGGTTTTTGTTTTTTTTTGTTTTTACTTTTTGTTTTTGTTTTGCTTATCCTCATATGACAACCAAGCCTCTCTCTCACTCTTCCTCAGCAAGATGGGGGTGAAAATACAATGAAGAAACTCACGAGTTTTGAGACAAAGACAGGGAGATAATTCACCATTTACCATCATGGGCAAAACAGATTTTACTTGAGGAAGATTAATTTAATTTATTTACAATGAATAACAAAGTGGTTGCCCTACGTGGGATACAGTCATTCATGAGCTGATCTAAAAAGGGTTCTTGCCAGTAGAACAACTTCAAGAACTGCTCAGGGACACATCCCCCAAGTGCTGCTGTACCAGCTAGAAAACCTGCTTCTACAATGGCTTTTGCCTTTGATTCCTGCCAGAAGCCTGCAGCTTCCTTCAGGCTACTGCTCAGGCAAGGGGTCTTTCATGGTCTGTAGTGTATCTGCTCTTACATGGTACTCTATGGAGTGCAAAGGATAATATGCTTTGACAAGGTCTTCCCATAGGCTGCACATGGATCTCCGCTCTGGAACACTTCCTACTTTTCCTCCTTCCTTGACTTTGTTGTCTGCAAGTGTTGTTTCTCTCCCATTTTTCTCACTCTTCTCTCTCTCAAGTGCTCTACAGAATTTGGTATGCCTTCTTAGACACGCTGTCGCAGAAATGACACCACTGGTTTAGCTTTGTCCGGTGGTGGGTCCCTTTTGAATTTGTCTGGAGCGTGCTGACACAGGGGCAGCTGATGATTTCACCTCACAGAAGCCAACCTTGAAATCATCCCATGCTCCCTGTACCTGGCTACCAAAACCTTGCCATGTAAACCCAAGATAGTTGTCAAAAAGCATAGCAGGTGCTGCCACTGCCAATCATATACACACATTGCATGATCATAAGATGAACAATGACACAAATGCTACTTAAGGATGGCTACTTGAAAGCCACTTCCTTAGTGCTTTAATGTTTTCACATAGATATGTGAAACTTTATAAGCACTCACACTAAACTACCTGTTTGAAAAGAAAGATACATATTTTTTTTGTTTCTACATTAGAAAGTGGAAATTGCATTGAAAACATTATAGATCTTTAAGAATTCAATTTAGTTACTGCATCTTTTTACTCTATTTTTTTCTTTCTGTATTTGGGATTTTTTCTTTCTTTTTTTTTTTTCCGTCTTTTATGGGCACTGTGAAATTAATACTTCAATGTAAATTATTCCTCCTTGAGTTTCCACATTATAACAGCAGTGAATGCTGTTGTTTGTAGCAAAGAGTCTATCACGTGGCAAACAACTTCTATTTCTTTTTGTGTATGTCAATTGAAACAATCTATTTGAAGACTTCAAGAGTGAAAGAAAAGACTAAAAGCAAAAAGAGGCTAATAAAAGTCAATATCTTCCCTTTGAGCAGTGTCAATCAATTTGAGTGAAATTGATTCCCTGTTTGCTAGTACTTCAGATCTCAAATGACCTAGACAATTCTTGGTGTTCATTTTCAAGAAATACCTGGCAGTTTAGTCTTGCATTGCCTATTTAATTGGTATATTCATACTGAACTATCTGTTTCTGTTAGACAATTTATAAGAAAATATCAATATTACTATATTACATATTGATATTTTTGATATTGCATATTGAAATACATAAATCAATGTTGAATAAACATTCATATCTGACTACTGTCTACTTCTGACTGAGCCAGTTCTGTGGAGTAGATATTTTGTGGTTTACTTGCAGTGCTAATGTCTTCATAACTAAATGTACACCTACTTCTGTATTGTTGCCACAGCATGTCCAAGCAATGCCACTATAACTGGCAGATTATTCAGTGAAATACCAGGACAGGGTCTCAATAAAGATGTACAAATGACTCTTTTCTCATGTTTAAGTGTTAAATACAAGATACATGTTTTCCTTTTTGCATATTGAATTATTTGATGCACACTCCATGCTTTTCTCAGCTAGCAGGAGAAAACTTTACTGGCTGTCTAAGCAAAGTCAGAATTAAATTTAGAATAATTCAACTATTGTTTGAAAAATGGTAACCTGTAACTAAGTGGACAAATAAGAAATGATGGAGGAACAGGGGATGAATATTATTCCACCAGTATTGTGAGTCAATATATATGAGTATCACAAAGAGGTCTTAACATGCAGAGCCATCTTCATTTATTTGTTTAGAAACAAAAACAAAAAAACAAACAAACACAGAACACACAAACCAAATGAAACCAAATGAAACCAAAACAACCCAAAGCACTATGCAGAACTGTAGAGGAGAGAGAAAATCTCTTGCCTGTGATTTTGCACTTCACATCACAGGGAATTCAGACATATTTTGCTCAAGAGTAAAATCGCAAGCAAGCATCTTGTGGCTATTTGTACTAGAATGATTCAAACATTTTTCCATAGCAAACAGCAAAGTATGGCAAATCATAAAACTTTTTTTTTCTGTTTGTTTTAATCCCTGGGTTTTTTCAATTACATGCTTTCCTTTAGTTCTTTAACTTTTGTAACAGGGGAATAATAGCATTAGCCTATTATATTAACTCCGTCAAAGGATGAGTAATTGAATACATAAAATGAAGTGATTCAGTATTATAAAATGAAAGGTGACCTTGAAATCTTTCATAAAAAATAAAATACTTTGTTCCTGTTATTAAGGCACTTCTGACATGGATTCTAGAAGAATGAGTGTCAATCTCAATGATATTCGTATCCTTTTCAGTTGTAGCCTGAGAATAAAGTAGACATAATGATTTCAAAATATCAGCGGGAACCATTAGGCTCTGCTTAATGAAAATAAGTTACTTGACAAAGAGTGATTATATATTATAAAAGTAAGTGGATAGAACTCATGGATTTTCTAGAAAATCAAAATTAAGAGATCAATGATAATACAAGAGAGTGTCACAAGATGGAAGTCACTGATCTACAAATATACCTGAGATATATGAGAAAAATGGCAAATATTTTGAGGGTGACTGCGAACATGTGAATAACAATATGTTGCTATCAAGTAGATAACAGAGGTAGAAGAGAAAATATTGGAAATTGAGAGAAAAACCATTGAAAAAATAAATCTGAAAATGTAGAGTGCTTCCTAGGGAATGAGCTCATCACCTAAGCATAGGATCAGCAAATAAACTCAGAATTTGAAAATTCATGGAGTAGAAATAGTAACATTTTGAGTATTTTATAAGTGCTTCAAGAGATTATAGTTTAGGCATCTCTTTTTGTTCATTTGTTCTGCCTTTTTTCTTTTGTTTTCTTCTTATTATGGGGAGATTTCTGTAGTCACACAACAATTCAGTGAAGAATTGTGGGAAGGCACCCTGCCAAAGCTACTACTAAGTCTTTCTTGAGAGGTCTCCCATCCAGAGAACCTAAAGAAGACACTTGGTGAAATCTCCCAATTTGACTGAGTTTAAAGCTTACATTTTGCAAACATTACAACATATTTCTCTTAATTCTCCTATGTAGAAAGCCTCGTGTGATCCTAGGTGATATATGTTACAGGTGTAAAAATCACACACTAATGATTTCTGGAAATAAAAGAATAAGCCAGTCCATAGATATCCCCTTTTATATTCTTCATAACATATGATATTTATTGCTAGTAGTGGTAAACTTTAGTCTAGATTCTGAGAAATCATTTGTTTTGGAAATAACCTATCTTTTCCAGATGATATTTTTCTTATACATTATTTTTGTAGTACTGAAAGCTTTTCACATTTAATTTGCTTCCTGTGCTGACTTAAAATGATCTCCAGTTCAGCAAAGACTGATCTCATGTTTAAACCTTTTTTATTAGCTGTGTGTTGATATGTGTGGAGTGATTCTTGGTAGGTGATTTTAGGACAGAGAAGTCTAATGTCTTTCACAGGTAATACATGAAATCTCTCAAAGAGCCAAATCAGGACAAAATTTAAAACATGGCTTCATATAGTACTATTCATAGTTCTAGTGTTAGAGAAATTTATAGTGTAGAGTTTCTGTCATTCCCTGGAAGATGTAAACATACGTTTGGAAATATTCCAAGGACTTAACCAGTCAGTAGAGGCTATTCCTGTCTTATAAATTACCATGTAGCAATTAGAATTTATAAAAAAGTGTTTCTAAAGGATTCATTTAAAGAATAATAATTATTTTTCATCCAGCTCTTTTCCAGAAATATGTGAGAATGGCTTTATTAAAAACAACAACTAAGACAAACTAAATGGAAAACTCTAAATATATCTTCTGGGTTCATATTACTTCTGAGTAATCAGTAATGAAAATGAGCTTCCCTTGTTATCAACTAAATTTACATACTTTGAAAATGCTTGAACTGTACATACTGTAATATAAATGAAATATTAAATACATATATGGTTTTTAACTATGGCTCAGAAAAAAAATAAGAATATCACACTAAACCCATAATCATATAAAGCTAAAATCAGGAAAGTGAAAAAGCAATCTAACTGAACATTTTGTTTTCCAGTCATATGGATAAACTGGTGCAGAAAGGATCTTTTCCTTCTAAAAGGATATTTCATTGTTTTAGCTCATCCTTTCACTGTCTTGTAGAATGACTTGTTTCAACATAAATCTTTGCAGGAAAATAAGGCTCAAAGTAACTGACTACATTTTCAAATGACTTCAAAAGAACTACATGGTTCCCAAACAACATCTATTTTCCTTTATATATATATAATAACTCTTTATAACACCTTACATTGTGCCAACAAGATATATAGTTATGTAAATAATAATAATTCAGGGAGGCAAAGAAAATGAAAAAATACATGAAAGGTGAAGCAAAATAATACAAGATATAACTGGGGAGATATATTAATTTATACACATACAAACTCTTGAATTTTGGAGTCATGAGACTTTTACTTCTCTTGCTGCATTGTTCTTCAGAGTAAAAAGCCAGCACATTTTAAATGATCTTATATTTTTAAATGTCTAGCAAAATACCAGCATATTTTGAGTTATTTTCTGGATTCAAAAGAGCCTTCGATATCTGAACAACAACAAAAAATAGTATTTAGGCAAGGAACAGACATAGAATTCACATTAACTTTCTCATCATCACCTTATGATGGGAACTATTACAAGCTTCTGGCTGAATTAGGTTAGTTTTACTTTTCCCTTGAGACAAAAACAGCACACTACAATATCCTTACTAGCAGAAGGAAGATTACTTGGTATCTCAGTTTATGGACATGAAAAACATACTGAATTTAGCAACTTCAGGCTGTGGTGTATTATGTAGCTGAGAAATACAAGATAACATCTATCTGTGTATGTCATTAAGCCTAGTCCTTCCTTTTCAGGAAACATCATGTACATGTGCACGACCAGGGTTTATGCAGTGCTGGGGACAGCAAAATGTCAGTTGTTTGCCTTCCTTGGAACTCTGACTGCAAATACATTTGTACAACTACAGCAGGATTGGGAATATTTATTATGAGAAACATATAACTCCAAGAAGCCAATAGATCTGGAAATAATGTAGTACCATTTCTGAAGGAAGAAATTCACAAAGTGACTTTCTCTGACCTATAGAGGGTAATGTGAAAGGAACTAAAACTGACTTAGCTAGGACTTTAATACTTGACAAGAAGGCAAGCTGGTTATTCCTTTTCCAGAAGCTTTGTATTGTGTGTAGGCAGCAACAAGGGGCTACAGGTTTCCTCTGCAAGGTGAAGCTGGGGCTGCACTGTGCTGGGCAGAGCTGGTTCCCAAGCAGAGTTTGTCTCCAGCTGCACTGAAGGGCAGGAGTGGGCTTAGCAGCCAAGATGGTGTTAACTCTGTGAAAACATTTTACAAAGGGGAAAAAGTGCCAGACAGAGAGAGGAAAACAGTGAGAAAGGGCAGTATGAATGCCAAGGTCAGAGCAGGAGTGGGAGGAGGTGCTGCAGGTGCTGGAACAGGTATTTTCCTGCAGGCTGTGCAAAACATTGAAGCATATAACCACTGTGTCATTCCAGAGCATTTCCTGAAGGACTGTGACCCATGGGAAGTCCACACAGAAGCAGGGAAAAAATGAGAAAAAGGAGCAGAAGAGAGCAGCTGTTAAAAACTGTTTTCAGTTCCTGATTCTCCATCCCACCTGTGGTGGGAAGAGGCAGATATGAGAATGTAGGAGTGAAGTTGAGCTTGGGTAAAAGGTTTGGGGTGCTTTGAATGTTGTCTTTAGTTCTCACTTAATCAATTTTAAGTGGTAATAAATTCCATTAGTTTTCCTCTAGTGAAGTTTGTTTATCTTGAGATGGCAAGTGATCTCCCTGTCCTTATCTCGAATCACAAGAATTTTCACCCTATTTTTCCCTTCCTTTGGAGGAGAGAGAATGAGAGGGCAGAGGGAACCTGGCGGCTGGTCAAGGTCAACCCAGCACAGATTTCTACTTAGCAGCTGAAGCTGAGGTACTTCTAGTGCTAAGTTTCCCCATATCTGTTTACTATTTGTTACATGGCTTTTTTGGTAAGTGCACGTGAATTACTCAACTAATTTCCATCCCAGTCACAAATATTGCTGGAAATCACAAGAAGGAAAAAGCAAACAAATAAACAAAGAAACAATAAACCCTAACAGCAAAATGGGTGAAGTCCCCATTGTAAAGTATAAACATTGACTTCTCCAGATGAGATATGCATGTTTTCAGACTGAGGGTGGTTTATAGGCCGCTTTTGGCCCAGTTCCGTGATGAATGGGGTGGGGGGGACCCATGGACCCACACCCCAGGAAAGAGAAAAAGGGGAAATGGTAGGGAGATGGGCCTAAAACCAAAACAGCGTCAGTGATCTAAAGAGAAGAAATAATGTACTAAATAAAAAATCAGAATGCAAAATAACACAATACAATACAATATAATTGGAATTGAAGCCAGTGAATTAAATAAAATGAGACAGAGTCCAAAAACTGAAGGCCTTAATCTAATGCTGAAGGTGAGATGGCTAGGGAGCACAAACGCTGCTCGAATGATCTGAAAGGGGAAGAGAGATCTCGTGACTTGCCAACAGTTTTATCTTTTTCTCTGAACGGAAAATGGAAAAATGCAAAGTAATGCGAAGTCCTCTGGGGTATGTAGTTCTTATTCTCGACTGTGACAGGTATACCCGAACTATCCATGATTCACGAAACTGGAGCATTAACTTTTTAACTCCTGCATTACACGATGTTATGATGAGGAATACCAGTAACAAAAAATCACAAAACTATGACACAAACTGTGCCCTTTCTAGGTTCTTCCAATGTCACCCTAACAGTTAATACAGAGTAACATTATACTTCTGCTATTTAAGTATATTATTGGAAAATCAGCATACTTTTTTTTGAAGTCAGATGCCATCCAGGAACAAAGAGACTGATAACAGAGATTATTTTTCAGTAGGGCTCTTTTAGGTTTATTTAGCCTTCAGTCTAAAGGTTGCTTCGTATGGGAGTCATAAAACAACCTGTAAATGGGTAACGTTTTATAAATGAAAATATGGAGCTTCAAAACTGCCGAAGCAGTTTTCTACAAAAGATGCAGAAGATTCCTTTTTTATCTTATTTGTAGTTGAAAACCTCAAATTAGTCATTAAAAATGAATAAGTCTGACACTGTAAGAAAAAGAATGATAAATGCATCATAAAATTTAATTTTATTTAAATAACTTGATCGCTAGTTCTGGTTTAATAAAATATTCTTTCTCCCTCATTAGCTGTGTTTTAAGTAACATGAATTTGACAGTTTTGCAGTTACACTACAATCTACATTTCTTTCTGCATGCTGGTATTTTTTATTATTATGTTTTTATTAGCACATATATGTTGTCTGGAAAAGAAATTTAAAGGGAAGGACATATATTCAAAAGCTAAAGGCAAAGATATTACCTAGTTTGCCAAATGATCTATTCAATAGCAAGCCTATCATGGAACTAGGGTCAAGTCAACATATGCCTGAAAGCACCAAAACGCTAATTCAAGTCTACTCAAAGTTCTTTGTCTTCTATGTTCTGTAAGAATAGTATATTCCTTCTGCATAGTCTAATTTTAGATGCCAAGATGACAGTGACCTGTGGGAAAAATTAGCCTAATCCTTTCATTCATTCCCATCTCTTTTCCTCCTGCACGCTGTATCTAGCATCTGAATTACTTTTCATGTTATCATTGTAGCTGGCATGTGACCACATCTTTTCTGATCCTATCTTTATCTCTTCTGGTCCTATCATTTTGCCAGCAATGTTCTACATTAAACATTAAAGCTTTCCTGTGTGATTTAGAGGAGGTTTTACATGCTATAGATCTTTTGCAATCTTAGAATGGCTATAGGTGGCTGTTACTATGGTTTCCCACTCTCACTTCCTGAGCCTGTATAAAGGTACTGCTTTGCACTGATTTTTACCCATCTGACTCTTTCTATAACATGCTTAAGAATTACTACTCACCTGAAGCTGTAATAATTCTGACAGCACATCACAAAAAAGGCAAGACTGATTTTCTTGGATGCCGCTTTTCATATAGAAGGTTGCATCTTTTATGTGCAGAGGGATCAGAAGGAAAGCCTAGTGCCAAAACAGACTCAAAAGCTGAGATCCAAAGTGCTATCCCTCTTAGCAGTGAATAAAGCAGCAAAATGCAGTATCTTACAGGGTAAGTTAGTTTCTGAATCAAAATCTGAAATTTAAGGCTTATATCCACTTCACTCTGGTATAAGTGATACAGATGAGGAGATAGACCTCTTGAGTAGTGGGGAGTGATACTTGTGAAATCCCCTGTTTTGTCTGGAGTGCTCACTTCTAACTGAATTGGCTGTATCTGTACAAAGAAATCTAACAAAAAAAAATCTATACTATCCTCCCTTCTAAATTGCTTAATTATCTGTAGCACTAGAAATATTTCAGTTCTAAAATCTTTCATTAGAACCCCTTTGTTAGGTAGATACTTGTCACCCAGAAATTTCCTATATCTTCTTGCTTGTCTTTTTTGTCCATTTCCAGCATTTTAGGACATGAGAAGATATTTTCATTGACATTCTATTTCAATTGCTATTCCTAGGCAACCCCCATGATGATGAAGAATGGGCAGTGTTAGTAATGTAATTTTCTAGTTGCTATGTTAAAAGAATCAGGTGGATATTTTCATCTGCAGCTCAATCCTTATTAACGTATGCTTCCTTTTAAGTGTGATCAAGTTATTAAACCTGGAATCTATAATAATGAGCATAACGATGAGAAATAAAGAATTTTACATAATTAATATCTTATCTAACAGCTATGTAACACAGCAATCTGAATAACCTTCAAGTCATATCGTAACATGGATGTTAATGGTAGAAATGAGAGTCAAAAATACCTATTTGTTCTTGTATTTCACGTATTCACTTGATTGTTCCCTAAAGTATATTTTCCAGTGCTGTGTCTCATCTAGATTTAAATGTACCTAGCAATAAAGCTTCTACTACTTCCCTTCTGGGACTATGTTGCCGTGTAATAGATTTCACAATTGGGAATTTTTACTCTATTAAATCTTGGGAAGATATTTCACCTTCTTAGAAGAAGGAAAAAGGGAAAACATAATAAAAGCAAAAATACTTATTGACTGGAAGCTAGCAGGAGACATCACTGCAAACTAGGGATCAGAATTATTTAAAAAAAATGGAAAAAATGGATTCCAAACAAAGAGACTTGTGAAATAGATAAAGATCTCTTAACCTTATAAAAATGCTAACTTAGCCCCCAAGGAGGGGAAAAACTTCCATCAACAACAAAACATGCCCCATCTGTGAGTGATCCCTATAGTAAAGAATGGGTTAATGAAGTTAGTCTGTTCTTCAAACATTTATCAAAGGAGTTGATCACAGACAAGCCTAAGATGATTAAATAGTGGTTAAATGCTTTACGAAACCATTGACTACAAAATACGGAACTAACAGACAGATACATACAGTATCCTAATAATTTCCTTGCACATAATACGTTGAATATTTTGACTGGTATTAAGAATCAACAAAATGTGCATTCAGGAATGTAAAACAGCCAAGTCCCTATCAAGCTATATATTAGAAAGGCTCTATGAAGAACACAGTAGGACATAGAGTCAGGTAAAGAGCAGATGAGAAAATAAAATGTATTTGGGTTTATGTACATCTAATAACAGTTTACTAACAAGTTAGACTGTTACAGAGAAGAAGTGCACAATATTTAGTGGGGAAAAACAGAAACGCACATATATATCCAAGCAGGGCACTGGACAGTTGCCTTAGCAGATCAAACGTTTCTCTAGAACGCTGAATATTTTTGAAATATGCAGGTAATAAGTGGAAGAATTTCTACTCTTCAGAGAAAGCAGGAAAAGCAACCAACAGTCTTCTAAATCCAGCAATCCCACACTGATTCTGAAGAACAATTCCTATGATAATTATTTAATTTCCCTATAGTTTCCTTCCTGACTTCAGTTTCAAATCCCATAATTTTAGACAGCTTTAGCCTTTGCATCCTGGGGTATGCACTCTACAGTGAGGATGTTACTTTCACAGACAGGTGCCTTATCCTGTTGCTCAGCTGTTTTTAATTGCTTACCAGCTTCTTTTCTTTAGTATGCTGAAAGCAGTCTATTTGCCACTGTCAAGGTTGTATTTCTTCAATGGCCAGTAATTAATTGACCATCTGTGGCTTGTTTATAGGTCTAGGTGCTCTGTTTTCAACTATATTTTCAAGGCAATTTCTATTATCCCATGCTTAAACTCTACGTCATAACAGAGACACCTGGTACCAAGCTCCAGTTCACACAGCAAATTCTCCTAAGAAGTTGATAACAAGCTGAATAGGTCAGGATACAGTATTTGTACAGTCAGCATTAGCTTAAGTTTGCATTTTTATTGGTACATTACTTACTGTTCCCATTATTTAAACTAACGTTTGTTTGTTTGCTACTTAAGTGGGAGGGGGAAAAGGAGAGACAGAAAAGAAAAAAAACGAAATCACTTTCAGTATCAGTGAGTGAATACCTACTTGCAAAATTTAAACAGATGCTACATCAACATGTCTAATCAGATCAAAGTATTTCTGATAAAAAGAACTTTACTTCTGCATTTTCAGCTTTCAGAGAATAAATACAATGGAAGCCAGAGATCTTTAGAGAACAAATTTCATATTTTGGTGACAGCTCTTTGTTTACTGAGTTTTGATATTTAATTACAAGTCAGAGTGTATATCAGTTGCTTTATGTAGCTTATGCTTTTTCATAAAGTGAACTTCTTTTCCTTGCTTAGGGATTAAATAGGAATAAATATGCACCACCCCAAATAACTTGTTCTAGCCTTGATATTTTTGTAGCTGTCTATTCACACTTTTTAATATAATGCTTTATGTATCACTGAAGTTGCAGTTGTGTTCTCTTAGCCTACCTTATTATTACGTAAGCATAATTTGTCACTGTGAAAGACAACAATTCTTTGTTCTTGTGTCTCAAAGCTTGCTTTCTGAGTGATTTTTGGCGATAACACTGGCTTATCTAGGAGGTGAGTGGTGGATGTCACATGACTGGCATCAATTTATGAACAGTTTTACATTTGAAACCATTTCTTTGGAGCTGTTTGTCTTTTGAAGGGAGTGCTCAGGAGTGTTTACTGGCTGAAGATCTAGCCTGAGACCAAGTAACTGGTATGCTAGACTGTAATTTGTAATAAACTGGTCAGGCTAACGTTTGACCCTTTGTGTCTTAATCTCGCTGTTGGGTACACATATATCAAAGAAGATCCTCTCTCTCCTATTAATTGGAGCAAGACAGGTACAAAATGTCTAAGTACATACATGGAATATTGTTCCAGAAGCACCAGTTTCTTCACTATATGCACAAGTTAAGAAAAGCTTCCTCTAGAAATGTCATAACAGCTACTGCTAGTCACTTGTGTGTTACTAAAGGTGCAAAAGAAAATATTTTGATATCTTCAAGTTACATCTCCAATGGTTATTTAAATAATTACATTGATTTTTTTAAACTGTTACATCTTCTGAATGATTCAGTTGATAGATTAGGTTTACAGTTATGTTTCCAGTCTATCTGGATGTTTTGATGCTTTAATTTGCTGAATATTTCTTTCTTTGTGACACTTTAATTCACTGAATGATGCTTTCTTTGATAAAGCCAAACTGCTAAATGCTTTTATAGATTCTGAAAATATGAAAAATTTTAGTCTTTAATAAACGTACTGCTATTTTTAAATTGATATTTAAGTACTTTATTTAATTGATTTAATCTGTGTTTACTTTTAAAATCCGAAGAAACTAGTTATAAGTAAATAGACCTGATACACCAGCTGATAACTTTTTTTTTTTTTTCTGTAAAATATATATACTGGAAAATTAAACAAGTATGGAAGATTCCGGTGTTTCTTTTTTTTTTTTTTTTTGTGCACGTAATATAACTTTTAAAGGAGTTCTATTTTTTAAGAGTAGATAGCAGAACAAGTCAATACAAATTTGAAAGGGGATGACTTTTTCCTCTGTCATCTAAAGAGAAAAGTTTTAATCTTTGGTCAAGCACTGGAACAGGCTGCCCAGTGGGAACTCCCCATCTCTGGACTTATTTAAGATCAGGCTACTCAGCCTCATCTTCATTCCTGGTAACATGGTGGAACAACTTATTCTAGATGTTATCTCTAGGTAGTGGAAGAAAATAAGTTTGTCAAGAGTAGTCAACGTGGTCTCACCAAGGGGAACCTTCAGTAGTGTCACGACTGGCTAAGTAGATGAGGTTTCCACACTGTCTCATTACATCCTCATATGTAAGCCTAGGAAGTGTGGGATAGACAAGTCGACAATGAGATGGATCTAGAACTGGCTGACAGGCATAGGTCAGAGATTTGTGATCAGTCGTGCAAAGTCTAGCTGGAGGTGTGTAGCTAGCGGTGTTCCTCAGGTGCTGGGTCTGGTCCTGCCTATCTCATCTGTCACTAAAGTGGATAAAGAGTTAGAGTGCGCTCCTAGCAAATTTGCTGATGTTTCAAAGCTGGGAGGAGTGGCTGACACACCAGAAGGGTGTGCTGCCTTTCAGCAAGACCTAGACAGGCTGGAGAGTTGGGCAGAGAAGAACATTATAAAGTTCAACATGGGTAAATGTAAAGTCTTACACCTGGGAAGGAATAACCATAGGCACCAGTACACAATGGGAGCTGACCTGACTGAATAAAGCTCTGTAAAGCAGGACCTGGGACACCTTCCCCTGAACAAGATTGTTCAAAGCCCCATCCAGCCTTGCCTTGAATGCTCCAGGGAAGAGGCATCCACTGCCTCTCTGGGGAACCTGTTTCAGTGTCTCACCATTCTCACAGTAAAAAATATTTTTCTAATATCTAGTTTAAATCTTCCCTCTTCCTATTTAAAGCCGTTTCCCTTTGTCCTGTTACTATGTCTTTCTAAAAAGTTCCTTCTCAGCTTTACTGTAGAACCCCTCAAGTTCTGAAAGGCTGTTATAAGGTATCCCAGAGCCTTATCTGCTTTAGGCTGAAGGTCCACCTCTCTCAGCCTGTCCTTCTAGGAGAGGTACTCCAGCCCTTTGATCATCTTCATGGCCCTCCTCTGGACCTGTTCCAACAGCTCAATGTCCTTCTTTTATTGGAAGCCTTAGAACTGGGCACAGTACTCTGGGTGGAGTGTCATGAGATCAGAGTAAAGGAGCAAATGGATCTCTATATGTCCTCTTCCAATCTCTACAATTCAGTGATTCTGTGATAATCTTGAAAGTATTTTCCAATATAAATGAGTCTATGATTTTATGAAATTCAAATCAATGTAGATTATGACAATATGGTTATGGTCTTGAGTGTGTAATGGTGTTCTCAAATAGAGAGAGATCATTATTTAAAGTATTAACCTATGCAGTCTTGCTAGAGGATGTAGCAGTATGAGGGCATCATATGTAACACAGGATATGGTTCCATCAGAATAAAATTGTCTGTGTGTGCCTTTTAACCATGACAAAATTATGTGCTATTCCTGTATGGGCAGAATCTCTAGGATTTATGAGTATGTATAAACTAACAGTAAAACTGTTTGATTCTGATCTGTTCTGGCAAAATCCAGATGAGGTTTAAAAAAGGTAAGTGTAGAGTCTTGCACTTACAGGGAGGAATAAGTGCATGCACCGGTAACAGGCTGTGGGATGACCTGCTGGAGAGGAGCTCTGTAGAGAGGGACCTGGGTGTTCTGGTGGATGACAGGTTGGCCAGGAGCCAGCAGTGTGCCCTCGTGGCCAAGAAGGCCAATGGGCTCCTGGGGTGCATTAAAAAGAGTGTGGCCAGCAGGTCGAGGGAGGTGATCCTCCCCTCTATCTCTGCCCTGGTGAGGCCTCATCTGGAGTACAGTGTTCAGTTCTGGGCTCCCCGGTACAGAAAAGACAGGGATCTCCTTAGAAGAGTCCAGCAGAGGGCTACAAAGATGGTGAAGGGCATGAAACACCTTCCTTATGAGGAAAGAATGAGAGACCTGGGTCTGTTCAGCCTTGAGAAAAGAGGACTCAGAGGGGATCTGATACCTGTCTATAAATATCTAAGGAGCGGGAGGCAAAGGGGTCAGGCTGGACATGTATGTAACACCATACAGCCATGTATGGTGATAGGATGAGGGGAAATAGCCACAAACTGAGGCACAGAAAGTCCTGCACAAATGTGCATGGGAACTTCTTCACAGTGAGGGTGATGGAGCACTGGCACAGGCTGCACAGAGAGGTGGAGTCTCTTCTGGAGATGTTCAAGACCCGCCTGGACGCCTACCTGTGCAAAGTGGTCTAGGGAGCTGCTTTGGCAGGGGGGTTGGACTAGATAATCTCTAGAGGTCCCTTCCAACCCCTACAATTCTATGATTCTCTAATTTTCTCTCTGATTCAAAGCACCAAATCAATTTGAAGATAGTTTGTTCCTGAGCTTTTACAGTCAGTATATATGGGGCAAGACTAAGATTGATTTCTAACAGACTTCTCTAGGCCTTCAAAAACACATAATGTGTTCACACCCTATTTTCAGTATATTACATATATCTTCTGTTTCATTCTGTAAAACTCAGTTTGGTAGGCTTGATTTCACTCCTCCCATTTGTAGAAATACGCAAAATAATTGTTAGTCTAAGGCCCACAGAAGTCCCAGAAGTGCTAGGCAAAAAATAGAAAAAAATGCCAGGAGTGCTCTAATATGATTTGCCTTCAGCAGTGTGATAAGATGCTTTCTGAGAGATTAGGTTTGCAGACTGATATCTACACTGTAACATAGATAAGGTGCAGAAGCTGTTGTGATTGACCAGAGGAATGCCCTAGTGAGATCTGCCTCCAGTGGCCCAGTTCTTCTTCCACATCATTTCAAGTGGATTAGAAGAGCAGACTCCCACACACTATGGATATTTCACAATGTAGAACATTGAACAAAATTTCCTAAACAATTCCTTTTAAATGCTCACTTTTGATTTTCTTACTCATGTAAAAAAAAAAACCATAAAACCCAACAACAACAACAAAACAACCATAAACTTGTTTCTTGTGGTTTAAGTACAATTCACTTCGTGGATACTAAGTGGAGCTGGATACCAAAACACTTTAATCACAAACATAACACAGTTTTACACTTTACAGTCTGTCCCTGTTCTGTGGGAGAGGGAATGCTGTTGGGAGAGAAGTCAGGCAGGTTAGGTCAGTGGTCTGGTGTGTAATTCTGGTGACAAGGTCACATGCAGAGTTTGTTGGGATTATGAGGAGATGGTCCTGACCCTGGTGCATCCTGAGTCTTGAAGCCTTCCCAGAATCTCACAAGTTCCCCTTTACTGAGTCCTCTATGGAATGTCTTTTGTCTTTTTTCAATTACTATGAGTATTCTTAAGTGTCCCATTCTGTAGGATTGGGTAGGGAATGTCTTGCTGAGGATTAGTCTCATCAAATTACACTATTGTTTCCTGATTTGCTATTGTGGTTGTCTCTCTCACGCTGCTCTATGTATCTCCATAAGCACACAAAAATCAACATTCTGTTGTTTGTTTGGAGAAGATACTTGATCATATTTTGTTTACTCTAGCAAACAGTTTGATACCCTTAACATAAATGGCTTTTCACAACCATTCAGTTTGCTATAACATTTCTAAAAGAAATACAGATTCCATTAATTTTATTCATCTGAAGTATCAGTCATATATTTTTTTCCCATTTGCACTCTCTGATACAATTTTATGAAGTATAGAGTGATATTTCTGTGGGAAATCCTCTCAGTATGAAATCAAGTGCTTTTTATTAAAGTATAAACAGATTCACCAACTGAGGGTTTTTTTGTTTTTATTTTTTGCTCACAGTGTATATAATGCCTTCTTTTCAGGGTTAAAGGTATGTAAAACATTGTGGAAAAATAATTGAAACATAAACAAATGAGTTTCATCCCAGTGGTATGAGGTATCTCATCTGGACTAAAAGAAGTTAGTAAAACATGGTTATTAGTGTGAAATAGCTGGAACTAAGGATCTATACAAGTAGAGTTATAATTTAATCTTCCTGAAAGTTAGAAGATTTTCTATTCATCATTTCTATACTTACATGAAATGTGACAGCATCACTTGCTAAATCAATGGGCATTAAAGTACAAGGGCAAGAGTAATATAGCTGGATTGAACAGTAAATATTTTGTTACCTTGCATTTTTATGGGAAAAAAGTTCAGTTATTGATTATAAAACAAAACAAAAGCAAAACAATTAAAAATTCATGTTTTTCCAACCATTAATTTTAATATACTTCAATGTTATTTCTATTAAAAGGCTGGTTTCTGGAGAACACCCATCACCCAAATTTAAAGTTAACTATTAAATGAACCTTTACATTCAGCATTCTCAGGTTTATACTTCTCCCACTTAGAATTAACTTGAAAACCATATTTAAAGAGGAATCTTCAGAACAACTCCTGAATGTCTGAGGAGGTGGAGAAGGGCAAGAGTAAGGTTTGTTGTTTTCTTTCTTTGAAAATGAAGAAATGAGTTGAATTATAAAATACTTACCACAAAAATTGACTTTGTAAATTCAAACCATCCAGAATATTCTTTTATTTTAATTTCAGAAAAAAAATTCTTAATACAACAAACAAACAAACAAACAAAAGTCTTCTATGTCTACTGTATCATAAGATGAAGAGCACAATTGCAACATACAGTGGCCCACTCTTTGGAAGCAGATGGAACATAACAATTTAGAATGTCATCTTACAGGGTCCTGTTTCGAACAGTACTGTTGGAAACAACTACAGCACTAGTGGTGTTACCAGAGCTAAATTCTCAGCTGCTGTTTTTCTGAAACTCTAATGCTGCTGACTCTGACTATGCATGCCCGGCACCATCTCTGAGTTTTAAATGAGGATGAAATATTTCTTATTTAGATACTACCAAGGATTTTGTTAGATGCAAAGTCAAGCATTTGTCATTGAATAACAGTAGTATCTTTCTGCTCTTTGAGATCTCAGTTAAATACCTCTATAATTTAAACATTAATCATTACTGATACCAACTATCTTCACAAGGGTAATACCATCATGGCTGAAACTGACTATTGTGCTCAGAGCTAGGATGATCTGTACTATGTTATACCTTCCTTATCTTCTTTTTTTCCATTTCTCCATCTGTAAAAACAGGAATATATATTAAAATCAGGTTCAGCAATAGGTGACCACCCATTGCAACTGTAAAAATTTACTGTTACTATTGCAATATTCAAAGAAATTTTAAAGTGAACAGGAACAATAGAGAATGTACTGTAACAGAGATGAAACTATTTTCTGCTTAGTGTTTTCAATTCTAAGCAGCACTCTGAATACTTTGCTATTTAAGTGCACTTTGAAGAATACATATAGAAATACAAAGTGTTCTTTTTCCTCTAGCAAAATAATTTTAAAATAATTATTTGTTTGTTTTTGCAAAAACAGTTCAAAATATAATCTTGTGAATTCACCATCTGTGGTTTTAGTTCAGATTCCTACCCTTCTCTTTACTGAGTGTTTTAAATTCAATTTTATCTGCATAAAGTCTGAAAAATTTTCTATTGGCTCCCATGAAGTAATACCAAGAGGAAATAGATAACATTCTTTTGTTGCAAAATGTTCACTGGAACTTGACATGTATTGAGTAAATATTTTCTCAGCATATAATTAAAGTGATTAAATAGAATGTATTATTACTATTGCTATTCCAAATTGATCATTGGAACAACACTGTCACAGACTAAAACCTCCTTTAAAACTAACAGACAGAATATCCTTTGAGCTAGTATTATTTGTCATTTATCTTGACTAAACATTTAAATAAATTTTAAGTAATTACCGTGCCCTTTCTACTGTAGTTTGAGACCCCTAGTGCTTTCTTGGCAACCTGTGTGTGTGCTCACTGATGTTTTTTCCCAAATCCTTCATTAGTTTCTAAAATTATATTTTGTGTTTTAGATTAAATCATATGGTCTAGAATTTATTGCAGATACGTAGTGAATATGGTATGTAAGTGGGGATGTTTTATAACCTTGACATAAAAGTACATATCATGCCGAGTTTTTTACTTGCATAACAGTTTCAATCATTTGCATTCAGTCTGAGGATTTTAATATAAGCTTTCAAAGAGTATCCTGATAACTATTATGTTGATAATGTCTATCTGATAGGGTCAAAATTTTATTAGTGTAATCTTTCTGCTGAGATTAAGATTGACTCTGAAATTCATGTTTTATTTGTTTTATATCCCCCTTGATTCCTTAAATAGTATCAGAATCCCTTATAGCTGTGCAAGATATGAGCTTTTGTTTTGTCTAAAGTGTGGCAAGTTTGTTTCCATCACAATGGAGGGAAAAAATGCCATGGACCAAATGCATTTTCATACTAGATAATAAAAAAGAACACAATGAAAATAAACTGATTACAGTTTTGAACTTTGAAGAAAAACCAGTGTATGACTCATAAACTCTTCAGCTAGCTTGTTTTGCACTAGAAAATGTTTAAAAGAATTTCAACCACTTTTCATGAAGCATATATTTTATAATTTTTTTGTGTCTTCTTGGTGATGAAACTAGTTCATCTGATTCTTGCAAAAAGGAATTACCTACTGAATTTTATTAATTTATCTACAGACATGTCAAAATCTGAATATTTATAATGGATTTTAACATAGTTCCCTCAGGAAAAACTGACTTGCAAATCATCAGGCATCTGGTGGAATTTGCATTTAAGGTAGATTTTCTATTACTTAAAAAGTCTGTTCTGAGACATAAATCTGCCTGGCTGTGAAAAATATGTCACAGGTTTATCAGTGAACATGTTTCCTCATCTTCAGTTTCAGGATACTCGTTCAGTATTTCTAATGTTTGAGTACTATTTTAACTTGACAAACAGCTAAGGTTGTCAGCAGAGCAGTTGAAACATGTTTGCTTAAATGTGTATGCATCTTTTGAGCAAAACATTGTTTTCATCGTGATTCTTTATATGTCAGTGCACTTAGGAGCAGTTTGGGCTACAGCACTCTTATTTTCTTTCCCGATAAATTATGGAACATATTCAGCTGTTCACTGGAAGAAGACAGTTACCACTTAAACAATACTTACATGGGTTTGTATTGAATGGGCTATAAACTGCAACAAGACTGAGGCACAATCTGAAAGTGTTCCCTAAATTTAAAAAATTTATTATTTAAACTCTGTGTGTATTAGAGAGAAAGGAAAAAAGTTGCAGGAAAATAGAAGTTTCTTACTGTTGTGGGCTCTATTTAGGAAGAATCTTAGGTTAACCAAAGTTGTTGAGATGTCTTCCTGTAAGATCAATTATTTGCTTTCCAGGCTTATCCTCACCTAAATTGTAGGCTACACATGGAAAATTGTTGAGAGAGCTTTAAGAGCTTTACACATCGTCCTTTTTTTAATTTTTTTTTTTTTTCTGGAGGCTAAAGAAACACTGTGGTTTACAGGCCAATTTGGCTTGGAAATACATTTACCTTAAAATCCTTTTATCTGAATACTTTGGTATTTTGTGGCCACAATATTTTTCCTCAATATGCTCCTTTTTTTTCCTGACAGTAGAGGAGGAGGACAGCAAGGGATATACATCATCTACTCTGGCTTGCTCATGAATGGGAATGCTCTTCTCAAGCATGTCTGCTACAGCTTGATAATACAAAGCACTCTGGCCAACTTGTTCCAAAATAATGGTGTTAGTACTTGGCCCTAAGAGCCTCTGGCCATTTTTGCTAATTACAGACACACTTGGCACTGAATCTGTAGGTGTCTTTAAAGATGAAAAAGCAATACCATTTAAAGAATCATTGCATTCTTGAATGTATATTAGAAGGTTGGAGGCTTTTTTTGGAATTTGAAATTATTTTATCTCGAATCTCAAGACTGCATGCACAGACTGTACTAAATTCACATTGAGAAAATGAGCAACAATACATCTCCCATATGGATCTGTAAATTATTGAACACAAAGAAGAATGTTTTGCAACTTTGACTGGGGAATTGTTAATCAGGCCCATAATAGTATGTAGGTCAAAAACCAATTATAAGAGCCTGACTAGAATTTATGATTAGGCAAGTATTAGAAACTGTACTCAGTAAAGAAAATAAAAGATGGAATCGATTAATAAATATGAATTATTATTTATTTTCTTCCGTGCTCTGGACATAGTGTGGCAGTTCATGCAGCAATAAAGCAGTTAAGTCAGCAATCAGTTACTTACATTAGGAACAGAAAAATAGTTTGGCTGATGAAAAGCTTATTCAGCCCTTGACAAATACTTGGCTGCCACAATAGTTTATTTGAAATAGTACTGTAGCAAACCTAGATCTGGCTTTTCTTTCTGTATCTGCCAAACAAATAAACTATGTATAGTGTTTTTAGTCCAGCTTTGAAGTTAAGTCTGATTCTGGCAAGGCAGTGGTACTTCACAAGTAATGAAAATACAATTCCTGCTGTTACTTATCCTGCTGAACCATTTTCTTATCATAAAGGCTCGCAAAACAAATGAGCAGTTGGATATCTATCTGTGAAGTTTTGTAAAACTGCACCATTGTGACAATAAAAGAACATAGCAAAAAATACAACATTCTGAAATGCACAAAAAATTCTAAGAAATTACATGCCTTATTATTGTACTTTGATCCTGATAGGCATCTCAGCACCACACAGCTGCTCATTCACTCTCCCAAGGTGAGATGGGGGAGAGAATTTGAAAGGTACAAATGTGAGAAATTATGCATGTGTGCACAAGTAAAACAAACCAAGGAATTTTTTTACTACTTTCCTTGGGCGGGTACATGTTCAGCCACTCTGGATGCTCATCACTCATACTAGTTACCTGGGAAGACAAATGCCATTACTTCAAATGCCCCCCTTCTTCCTCTTTTACCCCAGCATTTATTCTTCTGCATGTTGCTTTGTGGTATGAAACTTCCCGTTGGCCACTTTGTCTCAGCTGTCCTGGCTATGTCCTCTGAGCTCCTTGCACACACCTACACTCCTCTCTGGCAAGGCAGCATAAGAAAAGTTTTGCCTCTGTGTAAGCAATACTCAGCAACAAATAGGACATTGATGTGTTATTCTTTTCATCCAAAATCCAAAACATTTTTATGAAGAAAATTGACTCTATCCCAGCCAAAACCATTATCTTGAAATGATTTTTGATCAGCAAATAAAAGTAGCTAGCATATCTATTCATTCCATATTCACCTCTTATCTCCAATAAGGACTAAACATAATTTCCCTTTATTTAAAGCTAAAAATAATAATAATAATAATTTGGACATTCGAACATGTCTTTGTATGCATACAGTATTTATACTTCTATATTTGAAATTTAGTAAAGATTATGCATTTCACTTCAAAAAAAATACTTCTGTCTTAACATCTTCAAAAAATAAACATCAAGGAGAAAAGTCATGCCAAAGATAATACATCCTCTTGAGCTGTGGACTGACAATGAGTTTCAAATAAATTCAAATTAAGAAATCCCAGATGTAAGAGAGATGCTGAATAAACTGTCATGCATGATGTGTGTGTAGTTTATCAGTTTTGTCAATAATGTTTCTCAAGCTGTGAAGAGAAGATTTCAGAGGAAACTAAGGGAAATAACTGCTTTGGAAGAATTACAGGATGAAATTTTTGTCTCATCACTTTTCAGGGTAGTATGCTCATTTCTTCCATAAAAGGTAATAATGAAAGGTGACAGTGTTGTCTAATGGTAGATCTGTTCTAACAATAAATCCATGAAACTTCAGGAAATATTCCGGTGTTTTTGTTGTTGTTGTTGTTTTGTTTGTTTGTTTGACAAAATGCATATGCTATACAGAAAAGAGATATGAAGAGAAATGGAAGTGCATATCTCCTGAGCTTTAGAATATAACATTGATAAACTATATTTTTTCTGTTACTGATTTGTAATAGATATCTATATATTTATTCTCAAATCGGAAGTCTAAAAGAGATTATGAATATGCATACTTTATATTTGAAATAGTTAGGGGAACAAATCAAATCATCAGAAGAAGGCAGCTTAAGGTGAATTATTTAGGAAGAATTGACAGCAGTGTTTTTTTTAATATCTTCGTGAGATATTAAATCAGTGCAGCATCATTATTTTAATTCATGTTATAAACAGGATGAGTGCAGGCATAATATAAATGATGATGCTTTTTCAAAAACAGAGCAGACTGAAAGCTAAAAGATAATCAACAGTTTTTGAGCATAGTGTTAATAGTTACATCCCGTGGGTTGTATTATGGCACTGAATTTGAAGAGAAAACAGACCTGCTGTGTTGTCCTGTCAGAATCTAGCCCTGGACCAACTCTGGCCCTGAGAAAGAATGATTATCTTTTATGTGTATTGTAATCATGTAGTTCATCATACTGATACTTTCACAATGTGAAATAGAGAATTGGCATGTGCAGGATGTCCTATTTATGGCATGAGGCATGCTGGAATACTTGAAGGTGCAGAAGCTGCTAGAATAGTGTAGGATGGCTGGGAAGAGTGGCAGGATCTCCTTCCAGAGTAGTCTTGAACAAACCTGTTCACATAGAGTACCTTTTTTTGAAGATTTCCTTGAACTGTGCCTGGGCATTGCCATAGAGCATACTAACCAGGACTAAGCCTATAAGCAGGAAGTCTGCTGATAGAAAGTCAGTATGGACAATCCCTTGTTTAAGTTACTCCTTCCTCTCTAATGTATCAGTATAGTGATGAACAATGGAGCTAGGGCCAGTCTCAAGCTGCCTATTGCCTAGATTCCTCATCTGATCAAAGAAAGAATTCAGAACTCATACAACAGCCTGCTCTTCTGAATTTCCAGAAGTGTGTTTCTTGACTAAGTACAAGGAACACCACTGGCATATATTTTCCAGTCTCTCCGTAGTGGCCTCAAAACATATGTAAATAATAAATGTAAAACCAATATCACTCTTTCCATTATGATATTTAACAATCTTAATTTAACTTTAACACATTCAGATGAGACAGATAGATTTTATAACATCCCCTGTAAAGCAGATGTACAAAGGGCTAAATTTACACTTTCTGCTAATTCACTCATTGCAACTGGCAGGCTGTGTGTTGTTTTTTTTTAATATCACTTTTCAAAATCCATATCTGTATTGTCACTAGAGCCATGATTCCTGGGACAATTCTGTACTGGATTCGCTAGGTATTGTCTAGGATTTGAGTTCTATATAGTTCTATATAATGTGTAGAAATAGAACATGCCTCACAAAATGTAAAGTCAATAAATGTCTTCGAGTATTTGGAACGCCATTTTTTTTTTCTCCTTTGTTTTAAAACTTTAAATAATACTATATAAGCCTGAAAATAGGCAGTTTTCATTGTAATAGTCCCCCAGGCTTGACTATGAACTTTCCTTAGATGTCCTTCCAGAGAGACAGCTGGAAGCCATGTGGACACCCTAAAGCATCTAAAGTGGCCCTTAAAACCTATTCTTAGACAACCGAGCCACTCTTGAACTCATTTTATTTACCATTATAGTTTTACAGGAGATGCCAAACTGACGAGAGCAAGCACAAGCTCTGAAAATGATTTATTCCTCTCTATTAATCCCTTTTCATGTACACACATTTTCCAAGGCAAATGTTTTGTTTGCAACCTCTTAGCTGTATAACTTTCTGAAGCGGATTTTAGTTGCCTTTGTCCTTATGAGAGCTGTCAAATCATACAGAACTCTACCATATTTCATTTTATATTACCAAGAGGAATGTTTTTCTCCTAAAATCTTTTCCATACATTCACTGTCACCTTTGTGACACAATTTGTTTAGTTTATTCTTTTGACTATCCTTCTCTTGACTATCCCCTCCTCTAACCTTCTCAACAATTACTATATTTATATATTTATTTATCTTTGCTTGTTAGCTACTGCTCTTTACCTGTTATAAACCACAAATTATCTTTTTGTTATTACTAAGCAGCTTTGAAAGTATATTTGTAGCCTGGTTAAAATAGACCCTGAAAATATGTCTAGCTATTTCAGAAACAACTGTACCTCTTTTGTATATATTATATTCCCTAGTCTGGACAAATAAAGAGATAGTGTGACATCTAACTGTCACAGTATACATGACTAAAAGGAAGAATATAGATATATAGTAGGTAGATAGTACAGATCTGCTGATTTAATGGAGCTGAATTTTTTAATTCTCAGTAAAGACAAATGCATGCATGTTGATTCATCTAGTTATTATTCAAGGCAATATAAAGGTATGACACAAGCCATTCAACTTCTTGTCTACAGTGAAATAAGTGATAAGAAAATATCTGAATTAGCATACACAAAAACAATATTTAAATTTAAAACTGACCTTGAAGTATCAAGTGGTATAATTTGTCTTGTATTAAAAATACAAAATGTAAACCCTGCAATATTTCTGTTGTAATAAATTAGACAAAGAGAAAACTAAGATTTGATTATCATTATTTATGCTTTACTTTCATAGATGTTATCATAGAAACAAAAACACTTTCTAAAGCAATTCATATCCTGTCTTGGTTCTTTTGGTAGCAAGACTGCATGCTCAATCAGCTTCATCAAATGGTGCACAATGAACCCATCTTATGTTGCTTCATTCATCTAGAATCAGAAAAAGATGTACCCTTACACTTCTTAGGCCAATATGGATGGTAGTATCTAGATTTATTACTGTGGAAAGAATGAAAGTGAGCCATCAAATTTCTCTGGTGCCCATTACTGAGCTGAGAGTAATACTGCCTATTACACTTGTCTCTGGTACAAGCTTAGAAATTTCATATTTTTGAATGTAGCATATGCACATGTAGAAACCCAAAAGGTCAAGTATTCATCTGGCAAATGGCAATAATGTAAATTTAGCAGCTTGGATCCAACTAAATAATGTATATCTTGGGGATAATTTGAAAAAAAAATATTTTTTTCCCAGTATTAAGCAAACTCTCAACTCAGCAAATTGTACAATTCTAATTATTCTTAAACCTCATATTTTCTGAGTTAGAAAACATGATAGGCACCTGTAAGGACTAAAATATTTGCAGAGGTAATTTTGTTCTAATAACAATGAATAAACACAGGCAAGAGCAAATTACTGTGCTGCGTATCTGCTTTAATGCAGTTATTTAGACCCATCCAAAGAGTGCAATTTATCATACAGTACTTAACAAGCAATGTGCTGTTAAAATAATCGTTCTGAGTGTAGTGGACATGTGGTATGTTTTATGTGTATTTTAATAATACGTATAGTGGAGCAAACTATAGTGCTGTGAATACCACAGTTATGATCCTTGTCTGAAGTCAGTAGGAGCTGGCACTGACACAAATTCCAGCTGCAGGAAGTCCATATGGAAACAACCCCTGAAACTGGAATGAGAACAACATTTTCATAGCAGTGTGGAATTAATACTGATGTGTATTGGCTGTTACATGAGTACTCATATTTTCAAACCTGTTGAGTCACTCTCCATTTGTATTCATTTCTGGATCTCTACTACACATACCTGTAGCATTGTTGGGCCACTCATGCTCATCTTTCTGTGCATTTACATTCTTCACTCCCCATCTTTCGACTTCAATTTTCTGTGCATATACACTCATGCACACATGTGAACACAAGAGTGCGTATGAGCCATGGCACATGCATTTAAAAGAAAAGACTGGTAAAATATGAAGAGCTCACACAACCTTAAAAAAATTGTAGCATGTGAGACCAGAGGGAAAAAAAAAGGAACTTGTTCTTGTAGACATAATTTTACGCAGCATCCCCCAGACTGCTTAAGTACACATTCTTGCTTTTCAGTATATATAGAAAATGCTGGTAATTATTTTGTGTATAAAATAAAATTGTAATCCTTAAGTCAGTTAGCTAGAAGCTCTCCTTTTTTATGTGCTAATTATGTGGTAATATTATTCTTGCAGTCCATTTCTTGCTTTATTTTCTATCTATCTATTTATTTATTTATTTATTTATATTACAAGAAAGAAGCAACAACTTGCTTATATGTAAAAACCATAGGATTTTATTTTTTGTGTCATGTAGCTATAACAGACCAGAAGGCAGAACATCCTGGTTATTGCAGTGTAAAGTATACGCATATTTAAGATGTCTAGAGCTAGAGGTGTCAATGGTAGATGATGTCTATCTGGTTTTATTTAATTGCTTAAATTCATTCATCTAGTGCTGCTTTTAGATTCTGTGGGATTAGTCTTCAGCTACTACATCAGCGGTGTGTCCCTGCTGTAACAGCTTTGGGCATTTTGAGCACATGGGGCGAACAGCATTTGTTTAGATGCACGAAACCTCTTTGTGGTGTCCTCATTTTAGCTAGGATGGAGTTGATTTTTTTCATAGCAGCTGGCATGGTGCTGTGTTATGAGAATAATGTCAATCACACACTGATGTTTTAGTTGTTTCTGAGCAGAGCCTATGAAGAGCCAAGGACTTTTCTGCCTCTTGTGCTACTCTACCAGTGGGGAGCTGGGAGGAAACAGAACCACAACAGCTGGCCTAAGGGATATCCCATATAATATGGTATCATGCTGAACAGTGAAAATTGCAGACATTGATAGGGATAGGGGCTGCTGTTTCTTTGGGACTGGCAGAGTGTTGATCAATAGGGTAGAGAGCTTTATTGTGTGCGTGTATGCAAGATTTGTTTTGTGTATTCTTCTTGTTATTGTTGCATTGTTGTTTTTTAAACACTATTTTATTTTTCTTTCATTTTTTCTTCTTTCTTATTAAACTCTCCTTATCTCAACCCTTATCCTTGTGCACTTGTTTTCAGTGTCCCTATTACACTGAAGGAGAGAATGAGCAAATGGCTGTGGTATTTAGCTGCCTGGTGTGTTAAACTTCTCAAATGGGCAGACTGTTTCTCTACTTATCTGGAAATTATAGAGCCCATGTCCAAATAATTTCATAGCAGTATTCCCCAGATTGTTCAGCATAAGCATAGTATTTTCTTCAAAAGGAAATAAGATGACCATGAGCTTGTAGGCATATTTTCTTATATTTTAATGTTCTTCAGTGAAATGTCTTACTACCTTGAAAGGTTTTATCTGACAGCTTTCTTCTTCATTTCTGATAGACTATCTTATAGAGCTTCAGTGCTTTTAAGAAAAAAGAATATTCTCATCCCAAATCTTCTTTAAGTGCGTAAAACTAGCAGTAACTCATCTTTGTTTTAATGAAATGCCCAGTCAGAGCTGTTCAATGTCCAACCCATGTATAAGCAATTAATTCTGCACAGTGTTCCTGAGGGTCTCATTGGTAGCAAGAATCCCATGCAGATGTGCCTATGAAGCAGAGGAGAGGCAGTATATTGTTGAGAATAGGGAAGACTGTTAAGTGCAGGAAAATCCACAGTCTGCTGATATGTAGCCCATTCACAGCCAGCACTCCTAGGATTGAAGGCTCCATGCCAGCTAAATGCCTTTCTGACAGAGTACTCCTAGACACTAGATACTCAGGTTTTAGTTACTCCTAACTTCTGCAAATGTAACTCCAGAAAGTATATTTTAAGACATTGTGATTTTTTTGTTTTTCCTAAACATGAAGCATATTTGATATTCAAAGGCATGGCAAACAACAAAAAACTCTTTCAATTTTTTCCAGGGTTGTAGCACACTGTTCCTCTTACTTGCTTTCAAATATACTGCAGGATCAAGTGATAAAGAAATATGTGCTCTGTGTGGCTTTATAATAATAAAATATCATTCTGAGTGCAGTATAACTAGACACTAGAATACTACAAAGCTTAATGTTTTATAGACATCACTTCATCATAAGATAAATTTTTGCTTGGTGTGCTAATTTGCATTTCAATATCTCTATATTTCTACATTATTATCAGACTTCTCTTGCAAGCAGTTCAGTGTGTTACTTCATGCCTTACCAGAAATCTTTAAAATACATATACTTAGAAAATGCTGTAGTGTCTTAGCATCTAGAAAAAAGAATATCATATAGAAGTATTTTCTGTGTTTAAAACTACATAAATGTCAACAGTTTATGGGCTGGTTCAGCCCAGTTCCGTGACTAAGAGGACAGGGGATCCATGGACCCACATCGTGGGAAGGGGGAAGAGGGAAAATTGAGAGGGTAGGGAGATGGGCTTAAAACAAAACAACAGCAACAATCTGAGGAGAAAAATGAATTTACTAAATAAGATATCAGAATGCAAAATAACACAGTATAACTGGAATTGAAGCTAATAAGTCAAATAAAATGAGAGAAAGAGTGTCTGAAACCAAAGGCCTTACACTAAAGCTGAAGGCAAAATGGCTAGGGAACCTCCACTGCTGAGATGAACAGCAGAAGAGGAAGTCTCTGATATTTGCGTGCAATTTTATCTTTCCCTCTGAGTGGAAAACGGGAATGCAAAGTCCTCTGGGGTATGTAGTTCATCTTCCCTTCTGAGAGCCAGGTACTTGGAAATTAGGCAGTCCATGGACTTAGAGCATTAACTCTTTAACTCCCAGTGCCTCACATGATGTTATGATGTGAAATACCAATAACAAAAATAATAAAATCATAAAATCATTAAAAGTAAATATATTGTATTTGCAAAGTAGAAGCCATGAGCTTTTCTTGAAAATATTAGCTTATGCGTTTATTAATACTAGCATGAGAAGATTAAATGTCTAGTAACAACTCAGGACTACTTTTAATGCTAAATGTGAATATTCCATTCCAAAAACAAATAGATTCCAGAACAATACCATAATGAGTTGTGATTTAACTCTGGCAAGCAATGAAGCACCAACAACTGTTCATTCACTACCTCTCTGTGGAATAGAGGAGGTAATTATAAGGGTAAAAGTGAGAAAATCTGTGGGTTGAGCTAAAGCCACATTAATAGCTGAAGCAAAACCTGCACATACACACAAGGCAAAACAAGGAATTAATTCACTACTTCCCATTGACAGGCAGGTGTTCATCTTATTTCCCTAGGTTTTATTGCAGAGCATGACACAATATGATATGAAATATCCCTTTGGTTAGCTGAGGTAAGCTGTCCTCATTTTGTCCCCTCCCAGTTTCTCATGCATTCCAGCCTCCTCACTGGCTGGGCATTACTTCTCAGAAATAGTTAAAATAATCATATATTATCAATAATATTTTTTTTCACAAATCAAATACATAACACAATATGAGCTACTATGAAGAAAATTAATTCTATTTCAGCCAAAACCAGTACGGCACCAGAGTAGCAGAGACAATAAAGTCAGTCTTCTTATAAAGAGCCAGATGTTTCTCAACTGGAATTAAGTAATGGTACAGATATATAAAGTATGAAACTCAGAGATTGAGACAACATCTTCTTGTCTTATGCACATGTAGTTATACATATAAGTGGACAATAGATTTATCTTTGAATGCCAGAGTCTGCAGAGATAATAAATATCTATTGGATAGTTCAATTAATAGTAAGTCTGCTCTCTTATTTTAATGAATAAATTCATAAAATGGACCTTGCTTGTGTATGTAGAAATTTCCTCTCATTACATTTTTAAAACATTTTTCAAGCTGCTTCTATGGAGAGGGTAAATAAAAAGTTTATGTAATACTTATTTTCAGCTCCACAATTCTATGAAAAATAGCAATTTTACTGTATTCACTGTGATTTGAAAGCAGATAAATAATGAATAGTTCAAGTGATAATTACCTTATTTCAATATTTACAGAAAACTGGCACTTAATCATCATCAAAGCACATTGAGAATTGTCTTATTATCTACACAAGTGCATGGTTTCTATAAATATTGAAATTTGGTAATTATCTCTAGCACTGTTTCTTTCTTATCTACTTTCCAAAATTGAGCAAATAGAAATATCGTTTAGTCATTAACATTTTCCAAATATGTATCTGGTTTCTTTTTAATGAGACTACATTAGTATGTAAAATAAGATGCAAAATAAGGTCAATGGAATAGAATCAAATATTTTTGTATATGAGATATCCAGAAGAATGAGCAAAGAACACGTTATTAAAATATTTGGATTTAGCCTCAGTCCATTCCTATAAGGAGAGGCCACTTCACTAACAATTTAGAATCATAGTCTCAGAATCACCAAGGTTGGAAAAGATCTCTAAAATCATCCAGTACAACTTTCCATATATATCACCAATATTTCCCTCTAAACTATCTTATTCAATACAACATCTAAATGTTTTTTGAACACCTCCAGGGGTGGTGATCCCAACAACTCCTTGGGTATCCCATTCCAGTGTCTGACCACATTGTCTCCACTTCTTGGAGAAGTTTTTCCTAATGTCCAATCTGAATCTTGCCTGGTGCAACTTAAGGCTATTCCATCTAGTCCTATTCCATGTTATGCAGGAGAAGAGGCTGACCTACAGCTCAACACAGACTCCTTTCTGGTAGTTGTAGAGAGCAATTAGGTCTCCCATGAGACTCCACTTCTCCAGAGGAAACAGTTCCACCTGCTTCAGCTGCTTCTCATAGGTTTGTGCTCCAGACTGCTCACCAACTTCTTTGCCCTTCTTTGGGCATACTCCCAGGCCTCACTGTCTTTCTTGTACTGAGGGGCCAAAAACTGAACTCAGTACTCAAGGTGTGGCCACACCATTGCTGAGTACAGGGGGCTGATCACATCTGTATTCCTGCTGGCAACATTATTTCTGATACAAGCCATGATGGCATTGGCCTTCTTGGCCACCTGGGCATATTGGTTGTCCCACACATGCTGTGTGATCTCCCTCAAGATGATCTGCTCTAAAGCCTTACCTAGCTCCAAAGTCAGACTGATAAGCCTGTAGTGTAGTTCCCCAGATCCTCCTGATGACCTTTCTTGTATATGGGAGTCACATCACCAAGCCTCCAGTCCTCTGGGATCTCTCTGGTTGGCCAGGAATACTGATAGATGATGGAAAGTGGCATGGATATCACCTCTGCTAACTCCCTCAGCACCCTTGGGTGGATTCCATCTAGCCTCATGGACTTGGGACCATCCAGGTAGAGTAGTAGGTCTCTAGGACCTAACTAGGTCTCTAACTGTTTCCACCTGAATTGTCAAGGGTTTATTTTGTTCCCCATCCAAGACTTTCATGTCAATGTGTAGAATAACCTGGGGATAACTAGTCTGACTTCCAAAGACAGATGCAAAGAAGGCATTGAGAACCTAAGCCTTTTCTTTATCCTCTGTGGTCATGCTCCGTGTTGTAACCTGTAAAGGATGGAGATTCTCCATAGCCCTCCTCTTGCTGTTTATATATTTGTTGAAAAGCTTTTCATTTTCTTTTTACCTCAGCAGCCAAGTTGAGTTCAAACTGCACGTTTGCCTTTCTAATTTTGTCGCTGCACACCCTAACAACTTTGTATTCTCTTTGAGTCGCCCAACCCTTCTTTCAAAAGAGGTATATTCTCTTTTCTCCTGGAGCCTCAGGAAAACTCCCTGTTCATTCACATCAATCTTCTTCCCCACTGGCTCATCTTGCCACATAGGGGGATAGGCTGCTCCTATGCCTTTAAGACTTCCTTCTCAAGGAGCGGCCAGCCTTCCTGGACACCTTACCCTTCAGAACTGAATCCTATGGGATTCTCCCTACCAGTGTTCTGAGCAGTTCAAATTTTGCCCTCTGGAAGTCCAAGGTAGCAGATTTGATTTTCCCCCTTCTGACTTCACCAAGAATCAAGAATTCAACTATTTCATGGTCACTGTGTCCAAAACAGCTCTCAACCTCCACATCTCCTACCAGTCCTTCTCTGTAAACAGCAGGTCTAGCAGGGCATTTTCTCTCTTACCATCTGAGTCATCAAGTTATCTTCCGTACACTTTAGTCATTTCCTTCCTTGCCTATCCCTTTCGAAGAGCTTATAGCCATCCATAGACTCTAGTTGTGAGAGCAGTCCTACCATGTTTCCATAAGTCATATTTTGCCTGATACACAATGGCTTCCAGCTTCTTCTGTTTGCTGCTCATGCTGCATGCATTGTTGTAGATGTACTTCAGCTGAGCTCTTTGCCTCACCCCAGTCCCATCATTGTTCCCCTAGGCTCATCTCTTGTGAGCCTGATTTTATCCCCTTCCTCCTTCATATCTAGTTTAAAGCCTTGTCAGTCAGCCCTACCACATCTTGGGCTGGAATCTGTTTCCCCTTTGAGACAGGTGAGACCCATCTGCAGTCATCAGGCCAGGCACCAAGTAAATTGCCCCACAATCAAAAAAAAAAACATAACAAAATTCTTGTGATTGCACCAGCCTCTCAGCCATGTATTTATGAGATGGATTTCCCTGCTCCTCTCAGTATCCTTTCCTGCCACTGATGGGATAGAGGATAATATGACCCATACTCCTACTCAATCCAATAATTGCCCCAGTCTCCTCAAGTTCTTTTTGATAATTCTCAGGCTTCTCTCAGCAACTTTATCACTGCCAGACAGAACTGTCAATAAAGGATAATAATCAGAGGGGCAAATCAGACTAGAAAGTTTCCTAGAAATATTTCTGACCTGGGCCCCAGGGAGGCCTCACACTTCCCTATGGATAGGGGCTGGCTGACATATGGGGCCCTCTGTTCCTGTCAGAAGAGAGTTCTTTCCTTCTTGGTGAAGGCAGCCTTGAGGTGTGAGCCTTGAGCTGGGACCTGTTTCCACTCCTCCTCTTGAGAGTATAACTCTATAAAAGGTGCCACTGACATATATATATATATCAAAAAATGAGTAAAACACTCTCCTAGAGCACAATTTTTATCTGAACTGTATTATATTTTTACCTTAGTGTGACAAGAACTGTGTGATTTCTTTCACTGAAATTAGACGGACTCTAAACAGCTCATTCATGTGCAACTGTTGATGATGTCTGTTATGTCTATTACATGTATATTCTGAGGGTGGAGATGTCTGTTATGTCTATTACATATATATTCTGAGGGTGGATGAGATTAATCCCTCTGGTTTTTTTTTAGTCTCACTGTTTTTTTGGCTTCTACTTTTATACTCCAAGTCTCAGTTCAGTATATACAGCCCTCAAAGATGAGCACCCAGCACATACTTCAAATAGTTCCTGATCATCTGCATTAAGAAGCAGTTCAGTCAATCTGAGCTCTCTTCAAATACATTCTTCTCTAAAAAAAAAAAAAAAAAGAATCACTTGAAATAAAAGTACCTGACCTTTTAATCACCTTCTGCTACACAGGCATAAGAAAAGGGCTGAAATATAGTCACAACAGTGCCAGATGCTATAGAAGTTGAGCATGAAATTATGCTATAATTAAGATCCTACAAATTAACATTGATTCCACATTTCTCTAGAATTCAAGTAGCTACAGACAAAAATGAATTTTTTTTTTTTTTTGCATTCATTATATTTTCCCATTGGAAAGAGCAATGTAAGTAAAACTTCAATTTTTCATAACTCTGAGATACATAACCAGTCCAAGACGTCCGAAGAAATACAAAAGTAGAGAATTATTTTCCCAAGCTCCTGTCATGGAGCAAATGGAAAAGAATTTCCTATTCAGAAATTGTACTGGTGAAACTGGTAATAAAATTATTAGATATTCCCTTAACAACATTTTATTTGCAGTCTTCTGTTGACAGGTCTATGAGAAGAAAGTCATATACAACATTCTGTATTTAACAGAAGATAGAGCCTAGTGTCAGTTCCTGTGCGTTTTTCAGAAGGTAACAGGAAAAGTAAGAATCCCCTTCATTTTTTGTTCAGTGAACTCATGAGCTTATAAGAGAAAAACTAGAAAGATCCAATTTTGATGGGATATTTTGACAGCAAGATCATAGTGTAATCTATCAAAGGAAACTAGAAGTGAAGAGTACAAAGGCTCATCATCCTACGAGTAAATCGTGATCAACAAGAAAAATCAACCCTCTATGTAATACTGTATCTTATGCTCAACAAACATATATATATATAATGATCATCCGATCAGTTCTGCAAGATCCTCAGTCTTAATTTCAAGACACTTGTGTCAGAAGTAGGCTGGTGCTCTGGCAGGTAAAACTTTTTTTTTTTTTTTCCTGAAGAGCATTTTCAATGTGGCTTTAGAAACATCAAAGAGCTATCTCCCATGGCTTGCAACATTATCATAAAAATATAGTCCTGAAGCATTTATACAACATCCCATTTCTGAAATTCTGCATTCACTCTAATTCAGAAAACACTTCTCTAGTCCTACTATTATACAATATCTGTAGTAAATAAATGTAAATCAATGCATTGCAATGTGTCATAAAAAGAGAACAGGAACTTGGGTGTGTATTCATCAGTCATCTAATAAAATGCATCATATTCCAGATTTCTATATGATCATTTTCCAATGTTCTTGAGGCACCTTCACAGTTTTTTTATTTTTAATTATTTATTTTTATTTTTTCTGCAAGGAAAGACTGAATATTCAAATAAAGAACACTGCAAACATTTTGTGCTTTTGTACAAAATCAGAATGAGATATTACAGAGTTTCTTAAGAATAGAATCTCAAAATTTATAATCATTTCATAACGTCAGCAGTGGAAAATTGAATCCATTACATGAAACCTGCTATAGAAAAAAAAAATTGATTTTCAAATTACAATTATATTATCTTCCTTAAAAAAATCTAAAATGCATTCATAGATTAAAAAAAATTAAAAGATATTAATAGATTTTTTAAATACAAAGTGTTCCAAATGAGCATGCCATTTACAAACATTATAAGAAACATTCTTACTTAAAACTAATGAAGATAACAGACATAGATCTGAAATTCATTTCTTGAAGTGACTTATATGGTTGTCCATGACTTATGAAAAGTTACTACATTTATAATCTGGCATAACATAACATATTTAGAGAAAGAATAGTGGAATTATTCCCTAACTTCTCCAGGATGAATTCAGTGAGTCTCTGTTGATCATAATGGCAACTTAGAAGACTATAGCTCACATGTAAACATCTGCACATTTAGCATTAGATTAGGTTGAACTCCATGTCTATTGCTTGCCACTGAGTCATTTTCTAGAATTGTATTCTCATGTAATCTACAGTTGAAATCATAAAAATTTATCCTATGGACACTGTTATCATCAGTCTCTTCAGTTCCTACAAGACATTGTCTCTGACTCTAAAAAAATGACTCGGTAGTAGTAAATTTACCCATATTGGACTACAGAATTTTGTCTTCAAAGCAATCTAATAGGAATAAAGTGAGCTGAAGGTAATCTTAGTTCAAACATTTTACCCAAGGCAGTTCAGAGAGGAGAGAAAAGGATTTTTGTTTTGTTTTGTTTTTGGTAAATCCTTTCATTTTCTTCTTCATGCTTTCATGGTAGATAGCCTGTTAGATGTGGATCAGTTGATACTAAGACATCAAAAAGATTAACCAAAGGTTAAGCTAGCACATGATTTTGATTCCAAGAGAAACTTGAGTAGAATTCCAAGAAAAAAAAAAACCAAAAACAAAAAAAAACCATTACAGCAGCATATGGTAATAGCTATAGCCTACAAGACTACCTGAGGCAGAAATGGTTTGTATGGATTTTTCTGACAGGAATTTGTCTAGTCTTCCTTTGAGTCTATTTACATTTTTATCATCCACAACATTCTATGTCAAGGAGATGCACAGTCTGTCCGTAAATGTGTTTTGAACCTGGCAGCTGACAGCTTCATTTGATACCTACTAGTTCTTTTGCTGTCAAGGGACAGGGAACAGTAGATCAGTTCTCTGCATGCTCTATCATTTCCCTCTTAGTTAATTCCTTCTTTAGAGAGTTAATCTACTTATTTACTTTTCATACATAAACTGTTTCATACTTTTTATCTTATTTGTTGCCCTACTTTATCCATACACGGTTCCTCTATACTCTTTTCTTTTTGTTTATTATTCTTTATTCATCTTTAAATGCATACAAAGACGTTTTACTCTTTAATTTACCTAATAACATTTGGTTATAGGCCTAATCAACCAGATCATTAATGCTTGTTACATCTCCCGAAAGTTAGCCAATTATGACAAGACAGGACTAAAACTGTGGCTATTGACCTTCAAGATATAAGTGCTCTCCTGATCCAGAGATCTGTGAAACTCTGAAGACAGCTGCCATCTGAGAACAAAAATGAATGCAAAGGGCATAGACATAAGGGATTCAATTGCATGAGAAAAGAAGGATCGAACTTATAAGCTAACAGGCGCATAAAAGAACAACTTCTAATATATTTTATTATTAAAATTCAATAAAATGATAATGAATCTCCATGTTATTTCCCACGTGTCTCAGTGGGCATTCTACAAAATAAATAGAAGAAAGCTATGAATCAAGTATAATTCAGACTGCAATAAATAAGATCAATGAGCAACCCTAAGGGTAGCTCCAGCACAGCAGTTTGCTACTTTTTATTAGTTATATAAATAGCCTCAAAATATTTTGTCATATGATATCCCCATGGTATCTTTTAAAAAATAAACAAAACCTTTTAATCTTCCATAAAGATTGTAACATGTTATTCAGTCTTGCAGACCTTTGCCTTACCTCCATGTACAGCAAAGGCTAATTTGTCACATTTAAGCCTTTCACTGAAACCTGATGCTCTCTTAATCACCACCTGAAACTCTGTTCTGTTTATCCTCTTTTCGGTGATGGGTGAGCAGGACTTTATTAATGCAATACCTTCTTCAGTGGTTTAGTTTTATCCTTTAATATTGATCCAACAGTTTAAATCCATTAAGAAGGTGTGAATAGACACTGTTTAATAAAATCCACAATAGAAAAGATAGGTCATAGTATTATCTTCTCTCCTACACCTTTTTTGTCCTGTGATGCTTTAGACCAAAGGCAGATTAATGAACATATGTAGATACTGTGTAAGTTGGTTCACATATTTGTCTCCCTGTTGCTTTTTAAGTTATTTATTCAGTTTTTAATATTCAAATATTGCAGTTTTAAAGTAATATTAATATTATAAATGTGATTTCATGTTCAAAACTCACTGAACTTTTCATACAGGCTACATGCCATATGTATGATATGTTATGATCATATATATGTTATGATCATATATAAGATAAATGATCTTGATGTTTTGAGCCAATAATGAACAGTGGTAACAATTCACAATAATCCTAACGAAGTGCTTTTCAAATGCATAGCATATTCAGTATGACAATATTAAGGATAATAATCTGAATGACGAGACAATATACCCTCAGCAACTTTGCAGATGGTACAGGGAAATTGTGAGGAGCTGCTTGGCAGCGTGGAGAAATAGGTCAGTAAGAAAATAATGAAATTCAGCAAGGAGAACTGCGAAGTCCTACACCTGGAGAGGGACAGCCTCAGGTACCCATGCATGCTAGAGCCTACACACTTGGTAAAGCAGCTTATAAAAGAAGTCCTGGGGTTCCTGGTGCTGACAAAGTTGAACATGAGTCAGCAATGTTTTGTGTCCCTGACAGAAAGAAGTTTAATGGTGTTCCGGGCTGCATTAGACAAAGACTTACCAGCAGGTCTAGGGAAGTGATCCTTCCCCTGTAACCATCAATTGTGAGGCCACGTGTAGAATATCATGTCTGCTTACAGGCTTCCCAGTATGGGGGAGACTCAAGTATACTGAAGAGAGTCCAGCAAGAGACCACAAAGGTGACTAAGTGTCTGGAGCATCTATAGAACGGTTGAGACAGCTGAGACTCTTTGGACTGGAGAAGTATCAAGGGGATCTTATCAGTGTAAGTCAAGAGCTGGAGGAAGGGTGCAAAGAGGATGGACCCATGCTCTTTTCATTGATGCCCAGTGCCAGCACCAGAGGCAGTATGCACCAATTCAATCATAGAAGGTTCTCTCTGAACATCAGTAAATGGTTTTTCACCCTGAGGACAACCAAGTTCTGTCACAGGTTGCCCAGAGAGATTGTGGAGTCTTCCTCTTTGGAGGAAAGTGCTTGGACCTGGGCTTGGGCTCCCTGTTGTGGGTGGCCCTGCTGGCACAGGGGATGGAGTAAAGGGACACAGAGGGCCCTTCTAGCCACAACATTCTGTGATTCTCGTTCTGTGGTTCTGTAAAGGAGATGATGAAAATTCAGTCTTATTCATATTACCAATCACTTCTTGGAGAAAGCTCAGAAGTCACATTCTTGTAAGATAAAACTCGATTTTTGTAAGACTGGAGAAGTCTTCAAAGCGTATTGTTCATGAGTTATGATACACAGCAATGTCAGTCTGAATTTATAGTGCACACTGCTCTAGGAAAAAAAAATGGAGTGATAGCTTCCTGCCATATTATTTTAGCAACTAAAGTAAATGAGCATAGCAAGAGGTGTCAGTAAACAAGACAGAGGTAATTTTCTTTGACTTTTTATTACCTTTAGATTTAAGTTATAGAGCTTTGAGTAGTAGCTAACACTTACATGTCTAGGCATGGAAAATACAAAGACTTCTTAACAGTGGTAGTGTTACCAACATGCTTTGCTCTGTGAACTCAGGGATGCAGGCTGGTTCATCTCCTTCCTTGAGAATCTTCTTAAACACTTGTTACTGTATGACTGTCAAAAAGTAATAAATGTGTATCTGTAAAGTACAAGTTTCAGAATAGTCCAGGCTGTTCTCATGAAAAACAGTTATCAGTAGCAGCAAAGAAAAATACTATTTCACTACTAACACACTGTGTGGGTGTTTGCATAACAGAGATACTAGTTTGCATGTATATCTGTTGGGGAAAGGAGCTACCAAGAAACATTTGTATATTGAAAGATACCTCAGGATTTTTTTTTTTTTTAAGATATGAGCTAGCTATGCAAACAACAAACAAAAACAAAACAAAACAACAACAACAAAAAACAAAACAAGAAAAAAATAGAACACAAATCTTTTATCTACTGACTGAGCAATAGTCCCTTTCTGTAGGACAAGAAGGAGTTTGCAGTTTTCACAGTTCAGTACATACTTTCAATGAAACTATTATGCTGCTGTTGACTCAGCAACAGACTGAAACCTGGATAAGCAGGAAATAGTTTATGTGGACTAGGTTGTGGAGCTGGAATTCTGAAGGATAGTTCTGTGCTATTTTACATCCCTGCTGTCTGATGGTGGTCTGTCCTTTCTCTAAAATCCTCTCAATATTTTACAGTCCTACAGATGAAATAGCTATATACTTATAGATGTGTTTCTGATACCAGAGTACATAATGATCTCTGAATACAGGCAGAAGAAAGTGAATAAGATGACAGAGGTATTACAGATATGCTCTTTTTATTTCACCCCTTCCATCTTCTCATCTTGAAGTCTGGTTAATGTCAGTGAAAGCTGACAATACTCGATACTCATATACAAACCATCACAGAATCTGTCATGTGCCAGCTAACTACAGTTCATGTCAGCTCTCAGTGAAGGTAAGATTCCTCCCAGTCTTTTTTGCTTTAGTCAGTTTCTTGTTATGTGAGAATTCACATACTATAAGCAAAGCCCAAAATATTTGGCAATGAAAATATGAGTACAAACACAGAATGTAATACATACATATAAGGCTCATGCACCGAGCAGGTAGTGAAAAGAGGGCAGAATAGTGCAATATATTTTTTTATTTTTAATTTTTCTTCCTAGATTTCCACTTTTTACTTCCGCAGGACTGCTGTAAGATGTTGATGATGCACTACCAATGCAATTATATGAAATCTTTAGTTATTGCATAACCAAGCAATTTATTATCTCTTTTTTGTCAGGTGTCAGAGGTATAATCTTACCTACTGGAACTGCAGGGGTTACTGCCTTGTGTAATTGCCGCCTTCTTAGATTCTGTTATTGCTGCCAGTTTCCACTGAGCCAAATCAAACCTGACAGCTGGCCAGATGCTTCTTACGCCAGTCAGCAAGACTTTGGTCCCAAAAGAGCATCTGGTCAAAAGGAAATGTTGTGGCAAACTGTACAGTCAATGTTGTTCCCTAAAAATGCCATAGTAAATACTGAAACAAAGGTACTGAATTAATTCACTAATAAACCTTGTTTTTTAACAGTGGGGCTGTTCATTTGATTTTTTCACCACAAATTCAGTTTGTCTGGTGCTAGAGAAAAGATATACTAAGCCTTTTAAGTACGTAAAATCTGTATGTCATATCTTTATTACAGCCTGTGCAACCTATAGACTCAAAGGCAGCTGCTTAGAGTGTATGCCTGCAGCACAGAATGCATTTTTTTTCACCAGTATTTGTTTAGTGAGATCACAACATTAATTTTAATTTGGAAGACCTTTGTGGAATGGACTCATAGATAGCTAGAACATTTTAATTTTTACTACAATATAATGAACAGTGAAGATGGCGTCAGGAAAAGGAAGTCTTCCTTTCTCAATATGACCTTTACTACTTCTGCTATAGAGTGTGGTACATATATATTTCTGAACACAATAATAATGCTTAGTATGGAAAGGCTGCTTGTTCTTTCATTTAAACTTTTATTTTCCCCTCACTTAACATTATTGGAATTATAATCTGAAAAAGAGACCCCTCTCTGCCTTCCTGTATTCAATTGTTTTAACAATACCACATAAAATATCATTCTGGTGTCTTCTATCATGAAAACAAGCTGATATTGTATACATACAAATTCCAGCATATGAACTCCATTTGTCGTCTGTAGTTATTTTCCTTTGATTAGAACATTTCTAGTGGGGAAAAAATGATGCCATAAAGTACTCCTAGTGCAATTTGTTTACTGAATTAACAGGATCGTTTTTTCAACATAGGTGTTTACAAATCGCAATCTTGTTTCTGTGTGTACATCAGATTATCAGCTTTTACTTCTGTTGGACTTTCTCCAGTATGAAAATGTCCTTTGAAGTTGTTACACTAAAGGAAATCTCACACAGTTCATGTAGGCAGTGCACACAAGGAAGTGGGGAGAGAAAAAGGGGTAAAATCAGGATGTAAATTCCTGGCTTCTTTCTGTGCTTAGAAGTAAGTGCAAATGTCACTGAACCTTTATCCTAAATAATTTCAACTTATTTTTACAATATTTAAAAGGCAGTTGACAAATACCCTCCTTTTCCTCCCCCTTTGTTTGTACTAAGAACATGTTAAGTGAAAATTTTTGAGGTTTGTGTTGGTCTGGTATTAAATTTTATATTACTACACAGTAGATTCCTCATGATAGTTTTGTTTGTTTTGCCAGTGAAAGGAATGTTCTGCTTGCAAAGTTTAAATGTATCTTGCATTTACATCATTTCAGAATTAAGGGCACAGGAGTAAAGATTCTATTCATTTAACTCCATCTTAATTCACCATTTTCATTTTCCAACTGAAGGGCTGGAAATTTTACATCTGTTTACTAGTGGCTACACACCATTTAACACACTAACACCAGCCAAATGGTTAAATGCAATGCTTTTTACGTATGCTAGAACTGACTGCAGTTATTATTACCCTTAGTTTAAAGATAGTGAGATTAGTTCCTGGGGAAAAATTCTAGTTAAGCACCAATTAGTATATGGCTCTTTTCTTCAACATTGCCAGTGCAATCTAGTGTGACCTATGGACAGTGCTTCAGAAGACCTAAAGTTAGGCCCAACCGTTGTTCTTATTATGCAGGGAAATAGTAATTAACCTCTCTACATTTCCTCTCCTTTTCTTCAAAGGAGTCATTTGTGTTCAAATGTTTTGCTCACAATGCATGTTCTTGATTGTTCTTTTTTTTTTTTTTTTTTTTTTTTGTTCCCAGAAACTGTTCTATCTCTTCTGTTTCCCAGGCAGATGCCCTGGACATCCCAAGGTTGTTCTTTCCATGTTTATCAGCTGAGGGGACCAGGAACACTAAAAGCAGGACCAGCTGATCAAAAGGGCTGGAACTTCCTGCTCTGGAAACCAAGCTGAGAAAAATAAAACAAAAAAACATACAGGGGTTTGATGTTGTTCCACTTGGAGCTGGAGGAACTTCTATACAAATAGATAAATGAGGAAACCAACACAGTGAAAAAGAACACCTGTGACTTGATCCTGCACTTATGGAGTTTAGAAACTTTGAGTAGGAATGCTATACCACTGCCTGAGAAACTACCTGAGACACTAAGCAGTGTTTAGGAGGACAGCTTGATGCCTTGAGGACGTCTGAGAGATCTTAAGATGAGGTTTCAGAACAGTTGTATGTAGGTGAGTGTGACTGACACTTCTTCCCACTTTTTTAAACATTTTTCATCTTTCTACATATCACCTAGACTAATTGTAGACATTTCACAGAATATGTGAGATGACTAGGATTTATATGCAGAATACTTTTTCAGTCAGAATGACATCTAAATATTTCTTGAGCACCTCCAGGGATGGTGACTCCATCACCTCCCTGAGCAGCCCAATCCAGTGCCTGACCACTCTCTCAATTAAGTTTGAAATTTTTCCTAACATTCAGTGTGAATCTCCCTTGGTGCAACTTGAGGCATTCCCTCTAGTCCTCTTGCTAGTTAAATGGGAAAAGAGGCCAGCCCCCAGTTCACCACAACTTCCTTTCAGGTAGTTTTAGAGAACCTCATCAGGGCTCAGTACAGAGGGCTGATCACTTCCCTGAATCTGCTGGCAACGCTGCTTCTGATACAAGCCAAGATACCATTGGCCTTCTTGGCCACATAGGCACACTGCTGGCTCATGTTCAGCCATCCAGCAACCAATACCCCCAGATCCATCTCCTTTTCACTTCTACCCTCATTTAAGTCATCCATAAAGAGATTGAACAGGATACGCTTCAGTCTCAAACATCATGACCTGTGATATAAATTACCAATATGCTGTGACTTGGGATGACTCAATATAAATATAATACAAAGTTTAACTTATATTGGTGCTCATTTATCTGAAAGCGAGTCTTACTTAGGAAATCAACTTACTTCAGCTCAGCTTCCAACTGAATGGCTGGTGAATATATAGAAATGTTGAAACAAGCATGTAGGGAACTACAAGTTTTATTTTAGTTGTTTTAAAAGGCCAAACGAATATTTTTTTGTGTTTGCTGATCATTATTTGTTTTCTTGATATAAACAAGAACTGTCAAGATAGTTTAAAGTAACAGAATAATAAATATATTTTATTATCATTATATAGCATTGAAAAGAAACAGTCTGTTGCATTATCAACCTTACATGCACATATGATTTCACAAAAAAAAGTATGTCTTGAATGATTTTTATATCCACTCCTTATGTTAGTTCATGAGGTTTATGATATATATACAGTCATTAATTAACCGCCAATATGGATTTCAGTTCTGTCTTAAGATGAAAGAAATCTTGTGGAAAATCTCGTGGAAAATGTGGCTACAATGTGGATGAATAGGTAGAAGCTAAATGAATATAAATCATTTAAAATAAATTAATTGTTTCCAGTTAATTATTTGCTCAATAAACAAAGAAAATTTAAATATGGTTTATAAAACTGATTAGTTACAGTCCTACTTACTTCTGTATGTATTATTTTGCATTAGCATAATAAAGAAGAAGAATTAAGGCGCTCTCTCCACAGAAAGTAAAATATAGTACATCACTTAATGGATTATTTTAAAGTTACAAGTTTTAAGAATTTAAAGCTATGTGACTCAAATTATGCCCTCCAATGCACACAATATATTCAATTTAAATGAATATTGATTGACTGGCACAGATGAGAAGGCTTGGTTTTCTATAACTGAAGGAAAGACAATGCAGGGGCACGGTTGACATTGTCAATAGGCAACCAAATTCTTGATAATAAATCTTTCTTTATGTCTTGTGGGTTTATATTTTCTCTCCCTTCCCTTCCCTTCCCTTCCCTTCCCTTCCCTTCCCTTCCCTTCCCTTCCCTTCCCTTCCCTTCCCTTCCCTTCCCTTCCCTTCCCTTCCCTTCCCTTCCCTTCCCTTCCCTTCCCTTCCCTTCCCTTCCCTTCCCTTCCCTTCCCTTCCCTTCCCTTCCCTTCCCTTCCCTTCCCTTCCCTTCCCTTCCCTTCCCTTCCCTTCAGGTGGGCAGACCCTAGAGGGACCAGATTCACTGGCACTCTGCGTTGGTAGAGCCAACAACAAATGGTGACCCCGACGTGATAGCCTGTAAGCCCGTGGAACCAGGACCACGGAAGGCTGGTAGGGCGAACGTTCCGCGGAAACACGCTGACTTGCAATAGTCAGGTGAGTGGTGCCTGTGGAGTCCTGAGCGCTAAGTCCGTTAGTGGCCACGGAAGTCAGGAGCAGTGAGGATACTGTGGCCGGCAGCTAGTCATTCCTAAGTTGCGATATCGGAGCCGTGCCGGTATGGAGCAACTAATTAAGGTACTCCTTTATTTGTCTAAGGATTACTACGGCAAGACCACTCCTTCCAAGAAGGAGATTGCCAAACTTATGTCTGCTCTTATGGGAGGATGCTTTATTTTCGCCCCCTGGGATGTGTTGCATCATGAGAAATGGGAGGACATTACATCTGCCCTAGCACAACACTCCATGCAGGATACCACGACTAAAAAAGCCGCTGAATTAAAAACTTGGGGTTTAGTATTGGGCGCGCACAAGGCAGCTCGGGAGGAAGGGAAACTTTTGCGTGCCGTGCACGAACTTGATGATCTTGAGATGTTCACGGAAAGAAAAGGGGGGTCGGGAGGCTCTTCTCCTTTTTCAGCTGACTATGAAGGAAGTGGCTCAGGACCTTGTGCAACAGACCGTTGCAAGAGGAAAGATGACGAAATATTTTCTGCCGATACTGCTAGCATGAAGCCGCCTCCACAGCCGGATGAGTCACCGTCGCCGCCTCAGCTCACTCTGACGGCCCCGCCTCCATATCCGCCATTATATCCTTCTTTGCCGCCCTCTACCAAGGGGCGGGTCAATGATGACCCCGCCTCTCTCGGTGGGTGGCAGGCAGATGATTCAGGGGTGGGACCAGGACGCGGGCGGGAGACAGATGCTTTGGGGGAGAGATTTGGATGCATGGACCGTGAAAGTGCCCATCTGGGCGGAGCCTCTCTGCGGAGAGGTGAAGTACATCTGCAGCCATTAGTCACAGATTGGACAAAGATTAGGGAAGCTTTAGAGGAAATGACCGAAGGAAGTACAGCGACCACTGCTAGAGAAATCTATCGCCTCGGATCCTGATAATTCACAGAACAGACAAAGCATATGAGAACAAACACCTCGGAAACACACTATATTTGGCCTGATTACACTTCTGACCATAATCCCGGTAGGACTCGGGGTGGTAATGGGGCCACAACCAGGTAATGTTTGGGTAACTTGGGTGAATCAGACAGGTTGCCAGGATTTCTGTTTAGCCCTACAGTCGGCCACCTCCCCCTTTAGAACTTGCTTAATCTGCGTCCCTCTAAATTACTCAAGAAATATTTCTATGTTTAAGGGTTATGTGAAAAACATCAGTCTCTGTGAATTGTTTTATAATGACTCAGCGCCCAACATGTAGCAATGTCTCATACAACTCTTAAATATCACGTCCCCTTGGAACCCACAGGAATTGGAGTTGTTAGGCTCTGAAGGAAAGCAGAATGCCCATGAATCTGGTCCCTCTAGGGTCTGCACGCGAAGAGCTGCCTGACCAGGGCCAAATGACTACATCTACACACCGATACGGTGAACAGCAAGAGGTGTTTATTGTTAGCAACAGCATCCTTATATAAGTCTAGGTTACACATGCGCACTACTACTCTTAAATGACTCAGCATTCTTTCTTCTAGTATATTCTAGAAACACTTGTTTATGTTGATCCAGGAGAGACGATTCTTCTCACGATATTTCATTGTCCTTCTTGCCTTGCAACAATTGCCCATGCTGCATGCATTGGTATAGATGCACTTCAGCTGAGATATCTGCCTCACCCCTTTCTCCAGCACAGCCTCCTTAGGCTCTTTACTGGAGAGCCCTGTTTTATCCCCTTCTCCCATCACAGCTAGTTTAAAGCTCTCTCAATGAGTCCAGCTAGCTCCTGTGCTAGGATTCATTTCCCCCTTTGAGATAGGTGCATTCCATTTAACTCAGATATCTGAGTTAATTAACTCAGATATCTGACTTGTAGACTCTTGAGTTAAATCTGATCCTCAGTTGCATCTCAAGTGCATCCCTGAGAATTTTGTGAAAAGGTTTTTCTGTGTCTAGCAGAACTGTTAATATGGTCTCAGATGTTTAAGATAAGAGTAGAATGGATAATATCTATGCTACATTTGATTCTGCTTCCCGATCTCAAAAACAGATATAATCATCTTATTTTCCTGACTTGCCTACTCTTCTTGAGCTCATCTACATTCAGATGTAAGATCTGTTGTAGTTGAAAGACCTTCAGCAGAATGCCTTTCATAAAGCTTAAACAGAAGCTGTGCCATTCAGATATGCCTGGCAGAAGGAAATATATGTTTTCCAAAGGCTACATATGTTCCTAAACAATAGGAAAAATAAATTCTGAAACTATCTAAAAAAGGATATTTAACTTCTTAATATCTACCTAGTCTAAAGCTAGCCCAAATCATTTGATGCTAGTCTGAGTCTTATAATGCTAGCCTGAATCTTTTGAGTTTAATGACAGTTCAGACATAGTGGAAGAAAACTCACTGAGCTGAAACTCATCTTCTGTTTTCCTGCACAGCAAGAACTTCTAGAGGCAGTAGAAGGCCTGAAGTATAGATATACATTAACAAAAACATTATTTGAATTTATTAGTGTTTAGTCCTATTTTTATTATAACCTTTTCATCATTACCTCTGCATTTTCACCAGCAACGAAAAATAACTTATATGCTACATTTGTAAAAGTCTGTGTGTCCCTCCAGAACATGGTTTGTCTTCCATATTGTTGTTTCCACTTTTGGCATGGCATCACTGTGCTTACTGTGCTCGCATCCTCACTGAGCTTACATTCACTATTTGGTCTCAGCAAGTATCAGTGAGTGTCACTAGGTAAGATTATTTTCCACATGGAGAGATTCAGTGATATAACTTGCTTCACATGCACCTCCATGTCAGAGGCCATTTTGTCAGACTGCCCTTTTACCGCCATCCATCACACACCAACAAAACTGAATTGAATATTGTTGGGAAGTTTCAACCTCTACTGCCATACCACAGACATCTTTGTCTGACATCATATGCCAACGTAATAAAATAGGAAGCATTACTTTCAGAGCAGGCCTCATAGATAGTTATGTTTGTTGTTAATAGATTGAACAAGAAATAGGTTATTATAGTTTTATGCAGATGTATTCTTACTTCTCGCATTGAAATCATATCAATAGAAGTCAGTATCAATAGCTTGAATTACACTCACATTTGTAATTTAGATCTATTTAAATTATGGGATGGTGTTCAGAGTTGAAAGTGTATTATCTCCTATAATGTTAAGCCTCTCTGTTGAACTGATCATTATTGAACTGATTTTGCTTCTAGTTAGCAGTACTTGAAATTCACTTAATACTCTAATTTGGTGTTTGTCTCCTTGTTTAAATTTTAATACTTCACAACGTAAGTTATTTTAATAGACTCATTATAGCGATATTTTAATTGTTTTTGCTGAGGTGTCCATGAAAAGAGTAATGGGTTATGACTCAGTAACTGCTGAGGCTTCTAGTGAGATCATTTATGCATTCTTAACACACTTCTCTTTGAATTTACTCCCCAGTAAAATCTATTATCTAAGGTGAAAACATTCATTGACTTGTAATGGTAATAATAGTATCTGGATTTTTGAGTAATATTTTGCATATTATTGGCACTGAGGATAAAATAAAATGAGCAAAAAATCCAAAGGTGTTAAAGATAAACGCAGAGGTCAATGTGAAAGAGAAAGACATATAAATATATCATGGCAAATGAATTCCTGGAGAGAAAATAGATCTATTAAAGGGATAAAATAGTGCAGGCCAATGAAACATGTGGCAATTTAGAAACAGTTGATGTTATTTTGATTTGAAAATTTTCTTCAGAAAAGTAGTAATATGAAGACTCCATGAGGGCAAGATTGAACATGTGCAAATCAGCCAGCTGAGATTCTGTGCTTCCCAAGACATTAATGAAACTGTTTAATAACTAGAGGAGATTTTTCAAAGTTTAGAAGGACAAATGATGTTCTACTCCACAAGTTATAGTCAAGACCCAATGACTGCATATTTTTGTGTATATACTGAAGAGGGACATTATATCTTGTTACAAGGAGAATTATCAGCAAACTAAACACATACATAGGTAGTTTTCTTTTTTTTTCCTCTTAAAAAGAGGAAGAAATGAAAATGATGGCAGAGTCTCAAAAGTGTGACTTCCATTTCAGAACCTTGCTATTCTACAAATGAGGCCTTAGTGTGAGAATTGTAATGCAATTCCATGGCAATAAAGTTGGATAAGAAAGAATCATTATATCATAAAGAATCACTTTGTTTTGTGATGTAAATTTGTTTCCTATACAGAATTTGCTGATAAATATATTTTTTTAATTTATGACCAACAAAGGTCATAGCTGGAACAGAATGAAATGAAACTCTGTCATTAAATGAAGGTATGAGGTTAGAAATAATTTTGTTTTTTATGTCTAGGACACTATGTTAAGAGATTGGTGTTATGTATATTTTAATAAATTTACTTTCATGGGTGTCAACCATTTACAGGCTGGTTCATCCAAGTTCTGTGATGAATGCGGTGGAGGGATCCACAGACCCACAGCCCAGGAAGTGGAAGGGGGAAAAGGGGAAAACAGACAGGGGGATGGTCCTAAAAACAAAACAGCAACATCAATCTGAGGGGGAAAGCTAATTTACTAAATGAGACAATATAATGCAGTATAATTGGAATTGAAGCTAATACATAAAATGAGAAAGAGAATGTTTGAGAACTGAAGTCCTTACAGTAAATGCTGAAGATGAGAAGGCTAGGGAGCTCACATGCTGCTGGTATGATCCAGAAGGGAAAGAGAAGGATCTCATGACTTGCCAACAGGTTTATCTTTCCCTCTGAATGGAGAATAGAAAAACATTCAGTAATGCAAAGTCCTCTGGAGTACATAGTTCTTCCTCTTTTGAGGCAGGTATACTTGGAATTATTGTTAATCCATGAAACTGAAGCATTAACTCTTTAACTCTCTGCACAGCATGGTGTTATGATGTGGAATAGTGATAACAAAAATTCATAAAAACATGACAGTCAGTTGAATGTATATTACCAGCATGTTGTCACTGATTGCAGTGTGTTCAGAGCATATCCTAATTTTGTTTTCAAGAGTCCCTCCTGTACCTCCATGTCTTGTGGTAGCAGTATACATACACCACATTTATAGCACTGCTCTGAATGTGAGTCTATCAGGGGAACTTTGTGAGAAGAAAAGAACTGCCACACAAATCATCTGCTATCATACCCAAAGGCCTCATTCTAAATAAACCTAAAGAGCATTGCAACCCTCAAGATAGATCTGCTCGTTCTCAGGCTTTTCATAACTTCACTGAAACATTTGTCCTAGAAATCAGAGAGAAATCACAAAAGTCTGGGTCAAAGTTGCAGCTACTGTTCCAGACAAATTACTGGGACTCAAAAATTCTGGATAAATGTCCTTCTATAATTGCTTATAAATGAAGAATTGAGCCAACACATCTGCCTTTCCTTTGCAGGTAGTATGGCACTGTTTTGCAGAGCAAGAACCTGCAAAACCCAGCACTTCATGTCAAAAGGAGGGCAGGTGTTCTTGAAGATTCAAAGCAAGTGTTTTTGCTAACCACTGCTACATGGACTCATTTCATTTTATTTTACATAGTATCCACTAATTTTATGGTCAAAAATACTCAAAAACATCTTCCAGAGATATACTTTTTTTTTTTTTTTCAGTGACCATGAGACCCCAAAGACACCTCTAGATACTAAATATCATTCCCTTAATATTCAGTGTGGTAATGGTGAACCTGATAGATATGAAAAGTAACATAATTTGTAGAATGAAATTTGAAAGAAAGAAATCTTGAGCAATGTAATGTTCTTTTGTTCTGTGTAATTTAGAAAGTACTCATTTTTCCATGTGCAAACATGTTTTCCCTTTTGTGTTAGAAATGGACTCAGTTTAACACAACTGATCTAAATGAATCACTCCTGTCCCTGAAGAAGTTTAATATGTTGTAAAATAATTAATATTGTTCAGCAGTTAACTAAGTAAATTTGTTCCTGATATACTTATTGCAGTGAACAGAAAATGAGGATTAAAGTACCTAAGATTATAACTGAACTTACATCCTTTTCAAAATCCCATGGAGAAAAGCATTGCTCTACCTTTAATCTATTGTGATATAATCTTTTATTATATCTGTACTGAACTTCATAATTCTTTATTAACTCCCTGTACAACTATTTACTGTTCAGAATTGCTACAGGTTCCTTTCTCAATCCAAGTACCCTGGCTCTAATGAAAAAAAGAAAGTCAAAGAAGATTATTATTTGTGTAAGACACTTTAAAGAAAGATACTGAGGTGTCAAATGTATTGGTATAGAGATATAAACCACTCAGAACTAGCACTTAAGCATTTCTAATAAATAAATAAATTGGTTTTATTTGTTATTGTGCCAATATTGAATTAATGATCTTTTTAATGATATGCCTATATTATTATTATTTTTCCCTCTTTTATAAGTATGAACTGAAGTATGGATTTTGAAGACTAGTGATTAAAGAAAGTATGAATAATTTTCTAAGGGCAGCTCCTCAACTGTAATTACCAGACTAAAGGCCTGACCATGGTAATCTTAACAAGGATCAGATTAATTTGCAGCCTAAGAGCACTGACATTACACTGATGCTTTACTAGAGGTCTTCTCTTCATACACAATTCTTGAAATTGGCATTTGTTGTCATTGGTCACTTTACCTCTCTGATCTATCATGTACAGTGCTTACAGAAGGCTAATTAAATACTTTTTCTTTTAAGAAACAAAAACATTTGGTGTTTTGAACACCTCCTTTTGCTGAATTATTTATCCTAGGCTAGCTAGCTTGATCAAATACATTTTTGATCAGTTTTCCTTTTCTACTGAGTTCCCTGGATAGGAATTTTTATGGGCTGAATTTTGATGGCCATACCAACGTTTCTCTCTTTTGCTTACAAGTCAAGGAGCAATAAAATTATTTTCATGACATGTTTCTCTTATAAGGTCAAGTATAATTTAAAATCTGAGAAGGTTATTCATTATCTCTAGGATCCAATCCTGTACAGAGTTGCGCATGGTTTACATGCTGATTTCTCCTTTAATGTCTATTGATAAGAGCACTTTGGGTGTTTGATATCTGATACGAAACACAGCTTTTTACAGATGGAGAAAGGATATTGTCACATAATAATATCCCATAGGATAGCTCTTAATTGCTATCTCTACTTTTATGTCTTTACTGCACGTATATAAATCCCCGTGCAAAGATAAATCTATTAAAAGGTGACCTGCTAAGTTTTTAATTTAAAAAATAGAATTCTGCTCTCCCTCTCTCCTCCTATTTTATGATCCTCAACTAAGAGAAAATAATGCATCTGGGATTAGAAATATCATAATTACCTTTTTAAATATAAAATTAACACCAGAAGAGATTGAGAATAGAGTAGCTCCTTATAAAAGCTCAAGTGAATAACTGCATAAATGTCTTAGTCTAAGGCCAACAATGGGAGAAAAAGCATAAAGTCATGTATTTATATATTTAAAACATCAAAATTATCTATTTTTTTCTGTTTATGTTTCAGTGTCTTGCAGCCTGAATAATCATGTATTATCTGAGATCATAAATTCCCAGAATCTGAATCCTTTTTTGAAGTCTCACCCAAAATCTCAGAGGAAGGAAAAAAAAAAGTGGAAAAAAGATTCCTTGACATCATTAAGCTTTTGATCTATCCTTGACAGATTATACCTTTAGCTTTTGTTAACAAACACAACAGAGAACTTCAGGAACTTTGACCAGAAAGCAGATTCTTCATTAAAAGAGATACAAATATGTTCTTACTTATAGTATCTCTGAATTTGTCCACACTATGTTTATTTCTGTACAGTCAGCCAACTTTAGTGTAAGACTTAAATATTGTCTCATTTGACTCTTGGTATAGATCTGGTCATGCCAAAGAAAAGAAACTGGAAACTGCTGAAAATGAGAAAGATCTGAGGCACAAATTTTTTCACTTACAGACTAGTTTCTTGTCTTCCTCAGAGGAATTGATTATGCCTCTTTACTAATTTGTAAGGGTCTGTCTTTAGTGCTCTAAACTACTCAGGCCAGTCAATAAAGGCATTGTGCATTTTGAATGGCTTTGTTGAATCAGATGTTGAAAACAGGCTGGAAATACTTCTGCTTATGGTCACATGGAAAACAGAATCAAGATTTTTGCATACAAATACCAGAAGATAATAGAAAAACCATTGTTTAATTAGCTTGTCTTCATATTCCATACAGCTCCCTGTATTTTATCTCTTTGTAAGTGTCATCTTAATCTTTTTTTTTTCTTAATTATTATTTTTATGTGTATTACATGAGACGAATTTGCATTCTCCAACCAAATGAAAAAAATCAACATTTCAAAATACTTGAATTTTAATGAATCTTCCAGTTTATTTTGCAAATATGTTAGTGGAAGTTTTGGTGACAGAGAGCTGTTAGGTATTGTGTGCATGTTTTATAAGGGAGGAAAGGGAGGTGGCCAAATAGTGGGATCTTGGCTTCATTCCATGGTAAAACAGAAGGTAATTCTGGTACTGTCCAATCAAATTGCTCAAAGTGTTTGCTGGAACTGGCTGCTGTCTTACCCATATATTGTGTAGCGTGAACATTTACTGTATGTATTTGTCAGAAAGATTATTCTGGGTGTTCACAGTGCAGCATGATTTCTTTCCTAAAACAACTGTTCCGGGTCTCTAGAGCAGATGGTGTCACTTTTTTCAAAGTTTTTTAGTGGACCATCACTAATCTTGTTTTGCATTGAGTAAAAAATATTATTTCAAAACAAACATTTGAAAAGGGGAAGTTAAAAAAAAAAATCACCTCAGAATCAGTCAGTATTACGAAAATCCTTTGTGCTAGGAAAATAATCAGATGAATAAATACTATTGTGGGTATAGTATGATTCATTCTATATCCAAAACAATTGAGAGCATATTTAGGTAAGATTCTCACTCTGTATTTTGCTTTCTTACATAATTCAAAGAATTTATCCTAAAGCTGCAAGCGATGAGGTAGCCTGTTTTTAATCTCATGAAAATTAAAAATTAGTTGCATGTAAGTTTCTTTAAATTTCCCAGCTGTGATTGTTTCTAATAGTTGCAATGTTTGCTTAGAATAAGTAAAATGAAGCTTCAATACACAACTTATTTAAGGGATTAAAGGAAATAGGAGTAAAATAAATAAATGGCTCAGTTTGTCTAGGTTCTCCAAGTACTTATTAAGATCACATGTATAAAATATGGACAGTACACTTCTAAAACAGTTTAAGTTGACTTAAATTTGTGTTATTTCAATTACTTCACTCTCACACTTGTCTGGTCCTGAAAACTCAACAGGGATGCTGCCTAGATGTGTGACATGAGAACAGGAATGCCAAGGCACAGATGAAATTGAACCTGACAAGTGACATGAAAAATAACAAAAAAGTATTCTATTAGGTACATTAGTCAGAAAAGAAAGGCCAAGGAGAGTGAATCTCCTCTGATAAATGAGAAGAGTGCAATGGCAAGAACATGCATGGTATAAGCTGACATATTCAGCAACTTCTTTGCCTCAGTCTTCACTGGTAGTCAGGTTTCCCATGTCCCTCACATCCCTGAACATCTAGATGAGGGTTAGGGGGACAAAATCCATTGCACTGTAAGCTAAAAGAAAGTTTGAGACCAGTTGATGAGATTGAGCATGTAAAAATCTATGGGGCCCATAGTCATGCATCCAAAGCACTGAAGGAGTTGACTGATGTAGTAGCCAAGCCACTCCATCATATTCAAAAAGGTGTGTCAAGGTGTGTACAAGATGACTAGTTGATCTGATATAGCTACTATTGCTTTACCAAGTTCAAATTGTCCAATCCGATGGTTTTCCATGATGGAGTAACAGCATCAGTGCTCAAAGGATGGACTTCTACAAGGCATTTGACATGATTCTGCATGACATCCTCTAAGGTGGAGAAATGTGGATTTGAAGGGTGGACTATTTAGCAGGTCAGGAATTGGTTCTATAATCACAGCCAGAGGGTGTGATCAATAGCTCTATGTCCAAGTAGAGACTGGTAGAGGAGGAGTAATCCTAAGATGTCTGTCTTGGGACTAGTGTTTTTTTAATATCAGTGACCTCAGCAGTGGGATTGAGTGTGCTCTCAGCGAGTTTGCAGATTATGCTAAGCTGAATGGTGCACCTGGTACAACAGAAGGAAGGGATGCCACGCAAAGAGAACTGGAAAAGCTTGTCAAGTGGGACCACATGTACCAAATGATGTTCAACAAGTCCAAGTGCATGGTGCTGTACCTTGGTCAGGACAGTCCCAGACGTGAGTACAGACTGGGACATGAGCTCACTGAAAGGAGCCTCGTGGAGATTTATTTGGGAATTTTGGTGGATGAAAAGCTAGACATGAGACAGCATTGGGTATTTGCAGCCTGGAAAGCCAACTAAAACATGAGCTGCATCAAAAGAAGCATGACCAGCAGGGTGCGGAAGTTAACTGTGTATCTCTACTCTGTCCTCATGAGGTCCCATCTGGAGTACTATGTCCAGGTTTGAGGCCCCCAACACAAGAAAGACCTGGAGCTGTTGTAGTGGGTTCAGAGGAGGGCCACAAAGATTACCAGACCTCTGGAGCTCTCTATTATGATAAAAGGCAGAGGGAACTGGGTTTGTTCATCTTGGTGAAGAGAAAGCTACAGGGAAATCTCACTGAAACTTTTCAGTATCAAAAGGAAGCTTATAAAGAAGACGGTGGCAGACTTTTTACATAGCCTGATACCGAGATGTCAAGGAGGAGTGGTTTTAAACTACAAGTAGGAAGTTTTAGGTTAGATCTTAGGAATAAATTCTCAGAGGGTGGTGAGGCACTGGAACATGTCGCCCAGGGAAGTTGTGGATTCCCCACCCCTGGAGGTATTCAAAACCAGGTTGAATAGGGCCCTGAGAAACCTAGTCTGGTGGATGATAACCTTGCCCATGGCAGAGGGGATAGAACTAGCTGACCTTCTGGGTTAGTAATGGGGAAAAAAAATTAAAATAAGAGCTGGTGATGCAGGAGGGACACCTTATAAAATGTCCCATATTAAATCCACAATGTTTATTATTAATTATTAATTATTAAAAGTGTATTTCTTTGCTTCAGTATAGCAATTCATTTACTTTAAAAATATCTAAACAGTTCCATGCATAAATATTTTTATTTCAAATGAATAGTTTGCACTTTTTTCATATTAGTAGAAATGTAATACAGTATTGAATATTTCAAGCATTCATTGGAAACTAGTCATGGAGTTGAATGATGTAATTCTGAGTGTATACTGGTATAATGTATTGCCAATAAACTCAAACAGCTTGGAATTCAGCCACTAAAATCCACCTGCAGAACATTTATTTTGTTCCTTAGAGGAAACCTGGTAAATCCTACCTACAGGGAGTCAAATGATTCTTGTGTGAATAATGGAGAAATGATGCTATCCTTCAAAGAATTTTTTTTCATGTTAATGAAATATGAATATTTCTTTAGCTACAATTGAAGACAGAATCACATGAAAGCTCAAATAATTCAGATGTTTGTAAATCAAATATATGTTATTTCTATCTGCTCTTTTTTCTGTCCAAACTCCTCTGAATCTGTGTATGCCTTCAGGGTCATGTCATGGCTGACTTCTCCCTGCTTCTCTGTACCAGGTGCCTTGAAGAGTACCTTATCAAGGGCTTCAGCATCAACCTCCCAGTAGAATTCCAGGAGATATTCAGGATGGTGGCATGTGCATGTGATAGATTGCAGTAATTCCTGTGCAGAGCCTTAATTTGTCTAAAGATAACAAGAAATTAGGAGGTGAAAAGCCGTTAATATGAAATGTTGCTCATTTCTCTTTCTTAAAAACTCCAGGTATCATTTATTTTATTCCACATTGCCATGTTTGCCTACTGTTTCCATAACAGAAAGAATTGTCTGTTTAACAAAAAAAAAAAAAAAAGAAGTCACAAAACCTCTTCTGTTTGGTCCTTTAAGTTTTATAATTTTATTTAGGTGTCATGGTTGTATGTCTTTTTGTTACTGGTATTCCACATCATAACATCATGTAAGGCAATGGGAGTTAAAGAATTACTAATGCTCCAGTTCTGCGGACTGCCACATTTTCAGTTATCTGGTTCTCAGAGAAGAACTACATACCTCAGAGGACTTTGCTTTCCTGTTTTACACTCAGAGGGAAAGATAATACTACATGCAAGTCTGAAGACTGCCCCCTACCAATGCCTCAGAAAGTGATCCAAAAAAGACCAAAATATATATGTTAAGTAATTTTTTCTACATTTAATTGAATGTATCTCACTGAATAAGACTTCTTTGACTCACTCTGTACACAGTATTAACTACAAAAAGTCATCAGCAGTAATGAAGATCAATATGATATTGCGACTTGTGTTCAAAATGTGTTCTGATATGATTTGTGGCTTTTGAATATTCCTCCTTACTTCTACTTAGAGTAGAATGGTTATTCATTCAGACTGATGCAGAGAATAGTCAACAAACATTATAAAGTTCATAGGTCCTCCTGCATGCAGGTTGAGAAAATGACTAGGTTTTTTAACAATACATTAGCTTTAACCATTGTTAAATAGTTCTCTTGGACATGACACTGATAATACCATATATTATTTCCTCATAGCCCTCTTCCTCTCTGCCTTTTTAACTAAGAGTGCATGAATGAAAGCAATGGAATTAATTTAACTAATGAATTGAAAGGCCACATGACCATGAAGTAGCATGAATTGGTCTATGAGACACACTATTTTTCTGAAGAAAGAAACATTTCAATGACCTTTCATCATCTAAAGAAAGTGAACAATTATAATCATAAACCAGGACTCATTAGTTTACAGATTAGGAAATTTTAATATATTTTAACATTGTTTAAACTTGAATTGCTTCTCAAGTACACTCTTCACAGCACAGACATTTGAAGAGACTTGCTTTATTTCAGATGTGTATTCAAAAATCTATTTGCAATAGGGTTTTTTGTTGTTGTTGTTTTGTTTGTTTGTTTTCAGTTGGGTGAGGTGCCCAGGACCTTGACAGGCTGTAGAGGTGGGCCCATGCAATCCTCATGAAGTTTAATACGGCTTAGTGCAAGATTCTGTACCTGGGTCAGGGTAATCCCAACACAGATATAGACTGGGCAAAGAATGAAGAATTTCAGAGTGCTGGCTGATGAAAAAATCTATATGAACCGACAATGTGTGCTTACAGTCTAGAAATCCAACAACATCCTAGTCTGTATCAAAAGAAGTGTGGGCAGCACATCAAAGGAGACGATTTTTCCCCTCTTACTCTATTCTCATGAGACCACACCTGAAGTACTGCATTCAGCTCTGGGGACTCCAACATTGAAAAGACATGAACCTGTTGCAGAATGCCATGATCAGAGAGCTGGAGCTCCTCTCCTATGAAATACAGGCTAAGAGGGTTGAGATTGTTCAGCCTGCAGAAGAGAAAGCTCCAGGGAGACCACATAGTGGCTTTCCAGTACTTGAAGGGGAACCTCCAAAAAAGACAAAGAGGAATTCGTTATCAGGAAGTGTAGTGATAGGACAAAGTGTTACAGTTCAAAACTTAAAGAATGTAGATTTGACTTATGTGTTAGGAGGAAATTCATTCAGAGGTAGTGAGACGCTGGCATAGGCTGTCTATAGAAATTGTAGATGAGCCATCCCTGGAGGCATTCAAGGCCAGGTATCTTAGAGTCCTCTTCTGTCTTTTGGTTCTATATCAGTAGTTTACATCAGCTGGGACATTTAAACTGACAGCCTCTACATTTAATTGATATTTCATGGCACTGGTGACACATGGCACAGTCTCCTTAGAGCAAAGCCATAGATTTCTACAAATCCCTTCTCTTGTTGCTACATCTGTCTTAATTTTAGGTAGCATTCATTGTCTGTATTTTCACTGCCTGTATTCAAATGGAGAAAGTTGCTTAGGAAGGTGTCTAATGGACTGGGAATTTCTCTTGCATCATTTTCTTTTCATACTGTCAATACTTTCAATCTATACTGTTACAAGACTTGTCTGTGAAAAGTATTTGTTCCTAGACATTTTTTTTCCTCAACTTGGAAAAAGTTATATATACTGGAAACTTGTCAGGACAGGAAAGCAGAATGTCATCTGTGGTGGTTACTCAGATTTTTTCCTTTTTCTTTTCTCTGCATATTAAAAAGCATTTTGTAATTGTAAATACATAGAATGACTCCGAGTATTGTCTTGAGTAAGCACAGAGTACTCCTTACAAAAATGAAATGATTGCTCCTGATCTGATTTCTTAATCTGTTACACATTTTCTCTCCTTTAACTTTCCATTAGACTCACCAATGTGTGAAATGTTCTTCATGATACCCACAAATGTATTTTAGTTATATGATTCCACTTTCAGTTAAAAAGCAAGATGTGTTACAAATGATTTTGAAATTTTCTCTATGCAGTTCACCTCTCATTACTTTGTGCAGGGTGTCTGCTGGGCTCTCACTGCACTTTAAATTAAATGGTGATCAAAGTCTCATGGATTTAAAAATTTACTCTGATCGTATTTCTGACCAGGAACTTAGGACATGACGATATACTTTATTAGTAAGACATCAAAACAAAGAGCAATCATTTTTTTCTGTTCGGTTATATAAGCAAGCTCAGTTTCATTTGGTGCTTTTTAATATACTGAATCTCTACATGAGCTCTGATTTGTATTGCTAAATAAAATACAATTTATTAGTATGACATGGTGCAATAGCTTGCATGACTAGAATGCTATTATGAGTGGCTATGTTCTTCTTGGGAAAGGCAGACCAGTAAGACAAGATGGTGGAGTTGTTCTTTATGTGAGACAATAACAGTAATGCATCAATCTCCACCTAGGGGTGAATAATGAATGAATGGAGATCTTCAGAGTAAGAATTACAGGGCAGGTTACTCTGGCTTATACTATTGTGAATGTTTACTATAGGCCACCTTATCATGAGGAGGGAGTCCATGAAGCCTTCTACAGACAGCTGAAAGTAGCCTCACGATCACAGACATTGGTTCTCATTAAGGACTTTGATCATGCTGATACATTCTGGAGAAGCAACACTGCCAAGAAGTTCCTGCAGAAAGTTCATGATAAATTTCTGACACGGGTGTGGAAGGATCTGACAAAGAGAGGTATTCTGCTGGACCTTGTTCCTACAAATAAGAAAGTACCAGTTGGGCATGTGAAAGCTGGGAACAGTCTTGGATGCAGCCACCATGAGAATGTGGAGTTCAGGATCTTGCATGGAAGAAAAAAAGGCAATAAGACTGTAGAACTGGACTTCAGGAAAGCCAATTTAAACCTCTTCAAGAGCCTACTTGGAGGTATCCCAAGGGTTACAGCATGTCTATTAAACCTTTCAGCTTGCCTGGGTTGCACTGAGTGAAGAGGAACTGTTTTGGGCTGCGTATAAGTAGGTTGCACTGAAAGCAATGCCACCTATTTATTTCCATGGAAACCACAAAGAATACAAAAAGCAAAATTACACTACTTGATAGTACAAATTCTGAGCTACAAAATGCTCTTTCTAATCTCTCTTTTTGTCACCATCATTAGCTATCCATTTTCACCAGCGACGAACAAGAGCCTGCATGCCATACTGGCATGAATCTGCACCAGTGGAAATAACCACTGTCACCGTTGCCACTGCTGAAACCCACCACCTCACTGTGCCAACATTCCCTGTTTGGTGTCCATGAGTGTACAGCAAGTATTAATTAATGTCTGCATGAAGGAATTCAATCACACACCTTTGCTTCATGTGCACTTCCAAGTCAGATGCTATTTTTGGCAGACAGCCCCTCTACTGCCATTGCTTTTGTGAAACTAATGTATCAGAGAAGACGTTGAAATGTGTAGGGAGTTCTCAAGGTGTTCATCAGTGACTTCTGATGAAATTGTACTCTTCCTGTACTTCATCTTTGAAAATAGTTGTTCACAAATGTGCATATGTCAAAAAGCCATGAAATGAATAAGGCAAGAATGTGAAGTGAGGGACATTTTCTCTGATAAGACAGGTCTTATAAAAGTCAAGTAAAGAGACTCATATTTTTCTTTGAGTTGAATATCTTTGCAATTCTGTGAGTTCTATTTGAAAGTTTACAACTATTGGGTGTTTGCATGGGGCCTGGGTAGGCTTCTTGATGGGGAAGAGCCATGGACTGTGAGATGGACATGCTTGGATTAGATCACTGTAAGATAATGAGGCCCAAGAAAGTTGATGGACATTCAAGTATCATTTCTTCCAAGCCCAATATTGGTGCATCCCTAGGAGCAAGAAATTAGGCAAAGGTGGCAGAAGACCCTCATGGATGAGCAAAGAGATCACTTGATGCAAAGCTCACACCGAAGAAGAAAGTCTAGTGATTGGGAAAAGGGGTCTGGCCACTTGAGAGGAACATAAGAATGTTGTTTGGACATGCAGGAATGCAACACAGAATGCTAAGGCCCACTTAGAATTAAAGCTGGTGAGGGAGGAGGTCAAGGGCAACAGGAAAATGTTATACAGGAAAAGTATGTCAAAGTGATAGGAAGACTAGGGAAAATATGGGTTCTCTGCTGAATGAGGTGAATATCCTGTTAACAGAGTACACTGAGAAGTTGGAGCTACTGAACCCCTTTGTTTCAGTCTTTACTCCTAATACTTCCCCTCAGGAATCCCAGACCCTGGAGATAGAGTGAATCTTCCTCTTGGTCAAGAAAAATCTTGTTAGAGAACATCTAGGCAAAAAATCAGTGCACACAAATCCGTGGCTCTAATAGGATGCATACACAAACACTGAGGGATCTATCATCTTTTAAAAGTCATGGAGAACAGGAGATATGCCTGAGAACTTGCAGAAAGTCAGTGTTACTCTAGTCTTCAAAAAGGGCAAGAAGAAGAAGCTGGGAATCTATGGGCCAGTCAGTGTCACCTCAATCCTTGAGAAGATGATGGAACAACTTATTCCAAGAATGTGAAAGAAAAGAAGGTTACTAGAAGCAGATGATGCAGACCCACCAAGGTGAAATCATGCTTCACCAATGTGATAGCTTTCTATTGTATCATGACTGGCTGGGTAGCTGATGAGAGAGCAGTGAATGTTCCATATCTTGACTTCAGTAAGGTGTTTGTTACTGCCTTCCATAACATCCTCATAGATAAGCATAGTCAGTGTGGGATAGCTGAGTAATGAGATGGACTAAGAAGTGGCTGACTGGCAGAGCTTAGTTGTGATCAACTGAGCAGTCTAGTTGGAGGCCTGTGGATAGTGGTGTTCCCTAGGGAACAGTTCTGGGACCAATCTTGTTCCACTTCTTCATCAATGACTTGGGTCATGGGATTGAATGCACCCTGGCAAGTCTGCTGATTAAACACACCTGGGAGAAATGTCAGACACACCAGAAGTCTGTGTTGCCATTCAGTGAAACCTGTACAGACTGAGAGTTGGACAGAAAGGAACCTGATGAAGTTCAACAAGGGCAAGTGTAGAGTTCCATACCTGGGGAGAAATAGACATATGCATAAGTACATGTTAAGAGTTGATGTGCTGGAAATGAGCTCTGTGGAGAAGGACCTGGGTGTCCTGGAGGATGACAGGTTGGCTGTGAGCCAGCAGTATATCCAGGAAGACCAATGGTATTCTGTAGTGCATGGCCAGCAGATCAAGGGAGGGTCATCTTCCACTCTACCCTGATTAGGCCACACTTGGGGTGTTGTGTCCAGTTCTGGGCTCATCAGTTCAAGAAACACAGAGAACTACTAAAGAGGGTACAGTGGAGGGACACAAAGATAACTGGATCATCTCCCTTATGAGGAAATACTGCGAGACCTGGTACTGTTCAGAGTCAAGAAGAGAAGACTGAGTAAGGATCTTATAAATACTTCTAAATATCTAAAGGGTGCTCATCAAGTGGATGGGACCAGGCTCTGGTGGGCACCAGGTGATGCCCGAAGACAACAGAAGTGGCAACAAGCACAAACTGAAGCATAGGATAGTGATAGATCACTGGAACAGGCTGTCCAGAGAAGCTGTGGAGTCTTGTTCTCCAGAGGTACCCAAAATCCAACTGAATGATTTCTTGCATGATCTACTCCAGGGAATCTGCTTTAGCAGGGGGTAAAATAGATGATCTCCAGAGGTTCCTTCAAAACCCCTGTGAATTGGTGATTCTGTGCTCCAATTTTTATTTCTCTGTACCCATCCTAGTTTAAAAGGTATTTGCCTATAGTAAAGGTAGCTATATGTATATATGCATAGCTGCTCAGTGCATATAAATATTTCATTTGGTCCTGTTTCTTCTCCTAGTACTAGTAACATCTCCTTCTGCAGATGAAGGAGAGGATTAACACAAATAAGATCAAAATCACTCCATTTCCTGTTTCTTTACTGTGACAACATAGGAACTGTAGAAGCAACTACACTACTAAATCAGTCTCTTTCATTAGGTTCCTAAAGTTAGGAAATTCAGGAATTGATTTCATTTTTGAAACTGACTCTTGCAGAAACAACATGTTTCTTAAAATGTGCTTTTTAGTAAGGCTACAGATGAACAAAAAACATCTTGCTCCTATGTCAGGCTTCAAGTTTGTATTTTAGAGGGCAAAAACTTCAGCAAATGCACTGTAAATTTTTTAAGATTATTTTTGCTGTTTCTCTGAATCCTACCTAAATACTTTTCCTATCTGTGATTTTTAAAGTTTGCTATTTTTCCAAACAGTAATGAAGGATAAAAATTTTCACAAACCGTTATTAAGACCGTTATTAATAAAATAATGCAAAATTTAAACAAATACATTTCTATGATTAAGTAGCATGTTTATTTTCTGTGTTGGGCTTAATTTTTTTTTAAATAGTGTTGCTACATCAAGAATGATGTTAGAAATTGTGATTCCCAGGGTATCAACTTCACTTTTTATTTCTTGCTTAAATCACAACGAAGTTTTTAAGTTATCTCCTCAGCCTCCATACTAATACAGGTGATCAGACTCCAGTTAATCATTGTTTTTCATGCAGTGTGAGAAGTAAGAAAAATCATGACATTTCAGTATTGTACCTGAGTGTAAAGACTGCAGGATTTGTCAACAAATACATTCAGAGATTCAGCAGTTTATAATAGTTTAAGCCAGCATGCAAAAAAAAAAATCCTCAGGAAAGTTTTGAAGCAGTTTCAGCTCTAAATCATTAGACTTACTGTCATAAAATACATTTCATTGTAAAACAGGAAGATAAGAGATTTGAGCTAGCACTGCGGCATTGTGATAACAATCACTAATGGTTTGATTCTAATTCAGAAACATGTTGACTCCTAGAAGATAAATGAGTCTCCAGAAAGAAAAATGAGTGTCAGTAACACTCTTTACACCAATACAATTGCCTGACCTAGGCAACATAAGAGTCTTTGTTCTTCAATAAAATTATTTGTCTCCTGCCACCTCCCAGAGTAGAAAGCCTTAGAGAGTAATAATGAATTGTATTTTAGGACACAATTCTTAACTCCGTCAGTGAGATTCATTAGCAGCAACATGAAAATCAAATAACTGAAATGGGTTTAAACTGTGGTATCATAGTAAAACTGTCAAGGTTGTCTGAACTTTGTGGGTATTTTGCAAGAACTTTAATCTGATATTTCCAAGTATCTATTGCTTAAGCCTGTTTTAGTATCTTGAAATTCAAAACTTGAAACAGTAAGATTCTGTTTTCAGTAAAAGTGATAACACAGTCTAGTCAACTTACATTCAGCATTATTAAGTGGTAGACCTGTTGAATGTAAGTTACCACATGAGATGCTCACACACTGACTGCTGTCTTTGAGACAGGGACAACTGAACAGCATATGAAAATGTACTGTCACAGCAGCCTACAAAAGTTTGCATTGAATTTACCTTGCTACAGGATTTTCTGCTTCCAGGAGTGAAACCATTATGGTTTGAAGTGACCATTTCTGATATTGCTGTTTAGTTTAGTGTTAATTAACATAAAACACACAAAAACAGAATTTTTCTTGTACAAGGAAATAAAGCCATATTACTAGAAAAAAAAAATATATATAGGTACAACAGGATATACAACATGGAAAAATTGACCTCAAATTGCTTTCCCAAATTTATGTACAAATATATGACAGAATTTGGGATAGAACACAGAAGTGAAATCCTGACTAATTTAAAAAATGGCAAAGATAAATTGTTTTAAATAGTATTACTTTAAGTATTTCATGATAGATTCCCTTAACTTCACTTCTGGGCCTTGATTATGGATTCTATACTACATAATATACTTAGGTTGCTATGAAAGTAATGCCTTTTCTTTATTTCCATGAAAATTACAACTATTTATTTCCATGGGTACAAAGAGCACAAGTGCTATTCAATAGAGCAAATTCTCAACTACAGAACAGTATTCTTCAGCATAGTCATCATTGTTAGCTACGCATTTTCACCAGCAATGAACAAGTTCATGCATGCTGCACTCATAAAAATCTGCATGGCTGTCTGGAGTGTGGCTCGTCCTTCATGTTGCTGTCACTGCACCACTCACCACCCTACTGTGCCAGCATCCACTGGTTGGTCTCTGTTAACAGTCAGCAAGCATCAATTAATGTCAGGGGATGCAGTTTTTTTTACATGAAAGAATTCAGTGACACACCTTGATTTCATACACACTTCCAAGTCAAATGCCATTTTATCAGGCTGCCCCTCTGCTACCATCTCTCACCATGACCAAATGTAACAGAATATTGGTGAGAGGGTTCAAGCTCTACTGTCCTGACACCACTGTCTTCCTCTGATGTCGTGGGCCAACACAATGATACAGGAGGCATTATTTTTGTAGATACCCTTGTATAAAATCATTAGTCAAAACGGAAAATGTAGCATACATAACAAAATTAGTTTAGTGGCCTCTAATTCCTTCCACAGACAAGAAGGAAATGTGAGATTTGTCAAACTATACTGGTGGGATAGTAAGAAATGTTTTGCCTTATATTTCCGTGCTAGAATTACTGGGTGTCTTGTGTCTAAAGAAAGCATAAATGTGTGCATTTTCCAAGTTTTCTAGATGTTACTGGGTAAAAATTCAAATGACAGTATTTTAGGAATCATTAATTATGCTCAATTCTCAATTATCATCTAATGCCCAGAAAAAAATGTTAAATTGAACTATATGAATTATTCATCACCTCCAATACAATATGAACACTCTTCTTGTTGAGTACTAAGCATATTTAAGTAGTGTTGTAGAAGGTGAATACCTTTCTCACAAAAGAATACAAGCAACTATGCCTTGATATTTATGAACTACAGATCCCAAAGAATCAAAAAATATATACTTTAGGGTAAGAAACAAGGAATTATAACTGTTAAAAATAATTTTAATAATATATTTGTTTATACGGGCTTCTCCAAATGTAACACTCCCTATTTTATTATGTTGGCTCACAAAATCAGAGGTGGATGTTGGTGGTGTGGCAGCAGAGGTTGAACGTCCCACCAATATTCCATTACATTTTGTTGTGGTGAGACAGATAGCAGCAGAGAGACAGTCTTACAAAATGGCATTTTATATGGAAGTGCATATGAAGCAAATATATGGAATTGAATTACCCTCTGATGAAAAACTACACCCACTGACATTCATCTGTGCTTGCCAAATGTTTATAGAGCCCAAGCAGTGGATGCTGGCACAGTGAGGTGGTGGATGGTACATTTCAGCAGTGATGACTAACACTGGTCACCTCCACTTTAGCAGATTTTTCTGAGTCAAAATGCAAGCTCTTGTTCTTAGACAAAAATGTCTAGCTAGTAGTGGTGACTACGTTGAAAAATAGTGTTTTGAAGCTGTCAATTTGCTCTATCAAATAGTGTTATTGTGCTCTTCGTATTTATTGTTGATTCCATGGAAATAAATTGGAGGCATTACCTTCATAGCAACCTACACATATAATGACTCTGCACACTACCAATAATAAATTTTTCAGTTGTGTCTTCAAGTTTAGTGAACATAGCCTTTTTAGCTCTGAATTGTTCAACATTTTTCCTATGTGTTACAATTTCTCTTTTGATTCTCTCTCAGTTCATTGAAAAGTTGATCATAAGTATCTGACAGGGTTTTCCTCTCCATCTGCAGTTATCACGCTCAGTACGCAGTCACTGGATAATACCAAGTAACTTTGTAGCAAACTTTACATTGTAAATGATAATTTCATAGTAGTTAGGAAGACAGGAATCCAGGAGGTTCTGAAAAAATCACATTCCCCATAAAGATCAACACCCATTCCTGGCAGCTGTTTTTCTTTTTCTTTTTTTCTTTTTTTTCTTTTTTGATGAAACATTCTAGAGAGGGATATATACAAAGTAATATAACTTTTTTTTTAATTTATTTACTTAAAGCATTAGTATAACTTCAATTTCATTGGGTATGCAAATACTTATGTTTCAACATGAAACACAGTCAGGTAGAGAACTTGTGCTAGGTGCATGGCCATACTTGCTGCTCAACTCTTATCTCCCTTTATATCTCTATTTTTGACTATTCTCACTAGCTCTGCTCAAAAAAGAAGAAGTTACATAGGAAGATATGTCTAAGCAGTATGGATAGAAGATAGAAGCATGGATCATTCAAGTCTGTTCCACAGGACTGATGTCTGACTCGTTCTTTTTAATTTAGCAGGCCAGTCATAATCCACACCTCAACCTCAATTTCTAACTGTTATATCAATTTGAAAACACTTTGAGGAAAGTCTTATTCATCTTAGAAAGACAAGTACCTATAAAAGACATCTGTATTTACTTACTGAAGAATCTGAAGACAGACCTGTGATTAAGTGATATCTATGTCTAATTTAGTGCCTAAAATAAGATACAACATGTTCATTAATACATACATTTTATTACAATTACATTCAAAATTTAACAACAGTACTAGTACTTCAAATAAACTTTATAAGGCAGAGGAAAAAGGAGTCAGCAGTCTAGATAGTTAAAATATAAAATAAAAAGTATTTAAAATTACATAAAAGTAATAATTTCAAAATTATGATAATGAAAATTCAATTCAATTTTATCATATTTTTCCATTATATATATAATGGAATTTTATTTTGTGAAAAGCTTCCTAAAGTATTTTTAATGAATCAAGAAGGAGACACACAAAATGTAGAACTGTCATACAGAAGATAGGCACTGCATGATGTTGGCTGGCAAGTTAATTAATGTTTTAGATGATTATATGAGACCAGAGTTTGGAAGCATAAACTAATAACACATCTACTGTAGTTTAGACTTGTATGGATAAATATTTATCTACATCTAACACTGAAATTTGTACCGTGTGAAAGTATGAGTTTTATGTTAAAAGGAAAATTTCAGAAAATACATTCAGGAGTAAATTTAGGGGAGTTTATATATTTTATATATAAACTATAATATATATATTACATATTTAAATTCCAAAATTTAAAAGTGCACATATATATGCAACAATTTATGTCATTTCAAGTATACCCTGAAAACAGGAATACTTGTACACTGATCTTTATATAATAACAAAGTACTTCTGGTCATCTTGTAGCAAGTTTGTACAAAATGTTAATAAAATTATTAATTTTAGGAAGAATTTGTAAGTTCCAGAATTATAGGAAATGAATATATTATCCTGTACCTACTGTTACACAGGAATGTTCACCACGTAGACAGTATCTTCATATAAAATACTGAAAAAATATACCTGCATCTTCACCATTTTTGTTTTCTTTATGGAGGACAATTTATTGATATTTATACTCAGAAACTTGTTGCAGCTGTCCATATGGAAGCAAACAGTATTATCTGTGATGTTCTTGAGAGAACTGAGAGAGCTGCTTACATTTGTCAATTTTGTTGCACTGATGAAGCCCCCATTAGTACCACCAAAGGACAACCTGAGCCAGGTGGGTTGTCACTGGGAATCTCAACTCTCACAAATACCTGAATTGATCTCGAGGTTATGTCCATTAAATAACAATACAATCATGAAAAGTAAACCTTAGTGAGAGGCAATTAATCACAGAATCACAGAATTGTAGGGGTTGGAAGGACCCTCTAGAGATCCCATGGGGGTCCAACCCCCATTTAAGTTTACCGAGTATAAATGTTTCCTTTGCTTTTAGATACTGAGAATTCTCCTACCTATCTTCAATTCTAGAAAATCTAGAAATTCTAGAAATTATTTCTATAGCTCTTTACTAAAATCTGTAGCTGTCTTAGGTATCCAGACAGCTTTCTCAGATGCCTGAAGTAACCAGGCACCTATTATTGCACAAAAAATACAACCCTTGGAAACATATATAGACCTGATTCAAAATACTCTCTTATGGTACATATTCCAATCCCATTTTTTTCACAAATGGTCAATTTTTTATCTGTCTGAACACTGGCTAAAAATGGAAACTACAAGATAGACTGCCTCTATCTTCCCTCTTGTTTTTCTTTTTTTAATCACAGCACAGAATGGAAGAGATCTCTCCAAGAAGTGTGAATAAGATACATAAATATCCTAATCACTACAAGGATTTTAAATATTTCTGTGTTTCAATAATAAAAACAAATGCATTGACAGCAATTAAAATTGGTGAATTTTACACCAGAGACAAGTTTATCCTGAAAGCTTTTCTATTTCACTATCAAAAGGATATTTTTATGTGTACTGATAAGAAAAAGAGGCAGAAATGTGTTTCCCATATCAAATAGTGCTTATTATTCTGTTATTGAAGCTGCCCCAGCAACCAGTGACCTGCATGAGAACTTGTGCTGACTAGCTCCACAGGTGTCCAAGCTTAATGTAGCTCTGGAGTGCTTTTAATAGATAAGCATACTCTGTCTGCTGTGGGAAAGAAAAATAGGACAGGCAATCAGACAACCATCTTCCCTAACCTGAGTGGAATACTTAACATAAGTCAAGGATAAAGAAAACAATCTTCTCAGAGCAATGCTTTGAATTGTTGCTGAAGGAAGATAATACTCATATGTATGTATGCATGTGTATGTATATGTGCACCCGTTAAGAGCAATACAAGTACATCAGATGAAAGACTGCTTTGTCTGCTTCAACTTGACGAAGTAGAAATCCTTTCTACATAATAATCTAGTTATTGTGTTTAATAAAATGGTTAGAAAATTTCATATAAAATCAGAAATATATAATGAAAAACATACTGACCCATGAGGAAATGAAATCTTCCTCAGTCATTTTAGTTATCTAAAATTAAAATTTTAATGTTACTGGATATGATAGCATAGAATAAAATCTCATTAGGTTTTATATTTTTTATCACGCTTTACCCTTTATTGAGTTTTATTCCCTTTTTATTGCCAATAACAATCTATAGTAAAATGACTCCATTGTAATATTGCAAATCATAGTTTCCCTACTACTGATTCTTTTCTTTCTGCTGATGTATACATGAACACATTCGAAAATGGAATAACAGATTTTTTTCTTGATTTACTAGAATTTTTACTATTATTATTATATTAGACCTAAATTCTAAACAGTTACCTATTTATATTTAATATTTGTGATTTAAGTCTCAAATAAGTATCTAGAGGGCATGAATTCTACTAGTATGAATTTAAAAGACCAAAGATTGCTCATTGGTTTATCCGTCACAGAAGCTTTAAGCACTTCTGAAGTACAGGGCATCTGTCAACCAATGGAGTTGCAGTATCAATAAGCTGATAAAAAGACAGAGAGGAAATATGAATTATTTGGCTGTTTTATTATCTCTGAACTGTCATCTCACATCTCAGTAACACCGATGTGAATGGAAGATGCATAAATCAATGTGAGCTCACTTTAACACTGGCATGTAGCTGAAGTTTTGTGTGCTAAAGGAAAATTATATATAGGGAGAAAAAAATTGCAGAGAAAGAAGGCATCCAAGAAAGAATATTTATGTCAGTTTCTCTTCAAATATAACTTGTGATATATAATCACATAATCATTAAAATTGGAAAAGACCTCTAAGATCATCTAGTCTAATCACCTACCAACCACCAATATTGCCCACTAAATCATGTCTCTAAGTGCTACATCTACCTTCTCCTTAAACACCTCTAGGGACAATGACTCCGTTGCTTCCCCGGGCAGCCTGTTCCAATGCCTTAACACTCTTTCTAAGAAGAAATTCTTCCTAATATCTAATGTGAACCTCCCAATATAGGCTAAGATTTTCCAAATATTCAACGTTCTATGTGTATATAAAGAAAAAAGAGATTTGAGAAAGACCAATCAGGTCTAATTCTTTTTTCTGAGGTGTGATCTCTTTAGGTGTTTAGTGCTGTGAAAGTTAGACTTCTCTTTAATTTTTTTCTCTTTAATTAAAACTGAAATATTTATATAATCATTTTTCCAAAGCTTGTTACTGATGTAAAATTTTAGCTGTTAAGAGGCATGGCAACCACTTGAGAGTTAACAACATTGCCTGTGCACGTGTATTTAAAACAATGAGCAAAAGGATAATTATATTTACAAGTTACAAAGGTCCCTTCGATTTTGCAATAAGAAAGTCAAATAGTGTAGAATTGCATTCCACACATTCACAGTCATTCAGGATTATTTACTACTACTCAGGAAACAGAGTATAAGAATTTATGTTATCATGATCACAGAAGAAATAGGTATAAATGCCATTTCAAAAAAGAAATAATCTTGATTTTGTTGTTGTTGTTTGTTTTTCATACTACCTTTTTATTTGGCATTTGTTTTTATTATTCATCCAATATTTTAGAGATCTTTAAGGTTCTAGGTTCAATCACTGTGCAATGATAAGACAAAAGTTTTTTTTAAATGTAGATCATAATCGATATAATAATTGATAATTATATATGAGTCTGAAGCCTGCAACTGTAAAGAAAAAAAAAGTGTTTAATGTAATGTATATAAGTTGTCTCCTTAAAGAGATGATGAAATTCACACTCCGGTGAAATAAGAGAGAGCTTTTCCTTTCTTTTCAATTATGCACTTCGCTTATGGATTCAAGACTCCTGGCATTTCAGAGAGGAGGTCATGTCTCAACAAGAGTCCCCTTGGCTCTCTACCATTATGATATGTGTCATAATGGGAACAAGAGGTGAAGCTGATCTTGAATATCAAATTTTGAAGTCATATATATGTATAACATATGGTGGTCATAACTCTAGATTAACCCTGTATACATTTACTTTTTTGGAAGACGTTATCTTAAGATATTTATATTTTTCTAAAGAGATTATACTATGACACAAATTTCAGAGTACATGAAACAGAAAATGCCATAGGTCTACCAAATATGGAATATGCACAAGAAATAAAAGTGAATGTTTTATTGTTGGTAGCTTTTTTTTTTTTTTAAACTAGAGAACTAGAGAATACTTCTTCAGCTTCACTGTACCAGCACCACTATTATTTTTTCCATTGCATTAAGAAAGAGGAAGGGGAAAGTTTATTTATGAGAAACTGATGCTTGTTATAAAGAAAGGGAAAGATGCCATCATCTGGAGAGGTTCATCCAGCCTGCTTGTTTCCACTGCATGTTACCAGGCTCTCTATCTCCCTGCATGAAACCTGATAGTTTTAAGGTGTCCCTTGTTGCCTTTCTGCTTCTAAAACAGTTCAATCTTAGGTCATGCAGTGGTCAAGATATTGTGTACGCTCCTTCAATAAGGTTATAAATCATATGGATGAAAAAATATGCTCGTTGATTATTATGGAAAAGTACAGTATACTTTTTCATCTTTTTCTCTTCTCAAAGTGAGATTTTATGTATGCATAAATGGGTTCTTCTAAAATCAACTAAGAAAACTCTTTCCATTACTTACAAAGCAGTAAAATATTAACGTTTAAGAGCAATGAATTAGAACTTTGATGTGATCTTATGAACATATGATCCTCAGTCTAAAAAGGGTGTGCAGTCATTAGCAAAGCTTATGAAATAAAAATAAACTGAAATTATTGTCATATGATTTCATTAAATGATTCTGAAAATTATGGGTAAACAGAGACAGAATAAGATTTTATTTCATAAAAATTTAAAGTTTTTGATCCACACTGCAGAACAGATTGGATCCTGCATTTAGATCCTCTTCTGGTCTTATAAGACTTGGGCAAATTTATTCTGATACTATTTTAAAAAGAAGAGTAATGTTAATAACAATTTGTCTTCCAACAGAAGAGTGTAACCCCTTCAGATTTGATGTTCTTTCTCTTCTGGGCCATGTTTGAACAGATATTGTTATTCATCTTGCTGATATTAGTGCCCTTTCTGATAAAATATAACATGCTCCCTTTGTTGGTAAAACCATATAAAACACATTTTTTCACCACAGCACTGTGACAAGTGAACAGCATTGTGGCATGTGATATTACACATTACAAGCCTAGATGCATAAATCCATAATTGACAAAAAGAGCAACAAAAACAAGAAAACAAAACCAAGGATTTTAAAAATACATATATTTTTAAGGAAATATCCAGAAGCTGCTTAGATCACATGCCCTGCTCAAATAGTACATTCTTGTCACTGAATCACAAAACTGTGGGGTCTTGAAGGGGCCTCTGGAGAACATCTAGTCCAACCCCCCTGCCAAAGCAGGTTCCCTGCAAGTTCCTACACAGGAAAGCATCCAGGTGAGTTTTGAATACCTCTGGAGATGGAGACTCCACAACCCCTCTGGTCAGCTTGTTCCAGTCTCTGTCACCCTCAAAGTGAAAAAGTATTTCCTCATGTTTGTATGGAACTTCCTATGTTCCAGCTTGTGCCTGTTGCCCCTTGACTTGTGGCTTCACACCATGGAAAAAAAGCCTAGCTCATTCCACTTGACTCTTACTGTCTAGATGTTTATAAACATTGAGAAGATCCCTTGTCATACTTCTGTCTGTCTTCCAAGCTGTCCAACTTTCTCAGCCTTTCCTCATAAAGGTGATGTTCCAGGCCCCTAATCATCTATGTGGCCCTCCACTGGAGTCTCTTCAGTAGTTCTCTGTTTTTCTTGAACTGAGGAGCCCATAACTAGTCACATTACTCCAGATATGGCCTCACCAGGGTAGAGCACAGGGGAAGATGAACCTCCCTTAATCAGCTGACTACACTCTTTTTAATGTACCCCACAATACCATTCTTGTCCACCATGACACAACATAAATCCCAGAATCACAGAATTGCAGAGGTTGGAACGGACCATTGAGATCATTGAGCCTAACTCCTCTGCTAAAGCAGGTACCCTACAGTAGGTTGCACATTTAGGCATCCAGATAGATCCTGAATTTCTCCTCAGGAGGAGACTCCACAACCTCCCTGGGTAACCTGTTCTAGTGCTCCACCACCTTTACCATAAAGTTCTTCTGCATGATAGTATGAAACTTCCTACATTCAAGTTTTAGGCTATTACTCCTTGCCCTATTGCTACACACCACAGAAAAGAGCCTGGCCTCATACATTTCCTCCCTCTAGGGATTCATAAACATTAATCAATTAGATCCCCCATCAGTCTTCTTTTTCCCAGGCTGAACAGAACAGGTTTACTCAGTCTTTACTTACACAGGAGATGCTCCAGTCCTTTCTGGACCTCTACTGGACTCTTTTCAGGAGATCTGTCTTTTTTTGAACTGGAAAACCAAGAACTGGATGAGCACTTCATATATATACTCACCAGAGCAGAGTAGAGGGGAAGGATCACCTCTCTCAACCTGCTGACCATGCTCTTTCTAATGCACTCCAGGATGCCATTGGCCTTCTTGTCCACCAGGGCACACTACTGGCTCATGGCCAACCTGTTGTCCACCAGGACAACCAGGTCCTTCTTTACAGTGATAATCTCCAACCTGTACTGATGCATGAAGTTATTCCTCCTCAGGTGCAAGACTCCGTGCTTACTCTTGTTAAACCTCATCATGTTCCTCCCTGCTCAGGTCTTGTTGAACGGTAGCACAGCTTTCAGGTGTATCAGCCACTCCTCCCAGCTTTATAACATCAGCAAACTTGCTGAGGGTGGACTATGTTCTTTCATGCAGATTACTGATGAGGATGTTGAACAAGACCAGATCCAGCACCAACCCCTGGGGAACACCGCTAGATACAGGTCTCCAACCAGACTCTGTGCCACTGATGACAACCCTCTGTGCTCTGACAATCAGACAATTCTCAACCCACCTCACCATCCACTCATCTACCCCACACTTTCTAAGTTTCATAACAAAGATGTTGTTGAGGATGGTTTCAAATGTTTTGCTGAAGTTAAGGTACACAACATCCACTGCTCTTTCCGCATCTACCCAGCCAGTGATCACATCACAGAAGGCTACCAGATTGGCTAGGTAGATTCATAGGTTCATAAGGTTGGAAAGGACCTACAAGATCATCTAGTCCAACCATCCTCCTATCACTATCCCTACCCAAGTACTAAATCATTTCCCCTTGGTGATTCCATGCTGACTATTCCTGACAACCTTCTTCTCTTCAAATTGCCTGAATAGGGTAGCCAGCACAAGTTTGTTCCATCACCTTTCCAGGAACAGAAGTGAAGCTGACTGGTCTGTAGTTTCCTGGATACTCCTTTCCCTTTTTGAAGATTGAAGTGATGCTGACTCTCCTCCAGTCTTCAGGTACCTCTCCAATTCACCAAGACCTTTCATAGTTGATTGAGAGTGGTTCCGCAACCACCTCTGCTAGCTCCCTCAGCACATGTATTGTTATAGTAACAACAATAATAGCAACAATTAGTTTCTTGTCAGTAAATTCCTAGGAAAGAGTCAAGTCATTCACTTGGAACAAATGATTGGTTGATCTCTGATTGTTGTGGAAGAAAAATGTATCAAAGACAAATGTATCACCTATTTCCGAAGATGACTCTGAACTGTAAATTGTTTAAAGCTGGGAAAATAGCCTGAAAAGTATCACACTTTCCATACTGATCCCTAAACATTAGCTACAAGCTGTTATTAGACATAAGGACCCACTGAATATGAACTGTAATCTGACTGTAATTTTTCACTCATGTTGTTTTGCTACATGATTTGCTCTATTTTCAACCCCTGTTCCTTTATTATTTAATTAAAAATGTAGTATTGGTACGTGGAAAAAAAAATTAGGAAGGTCAGGAAGAGCACATTCAAGTTTTCTATGGTATCATGAAAGAATAATAAATAGAAAATTAATCTGCAGTACTAAAATATACACTGAACTATGAAAATGCTGACATAGATGACCTCACACAGGAATTCAGTGTAACAGTGACATACTCAAGAACAGACCACTTACTCTCTGCCCAGAGGCCACATGTAGTCTTGGACAGTTAGTAACATGGCCCCACAAGATCGCAAATTTTAACATTACTATGTGATTTTCAGTGATATTTTTCATAAGTTGATCATGCTTCATTTGAGCACAGACTGTATAGGCAACAACAGAACCCTGTGGAGGGGATGGTACAGTGATGTGCACTTTGTCTCTCACACACGCTGTTGAATGGAAGCCCACGTATATTACGTTACATACACTTAAAATGCTTGTTGTGTAAAACTTAGCAAATACCCACAATAAAATTTTGGCATATGTGTGTGTCTGTGAAGGCACATATTTTTGTTATTAAGGAGACATGTAAATTTTCTTATTCAGTTATTAAACTTGGGAAAATCTAAAATTGCCAAAAAATAACCAACTGATAAGACTTCTGAAAGCCAACTAGCAGAGTACTGTCTACTAATAAAAAATGAAACATGTAGCATGGAAATTTTTAATTGTAAATTTTGGAAGGGTAAAAGTGACCGCAATATCTGCAGACCCTGTACCTCCACACAGAAAAATATGACTGCAAGAGTTGTGATTTTCACTGCCAACATGTTAATCTAGTTTTTAACTGTTGTGGTATAGGAAGTACAAAAAGTTTACCAAAAAGCTTGTTGCTCATTATATTGCTGTAATTACACATACATATTTATGAGAAAAAAGCAACTTTTTTTTGTATAATTATGAACATAAATATGTTACCTGCAAATTTTCAAATGGAATGCATAGAGTTACAGACAGACGTTCAATTGAAAGAAAAGCTTGATCATGTCTCTTTACTAGACTTTTATAACTGCTATATTTCCAGTGAAAAAATATTCCTTGCCACACGATCATTTCTTATTTATGTCATCACTCTTTGCTGTATCATAAGTAGGTTACTTAGAAATTAATGCCTCCTATACATTTCCATGGAAACTACCACAGATACAAATAATGCTATTTGACTTAGCTACAAAAAACTGTTTCAACAAAGCTACCACTATTAACTATGCATATTTGTTACAAGTCTGCATGGCGTGCTCACAAAAATCTGCACCAGAAAAGCTGAAAGCTGTACATGACTGTCCAGAATGTGGCTTGTTTCTCACATCACTGTCACTATTGTTGAAAACCATCACCCACTGCCTCAGTATATTCACATTCACTGTTCGGTCTGCAAAAATGTTCAGCAAGTTTCAGTGAATGTCAGTAATTGCAATTTTTTCGGTATGGAGGAATTCCTTTCCTCGTACACACTTCCATGTCTGACTGCCTTTCTGCTGCCATCTGTCACATGGCAAGAAAACAATGAAATATTGGTGGGAAAGTTCAGCCTCTACTGCCGTACCACCAACATCCAATTCTGACGTTGTGAGCCAACTTAATAAAATAGGAGGCATTACTTTTGACAAAACCCTCATACATTTCTGAACAACAGTTTTCAAGGCTGAAGCACAGGATTTGATCAAAACTTTCAGATGAACACCTTGAGAACACACTAAGAATTTCAACCACTTTCTTCAAAGCAGATACTGACACATTAGTTTCACATAAACAAGGTCAAATATCTCACTAGACTTATGTTGTTGATCTTTTCTTTGTTTGTTTAATTAAAAAAAAAATCTAACTGTTACATATTTTCTATGAGACACAAGACAATTCCTCTTCTCTCTGTGGATCTCTGGAGGCCAAAGTACTGGTGACCCATGCCCTGGAATCATAGGGATTGGAAGGGATCACAAGAGATCATTGAGCCCAACCCCCCTGCCAAAGCAGGTTCCCTACACCAGGTCCTAGGGTACCCAGGACCCCACAGCAAGATGGCAATTATGATACAGAATTCCTATGACCTTCAGGAGCTGCAGCCCAGGGTCAGGAAAGATAATTTGTAACAGCCCAAATGTCACTAGCTTTGTTTTGGCAACACAGCTGAGTCTGCAGTATCTCATTTCTGCATTTTTAAGAATGAACTTTGAGCTTTTCTCTGCAGTCTTCCCTGAAGTAGTTTCTACCTGAGTCAGGTCTTGCAAGTTTAAGTATTTTTCTTTTACTGCTGTAATTTTTAGTTAGTTAATTATTTTGTTTTTATTTATTTTCATCCAGCATTAGTTACTGCTTTTATTTCCTACAAACCCTATATCATTTGTATCCTATCACATCCACAGGTAATTTCAACAAGAGCATTTCATGTTGCTATTTTTGCTTTCCACATGCTACGTGATATCCTAAAGTCTTGAGAACCAACACATTCATTTTTGTCAGTAGGCATTTCAAAGGACCATCTTTGCTGAAGTTTCTTGTTTGCTAGAGGAGACCTCACTGATCAGGGAATTTATAAAATTTTACTGACTGTTTTAAAGCTCATGGTGTTTAAAATGAAAAAACAATGTTGTTTAAAGTTTTTCTTGAATAAAACGTGGCATTTATGTTCCACTAAAAGAAGGTTAGAGAATAAAATGTTTTTTGTTTGTTGGCTTTTGTTTTGTTTTGGTTGTTTGGTGGTTTTTTTTTGTTGTTGTTTTTTGGTTTTTGGTTTTTTTTTTGCTTTTTTGCTTTGTTTATGTTTACCAGAGTCCGTTTCAGGATGCAAAATACAGAACATAATGCTAGAGTGTGTACTAGCACTACGTGATGCATTATGAAAACTTTTTATCACATTGAGAAATAGGGGAAGGAGACTGTATCACAGTTAAAAAGCAGTAAAACAGTTAAGCACCTCACTACAGTTGGGGGAGTACTTTATAAGAGTAAGCTTTTCCAGGCTGCTGTGCCACACACTCTGACAGAACCTCTTGGGCACTTCTTGGGATGAGGAATTTATCCTATTGGGAAGCTTGACACCCTTCTGTGACTCTGCTGCGGACAAGAGAGAAACACTGGATCATGAGCTAGCTCCCTCTTCCCTCTACTTCTTTTTATAAAATTTTCTTTCTCAGTAAGGAAGCAATAATATACTGTCCATTTAAAATATCTGCAGTACAACCAAAGAGAATGGGAGGATATAATCATATTTGCTCCCCATCTGCTACTTATGCATGGATAAGGTCATCGTTGAGTCAAACTTGCGCACAGCTCTGTTTAAATCCTTTTTTCTAGTGCCAACTTACTTAATTCTTGTTTGAAAGACAATACAAAACTCAATTTTGTCAGAGCTTATCAGAACCATTACATGAAATTAACCTCCAGGGCTATTCTCCATAAAACTCCAAAAAGCTCATTTTAATAGTTTACAGACAGTTAAAGCGAGACAGTCACAGAGAAAAGTAACACATTGCTTCTCAGTAAATAAATGTTCACAGAAAATACTGAAATTACTAAAAATGAAAATAAATTAGAATATGGAACCTATTAGTTGCGCTTAAAAAAGAGGCACAGTTATCATTAGCATCAGTAACCCTTTCCATCAGGATACAAGAACTATGGAGCAATAGCACAAAAAAAAAAAGAAAAATTAGCTTACCCCTTCTGATGTGGCAACTCAAGAGAAGCACAACCTGTAATTGAAAATATACTGTTTCCTTAGTTGCTAACTCTTAAATGAGGGTGAGAAGGACTGGATCCAGGATTCATTCCTTCTGATCACTCAGGTGTACTGTTTGCACCCAAGCTCCCTGGGTAAACCACACCTTCTCAGCTGGTGCTCAACCATCAGGTTAAGCTGTGATCTATCAATTCTGCTGCAGGCACAGTGTTTGTTGATGTACTTATTCATGCTCCACCTGCATTTATTGGCCCATTATAGTGCATGACTGCATGCTGTTACATACTTGGAAAGTGTAAATTGCTTTATACATTTACATTTTCCTCCTACTGGCTGTTTTGTTGTAGAGGATTTTTTGAAGCAGCTCTTTTTATTACAGCAGTCAGACAACATCTGATGGTGGAAAAGTAGTTTAGACCCATCAAGTATTTTCTAATTTTTCTACATGAATGCCTAAAATGAACATGTTTGGCTTACTTTCTGATATTTCAATCTAATTTGAAGTTTTACGAATGATTTTTGAGACTGCTATTTTAATTTAAAAATGTTGAACTTCTAAGATTCTAATTCATAATTATCACTATATATAATATATATTTTCTTTTCAACTCTTAAAAAAATTTTTTATAGAACTTGACAAGTCATTGATATATGCTGTCTAGTCCATATTTAATTGAAAAATGTGTTAAAAAAGGCATGTTAAAACAAGTAACAGCAGCAAGATAATAGAATTGTAGAATCACCAGTGTTGGAAAAGACCTTCAAGATCATCTGTCTAACTGTTTGTCTGTCACCAAGAATGCTGACTAAACCATGTCCCTCAACACACCTAAACATTCCTTTAACACCTCCGGGATTAGTAACTCCACCGCCCCCATGGACAGTCTATTCCAGAGCCTGGCCACTCTTTTGGAGAAGCAGTATTTCCTGCCATCCAACCTGACATCATTGTCTGTTTTAGTGCCTTTTTGCCAGAAACTGTCCAATTTGTTTTTTATTATTTTCCTACACAATATATTATTATTACTACTGTAGATTTGAATTAATAAATCAATAGTTAATTTAATAGAAATTTTCCAGTTTATTGATTTAAATTATATTTGTCATAAGATTTTCCTTTTCTTTTTCATTTATTGTAATTTTTGCTATTACTACACCGTTCTATTTCTACCATGACTGCGCTATTCCATTTTTACCAGAAATTATCATCTGAAAGCTTTACAAGCAATTAATTTTTAAAATTTGTCTTGAGACAAAGTTCAACTTCCAAAGACTGTATCAATGCAGGAAATAATTTTCAAATTGCAACACAGCAGTATCTTTTGTTTCTAATTACTAATAGCAAAACAAAATAGGATAAAATAAAAGCTAAACAGGGAACAATGGTAATACACAGTAATTGTTAACCAGAAAGAATATATAGGGTAAGAGTAAATAGCCTCAAATTGCACCAGGATATGTTCAGTTTGGATATTAGGAAAAAAGTATTCTCTGGAAGAGTGGTCAAGCATTGGAACAGGCTGCTCATGGAGGTAGTAGAGCCACTGTCCCTAGAGGCATTCAAGAAATGCGTAGATGTGGTAATTAGGAGCATAATTTAGTGGGCATGGTGGTGATGGGTTGATGATTGGACTAGATTAGCTTTTCCAACCTTAATGATTGTATGATTCTAATATAATCATAATGGATTATGCTCTCACAAATTTTGAAAATTAAAAAAATATATTCAGTAAAAATCCTTCTGGTGTTGGAATCTTTGTGTCGTGTTAAGATCGCAAATTTATTTTAGTGAACATTAAAATATTACTATGATGATGGAGTTTGAAGCTTTAAGGAATAGTTAATGTCTGTTTCTTACTGTTAGCATAATAGTGCTATTCCTAGTAGAGGAGTTGTATGTGATCAGTTTCCTCAACTAACTTAGAGTGTACTTGATTGATTATTTCAAAACTGAAAGTACTTGACGAGTATTTTTAGGTATGAAATATAAGAGGTTACGTACCTTCCTAGCTTCATTTTTATGACCTGAATCTGTATTATTGCCCAAACTTATGTAGTATTATACAAAAACATAACAGAAATTAACTACACAAAGTTTTGCTTTCCTCTAAGAATATTTTTTTTTTCAATGTTGAAGCTATATTGACTTCCCTCTTAATATTTAAATATCTGCTTCTCTGTGCCATCAATATACGTTTTTACAAAGTCTCAATTGACACAATATTCTGGTATTATATTCTATTGAGTGTAATTTGCTACTGAGATATCAGTACAAGAGATAAAATCACAAAAATGTTGCATACATAGACGAACTAATTGGATATTTAATATAGAATATCTGTCAGTCTCAACTTTATACTACAACATTTAAAAAAAATTAAACAGTGAATTCTTCTTCTATCGCACGAGCATCGTGAATGATCCATAAACAAGGAATTTGTTGTATAAAAATGGTTCATAACATAAGAAAGGTTTATGGTGGTACATATAGTAGGAACATAAATGTAAATGCAAGATACTTCAGAAAAACAAGCATGTAAAAATACATTACATTTTTATTTTAAGAACAAGTACTTCTTGTTTATTTTGAAAAGATATCAGACACAATTATACTGCATAACAGAGTGCAGTATCATAACTGCTAAGCTAATGTAGAGCTGCTTGAAGTTGCTATATGCAATGTTAAACTAGGTAGACTTAACAGCATGCAATTTAAATTTGTTCTGGGCTTAGCAACCTATTATGGCATCCTAGCAAATATAATGAATTCATCATCACCTTGTTTTTACACCAGGCTATTACTATTTTAATTAATATAGTGTGTGTACACCACCCTCATGGCAATATCCTTAAGGTCCCCTTACAACCTAATCCTTTCTATGATGCAGCTTCTATTGGAAAGAGAGAGGTCGCATGTTGTAACAGTTTCGTTTTTCTACTAGCAGTTGTGTACTTCCAATCTGGTCTGTCTTTCATTCCTTTCTGTCAATAATGTTATAAATAGACTGGTTCAAACTAAAGCATCATTTGAAAGCTTTGCATCAAGTCTCAGTGTCATTAAGGAATTGATTGTTATGAAATTGTAAATTCTAAGTTGCAGCACGTTTTTAGCTACCAAAATATATGTAGGTCCAAGAAAGAGATTTTTTTTTTGTATTTTCGTAGTGATTACCATCTATGATTTATAAAGTAGAATTTATTTCCAGATTCATATCATCCTAGATTCATGTAAGGCCAACCGTCAAGCACAGCTCTGCTGCAGAAGTACTCCAAAGAAGAGCAGTCCAGTTACATAACATTAGCACTGATTCACTGTTCGGAGCTTGTTTATATTATATTTTATGTCATATAACCATGTATTTATTTCAGCATGCAATTATATTGAGAAAATAATTCCAAAAATGGGGAGGTATGAAAATGGAACTTTATTAATATTGAAATAAAACAATGTTCACGTAATAAACTTAATAAATTGTTAAAACAGTGAAAAAGAGTAATAAGTTGTTAGATTTAAAACAGAAGCAAGACTAACACTTCCTGCTCTGGCTTCTGCCTATGCTAAGTACAGTTAAAGCAATTTTGGATTAAGATACTCTTTCAGTTTTAATTTAGACAGAAAGGAAAGCAGAAGGAAGCCAACAGTTGTTTTTATGAAGCAAGGAAGACCTCTTGACTCCCAGCTCCTGGACTATAGTTTTGTTGCATGTACAACCTCCAGACTAATGACACTGGAAGACTCATGCTTATTGAAAGATAACTGACTTTTAATTGAAAGAACAAACACTGCAACTACAAGAAGTTTCTCACTGTGTTTGCAATCTTTTTGTTGTGTTTGCCTCAAAATCATTCAGGTGGCCTCCACCATTTCATCAGGCTGTTACTGACTGTTATCTACAAATCCTGTCATCCTCTGAAGAGGGAAAAAGTAATTGCAACGTCCTATCTCTAATGTGGGTTCTCATATTTTTCATAAGAGAAAAGTACGCTAGACAAAGCACTTTGGTCTTTTCCATTTTGTTCATAAAGAGGGCTAGATTATTAGAGTGAAGCCCTCTAATGGGAGATCCAAGCTTCAATACTGGTGGAGACGTTGGAGAACATCCTAATGCTAATGCTGCTCTTAGATGTGTTAAATATGTTTTTAGACCAGGGCACTGGGATATAAAAGCAGCTTAAAATCACTTCTGCATTCCTTCTTTCTCTGTTCTGAGTGAAGATCTGATTTGGTCTGGGGTGTGGATGTATTTGTAGAAACAAAATCTGCCAGGGCTATTAAGTGGCAGGACATAACTTTTTCACAGAAGTCCTAAAAACTACATTGCTCGAGAATGTCAGAGTTCTCCAGGGAAACAATGTTTCTAAATTATTTCCTGCTTATTTGATTCTTCTCAAGCAGCGTCTTCAGGTCCTGCTTGACCAACCTCATCTCCTATCACTGGGTGACCTGCCTGGTGGATAAGAAAATAGCTGTTATCATAGTCTACCTAGACTTCAACAAAGTCTTTGACACTGCCTCTCACAGTGTTTTCCTGGGGAAGCTGGCAGCCTGTGGCTTGGACAGGTACACTTTTTGCTGGGTAAAGAAGTGGCTGGAGGGCTAGGCACAGAGAATGGTGGAATTGAATCCAGCTAGCATCTAGAAAAAAGTGACATTCCTTGGGGATCAGTATTGGAGCCTGTCCTATTCAATATCTTTACTGATGGCCTGTATGACAACACTGAGTGCATCCTCGGTAAGTTTTCAGATGATACCAAGCTGGGAGGAAAAGTGGATCTGCCTGAGGATATGAACGCCCTACAGAGTGGCTTGGGCAGACTGGATTGCTGCACTGAGGCCATTGGGGTGAAGTTCAACAAGACCAAGTCTGGATCCTACACTTAGGCCACAACAAACCCAGGCAATTCTACATGCTTGGACCAGAGTGGCTGGAAGTGAGCTTTGTGGCAAAAATGGACAATGTGGGGTTTTGTCAGTGCTCAGTTAATCACGATTCAATAGTGTTCCTAGGCTGCAATGAAGGCCAATGGCATCCTGGCTTGTATTAAAAATAGTAGCAGTATGAAAATGGTCATCCCCATTTACTAGGCTCTGTTGAGGCTGCACCTTTAGTACTGTGTTCAGTTTTGTGTCCCTTACTATAAGAAAAACACTGAGGGCCTAGACTGTGTCCAGGGAAGAGCAATGAAGCTGATGAGGAGTCTGGAGCACAAGCCTAATGAGAAGCAGCTGAGAGAACTGGGATTATTTAGTCTAGAGAAGAGGAGGTTCAGGGGAAATCTTATTGCCCTTTACAATTACCTAAAAGGATGTTGTGGCAAAATGGGGATCTCATAGAAATCATTGTGTAGAAATCTTTAATAAAACATCTTTACTTTCTCTGTATCTCTTCTACTGCACTCTTTCACAAAGGAAGATTCAGCACATCAATATATCAGGATGTTTTGTTGTTTTTCTTTGTTGGTTTGATTGATCTTTGTTTTTTCTGTTTGTTATCATACTTAAAATTTGCCTTTTTTATGATGGACAATCAAATGTTGATAGAACTATCTTTAGTAAATCCCAGCTCTCTTACCTCTGTGGCAATAACTGTTTAGAATCTTTGTATATAGTTCATCTTGCTTTGCTATGCGCTCTAATTTGCACTAATCAACACTGAATTTCATTTGCCATTTTATTGCCTACTCAGTCAATATTTTGACATTGTTGTGCACATCTTATCAGTTATCTTTTATTTTTATTACACTGAATACCATAAAATTATCAGCAAGTTTTATTCTCACTACCTACCATCTTCCCTAGAGAATTCATGTGTTTACTGAGCAACACATAGCAGGAGAAAGAGGGACCTAATTTGGATGAATTCTATTCTGTAAGAAAACAGAGCACTTGTTTTGTTGTTTGTTTTCCAATTTTTGATCTGCTATTATTATCGTATATTAAGCAGGCTAGGCAGGCTAAACAGGCACCTGTCTAGTATGAAATGGAGAGGCTGATGACCCTGCCTGTGGCAGGGGGGTTGAAGATTCATGATCCTTGAGGTGCCTTCCAACCCAGGCCATTCTGTGATCAGTTCTGTCAAGAATGATTTATGTATAGATGAGTCTACTTTGGGGAGAAGGGTGTGGACTATAAGATTAATTGTATTTCCTGCCAACACAGTTGGTTTTGGGTTTTTTTTTTTTTCAGATTCTATTATAACTGTTAAACACTGCTAATGAGCTCTGTTTTGATGGAAAAGGTAAAATTATCACCTTAAGCTAAACAATTTGTCAGCAAGTTAACAGAGACCATTCTTATTTCATTGCTTCTTTTATCTGTGAGACATCTGTGACTTAGATCTTCTACTTGTTAAGAAATTTAATTTTTTTAGGCATTTTTTCCAACTGTGTACTCCAAGTTTTTAGAGACGTCTTCTGTGCATATATTAAAAAAATCAAACAAGGGTTTTATCACATGGCTGGAAATTCATAGATTCGTTTTAGTTTTATATGTTTTACAATACTTGCTCACAGTAATACACTGCAGACTCTTGTACTGTTTTTCACAGACAAGAAAGTCTGAAATCTGGAGCAGGTCCTTTTGCTGAGCTCTGACTTGTTTCTCAGAAAGCATTTACCAAAGTTAAACACTTGCCATGATCAAGAGCCCTTAAGTTTTTTACTTCTTTCTACCATTTCATTTAGTCTTTCTCCCTGGCAGAGGTTTTTGAATGGAATTTAGCTCCAGATTCAGATATTTAAATTCAGTTGCCTAGATGTATATGCCTTCTACCATTTTCAATTCCATAGCATTTCTAATTTATCTACACTAGACTGGTAAAAATAACATACAACATGGGAGCTCTGTACATTTTGGGAGCAGGAGCTGAGATTCCAGTCTTAAATACAATCTTAGAACATCCAATCTTGGAATATATTTCAGATACTTCTTAGACATCTGTGATTAGACACCAGTTATATGAAGATAACTGAGACATGCCTTTCAGTTGTTTGTTTTGCCATGAAGTTGGTAATCAGAGATAAAATGAGAGATTTAATCTCTGATAGGGTATCACACACTAATTTCTTATTTTCTCACTTCATGCTACCACTCTACTTGTTCTAAATATGTTTATTTTGTTGCAAGTGCTTTTTCATTTTTTTACTAATAATTTTTTTCTGCCATTTAAACACTGCTTACTTGACTTGATCTACACTTGTGGGCAGGTGATTTTTATTGAAGAAACTCTCTATATGTACCCTAATATCTGTAAACGCTTGCAAGGTATTACCTACTTGTACAATAGATTTGTCGAGATTTGTTTATTAATTAGATGCAGAAAGAAATAAATTATTTTGCCGTTTAACTAGCTCACAGACTAGGAGTTTAGATAACTTCTCAATATGTCAGTACGCAAGAGGAAATATTCTTATGCCTCTAGCTGAAATAGCTTATGAAATTATTCCTCACAGCTGCTTGTTGCTGGCCTTACAGCTGAGCTGTTATAACTGATCATGCTAATTTCCAGTCCATTTCTGTGCAAAGTGAAATAGATTAGTTAAATCTAACACTGAATCTGTTTTAAAAACAGACTTTTCTTGCACTGAAATGTAGTAGGTTTCCCGGTGAAACAGCTATGATTTTAACCATTACTGTTATATGGAAAGGAGTAAAACTAAGGGAAAAAGAACATTTGGGTAAGCGGTATGCTTCGAATGGAGATTAGGTTAATAAAAGTAATGAAAGTTTGGTCTTACAGGAAAAAATAAAAATAAAAACAAACAAAAAACCTCAGAAACCCCTCTGATTTTCTTATATTGTTGGCCATGCACTCTCTACATTGTCTAAAACAAAATGTGCATTTTATTAAGTCAAAAAGAACTAAGATTATTTCTATGAAATGCTCATAACCTCATCATTTCCTTAATGTGACTGAATTTGCAAAGTCACAGACTAATTACATCATCAGTTTATGCAAATCTGAAAAAAGTTGCCTGTAGGTGGCCTAAACCATCAGTTGGCTTGGAAAATCTTGTAGAAATAGAACAGATACATCTTCAGGGAAGAATCTGAGCAACATTGTTCCACATTCTTTCCTTTTTTCTCATACTGGCTTAAAATATGTTTCCTGTGGTAAGGCTATATATTCAATTGCTGAATGGCTCCATCTAAAATTATAGAGGTTAAGGGAAATGAATTCTTAATTTTTTTTCTTCCTGGCTGGTTATATGTGCTCAAGAACTCTTCTTTGAGAATATTTTCAAATATTTTCTTTGGGAGAGCCAAGAGGGGTTGTATAGATCCTTCATCATTCTATACCTCGATATGTCTATAGTAACAAGCACACACAGAGTGGCAGCAGAGATAACGCCATTGGACTCTGAGCAGGTCTGGCTGTACCTGATATCATCTGTATATGAGCTTGTGAAGCACTATGGGCTCCAGCACTAGCTTCTCTTTGCCTGTTCTTCATCAGTATAACCAGTGCAAACAAAATAAACCAATTCTGCATGAGAGATTAGCTCACAGATGAAAAAGTCAAGATTTTGAAGGCAAGCAGTATAGAGGTTTTGTCGAGTGCTTACAATACTTTGATTTGTTTGCAGCTACATCTGTATGTTTCACAGCCACAATTAGTTAGGCTGAGAGTGCTTCTAGGTTGCTCTCTGAAAGCCATCAGCAGCTATGAGAACAGCAGTACATCCAATTGCTTAAAGGCCAAAAGGCTATAACCTGTTCTCAGATATATGTTTTACCATCTGGGCTAAGACAATGTAACATATCTGGGAAAGAGATAATCATCCTATAGGAAACTCCAGATGCTTCACTGCTTATGGCACATCCTCTCATTAAATGAATCAACAGCTGCAAACATGCCTAATTCTCTCATCAATTTTACTTTCTTGAAATACTGAATTATGTTGGAGAGTTAGCTCTCCCTAGAACTCTGGGAGAAACACTGCCTCCGAGGAACTTCTTTGTTGGCAAAATTACAGTGACTGACCATGGATAGATCTTAGGGGACAAAGGCATAATTATGGATACAGAATCATGTATTTTTACCTCTATAGGATAGTTTCTGGCAACATTTCTGAGAATATAGGGGTTTTTCAAGAGCATGGGGTGCAATACATGGTCATTTGAATAAATATATGGCATGTGAACCTTGAGCAGTTATTTTTCTTAAATTTGTTTTCCAATTTTATTTTTGTTTGAACAAAATTAATTGTGCTTTTCATGTTCACTGGAACTACCTAGAAAGGAAAGAACAGAAGTAAAGGTGAGTGGCTTGGTTTATCTAAATACTGTTTTAATCATGACATGGATTAGTTAGATGGAAAGAGCATGTTGGAGCTACCTTTCCCTTTCCTCTTTGCTTCTTGGCATTTTTAATGCCTTGCAATAGGAAGTAAAGGTATTGGACTGAAACTGAGTCTACTTTTTTTTTTTTTTTTAATGAATCCACATTGGGTATTTCTAAGCTTAGTCTCCTAATGACCCTTGGCAGATGGATTGCAAAGACAACAGTAATATATTAAAGTATGAGGGATAAAAATACTTTCCTTTGAAGTTTACAACAGTAACCTCAGGAATGGGCAAGGAAAAGATTTTCCTGAGTATGCCCATTTTTCTCCTCTATAGTTTAATCTATGCTTTTTTTTCTTAACTTCTAGGTTGCATTCGCTCTATGCTATCCCAAGGATAAAAAGAATCTGTCTCTGAAATTAAGCATTCAATTTTGATACACCTTTGAATAAAAGTACCCTATCCATTGTGCTCTGTTTCTTAGTCTTATAAAAGATTCTGTGACGGAGCTTTGATCCTGAAATTTTACTTTCCCAATTTGTCTACTTTCATTCTGAAATCAAATGCAGTTATCAAGCAAGTCCAAGGCTGCTTTTCATCTTGGATATAGAAAAGAGCTCAATCTGCATCTAAAAGCATGTTCAAACCATACAGTTTGTTCCCATTATAGAGGCAGATACTGAATTATGCAACAAGTTCCCAGTGAGCAATTACGTTTTAATCACTGTAAAGATTTTTTTCTGCAAAAATACTTCTATAGGTTATTTATTTCAAAGGATAGGGATTGTGCCCATATAACTTAAATGGGAAAGTGTTCAACTTCCCCCAGACAAATTTCCTGGCAGGCAGCATACATGAGGAGAGCAGTAACTGATACTGAAACCACTTTATTATTATTCTTTCTTCTTCTTCTTCTTTTTTTTTTTTTTTTCCAACGAATCTTTAACACAGCATGACCAATAGCAAAGACTCAGTTTGCAGTTCCATTTGGCCACTCATGATTCTCTTTCTTGAATTAGAAACTCTATGAATTATTTTTACTTTTCTTAAATGGAGTGTAATGTTTACAGTATTTACCTTCTGTGCTGCTAAATTGAATAACCATATACTACTACAAAGAATGGCTGAAAATAGAAGCTCATTATACAGCAATGTTTCACTGCAGTTAATGTTAAAATAAAGGTTTTACTAGAAGTGAATATATGTAATATTGTTCGGAATTAATGATTTACCTCCCATCTGACATAGGATATAAATTGTGCAAGCTAAGATTTATCTTCAAAAATATATTGCATGCACTTAAAAATACATGCATTTATTTAAATTTCAGGCTTCAGACAAATTTCGAAGTGGGCTGCTGCAGGGCTACCAGGAACATTTTGTGTATTTAACATGGGAAAACAAAAAAGATGAGTGTATTAAAAAAAAAAAAAAGAAGAAGAAGAAAAAAAAAAGAAAAAAAGAACACTTCTTTTGTTGATATTTCCATAGAGAATTTGAGCATTGTCTGTAACTGCCTCTTGTGCTTCCCTGGTAAACAAAAATTTTCACATTCAGTTATTGCCTGCACTGTCCCTCAAATTCAAAAGCTTTTTTGTTTTCAGTTGTAAAAAAATTACAGCCCATGGTGAAAAACATGCCAAATGAAATAGTTCTACGCATAGAACAGGCTTGTATAGCAAATATAGAATCAAGTGTGGCTGTGATTGCTTAATCCATCTCTGGCAAGAAGAATAAGGGCAGGGGAGCATGTTTTGAAATAGCAAGTGCCAATCCATTTGGAGATTTATAAAGCAAAATAAAAAATTTCAGCTCCACTGAGGAAAACATTGCCCAGTACTGGTGGAATGCAAACATTCATCAGTCTGCTCCAACACCACCACCCTGAGATTCCAGAGAAACTGCTGTGAAACTGCTGTACTCCACAACCATCTGCTGAGTTGTAGAACCAGTTGCCTGAATTGACATGCATAGGTATTTAGATAAATAAAATGATGTTTAACATGAATCCGTGAGACATATTGCACATCCATACAGATTGAATCATGGAAGATCTCACGACCTAGAACTTGCAACCAAATGTATTAAACTCTGTAAAATATGAATGGACAAATGAATTTTATAACATGGACTGTATTATGTTTTTGTGATTTTCTCTAAAAGCTCAGTATTTACAGTGCCTTATTTCACAGAAAGAAAAAAAAATAAAAAATAAAAATTTGAAAAAAGATTTTTGCAATGCTCATCTGAAGGTAAAAATATACTTGGACACTGGGGATATCACTAAATCACTCATAACAGCTTGTTCCAAATCTTTTGTATTCCATGAGAGGTAGTTAGGAAGTTCAACATCATAGATATTATTTCATAATCTCTTTTTTTTAATTATATATCTATTTTAAATATAATTTTCAAGAACAAATATTCAGTAATAACTGGAATATATTATATATAAATGTAGTTAAAGGATGAGATACTACTAGTTCTATGTGTAGACTGGAGTCCTTTCAAATCAATATGCTTGGCCAGATGTTAGACGAAGTCTTCACAGTTTGCTAGATCATTATTAACTTTAAAGATCTTAAAAATAAACCAGTACAGGACTAAAGCTAATGTTTTCAGGAAACTGTTACCTGTATTCACAGTTTAAATGCGAGAATATTATTTTTCTTTAAATCTAGCTGTTGACATAATTGCCTGAGAATCTCGTTTTATATATTTATTTTTCAAATGCATTCATGATTGATTATGAAAAAAGAATCCTAATTTATAAAGCAAGCATAACATAACAGTTCAGAAATGAGACAGTAACTTGCATGGAGACTTCACATTTATTAATTTGTTTCCTTGTCTTTTTTAAGACTATTTTATGATATTTATATATTTTATTTCACTGACTCTCTGTTTTAAAAATTTTTGGTTATCAATCTGAAGCAGTGAAAAAGCTGTGATTACAGATTTTCCCAATGAGACCTGTAATATTTGGTGTGTCAAATAAAAATAAGCAAAACAAATAAGCATACATTAGAAGCTAGGAGTGTAAACAGAGAATGGAGGAATCTGAAGCTAATGCACTCGAATGTTTAGTAGTGTTTGTTATGAATAGAAGAACTGAAATTTAAATAGGACTCCTCCTGTTTTGACAAGCTACTTGCCTCACACTTACGTCTCCATTCATTTTTTGTTTTGTAGCCACAAACTCTACTCTAGCTGAAATGTATAGTACTCTTGTCTGAAAATGTTTTTCTTTTCTGTAGTCAACTTCCCCATTTTTCATTTTAGAACCTACTTTCTTGGCTCTTATATTTAACTCATACTACCATTGCAATTGCCCTTCCTAGTTTGCCAGAGAAGCTATTGCTTCACTTATTACAAATTTATCATCATATCTGGTGTACTTAGCTAATGTTTGCTCAGTACTTTGAAGACTGAAAGTGGTATGTAAAGGCTTAGCACATCCTGGTTATACAGTCAGATTCTGTTTAAGTTATGTGCCCACTGTATTTATAGAATAATTAAAAGGTACTTGGATCCTTGAAATAACAGAAGCATATTTCATTTTCCACCATCCTAATTAGGATATATTATATTATTATCAGCAGAATATTCTATTTAATTGAAATGTGAGAAAACCTCAGGAGTGAAGTCACCACAAAGATTTGTATTTGAATAAAGCTCTGGTATAAGGTTCTATTACTAATGCCACAGGTATAGCAGCTTCTCATTATATTTTCATAATACAGTACTTTTAAATGCTGAATAAGAAATGGTGAAATACTAGCTGTTCTAGGATTAATGAAAATTTTAGTGTAGGATATATATATAGAGAGAGACAAAATTTCATGCCAAATGGAAGATTTCATGCTTTGGGAAATGAACTACTGAGGGTAATGAACAGTATATTTTATTTACTAAATATATTACAAGCATGTGCCAGATTAATAAATATGAGGGTTGCAATCAGGACAACCTTAACAGTAATGATGATACTATATCTTATGAAGAGGATACTGCCACTAAAAACTACAAATTTTGATCAATTTTCTTTGTTTTATTTGTCCTTTTTATTCATAGATGCTTCGTGCATAAATGTATTAAAAAACAGCCTAAGGAAAGTAGTTTTAAAATTATTTTTCTTCTAAAGTAGAGTTTCATTCTATAGTAGTATCTATTCTTCTTGTACTGTCAGCTAGTGAGACCACAATAACCAACCATGAATTTGTCTCTGCCTTGGAATGACTATTTCATCATTAGCTGGTGGAGCTAGGCACATAATGAAAGCCACTAGGAAATACACTTTATATTAAACACTTATTTCTTTTATTGTGATAAGAAGAGAGAATCAGAGAAATCCAGGCTTTGTAAGTTTCAGTGTTCATAATAGTCAGGTACGCCTTATTCTGAACTGGTTACAGGTCTATGACTTCATGTCTGTGTGATGGGAGCAACATCCAGAAATTTTACTTGAACAATTAGTTAGTTTAAAATTGGTGCTTTGTATATAGAGCAAATTATATCCCAAGTAGGAGTTTTGTGTTTTTCACTACTTGCATAGTTACCTTGTAGATAAATCTAAGATATACTTGGATATCGTTAGTGCTTTAAGAGGAACTTTTCTGAATCCACACTTTTCCTAAATGTTTTCACATTTCAATCAATAAAATTTCTTTTCTTGTAGTATTTAGAATGATCTATACCTGGACACAAAAAGTTTTGATTAACACATACAATTCATAAAAACAACTACATGCAAAAAAAAAAAAAAAAGGATGGATTTCATTTAAAATACAAAGAGTAAGTGGAAAAAAATCCAAGGTACATAAAAGTACCTCCTATGTACCACTGAAAGGTGTAAAACTGATGTGGTAATAGTGAGATAAAGTAACTACTAAAATCAATTTACTTACAAAATTCCATTGTGAGTTCCTCTTTTTATGTTGAAATTCATTTACTTTTTGTTCATTACCGTATAACATTATAATAAAATTATATATAAAATTATAGCACAATTTTCTTAGACTCTACCAAGACCTTGAATGAAGCTGATTACTTGATAAATGGTGTTGTGTCTATACATTCAAAAGTAAAAAAAAAAAAGTATATAGAAATTTCATGAAAATATATCTAGTCGTGAAAAGCTGCTGTTATCTAAAAATTTGATTATTTTATTTTTTTCCAGATGGCCAAACTATTTCTTGTAAAGTCTTGGAAGCAATGAAAATACTTATTAAGTTTTGCTATCATGTTACTGGGAGGACTTCAAAAAATACACATTTTTAAAAAACTTTGTAATAGCATTCTGACACCATGCTGATAGATTATTCTTTTCCAACACTGTGGTTAGTGTTTGAAGGCTTTAGTAGGTTTTCTTCTTTCAGTGTTACTGAATTTGTGAATAATCTGGATTTCAGGGCCACTCTGATATACAAAATTAGCTTCTTCGCTTTCATTGTGAGATCATCGTGATAGTTATAGATTGCTAAGTATATGACTATGCATCACAAATAAGGTAATTAACTGTTACACTTCCAGTGACATTTGTTTTCTTATTCACTTGCAATTCTGTTTCATTCAATCAAGGAAGAACTAATTTGCTCATCTCAACAAGAAATTATCATATTTTGTAATTGATTAGGAGAACGCATATTATATTTCTCATTTCTCTTCAAAATCTCTTTTACACACTAATAGAAAATGCCCTCCAGTATCTGGAGCAAGGACTAGGATCTGGTATTCCCCTCTTCTGCATAACATCTTAACCATCAGGTGATAGAAAAAAACTCCTTATTTAGATCATTCACTCATCTCTGGGCTGAAAATATATCTGTATTGAATCTGTATTGTATCACCAGTTCAATCTACTCTTAGTTATTGCAAATACAAATTATTTTAAGCTAAAATAAGTTGGTGGAAAACACAGATTTTCTTTTCTGGAGTGCTCATGTAAACAGGTTTGTCAGAGGTTAACTGCAACAACTGGCCTTGATATCTTTAATTACAGAATCACAGAATAACAGAATTGTAGGGGTTGGAATGGACCTCAAAAGATCATCGAGTCCAACCCCCCTGTCAAAGCAGCTCCCTAGCCCAGGTTGCACAGGTTGGTGTCCAGGTGAATGTCTCCAGAGAAGGAGACTCCACAGCCTCTCTGGGGAACCTCTGCCAGTGTTCTGGAATGGTGATACTTGAAGAATAAATAGTCCAAATTACCTTCTGCAGTTTTGAATTTACTTTGTCTGTTTTCTAGTCTGGCTGGGCTTGCACTGAGTCTGGTTTATACTCCACACACAGTAACATTATGCTGTAACAGAGTGGATATTCTTTATTGAGGGGCAAGATACATTTACACTGTGTAAGGATAAATGCAAATGCACAACTTCAGGGCTGCTCCATGGTTGTTCTGTTCAAATTTCAGAGAGAGAACCTTGTGTCTATCCAACTCAAGTAGCCAGGACAAACAAGTCTGAAGTCAGACTGTACCAGTCTTGGGTGGAGAAAGACAGTCCAAATGTCAGCCGTAGAATTTTGGGATGAAATTCATCTTTTCATTGGAATTAATATATAATATACATTGTCTCACTTAAACTCTTAAAATATGAGATTTGGGATATAACAAGTGGAACTGGTGTCAAATGGTGTGAATAACTTTACACAAAAGTCATGAGAGTTGAAATGTTAAATGGGAAAAACAATCTACTACTGAAACAGTTCAGATTTATGAAGAAGGTATGTGTAATTGACATAAGCCAGAATCACACAGAGAATTATTGTTATATAAAAACTGTCAAACTGGAAAGTGCTGTGCTATGAACTCATATAAACAGTCCTATCTGAGTCCAGTATTATTTTAATTAACAGCCTCAGGGGTGAAACACAGGGGAATGTAATGTTATTTAAAAAGGTAAAAAGTTGAGGAAAAATAAAAAATATTTTTGAAGCTAATGCTTTTGATGATTGATAGAATTTTTTAAAAAATACTAGTTTGGTAAGATGAAGAAATTACTTATGTGGTTCAGAATAGATTCAATTAGAATTACGTAACCTTTTTTCTCTTAGAAAACAAACAGTTAAATTACACTGCAGAGTAACTGAGGAAGCAAGAAGTGCTTAAAAATAATTTCATTTTATTTTTTCCTTGACTAATATTAATAAACATTTACTGCAATTGTGATCTAGATTTATCAAGGTTTATGTCCACTCATTTTTCCAATATTTCCTAAGCTTACCTATGAGGATACTATGGGAGACAGTTTCAAAAGCTTTGTTGAAGTCAAGATAGACAACATTGACTGCTCTCCTCTCATTGACCAGTCAGTCATGACACCATAGAAGGCTACCAGATGGACTGGGTATGATTTCCCCTTGATGAATTCATGTTGTCTACTCCTGATAACCATCTTTTCTTCCTCTTGCTTGGAGATTATATCCAAAACAAGTTGTTCCATCACTTTCCCAGGGATGGATGTGAAGCTGACTGGCCTGTAGCTTCCTGGCTCCTCCTTCTAGACTTTTCTGAAGACTGGAGTGACACTGCCTATCCTCCAGTCCCCAGGTACATCCCCCACTCTCTGTGAACTTTCGAAGTTGATAGAGTGGCTTAGTAATCGCTTCTACCAGCTCCCTTAGCTCTCATGGCCACAGTCCATTGGAACTCATGGATCTGTGTGCATTGTGTTTGCCTAAATGATCTGTGGCTATAATCACTTCGTGCTCCATTAAGATTCTGGTGTGTGAACTGATCAGGAGATCTCCTGTCATTTTTACAACACAATCAATACAATCCAGAAACAGTCTTTGGATTCATTTAATGAATGAAGAAGCAATGAGGTCAACAATGCTCCAGTGAATTGCTTGTTATTTTCTGGAAGTATTCTTCTTCTTATTATTAATGTAGAACACCTTTCTTCTCTGTGTTTTAGAAATAGTGGTGTTAGCGAGTTTTCACAGTAAGAAACTCCCTCAAGAAGGTGTATTAGCACATTTGTTAGCAGAATATGGGTGAGACTTCCTGTTTTAACACTCATAAACTTGCTTTTACTCCTTAAGAACTTTACTTCTACTGATTGCTAAAAGGCTCATCAATCTTATACCAGAAGTGAAAACATGAAACGTGTATGAGGAGTCAACGAGAATTAAAATAGTACTTCTGATTTTATGTTTGAAATCACTAGGCTCTATATCTAATAGCTGATATTTACATAAAGAAGAAAATATTTCATTTGAACAATTGTCAAAAACACTTTTATTCTAAAAATATTTGATTTCTTTTTAATCTGAAAAAGTTAATGAAAGTCTTTTGCTACAAAATATCTTTATGACAGATAAGTATCTTTACAACAGCTTTATAACAGGTAAAAATAATAGTTGACACAATAGTGATGAAAAGAGTCTTTCCATATGTAATATCTAAACATTACTTTGTTTTTGCTATGCAATTGTGCCTATAGGAGGGGATTTTAATATTGAATATGTTTTCTTATGGGGAGCACTGTTAGAAAATAGCAACAGCAGTGTCTAAATCAGACTCATCAGGCCTCAACACAGTCTGGGTCTCAGCTAGGGCAGCTTCTTTGAGCAGTGGCATCATCAACACAGGTAGTCCCAGGTTGAGGGCATGTGGGAGTTCTCCCTGCCCACTCCCACTACATAGTTCAACAGAATGTAAACGTGAGGGAGTAAGGAGTAAGAGGAGAAACCAAAGGAGCACAGGCTGTTAAAATCCAGAGCTGGACAAATAAATTGAAGAACCTAGGGAGTATCTAGGCATAATATGGCTTCATTCTTTCTTCCTCTTTTACCCTTTTCAGACATAAGTGAGTGATAAACCACCCTACCAGAGCCAAAGCCCATATGCCTGTAATGCTAGCAGACGCCAAAGTACTTCACTTACAACTAGACATTAGAAACAGCCTGCCTTCAATATGAAACACAGCAATCTCTTAAGTCTAATGAGATTTTTTCTTAGCACCTTCTAAAACAAAATCCAATCTTGTACACATCCATCATCTCACACCTCCTGTGACATTTTCTCCCAACTCTTTTAGCAGTCATGAACTCTTCCTTGCTCCTTTCCTAGGTGGCCTGCCTTGTATCAAGGTTGGGCAGTTTCTGAGACTCACGGTTGGACCTCTCCCCAGTTCTGCTCAGACAGCATTTTAATGTGGTGGAATAAATCATGGAGCTCTCCAGCTGTCTACCACCACTGCTGATTTTCTTGGCTTCTGTTCCTCAGATCATAGGTCTTCACTATCAGTGACAAGCAGTGAGGCCAATCACATTCCCTCGAAACTGTCTTAGTCCTGATGTTTGCTGTGGGATTTTACTTCATGATGCTGCTTCTATGGAGGGTCTGGTGGAGCCATTCCCATCCCATGAGCCCAGCACATGGTCACTTCTATATGTCAAGATTTTCCCTGTGTATTACTAACATGAATGATAAAGGTTACTCTCTTTGATTCAGAATTGTTTTCACACTTAGTTCTAAGCATTCTTCCTCTGGGTCTGTGGGTATATTACAGAGATGTCAAATTTTAGGACTGGTATTTCCTTCTGACTTTTTTACCTTTTTCAAATATATCTACTTGTTATTCTTTCTCTATTACAGAAGCATGTGTTAGCTGTCTCAGAGGCTGAGTAATACGTGTATGTACATGGAACAATAGCTTGGCAGCCTTGTAACTCATTGGATTCCCCTCATATCACACAGTCTTTGCTGTTCTGGTATGATTTTCAATGTCTTAAAATCAAGATCTTCATTTCATTGTGTACTTTCAGCCAAAACCTCTTTGTCTGAAAGCTGTGTTTGAGTGCCTGCAGCTTGTTCTATGTGGTTTGTACTGCTTCTCCCTTGACATTCTTTGCCTAAAATGCTTCGTGTGCACCCTGGGTGCCTGGGACTGAAGCCCTATTGTCTCTGCTACAACACAGGTGGAGGCAGGCTGATTTTAATAAGAATTCATTATTATCTGGGGCTCCAGCCCAGTGTTTAATATCACTGACTTGTCCCTCTCAGTAAATCAGAACACCTCTACTATGTAACATTAATCAAACTAAATACATAGGCTGCTCTGAAAGTAATGCTTTCAACTTATTTTCATGGAATTCATGATTCCATGAAATCATGATTCATGGCATGATAACACTGCTCGATAGAGAAAATTCTCATCTACAAAACACTATTTTTTAACACAGTCATCATCACTGGCTGTGCATTTTTGTCAGTCATGAGCAAGAACCTGCATGCAAGTGCTTGTAAAAATCTGCACTAACAGAGATGACCTGATGTTGCCACAGCTGAAATACACCACCCTCTGTCTTAGTCTGCTCAAATCCACTGTTTGACTGTTTGGTCTATTTCAACATTCAGCAAGCATACATTCATATCAGCAGACACTATTGCTTCCACATTGTGAAATTCAGTTCCATCCCTTTGCTTCATACACACATCACATGCTGTTTTGTCAGTCTGGTCCTCTGCTGTCACCTGTCACATGGCAGCAAAATGTAATGGTGTGTTGGTGGAAAGGTTCAGTCTCTACTGCCATACCACCAACATCCTCCTCTGATGTCGTGGGCTAATATAATAGGAGGCATTACTTTCAGAACAGCCCTCATTATATTAGAAACAAAATATTCAGTAGCTGGTAATGAAGCAGTACCTTTTCTTTATCCCTGTGTGGAGTACTCTTAAATCCATACACATCTCTTATTCATATGTTCACCTTTTCTAAGCTTCCAGGCATGATGATTTTTATCAAATGATAATGTTTAACAATAGGCAAATAATATTATCTAACAGGTGAAATATTTATTCTTACAGTTGCCAAAGATGATGATAAGTGCCATGCAATGCTTCTGTCCTACACCTAGCTATTTATTCCTGCAGAATATGGTCCTTTTAATGGCTTCCATTTAAAGTTTCTTCTCACATATTTACTAAAATCTCTATCACTTTATAAACAGAAAAGTCCACATATCCACACATTCTTGCAAGTATTTCCATAAGAAAATCAGGATATGTTTACCATGAGAAGAAATGGTTGCTTTGACCCCTGTTCCCAGGCTTCTGAACCACTGATCGTACTCAAACTATTGGCCCTTGAAGTACCTTTATCTTGCTACACCGACTCATTCTGGATGACTGACTAAGAAAGATGAGGTAGGATCATGGTTAAGACTAAAACTGTATTAAACAGACAAAATAGCTCAAATCAAGTATTTATATACAGGATATAGTATTATATATTTTATGAGCAAGTCATTAAACAGGTGAGACTCCATATGGGAACTCACAGATCTGGCTCGCTGGTCCACTTAATACTAAGACATGTTGCAAGCAGGTGCTAGTGCTCAAAGCTTTCGTCTGTATGCAGTAATGCATTGTTGGCTAGACTATTTAATGGTAGCTGTATAAAATCATTCTGTATTTAAAAATCAGGTATGTGTGTTTGAGTTTTGATCCCATTTACTTTCATATAGATTAACCTATTATTTTAGTTGGAAAAAAACAAAAAATTATTCTAGTATGGGGTTTTAAAGTTTCTTCTGAAGCTACTGATACTAGTAGTATTTTAGTTTTCACAAGGAAAAAAAGTACAGAATTTAGAAACTGGAAGTTTGAGTGATTACTTGATTCTCACAGCACTGGCAAGAATATACATTTTTATCTTTGTAGATCTCCCTCAGTTTGTGTAGCTCTTTTCATTTGTTTACTATATAGACAAGGCTGAAAGCCGTGATCATTTTCTGAATAGGTGAATTTTTTTTCCAGGTTCAACTGGAATCTTTCTTGTCTTGGAAAGTCTTTATTAATTCTAAGAGCTCCTCATGTTGCTAAAGTTGGAACCTGTCTTCAAGTGACCAAAATGACCATATTTTGTTTGTTATTAAGGAAATGAATGTGATTTATATTGACTTTTTTATACCTGCTACATCTCTGTGCTGTAAAAGCACATCTATTTTAACTGACAGAAGAGCCACAGCCATTTCCTTTTCCTGTAAAAAATAGAAGTCTGTAGACATATATTCACTACAAGTCTTTTAGCTAGTGGTTTTTCCTAATAAAAAAGTTTTCCCTAAAAGGCGGCAATTGCACCAGGAGCAGCCCAGCAAAATCTCAACCTCAGACCTATCTTCTTAAATGCATTTGTATCAGACACAAAATTTTAGCTATGTAATAGCCAAAATAACTCTTTAGGCTGATGGAAAAGAGAGGAAAGAAGAGGACAAAACTACCTAATCTTTTAGTGTCACTTGTGCCACATGTCGTTACTGTGGGTGATTTCTCTATGGTAGTAATTCTCACAATTGTCATCCACAATATCATTATTCTAAAATATTTGGGAACACCCACTTCTGTAATGCTCTTGCACTCATCTCTTCTTCATTTTTCTTCCTCTTTGCAGTATCCAAAATATACTCACAAATTACACACTTAATAGTACTTTCTGGATAGCTGATGAACCATCCTCACAACATTTGCAAATCTATTCATGAATTCTGTATCCATGAATAATGGAAGTAAACACTTGCTGAAAATCTAAATACTTTATTCATAAATAAAATGATATGAGATGGAGAGAAAATAATTTTGGTTTATTACAACTCCAGGTGGCACAGTGTAGCTGCCTACAAATGCATTTTAGAAGTTTGTCACAGAGTATAATGTGTACTGTATGCACGAGAGAAACTGATACTCTATAAACAGCACGTGTCAATTCAGCAACGATTTTCTGGTGTAAATCATTTCTTTTATTGTTGTTGTTGTGGTGTGGATATTATTAGTATTATTATTATTGCTGTTGTTGCTATTACTATTATTACTATTATTGTTGTTGTCACTACTGTGCCAGCCAGGAGTCTCCTCACCCAGCTGTCATCCTAGTTGGACATATCTTTGTTTTGGCTGAATTTAGATTACAACAAGATCATACCTGAGTTAAGCACCACTGTGTAGCACATCCTTTATAGCTCTTCATTGGAAAAGGATGGCTGCACCCAAACTCCCATCCAGAATAACTAAATTGTGTTTTCCCTTATGTTTAGCCTTTCCTGAAGGATATCTAGTTTCATGGACAAATAGTATTTTTAATCACCGAATCACAGAATAGTAGGGGTTGGAAGGAACCTCTAGAGATCATTGAGTCCAAACCACCTGCCAGAGCAAGCTTCTACCCAATATTAGTGGATGATCTATCAATTTACCAGTAATTAATGATTTACCAGTAAATAATGATATCTGTGGACAGTAGCATTCCCATACGCTGGCTTAGGTGCCAGCTCTGCTGGCATTACAGGTACAGCCAGAGAGAAGCAGGACCTAGGTTTATTCATCCCTACCGAGGAGGTGGGATTGCAGGTCTGCAAGAACAAAAAGGAATTACAGCAACCTCAAACGTGTATAACAGGTTGTGCAGCTCGCATCAAAGTGCCTAGCACCTCTGCTACAAAAATGATGCAGCTTGTTAGGGGTTGGTAAATCAGGTGATGTTCATGCAAGAGATGTAAAGCAAGGCAATGTCAGGGCTGGCTCTAGAGACAGCCATGAGAGCCCCTTTTGCCCAAGGGCTTGGCAGCTAAAACCAATGCTCTGTTGGTGAGATTACTCCACTAACTGTTCTTTTTCCTAAATAACACTCTACAGGGTGAATCTGAACTACTTGGCACAATAATATTTTCTAATAATAGTGTTGTTTTAGCTGTGATAATATAAACATAAATGAATAAAAGTCTGTAGTGGGAATATCTTTTATTTTGTCAGCTGCTACAGTTAAAAAAAATAATAGCCAAAATACAGAAGCTGCCATTAATCTGTGGGCTATAGCTACTTCACAGGATACTAGCGAATCTGGTTCATGCAAACAGTGTCACTGATCCATTTTATAATTTTAAGTTTTTTACAAAAAATGAAAAAGTGAAAATAGTAAAAAAAATCCTTGCCCAAAGGAGATTTTGAAATTATATTCTCTGGTTTGAAAACCCGATTGGAACATGCTTCTTCCTTAAATAAACAAAGCAGAAAACACTTGTCTTGAAATAAGCCCAATATAAGTAATCCTATATTTAAGCAATTTGTCTGGGTTTTTTTCTTGTTTTTGTACTCTGAAAATGGTTGAAGAGGCTGGCAGTCAAAACTAGTACAGAAAATGGAAAAATATCTTGCAGCGACCAAATAAATTAACTTCTTCAGGACATTTTAGGGTTTTTTTGTTTGTTTTTGTTTTTCATTTTTGTTTTCTTTTTAATATTGGATTTACTTTAACTGTGCTCTTGACCCTTGTGTCATTTTAAACTGTGTTGTGTTTTGTACCTCATGTGTGACCTCTAGCACTATGTGAATATTTCCCAACTTCCCAAGACAATTTCCACTTTAAGAATATTTCATGAACATTAATGCTATTTTGCAAAGTTACTTTAATGTTTGTCTTTGATTTTCAAGGCATTTTTTTCTTTTGCAGTTCTTTCTCTGGTGCTTTTAAACTCTAATGGAGTACCACCCTGGCATTTTCTGTTTAACTGGAGGCCTAATAGATTGGCAAAAGGATCAGAAGTACTCATTTTATACATTTTTTTGAAAATGCTTACTGCTTTATAGTTCTGACTTAGTAATTAAACTGGGATTGCTCTCTCTTTTGATGGAAGCTCATTTGAAGAGTACTAAGGAACAAACAATATTGGATTGCCAGTAACAGTGACAATTCCTATATTTGGGTTTTATCCATCATGTTGAATTTTTCTAGTGTTCTACTAAGTAACCTTATTTTCTACTGAATTCAGAAAGAACTGATAATGTTCCATATTCTGCTGGATTGATCATTTGTGATCCTGACACTCTCACTGAATATCATTACTGATATTCAGGCTAGGGATTTGGACTTACTTTTGCAAAATATTTTATGTTAAAAAGATATTTCTCACTGAGTTAAAACATACAAAAAAATCAATCAATTGAAGGAACAACTATGTTCCTATGTCTAAAGGTCAAAAATGATTCATAGACTTCCTCAGTATAAATAAGTGCTTTGGGTTGAAGAGGATAGGCTTCAACAGACAGTGGCTGGCAGGGAGAAAATAAAACAAAGCAGCTGTCCAATCACACACTGCACCCATTTAGCCTAGCATTTTATGGTAGCTAGCATCCTTTTAGCAAAATGAAATATAAATTCAGAACTAGAATATCTCTTTGCATACACATGCATTTATTCATAGTTTTGTGTTGATTATATAAGTCTTTTTCTAGATATGAACCAAGGAACTCATTTTCCTCTTCTACTTCTCTGTTTTAAGAAGCAATGACAGTACACATTAAATACATCTCACACACACAAGGGTCTGAGTAAATTCATACATGGTGAGATTGTTTCAAAAACTATATAATCAGTGAAATTCTCCCAGGAATGTTCAAGAAAATATAGTTTCAACAAAATTTGTTGTAGGAATCTTTTATAAAATACTAAGGCTTATGCATCTGGCTTTTGTATATCAGAAAATGTGATACTTTAGATTAAATTAACGTCTGTTAAAATATATTTGCAGTGCAAAAATATAACATAAATCCAAAATAGAAGCTTATATTCCTTCTTTAATGTAACAATATAGAAATCCTTTAGGGTATTTACATTTTTTGAATTTATTTTTAATGTTAAGAAAAGTAGGAAAACAAATACTAATATTGATACAACTAAAGTAGGAACAAGTAATATATATTTGAATATACTGTAATGCATGTTATATTGTCTTCTTACTATTCATTTACTGATACATTTTTAGTGTGCAGAAATCCTTTTGAGAGGGTTCAAATGGGACACAATACATTTCCAGTATTTTTTTGCATATGGAATGACAACTGCAAAGAAAATCTCTGACAATCACATAAACATCATCCTCCCTCATGAATATAGCTTAGCTATGTGAATGTAAATGTTTTTTCTTGATATATGAAGACAAATCAGGACAAAAACCAAATCAAACAGCAGCTAGTGAATTCATGACTCTTTACTATGGGAATTTCATTTAGGACTGCAATCACACTAAAGTTTTAAAAAATGGAGAAAGAAATACACCATTTGCTAAAACGTTTTTATTTGCAGTATGCTAATTTGCTCTGGTGAGGTCTTTACTGTCTTTCATTAATTAATGAATGGAGCCCTGGGTGTCCATTCATGTCCACCTGGGAGCCCTATGTATTTGCCTAGGGTTTTTCTGTTCAGTGTCCAGAAATAGGTGAAATTGATCAGATCAAAGTTGTCTCCTAGACTCAACCTGGGAGAAGGACACACACTTTCTACCAAGTAAATTAAACAGTTAGCATGTGCTGAGATTTCTGAGAATGTTACAAATCTAAAAAATTCTACATCACATTTTGGGAGTGTCAAAAGAAAACAGTTATGAAAATTAATATAAGGGGTCATACAAGGTTTTGGAAAGTGGTAGAGGATAAGGCAGAGATGAAAGCAGTAGGATGAAAGAAACAGAAGAGTGAATTTATCCAGTGAATTCTACAGTGTCAGAACAAGTACTGAAATGGTGGAACTGACAACAACGTCTGAAGAAGAAAAATAAATACAAAAATGCTGTTGAATGTGCCTGAACATGCAAGGGAATGTTTAGTACGGTTATTTTTTATTTGATTTTGAGTTGGGAAGAAGTTACCAATTTAGAGGGAGAACACAGCATACACTGATGGGTATAGACCCTGAGGAGTGCAGGAGCATGATCTGCAACAGAGATCTCCTTCACAGCTGTAGTCAAAAAGGAAACGGCAAAAACCTCTGGAGAAGATGCCAAGAGTAACTGACAAGTAGTTTCATGCTCTAACCTTTTAGTTCTGTACTTAATAGCCAGTAAAAATAAATGCCAAAGGCAGATCCCAGTTAAGGATTCCCAGTTAAGGAAATTACACCTGAGTCTGAGCTTCCTGCACAAGTTATGTATTTATGAAAATATTATTTTTATCAGTACAATTTGCAGACTACATTGTGTCAGTTGGACATTACTGCATTACTTGCAGTATCACATACTTAACCCTCATATCACTTTTTCTTCATAAATTAGTATCTTCAAAGTAGAATGTACAACTAAGAATTCTGTGATTAGATTCACCTTGAGAAGAGTTAATTCTTTCTGCTGGCTTTGGACTTGCTTCATTCTCCTGGTACTAATTCAGTGATGTTTTTTGTTATTGTTTGTATTGTTTTTATCGTTGTTGTTTTTGGGAGGGGTGGGGGAGGGAAGCGGGGAGGAGATTCATCTTATACTGTCTGAATTAAATTTAGTAGTATTTTCCATCTCCCTGCCTTCCTCACCCTAACTTTTCCATAGCTGCATAAAAGGATGCTGATTTGGAAAACAATGTTTACAGGGAATAAGAGAATAAATCTTCTCCCTTTAAGGAAGTACCTCAGGAAAATGTGTAGAATGTGTATAAAAGCGTTCAACACTAATTAAATCAATCATCACTAAAAATAAGATGTTAAACAGTTTTTTTAAGAAGTTCTTAGCCAAACTCTAATTTAACTATGCACTTTGAGAACAAAACCTTTTAATACAGTATCAAAAGGCTTTAAAAAACATGCTTTACCCAAGGCATGTTCATTTAGCTGATGCACAGGCATATTAATTGTCAACGAGAGTGACTCACGCCCCAGTGATGCTGATTTTGCCTTTGTCGGAACCTTTGCATATCAGATGCTTTAGTAGTGTATGCTGCTTGAAGCACTGGTCTGTACTTCCCATGGGCATAGTCCTTTCCTTTTGTAACTGCTGATAAAGGTAATGCACCAGTGTTTTGGCGAATGTCTTGGAGGACTGGAAGGATCAGGAATTCAAGATGAGTTTACAGAAGACCCTGGGCATTAGGCTAGGGGAGGTTTCTTGGAGTTTTAAAATCCATTGCTGACACCCATGTACTGAGCACACCTCTTTCTCTGCCATGACCTGTCTCAGTAACAACCTCATTTTTCACTCCAGCTTTCCAGCCTTGCCAGAAGCCTCTAGAAATCTGATTCCATTCAGCCATACTTTGCTACTGTCCACCTCATTCAACTCTATGCATGCCTGGTCTGCCACAATTTGTGCTTGGTTTCTGTTAAGAGGAGAAAAATTATTTTCTTCCTCTTGGGACAAGAAAACCTCTTTTTTTTTGTTGTGTGGTTTTTGTTGTTGTTGTTGTTTTTCCCACAATGCTGAAGCAAGCTTTGAACAGACTTGGAAATTAAAAGGAATTGATCTGAATCTTAGCAATAGCTTCAATCTTCAATTAAAAAATAAAAAAAAAAGTTTTCAGCAGACTGGACACAAGTGTAGTGGACAAAAAAAAAAAGAATAAGAGAATAATTCATCTTGATTGAACAAAAGGTAAAATTTTAAATAACTTAGGTGAACATGTTAAAGCTCTTTGTTGCCTGTCTTGATGCCATTTGACTGTTGAATGACAAATACAAGTTTTAGGGATATCAAATCCTCCAAAGAATCATTTGTTATTAAAAATACTTCATCAGGCTTTCTTGAAATATCAGGAGTAAAGCTGCTAACATTCTGAAGAACTTCCTAGAGAAAAAATAGTATGTAACTGAAGGAAAGTCTCAGTTTCCATGATATATTTATGGTGTCCCTTTTACAATACATACACATAATGATCATAGATTAAATTAATCATGTTATGCAATTTGATCTACTAGTTTAATAATGTTTACGTCTCAATTAATATAGACTGATTCAGCTAAACATATACAGGTGTGAACTTTTCTGGAGTCACTTTTTGTTTATCTTTGTGTAATTGGGAACATTCAAACATTCAATCCTGATTGCACTCTACCACTTCCTGAAGGGAGGTTGTGGTGAGGAGGGGATCGGCCTCTTCTCCCTGATAAATAATGACAAGATGAGAGGGAATGGCCACAAGTTGTGCCGAGGAAGATTTAGATTAGATTTGAGGTAAATTTTTTTCTCTGAAAGAGTGGTCAGGCACTGGAATGGCCTGCCTAGGGAGGTGGTTGAAGTACCATCCTTAGTGCTGTTCAAGAAGCGTTTAGATGAGGTGCTAAGGGATTTGATTTAGTAGTTTAGTTGGTAGGGATGGTGATAGGAGCATGGTTGGACTAGATGATCTTGTAGGTCCTTTCTAACCTAATGTATCTATGAATCTATGAATCTATGAATCGAATCTATGAATCTATGAATTGGGTGCATTATTGTCCTGAGTGTTAGTAGCACCAGAGATGATCTGTTTGGAACACCTTTCTATGAGGACACAATGTCTATTTCTTAAACTGAAATAGAAGGGAGACTTACAGCATATCCACTGTTTTTCCATCCTCACCTTTCCACAAGTGATAAAGCTTTTCCATGGTATTAAAACCAATTTATTCTGATCTAATTACCAAGAACCCAATGTGCTTGTATTTTGGTAAGTATCCTCCTTGTTTAGCAGTGAAGTAGTTATAGAAATCTAACAGTTTTTCCTATAAATTTTGCCAGATTAGCTTTTTTTTTCCCCTGATTAATTATAATACCTGTCATATTTTTTAATCTTTCTCCATTTCTCCAATGCCTGAAAAATGTTCATAACTTTATCATTCTCCCTTATATCAATATCAGATATCATTTCAAAATAGTTTATTTCCTGTGCGTTTAAAATTATATAGGTGAGTGTTATATAAATCCAGATATAAGGTGTTTCTGAAGGGATAAAAGGATAGTTGTATTTCTGTGTCTACATTTGTGTTTTGTGCATATGCCATCCATGTTAAGCATGACTTTAAACAGAAAAGCAATCCAGATTTTGCAAGAGATAGTTTTCAAAACGAAAGAAGTCTAATTGATGTCTAACTATCTGGTTAAAAAATCAAACAGTGAGATCCTCAAAAACACTCTGCTCTGGGGCATTGACAAAGGGTTTCACATTCATATATAGTCTTGTAAAATCAGTAATCTCATTCAAAACACATAAGCCATTGATTATAGTAGAAGTTGAGATGGAGTTATGAGCAGATTAAGGTTGTTTACTTAATGTGCCACCAACAAATACTTTCCTTTTTTCCTGTCTATCCTGATTATGTTCATAGTTCATATTTAAATATTTAACTGTTATTCAGAAAGAAGTGAGCTGAGAGCAGTCCTAAATATCCTGCTTTTTAGCACCTGGCTCCTCTTAGGCCCATTCAAGGCGTCAGGTTTCCTAACAGAAGAAATGTCAGGGAGATTTAGGTTAGGTATTAGGAGGAAGTTTTTCACTCAGAGGATGGTGACACACTGAAACAAGATGCCCACAAAAGCTGTGGATGCCTCACCCCTGGAGGCATTCAAGGCAAGGCTGGATGTGGCTCTGGGCAGCCTGGTCTAGTAGCTGGCAACACTACTTCACCAGAGGTAAGTACAGGAGGATGATCATCTCCCTACTGCTGCTGGCAACACTATTTCTGATACAAGCCAAGACTGGTCTTCATGGCCACTGAGGCATACTGCTAGCTCATGTTCAGCCAAGTGTTAAACAAAACCCACAAGTCCATTTACTCCACATGGTCTTCCAGCCACTCTACTCCAAGCCTGTAGCATTGCCTGGGGTTGCGGTGGCCAAATACTGTACTCAATACTTGGTCTTGTCAAACTTCATCCCAATGGCCTCAGCTCAGTGATCCAGCCTGCTGAGATAGCTTTGTAAGGCCTTCCTATCCTCAGGCAGGTTGACACTTCCTACCAACTTACTGTCACCTGCAAACTTACTGAGTGTGCATTTAATCCCCTCATCTAGGTTATCAGTAAAGATACTGAACAGGACAGGCCCCGGTACCAACTCCTGAGGACTATCCCTTGTGACCAGTCGCTAGCTGGATTTAATTACTTTCACCACCATGCTCTGGGCCCAGCCCTCCAGCCAGTTTCTTTCCCAGCAAAGGGTATACCTGCCCAAGCCACAAGCTGCCAGCTTCCCCAGGAGAATACTGTGGAAGACAGTGTCAAAGGCTTTGCTGAAATCTAAGTAGATAACTTCAACCCTGATCTCTTGTCCACCAAGCAGGTCACTCAATGATAGGAGATCCAGGCCTGATCCTCAAATTGTCCCACATGTGCCACGTGGTCTCTTTCAAGATGATCTGTTCCATAACGTTACCTGGTGCTGAGGTCAGGCTGACAGTCCTGTAGCTCCCCAGACTCTCTTTACAACCCATCTTGTAGATGGAAGTCACACTGGGAAAGCCTCCAGTAGCCTGGGACCTCTCCAGTTAAGCATGAATGTTCCTTGATGGCAGAAAGCAACTTGGTATTCACCTCTACAGCTCTCCCAGCACTTTCTTGTTCTCACATGACAGTCTTAAAAAAAAATCAAAGGAACTACTGTCCAGATAAAGAAGTTGCAACGTGGATTAAAAAACAAACAAGCAAACAAACAAACACTGGAAAATTATTTTAGGAAAGAATTAACTGTGGCTTACTGTTAAAATGTAAAGGTACTTACTGTATGATATCACAGAACTCTATCCAAGGCTTGGTAACATATTTCACTCATAAGAGTGGAATAAAGAACATTTGTATTAAATTTAGATGTTACGAAACTCTAGGTCTGCAAGTACTTTGGAAAATCAGAGAATATAAAAAGAAGAGAGAGAGAGAGAGAGAGAGATCCATAGTAGTAATAATATGTGTAAGAAGAACATAACTAAGTAGGAAGAAAGGCTTGTTCTTAAGTGGAGACTGTGGTACAAACACAAAATGTGGGAAAAAAAAAGGAAGTTCCTTAGAAAAGTTGCATGGAGGACAGCTGAATGAATGGTTGACAATATTTATTATTGGAACCTTGAGAGAACAGTTTTGCTGTTGAGATATATAAACTGCAATGACATACAAATTATTTTCAAAGCAGTTTTTGTTTTCTTCCCTTCTATCCTAAGTGTTTAATTACCAAGCCAAAGAAACAGGGATAAGAGTTTGGATGGTAACAGTATCTGAACCTACTCAAAGTAAGACTTCTGCAGTACTACCCTTGTTACCTACTACCAAATGGAGTGTGATCAGCCACTTACCTCCTGGGCTGAATCACCTATGTCACAGAATCACAGTCAGAAGAGTTGGAAGGGACATGTGGAGATCATTGCACCTAACCCCCTGCAGGTTCCCTAGAGTAGGTTGTACAGGTAAACATTCAAGTGGGTTTTGAATATCTCTGGAGAAGACTTCTACCTCTGACAGGTTGGCTGCAATTTGCTATATTTTGCCTATTTATATTTTGCAATGAAAATATTCCAAACAATTTTAGATATGTACTTCTTATATTACTTGCTCTAATTTCGAAATAGACAAGTGCTCCTTTACCAGGAACCTGCCCATGATGACACTGAATCACAAGATATCATTATTTAGAAGAGCAACTGGATAGCCCACCAGACATGTCAATAATACAACTAGATATTAGGCAATATTCCTTAACTGTAAGTTCTTTTTATTTTATCTTGGACTTCAGACTGTCTAGAGGAAGCATTATTCAGCTACTTTTCTATAATGTTCTTCATTTTCCTTTTCAATCTCTTTTGTTTTGTTTTGTTTTTCTTTTTCCACAATGTAAATTTCATGAGGGAACAAATGTTAAACCTCTCTAAAAGTATTTTATTTCATTAAACCAAAAGTAACCAAAGATCCTTGTGGATCTGAATGTGGACTTAATTAGTTTAATCACATAATTTCTCAAAGAAAATTGCTCTTCTAGTAGTGTAAATGAAGGTCAACTTCTAATTCACTGAGATTTTCTGTTTCATCATTTCTCAGTCATATCTTCTTGGGAAAGTTTTGGAAGTATATATAATTTAATAAGTATTAGAGAAAATATAATAAAAAAGGATGTACTTTTCTTCATGTACAGTGCTTTCTAATTTTTTTCCTACATTCGGTCATGCAAGATAAAGTTCAAAATACAGTCAGTCATACACCCTATTAACATTTGTCCTCAAGGACAAAGAAGGCCAGAGGAACTATTGGACATAGCTAGGAACTTTGGAAAAGTGAAAAGATCACTTAACTGGTCCATTAGAGTGAATTTAAATGCACAGCCACAAAGTTTCAAGTTTCCTGAGTGGTTTATGGCAGTGTTCTTAGTATAAGAAAAGTTTGTTCCACTAACATTATGCATTTATTTATTTATTTTAATTTTAATTCATTCTTTCTCCTTTTAAAGCTTTTGGAAAAGCAAGCTCTCTTTGTCATAGTCAAATATACTCATTGTAATTGCAAAATCATAAGTATACAAGGAAACTGTCACTCTTTTCAAAAGGTTATAGATCAGATTTATAACCATGGCATTCATACCAACCATTGAACCCAATGTTCTTATTGGCATTGCAATTCAGTAACTCCACTGATGTCTATCATCTTCATCACTGCGGACATCAGTAGTTTATTCATTTTATGAGAAAAGAATAAAAAAATATTGTTTCCCTGAAGAGTTTGTTTTTTTCACTTGTTGGTGCACCCTCTTCTGAGAAACCAGTGCATTATTTCCTGGAATTACCTTGTCTTTGTACTACATTATGGTACGGCAGATGTCATTAAAAACCATCTACCCTTGTGGGGAGAGAGGATTAATGTATCAGAATTTATAGCATCTACATTTCAACTAGGTACTTCACAGAAAACAGTGGGGTTCTACATGAGAACTGAGATTGATCTAACCATCTGAAGCTCATAGCAGGACGAGGCATATAAGTTAGTTAAAGTATGAATATGAGAATAAACATGAAAAAAGTGCAAAAATAAGAGAAAAGAGTAATAAACGTGTATTTTGTGTTTATACCTTATGTAGGTTAAGGCTTTTCTTGATAAGTGGTTTTAACATTTTTCTGGGAAAAAAAACAATATTCTATTGTTAAATTTGTATTAGTAAATCAAATATGCTAGGGCCTGATTAGAAGATGAGTGCCAAGGCAGTTTAAAGTCACAAGTCTAAACTCCTCATCCCTTTCTGACAGAGAAGAAAAAAATATATTATTTATTCTGTTTACTGAGAAAATCCTACAATGTGTTCTCTTCTTCAGACGACATCTGAAGAAGTGGATCAAAATCATTCCAGGGAGCTAAACTAACCATTACCAAAATGCCACTCATTAGGCTTATCCTCCTCGTTTGTGTAAATTGTTCCCATAAATGAAGTTTCCCAGAAAACTTCCCAGAAAAGTTTCCCTGTTTTATTGGGACAGTTCAAGATCCATCAGTCTCATCTACTTCACCTATTATCTGTATCCTCTGGCTCATGGTAGCTGCTTAGGTAATAATTTACATGAACAACAAGAATATAGTTATCATTAATCACTTCCTGGCATATTTTTCCAGTTCTTGCGAGTCTACAACTAAGGTATTTCTTAAGCCAGAAATATCTGCTTTTGATGGTAAAACATTAATGCACTTTCACGCAACTGCCTAGATGTGAGCTAAATGCCTAAGCTTTAATTATGGTTAGCAGACTTACATATAGTTAGTGAACTGTTAGACAAGACAGTCAATAGAACCTCAAGAGATATTCAATTCACGCTAAAGTAAATATTTGAGGTTCAGGTACTTAAGCACAAATGTCAAGTTTCATCTGAAGTACTCAAGTTTATCTCAGCAGCTCTGGACAAGAAAGGAAGGGTTTATTGTTCATTATCAGATTCACTGGTCACTTGAAGGATTTTAGGACTTCAGAAATAACACAAAAAAGTTTAAGGGAATAAGCTGGGCCTTTTCTATCTAATGCTTCTGGCTGGCTTTCTTTGCAGTAGTTCTGTAACACAATCAAGTTTGGTTGGTTGGTTAGTAGGTTGGTTGGTTTCATGTTGATCTGGTTTTGATTTTTTTCATCTCAGTATGCTTTGTCTTGCCTTAGTGTGTTTTGCATCTAACAGTTTCCACTACTATGCCTTTGATCCTTTTAGCAGGAAGAGTGAAAAGCCATTTTTGATCCAATTAACCATTATTTTGTACTCTTAATATCTATCATCATCCCTAGACATTAGAACTTCACACTGACAATCAAATTGAGAATATCCAGACAGAAGTTTTTGATGAGGTTTGAAATTTATCTTTTGGGCTCTACATAACCTTCCAAACAACTTAATTGCCCCAATTTGCTCATTCTTTCCTGGCGAATTTCCATTCACTTGATTTTTTCAGGCTTTGTACTCCTGCCAAATAGTAACTCACTTGGGATCTTTAACATTTTGAGTCTTCCACGGCATCTCAAATACTATCTACTGTCTATTTCAATTAAGTTATTTTTCTTTAAAGTGTTTTTCTGAAATGATGCCCAAACCACTTGTGTTCTCAATCATCCTACTTTCCTCTTATAATTTTATTCTTTTTGGTTATTTTTTTTCTCATGATTGATGCTGAATATACTTTTCACCCAATGTTCTGTTTGTGAAAACACTAAAGTCCATGGAAACTCTTCTATTAAAAAAAATAATAATAAAATTAAAAAAAAAATCAATTTTTCTAGAGAAATGTACTAGTCTTGAACTGTAAATATTTCACTTGAAGTTTCCAATATACATGTTGGATTCTTCCTGGTGAGTCAAATTATTTGAGATTAATTGTACTCTTCATGACAAATGAACAATAAATTAATTATAATCATAGTATCTTTGTACAGCTTCAAAATGAAGGTAGTGGTCTTCATTACTGTACATTAAATCTTGTTTTCAGTGTAACCATGAATATTTTTCTTAGATGACAGAATTCTTAATTCTTAGAATTAAGTATGATTGGCCATGTTTTAGAGTATATTCAGTAAATGAACAGAGAAAGCTGACAGCAACAGCTTGAGATGTTTGGTATATAGGCAAGAGGTTCCACCACTTTAAAATATGACTGGGGCAGAATGAGGAGTGTTAGAAATGTAGAACAGAAATGATTGATTCAAAAAAACCACGTACTTTTCCAAAACACTAGCCAAGTACTCTAAGCCACAGAGAACTTAAAAAGCTTAAAATAGAAGAAGGCTAAATGTGGCTCTGAGCAGCTCAGTCTAGTGGCTGGTGACCTTGCCCAAAGCAAGAGGGATGGAACTAGATGATCTTTGATGTCCTTTTCAATCTAGGCCATTCTGTGATTCTATAATTCTTCCAGTTTCTTGTAGTTTCCTATTTCATAATCTGAATTATAAAATAACATTGAAAAGGAAACCCACACAAACTTAACAGAGTTCTCTTAATGTGTGCATAATTTTCCTTTCATGAAAGTGAAATGGTGTGTATCTTTCATTCTCACCATATATAAAGCTATTTTATTGAGAACAGTACATCAGAATGCACTATATTTAAATACTTGCTTTTGCTGTTCCAAGGTGGTAGACTAGGGCATAGAGAAAGAAGTCATGTGCAGAATTTTTTTTCCATTTCTTGAACACAGAAAATCTTCATCTTTGTCATTGTTTTATGATTTTTGGTACTGGTATTCCACATCATAACATCATGTAGTGCACTTAGAGTTAAAGAGTTAATGCTCCAGCTCCGTGGATCATCGATAGTTCCAGGTATACCTGTCTCAGAAGAGAAGAAGAACTACATTCCCCAGAGGACTTTGCAATGCTTTGCGTTCTTATGTGTTTACGCTCAGAGGGAAAGATTAAAACTGTCTGCGGTCATGGGACACTCTTTTCCTTTGGGATCGACTCAGCAGTGGGTGCTCACTGCCGCCCCGCCTTCAGCATTAGCGTAAGGCCTTCAGTTTATCAGACACTCTCTCTTGCTCATTTTATTTGATTTATTAGCTTTAATTCCAATTATATTGTATTATATTGTGTTATTTTGCTTTCCGATATCTATTTAGTAAATTAGCTTCCCTCCTCAAATCATTGCCGCTGTTTTGTTTCTAGGCCCATCTCCCTTTTCCCTTTCCCCCTTCCCCTTTCCTGGGGCATGGGTCCGTGGGTCCCCCGCACCAATCGTCACTGAACCGGGCCGAACCTGCCCGTAAACCACTGACAATCTTTCTGTATTCTTGTAGCCACACAAGTGGGGGCAAGTATGACAGTAAAAGAGATGGAAATCAAAGCTGCATTGATTAACTTTCCCCATTGGCTGGTGATGAAAGATGATTCTTCTGTGATTCTAGTTTTTGTGCTGAGGATATTTGGCTTGTGAATCTTGTCATTACATCTATCTGCTGCTGGTGTGACTGTCACACCTATTGCTTTCTGAAACAATTTTCTGTGTTTTTTTGGTTGTAATAACGTTATTCTTCAAGGAAAATACTATTCTTATGATTGAAACTATGATAGAAAGAAGGGAGATTGAAACTGGAAAACAATAGCTTATGAACTGGAGCCCTCTATGGGCTGATGGATGCTGAGATTTGAGTCCCTATTGAATTTGAGGCAGATATTTGTCCCTCTTTTCAAGTAAATTAAACTACCTCAACTTCTGCAAAATATTTTATACTGTCCCAAGAAGCATTCTTATCCCTAAACTAATGAGACATAAATTTGATAGATGGACCATTCCATGAGTAAGTAATTGACTGAATGGTTCCATTCATATAGTTGTGGTCAATAATGCTCAGAAAGGTGTCAGTGCAGAACACCACGCAGATGTTTATTCAGACTAGTACTCTTTGCTGGTGTCACAGACAGTGGGATTGAGTGCACACTTGACAAGTCTGCTAACACCAAGCTGTGTGGTGTAGTCAACATTCTGGAGGGAAGGGATGTCATCCAGAAGGACCTCAACAGTCTTGAGAGATGGGCCTATGCAAACACTGGGAAGTTAAAGAAGGCCAAGTGTATAGTTCTGTGCCTAGGTTGGGATAATCTCAAGAAAATGGATGGAGAGCAGCTCTGAGAAGGACCTAAGGGGCACTGGAAATTAAAGATCCTTGAGGTCCCTTCCAACCCAAGCCACTCTCTGGTTCTGTGATGATTCTGGTTAATGAAAAACTCAACATGAGCTGGCAGTGCATACTTACAGCCCAGAAAACCAGACGTCTTGAGCTACATGAAAAGAAGTGTAGCTAGAAGGTCTAGGAAGATTATACTTCCTCTCTACTCCACACTCATGAGCAAAAAAAACCAAACAACCAAAACATTTATATAGCAAGCTAAAGGTATTGGGATCATTGGGATAAAATCTGGGTGTTACTAACATGTATATTTCAGAATACCATTTTTCGTTTCATCATCATCACACACCACTTGGAAAGAAGCAATAAAACTAATATCACAGCTTTCTCCAAACTTATATGTTCATAAATATAGCTATGTGAAGTGTGATTTTTTTTCTAAATAATCATAAATTAAAAACACAAAAAATATTAATAGACTGTAATCCAAAAATATGAAATAAAAATATATTGTATAGTATAGTTTATTATTGTATTAAACATTATAAATTTAGTCCTGTTGTACACTCTTCCATATGTATATAAAAGGGATGTCTTCAAATGGTCATGCACAATCTATGAAGCAAATAGAGGTAGAAATCTGAGAAAGATAGATAATCAACAGAACTGCACATTCTCGCAGTTAGATGTTGGATCTGACTATCAGACTTAAAAGAAATTTAGAAACATTTTGCTTCTTATAAATTCCTTCAGATATTCATCTAGATAATATTTCTCTTCATCACATTTATTGAAGCTGTTTTGTCCACAGGCAAAGAAGGAGATGAATTACAAGCTGATTATGTCATCAAACGGTAAATATAAATATCATGCTGCCAACTCAAATCAACTTCGGTACACGTTGCAGTGAAAGTGAATGAGCATCTTCTACACATACACTGATAGGCGCCTAGAACCATTAAATGGTATCCAAGTCAAAGGTATTCAAAATGTGATAATTGCTATACAGGTGTTACAGAAAATTTGTGTTTTTTACTGTGACAGTAAGTAGCTAACACAATTCTTGATAGTCCCTGAAACAGCTCTTGGTATTTATGTGCAGTGAACTGAATCATATACTGTGTATCTACACTTAGGTGATAAATATTGTTCTGATTTTATCAGACCATTGATTTCCCAGGTGGGATTCAAAGAACATCAGAAAGGTCCTAGAGTTATGTTTATTCCTCCCAGTGACACATCCCTCCTTCTATGCAGTCCCCTGATGTTCAAGATTCCAGGTACTTCCTACAGTATTAGATGAAAGCCCTCCTATCTAGTTTACTGGTCTATTCAACAAGGCCTTGATTGCAAACACACATAAGGAATGTGGAAATCCATATTTAAATCAGTTCAATTCTGAACTCTGTTCACTAGCATCTTGCTTTGAAATTATAAGGTGCTGGTTATGAAATTAGAATATGTGCCAGAGAAATGAGAGTGAATGGATGCACAAATAGATACACTATGAACAAATAAACAAACAAAATTAACAATGAGTCACAAGGAAGTTAAGTGTAGCTGGAGCTGATATAAAAGCAGTATAAATCTAAGGAATTTATCACAATCAGGTTCAAATGGATGGACCACCGAGAGGATGGCTTAGAAGCAACAACCAACCATACAAACAAACCAGGAAGTCCCATACTGGGCTGAATGCATTGTGTGGGAAATACATGGAAATGCAGGAATTACCTGGTAGACAAATCATCAACTCTGACTGCTACATCATGACTGTGACTAAGATGAAGGTTAGAACTTCCAGTGCTGCACCAGAGAAGTCATTTTTTCTCTTGCAAAATGAGAATGTCAGGATTCATAGCAGTTTGAAGACCATGGAACACATGGTTAATTTTAGCTGGGCTGCCCTACCATACTCATAATATAGTTTGGATTTGGTGCCTTCTGTTTTGCATTTGTTCAGTCTGATGAAAGATGGAATGCTTGGGCAACATTTTCCTAGCCATCAAAGCAGGTATGAAACAGTGGATCACCTCTACTGGTGCAGATATTTATGGGCATAGCATGCAGGTTCTTTTTCATTGCTGGCAAAAATTCATAGCTGTTAGTGGTGATCATGTTGAAAAATAGTGTTTTGTAGCTGAGAGTCTGTTGAGTTAACACTGTTAGTGTGCACTTTGTATCTATTGTAGTTTCCATGGAAATAAAAAGGAGGAATTATTTTCAGAGCAACATATATAGATTTACAACTCAGAATTAAAGTTATCTCAATTAAATATTCGAAATCTTTCTTGCACTCAGAATTTATCTCCCAGTGCCCTGACATAATTACATTCAGCTAAAAATATCCTTAGTTTTATTTTCTAAATTGGATTATTGCACACTTTGAAATCATTGCCTATTATTCCTATTTCTTTCTCTGGGTGAATCCTTGCTTTTGTTTTAGTTTGTGCCAGAAACAAATTGAAATAGAAGTGCTGAGCACATGGATATGCAGCAGTTTGCCCAGAAATAAATGCTTCACAGCTTTTCTTCTCTTCTTTCATATCTTCTCCCTGTGGGATAGTTTAGTGGCTTGGATAGCATTAGTAACAGAGATACAAAGTACTGTCTCAAGCTAGATATTATTAGTGCACATTTCATCAAATCTAAATATTTTGAAACAATAGTTCTCTGAATATTTGAGTCGATTCTAAAAACCTGCAAACATTACTGATTTTTACTGCACTTCACATTTTTTAAAAGACAACAAAATAATTCTGGTCTTGGAGATAAATTATTTTTTGGACTGTTACTGAAAATATTTAAAAATAAAAGACATTCAGAGTAACAGTTCTTTATAATAAATTATCATTCAACTCTGACAATTCATAAGTAGCTACATAAATGCTATATATGAATAACTTTTCAGCTGCTATTTATTTATTTATTTTTAACTTAGAACTGCTGTAGTCAGGAAATTCTTTTATTTGGATTTCAATGCAAGACAAAAAGCAACCACTCAGCCTCAAAATAAATAGAAAAACACAGACCAGCTGTTAATAATTCTTACACATCAGGTATTCATTGCTGTGTAAAACAAAATTAAATTTTGGCAAAGAACTAGGAAATCTATTTAATATGGATTTCTTTAACAAATATATATATATTACTTGGAAAAAAAAAAGTTTACTGTTTCACTGAGCACTATTTTGTCAGCTTCTCAGCAATGCTCCTTGTCTAGAAAGCTGAAGAGAATTCTGTACGTGTCATATTTGCTCTACGTTTAGCTCTTGGTATTAATCTCAGTCTGTAGATGAAGGGGTCATTTTTAAAAAGGTCTGAAATACTGAAATACCAAAACACTTCTGCTGTAAAGTTTCCACCAACAATATTTGCCTTACAGTTTGGCAATGAATGAAAAGCTCACTTTGAGTTTCATTAGGTAATGTGAGAATGTCATTATCCCTAATAGAGTTAATATAGTGTAAAGAAGCATGTAACGATATGACGTCTTAATTACATTGAATCCCACAATGAAAAGTGTTAATTTTAGTACTATTTTTGTTTACTAAAATGCCTTTCTAAAACTAAAAAATACTTCAAGAAAAGTATACTAGCATCTATTTTTTAAAATTTAACTATTTTAATTATTTTAACTGTGTTTCAGTAGTCTTGTTTAATATCTGATAAGAACTGTCACAGTTATACTTCTGTAGCACTAAAATATATTAACATACATACAGAGATATATCAGAGTGTGCCTCTAAAAACCATGCACATAACATTGCTATGTGTATTAGAAAAATAAAACAGGGCATTTAATAAAGGGGGGAATAGTTATTTCTATGTGTAAAGAAATAGTCAAAATAATGAAATATTGTATATCTATAATCATTTATAAAAAACAATTCATTTGTTAAAAACACTTTATAACTTATTTTTATAATGACTATACATTTCTTAATTATAGTGGGGGGTTTTTTCAGAGCATAAAAGAAAGATAGTTCAATAAATATTGATATGTAGAAACCTACATTGTACACAGAAAGGGCTTCATAATCAAGACTTATGAATGTTAGTGCTAATATTTCAATAGTCACGAAAGATAGAAATTGAAAGTATATATCCAGACACAAAAAATCTATGTACTTTTTGGATATTTTTGACTAAACACATCCTTCAAGAAATTGTAAATGTACTGAATTTCTACACTACAGAAAAGTTAAAAATTTTCAGGGAAGAAATTTGAGCATACAAAGCCAGAGAGTAATGTTATATAAATATATAAACATATATATATAGTTTTAAGAAAAAGCTTAGCTAAAATATCATTATTTTCACACTTCATTCTTGGAGGCACACAATAAATCACTGACCTTGTAAACTCAACCTTGCCAACATTAGTAGACGCAGAAAAGGATGTAATAAAACTTATGGTAGACTTGCTGGCATACACTTTGTTTTCCTTGGCTTTCTATGCATGTAAAATGACCACTGGGCTAGGATTTCTGGGTTTTCAGTCTCTCAAATGTCATGGAAAATGGTAGAGACAGTACGATTTTAAATATTTTTCTATGGGGAAAATGTTGAAACAGTATAGGGTGTAGCCACAATTAAACCAACTGCTGTGAGCATGAATAAACTAGGTAATCATGCAAATCTTGCCCATTTCCCATATACTCCATCTTTAATAGTCATTTGATTCTATATCAACATACCTAATCTATACACCAGTAGACTTTTTTTTTATTTTTATTTTTTTAAATAAGGAAGATAGTTCATTTTTCTATTAAAAAAATATCTGAAAGTAGATCTGGTTACTCCAAAATAAATCTATATTTGTTTGCATTTTTTGTAAAGCTAAATGATCACACTTACTTTCATTTTGATTTGAATCAGTATTCTTTCTGAATATTTGGACCAGATTGCTTCACGCTTCTGTGCCGAGGGAATCAGCATATGAAGTAGAACCAGTGAAAAATCAAATATTTTTTGTTATGCAATCTGAAATATTGGTCTAGGAGATGCAGATATGGCTAGAATTTTTTTCCTTCATATTCATTCTACAGGGCAAAAATGCTGACTAGAGCCTAGCTGTAGTTTTAATACTATTATGGAAAACTTAGATCATGAAATATTTTAAAGAAATTCTATAAGAATATGGTGGTTTTATGATTTTTTGTTATCGGTATTCCACATCAAAACATCATGTAGTACAACTGGGAGTTAAAGAGTTAATAATCCAGTTCTGTGGATCATCGATAGTTATGGGTATACCTATCTCAGAAGAGATGAAGAACTACATACCCCAGAGGACTTTGCATGGCTTTGCATTTTTTCATTTTCCACTCAGAGGGAAAGATAAAAAATGTTTTCATGTAATTGAGACACAGGTTCTTTCCTTGGGTATTGACCCAGCAGTGGGTGCTTGCAAGCTGTGTTGCTTTCAGAGTTTAGCGTAAGGCCTCTGGTTTATCAGACACACTCTCATGCTCATTTTATTTGATTTATTAGCTTCAATTCCAATTATATTGTGTTATTTTGCATTCCAATATCTTATTTAGTAAATTAGCTTTCCGTTTCATTGCCACTGTTTAGTTTCTAGACCCATTTCCCTTTTCCATTTTTCCTTTCCTCCTTTCTCTTTCCCAGGGCATGGGTACATTGGTCCCCCACCCCAATCATCATGGAATCAGGCTGAACCAACCCATAAAACACTGACAAAATAGAGACAAAGATAAAGGGAAGTTACATGATAAGAACAGAGGAAGATTACTCATTTTCACTCATTTGTTTCGCAGGTTCTTAGCAACAATAAAGAACCAATAATAATCACCTTCAATTTCAGAACTACCATATTTTTTCTGGAGAAAGTATTTCCACAGAGGAACACTTTGAAAAATATCATCTGAATTGAGACGCACAGGGAAGAGAATCAGGATAGAATTTCTAGCACAAGAGACTAAGCTACGACAGTCTAAGTATATTGTGTCAGATAAGTCAGTCTTCAGGCTTCTAGGAATTTTTTTCTTTATAACTTATACATTCACTTCAATCCAGTCATTCCTGACATAAAATGTCTCATTATAGGAAATTTATCTTCAATTTTGTGTGACTTTGAAAGATCATTATCGATTGCAAATTATAAAAGTTCAACAGAATGTGGCAAAGTGAGTAAACCATAATCTTATGGTAGTAAACATTTGAAATGTATTTGAAATGACTGCTGTGTTTCCAGGTTTTTAAATAGTAAGCATTCTCACACCTGATTTATATAACCAGCTACTTCAGCTGAACAGATAACACTGAACTATGGATAATGTGTATTAATTCCCATTCAAGATGATTTTGATCTGCACATAGATTAACAAGTCCATAACGAAAAAGATTCCATTTCAGTAATTAAGTCATTTTGATCTTGTGTGTAATACAAGTCACTAAATTTGATGAAGTGCATATTCTCCTAAAGTATCCATCTATATTCCAGATCATCTAAAAACAAGCTTGGGAACATATAATCATTGAGGTCTACGTTTCTTCATTTTACGGTTTACACTGTATTTTTATATTGGTTTGACTAACCACTCCTAATGTGAGCTTCTCTGGGGTTACAATATTTTTACATACCACATAGTTACTGTAGTACTCTGTGGTCAAAATAGAATGCATCCGTAATACATTTTTATTGAATTTTCCATTAAAATATAAACAATCTGGTTTACTTATATTGCAATACACCAAGTACAAAAGTGAAAGGATTTCATTTTTTCATTTAGAATTAAATCAGTCCTAAGAATTATAATTTTGCAACAATACACAATTGTGCTTTCTAAGGATTTTGGTGGACTTAAGGCATAATATTTTCTGTTGCCTATTTACATACCACCTGTGTGGAGCAAAAGTTGTATCTTCCCAAAATCCATCTCGTATTTGTAGTTTGTATCTGGAGAGTTAATCACTGAAAATAAACATTATACAAGTAGATATGTCTCTACTTTCAATAATGTCTAGCAATTTAAAGAATATATGAGGTCTGCTCTAAAAGTAATGCTTCCTGTTTTATTATATTATCTTACAATGTCAGAGGTGGATGGTGGCATGGCAGTAGAGGTGTGAAAAGTTAATTAAAAGACAGAAGACACACTTTATCTCTTCCTTCCAGATGCTTCTCATCATGAAATGTCATTATGGCTAATGATGTAAACTCATTGAAATCATACAAAATTTTTGAATCATGATGAATAGGAATGTTGTTGGAAAACAACTACACTTTGAATGATAGATTCAAAGAACATTGCAGGGATCCATAAGGCATCCATAAGGATTATCCATAAGGATAGTTGAGCCTAACTCCTGACTCCACACGGAACCATCAAAACATCAGACCAAGTGTCTGAGAACATTGTTCAGATGCTTCTTGAACCCTGGCAAGCTCAACTACTTCCCTGGCTGCCATCCCTCTGATGAAGAACCTTTTCCTAAACTGCAGCTTGACCCTTCCCTGACACATCTTTATTCTGTTTTCATGGGTTCTATAACTGGTCATCAGAGAGGAGAGATCAACACTTGCCTCTCTTCTCTTCATTGTAAGGACACCTCCAGAACTGAAGAGGTTAAGATGAGATAGGAACAACATCATAGGCAGAACATGACATTGTAGTGAATGATAAAATAATTCAGACTTTGCTGTAAAAGAAAGAAGTATTTTGAGGATTTTTCCAAGATGATGAAGTTCAATGAATTTACAAAAAGTCTATCCTTTGTATTTTTGCTTTCATAGAATCAGAGGATCATAGAATGGCTTGGGTTTAGAAGGGGTCCCCAAGGATCATTAAGTTCCAACCTCCTTGCCACAGGCAGGGACAACAACCTCCAGGTGTGATGCTAAACCAGGTTGCCTAGGGCCCCGTTCAACCTGGTACTGAAAACCTCCAGTATAGGATGCCTCCCGGGATGGGGTGTCCATAGCCTCTTTGGGCAACCTGTTCCAGTGCATCACCATCCTCTGAGTCAAAAACTTCCTCCTAAACATCTAACCTAAATCTCCGCTGTCTTAGTTTAAAACTATTCCCCTTTGTCCTATCACTATTAACCCATGTATACAATTGTTCCCCCTCCTGTTTATACCCTCCCTTCAAGTACTGGAAGGCCACAGTGAGGTCTCCCCAGAGCCTTCTCTTTCCAAGCTAAACAAGTGCAGTTTCCTCAACCTTTCCTCATAGGAGAGGTGCTCCAGCCCTCTGATCATCTTAGTGGCCCACCTCTGAACCTGTTCCAAGAGTTCTGTGTCTTTTTTGTGCTGGGGGCCACAGGCCTGGATGGAGTACTCCAGACGGGCCCTCACAAGAGCTGAGTAGAGTGGGACAATCACCTCCCTCTCCCTGCTGGCCACCGCTTTTTTTAATGCAGCTCAGTATACATTTGGACTTCTGGGCTGCAAGCATGCACTGCTGGCTCATGTCCAGCTTCTCATCCGCCAGGACCACCAAGTCCTTCTCCGTAAGGCTGCTCTGCAGCAGTTCTTCCCCCAGTCTGTATAAATACCTGGGATTGCCCTTTTGAATCTCATTAGGTTCGTACTTGCCCACTTCTTCAGCCGGTCCAGATCCCTCTGGGGGATAGCTTTGCTTCCCTCCAGTGTATAGACTGTACCGCTCAGCTTGGCGTCATCCTCTAACTTGCTGGCAGTGCACTCAGTTCCATCATCTATGTCATTTATAAAGATGTTGAAGAACATCAGTCCCAAGACCAACCACACCACTCATGACCAGACTCCACCCAGACACAGAACCGTTGATCACAATCCTTTGGCTGCGACCATCCAACCAGTTCTTAATTCATCAAACAGTCCATCTTTCAAATTCATACCTCTCCAATTTAGAGAGAAGGATGTAGTGAGGGACCACGTCAAAGGCTTTGCAGAAGTCCAGGTAGACAACATCTGTCATCCTTCCCCTGTTCACCAATGCCATCACTCCATTGTAGAAGGCCCCCAGATTGGTCAGGCAAGATCTGACCTTGGTGAAGACATGCTGGCTGTCTTGAATCATCGCTTCTTCTTGTACGTGCCTTAACATGACAACCAGGAGGATCTTCTCCTTGATCTTTCCAAGCATAGAGGTAAGACTCACCAGCCTGTAGTTCCCTGGGTCATTCTTTCTCCCTTTCTTAAAAATGGGAGTAATGTTTCATTTGTTCCAGTCACTGGGGAGTTCACCCAACAGCCATAACTTTTCAAATATTATGGAGAGTGGCTCAGCAACCACATCAACCATCTCTCTCTGAATTCAGTTTCATGAGGAGGTCTAGGGCTTGTTCCACTGTTACAGTGGGATGGAATCCATTCCTCTCACTCACACCTAGAGTTTCAGGGTCCTGGCAGAAACCATGAGCCTGACAGCCAGTGAAGACTGAGGCAAAGCACTTACTGAGCATCTCAGATGTGGGCCACAAAGATGATAAGGTCCTGGAGCACTTCTCTTATGAGGAAAGGCTGAGAAACCTGGGTCCATTCAGCCTTCAATAAAGAAGACTCAGAGGGCATCTGATCCATGTCTATAAATATCTAATGTGCGTGAGACAAAGGGATGAGGTCAGACTCTTCTCAGCTGTGTGTGGTGATAGGACAAGGGGAAATGGCCATAAGCTGAAGCATAAGAGTAAGAACTTCACTGTTAAGGGTGACGGAGCAGTGGAACAGGTTGCACAGAGAGGTTGTGTAGTCCCCTCCTCTGGTGATGTTCAAGACCTGCCTGGATATCTACCTGTGCAACCTGGCCTAGGGAGCATACTTTGGCAGGGGGCTGGACTCGATGATCTCTAGATGTCCTTTCCAATCCCAACAACTCTGTGAGTCTGTGATTCAGTTTTTTCCATGTCTGAAGAAGCCAGTTCTTCAACTTCATTTATAAGAGGGGAACACTCTCCTTGGTCTGTCTCCTCCAGTCTATGTGTTTGTAGAACACCTTCTTGTTATTTTTCACATCCCTTACCAAGTTCTTCTCCACCTGTGCCTTTGCTTTCCTGATCTTTTCTCTACAGATTTGGACAACGTCCCTATAGTCTCCCAAGGCTACACAACCCTGCTTCCACTTCTTGTACATTTATCTCTTTTCCCTCAGTTGAAGCTGCAGGTCCTTGCTCAGACATGCTGGTTGCCTGCCTACTCTGCTTGATTCTTTCTGCTGTGGGATGGAGAGCTCCTGCACTTGCAGAAAAGTGTCCTTAGAGAGCTGCCAGCTGTGTTCTGTTCCTATGCCTTTCAGGCCAGTTTTCCAGGAGATCCCATTCAGCAGTTCCTTGAGCAGTTGGAATTTTGCTCTCTTGAAGTTCAGGGTACTGACTCTACTTTTTGCCAGTATTGCATTCCTCCAGATTACAAACTCTACCAGGCTGTGATCACTACAGCTCAGGCTGCCTCCAATCTTAACCTCTCTAAGACTCTTCTCTGCATTGGTGAGCACCAGGTCCAGTAACCTCAGGTCAGTCCATCAAGTACCTGGACCAGGAAGTTATCCTCAACAGACTCCAGGAGACTCTTGGATTGCCTGCCATCCACCATGCTGCTATCCCAGCAGATATCCAGGTGATTGAAATCCACCATCAGGACAAGAGCCTGTGAGCACAACACCTCACTCAGCTGAAGCAAGAAGGCCTCATCAACAGGCTGCCCCTGTAGTAGACAGGCCTGTAGTAGACCCCAATCACTAGATGTACTTTACTGGATCATTCTCTGATTTTCACCCATAAGCTCTCAAACTGGTCATAGTTGTTACTCAGATATAGCTCTTCACAATCTATCCTCTTCTTAACATATAGGGCAACTTTGCCTCCCCTCCTACACTGCCTATCCCTTCTGAAGAGCCTGTAGCCCTCAATCACAGTATACCAGTCATGAGATTCATCCCACCATGTTCCTGTAATAGTAACCAGATGATAATTTTCCAAGCACAGCATGGTTTCCATCTCCTCCTGCTTATTTCCCATGCTGCATGTAATAGCATAAAGGCACTTCAGCTGGGCTTTCAGGAACACTACCTTGTCTAGAGGGGCTTTTCCACAGATTTTGAAAAGAAATCTGAAATTTTCCCCCACTGCTTCTTTGAGAGACACTCGACTTTCTTCCCCCACAGGATCTAGTATAAAATCCCAGACTATTTGCTCTGTCTTAGCGAGCTTAATTGTATCTCCTTCTCCCTTCCTACCTAGTTTAAAGCCTTCTCAATGAGCCCCACTAGCTCTTGGGCTAGAATAGTTTCCCACTTAGAGACAATTCATGCCCATCTGTAGCTGTTAGACCAGGAGCTGAGTAAATTGCCCCATGGCAGTGGCGGGCAGCACTGCCATCCCAGAGGCTTTTTCTAAGGCAAGGATCATGGACGTGGATCTGTTGCCCTGGGAAAGCCCAAGCCATGTCAGCCACTCCCGTGAGAGCTGCCAGGCCACTCTGTTAGCTCAAGGTTCCCCTGGTAAAGGAACCAACCGAAACCCCCATGTACCTCATGATCAGTCATTGTGGTTCTGGCTGGGATGGCTCTAAAGCAGCTAACCTCAGCAATCAAAATCTGCCCTTTTGTTTATATGGAGGGAATAGACACAGGGGCATCAATGTTCTTGACCCTTTTTTTTTTTTTTTGGTAATTCAATTTTTGATGTGGGCTCAGGTCAGTAATCAGCAGTAGACTGTATATACTTCTCAGTCTGTTTCTGAGTTCTTCATTATATTACAGTTAGCTGACACCTTAAATCCTTTGCCACATAATAACTTCACAACTCTTCTTTCTCTTGACAGCACTTATCTGAGCATACAGTGAGGTAGTTCTAAAAGTTACCTTAAGACAGAATAAAACTACCTCAACAAGAATGATCATAGATCTGTTCACTCAGCCCTCCATATTTGTTCACTATGACAATCTTGCATGCACTCGTGTATGACAGCAGGTGGGTTTATACAGCTGATAGATATGAGAAAAATTCTGAAAGCACTATGCCATAAAATGTGGAAATTTTACTAAATGTGCATTACAGCAAAAATGAAGGAGGACACTTTAAGATACAAACATTTGGAGTGATTAATTAATCTAATCTACAGGCTGTGTTAGCTGTAAAAGATAGAATTACTGACGTTCTAGATGGACTTACCAGAATAAATTGCAAAAGTTACTTCATCACTTTAGCAATGGAAATGGATTTAGTTCTTATTGCACTTCTGCAAAATTCATGTTTTATACCTTCATCTTAAAAATAGCATCCAGACAAATAGTAAGATATTGAAATGTTACAGTAAAATTGGACATTAAATCTTTGGAATATGAAAGGTTAAAAGGAAAATAATATTTAACTTTCTTAATGAGCCTAAGTAGTAAAATTCTGCTTCAACACAACCTTTCTTGTTTGTCCATTACTTCCACAAGTTTCAGTTCAACTTCATCCCTTTGTTCTAGATGGTAGATTTCTGCAGCTCAACATTGATTATAAACCTTCTAGAGAAAACTGGAAGAGATTAAAAAGGAACCATGTGGGTAAATTATTTTGAAGGACACTAATCCATATTAAACTCCTGATTCATAGGATAGAAAATAGCACTGATAAAATGAAAATTCAAAGTAAGAAAAAACTGTAATTTCTATGTAGTCTGCTTTACAGGCTGTTAGCCCTATTATTATTTTGTATTGATTACAAAGCTTTTGCTTAGGTTAATGAAAAAGGTTCTTCAATAGATAAAAAGATTGAAAATTGGATTTCTTCACCTAGAACTGTCATTATTGACAATGACAATTCCTGTATGCAGGACCACTGAAGTAATAATGAATGTGTTTTATAAAAAATGTGGATTTAGAGGCCATTGGGAGGGAAGGTAATAGCATTAGAGATAAGGAAGGTTACTGTGGCTGTCTCCCTCAGAGGAAAAACACAGTTAGTTTTCTTTATCCAAAATGAAAGCAAGTATTCTAGATATGTAATACTATGACATCTGCTCAAACAAGCCTACAAGCCAAAAAATATAAATTAATAATTGCAAAAAAAAAAAAAAAGTAATCCACTTGTGATTCTTAAGAATGCATAAGAAATAAATATGTTTTGTTTTGTGGCATTCTTTATTTGTGTTGCATTAACTCATAAATGGAAATACTGAGTTCATTAATATATAAGGTATCACTATTAAGTTAAAATCAAGACTTTCAAATACTAGACCAAAGTCTTAATACCTGCTGATCTTATAGTTCAAATGACTTACAGTAAGATCATTTGTTATGATCTTTCTCTGATGCACAGATTTCATAGACTATGTGCAGTTAAACTTGATATGTTGCATTCATTTCTTAGTATGTGATAAACCACGCAGAATTCTCTTAGTTAATGTTATTAGGCAGACATATTAATTGCTTTCTAACAGTAACTGTATTAGTATTTATTTCTCTGTAGATGACTACTTGTGTCTTGATATTCTCTGTGCATTTATAATTGTTATTTGTACTGATTTGTGTACTGTTACAATGATAAATATATAAAATCAAAGAGGAGGATTTTAGATCAAATTATCTTAGATTAAATACCAAGAACTTGTGAAACTTTCTGCAGAAGAATTTTTATGTTTATTAAATGAAAGGACCATAGAAATGTTTAGATTGGAAATGATCTGTAAGATTAGTTAGTGCATAGAGCAAAAACTAAAAACAGCTCAGTGTTTGAAAGAAGTCTTACCTGCACCTTAAGGAACACTACATTATATAGGCAGTGGTGTAGCTTTGCCAGAGGAAACTGATGTCACATAGTAGATGAGATAAAGTAAAGCCAGATTACTTCAAGGAGGATACAAATGTAATGATTATCATCATACTTTATATGTAGAAACAAAAAAATGAGTCATTGATGATAGCCCCATATGAAGGCCAGTTAGATGTAAATTTTCTGTTTTCTTTGCTCCTAAGCAAGCATCATCTCACTTTTCCATCTTACATTGTTGCACATAGATAAGGCTTAGACCTTTTGTATTCATTCTCATGGTACTGACTTGGGATCTGAAACAAATTCCCAAGATACTTTTCTTAGGAATAGCCATGAAAACCCATTTCACTGAAATAAATGACTGTCAAGTAACAGAGGTGAAATGTTTGAGGATATTTAGAAAATACTGCTAGAATTTCTATGCAAATACAGGACCTTCCTATGATGCTAAGCAATTCTCTGAATTTCAGTGATTTCACTGGTTTTGTCTACACTGCCAAGTAACTTGTGAGTTGTCTCTTGGTTTCAGTTCCACTGCCTACATAGTACAAATGTTAATTCATGCACAGTTTAGTGTTAAGAAAAACCATCTCTATCCCTCCAGAACAAGTTCCAAGTTCTGTAGATAGTTCTTTCTAAAGACTGCTTCCAAAAGGTAAAGCAAACCGGACAGGCAAAGGTTTGGATTTCTCTACCTTACTAAGTCCTTCAATAGCAGTCTTTTCATTTTCAAACCACTTTCCCATGCCTGGGTATCATATCCCAGAAACTGTAATATACTCATTCAGATTTGTTTTATAAAAACACCACCTGGTAAGTTGCATCACAGCTTTTTTTCCCTAGGTACTTTGAGCTAAAACAAACAAAATAATAACTGGAACATTGAGCCAAGAAGACCACTTCGTGTGGCTGAGAAGTGATGCAGGACACTGCAGTGTGTAGTAAAGGTTTTTCCAGAAGTTGCTTCTGTGTATTGCTATTACTGAGCATGGTAGACATAGGCCGTCCAGCACCACCTTGTCTCAATGATCTCCTTCTAGGATGTGTATTTAGCTGTGTAAATACAGCTACAATGACACCTCTTATACTTCAGCAGGAAACTCCTTCATGGAGTACTGTATCCTCAGAGATATTTGAAAACACTGGAATCTGATTCAGTATTTTAATGGCAATATGGCAGTTCTTCATCCTACCCTTTAACACCAGACAAAATTAATGCTGAAACCATGAACCTATATCTGAGTATTCCATTTCCTTCTTCAGAGTTTACTAATGTCTCTGTTTCCACTATAGTGGGAACTGCAATAAATAACTCTAATGGAGGAGACGATTTAGTTGTCCACACAAAAGTGCTAAATGCCACTGGAGATACTCATAATCTATCAAAAATATTCTGTTGTGATTTAACTCAGCAGGTAGCTAAGAATCATAGAGTCATTCACTCACATTCCTGTCAGTAGTTTAGGGGCTGGTTCAGTCTGATTCCATGACTAAGGAGGTGAAGAGACCCACAGACCCACACCCTGTGAAAAGAGAAAAGGGGGGAAGGGTAGGGAGATGGGCCTAAAAACAAAACAGCGACAACAATCTGAGCAGGAAAGTTAATTTACTAAATAAGACACCAGAATGCAAAATAACACAATATAATTGTAATTGAAGCTAATAAATCAAATAAAAGGAGAGAGTGTCCAAAAACTGAATATCTTACTCCAGTGATGAAGAGAAGATGGCTAGGGAGCATGTATGCTGCCAAGATGAGCGGAAAGGGAAAAACAAGATGTCTTGTGACATGCAAACAGTTTTATCTTTCCCTCTGAATGGGATAGTGAACGGAACAGTGAACAGTCCTCTGAGATACGTATTTATTCTCTTCTGAGAAAAGTATACCTGGAACTATTGATGATCCATGGAACTGGAGCATTAGCTTTTTAACTCCCAGTGCACTACATGATGATATGCTGTGGAATACCAATAACAAAATATCATCAAACCATCGTAACTCCCCTCCCAGTGGGCAGTGAGAGAGAAGTGTAGAAAAGAAAATGATGAAAAGTAGAGCTCATGGGTTGAGAAACTATTTACTAAGATATTTACAAAGCAAGTGATGCACAAGCTCACCATCTGCTGACCAGTGACCAACCAGTCTTTGAGCAGTGGACGTTCTTCCCATTCCTGTCCCACTGAACTCTGAACAGTCTGTCAATTATTTTCACATGATGTCTTATGGTATAGAACACCACTTAGGACTTCTTAGCTTAGCTATCCTGATTCTCATTCCTTTCAGCTCCTTGTGTCCCCCAAGCTCCTCTTGCTGACAAGACTGCATGAGCCAAAATACAGCATCATACCAGATAATAGGAAGAAAAATATCAACTCTTTACCATCTGAAACCAGGATGTGTTCTTACAGGGCTTTGTAAGAAATATGCCTATTTTGGATGTGCAGATATATGCCAAGTGCAAAATAATCATCATCTAAAATATCAGTATATGTTATATAGACTGCACAAATACAAAAAAAAAAAAAAGTGGAATGAATAATGTCATAAGAATTATATGCCATTATCTTCTTAAATTCGTCACTTTAATATCTGCATAACACTTCCTTCAGTGACATTAGGGATGGTGTTCATACATAATCTCAGTATTTCTGACACAAACTAACCCTTGTAGCCACTAAAGGAAAGGAGATGAAATTCTGCACTGACAAAACAGGAGTTCACCTGCAACTTTAAAAAGGATTTATTGAATATTTTAATGAATGTATTTAAAAGATACATTCGCCTTCATATTTAAAATGATCTCATGCAACTGTAAAGTTGTAAGCACATTTTCAGTGTGGGTATTTTTCTGGCTTTTCAGTGGTTTTTGATTCCTTCCTTTCTTCTTGCATAAGGTAAAATGGCTGTAGAGAAAGTAGCATGAATTTATGAGAATTATGAGAATCATTCACTCTATTTCATAAGGATTATAAATGTTTATCCACTATGCTCCAGGGCACACATTAATCACTGAATACCAGACATTAGGGGTCCCAATGGTCTGGTTACCTAAATTATACACTATATCGTATTGTTTCTCTCACTTCTAAAGAACTAAGCTATGGTCATAGCTAGATTCAAATAGTAAAATACAAACTTTACTGTTATGGAAAAATCTATGTATTTTGGTTTTGAATCTCTTTCGCCTTGCAGTTACTGGCAACCTGTTGGGATTGATCCACAAGATAAAATTATATATTGCACTCAAATTAAGACTTCAGACCTCTTAGAAAGATAGAATGGTAACATAAATGAAAATCATTTTACAACATATAATTTTAGTATTCATAAACCTTGTTCTCTATGCTAATTCATTAATTTAATTGATGGGGTAGAAAGTATCTAAATGTTTATATACAGAGGTTGTACTGAAAGTAATTCCTCCTATTTGTTTCCATAGAAACCACAATCAATACAAAGAGGACAATAATACTATTTTATAGAGCAAATTCTCAGCTGAAAATATTATTTCCCAATATAGTCACCACCACTGGCTATGTATTTTTGCCAGCAATGAATAAGAACATTCATGCCGTGCTTATAAAAATCTGTACCAGTGGAAGAGACCCACAGTGTCATAACCAGTATGATGGCATTGTTGCTGAAAAACACCACCTGCTGCCTCTCTGTGCTCCCATTCACTCTTTGGTCTACATGAACATTCAGCAAGAGTCAGTGAATGCTGATAGATGCTATTATTTCCTCATAGAGGAATTCAGTCACACCTTTGTTTCGTATGTGCTACCATGTCAGATACCCTTTTGTCAGGCTGTCCTGCTGCCATCGATCACACAGCAACAAAATGTAATAGAATATTGTCAGGAATCAGAGAATCGCAGAATTGTAGGGATTGGAATGGACCTCTAGAGATCATTAAGTCCAACCCCCCTGCCCCAGCTCCCTAGCCCAGGTTGCACAGGTAGGCGTCCAGGAGGGCCTTGAATGTCTCCAGAGAAGGAGGCTTCACAACCTCGCTGTGAAACCTGTTCCAGTACTCTGTCACCCTTACTGCGAAGAAGTTCTTCCACACATTTGTGTGGAACTTCCTATGTATCTGTGACCATTTTTTCCTATCACCATACTGTGCTGAGAAGAGACCAGATTCAAAGGATCAATTTCTATTGCCACACCAACGACATCTGCCTCTGACAACATGAGCAAACGTAATAAAATAGGATGTATTACATTTGCAGCAGCCCTTGTAAAATATGCAGTATCTTAAATATATAAGTAACAATCATTTTAATTCGTAATATTTTCCTTAAAATACTACAAAGAAGAGGAACAAAAACATAACACTAATGGGATATTTTACCTTGTTTTTGTGAAACTAATGCATCAGGCCTGCTCAATGGAAGAAGCTGCAATTCTTTGCGAGATCCCAAGATGCTTATCAGAGATTTTTGAATGTAATTTTACTCTTCCTGTATTTCATCCTTGCCAATTGTTAGCAAATGTGCACATTGTCAAGAAGTGATGACATGAATAAGGGGTGATTGTGAAGTGAAGGATATCTTCCTCTGGTATGACTTGAGTTAGTAGTGCACGAACAATTTGGTTGTTGCTGTGTGATAGGTGTGTGCCTGGGATCACTCTACAGAGAAGAGCCAACAGGGTCAGTGGGAGGTATGTATTGTGAGTCATGCTGGGCCACATGCCACCTGCAAGACATGGGGTTGGACATACATGTTCTACTTCCATACGACCAAAATCTCCGACACTGTGGGCCAGCATAACAAAATAGGAGTCAGTAGTTTTGGAGCAGCCCTCATAACAGTAGATTCCATAAGGCAAAAGCCTTCATTCATCTAAATGAATCATTTTGACCCTTTATGCCCTTTCCTCACATACGTTGAAGCTAACAGAGCTTAACTGATAAACAATCTTGAAGTATTAAGAAGTTCAGCTGAGTAAACTGATTTATAATTCAGATATGGCAAACTGATGTGTACTGCTGGGTAATTTATTCTTCTTTAAAATCAAAACCTGAAACCCAACGAAGCTCCACTGGAAAAATTCTTGAAAGTTAACATTTTTTTTAGCCTTTTTGGATCAGCTGTTAATTTCTTTATTAAACAAAAGCTAAAGAAAATAAAAAAGACACATCTTTCACTGTGTTTATTTCTGACTTAATTCTCAGATATCTTTTACATCACTTTTCACCTTTTATAAATCTATTCATTTAAAGAACAGTTAAGTAATATATGTTACTCCTGTATTTCTTGTTATTTTACAGCCATTTTTGTTGTGGTTTATTTGTTTGGGTTTTTTTTAATTACTAGTGCTGAGCTGTGAAACATTTAATATTTATAGAATCATGGAATATTCAAGGTCAGAATGGACCTCTGAGAAAACCTAGTCTAGACCTCTACCCTTTTTCATTCCATTTTCCACTACCTCATGTAAACGCATACAATACTTGAAGAGTGTGACTTACATGCACTGTATGTGTACTATAATGAGGGAGTCCTCATGGGTAATACAGCTCATGCTTTCTTTTTTAAGTATAAATACATCATTTTCTACAAGTATAGATATAGCATAAAAATATGAAAACAACATCAAGAAATTGTTTTCCAGGTATCCTTCATGATGTTTTTCTTTTCAGATATCTTTTTCTTCCCTCACTGAGACTTCATGGACAATATTACGTGAACTTCATATGGAATAGTCTCTGAATACTACTTGTAATAATACACTGTTTGTACTTTTCTTTCAAATAACTAGATACTTTCAAGAATTTTGTGATACTTTTTAAGATTAATGGTATAAAAACACTGTTTAGGGAAGGACCTGATATATACCGAATTATAGTTTTTCTTACCTAGTGACTTTTCAGTAAAGAAATTTGTACAGTATTTAAAAGCAAGAAATGAAAGTTGTCACAGCAACTGCTATGTAAAAATGGAAGATATATGAGGTATTTTAACATGAATCTGTAATCTTGATAGGGTAAATACATTTTTAAATGTTTTTTAGATATTATGCACTTAGGAATAGAACCCAGAAAAGAAAGGGAAGAGAGATACCTTAGGAGCTCTAAAGTTTCAGCTGGCAAAAGTCTGGTGAAGTCAAGAGAATGTTTGGTAACTACAGTTCCTTTTTAATTTGTGGAATGCTAATGCAGAGTCCTCATTTATTTTTTTATTTCTGAAAATTTACCAATACCATTTCTGATATTTAGTTGATATTCATCAGTGTTGTTGTATTCTTGACGCAATAAGTTTGTTTTAGCTCTTGCTATCTGTAAATTTCTGAAACCATTACTCTGACATCACTGTTCCTTCATTCCTTTTAATCTCTGTTCTTTTCTTTTAATCTTTTCTTCTTTTCTCTTTTCTTTTCTTTTCTTTTCTTTTCTTTTCTTTTCTTTTCTTTTCTTTTCTTTTCTTTTCTTTTCTTTTCTTTTCTTTTCCTTTCTTTTCTTTTCTTTTCTTTTCTTTTCTTTTCTTTTCTTTTCTTTTCTTTTCTTTTCTTTTCTTTTCTTTTCTTTTCTTTTCTTTTCTTTTCTTTTCTTTTCTTTTCTTTTCTTTTCTTTTTTCTTTTCTTTTCTTCTTTTCTTTCTTTTCTTTTTTTCTTTTCTCTTCTCTTCTCTTCTCTTCTCTTCTCTTCTCTTCTCTTCTCTTCTCTTCTCTTCTCTTCTCTTCTCTTCTCTTCTCTTCTCTTCTCTTCTCTTCTCTTCTCTTCTCTTCTCTTCTCTTCTCTTCTCTCTTCTCCTTTTCTCTTCTCTTTTCCTCTCCTCTCCTCTATTTAATTCTATCTTCTTCTGTCTGTCTAAAATGTTATATTTCCTTAATTGACATCAATGAATTTATGAACAAATAAACGTGCACTGTAAGAGGTCACATTTTTACAGGTACCCTGATATTGTAAATTGCATTTCCAGCTTCATATTAAATATATTTCTACAGTACTCCAGTTTTTTTCTTTTGTTTATCTAATCTCTATTTTTTTTAGCCTCATAAAAGTAAAATAATAAAATAATTATCTCATAAAGATTCTTCATGATCTTTCTTATTAATTTGGGACGTTTCTTCAACGAGTTACCAGTGTTTTTTCCCAGCTCATGTGTTATATTGAAATTTAGATTATACATGTAATGATTTAAATAACTAATAATTGTCACGGTGTTATCTGTGACAGTGACCCAAGGGAAACCTAGAAGGGAGAGAGGAGAGAAAAAGAAACTGCGTCAGTGGCCACACGGCCGCCCGAGCAGAGCCGCGCTCCAGGGGGGAGGGGGAAAACAGCGGGAAGAGATTGGTCTACAAGAAGACAACAGCACGATCTGAGAAGGAACAGTAACTTTACTAAATATAATAAAATTGAACAACTGAGAGAGAGACAAAATTTCCAAACCAAAAGCCGTGAGCTTACATTAAGGAGGAACTGCAGGGGAAGAACACGTGCTGAACCTCCATGGCGCCCAGGCAGAGCGCCGCCCAGGCAGAGCGCCGCCCGGCATCCAGTGCGGAGCTCCGCCCCTCTGCTGCTCCCACAGCATTAACTCCTTCACTGCTGCATGATGCTCTGATGTGGAATACTGACATCAAACCACAACACCTGCTTAAATGAATTTTGCATACAATTTCATAGTAACGTTTTTTTGGTTTTTTTTTTTGTAAAATACATATTCTACAATTTTTCCTATTTTTCTGAAACACTACCCCACCCTTATTCAAATTCTTCTTTGAGACTCATTAAAAGTGTTCACACCATAAGAGCTGTATTATGCTTCTTTCAGAATATCATAAGAAAAATGAGACATGGAGAGAAAACTTTTCCTTTCTCTTCTTGAAAGCCTTGATAGGGTTTGTGTGCTACCATGCACAACAGAAGTTCATTTGGTAGTCATTTTCCCTTGAAAAATCATCTCAGTTCTGATAGATAGTAGGTAATGAGGCAAGGTGTTCAAGGTTAGACTCCAGATACACAAACACTTTCTAATTTGGTGTCAAGCTAGGCCATTATTAAGGGACGTTCTTTTTAAAATCTTTCAAATGTTTAAAATATTTGAAATCCCAGTATGGGTCCTTGGTAGGCAAGCTTCTACTGTTCAAATGTCATAGCCAACTTCTGGCATATTTTGATTATCTCAATAGAAAAACTCCATTTCAAATGAAAATCCTTCATGACTTTAAATATAACTTTTAAAAATCAAAGTTAAAGTCTGTTGCTGAATATTGCATTACTGCTCCAGTTATTCCAGAGATTTTAGCAGATCAGGCCTCAAGGCTGTCAATACCTTTACCTTTCACAGATTTAAATATCTTTAAAAGATGCTGAAGAACATTAGAAATGCTGTAAGTGTTCCACTATAATAAGATATTGCAATATATACCACTGTTTGGTGAAATTCTTTGGCTGATTAATCTTTTCTGAAACAGACTAGGATAAAATTTTAAATTGCAGCCACTAACTGTGTTTTGAAGTTAATGCTGGAAACAGAGATTTCTATTTAAAAGTGCTGCTTTATACAGGTTCATGAAAATCTTTCACCTGGATTTTTATTCGTTCCCTAAAGATTTATCTTCTGCTCTGCTACTGTTCCAGTTTTCCCTCAGTAAAATCTCTGAATCATAGCAGAAACTTCTGAATTCCACCATTTTCCTACCTGGAATTCTGCAAGGCCTTTGACACGGTCCCACACAACATTGTTCTCTCTAAATTGAAGAGGTGTAGATTTGAAGAATGGACTGTTTGATGGATTAGGAATTGGCTGGCTAAACACAGCCAAAGGGTTGTGATTAATGGTTCTCTGTGTCAGGGTGGAGGCCGGTCATGAGCAGTGTCCCTCAGGGGTCGGTCTTGGGGCCAGTGCTCTTCAATATCTTCATCAATGACATAAATGATGGCATTGAATGCACCCTCAGCAAGTTTGCAGATACCAAGCTGAGTGGTGCAGTCGATACATTGGAAGGAAGGGAAGCTGGACAGGCTGGAGAAGTGGGCCCATGAAAACCTAATGAGGTTCAATAAGGCCAAGTGCAGGGTGCTGCACTTGGGTCGGAGCAACCCCAGGTATTTATAAGAACTGGGGGAAGAGTTTGTTCCTATGTTTTGTTCCTTTCGCTACAAATATTTGTATAGTTATTACTGCAAGTTTTCTATGAACTAGGAATATTAAATTCATTTATAGGAAAAAACACCTCCATGACTGATTATGATATGTGAAAGATGGTATACGTATCTGAATCTGATGCATAAAAGGATGTATTTATTTAAATAGTACAAATAATAATTATGATTTAAATAAGTATAGTCTAGAATTAAATTTAAAGACTTTTTTTAAGATAAAATTGTGATAACCAATTTTTTAGAAATGTTTTTAATTCAGTGATATTTTTTGTAAGATCATGTCTAAGTATATTTTTTCAACTTCTTACTTCAGTAGTCATATCTGTGGGCTTGTGGAACAAATCTATGGGGATTAATAGATGAAAGGCATGCTGTATGCTTACGCTGCAATTCTAAGGCATATTCATTTAACATTAGAGATTATATGTAGCACCTTGGTATTTCAGTTGGTCAAAGGAAAATATATTGCTACAGCTCAATGTTTTTTAAAAACACTTTTTTCAAGAAAACTTCCAAAATCTGAAGTTTTCTTCAGAGAGGGAAATAAAAAACTCTGAGATAATTCATCTCATAAAAAGAAAATTATTCCCTTCCTATTTCCTGTAATACTCTCAATGAAATTTTCCGTAGATATTAAATCTGCCTCTCCATTCAGCAATTAATATTTAGGCACATCATCTTCAGATTCAAAACACATACTCTAATTGAAGACAGTTCTTACTCAAGTGAGGTACCTAAGAACAGTTTTTATAAGTGTTTTACACACTGGAAAAAATTTGCTTTGTTTTACCCAGAGTACTTGGTGAGCTCAGTTTTGGCACATCTTAGAGCTGGATTTTTGTCTGTCTGTTAAAGTTAGTCTTTTTAGATATGGGAAATTTTCATTGACATCCTGGAGAAATTAGCCCTAAACATTCATTTTGGTTCTACTTCCAGAATGGCCTTGGAAAAAAGCCCTTTAATCTACCTTCTTTGATGATCCACCAAATACCCATTCAGTGAAGCGCTGAGTGTCTCATCTTTTTATAGACAGGCTGCTACTAAATGTGCATGATAAGGAGAAATTTCTTCTCTCCTTGTCAGCCTTTATCATTTTTCTTGCTCCTTGTGTATCCACTTGCATTGTACTCAAATAGCTAATTTTCACAAATTCCAGGTAAGAGCACTGGATCAATAAATCCACAAAATAGCAGTCTACTCTGCTATCTGAGTACAGCAGCAAGAGATAAATTCATTCTAGCAGATTCTTCAGGTAACATGATTGACTTCAACTGACTCTAATGTATTTTTTCAAAGCTACAGGAAGGATATTAGAGTACATATAGCAGGTTCACAAAGAGCAGCTTTCCAGTTGCTTTTAGATAAAAGGAGTATTTTTAACTCAGGAAACAAAAAAGTTGTTCCTTTCAAAAATGAAGATTCTCTGTAGGTTCTGTTAAATTAGCTTAACAAAGAGGACAACACCATGAATAAAGTATTTATACTTCATCACAGTCCAAAAATAATAATAACTAAAAAAATTTTTACTAGTTTACTCATCTTTACAAATTATTCAAAGTAAAGAAGTATTTAAACAATGAATGAAAAACAGAAGACTGTAAATTCAGCATCAGTCAAGTTGTGATGAGCTTCATTCCAATAGTAGAACTTATTTACTGAATTATATATGTATTAGACTAATTACATAAATATTGACTTTGCTTTACTTTTTCAGTTTCCGTGTAATTACAATGTCAATATTTGTTGTATGTAATAACACTGACTTTGGACTTGTTAATTTTGATTGATATTGTTATATAAGAAAGTCTAAAAGTATGAATAGCAAATATAAGGACCTGATAAAGCTTCCAAATCTAGATGTGTCTCCAAGACTTTTGTTTTTTGATTGCTTAACAAGGTACAGGAAATATATTTTTTATGATTATGCCCTTGTTCCATATAAAGCTCTCTACTGAGATGGACAGTATTCTATCCTGGTCCAAAAAAGTAAAACTCTTCAGCCCAGAAGTCAGTAAGAAAATTCCTATTTGAAGTTAGGCAAATTGCACCAAAACTGAGGTTTGTATATATCAACAAACATAGTTTGCTGTGTTCTTTACATCACGTTAATTTGGGATACAGATAGAAGCAATTTCATGTGAAATTATTTTATTTTCCCTTTAGATCCAAGAAAGATGTAAGTAGTGTATTTCAGTCTGAAAATGTTTGTTGAGATATATATGCACAATAAAATCTTTGTTCATAGCTGGCAGACCTTTGAATTATTTTCAATGATGAATAGTCATACTCTTTACTGTATCTTTTTAATTTGGCACTAACATGACAATCAGAAGCCAGTGACAGTACATGTGCTGAGGATATACACACTTTTTCTAGCTGCAACATGTTGCCAGAATTGACAAAGACATGCATCATCCTGTATTTTCTTATTTGTCTCAGCAGGGATGCCAGACAAGACAAACCTCAGCGATGTAAAGCAAATCCATCAAACCATCAATGCCAGCACTTTACACACAACTGGAGCAGGCTGTACAACAATAGTGGATTATATGACATTTATGCCAACTAGTTTGGTAAACTATTTCTCAGTCTTTGGTAACCGTTTTGATCTGTCTCGTTATATGTGTCTTATTGTCATTTCTTTATTCTCACTCACAATCCTGGAATAAAAGATTAGTAATATGTTTGACAGCTTCTGTAATATCAGCTTATCTGATCTTAGGCCTGAATATTAACAAAGTTGTTTGTATAATATTTTTCCTAAGTTTTTAACACCTGTATTATCATGCACAATCTTGTTTTCTTAACAATATTTTATGTAAAAGATAAGTATGAAAATATTTCTCTTAAAAGCAAATTTACAAAAAGATCACAGAATCACAGATACACAAAACTGTGGAAGGGAGGCATGATGATAGTCTGGAGAAAACTCTAGAGTTTTTTTTAGAGATTCTACTCAGAGCAGAATCCAGTTGGTACTTAAATGACTGAAAATGGAGACTTTGCAGCACTTCTGGGGCATCCTTTTCCATTACTTGAACCATCATAGGAAACATGTTTTCTGTTCATTTTATATTTAAATACCTATTATTACCTATTATTACCTATTGTTACCTATTGCATTTCAGCCTTGTCTGTTGCCTCTTGTCCTGTCACTAGGGACTCTGAACTCTGTGCTTTTTTCTCCGTACCTCCCTTTCAAGTGTTTATACGTACTGATAAGATCACCCTGATGTTTCTCTTCCTTGAACAGTACAAACTGCTTGAACAGTCCTGGCTCCCTAAGTCTTTCTTTGTAAGAAAAATTTTTCTATCTTTTAAAAATCTTAATGACTTCGCAGAACTCACTCCAGTACATCCGTGCCTCTCCTTCCATGGGAAGATCTGGATACAGCACTGCAAAAGTAGACTCTTCAGGGCTCCAGAAATCACCTCCTTTGTCCTGCTAGCGATGCTTTCCATAATTCAGTGTAGGAGGCTTTTGGTTGGTTTTGCTTCCATGTCACATTTTTATGCCCCGTTCAACTTGTTATCCCAGGTCCTTCTTCATGAAGCTGCTTTCCAGCCAGTCAGCATCAGCATACACAGTTACATGAGTTATTCATCCCAAGATGGAGGAGTAGCATTTCCTTTTACTGAACTTCATTAAGTTTTTATCTGAAGATTTCTCCATCCTGACAAGATTCTTTTAAATGGCAATAACTATTTGTTATATCAGCCACTCAAAAATAAAATAGATATTAATCACTACATATGCATGAAAACATATAATTGCATTTTATCTGGAGATAACAGAAAGGCTTGGATTCAATTTTGTGTTAAAATATCCCAATCTGTATGCCTACATAATAAAGAAGGCACTAAGAAAGGTATTAAAAAGTGTCTGGTCAATTCCACCTGACATTTCCTCAAACATCCAAAACATCCTTGTGAGACCGACATATATGATACATGATTTATGTGAAATTCCAGAGGCTCCTTTAAAAGGAAGCCGTCTGGTTTGGCAGCTGGTGGCTAAGTGGAAAAGTCTTGAGTATCCCAAATCCCAAGTAGACTTAGACAATTATGTGTGGGTCAGTGAAGCATACATCAGATGTCCATCAGTAACATCGGGAGCTGAGATACCCACCTGACATGGTGATAAATGCAAATCTGAACCATAACATGAATTCCCCCTCATATTCTTACACTTCATAAACAGATAAAAATGTTCCACAGTGCTAATAGTACATTATATATTACTATTAAACAATTTGATTATCCTGCCATGGCTAAGTCCTATGTCATTCTTACTAGAAAGTATTCAAGAATATTTTGCTTTTATTTCTCCTTTATAGTCCTCTATAAAACTAAAGCCAAAAGAAAACAATACAAAAAATGTACAGTATTATATGTACTTACAGTGAATGTAAAACTCTCCCTAGACAGAAATACATATATATATATATATTATATAAGAGAAATATAAAGGCCTATATGTAAATAAATATTTTTATTTTCAAATGCATGTATTAGTCATTAGTGCACAAAGTGTAACATACAGGTAAACAAAAATAATATTCAGAAGTGCAAGTGAACGTCCATGCCCAGATATTAAACATCATTAATAAGCATGTTTTACATGCTTTACTTAAAGATTTTCATATGCATGTTTTGTAAATAAGTCCTTCAGTTTCACTTGTACTGCATTCTTAGCATACACTGAATCTATGATACTGGTAATTTAAGGGAAGAAGATATGATTTCATACTTTTCCCCTCTCATACCATCCCAAATCAGCAATCTGTCTAGGTCTGCATTTTTATTTTTATTTTTTAAACAGTGATGAGTACCAATCCCCTCAAGGGAAATGGAATAAAACTTTGAATAGGATATTCATAACTAGAGACAAAATTCTAATACCTGTTACTCAGAATTAGATTTACATTCCAAAGGACTTTGTTTCCATTCCTCACTTTATTGTCTCGTACAAGTACTTACTGATGGCATCAGATGTTCATACATTACAGTTTATTCTACAGCAGCTTAAAAGCACAAGCCTCATTTTCAAATAATGATATCAAGTAGATCCTAAGGCTTCATCACACATTAGTTATTGCTCTTTATTACTTCTCCGTTTGTTCACAGATAGTTTGCCTTATTTCCTACAGTGCATTCATTCAAAATAATTGCTAAAATTCCTTCTGGAGTGGAAAACTATGTCTCTCCTGTCTCTCTATATCTCTTCATATAGATTCTGGGACTACTGAGGTAAATCTGAAATTCCCTAAATGACTGCATTGTCCTAACTCCCCTCTTATTCCATTCACCTCTAAGTACCACCACACATTCTATATCATTGCCTATATTGTTCATCCAGGCTCCATCACATTTCTTTCATTATACTTAACATGTCATGAAGAACTTGCCTCACAGGAAACCAAGGCTCTTTGTTGGTGTTTCTCAAGATTACCTTGGAAGGGAGACAACTCTGCAAGAATCCATCAGAGCATGGCTGTAGCTCCAAGCTTGGCAGCTATAAAACAAACACATAAATGGGCAAACAATGAAAGAAATACCTGAAACATTGTCTGCATTAAAGCCTACTATAAAAGGAAGAATAGTCATTGGTAAGCAATGAGAAGAAAAATGAGAAGTATAACAGGGAAAGCAAGGTATGAAAATAACAATAATAAAAAAAACCCACATAGATTGGACAGTATGACAATAAAGGATTAAAAGGATCTCTACAAAATAGCAGACAGTATGCAGTATGGATGTAAGCCAGTCTTTCTTGGTGTGCAAAGCTCACACAAGCAGCACAGGGCAGCATTTCTCAGGCAATGACCTGTGTCTAGGTTGCTCTGAGTGCTTTCGTTTGTTTCCTCTCAGCCATTTTAATAGTCTAAAACTTCTCTGTATCTCAGAAAACTTTTGTCAAATAAGATTATTGGGGTTGCACTGAAAAATTTTTATATATGACAATGTTGTAAAAATATCAGTTTTACTTAACATATTTAATCACTCAGCATTCATATGACATTCTTATTAAAATTGTAATAAATATCACTAATAAAGTTGTGCATCTGGTTTCAGTACACCAAAAAATAGCATTGAACACTAGGTGAGAGACTCATAAAGGATAATTTCTTTGGGGAAAGTGCAGTTATTTGAAAAAAAACAACAAAATGCCAGTAGAATATAAGTATAATTAGAAAAATACATCATTTCAAAAATCCCTGATATTTTTATTTAGTAAGATGGAGATATTTTTCATGAGTGTTCCATTTTTAAAGAAGAAATTCTTTATATGTACATATATATATAAATGTATCTTGGACCTGATTAAAAAAAATGTAATTAAGTACAGTTTTTCTCATAACCAATGACCTCGCAATTGAAATAAACATTTTAATATGACATCTTTCTTGAGTGTGGTTGGTGAAAGAGAATAAAAAGCATTTATTTCCTTAGGAAAAACAAAAATCACTGTTCCTTCAATGGCTAGTGAAAGATGAGCACGTAACAGGATGGAGAGAGAGAGATAGACATACACTGTTAATTTTTCTACATCTGTAATTTTGTTTCTTCAGATAACATTCACATTCAGATTACAGAAAGTTTTAGATTTACTTGCCTAAGATCTCAGATAAGACTTAATACTTTCATAGTTCACCTTCATATTTTCATATAATATTTACATCATCCTAGAAATACCAATTAAAATAAATGGTGATGTTAATTCTACTTATGCTTTTTAAAGCTAAGTTCTAATCTGAAAGAATTGTGTAAATGAACATCTTATTCAGCAAATTATGCCTTTTTCTGTGTGTTCTGACTCATAACTGATCATAATAGGAGAAATATGAAAAAAAAAAACAACCTTATTTGTGACCACATTAAGCTAAAAAGATTAAATGTTCCCAAGGAAAAAAAAAGAAAAAAGATTCTGCCCCTGGAAAGCTCAGCAAGTTGTTAATAACATTCTATCTTCCATATCTAGCTTACTGGTGATGTACAAACAAGAATTCTAGCTTGACTTCCTGATACACACAAAGCCTGCATGTAGGGTTGTTGGAAATTTTATCATTTACTCTATTTTGTAACTTGCAGATGTGAAATTCTAGACAAAATATTCCTGGCACCCCATGAAGCACTTTTATCAGCTCACAATGAAGAACATGCAGAGCTTCTGTTGTTGGGAGGACTTGATCAATTTATCTTATCACCCCTTGCAATGCACAGGTCTGTGCTAAGATCACCTGCTGTGCATGCCTAATTTAAGGTTCACAGCTGTTTCTCTCCAAGTCTGTCAAGCAGTCTAAGTCAATTGTTAGTCTTGAATGGAAGTCACACAGAAGTTTTTCTCATTGTCAGTTTCTGAATTTCCAGTTTCTCTTAGTGCCACAGTCTCCCATTCGTGCTGTTGAAGAGTTTACAGGACTGTGTAGTGAAACAGGTCAGAGTACTAATGACTCAAAGGATCTTCTTGGAACACTTCACCTTGCATATTGACGGCCAATCAAACCTAAGTCTGATCTTTGTAATATATATTCCACATATGAGTGCCTATAACAGATCAATTTCTAGTCAGTCGGCTGTAACATACTGACCAAAATATGCATTAATATATTTTAGCCTGAGTCACTTCTCTTTCTTTGTCCCTTGTAGATATATCTGTAGGGAATAAAATATTCTTTCCTGTTTACTTGCTATTTCCTTTACCCATACAATATAGGCAACTCCTTTGTACTGGCTGTTGAAAATATTTTTCATGTTTGTTGACATTCCTGTTTTCTGGCAGTAGTGTTTCTAAAATAATAATCTTTAATGTTTATTATTTCTCAAAAGATCAAAAGTTTAATCACATAAAACAATATATGTGATACCTAATCACTGACAAAAGTAAAGGGCAACATGATCCTTAGGAATAAATGTTGCTTGTCATGTATTTGTACTGTCAGAGCATCAGTAGATCTGCTAAGTAGTGCTTGTGCCAAGTTCTTCTTTTATATATTTGTGTAAGTATAGAATTCCGTAAATATAACTGCAAGCATAGCTTGGCTTTGTACCACCTGTGTGCAAAACTGAACCAGTGCATTTAATACAATAATATTGTTTTTAGAAGGGCATCACAACATTACAGGTAATAGCAAAATGTATTTCTCTATTTTAAAATGGTTAAAAGAACAGTGTGACAAAAAAAAATTCAATTTAGCAAAAAAAAATATTAAATATCGAAGTTAAAATTTTAACATTTTTATAATCTAAGTAACAAATATAAGAGGAAACTACATGTGCTCAGATATGTAAGTAAACTTACACGCTAACAATCAGTTAAAAGAGGTATTTTGAAATATTGTCTTACTGTCTTTGATTTCAGCCTTTCACCATGAAAATTCTGCTATCCTTTAGACATAGAACAGCTGCTGACAATGAAACATCTGTGAGAAATATTGAGGTATACTTTTGATAGTCAAAAATTTTCCTACACTGTACCACATTAGTTATAACGCTCTGTGAATAAAAACCACAAGAGATCACCGTTATGAAAGATTGCCTGTGACAGTAAGTATCCATGCAATTTCGAATCCTGTAAAACATCCCTTGATTAAAATAATATAAAATTTCTTTAGTCCTACCTTTCTCTCTAGGCAGATGGGAAAACTAATTGATTTGAACTCATGTATCTAGAACCTAATGTCTCACTACCTGACTATCTTCTGCACTCCAGATTAGTGCAGCTGTTAAAACACAGGTGCTTATTTTTACTTTCAATGGCTTGTTTACATACAAAGAGGAAATGAATCACATATATAAAGCAAAGAATTTACTGTAAATATAATTAATATTTTAGCAATCCAATAATCATTATTAATCAAGATTTAATTATTACAGAAAAGAGCATAATTGCCTAGTTACTTTTATACAGAAAGAATGTAAATAAGTGTACTATGATAAATATGATATATACATTTTTTTTCTAATTTTGTGTTCACCCTTCCACTCTTCATTTAGTTCTTAAAATTAGTAGTTTCAGATTGCTGAAGAGAATGTGATGAGGTTGTCCCAGAAAGGAAAATGCTGATGTTGATGGTTTATTATTTCTTACCTCCATATCTTTTTAATGTTTGCTAAAATATTTGTGTACCTTTACTCTTCCTCTATCGTGTGTGATTCATGCTTACATACGAATTTACTGTTTATGGTTAGATACAACCTACTGGTTCTCTTTTTTACCTTTTTTCTTTTTTTCTTTTTATCCAATTTTTATTCTGTTTCTATAACTGGTCACAGGTGAGCAGTTTATAGCCCTGGGGTCTCCAGGACAATCCTCATGCCCTGTCTTTTATTATCCTGCTCCTGTTCTCCTCTATTTCACATCCTGTATCTATGGTTCTCAAGTCTTCTGCTCCTGTACTACATCTGGATATCTCTCCATTGTATCATTGTGTTAAAATCATAAATATTCTACATATACAGCTTGTTACTGCTGTCTGTATGAAACAGCCATTGTCTCATATGAGGATAAATGAAAATAAAGTAAATTTGGTGTAGCCACCTGGACAATTAGGAAAAAAAGATGCCACCACAGATAAACCAACCAAAACAAAACTGCAGGCAGATCAAGAAGAGTTTGAGCAAGTCTGATGTGCTTTGATCTAGAGGCCTTGGAAACTCAATACAAGTCTGACGGATGCTTTCCAGCAATATTGTGCTCCAACAGTATGCTGTTACACTGGGATCCTCTGGGATGCCCACTCCTTCCTGGTGCTGCATAGAGGCAGGGACTTTCTCAGACCTATTATGCATTATTTCTGACAGCTCCCAGAAGATGTCCTAGGGCACCCCAAAAGGCAAAAGAAGATTGTGTCCAGCTGAACTGAGTCCTCATGATCAATGGAACACCTTAAAGAATTGATTTCTTTCATACTGAGAAAGGTATCTTTGGCCATGTATGTCTGTCCTGGTAATTAACAGAGTAGTTGAAGACTATCTAACATTTAACATACGTTGTTGAAAGAGGTAAATATAACTTTTATCATAGGATTTGATTCAGCTAATTCACTCAAACTATTATTTCTTGCAGAAAACTACCTTCTAAAGCATTTAACTCTTTGCCTTAACTTACCAGGGAATTTGATTACTTACTGGTCTTCTACACCACCAGAAATTCAGGCCAAGTCTGGATTCTACTTCTTAAGAGTTTTGAAATTGGATTCACAAAATATCATACCACAGCTTGAATCTAGATTATTATCCACTTATGTATGGATAAAAGAAATATGCCACTTTATCTAACTTGATTTAAATCAATAATTAGAATCTGAAAAGCATATGCAAATGTATGTTTCTGCAATACAAGCTAACACGAAAGGTTCAGAAATTGCCAGAAAAAGGAGAAACTAGGGATACAGTTAAAATCACTAGCAATTGCAGTGTGTATTTAGATCTTCCAGACAAGAAGTCTGCAGAAATATGAAATGTTATCGTGATTACTATTAATATTCTAAAGTCATTTTCATTTTTCACTTTTACCCTTAGGATCCTTTGAAACAGGAATAAACAAACTCTGATAGATTGTCCAGTTGTTTTTGCTCCATTGATGTATGGTAAGAAATGTTTACCTTTCTGTGTATTTCACACATAGTACAACTGCATCTGAATATACCTCACAGGAAGCTGCAGATACAAAAGACCATACTTCTTGAGAAGACTTGAATATAATTTCTGCTCAGGTCCTCTTATCCTCCCCACTTCAAAAAAAGCTTATTCTGTTAACAATTTTCTTTTTTTTTTTGTTTTTTGTTTTTTTAATAACTAAGAGAACATTCGCTGGAATCGTTTGATGACAACTTCTTTCTCTCTTCTTTCCTTAGTTTTTTTATTGGGTTGAAAATACAAGTATTTCTTTAAGTTACTGTTGAATCTTTTTTGATTTACTGATTATTTTTCTAGGCAAATCAGTTTTACTGTGTACTTGGTGATCTTATTCTGAAGAGGAAAAAGATTCCTCCTTAGAGGATGTGAGACACAGTCACTCTGTTTGCAAATGCTTGGGAAAATAAGGAGCTGTTTACACAGTACTAAAGAGGTGAGAATTGACAAGTCTAATCAACCTGTAAACCACCTCTTTCAGAGGCAGTGATTTGTTCTTTTGCTTCATGGTTGGACTTTGCTAATAGCAACAGCTGAAGCACTAAGTTGATCAATAAACTTTGAATAAAACAGAAGTGGATAGAGATAGTAATGGCTGCCTTCCTTAGCTGCCATGCATGACTTTGCAGGTGTACTTGTCTTTCAAATATTTCTGAGGTTTGATGAACCATCAGTTTATTTATGCTTCATTTTTATCTTGACCTTGTTTAAGGCCTACCTAAGTGAACTCTTTTATGTAACATTGTTTTCTACCAGACAGATAATGCTCACTGAGCACATACAGTGCAATTGAATTTTCCACTCTTGTGGGTGAATTTTTAACCGCACTTGCCTACATATGTGGTAAAAAAGTAATAGAAATTAAACCTAGTCTTTGTTACTTTGAATCTGTTTCTATCAGAAGAGTTAAATATCACTATAAGCCACATAAAGTGCTGAAAACATTTCCCACTGTTTCACTTGAGTTTAATTCTCACCTGTTTCCTAAGTATCCATCTCTACTAGTTTGGGATATTGATGAACATCTTTTGGTTTTGATGACCAGCTGTTGATGTACAAATCACAGTTTGGCATTCACTCAAATACTTTCTGATATGATTTTCTTAAATGTTTTCTCTCCTTCCTGCCGTGATGGACCCCACACACACAGTTAACCTCTGGTATTTATTGTGTGAATAGTAATGCTTTTCAGACACTCCATGCAGGACAACAGGAGTTAACAATGCTGACAACCTTATCAATGAAAAGCAAAAGAAAGAGTTCCAGATTTTTTTAATTCTCTTTTGCACCAAAATTTTTAAAAGTAAGGTAAAGATAAGAAAATTTTGGTTTAATCTCCAAAACCTTTTCAAATTTTTGAGTAATTCTGAGAAGAAATATGTCTCCCTCAGTAACAAATTTGTACAAAGCATTTGTGGCAAAAAATTAAAATCACATAAAACTGACCTTATTCTGTATTTCTAGAAAATAACAGGAATTTCAGATCATATTATTGGAGAGATTTATAATCTCGTGAACTTATTTGCTCATATAATATTCATTTCTGTTTCAAATTGAGATAGATTGTGTTAAGGAAATAAAACTTACCAAATTTTGTGGCTGACCAAGGAAATGCAGATGAAAATTGCTCCTGAGATTTTCTGTTCAGTCTTCCATTAATTAATATACAATTACCCTCAGTGCTTTTTAAATCCCCACCCATAGGGAGTTGTGCTGCCTCCCTGGTGCCCAGGTCAGGGACATCACCAAAAAACTTGCAAGTCTGGTTTGATCCTCTGATTATTATCAATTACTGTTGGTTCAGACAGGCAGTGATGAAATCACTCAGGAAAGCCTGTGAACTATCAAAAGGGATTTCAGGGGTTTAGGGAGGTTGGTTAAGGGAGTGAAGGTACAAGTGGTGTTTTCCTTTCTGCCTTCTGGGGTGGTGAGGGATACAGAGCTCCCTGGGAAAACTCAGGCTATGAATAAGCGACTGAAAGGCTGGTGTCACCAGAGGAACTTAGGTTCTTGGGGCAGTTTACTCAGTGCCTGGCCTGATGGCTGTGGGCAGGTCTCACCTGTCTCCAAGGGGAAAGCGAATTTAGGTCAGGAGCTGGCAGAGGTCTCTCATTTAGAGAGCTTTAAATTAGGTTTGAAGGGGAAGGGGAGAAAATATTGCTCAATAGGGTGGAGCAAGAAGTTCAGAGTTGTCAACTAGATCTGATGGGGGAAGAGGGTGGAGGTCAAAAGGACAGAGAATGTTTTGGGGACATTGTTGTTGTAGGAGATTGCAGGGAAATTGTCCTGTAGGATCTTGTGAGGACTCCCCAATGGAGTCATCACTGCAAATTCCCCACCTGAAGTCTTCTTGCATCCCTTTAGAGACACCTGCACCTGCTGATTCCCTAAAGTGTCTGTATACTAATGCACAACAGCATGGGAATTAAACAGGAAGAGTTAGAGGTCTGCATGCAGTCACAAGGCTGTGATCTCATAGCAATCACAGAGACGTGGTGGGACAGCTCACATGACTGGAATGCTGTCATGGATGGCTATGTGCTTTTTAGGAAAGAGGATGGCGAGGCAGGGTGGCAGAGTTTCTCTTTATGTAAGAGAGCAGCTAGAATGTATCAAACTTCACCTGAGGGAGGGTAATGTGGAGAGCTTGTGGGTCAGAATTAAGGGTCAGGTTAGTGTGGGGGACACTGTTGTGGGGAGGAGGAAGTTGATGAGGCCTTCTACAAGCAGCTGGAAGTAGCCTCATGATACAAGATGCTGGTTCTTATGGGGGACTTCAGTTATCTGAATATTTGTTGGGAAAGCAACATTGCCAGGCACGCGTGACATATCCTGCAATGTGTTGAAGATAACCTTCTGATGTGGGTGGTGGAGGAGACAATGAGGAGTGGGGAGTTACTGGACCTTCTTCTTATTGATAAGAATGGGCTTGTTAAGGAAGTAAAGGTTGGGAGCAGATTGGGATGTAGCGATCACAAGACAGTGGAGTTCAAGATCTTGAGTGGAAGAAGCAAACCAAAAAGAAGGATTGCTACGCTGGACTTCAGGAGAGCCGACTTTGATCTCTTCCAGGACATTCTTGGAGCTATCCTATGGGCTAGGGTGTTAATAGGCAAGGGGGACTGTGAGAGCTGGTCAGCATTTAAACAGCACTTGTTCCAAGCTCAGGATCAGTGCGTCCCTGTGCACAGTGAGAGAGTGGGTGGTATGTTTCCATAATGGTAAGAATTATGTGAAAGGTAAGCCACATTCTAGACAGCCATGTGCAGCTATAACGCCACAAAACTGAGAGTATCTTGATCAGCTTGTCTGCATGAATCATCTTATGGTAGTGACTATGAAAAGGAAGACTTTGTAGCTGAGAATTTATTCTATCAAATAGTAGTATTTTTCTCTTTGTATCTGTTGTAGTTTCTGTGGAAAGAAATAAGACATAGTTTTAGAGCAAGCTATGTATTTTGCATCTCTTATAATCGTCAATTTTAGCTTTTTTTTCCAATCTGACTGTTAATATTCAGTGAAGATCTGTTTCTTTGTTCGTTTGCTCATGTCCTGCTAAAAGGAAATCCTATTATCGTTCTATATAGACTACTCTTACAACTATTTATGCCAAAAAGTCATTAATATGAAGGAAAGTAAGTCAAAACGTCAGCTAAAAGATATTGGTATGCAAAATTCAGCTTTGGCTGCCAGACATACTTTTCAGCTGGCATCTCTTTATAAATTATACAGACTTCAATTCTGAAATTAAAAGAATCCTCTAAATTCATAGAACTGTATGTTTCCTTAGGAAATTTCCTGATGAAACTAATGAGAGAAACAATAAACTTCAACCCTTACTTAATGCTTTTGAGATAGATCTGAATATGTTTAAGGAAGTAATTCTGAGTTTACTATTTGAAATAGTGAATGTCTGCATTCCGTGAATTAAAAAGTTCCTCTGTCTTGCATTAACAACAGCTTTTCACTCCAAGTTGCACCATCCATTTTGAAATTTCTGAATCACTTAAGATGAAAGCCACAAGATATTTTATTACTCATAAGTAATAAAAAAACAATAATGAAATGTAAGTCAGCCCTGGCAGGAAAATCTCATAAGGCTGAGGAATTCCAATGAATACAGACTTTTCAGTTTCAGAAGGAAAATAACGTTTCTATTTTTTCCTGTTAAGTGTCAAGGTAGGTTACACTCTCTATCATACATATTTTTGTAGGTAATCATGTTGATATTTCTTTTTATATACATCATCATCTTCATTATAGTGCTCTTTTCTCCTTTCCTTCTACATTCACTTATGAAGTTGATAACATATAAACTATCTGGGACCATAAAATCCTGAAGGATTAGTTTATCACAGTGGTTGGTTAAGTCAAGGATTGATAATGCACCTATGAAATGTTTTAGTTTGAGCTTGTATAGTTTTAGCCAAATTACTAACACTAATTGCTTTATTCATTGGCTTTTTTCCAGAGTCCTTTGAAGAACAGTGCAGTTTTAGGCAACTAGTATATCAGATGATAGACAACTTCAGCAAAGAGGCTGAGGTTTGAGTGAGCAGAAGATGAACTGCACCAATCTCTGTAACTGATTCTTCCAAAATAGTGTTCAAGATGATAGTTTGACAGGGCAACATCAGGATGACTGCAATGCTGCAGTGAACGTTGTTTGTTCAGTGGCTAGATAAAAGATGTTAGATTCTTGCACTGTCACTCTGAGAGATTTCAGAAACACAAAAATGGCTTATATAAAAGACCCATAAAGTTATCAAATATTAAAGCAAAATTTAGTCTACATTTCATGGAGGTTAGCAATTATCATTTCTCAAACACTGCTAGTTGATTTAAATAAAATGTTCTTAAGAATTTGTGATATATAGCACATTGTGTTGAAATAGCTTTACATCAAAACTTGACACTGGCTTTTCAGCAAATTATATCTTAGCTGCATGATATATGTGCATAGAATGTCTCTCAGACTGTGAGGTTAAAAAAAAAAAAAACCTCTTGCTTGCTGACCTACCTCTGCCCTTTATTTTCTACTATTCAGGCTCTATCTCATTTATTCAAAAAGCTTTAAAGCAGTGGGTCTCTGAATGAAATTGAATAATTCAATTTGCCAAATTCAAATATTCCATGTAAATGTTGTTCCATTTTTTTTGCTTTTTTATATAGTAAGTACGAGATTTTTATTTCTATTTATATTAGCATGACACAAACAGTTTGAAGTAGGAAATATTAATACAGTACAGTGTAAACAATGACCAATTTCTTGTGCAAAGAACCTCTAACAGATAAAAATTCCTTAAAGGATCTTATCTCTTCCAAAATAAAATATTATCAGCAGTTCACTCTCATGGTATATTGGCATATAACCCAGCCTTAGACAATTAAAATAGTTTAGCAGTAGCACCAGGAGGCTATGAAAAATGTTGCAGTAGATTTTTTTTTCCAAAGATTGAAAAAGGTTGTATCACTTCACAGCACCTCCCATAAGCACCTGTTATTTTAAGAAACCATGAAGTTAAATAAACATTATGTAATGAATCTGGGATTTTATTTAACTGATCAATTCTTTAGACACAATTATATAACATTTATGGAAGTCATTTCTGAAAGAAAAGATTATTAGTAGTCAACATGGATTCACCAAGGAAATATTGTACAAGACCAACTTGGTAGCCTCCTATAATGAGGCAGATGAGGGGAGAGCACTGAACATTACATACCTTGACTTCAGCAAGGATTTTGCCACTATCTCCCAAAACATCCTCAAAGGTAAGCTTAAGAAATGTGGGATTGGTCAGTGGAAAATTGAGAAATGATAGAGTTTAGGGGATTGAAGTCAACTGTACAGTTTAGCTGGAAGCCTTGTGCTAGAGACGTTCCCCATTGGTTGGTATTACGTCTGATCTTATTTAACATCTTCATCAATGACCTGGATGGAAGGATAAAGTGCACCCTCAGCAAGTTTGCTGATATAGCTAGGAGGAATGGCTGACACACCTGAACGCTGTGCTGCAATTCAGTGAGACCTGAACAGGCTGCAGAGTTGGGCAGAAAGGAACCAGATGAGGTTTAATAAGAGCAAATGTAGAATCTTGCACATAGAGAGGAATAACCACATGCACTGGTACAGGCTGGGGGATGAGCTGCTGGAGGGGAGCTCTGAGGAGAGGGAGTTGGGTGTCCTGGTGGATGACAGGATGGCCATGAGCCAGCAGTGTGGCCTGGTGGCCAAGAAGGCCAATGGGATTCTGAGGTGCACTAAAAAGAGTGTGGCCAGCAGGTTGAGGGAGGTGATCCTCTCCCTCTCTTCTGCCCTGGTGAGGCCACATTTAAAGTACTATATCCAGTTCTGGGCTCCTCCATTTGAGAGAGAAAGAACTACTGGAGAGTCCAATAGAGGGCTACAAAGATAATTCGGAGCCGGAATCATCTCTCTTATGAGGAAAGGCTGAAAGACCTGGGACTATTCAGCCTGGAAAAGAGTGAGAGAGGATCTTACTGATGCTTACATACATGAGAGCTACTCCAAAAATAATGCCTCTTATTTTATCATGTTGGCCCACAACATTGGAGGTGGGTGTTGGTGTTTCATAGCTGAGAATTTGTTCTACTGTATAGTATTATTGTGCTCTCTGTAGCTGTTCTAGTTTTCATGGAACTAATTAGAAGGTATTACTTTCAGAGCAACCTATATATCTAAAGGGCAAGTGTCAAGTTTATGAGGTCAGGCTTTTTTCAGTGGTGCCCAGTGACAGGGCAAGGGGCAGTGGGCACAAACTAGTGCACAGAAAGACCTATCTGAACCTGAAAAAAGTGTTCTTTACTTCAGAGGTTCCAGAGCACTTGAATAAAATTCTCATGGAGATTGTGGAGTCTCCATGTCTGGAGATACTCAAAACCATATAGATATAGTCTGGAGATACTCAAAACCAGCTGGATGCTTTCCTAGGAAATCTGCCCTAAAGAACCTGCTTTAGTAGGGGAATTGGACTAGGGGATTGCTAGAGGTCCCTTCCAACCCCTTAAATTCTGTAATTCTTCAATATTCAGTGGTCCCTACTCCTGGGAACACTGAAAATGTTATTTACATCTATCTGATGGAGATCATATTTAAATTTGAAGCTTATGTACTCAGTACTCAGGATTTATCTCACAGCTCCTGATCCATTTCATAGAATAGAATCCTAGAATTCTTAGAGTTGGAAGGGACATTTCAAGGTCACCTAGTCCAACACCCCTGCAATGTATAGGGACATTCACAGATGAATCAGGGTGCTCAGAGCCTGGTTCAAGCTGAACTTGAATGTTTCCAAGGATGGGTCATACACTACCAGTCTGCTCCACCTTCACTATAAAAAACTTTTTTCTTATATCCACTCTAAATCTGCTCTCTTTTAGTTTGAACAATTTCCTATTTCCTATCACAACATCCTGAAGAGCCTGTCCCCTTCCTTCTTATAGACCCTCTAAAGATACTGAAATGTTGCTATCAGGTCACCTCAGTGCCTCAGAGAGGTGTTCCATCCCTTCGATCATTTATGTATCCCTTCTCTGGATGATCTCCAACAGATATATATCTCTCCTGTATCGAGAACTCCATTTCTGGACACAGTATTGCAGGTGAGATCTCACAAGCACAGAGTAGAGAGAGGGTCAAGATCACCTCCCTCAACCTGCTGGCCATGCTATTTTTGGTGCAGCCCAGGATACTTTCTGGGCTGCGAGGCCACATTGCTGGCTGGCTCATGTCCAACTTGCCATCCACCAGTACCCCCAAGTCCTTTTTGTCAGGGCTGTGCTCAATCCTTTCATCCCCCAGGTTGTATTGATCATGGGGGTTACCATTACTAATGTGCAAGATCTTGCCCTTACCTTTGTTGAACCTCATGATGTTCTCCTGTGCTCACTGCTTGAGCCTGTCTAAGTACTTCTGTATGGCATTCGATCCCTCGTGTGATTCCACTATGCCACACAGCTTGGTGCCATCCACAAACCTGCAGAGGGTGCACATAAACCTCATACTTATATTGTAGTAATTTGTTAAAGTAAAACTTTGAGTGTATATTTAGGATTCTTTCTAGCTTTACATTCTAAATTACATTTATGCTAGGACATCATGAATGAATACTCATTTGACATATTCTCAATCCCAGCTGCAATTAAAAGCTATAGACAAAACACTCTTTTTCTAGATGTTATTATAACTACACGTTCTTAAATGCACAGAGTACAGCCTAGCTAATTTTATCAGCAGTGAAGCAGAAGTATAGACTGAAAATATTCATAGTTAGAAGTAAGAAATATCAACCTAACTGATAGCTGAAGGCTTTTTTGTGATTTTTTTTCCCTGAAAGAGGCAAAAATACCTTGGCCAAAATTTAAGTTAATAAGACTCTTAATTTTTGGTTCTCAGGAAAGAAAATAAATTTCATCTTCTAGCAAAACTCATTCTCAAATAATTATTTCAGAAATAATAACAATAAAATTATGGGATGGGGAAAAAAGTAAGTCAGTTAGTACTTTTAATTCTTCTGGCTAATCTTCAGACAAATAGAGGAAATGGACAAAAAAGAAAAAAGTTATGTACCTCCAGCTCCACATAGCAGGAGATTTCTAGGAACCAGAACATGTCATTCTGTAACAGACTAATATTTTATACCATTGCCTCAGTTTGCTGATGAACATGTCCGAACATGTCCAAGCTAGTCCTGGGCAAGGGTTGTGAAATCCTTTGTCTAAGGGACAAGCAGATGGGCATGTCCTGAGGCAACGAAAGAGACATATGCTGCAGCTGAGTGGCCGCTGTACACTCTTTTGTGTGGTACTCATCTCTGTGGGGAGATAGCCATCTCAGAATATGCTTGCCTGGCACTCTAGCATGGGATTTGCCACATAGGCAAGAGAAATGGAGGATAAAAGAGGGATCAACCACCATGAGATTGGTTGGGTGTTCTTCAATTGGAAACCTCATGAGCTGATCCCTGCTGCTGAACTCCCTCCTGGGCCTGCTGCCTGAGACATGCTGCTTTCTCCTGGACCTCGCCGCTCCTTCGAGGTGTTCTACCATCTGAATCCTCCTGAGCTGATCACTGTTCGCTGCTTCTCCGGTGCTGACTGACGCTGTTCCTGGACTTTTCCCTCGCTGCTTCTTCTGTGCTGACCCGGTGCCGCTTCTCCAGGACAGCTGCTTGCTGCTCAGGGCTGCCCGTCGCTGCTGCTGTTCTCCCCGCTTCTGCCGCCCCTGCTCTTCTGCCTCGGACCGTCGGAGCCGCTTGCAACCGGACCGCCCCTGGGATCCTGGCTGCTGACTTTCCCTGCATTGTACAAACCCTTGCTTCTTTCCTATCTTTCCTATCGCTTGCCTTCCCTTCCCCATCACCCTTATTGGTAACAGTGTCTGCTTTCCCCTTCCCCATCTCCCTGGTCAAAATTGGTAATAAACTGGTCGGACCAACATTTGAACTGTTGCTTCTTAATCTCACGCCGGGTATATACATAATCTAAGAACCTCGTCTCCCTCCTTCATACTGGAGTGTGACCCATACAGGCAAATCACTAAGACTATATTTAGAAGAGCTACGCATAAATTAAGGCATTTTCCTAATATGTTTTCTACAGTTGCCAATTCTAAATTTAAAAGATGCAGTCTTAATGGAACAGGAAATTTCTAGTGAATGTAAGATACTGTCAGTGGTTTGTGGGCCAGTTTGGCCCGGCTCCATGACTAATGGGGTGGGGGACACAGAGACCCACACCCTGGGAAAGGGGAATGGGGAAAAGGGAAAGTGGAGGGAGATAGGCCTAAAAACAAAGCAGCAGCAATGATCTGAGAACTAATTTACTAAATAAGATATCGAAATGCAAAATAATGTATTGAATAAAGCTTTGAGAAATCAATTGAAAAACAAAAAATCAGTGTTCTCCACAGTTCTTCTCCAAACATATATATATATATATATATAACTTTTAAATATATAAATATATATATAGTATATTTAAAATATATACCCAGAGTGTGGGTCCATGGGTCTCCTGCCCCTTTAGTCACGAAACTGGGTCAAACCAGGCCATAAACCATCGACAAGTGTATTAGCTTAAAGAAATCTACCATGGTATACCTTATATTTTGAAACTTTTTAAAGGAACCCTGAAATTCTGAAAGACCATGCTGTGAATGTAACATAAGTTGTGTTTGAAGACAGAAGAGGTGGAAGTCATTTCACCTCAGCTCAGTCTTTTGAAAGAATAATATTTGGTTCAGGCCTGTCATCCATACACTCTCTTAATCAGCTTATTATAGTCTTCTGTGACAGGAAAAATGAATCAGTCTCTGGAGATGTATATCTTCCTCAATTTTCTGTATAGACAGCCTCTATGACTAAATTACATTAGGTACCTAACTTTTTAGTTAGCCAATAACAAGACTCATCCCCAACTCAGATGTCCAGCAGGAGAGAAAGATTTAAGACTGCCTTAATCATCTCTTCAACTAAAGAAATTCTAAATACATGTATAATTATGAAAACCTTAATTAAAAGGAAAATATTATTATGTAAGGAAATTAAATTGATGTTAAGTATCTGAACTTATGCACTTATATTTGACAGCAAAGCTAAAATTTAAAAGTTAAAATTTTAGTTAACATTTTCTTAGAAATCAGAACAAACCATTATCTTGCCTTGCATCTGACAACTAACATTACTAAATCGGTTTGGCAGGATCACACATAAATTTATCATTCTGCTATTAGATATAAATTTCAAAAACAACTAAGTCATTTCCAAGAAATGTTGATGGGGAGAGTCTAGACCTGAAAGGAAAGGCTGGTGCATTTTAGATCTTTCCTAATGAAAGTAATGAACAAAGCAATAACATCAAATGGATTAAATATTACATTAGCAGCCTATTTCCAAAGGTTTGATGAGCCTCTTGCTTGATTCATTTGGTATTTAAAACTGACATGTAAGACTGAATAGAAGTTTGAAGATCTGAACAACTCCAATTTTGTATAACAAAACAAACCCAAAAGCAAAAATGTTCCTAAAGAAAACAAACCCAAAGCCAAAATTTTGCCCAGGTGGTCAAGAAGAACATGGTATTCTGGCTTGTATAAGAAATAGGCTGCCAGCAAGAACAGGGAGGTGATTGTCCCCCTGTACTCAGCTCTGGTGAGGCTGAACCTTAAGTGCTGTGTTTAGTTTTGGACCACTTACTGTAAATAATACAAGGCCCTAGAACATGTCCTGAGAAGGGCAACAAATCTGGTGAGGGATCTGGAGCACAAGTTTTATGGAGAATGGCTGAGGGAACTGGGATCAGTTAGTCTGAAGAAGAGGAGGCTCAGGGGAGACCTTATTGTTCTCTACAGCTACCTGAAGGGAGGTTGCAGTAAGGTGGAAGTCAGCCTCTTTTCCTGTGTAACTAGCAATAGGAGAAGAGGGAACTTAGTCCCCAGAGGTGTTCAAGAAATATTTAAATGTACTAATAGACATGGTTTGTTAGGGAAATTGATGGTACGTGGAAGGTTGGACTAGATGAAATTGGAGGTATTTCCAATCTTGGTGATTTTATGATTCTGTAGTTCTTTGAATACTATAAAAAAAAAAAAAAAACATTACAACCGCTGTTACTGCCAACAAAACAGCAATAAGAAAAGGCTTTAGTTGGTAAAGCTCTGCTTTAAGGCAAGATTATAGAGTAATGCTCCCTCAGGAAATGACTCAATTTCACAGATGTATTATACAAAGGCTAATGATTCTGTTGCCAGTATTGAAAACACTATTTTCCAGTGGCAAAACTAACAGTAAGTTTATATTACCACTAATTTTCTGGCTATTTTTCTTCATTCATCACCTCATATATTCCAACAGTTTTGCTTCTAGGTAAATATCAATTGATATGGAAAGAAAACATTTAAATGTGTCATAATTCTAATCACATTTGTAACAGAACTATTAATATTTCATGTTCATTTCTCATATATCAAAGAGATGAGATAAGCATCTCTAAAATACAGAGTCAAAGAAATCTTGTTTTGTTTGCTTGGTTTTGGAAATGATCAGTAAAGAGGATTAAGATCTTCCAGCAGCTTCTACTACCTTGAGAGAAAAAAAGATCTATTTACTTGCCAACTTATGAACACAATAGTATTCCTGAAAATAATGCTATACAACTATATTTTAGTAATGCTCAAGGGGTAAATAAAAACTATTTTTTGGACCATGTTTTATTGACTGTTATACTTACTGATGGAGAAACTCTCCTATAAGGAATGTAAAAGTTAATGGCAGGAATTTTCAACTGTATGGAACAATTATTTTACCGTGACAGAATAGAACTGAACAAAATGAGGCCTTGAATTTATTTACATTAGCTTTTTTTTTTTTTAATCTCAAAGATATTATCTCTGAAAACAGTCAAGATCTGCTGTTCTGTCAAATGTGAAGGTATAAGTTTTTATCAAAATATCTTGTTTAAAGTCTAAATTTAGAAAAATATATTCACCAAGGAGTACTTGGGAATGCGTTTTCTTCTTTAACATAAGAGTTGTCATATCTCCAGGGAAATTTTCTCTGCAATAAGTATTAACAATTGTTGACAAATGAAAGAGAGGTGTGGCGATAGGAAGAGAAAGAAAAAAGAGAGGGAAGGAAAAGGAAAAAGAAGAGAAGTATGAGAAAGAGAAGGAAAGAGAGAGTGAAAACAGGAAAGGGGAGAGGCGGGAGGAAGACAAAGCAAGGGAAGGCAAGATGCAATAAAAAGGAAGACATTTCATTTCTTTTCTCTCAATCACCTATTTCAGAACTATTAATTTTGTTGTTCATATAAATGTCCAGCCTATGGACAATAAATTCCACTGGTTGATACTACATTCAATTTATGTGTACATATATATATATTCTTGAATTTAGTGATAATTTTACACGCAACAACAGTTTTTTTCTTCTTTGAAAAGAAGAAAAGAAAACCTCTAGTTTATTTTTCCTGCTACCTTCATAGGCAGGATCAATCTCCTAGTGAGCATAAGCTTGCATCTTTCAAGTACTTCCCCCATTGCTTGGTTAATGTTACATGTTAAGTAACATGGCATTGAGAGAAAAGGTCATAATAAAGAAAGGCATTTAAGTAAAACAAAATAATGTTTAGTGGTTGTAGAGATAGGGTAAAACTTTATTTAATATTTTTGAGAATTCATTTAGCACACATATTAAAGCTCATCTTAAATCTTGAAAAAAAGCTAATGATTAAATTCTATAGTTATCTCATGAAAGAGAAGCACAGCGCTTTGCTAGAAGTCACTGAAATAAAACCATTTATGTCTGGATGATAGAAAACGTTAGTAGGCAAACAAACAAACAAACAAAAACCTATCTTCAGTTTTGTTTTGTTTTGTTTTTTTTTCAGGTAAAACAAACTGCATTAAGGTCCCTAGTACTTTAAATAATACATTTTGCCTATTTCTCATTTCCTTCAATAACAAAGCTTTAAAAAAATTTGCATATCCTTATGTTTGGATTTCCTGAAATACTCTGATAAAAGCAAGCTATGTTAGGTAGCATGACAAATCTTATAAATGCCCTCCATTTCTTGTGACAAAAATGTCTACAGATTCCTCTAAACAGCGGGCTAAATGGAGATCACTGGTTTGATTGAAAGCATACTTGGGCAAAAGGGACCACCTGGAAATGCATCACAAGTGACACTACTGAAAAATACTGCTGAAAGCATTTCTTTCCCCTGGGTGGCATAAATTTTTCTACTTGTGCTGGTCAGCTCACTTCAGTACATTTATCTACAGAACTGTGCTTCTTGGAAGAGCCAAACTGCCATATGGCATAATAAAGATCTTGCTTAATAAATCCAGCTAAGGAAATATTTCTTCAAGTGGTTTGTTTGTTTGTTGTTTTGTTTGTTTTGTTTGATAGTGCAGTTTCCTGGTTGTGCAAAAATCTGGGTCTGATCATGAGGACAGTGTACATTTTACAGAGTTACTACTTCTCTATTACTTGCAACATTGACTTTCAGAGGCAGGAACTATATTTTTCTGCTGATACATGTCTGTCTTTATGAGATTCTAAACAAATTAAATGTAAAACAAAAGGTGATATTGGCAAGCAAAGGTGGTATGTAGTGCTTGTTTATTTTTCTTCCTTTTTGTTGTTTTTGTTTTCTTTTCCCTTCTCTTTGAAGTGTAATTCCAAAGGAAAATTTGCATTCTGATTACAAAGCCAAAAATTAAATGCAAGTAGCAAATAAAAAAGAGAAGGATTATTGCTCCCCATATCCATTAAGTCTTACATCAAAAAATAAACAGGTACCATAGCTAGGATTTCTAGGACAGCTACCCTTTTATATAAAAGCTGAAAAATCCATTTCTTTAATAAAACTTCCAATTTGTCATATATTGAGATGATGTGTGTGCACCTATTTTATAAATACTGTCTTCTAGTGCAGTCAAATATTATCCATCATATGTGTAAAAATTATAGCACAATAGATCTATTGTAAGCACTTTTGTTGCTACAACAACTGAATGGTGCAGTTGAAACACTGGAGGGAAGGGAAGCCATCCAGAAGGATCTGGACAGGCTGAAGAAGTGGGCCAGTGTGAGCCTAATGAGGTTCAACAAGGCTAAGTGCACTTTGGCTGGGGCATTCCCAGGTATTTACACAGACTGGGGGAAGAACTGCTGCAGAGCAGCCCTGCAGAGAAGGACTAGGGGGTCCTGGTGGACAAGAAGCTGGACATGAGTCAGCAGTGCACACCTGCAGCCTGGAGGGCCAGATATATCGTGGGCTGCATTAAAAAAGGGGTGGTCAACAGAGAGGGGGAGGTAATTGTCCCACTCTACTCAGCTATTGCAAGACCCCATCTGGAGTACTCTATCCACGCCTGGAGCCCCCAGAACAAAAAAGACACAGAGCTCTTGGAACAGGTCCAGACGAGGGCCACTAAGATGATCAGAGGGCTGGAGCACCTCTCCTATGAGGAGAGGTTGAGGGAACAGCACTTGTCTAGCTTGGAGAAGAGAAGGCTTTGGGGGGTCCTCACTGTGGCTTTCCAATACTTTAAGGGAGGGGGATAACATTGGTTCATTACTTGACGAGAACAGTCATGTTATAAACAGGAACAAAATGCAAAGACCTTTAATGCCTTCTTTGCCTTTGTCTTCAAAACCAACAATGGGCTCTGGGATCCCATGTGTCCCAAGTTGGAGGACTTTGACTGATAAATCCAAACATGTGCAGGTTTTGCTACTTTGTCTGGATGCATGTAAGTCCATGGCATCCAATAGAATTAATTCTAGGGTACTCAGAGAGCTGGTTAATGTCATTGTGAAACCTCTCTCAATTATTTTTTAATGGTCTTGGGAATTTGTAGAGTTCCCAGAAGACTGGAAGCTGGCAGACATTGTTCCAGTTTTCAAGAAGGGCAAGAAAGAAGACCCTTGTAATTACAGGCCTGTCAGTAATCTGTATCCAGTTTATAAATAAATCATTGAAGAGAACTGATCCTAAAATTAATGTCAGGGAGAACCCCACTAGTGAATTATCACCAACCTCATGTAAACACATTAACCATATCCCTTTGAGTCCAACCCATCAACGGATTTTTCAACCACTGTATTGTGTACTTGTTAGCTATAAACTGGACATTTTATCCTGGAGATTCCTGTGAGAGTCAATACTGAAATATTTGCTAAAATCCAAAAAGATCATATCTACTGGCTTCCATTTATCTAGATAGGTAATCTCATCACAAAAGGACATGTAGACATTTCTGAGGATATTTCTCAATTTACACAAATGCAAAAATCTCTAGGTGTTTGTTTGTTTTCTCTTTTTTGTCTGCAAATCTTCCTTACTGAAACTCTTAGAACTTGGTGACATCATCTGCTGTGCTTGACACTTATTTATGTATGTACCATTTGTTTCTGATAACTATCCACCTATTCTACATGTCTATATCCCAATTATCCCAACCATCCACCTGTCCCTCACGCAGTTCTGCTAATCTTCAAAGTAAAAACAAAACATGAAATATTTTTTTGTTAGAATCTTCTTGTCTAAAATATAACATCCAGCACTTGATTTTTGCTTTATTTCTTTTTTAATACTTGTATTATTTGGTTATTTTTCTTTTCATTTCCTTACTTCTTCAGTGCGGTAATATGTAATCTGTTCTCCCCCTGTCCCCACTGGTAGTGAGACTTACTGAGTGTCTCAAGTTCATGTGGAACAGTGCTACTCTAATACTGCCTGCCTATACAAGCTATCCATATCTTCACCTTCCCACTGTTTCCTGCATTTCAGTTAAACATGCAGTGAGTCAGATGAACATGTTGATCCTGCTGGAAATTTATCACAAAAAAAAAACCCAAAAACATTTATTTTCAGTCTCAGAACCACTTCTCAGACAGAAACTGCTTTCAAGAGCACCACTTCAGATGAAGAAATGCACAGAACTCCTTCATTTGAAGTGGTTGCATCTTGAAAGATCTGCCTAAGGTTAAGAAGGCCCTATTGAGGGTCCTGAACAGGCTGGATGGATGGGCTGAGATCAATGGGATGAAGTTCTACCTACCAGTATCAGATCCTGTACTTTGGTCACAATAACTTCATGCAACGCTACAGGCTTGGGGCAGTGATTGAAAAGCTGTGTGGAAGAGAAGGTTCTGGGGGTATTGGTCAACACTTTGCTGAACGTGAGCCAGCAGCATGTCCAGCTGGCCAAGAAGTCCAATGGCATCCTGGCTTGTATAAGAAATAGTGTAGTCAGGAGGACTAGAGAGTCTTTCTTGGCAGGGCTGTGCTCTGTATACAAGCAGAGCTAACACAAATGACTCCTGGTTTCAGCTTTCAACATTTCTGTACAGCTGGGCACTGTCTAAAGAAAGGATTGCTTCTTGAGCAGGAATAAGAAGCTAGATCTGCATATGAATGAACCTTTACACTCAGTGACAGAAGATTCTTAAGAGAACAACAATGAATGTAACAACAAGTTAGGCAATAAATAATGCAGTTTAGAAGAAAATTTTCAAAGCAGCAATGATTTAATCCAGAAAATCTTTCTGACTTACTACTTACATGATAAGTTCGTGGTCATGATAAGTTCACTTACCTACTTCCAGAAAGAATTGTATAATTGCAGATAAAAAAGCCAAGCTTCCCTCTGTAATCAGCACTGGTGAGGCTGTACATCAAATGCTGTGTTTTGGGCCCCACAGTACAAGAAATACATCAAGGCCTTAGATCACATTCAGTGAAGGGCACTGAAGGTGGTGAGGTGTCTGAAGCACAATTCTTATGAGGAGCAACTGAAGGAACTGAGATTGTTTAGTCTGGAGAAGAGGTATTTCAGAGTGGCCTTATCACTGTCTACAATTTCCTGAATGGAGGTGTTACAGTTGGCGGTTGTTTGGCAAGGCTCTGATGGAAAATGGGAGAACATCATTTTCATAGATCCCTCTGTTAGTGTCCAAATTCTTGAGGTCAGAGCTTTCCCATTTAGGTTCTTCTTACGGGCCAAAGGCGACCTACGAAGGAGAAGCAGCCGTTGCTGATGAGGCCTCCAGCTCTCAACCTGGATAACCTTAACATTAACTCCTAGGAAAGGGCAACAGGAAGTTCTTGTGAAGTGGGGATTGGCCTCTTCTCCCAGGCAATCACAATAGGATGAGAGGGAATGGCTGCAAGTTGTACCAAAGGAAGTTCAGTTTAGGTGCTGGGAAAAATTTCTTCTCCAAAATAGTGGTACTGCATTAGAACAGGTTGCCCAGAGAAGTAGTGGAGGTTACTGTCTCTGGAGATGTTTACAGAAAGGGTGGATGTAATACTCATGAACATGGTTTAGTGGGAAATAATGGCGGTAGGTAAATGGTTGGACTAGGTGATCCTAGATGTATATTCCAATCTCAATAATTCTATGATTCTATAATTCTATGATATATTTCTACCTGTATGATATCTAACAGGCAGTTACCTGCTTAGTGTATAGAATCTTAGGTCTTTATGTAAATTAACACCTTAGTAAAACCTATAATCTTAATTATCAGGCCTGTAGAGACTTTTATATTATTAATTGAGTAACAAAGACTCAAGCACTTCATGCTATATTTGACATCTTTCACTTATTATTCCTTGTATCAGTTCTCTACTAGAATATGATGCAATTGTCTTTTAGTTCCTACAAAAACTGAAAGAGGAAACCAATGTGTCACAGTTAAATTTCTCAGTGATGCTGTAGCTATTTTTTGTCTTTTCATCAGTGTCTTTCTTTGGAGTTCAGACATACTGCCACCAAAATTATTTTCCATTTTATCACTCAGAATTTGGTTTCTATCTTCTTCAATTTGGTCTCTGTCTCCCTTAATTTAGTTTAACAGTCACCCTCCTTAAATCTTTTTATTACTCCATCTCTCTTTTTCTTTTTTCCTTTCTATTAACAGGCCACATAATCCACTATGCACTTTCTGTTTAACATCCCTCTGTGATTGCAAGAGCAAGCTGATAATCATCTGCTGTATGACCTTCTTTGTCAAATTGCTCCCTCAACCTCACTTACACCATGAGAACTGTGCTCACTGCTAAGTACGGTTAATAGTTTATATTGTCCATTACTTGCATTCACTGCAATGAATGTACCTTAATGAAGGATACAGCAGCATTGTAATAAAACATTTTTTGCATTTCTTGGCATTTTCCATGGTCACTGACATCAGCACTTTTTGTTCCCCAGTGATTTCACTACTTTAATGGTCTTTGAATTGAGACTGTATATTGATCTTTCATGAACAGACACTTTGTCTTTTGTATATGACATGCAGTCTCCATGTGCTTTTAAACACTTGGAATGTCACCAACATAATAGGGTTATGTCATCTTAATATAAGAGAAGGGAAAGGAATGATTCTCTCCATATTTTGAATGAAACTCAAAGAAATGTCTGAGCTTATAGAGGCCTACAAAAGTCTTAGAATATGGAAACATTTTTTTTTGTGATTAGTAAGAATGATTAATGATAAAATTTAAGATCAGACAATATAACAACAGCCATCATAGAACAGTTTCTGTTATAGTTAAGCATCTTCTTGATGCTTACCTCTGTAAGTAACTTCATCTTTTCAGCTGCTCATAGAATTTATAGGTTTTTTTGTTGATATTATTGATTACTGATATTACTGTAAGTGCTGATGTTTGTTACTTTAACACACAAAAAAGAGAGGTATTCATCAAAAGAAGCATGAAAGGTGAAAGAATAGCAATTTAGGGAAAATATTCATAAATATCCAGTAAATAAATAATTAAATTCTTAATTTAATCATCATAATCATGACTTCTAGCTATAATAATACAATGCTCATATCATCAAGAAATGCCTACAAAATACAGAAAATTTGGATCTGGTGTTTATTCCTGGCATATGCTCATCCATTTTTAATATTTATAAACTGCTTTCAGTGTATTGGGGAATTTTTTTTTTAATATTGCAGTTTTACTTGTTCTTTAATATACATAAAAAAAGGCTTAGACTGATTAACCTTCCTTCCTAGAAACTTTTCTTAGTAGTATGAGTGATTTTATATGTTATCTGAGTACATTTTAAAATCCTGAAGTATACTATACTTAACTTTAGAATACTTTAAGATAAGGTTTAAGCATTAGTTTAAAGGCAGTTTGTTGTTCATTTACAACAGTACAAAGTCGTTGAAAATGAGTGTAAAATTTCTTGTACAATATGTGGCATATGAACAATCTCAAGTGAATATCATTGTCTGTCCAGGGCACTTGCTGTTTCATTGTCCACTTTATTTTCCATTATTTTTGAGCATTACAGTGGAACAGCTTTCCCAACAAGAGACCTAGTTAACACTTTATGAGACAGATTTTCAGAACTCCTTTTGAGCTTTGCTAAATTGAATATGTGAAAATAAAGTTGTAATTTTTAAGAGCAGTGCAGCATTTTGCTACTCTGATTTGGAGAATGAAATCACATGGTACTGTCCTGGGAATAGTGATTTTACTCACTGTGAAGTGCACGACTATTATTCAGTTTGATTGATTAAGGAAAGTATTCACTAAATTAAGATTAAGCAAAGTCACCACCTAATGTCATCACTAAATGTAATCAGGTTCATGACATCTAGCTCATCTAAATTAATCTTATATACTTTTCCATTTTTTAATAAACAGTAGATTGATTCTAGTAATTATTAAGTAGTAAGCGGAGAGTAAATAATCACGGAATCACAGAGTTGTAGAGATTGGAAGGGACCTCTACAGATCATCTAGTCCAACCCCCTGCCAAAGCAGCTCCCTAGCCCAGGTTGCACAGGTAGGCGTCCAGGAGGGTCTGAAATGTCTCCAGAGAAGGAGACTCCACCACCTCTCTGTGCAGCTGTGCCACTGCTCCCTCACTGCACTGTGAAGAAGTTCTCATGCAAATATTTGCAGAATGTCCTATGCTTCAGTTTATGGTCATTTCCCCTTGTTCTATTGCCATGTACCACTGAAAAGTGTCTGCCTTGTCCCTTTGTCTCCTGCACCTTAGATATTTATAGATGTGGATCAGATCCCTTCTGAGTCTTCTTTTTTCAAAGCTGAACAGACCCAGGTCTCCCAGCCTTTCCTTATGAGTGTGATGCTCCAGGGTCTTTATCATCTTTGTAGCTCCTTGCTTGACTCTTTCCAGGAGATGCCTGGCTTTTTCATAATGGGGATTCCAGGACTGAACACAGTACTCCAGGTGAGGTCTCACCAGGGTTGAGTATAGGGGAAAGATCACCTTCCCTGACCTGCTGACTACACTCTTTTGAATACACCCTGGGATCCCATTGGCCTTCCTGGCCACCAGGCCATACTGCTGGCTCATGGCCAACCTGTCATCCACCAGGACCCCAGGTGGTTCCTCTCCTCAGAGCTTCTCTCCAGCAGGTTAATCCTCCAGTTAATCCAGTTAATCCTCCCTATGTGCAAGACTCTACACTTGCTCTTGTTAGACCTCATCTGGTTCCTCTCTGCCCAAATCTGCAGCCTGTTCAGGTCTCACTGAATTGCAGCACAGCCTTCAGGCATGTCAGCCATTCCTCCTAGCTATGTATCATCAGCAAACTTGCTCAGAGTGGGCACAATCCCCTCATCAAGGTCATTAATGAAGGTATTGAGCAAGACTGGCCCCTGCACGGACTATACAGGAACACCACTAAATACAGGCCTCCAACTGGAGTCTGCACTGCTGATTACAATCCTCTGAGCTCTGCCAGTCAGCCAGTTCTCAACCCGCCTCACCATCCGCTCACCTATTCCACATTCCCTCAACATTTTTCAAAGAGAAGGATGCTGTGGGAGACACTGTCAAATGCTTTGCTGAAATCCAGGTAGACTACATTCACTGCTCTCTCCACATCTACCAGTGATGACATCATAAAAGGCTACCAGGTTGGTTGAGCATGGCCTCCCCCTGGTGAACCTGTGCTGACTACTTCTAGTAACCTCTTCCAATTGCCTGGAGACGGCATCCAGAACAAGCTTTTCCATCATCTTTCCAGGGACAGAGGTGAGGCTGACTGGAATAATAAACATAAATAACTTAATAAATAATACATAATTCAATAATTGACAGGATATGTGAGGAAAAAAATAAAATAATAAAAAACAACTTTTAAAACTTGCAAGTGACAAGGAAGGAAGAACACATTTCAACTGATTTGATGTGAAGTGTGCTGGTATTATATAAACTAGATATACTTTCTGCTAAACAGTTCAGTCACTTCTGGAACAAGATGAAATATATTTATTGTCAGACCAATGAAGTGAGAAATATCCTTTAGTGTCTGGCTATTTGTAAATAACTCTATTCCATTGTTTCATTAGCAAAACATCAAGCATCTTAACACATCAAGTGATTTATTTTGGGATGTGAATGGTGAATTTCTGTGTTCCTTTTTGAGATTACTGAAACCAGAGCAGATGAACTAATAAATTTCCTTTTTACAAAATTTTATTTTCTATGTTCTCAAGAGAAGAAATCTGACAAAGGAAACCAGAAATCTGGTGACTCAAGGCAGTGAAAAGACTGTTCAGTTATGAGCCCAGAGCATAGAAATGATCTGGATATACCAAAATGAGTCCAATGAAGGGCTACCAAAGGCACTGGAGCATCTCAACTATAAGTGGCTGAGAGCTGGGACTATTAAGCCTGGATAAGAGGAAACTTGGGAGAGATCCTATCAACATGTTGCTGAAGAGAAGATGCAAAGAATATTTAGCCAGGCATTTTTTAGAGGTGCCTAATGCCAGGACAAGAGACAGTGAGCACAAACTGGAACATAAGAGGTTCTGTCTAAACATCAGAAAGTACTTCTGTGCAGTGTGTGTGACAAAGTATTGCCCAGGGAAGTGATGGATTCTTCCTCCTTGGAGATCTTCAAAAGCCATCTGGACATGGTTGTGAGCAACCTGCTCCATGTGGCCCTGGTTGAGCAGAGGAGTTCGACCAGATGACCTCTAGAGGTTCCTTACAACCTATACCATCTGTGATTCACCAGAACAAAAACCAATTTGTTCTAAGATCTATAATGTTCTATCTTTCACACTAACAAGAAAGTCAGATTTTAACTTACAGTATTTAAAACAAGATCACAGTGTGACAATGCCAATGAAACTACCTCATCTGTGTTGCAACTGCACATTCACTTTCTGAACTGTATTTAAAATTCTAGTTCTAATTGGAAAGAGTAGAACGTAAATAAAATGTTATCACATGTGTTGACTCTGTCCCCTGCTATACGCAAAAGAGAAAATGAGTCATTCTGTTAAAAGCTTAAAATTGAACTGAACCAGATTGTGATCAGAGCTCCTTTTTGAATAAAGAAAACATTTCTATATGACAGTGTGAGATTTGATCCCAGGCTGTCATTTACCCATGGAAATAGCAGTAATTGTACCACTGGATTATGCAATTTTTACTTTTCTGTCTCAGAAACTGATACTACTACTCATTACAGGGAGGCAAGAATGCAACCTTATTTCTTCTTGCAATTCTTAAGAGTTCATCATGGTTATTCAGGAAGTACAAATACTCAGCCAGTGTTTTTTAGTTATTTTTAGCATTTTAAGAGAGATTACAGCAGTCAATTTATCAGACTAATGGTAAAGCAACCATAGAACTGAGTTTCAATGAAGAGAAATATATTTTCATAACAGAGCTTGAAGCAGTAAAAAACAGATTGGGACACACCCTGAATAATAGTCATAATAAATTAAATTACCAAATGATCAAAAAGATTCTGTGGATAGTTTGTTGCTGTTGCAGTTATTCTATATTAAAATATATATTATATATATATATTATATAATGTGTATATTCTATATATTATAATATGTTCTATTCTTTTACATTACATTATATTAAATTTCTATATCAAAATGACTTTGACAGGTGAAAAAAACATTCTAATTATGGTGAAATGTGTAGATGTTTTTCCCCAGTGCTGAAATAAACATCTTTGTAAATATGATGCTCACTAATTCATTATTTTTCTTGCAAATATGACCAAAAAGGATCAAGAAATAATGGACAATTTCTATTCATTTATTCCATACCATTTACTATGTCTAATGCAGTTCAATCAATCCATGGTGAAATTAGGAATGAAAAATTTATGAATACAAAACAAAATCCAGCTCCAGAAAGCAACTTATTCTCACTGACTATCTTGGTCCTGTTCCCAAGGTTGCTATATGTTTTATAGTAAATAGTCATTGAATACAAAACAGTTGTAACTCAGTAGACCAAGCCTCCATCTGCCACACATGTTCAACCTAAGCATATTTCTTCAAATACTGTGAAGATCTACTAATTGAAGATGAGGATTTGGGGATTTTTTGTGGGACATTTGATTGGACTTCATTCATTAATTCCAATTCTAAATTTCTGCATTTCACTTTAAATGTCCTAATGAGTAATACATTTTCTAGGACTCCCTTCTTATTCAGCTGAGTTATTCAGCTGTTGAAGTATATATTTCCATGTAAATAAAGAGGATCAAATGGTGGCCCACAGGCAGTTTTAATTTTAATCATCAATTTTTTTGTTGTCCTTTGTTCCTTATTTATGTTATAAATGTAGATCTTGTTTATTTGTCCACCATGTTATTTATTGTCCACCATATTATTTAGTGTTTGGTAACCCTGCTCATGGCAGGGGATTGGAACTAGAGGATCTCTAATGTCCCTTCCAATCAAAAACTTTTTATAATCCTACGATTATTAATTCTCTCATTGGTTGGGAATGACACGAATATTCTAGTCCTCAGCTATTGCAGACAATATTCTGTCATGGTGGTTTAAGAGGAAACTTCATAAATCGGCTATTTCTTCAGCAAAATAAAGGAAAAAGTACTCAGTGAAACAGAGACATCAAATGAACATGGAGGATGAAAAAAAAAAAGGAAAGGATTTTGACCATATAAAGTGGCTTAAAATAAAAATACCTGAGAGGTACTTGATGTTCACCATCATTATAAGCACACATAATGTTTATGAAAACATTTTTGAATAAATATTTAATATGGTCTATGAAGGATATAAGGAAAGGAGAACTTATTTATTTTCCCCTTCTTGGTTTGGAACATTAAGGGAAGAGTTTCAACATTTTCACCATGAGCAGGATGTGGATTTTGCAGGGAAAAACATAGAAAAAGGCCAGGACACAAATTTAAAGGCCAGAGGTGTATCTGGTACAAAGTTCAAAGGACATTAGCTAGTCCAGAAAAGGACAATCTAATTTACTCCTACTCAAAGGAATTTGAAATCTGGGAAGAAGAATGCACAGTACTCTATTCCAGGCAGACAGCAAAGCTAAAAGCTGAAATCTGTAAACATAAGGCCTACATTACAAAAATTGCTTGCTGATTGGTTAAGAAAACTTGCATGTCAACATACATTATGTTACTTTGTTGTGATATAAACACTACTTTCTGCCAAAATAAGCCAGTAATTGTGACCCATGTTTCTTTTTAGATTTTATTTTTCATCGCAGAATGTCCTTTAGTACATCTTTCTGTTAAGAGGAAAATAAATATGAAATTTAAATAAATAATAATGAAAAAAACAGCTCTATATAATCTATGCTGAAATAATTCTACAAAAAAAAAATGCCAAAAATGTACATTACCCAGAGTATTTTTTAAAGATTGCTGATATTTTCATAGTTAACACTTCCTTTATTCAATGTGAATACATAATATATACTGGATTATTATCGTTTTCTTGGTCTTTTAACATGATATGACAATTGTTAGAGTTTTCATTAGAGGACTTCCTCATCAGGTTTATCGTTCAGAATTTGCTACTGCAACTGCTAGCAGTACCAGTGAACAGCGAAATTGAGAATGGTACAGCTGATAGATTTTACCCTATATCAGCTTTGTGCTAATTTAATGCAACACAGAATAACATTTGTGTTATTTCAAAAGTAAAAGATGCTACCTGTGGGATTAAATCACTATCAGAAGTTTCTCATTCTGTTATGTGTAAGTCAACACAGCACTGAAAACAGGGATTTTACAAACTTCATTTGTGATAATAAGCTTAATGAGCAGCATTGAGAAATGTCTAAAGAACTGAATTATGATGATATATTATTTGCCACATAAAATTTTGTATTTTTTATGTCTTAGTTCATAAAAAACACACTAGCTCTATTGGCACACAATTAAAAGTGGAAATAGCAATGTGCATTTTAAACATCTACAGATCAGGTCAATCACTGCAGTGAAAACAATCTCCAAAACAGGCATAAGATGTAAAATTAGACCACTCAGACTTGCTTCTTTTGAAAGCAGATGTTTACAGTGTTTTGTCATGTTTTCTGTTCATTAAGCAGTAAAATTCCCCAGTTTTAGTGCACACCATTGACAGGGAAAAGGGGAAGAGATTAATATACGAGACCTATTTCATTAAGACACGAAATTATAAAATCTGAATTTGGTGTCAGAGGTAATGATTGCGCACCAACCAAACAGAATGACAACTAACTTCACAATTATATGCAGCTGCAGAAGAAAATGAAGAAAAAGTTTTTAAAGGCTTCATATTTAGAGACTTGTTTTGGCTATCCAATTGCCCCTCTGGTCCCAAATCTGAAAATCTTCTTTATTTGATTTTTAGTATGTCTGAGAATTTTAGTGTCTGAAAGGCACGGTTTAAAAAAACTACCATAAAAGAAATTTATCCCATGAAAGAAACACAACATAAGCATAAAAATAAAAACAATGATTTCATGGAATATGACTTTATTTGAAAATAAACACAGCATCTTTTGCCCTAATACTGTCTGAGTCTTCTATATTGGACTAACAGTTATGATAGAAGATACACAGGTGACTACTGTCCTTCCAGAAGAGCATTTACGAGGAGAGAATTAAAAAAAGTAACTAAATTAATGAGTGCAAAATTATGCTAGGAGGAAAAGGATATAGAGTCTATCAGAATTAATTCCACTATGGACTACAAGAGTTTTCTAGTCCCTGTGGTATATCAGAAACATAAGAAAAAAGAGAATAGATAGGCCCCATATTTCATAATTCATAATACAATGATCTAGTGTAGAAAATTTCAAAATATTTTTTATACATCTAGATTTTCTCTATTTAAACAAGATTTCTTCCATAGAACTTTGACCAGCTTATATATGAAGATCTGGTGTCTCCTGTTTGATGTCATATCTTTCTGAAAACCATTTGATGTCCTTCGTTTGTTAAATTTTTACAGTGTTTTGTTTAATCAAAATGATCGTTATTGTTCAGAATGTTCTGAAGAGAAAGAATCCTTGAGTAGGATACAGAATCATAGGATCATAGAACCACAAGGTTGAAAAAGATCTACAAGATCATCTAGTCCAACTGTCCACCCATTACCATTGCTACCACAAGCTACTAAACCATATACTGTAGCTCCTCATCCAGACATCTTTTGAACACTGCCAGGGACAACGACACCACCTCCTCCCTGGGCAGGCCATTCCAGTGCTTGACCACTCTCTGGGAGAAAAAGTTTTTCCTTATGTCTAATCTAAATCCCTTGCGGCCATTTCCTTGGGTCTTGTTTGCTGCCTGGGAAAAGAGGCCAAACCTCTTCCTTATCACTACCTCACTTCAGGAAGTTGTAGAGTGCAGTGAGGTCTCCCTTGAGCCTCCTCTTCTCCAGCCTAAACAATCCCAGCTTCTTCAGCTGCTCCTCGTAAGACTTGTGCTCCAGACCCCTCACCAGTTTCATTGTCCTTCTCTGAACACGCTCCAGGGCCTCAATGTCCTTCTTGTAGTGAGGGGCCCAAAACTGAACACAGTACTCGAGGTGCGGCCGTACCAGAGCTGAGTACAGGGGGATGATCACCTCCCTGCTCCTGCTGGCCACGCTCTTTCTAATGCAGTCCAAGATACAATTGGCACTCATGGCCACATGGGCATACTGTCAGCTCCTGTTCAGCTGAGCATCAACCAACACCCCTAGGTCCCTTTTGTATAGAATCATAGCAGAAGTTTTTAGCAGACACTAGTTGAGAAAAATCCTGAAGCAACAGAAGATGCAAACAAACAGATATGTTCTGTGAGATCTATAACGATGTATTAAAAAGGCATAAAGAATATGTATTAGAAAGTAAAGTAACAATTGACAACAGTGGTGGTAGTCATAAAATAAAAGCAAAAGGCTGAACAGAATGATAAAACAGTTTTGAATGTTTGCTTCTCTTATTCAAGGCCAAGATCATTTTGGCAAAAGTTACTTTGTTGTGGGTTTTTACTTTGTTCCTATTTAAAATTTTCCCTCTTATAGTAGTAAATGCCTAGAACTGTGAATTTCCATTTATTTTATCCTTAGATTGCGTCAAGCAAATAGAAACAGTGCCTCCACTGCTGTTCAAGACAGATTTTCTAAGGTTCTTTTGTCTTGGTGAATGCCCAAGCCACATCCCAACTACTGTACTCTTACTTACACAGGATAAGGTCTTTTCAACGTGGAAGCCATCACTTCTTTTAAATGATTACTGGTCTAGATGTCTAGGACATGAGGTTCATGTTTCCTATAAGTCAACTGATAGGCATAGAAAGCTAAAGACAAGGACTGCTGAAGAAAAACCAAACACACACAAACTTGTTTTCTTCCAGGTGTTCCACATAGAATCTTTGACTCTATTGCAAGTTACAAAGGAAGCTTGAGCTTATTAGAACTCTAGACTTAATTATACTCAGTCTGAAAATAAACAAGGAAAGGATAGAAGGTGGAAAAGAGCAAAAGGTAATCTACTTTACAATACAATCAACATTTGTAGTTAGTAAACTGATAATACAGACAGACTGTGTCAAGAATTTCTGGTGGTGTTTCTACAGAACAGACTAGTGAAGGTGTCTGTGAGGTGTAAAAGAGCAAAATACCTGAATGACTTTTGTCAAATCAGAACAATTTCAGGGAACTCACTTTATATGCCATATATATATTTATGTTTATATAGTCTAGTGTTTATAGAGAAAAAATAATTTCTCACCACCACAAGAATCATGAGAGGAAGATCCTGCTTATGCCTAAATCATTTATGTTATTTTAAAACACTTCTCATCCTTAAAAGTAATAATAATCTATTTCAGTCACGATTGTATAGTAGTTAATAATAAACTCCCATACTTCAGTAAATACAATTAAAATTTTTCATTAGCAGAATACAATTTTAACAACCAGCAACATCCTCAGGGACTGTTGTTGTAGTCTACTATACGTATTTCTTAGTATATAGACCTTATTAACTTCCTGGTCCACCATCAAACCTGGCTAGGGAAACAGTTTAAAAGGAAATGTATTGTTTTACTTCAGTCCTGAGAATGATTTTGGAAGAACTAATGTTTATTTTGATGCTGCAGTTTGTTGCTATAAAAGGTGAAAGAGAAAGACAAGTAAGGAATTATAAATTAATTCTAATTGAGTCTAATCTTTGAAAAATGACAAGATAATGACCATAAAAGAAGTGTAAATTTTATTTGGAAGAAAACAGATAGGCAATTAAAAATAAAATTAAAGAGAAATAACAATCTGCTTGAAACTATTTCAAAAGCTTATGTAAATAACTCTTGATCAGGTGAGCTGGAAAGAAACTTTTCAAGAGGGTGCAAGAAATTTCATAACAGAAATTTATCTTTAAAATAATTGTAGTATGAAGCTTTTTATAAGAAGGATTTTCTTTTTTAAGCATAAGCACCCTTTGTGCTGCTGTATAATTGATATTCCATGAGTTTCTTTTTTTATGTCATATATTTCTGTTGGTTACTTTTTTAATGCTAACATATGTACAACTAGTTAGACAAATATAATACGAATTTTGAAGCAAATATTAATGAAAGTTTACTTCTGTGTTTTTTATTAAAATTATATATATATGTATATTCCTCTATCTTAATAACTCAACATTTGTTTCTTTTCTTTCCAGCAATTCTTATAATCTCGTTGTTTGTCTCATGTAGGTATATTAAAACTGAGCTATACTGTCTCAATATAATGCAGCTCTGGGAAAGCATCCAAATATGGGAATGCTCTTTTATGATCAGTACAACAAAACTGGATAGATTACTTTTATCATAGTCAACTAAAAAATACGTACAACCAAGGAGTTAGATGCTGGGAATTTGAATTTAACAAAAAACAGTGTAACAGTTTTCCTGATTCATAGCTAACATTTTCAGCATTGATACTCTTTGAAAAATATTTTACCTTTTACAGCTATTTTATTTGTAGACAACATCATTCAAATAGTCTTTTATGGCCAGCTTTTTTTCCTATGCAAGTTTTGCAGACAGAACCACAACAAAGTGGTGTTGTGTAATGTTTAAAATCTAACATAGTACAGCTGCAATTAAACAACATCTCATTACTTGTAAAGTGTTTCCAGTCAAACAGTCTTTTTGCTTCAGTAGTTTACTGGTTTCCTCATCCTGGAATCTGAAGGTTATTTGAAAAGAAACAGACAGATAATTTGTCTTTGCTGGAAGAGTAGATTAAGGGAACATTTTAAAAAGAATGAACTCTGAAGGTAGCAGAGTAGAGTGTCTAAAATATTATTGGAAATAGCTTTCCAGCGTTGTTTATGTTTTCTGGCTTCAAGTACAGGCAGTGCAGGATTATGAGTGTCAGCTAATAAACATGACAACTCCAAAAGGGAGTCATGAAATGACAGCAAAACATCTGGTAAGTACAGCAGCACCTAGAAATCCCAGAACTTCAAAATCATGGATTTGAAATGGCTGTGAAAGGCAGCAAGATATTAAATGTGCAGCCATTCTTTCACAGGTCTGTAGCAGGTTACTTGCCATGGGAAATAACCTACAAGTCATGTTTTCTTGCTGTTGGGCTTTTTGCCTTTGTGATTTTGGGATTTATAGGACAGCCAGAGCACTGGCAAATATTTAAAGCTACATGACCTTTATGGAGCCTTTATCAATGAATGACCTTAAATAACACGGTTAGTTTTAGTTACAATGTACCCTGATTGACATTGAAATCCCTGTTCTCCTAAAATCTCCTCTTAACCTTTGAACTATTTCCTGAAGTAAAAGGAGTCATTTGAAGAAAAAGGTTTGTTATTGCATCAGATGAAAGAAAATGCCCACTTAATCTTCTCAAGTGCAATTTGCTCAATGTAGATCACCCCAATTGCTGTTGAAAGCTGAGAAGCTATACAGCTTTTATTATTTTCTCTAGAGACTGAATGACAAAGTTCAGGATCATTTCAGAGAATAAAGTCTTCCAGAACTGTAAAGGAGAGAAAGTCACAGGTCATCTGTAACCAAATATTTTGGAACAATAGCTTGAGGCATAATAAACATGCATACAATCTGTAAAAAATTAGGCCCCAAAAGCAATAAAATGTGAAGATTTTCTTTGGATAAATTCAGTAGAATAGAAAAGAACAAACAAGTTGGATGAAATAGATTCAAAACATCATTCACTCCTTGTTATGGAGCTTAAATTAAATTCAGATCAGTTTCTGATCTAATCTGCCCATCACATTGTGTGTGGACATTTAGAACCTGAGGCTAATACTGACAAAACCAATCACACGTACAGCAAATTGCCTTACCTTTAAGAAGGCTCATGCATATCAAAAGCGAAAAAAAAAAAATAGGGATAGAGTCAGAGACATAAATGAGAAAAGAGACAATGGGGCAAAAGATGTGTGTACTCTGTGGTCCTCCAGGATTGTTGTTTGGTATTAAATATAATTTCCCATAAATAAATGCTTTTCAAAATGTTGAAAAGATGGACATGATAAGAAATGGTGCCACCTCAGAGGATAATATGACTAAGTCAACAGAAACAAGGTGAGGCAAGAAAAATGAAAAAGGAATGGGAAAGTAAGGGAAGGACTTAAAATATGTTTTCTGGATGAAAACATTTCTTGTTTTCTAATTCTACTTCAGTTGAATTCTGCACATATCAAAATATGTGTAATCAAGTCATGCCATGTACTATTTGAGACTATATGACACGCTGACCTCATTAGACAGAGAAAAATAGAACATGAATGATACACCAGCAAGGTGAATTACAAGGTTGAAGAAAACTGTGGCAAACACTATACAGCATAACATGTATGGAATATCATTCGAGCAATATAATTAAAATTGCAGATATTATAGCAAAATGAGAAGCTAAATATGCCAGTTACAATTTACAAGGAACAGGAAGAAACTGAACCTGAAAAGTGTGTTTGCACATTCATTTCTAAAGTTATCTGTACATTGAAGGGCATGTGTACACATTCTGAATTCTGTGAATCACTGCATACCCTGTTAAGTAATGTAGGGATGGTTACTAATTATTATAATAAAATATATGATAACAATATTGGTAATGAGAAAAGTAATAGATGCTCTGAAAGTAATGCCTCCTATTTATTTCTATCAAAACTACAGATACAAAGTGCATGGTAACACAATTTGAAAGAGCAAATTCTCAGCCACAGAACATTGTTTTTCAACAGTCTACACCATTAGCTATGCATTTTTGTCAGCAATGAACAAGAGCCTGCATGCTGGACTTGCAAAACCTGCACCAGTCAGGGTGACCAACTGTTTCACAGATGCTGTAATGGCACCATTGCTGAACTGCACCACTCACCATCTCACTGTACTCACATCCACTGGCTGGTCTCCATAAATGTTCAGCAAATGCTAACAGATGCCAATGGGCACAATTTTTTCCACAAGGAGTAATTCACTGACACACCTCTGCTTCATACGAGCTTCCATGTCAGATGCTATTTTGTCAGTCTGCCTCTCTACTGATATCTGTCACACAGCAACAAAATGGTGGGAAGGTTCAGATTCTACTGCCAAACCAACATAATAAAATAGGAGGCATTACTTTTGGAGCAGCCATCACAAATTAAAGAATATATAGATTGTTGTGTAGAAGATACATTAATCTAGATGTTGCCTAAGAATGAGTAAGAAAAATACATTATTTGATCTTATTAAGAAAACAATCGACAAACAGAAGAGTCCAAACTGCCATTCCTTTGTAACACTGCTACAGAAGTTTGGCCTCAATACAAGCTTCTAGATACTCTGAGATTGTATAGTAACTTCTGAAATACAGAAATGAACATCAAAGCATACTTGAGGCCACAGCATTAATCCTTCTGTAAAACTCATCTATATTTGAATATTGGAAAGCTTCAATGGTATTGAAGTAATTGGATGCTGTGATACATGTTCTAGGGAGTAGATTCATAAGCAGCTGAGCTTGTTGTAAATCACTTCAGAAATAATTTTCTCATTGTTCTGAAAGCAATTGGAGACAAAGGCTGTATTGTTCTCATGCCTTTCAAAGCAATATAATAACTAATGTTTACAGATAGAAGGAAATATGAGTTCAGAGAGAAAAGCAGGAAAGCTCACCTCTGTAAGCATGGCCACTGCTCTGGTTCAGCATAAGCTAGTGATGAAACAAGACTCTAGAACAAATAGGGAAAACAATCTTCTGAAAGTACCTGAATTGGTATACTGACTGTTGAAGATGTTTGAATAGCTAAATTAAAATGATATGTTTCAGATTTTACATAAGATTACTTGAGTAACCTTTGAGATTTGCAGCTTGAAAAACAAATCTTAAAATTCATACTGTAACTACTGCTCCCTCTTTCTGCCCTATATCTCTTCTCTTCCATCCCACGTCAGTGATCTACTTAGGTAACAGTTCTGATATGCATCTTACCAGCATTTTCTATTAATTTGGCCTATATATTTATCACTGTCTGCCATAAATTACAGTGATGGTTGTTGACAGAAATGTTCCTTAAAGCTCTTTCTGCTTATAAGAATGAGCTAAGGAGTTCAAAAATTTATGCAGCACATTTTATGTTCCCAAAATATCATTTTTGAATAGTAGATGTTAGGGTGAGTCATTGTGATTCTGATAACCTAACTGCTTAATTCCACCATAAAGTCAATGCAAAGAGAAAAAAGCTTTGACTGCTGATGCTTTGGGAGCTCAAATGCCTCAGTTAGATTGCTCAATTGGGTAAACACCTTTAATAAATTGAAACTCAGAAAACGTGAAGTCGACTAAAATCATACTGAAATCATGCATTCTAGTAAAAATTGGTCTCTTCCTCATGGCTGGAAAAGAGATTTTTCATATTAGAATTAAAGCATTGTTGAATGAAATAATATTCCCTCATCTCACTCCCTGACTATAGAAGTTTTATCTCATAGGATATATATAGTCATTCTGTTTCAATGCAAGATACGTAAGTGATATTCAATCAATTCTGTTGCTTTACAGACTGCTAGCCATAACAAAACTTAAGAATGCTCCACAGCAATGAGAAAATTTTGAAGGAGACCAAGCTATACTAAGATCCTGCCTGAGTTACTAACTATGGCTGAATTGTCTATGTTTGACCTCAGTACAGTCAGAATTAAGTTACCTGGATCTAGCCTATTGAATGAATCTACTTAATGCTGAAGCTTCTGATAATTCAAAATTCTTCCGTTAATCTGAAGTTGATCTGAATTGTCTGGAAAATCTCCATCAGTTTGCAGGAAACAAATTTCTTTTTAAGAAGCTGGAGGAAGAGAAAAAAAGAATAAGCAATAGCTCATTTTGGGCCTTCTTTTCCTTACTTATTCAGTGTAATAGAAAATCATGAATAAAAAATGCCAAATGGGAAGCAAAAGTTTCTGACTGAATAAGTAGTTGTAGGGCATCTATGAGGTCACAGTTTGAACTGGTGATTGAGCACCTGGTGAAGGAGTGTGTCTGACCCAGGAAACACAGGCAAGTTGCTTGTACCTGTGGAACCACCCTGGGTTCATATAAGGGCCAGCCTCAGAAGATAGAGCATCACTTGGACCTGGGCTTCTTTCTGAATAGAAATGCTTTGTAGTCAGTGATCACCTTTATCGGTTGGGTGTGTTAAGTTCTCTGTTTTGTGAATAACTATTGGCCTACTTGCAAATGCTTTGCTTGTTATCTCCAAGAACCTATCAAAGTCATTTTCGATGAAAATTGAACGGGTCATTCAAGCAACCTATTTGGAAGTACAAAAGAAAAAATATAAAGCTGATTTTCATGTTGAAATTTCTGTTTCACAAGACCTAGTAAACATAGAGGTCATATTAAAATTATCTGAAGAGGTGTGTTGGAAGCCCACAGTGCCCTGTACAGATCACTGCTCGGATCTTATAGAGTTCTCTGTTATTAAAACCTCTTATAAGTTCAGAAGTGAATCAAGATTTGGAAAGAACAAAGTTATATGAAAAGTAGGTTTCAAGCTAAAAAATAGTAAAATAAGAAACTTTATTTCTTAGAGGGAAAAATAGAAGGAAATTGTGAAGGTGGAGGGTAAGTCTCTGTTTTAGCTGCCTGACATTACAAAATCCCCTGCAATATGTTAGTCTTGATTAAGCACTTCTGTGCAGAACTATCTTAAGGAAAAGTGTATTTTTAAAAAATGAAAATAGAAAAAAATCTTTTCTCACCTTTCAAGATTAAACAGAGCTTTGAACTAGAACTATAAACCAAACAATTCTTAGCAGCAAACATCAGGACATTCTTGATTTCAAAATTAGATCCTGTGGTCTGTATGCTTTTGAACAGCAGGCATTCCTGATGCACTTTGTCTGATCTTTACAACCTCTGCAAAAGCAAAACCAGTGTTTCAGGAAGTTCCACTTCATTCTGTAAATGTTCTAGTAACTTATGAAAAAAATGAAAAAATCCCTCATATACCATGGCTATTAAAAAAAAAAAAAGTATTAAAAAAGACTGCAACAGACTTTAGGAATGAAAGTATCAACAACAATTCCAACATCTCCAGATACTTCTGATGGTGAGCACGTCAGCTCATTCCAAGGACTTACCTAAAGAATAATGAGATCTGTGAGAAAGTTTTATTCTACATTTTCAGCTTTCAAGGAGCTATAATAAACTGTATGAGCTTAGGTAATAATTTATTATATTTAAAATGGAATCTGTATAATGCATTAAAGGAAACTGAATGCTTACAAATCATATATTTGTAATTCATATATTTATAGACCTAATTTTTTGACCAAGTGCATACATGCTGTATATTTTTTAGTCATATGCTTGATTTTTATAGCATTTGTTTGTCTAAAGGCCAAGACAAGGACTTGTCAGCTTATTATATTACCCTGCCAGTAAGAAGGCTGTGCCATTTGTTTTTTTGCTGAATAGTAAAAATGAAGGCAGTTAGATGGGGGGGGCACTGTCACTTGGGGACTGGCTGAGCAGCAGTCAGATGATGATGAGCAGTTGCACTGTTATTCTCTTGTTTTGTTCATTCTTTTTGTTGATATTTCTATTGTTTCGGTTATTGTTTTTCTTTCCTTTTTTTCTCCTCCATTATTAAACTGTACTTATCTGAATCCGCCTGTTCTTGCACTTTTCTATTTGGTCCCCAAAAGGGTGACCAGGTGAGAAGTGATGGAGGAGAAGAAAAAAAAAGTGTGGTTTTCATCTATCTGTCAGGTTAAACCACAACATACAGATAAATGTATATACTAAAACAAATCTCAGAATAGGAATTGATTTTTTTTATTATTTTTATGTTTTGTGTAACTTTTTCATATTCTTTTTTCCATTTAAATGCTTTTTTTTTTTCTCTTAAGGAAATGCAAGCATATCACAGTCAATGATGTCAATGTTTACAGCATTCTTCCTAAGCATGTTAAACATATATAGAGATAGTTGTTTGCAACAGAGAGTTATATAATAGTTGGAGATACCAGAAAAATATCATCAGAAAGTGAGGTGTTTTTTTACCAGCCACAATAGCCCCTGCCCCCCAGCCAGGGGGGGGAAAGGGATAATAGAGTGTATTGGACTGTGTGGATTCGATGGCCTGGCACATCAGAACCACAGAAATATAAGGCCCTGGTGGACACTGGTGCACAGTGCACTCTAATGCCCTCGAGTCACCAAGGGACAGACTTAATCTATATTTCTGGGGTGACTGGGGGTTCCCAAGAGTTAACCATGTTGGAGGCTGAAATAAGCCTCACTGGTAAAGACTGGCAAAAACATCCTATTGTGACTGGCCCAGGGGCTCCATGTATACTTGGTATTGATTACCTCAAAAGGGGATATTTTAAGGATCCCAAAGGGTATCGATGGGCCTTTGGAATAGCTGCTGTGGACGCAGACAACGTTAAGCAGCTGTCTGCTTTGCCTGGCCTATCAGAAGATCCGTCTGTGGTGGGGTTGCTCCACGTGGAGGAGCAACAGGTACCGATTGCTACAAAAACGGTGCACAGACGGCAGTACCGAACCAACAGGGATTCCTTGCTCCCCATTCATAACCTGATCCGTCAGCTAGAGAGCCAGGGAGTGATCAGCAAAACTCACTCACCTTTTAACAGCCCCATATGGCCGGTGCGTAAAGCCAGTGGAGAATGGAGGCTGACGGTAGATTACCGTGGCCTGAATGAAGTCACACCCCCACTGAGTGCTGCTGTGCCAGACATGCTACAACTCCAGTACGAACTGGAGTCAAAAGCAGCCAAGTGGTATGCCCCCATTGACATTGCTAATGCCTTCTTCTCAATTCCATTGGCCACAGAATGCAGGCCACAGTTTGCTTTCACCTGGAGGGGCGTTCAATACACCTGGAACCGTTTACCCCAGGGGTGGAAGCACAGCCCAACCATTTGCCATGGGTTGGTCCAAACTGCATTGGAACAGGGCGGTGCTCCTGAGCACTTACAATACATTGATGATATCATTGTGTGGGGCAATACAGCAGGAGAAGTTTTTGAGAAAGGAGAGAGAATAATACAGATCCTTCTGCGAGCTGGCTTTGCTATCAAGTGAAGCAAAGTGAAAGGGCCTGCACAGGAAATTCAGTTCCTAGGTATAAAGTGGCAAGATGGACGTCGTCACATCCCTACAGATGTGATTAACAAAATCACTGCCATGTCTCCACCCACTAGTAAGATGGAGACCCAAGCTTTTTTGGGTGTAGTGGGCTTTTGGAGAATGCATGTTCCAAACTACAGTCTCATTGTGAGCCCTCTCTATCGGGTGACGCGGAAGAAGAATGATTTTGTGTGGGGCCCTGAGCAGCAGCAGGCTTTTGAGCAAATTAAGCAGGAGATAGCCCGTGCCGTGGCCCTGGGGCCAGTGCGGACGGGACAGGATGTAAAGAACATCCTCTACACTGCTGCTGGAAAGGAAGGTCCCACTTGGAGTTTGTGGCAAAGAGCTCCTGGAGAGACCCGAGGCCGACCCCTTGGATTCTGGAGTCGGGCGTACAGGGGGTCTGAGGAGCGCTACACTCCAACTGAGAAGGAGATCTTAGCCGCGTACGAGGGGGTTCGAGCTGCTTCTGAAGTAATCGGTACTGAAACGCAGCTCCTTCTGGCACCTCGATCGCCAGTGCTGAACTGGATGTTCAAAGGAAAGGTTCCCTCTACCCATCATGCTACTGATGCCACTTGGAGTAAGTGGGTTGCGCTGATTAAGCTCGGATGGGGAACCTCAGTCAGCCAGGAATCCTAGAAGTGATCATGGACTGGCCTGAGGGTAAAAAGTTTGGAACAACACCAGCAGAGGAGGTATCACATGCCAAAGATGCCCCACCATATAATGAACTACCAGACAATGAAAAGAGATATGCCCTGTTCACAGATGGATCCTGTCGCATTGTGGGTAAGCACCGCAGATGGAAATCTGCTGTGTGGAGCCCCACACGACGAGTTGCAGAGGCCACTGAAGGAAAAGGAGAATCAAGTCAATTTGCAGAGGTAAAGGCTGTCCAGCTGGCCTTAGATATTGCTGAACGAGAGAGGTGGCCAGTGCTTTATCTCTACACTGACTCATGGATGGTGGCAAATGCTTTATGGGGGTGGTTACAGCAATGGGAACAAAATGGTTGGCAACGGAGGGGTAAACCTATTTGGGCTGCTGAACTGTGGAGAGACATTGCTGCCCGAATAAAGAATATGGCTGTAAAGGTGCGCCATGTAGATGCTCATGTTCCTAAGAGCCGGGCAACTGAGGAACAACAAAATAACCATCAGGTAGATCGAGCTGCCAAAGTCAAGGTGGCTCAAGCAGACTTGGACTGGCAACACAAGAGTGAATTATTTTTAGCTCGATGGGCCCATGAGACCTCTGGCCATCAAGGAAGAGATGCAACATATAAATGGGCTAGAGACCGAGGGGTGGACTTAACTATGGATGCTATTGCACAGGTTATCCATGACTGTGATACATGCGCCACAATTAAACAAGCCAAGAGAATGAAACCTCTTTGGGGGGAAGGGCGATGGCAAAAGTATAAATATGGGGAGGCGTGGCAGGTTGATTATATCACCTTGCCACGATCTCGCAGTGGTAAGCGTTATGTGCTCACCATGGTGGAAGCAACCACTGGGTGGCTTGAAACATATGCAGTACCCCATGCTACTGCCCGAAACACCATCTTAGGGCTCGAGAAACAAGTCCTATGGCGACATGGCACTCCAGAGAGAATTGAGTCAGATAATGGGACTCATTTCAAAAATTCTCTTGTACATACTTGGGCCAAAGATCATGGCATTGAGTGGATTTATCATATCCCCTATCACGCACCAGCTTCTGGTAAAATTGAAAGGTATAATGGGTTGTTAAAAACAACGTTGAAAGCAATGGGTGGCGGAACATTTAAGCACTGGGAGAAGCATTTGGCAGAAGCCACCTGGCTGGTCAACACTCGAGGATCCATCAATCGCGATGGTCCTGCCCAATCCAGATCTCTACCTACTGTAGAGGGAGATAAGGTCCCTGTAGTACATGTAAAGAACATGTTGGGAAAAGCAATTTGGGTCCTTCCAGCTTCTGGAAAGGGTAAACCTCTCCGTGGAACTGTTTTTGCTCAGGGACCTGGGTCCACTTGGTGGGTGATGCAGAAGAATGGGGATGTTCAATGTGTACCACAAGGGAATTTGATGTTGGGGGAGTGCAGTTGGTAATTCCATGTATATACATATATGTGTTGTGTGTGTATTTAATGCATGTTAATCATTGTTCTTCTATACATATATATCAAGCATGATGTAGTGATGTGGAATAAGGGGTGGAATGTCATGGTTTTATGATTTTTGGTACTGGTATTCCACATCATAACATCATGTAGTGCATTTAGAGTTAAAGAGTTAATGCTCCAGCTCCGTGGATCATCGATAGTTCCAGGTATACCTGTCTCAGAAGAGAAGAAGAACTCCATTCCCCAGAGGACTTTGCGATGCTTTGCGTTCTTACGTGTTTACGCTCAGAGGGAAAGATAAAAACTGTCTGCGGTCACGGGACACTCTCTTTCCTTTGGGATCGACTCAGCAGTGGGTGCTCGCTGCCGTCCGCCTTCAGCGTTAGCGTAAGGCCTTCGGTTTATCGGACACTCTCTCTTGCTCATTTTATTTGATTTATTAGCTTTAATTCCAATTATATTGTATTATATTGTGTTATTTTGCTTTCTGATATCTTATTTAGTAAATTAGCTTTCCTCCTCAGATCGTTGCCGCTGTTTTGTTCCTAGGCCCATCTCCCTTTTCCCTTTTCCCTTTCCCCCTTCCCCTTTCCTGGGGCGTGGGTCCGTGGGTCCCCCGCACCAATCGTCACGGAACCGGGCCGAACCTGCCCGTAAACCGTTGACAAATAGCTCATTTTGGGCCTTCTTTTCCTTACTTATTCAGTGTAATAGAAAATCATGAATAAAAAATGCCAAATGGGAAGCAAAAGTTTCTGACTGAATAAGTAGTTGTAGGGCATCTATGAGGTCACAGTTTGAACTGGTGATTGAGCACCTGGTGAAGGAGTGTGTCTGACCCAGGAAACACAGGCAAGTTGCTTGTACCTGTGGAACCACCCTGGGTTCATATAAGGGCCAGCCTCAGAAGATAGAGCATCACTTGGACCTGGGCTTCTTTCTGAATAGAAATGCTTTGTAGTCAGTGATCACCTTTATCGGTTGGGTGTGTTAAGTTCTCTGTTTTGTGAATAACTATTGGCCTACTTGCAAATGCTTTGCTTGTTATCTCCAAGAACCTATCAAAGTCATTTTCGATGAAAATTGAACGGGTCATTCAAGCAACCTATTTGGAAGTACAAAAGAAAAAATATAAAGCTGATTTTCATGTTGAAATTTCTGTTTCACAAGACCTAGTAAACATAGAGGTCATATTAAAATTATCTGAAGAGGTGTGTTGGAAGCCCACAGTGCCCTGTACAGATCACTGCTCGGATCTTATAGAGTTCTCTGTTATTAAAACCTCTTATAAGTTCAGAAGTGAATCAAGATTTGGAAAGAACAAAGTTATATGAAAAGTAGGTTTCAAGCTAAAAAATAGTAAAATAAGAAACTTTATTTCTTAGAGGGAAAAATAGAAGGAAATTGTGAAGGTGGAGGGTAAGTCTCTGTTTTAGCTGCCTGACATTACAAAATCCCCTGCAATATGTTAGTCTTGATTAAGCACTTCTGTGCAGAACTATCTTAAGGAAAAGTGTATTTTTAAAAAATGAAAATAGAAAAAAATCTTTTCTCACCTTTCAAGATTAAACAGAGCTTTGAACTAGAACTATAAACCAAACAATTCTTAGCAGCAAACATCAGGACATTCTTGATTTCAAAATTAGATCCTGTGGTCTGTATGCTTTTGAACAGCAGGCATTCCTGATGCACTTTGTCTGATCTTTACAACCTCTGCAAAAGCAAAACCAGTGTTTCAGGAAGTTCCACTTCATTCTGTAAATGTTCTAGTAACTTATGAAAAAAATGAAAAAATCCCTCATATACCATGGCTATTAAAAAAAAAAAAAGTATTAAAAAAGACTGCAACAGACTTTAGGAATGAAAGTATCAACAACAATTCCAACATCTCCAGATACTTCTGATGGTGAGCACGTCAGCTCATTCCAAGGACTTACCTAAAGAATAATGAGATCTGTGAGAAAGTTTTATTCTACATTTTCAGCTTTCAAGGAGCTATAATAAACTGTATGAGCTTAGGTAATAATTTATTATATTTAAAATGGAATCTGTATAATGCATTAAAGGAAACTGAATGCTTACAAATCATATATTTGTAATTCATATATTTATAGACCTAATTTTTTGACCAAGTGCATACATGCTGTATATTTTTTAGTCATATGCTTGATTTTTATAGCATTTGTTTGTCTAAAGGCCAAGACAAGGACTTGTCAGCTTATTATATTACCCTGCCAGTAAGAAGGCTGTGCCATTTGTTTTTTTGCTGAATAGTAAAAATGAAGGCAGTTAGATGGGGGGGGCACTGTCACTTGGGGACTGGCTGAGCAGCAGTCAGATGATGATGAGCAGTTGCACTGTTATTCTCTTGTTTTGTTCATTCTTTTTGTTGATATTTCTATTGTTTCGGTTATTGTTTTTCTTTCCTTTTTTTCTCCTCCATTATTAAACTGTACTTATCTGAATCCGCCTGTTCTTGCACTTTTCTATTTGGTCCCCAAAAGGGTGACCAGGTGAGAAGTGATGGAGGAGAAGAAAAAAAAAGTGTGGTTTTCATCTATCTGTCAGGTTAAACCACAACATACAGATAAATGTATATACTAAAACAAATCTCAGAATAGGAATTGATTTTTTTTATTATTTTTATGTTTTGTGTAACTTTTTCATATTCTTTTTTCCATTTAAATGCTTTTTTTTTTTCTCTTAAGGAAATGCAAGCATATCACAGTCAATGATGTCAATGTTTACAGCATTCTTCCTAAGCATGTTAAACATATATAGAGATAGTTGTTTGCAACAGAGAGTTATATAATAGTTGGAGATACCAGAAAAATATCATCAGAAAGTGAGGTGTTTTTTTTTTTGTTTGTTTTTTTTTTGGCTACATACCAAAATGATATTGCTTGATGTATTCTCTTTTTATTACTTTTTTTTTTTTACTTTATTTCATTTAAGAAATACAGATGTAGAAGATAAGAAAGTGTATAATGAAGATAAGGAGATAAGGAATGAGAGAAACAGAAAATAAAAAATATATAATTAAAAACAAAACAAAAAAAAATCCAGGAACCTGAAATTTTAGTCTCCTTTTCTAAAAAGACATGGAGGGCAGGTAAAAACTGTGAGAACAGGACAAAAGTAATGAAATTTTGATGCAGGAAGGAACTGAATAAATACTAAACAAGAGTAAAGCTCTTAATTGTGTTTTATGCAAGAATAACTTCAAATGTATTGTGATTGAAAACTCTATCACATTCCAAATGATATTTGTTGTCAAGCTAATCATGCCAGAAGTTACATCAGCATTAAATTGAATGTCTATAAAATGCACTATTTTGGGCTCACACATAACTAAGTCTACATCCAGACATTTCAATTCCAAACTTTCCTTGTCAGTTTCTCTTTACTGACTTGGTCTGCAGCCAAATTCTGAAAAAGTCTTAATGAAACAACTAATAATTGCAATCGTCAATATATAGATACCACAGTAAGAGGTGAATTAAAATTGCAATAGTGCCAGACCTGGATTAGATTGTCAAGGGACAGCAATTAATAAAGAATGATGACTGTTCTCTCTGCCTGACGCACAGCGCAGTGCAGGCCACTCAATGAAAACTTTCAGATAAATTTCTAATTGTTCCATGCACAAGGAGTTTAAACTTTAGAGAATGAACAACATAGATACATAGTTCACCATAAATAATTCATCTTGCCTTCATCACTAAAGATAAATAAAAGCTCAAGTAAATCTACACTAGGAGGTCAACGGAAAATAAGACTTACCAGATCCTTAAATACTTTGTTTCCTACAATGTACCAGGAAGGCGAATTACTAAAGAATTCTCTAGTTCAGTATCTAAACAAAATAACTCTCTAAATTCAACAGTTACACACTAAAAGGCTACTATGGATAAACCCCAATAAACATTGAAATAAATCATTGTGATGTGACATGATAATTACTGTTTCAGAATTGTTTTTCTTAAAAGCTGTCAATTTCAATTTCATTTCTTTGCATTGTCAAACTACGTTGTTTACATGTTGAACCCCCAAGTGAACAAGCATTAGAGAAGAAAATGGGAACTGTATTTAATCTTAAAATAAACAGTAAGACTTTTCATGTGTATTTTCACTTCCAATTCCTCACTTTGTTACTTTTACATGAATTAAAATTGATCTTTATTTCAGAATTTTCTAATGTTTGCAGAAAATAAAAAATTCACTTAATTAAAATATGTGTACCCCTCTAAAGGATCAGTTCTGGAAGAGCGTCCCACTTAAAAGCATCAAAGGTCTGAAATTTTATCAGTTTTTTGTAACGTTATTTTTTTGACAATAGTACTTCTTGGTGTGAAAAATTACCTTATTATTGCACACACTGAAATCATTAAAAATATTAATGATATAAAAGAATGATACATTCACTCCTTGGAGTTTTATCAATACTTTGAAATTTTGACTTTGTCTTTCTTTTCAACCTCAGGAGTTCTGTGGTAGCAGCTATGGCTGGGTCTGAGCAGAGTATTGAGTTAATCTGTCCTTTAGCATCTTATACTAAGTCTTTCATACTGCAGTCTCTTAAAAAAATTCCACAAGTGTTAGACAGTGCTGAAATGTTCTTTGCTATACCTTCCATATTGAGTACTGAACATCACTTTTCAGTCCATATCTGAGGATGAAGTTTCTTTTCTTGCCTTATTATGGATGGATTGTCACTGAATAATGAGCATCTTGTTCTCCTTTGGCAGACCTAGCACAAGCAGAGTCAGAGTGCACCCTCTCAACTCATAGGGTTACTGGGGTTCTTGGCCTGTTTTATTTCTTCTACTCTTCAACAGACATTACTGGCTGTGGTAATTTAATAAACCAACACACTCTGAGTGTAATTTGAAATACTAAAAACTCATTCAGAAAGATCATTCAGTTGTATAGGAAGTACAGTACCTTATGACAGAAAGTTGCATGCCTGTGTGCACTGAAGCTAGAAAGACAGCACAAAACAGTGCTTTAACTATGAGCTAGGAACCACTCCCATGAAGAGACGGTTAGTTCATTTTAAAGAGAGCCTAAGAGGGAAAGAAATGAAGCAAAACACTTTGAAGCAAACGGCTCAGGGAACTGGTATGACTCCCAGGGGCACACCATGTGAGCAGCATACACACTCACAGACACAGGCTGATACAACTGTCTGATAGTGACCATTTACCTTTCCTTGCTCCAGTCCTCCATTTGCAAAAGGGATGTATGGGAACTGTTGAATCACAGCCTGAACCACTCACTGATCTCCTGAGGTGAGCGCTGAGTCAGCCATGGGAGCACAGGTGAAGACAATTCACCTGTGTGACTGAAAGGGGTGGAGTCTGGCTCCATCTCTCCTAGACCTCATTTAAGGGCTGACCACCACAAGAGAAATTTCTTTTTTTGGAGATCACTTCTTTGGAGTTTCCTATTGCAGGCCTAGGACACAGATGAGTATCTCTCTTTATTTCAATTGCCTCTTTTCTATCCTGGTAATTAATCTTTTTAATTATACTATCTATAAAATATATTGGCTAACAATACCATTTGGTACTATTCATTTTGTTAATTTTACCCCTTACAAGAGAACACCAATGTTGCCCTATCTGAGAGGCTGAAAAAATATATGATATTTCACAGACACTAGGAAATCCTGTCACTGTTGAAATGAAAGGAGAAATCATTTCTAACATCAAAAAGTGTTTTGTTAATCAAGCTGCAAAGGATAATTAGGTCTTCTTCACCATGTTGTTACTAATGACAGGACGAGAGGGAATGGCCACAAGTTGCGCCGGGGAAGATTTAGATTAGACCTGAGGAAACATTTTTACTCTGAAAGAGTGGTCAGGCACTGGAATGGTCTGCCTAGGGAGGTGGTTGAGGCACCATCCCTAGTGCTGTTCAAGAAGCATTCAGATGAGGTGCTAAGGGATTTGATTTAGTAGTTCAGTGGCTAGGGATGGTGATAGGAGGATGGTTGAACTAGATGATCTTGTAGGTCCTTTCCAACCTAATGAACCTATAAGTTCTGTATCTCCTCATCTGTCTGGAGGTTTGATTGCCATTTGGAGAACAGCATGGTATAGTGTATTCTCTTCCATCTTATTTCAATATGGAGTGGGCATATACATATATTACTACTAAAAACATCAAAGAATTTGAAAGTGGGAAGCACGCTCCACTCTGAGAATTTAGAATGTGCTCTTTAGGAACTTTAAAACTATCTTGTACATGTCATAAACAATCATATGGCTCAACTTGAAGATAGTTTTTTAGGAAAGCAATAGCAGTAGTGAGGCTGTGCTCCACTTTTTACGTTTTTATTTCTTGCTAGTAAAAGAGAGGCTAGACAGCAATATAAATGTGTTTAAACCACAAGCTTTGAGACACAAAGTCTTTCAAACGATTGCTGAGAAACATTAAGTATACTGTGAATATGCAGATTTATTTATAAGGGTCTGTTTTTGACATGCTGAAAAATAATTCCTGTCAGAACGTTCAAATAAATGAGCTGAAGAATTACATAGAACAAATTTAAAAAATTGCCTTGCAAAGTAGTATATCAATAAGCTTCTCTGGCCACATTGGTCAGAAGAGCATAGCAGGAAGTATCTGTTTTCAGGACAAAACCCATATTCTTTATATAATTAAATAATAAAATGACAATTATGCCACTGGAGGGGAAGAAAAAACAAAACTTGTGTGTATAATTCATACATATTACACTGACATTTGTGAGAGACAGCTGCTGTCCTTGTAAATTTAACATATGCAAACATAATGAATTCACAAAATCACTGAGTGGTAAAAATTGGAAGGGACTTCTGGAAGTAATCTGGACCAATCCCTGCTCAAAGATGGCCACCCAGAACCATATACAAATGGCTTTTGAGTCTTTTTCTGGAGAGCTACTTTCCATGCAAGTAGCCCCAATGTGTCATGATGTTGGGGTTTCTCCTCCCCAGATGTAGGACTTTGTTCTTCTCCTTGTTGAAAATACCTGACATTCCCAATAGCCAATTTCCCAAGCATATCAGGATTCCTCTGGATGGCTGCACAATTCTGGTTTGTCTGCCACTCTTCCCCGTTTTATGCCATCAGCAGATCACGAGTGTCATCATTCAGATTATTATGGAAGATGTTAAGGAGGAATACCAGTACTGATCCCTGGTGTACACTACTAGTTACTAGTCTCTGTTTATTCTTGTTCCACTGATCACTGGCCCCCTGGGCCCAGATGTTCAGCTAGTTTCAATCCACTTCATAGTCCACTCATCCAGACCATATGTCAGCAGCCCCTCTATGAAGAACCTGTAGTTGCTTGTTTTAAAACCCTCAGCTGACTCACTACTCTACCATCATAGAAGGCAATAGAAACATAGAATCATAGATTCTCCTGACTTGGAAGGGACCCACAGAAATCATTGAGTCTTACTTCTGGCTCCACACAGGACCATCCAAAATTCAAACTCGATGAGAGTGGTGTCCAAATGCTTTTTGAGCTCTAACCGTCTTGGGACTATGACCACTGCTGTGGGGAGTGTTACTGCTGTGGGAGTTCCAGTACTTAAAATGGTTTCTTGTGAGAAAACATTTCCAAATACCCAATGTGACCTACCCCTGATGCAGCTCCATACCATTTCTTCTGGCTCCACTGTGACCACAGAGCAGAGCTTAGCACTGCTCCTCTGCTCCCTGTGGGAATCTGCAGCTCACTGTGAGGCCTCCCCTCAGCCTCTTTCACTCTAGACTGAACAAATCAAGTGAATTCAGCTGCTCATCTGTCTTCCCCTGTAGGCTCTTCATCATCTTCATTGCCCTTCTTTGGACTGTCTCTACTAATTTTATGTCCTTTTTATATTACAACACCCAAAACTGCATTCAGTGACTGAAGTTAGGTGATATCAGTACAAAGCAGAACTGGAAAGTCTCTTTCCTTGATCTTAATTTGCAAGTAATGCTGTGCCTTATGCACCCCAGGGTGCAGTTGATCCTCTTGGCTGCCAGTGCACGCTGCTTCTCATATTTGACTTGCCATCCACCAGAATTTCCTGATACATTTCCATGGGGCTGCTCTCCAGCTTCTCACCCTCAGTCTGAGTGTATATTTAGAATTGCTCCATCACAGATGTAAAATTTGGCACTTGCTCTTGTTAAAATTCATGCTATTGGTGACTGCCCAACCCCCTAATTTCTCAAGAACTCTCTTAAAGGCCTCTGTACTCCCAAAGGTATCAACAAGCCCTCCCATTATTATGTTTATTTTTAAATCCTACTTTTGATGTCAGTCAGAAAAAGTTCTTTCATTGCATCTCTTAATAGTACTGTATAGAATCATAGAATCACTGAGGTTGGAAATGACCTACAGATCATCCAGTCCAAACGTCCACCTATCACCAATAGTTCTCTCTAAAAAATGTTCCTCCACACAATGTCTAAACATTCCTTGAATACTTCCAGGGCTACTGACTAACTCCCTGGGCAGCCCATTCCAGTGGCTGACAACTCTCTGGGAGAAGAGGTATTTCCTAGCATCCAGTCTGAATTTTCCCTGGCGCAACTTGAAGCCACTCCCTCTAGTCCTATCACTAGTTACAAGAGTGGAGAGGCCAACTCCCAGCTCACCACAACCTCCCTTCATGTTCTTATAGAGAGCAATAACATCTCCCCTCAGCCTCCTCTTCTCTAGACTGAACAACCCCAGCTCCCTTAGCCACTCCTAGTAAGGCCTCTGCTTCAGAACCCTCACCAGCTTCCTTGTCCTTCTCTGGACACTCTCCAGAGCCTCGATATCTTTCTTGCGGTGGGGGGCCCAAAACCAAACACAGTACTCAAGGTGCTGCCTCACCAGGGCTGAGTACAGGGGAACAATTACTTTGCTGCTCCTGTTGTCAACAGTATTTCTGATACAAGCCAGGATGCCATTAGCCTTCTTGGCCACCTGGGAAAACTGCTGGTTCATGTTCAGCTGAGCATCAGCCAGTAACCCCCCCCAGATCCATTTCCTCTACACAGTCTTCCAGTCACTCTGCCCCAAGCTTGTGCTGATGCCTGGGGTTGCTGAGGCCCAAGTGCAGGATCTGGCACTTGGTGTTCTGAAAGAAATACTATTAACGGAAATAATCTCAAAGTTTCACATGGGGTTTTTCAATTTAAAAAGTCATGATTTATTGAAATGATCTTTTTGTAAGAGAGTGGCACAGAAAAAATATGTATTTTAACTGTCAAAGTTTTTATCACTTTTTAAAATTCTGTTCTTCAGAAAAGAAGACTTTTAATAGAAGAATATAAATGTATCTGTAAAATGAAAACTAAAAGACAAAATTATTTGAAATGTTTTAAAACTGTTGTAGAATGTTTTGATTAATCTTTATATCTGTTTTTCTTTCTTGCATTTTCATTAAGATATATTTGTCGTGAATTACGTGTTCCTTTCTAATTCAGAAATTTTTTTTTGAATGGGAAACAAATGTCACTGTAGATTCTCTAATGTTCATTAAGATAGTATTACAGAGCTGAACTTATTCATTGATCATATATAACCATATTTTCACATTCAGTTATTTCTTTTTAATTCTGTTTGACAAGCAGAAAACTCCCCTCTTCTTTGTCAAATACAAAACAAACATAGGAGTTTGCAAAAAAATAACCTACTTCTGTTTGTATAGAATCATAGAATCATAGGGGCTAGAAGGGACCTCAAGAGATCATCGAGTCCAACCTCCCTGCCAAAGCAGGTTCCCTACACCAGGTCGCACAGGTAGGCGTCCAGGCGGGTCTTGAATATCTCCAGAGAAGGAGACTCCACAACCCCCCTGTGCAGCTGTGCCACTGCTCCGTCACCCTCACCGTAAAGAAGTTCTTGCTCACATTCGTGCGGAACCTCCTGTGCTGCAGTTTCTGTCCATTTCCCCTTGTCCTGACTCCACACACTGCTGAAAAGAGTCTGGCCTCGCCACTTTGTCCCCCACACCTCAGATATTTATAAACCTGGATCAGGTCCCCTCTCAGTCTTCTTTTCTCTAGGCTAAACAGACCCAGTTCACTCAGCCTTTCTTCACAGGGGAGATCCTCCAGGCCCTTCACCATCTTTGTGGCCCTGCGCTGGACTCTTTCCAAGAGATCCCTGTCTCTTTTATACTGGGGAGCCCAGAACTGGACACAGTACTCCAGATGAGGCCTCACCAGGTCAGAGTAGAGGGGGAGGATCACCTCCCTTGACCTGATGGCCACACAAATTGATACCAGTTACAAGAATGTTTCAGCTGATTTCTTGTTTTTTAATAGGTTCAAATCACAGCTTTTGATGGCCAAAACATGGAAAGCCAAAAACTAAGATTGCATAGTGCTATTCTTTATAAAGTAACAAGAACAAGAAGAAGACAGTGCACTGTATATTTTACACAGTATTTAAAAAGAAAGAAATGTGAAATCTAAACTCTTCACAAGAGAAGCTAAACAAAAGATTTTTAAGCCCCATATACTTGTATTATATCAATACATAAAATACATACAAATATATATAATGATATGCAAAATTTTAACGCACAAGGAAAACAGCTGTTGGACCTTTCTTTGGTGTCCATAGGTAAAAAAATATGGTATAAGTATTTGCACTAAATCAAATCTTAAAAAAAATGTATTTTTGTGTTTAGTCATTAGTGTTATGTTTTATAGCTCATAAATCATATTATACTTTATAGTATCTGAAACTAATATTGGGAGATCTAAAAAAAAGCTTATTTAATACTTACATTTATGCTTGCGACTGATCAGAGACTAGTATTTTTATTTCAGACATAGCAAAGTAGAACACATACACTAAATGCACTACAGAAACTTGTTTTCAGTTTATCCTTAAAGATGCTTTGTAGTAGAATACATTTAAGTTTTGTCTAAACTTAATTCTATACATATTCCTTCCTTCTTCTTGGCTGAAATTTCAAATACAAATCAAGTTACTCATATACTGCCTCAATAAAGTGTTCATAGCGCAATTAAAAACTTAACAATATCATCCCCAGGGTATCTGCATCACTTACGAGAGTAATATACTTGCAGAGACTGGACATATAATGTCATAGAATTAAAGAAAATCTAAATATAGCTCGCTGAATAACCTTCTTTGAGATATGAGAAGAATGCGTGCAATATACTATACATTCTGGTAGAGTCAATGTTTTCTATTATATTACATTTTCTGGGGCATTTATACTTATGTTCTCTGTATTCTATCTAAGCAGATAAAAAATGTGATAAGGAAAGCCATTATTTTCTTTCTTGTCAATCCTTAGATATGAAGAGTTTGGTGAGGTGGGAACAGCAGCAGCAGCAATAAGAGAAACAAACGCCTATTTTTTTGAAGAACGATTTGTATTTTTCCCAAACTGTTTGAGGAGATCCAGTGAATTATTCACTACAAAAATTATATAAACAACTGTAGACACAGTGTTTTTTTCATTCAAATTAGTGATTGCTCTGAACCAAAATAATAGATATGAATATATAGAATCATAGAATCCTTATTGCAAGGGACCTTAAAAGTCATCTAGTCCAACTGCTCTGCAGTAAACAGGGACATCCGCAGCTAGATCAGGTAGCTCAGTGCCCCATCCAATATCACTTTGAATGTTTCCAAGAATAGGACTTTCATATCTCTGGGCAACCTACTCTAGTTCCTCACCACCCTCACTGTAAAAGACCTTTTCCTTATGTTCAACCTAAATCTACCCTCTTTAAGCTTGAAACCATTTCCCCTTACCACAGTTCCTGCTCAAGTCTGTCCCCTTCCTTCCTGGAGCTCCCATTTACATACTGAAAAGCTGCTACCAGGTCACCTCACAGCTTTGTCTTGTCCAGGCTGAACAGCCTCAGCTCTCAGCCCGTCCTTGCAGAAGATGTGTTCCATGCCTTGGATCATTTCTTTGGCGCTGCTCTGTACATGCTCCAACAGGTCTATGTCTCTACTGTCCTAAGGACTCTACATATAATTTTACTTTACACATATTTGCAACTTGGTAACAGTTTCTAATTTCCAAAATGGGATCAGAAGACCACTTTTTCAACATGTCTTGCATTTCTTTATATTAGACTAACAATGAAAAATTGGACCATGAACAGTAAAAGAATCAATCCTTAACAACATGCACAATTATGTCTGCAATGACAAAGAAATATTCTTGAAAATCTAATCAAAGTAAACTAACTTGTTGAAGGACTGGAAGGTCAATTTGAGACAAGGGACTTGATAAACAGAGTAAGTCATGTTGCTCACAAAGCTGCCCTGACTTGAGATGTTTGTCTTCAGAGCTGACTCAATTACACTTTCTTTCCAGTTAATTGCATTCTTGATTTGTCAGCAATGCTAAGTTCTCTATTAAAAGCTGATACTTCTAAGTGTCTTCACAAAGCAAGTTCTACTGAACAGCCTTGATGAAGTGTCACACTCTGTTAGAGCTGCTACCCTGCCTGCAAGTCTGATTGTGTGTGAACAACTTGTCAGTGTTTTTACGGGCTGTTTCAGCCCGGTTCCATGACAATTGGGGTGGGGGACCCACGGACTCACACCCTGAGAAAGGGGAAGAGGAAAGGGAAAAAGGAAAAGGGAAATGGGCCTAGAAACAAAACAGCAGCAACAATCTAAGCAGGAAAGCTAATTTGCTAAATAAGATACCAGAATGCAAAATAACACAATATAGTTGGAATTGAAGCTAGTAAATCAAATAAAATGAGCAAGAGAGAGTGTCCAATAAACCAAAGGCCTTACACTAAACACTGAAGGTGAGACAGCTAGTGAGCACCTGCTGCTGGGTCAATCCAAAAGGGAAGAGCCTGTGCCTCGTGACACACAAACAGTTTTTATCTTTTCCTCTGAGCAGAAAATGGAAAAATGCAAAGCAATGTGAAGTCCTCTGGGGTACATAGATCTTCTCTTCTGAGACTACTGTACCCAGTGCTATTGATGCTCCATGGAGCTGGAGCATTAACTCTTTAACTCCTACTGCACTATATGATGTTATGATGTGGAATACCAATAACAAAATCATAAATGAATAACACAATTATACTGGAGGTATCAGTTAATGAAATTGATGTTGAAATGAAATAAATCCCAGGATGACAATATGATAATGCCATAACATGTTTCAAAAGAAAAGTACAGCTATCACTATTTCAACTGGTTTCATTATACTATAATTGCTTTTGATATCCTGCAAATGATTTCAAAGGGCTGCAGAAAGAGTATATGAGTTGTTTAATTCATGCAAACAAGCCTGAATTCACTGTTTACCTTTCTATATCCTTCATACTAAACACAGCCTTCTTCTTAACCACATATCTTTTTAGACAAAAGGAGGCTTTATGTAAGGATGTGCCCTCTAGTATTTCTAGTATAGAAGTGAGTTCATGGAGGAGTATGAAGGAGTCCACTGGTTACACAAAACAGCTTGGTTTTCACTGTCTTCTTGAATGGCAGCTCCTCCTGTTGGAGACAAACATTGACTGAAATAAATTATTGCTTGTGTTGGGAGGACATTTCTTGTCTTCTTTTGATAGAATCTCCATAGGAAACTCCCTCATTCATCCATCCCACCATCCATTTGAAAGGTTGTGTAGAAGGAAGAGTGGAAAGGTTGGTATACAAAAGAGTTGAAAACTCAGCTTTCAATTCCCAGATACAGGAGATTTACAAGACAAGAGGGATCTTCACTTTAGAGTCTAGTGCTCAAAGCACTCTATCAAGCTGTGGAGTTCTGGAATATGCTCCATTGAAGAGTTGCTGATTTTAAAACACCAGTAATAATGTAAAGAACTGATTCCCACTTGGGTTTCCCAGATGCTAGGATAGCAATGCCTTAGGCCTTTAGCTCTGGAGAAAGACTAAGAAGTGGTCTGATACTATTTATAGTTTCTTCAGGCTTGAAACTTGTGTCCTGCATGACTCGGTCCTACAGAGAGAATAATTTACGAGAGTTGTAATCTTTGTTATCATCATGCAATTCATTTCATTCTCCTCTTATCTCAGCACTCATTATTATAAGTTCTATAAAGTAATTTCAGTCAGTATTCTAGAAGACATTGATTCACAAGGTCATAAAGGGTTGGGGAATAGGATGTAATGTATCACATAAAAAACTCCAGATGTATTTTTCTCGGTATTGTTCAGCTTACTTCCTTGTCTGCTGTCAATGTATGCATTCTGATTGAACGTATTTTTCTCTATGAGTCAGAAAAAATAAAATGGAAGACACTGTACAGTGTGCAACATACTTTCACCTGTTTTTTCTCATGTAGTTAATACACTTACACACATTTGGTATTTATTTAGCTTGCTCATTTGTTCAATATATATTTTTTATAATTCATTAGAATAGATACATAAATCTGGCAGACACATGAAACTGCCTGGGAGTTGCTATTCTTTCAGCAGAGGTTATCATGCAGATCTAAACCTTTTCATAAACTAAATATATAAAAATGATGTAGAAATACAAGATTTTTCCTATAAAACTATACTTCATAGAATTCAAAATACAAGAATACCTGGATGCATTTCTATTAAGAGAAACATGGTAGGAGACAAAAATATGACACTACAGAGACACTGTGCTATATTTCCTAGAACAGCACCTCTCATCTGCAGCCCTTTTCAACCACAAAAGAACGTTTCCAAAAATATGACAATTACCTTCAGCAGAATGTATTTCATTTACAATTTAATGAACAAACAAACAAACAAACAAACAAAAAAAGCCCTAAATGTGGAATATTTACTTCCTATTTTTCTATTTTCCTGCTTTGGTTGATACTTAGCCTGCATGTAAACAGGTATCATTTCATGAACCTGTTGCAGATATCTTGCAGATCACTGTTGAGAAACAGACACAGATTTGAACACTCCATGAGCTTGTTTGATTTGGCCCTTTTATTCAGATAAATTATTCTGAGTAGCATTAGCTGCTATGAATCATTTGCAGTTAGTCTAAATTTTGCTAGAAGATTTCTGGTAAAGCAAGGGATAAAAATTAGCATCTTGTTACATACATAATGTACACTCTCCATTTCAAACTCACAAATATATGTGCACACATACATACATTTTACAATATTTTCTCTTGAGATTTGATTCACACTGGTTATGTTAAAGTTGTTCTCTACAGTTTGATCTTAAGATGTTAATGATTTCCTTGAAGGTGCTAAAGTCCTAAGACCTTCATGTCATATAACACCTATGGTACTAGAAGTCCTATTCTAGAGGTCTATTTCTGCAGCTGCAAAATCTGCAGTATTTTTGTCTGACTTCATTGGAAACCGTGTTGTACTTTTATGTTGAAGTAAACAGAGCTAGCAGAAAGACTGACGTTTAAGTGAATTCATAGATGACTGGAAACTAATAACTATTTCATCCTGTATTCTTAATATGTTATGAAATGAGGTTTTGCCTCTATTTTAACTTGTATGAAAGAAATGTCATGAGATGGGGGAATATTCACCATTAAAATCCCCAAGGAACTCATTATAAAGATGAATTGATTAAAATATTGAAAAAAAAGAGTGAGAAGTTAGACTGAAAACAAAAGTGAATATTGCAAGGGTTTGGCCTTATATTTCAGGACTTATGTTTTTAATGTGCTCTTGTTTCACTGTATTTTGGCCCTTTTTTTCCATTGAAAAATTATTTTTGGTGCCAGAGAAGATTTGGAAAGCAGCAGAGATACTGAGAGAACTTTAATATAACTCAGAGAATTGAATGGATATTTCAGAGTAGAAAAAGAAGAGGCAAGGAAAAAAGAGATTTTCTTGTTTCTCCTCAGAAAAATTCTGATTATTTCATTCTACAAAATGTTACATTCATTGCAGCACAGTGAATGTTAAAACATAAGGAAAAAAATCAGTAAGTTATTTAAAAAATGGTTCTGTGGAATTTTTCAAGCAAATCCTCTCTGGCAGTAAAAGTATTTATTAGTAATTACTAAGTATTTATAAACTTTTTTTTTTCTTTTCCTTTTCTTAACTTTGCTTAACACTTCTTTGGGAACTAGCTCTTGGTGGCCCTGCTTTATTAATATACAAGATGATGTTACCTAGACAGTACAACTGAGCTTACTTTGAAGGTGTCTGTCAATATACAGAGTTTAGTACAGTCCAGGCATTGTGCTTTCACCCTGGTGCAGTAGTGAAGTATCGTCCAGCAAAGTGAAATGCTTTCTGAGTACCAGAATATCCCTGCAACAACTCCTTATGATTTTACATAGAGACTTGAATTACAGCAATGCAGTAGAGATGAAAACTCTGAGTCTTCTTTTTTCAAAGCTGAACAGATCCAGGTCTCTCAGCCTCTCCTCATAAGGGAGGTGTTCCACACCCTTTATTATCTTTGTGACCCTCTGCTGGACTCTTTCAAGGAGATCCCACTCTTTTTTGTACTGGGGAGCCCAGAACAGGACACAGTCCTCCAGGTGAGGCCTCACCAATGCATTCTGTTTAATGTAGCAGAGTATTAATTATTTTTATAAAATCTAATTTATAAAGATTTGGTGCAAAATTCAAACCCTTAGGGTTAAGTTCTGTTGATCAAAAACAGATTTCAAAAACTTTTTCTATTGCTTTGGGATATTCCCTTTGATCTCCAGGTGCCTTTTATAAAAGGCATGGGCTATCCAAAGATTTCATCTCGTGTTTCATACAAGATTTCATATTTCATAGCCCTGAACTATCTGAGCACCCAGAGTAGTTCATACTATATACATATGATACCCTAATCTTTCTCCAAAGTTGATAAATGCCTACCTTTCCATTACACTCAAATGATGGCTGGTATCATGTCATCAGATACATAACTCTCTAAACTCACTTAGCTACAAAGCAGTGGATGAAACAGTGCTGAACTGCACTGACTGAAATATCACTATGTTCTTCTATTCTGTCCATACTCCTCCAGAAGTGTATATGGGACTTCCATGGATCTTCTTTAGGGTTTGTCAATGAGTGAAATTTAAAAAGGCACTGATGACTTTAGGTGGGCATCTGAATCAAGTCTAAAATCTCCCCACAAATACAATGGCATTTTAGACACTAATTTACAAACAGAATCCTAAATGTAGTTGTCTAAATCTGTGTTGTAACTTGTCCACACTAGCAATGAACTTGCTTTCTCTACAAAGGAGCAACATAAAACAGATATTTAAAATTTGAGGATACTACATTTAATTTCCCTACAGTGACTGATGTTTGTGTTACTTCTGCACAGCCATTGGCTGTCAAGGCCATATGACTTGAGAACAGTTCCTATGACATTAATGAGAAGATTAAATATTATAGTAGAAATAAAAATAAAAAATAATCAAAACTTTTAATAAAAGTATTGCTTTTGTGAAAAAAGTTATTTTGTAATATGAAAATAATCTAAATTCAGATACAGTTGATTACATATCTGAGACTACAACAAAGCATTATACATAGAGACCTTTCCAATTATTTTGCATTAAACATCTTCATTACTTTCTCTCCAAGTCACTATTTGTAGCTCATGACATTCCTGCTTAACAGAATCTTGTGTCTGACAACTTGATTGGAAAAATGCTGGTTTCCATTTCTATTAAAAAGAGATTTCTTTAATACAAAATTAATCAATTCACATATAAATTTATTGTGTAACTGAGAGGAATCTATATTCTTTTATTCATTATTTTAGTCATCACTTTATATGCACCACAAAAGCTTATATAGCAAGTACCTGCAGCTGTTTTCTAGCAGATGGCCATAGTCAGCAGCTGATTTTTTACTGCTGTTGAGTGCACAACATTTAATTCAATGACCCAATAAAAAAAAAAAAGGCCTACCAGCCTTTTAAAATTATATAATTTGTCTTTTTTCTTTCCGCTTGCCTTTTAATTGCCATATAGCTTCATCATAGTATTTCCTCAGGTTGGTTAAGATTGATAGGATTTGATATTTTTTTATATTGATTCCTCCTGATTTTTGAATTAGTACTCTATCTGCCCACTGCAGACATTCTCCTCCCTAGGGGAAACTTATGTTGGTATCCTTAAGACTTAAAAGATATTTCAATCGTGTTTAGAGAATAGCTGAGAAATTGGGTTAGATGTGTCTAAGCACACTGTAAATATAAAAATAATCCACTTGGACTACAAGACCAAAAATGAGACCAATTGGTCCAAGCTACCTTGTAGGCTACTCCTCCTGGGAGGTAGCAGCACCACAGAGATTATTAGAGGTTGCTTTACAGGTTTTTAAGCAGTAGTCTGTGGTTCGATGTTGGCCAGTAATAACATTTAAAACAAATAAGAGCTAATAGTGTCCTCATAAGTGCTACTTTTTTTTTTTTTTCTGCTCACTGAAGTCTGATGCACAACTGCCTAGAAAGGTACGTGCATGTAAATAAACAGATATGAACACTAAGAAAGTTTAACTGAAAAAGTAAATAATGCACCCATCAAACTGTATTTATTCACTTGTACCTTCTAAATGACCCTGATTTTTCATATTAACTCCATAGATAAATGTATATTTCACTGTAGCTCCTTTAATATTCTTTACACTGGCTTAGTAGGAACTTTGTAGAGAAAATTTCTCAGTTCAGGTGCTTTGAATTTCTAAAGCTTATCTGAAGGTCAGTAATTTCTACACAGAATTGAAGAAGGAATGATTGGGGTTATTGTATTCAGAAGTCACATGAAGTACAAAAATCACTTGTGAAAATTTAAGTTCTGCCTCTTCAAATACTAGGATCTACATAACAGTAAAGTCACCATAACCCAAGGGAATAATTTAGTGAAGACTTCATAGATCTCTGGTTAATATATAGTTTCTGCTAATCAGAGTTCACTTAATCAGCACTCCACTTGATTTTAGAATAATTCATTCTAGGATAAATTGTGATTTAAGTGTCTTAGAAATCACTCATACTTTGCAGCTTGATTGGCAGATATATTAGGCATTCTTAACCTTGCTCTTGCCACCCTTGCAAACAGGTTTCTCCTTTTCCCATTTACACTTCATTTTGACTTCTAATGCTGGCATGAATGTCATGAGTAAAGATAATGAAGAGAGCAACTCAAAATCAAAATACTGCAGCTGTTTTGTTCTAGCCTGTAGTAAATGGAAATACATGATCTGATAAATAGAGAATTAAATGTGGAAGAAAATTTTCAAAGAGAAAAAATCGAAAGATCTATAAGTAAAATATCAGGTGAAGTGTTTGCTTTATTGCTGGCTCCTCCATGTAGACTGCTAAATAGAATAATATCTTGGTAGCTGGGGGCCAAGGCACCTTAACTCTAACTCTCTAGTTTCAGCGATGTATTTTACAAACATTTTTAAGTTGCTTGGAGAATTTAATCATTTTTATTTCTCCCCCTACTCTCCAGCAGGTAAATTAGCCCTAGCATATGGATAAATCTTAATCAGCACTCCATTATGGAAGCTGCTGTATAATCATTTGGGAGCGTTAACATAAAAGTTGTTACACAATAACTTAAGAAAATTTGGCCCTTCTTTGAATGTAATTTTGGACAAAATGACCTCCAGAGATCCCTTCCAAGTCAAATAGTCCCAGAGACTCCAAAGCCTGAGTTTTCTTTCAGTGAGTTTGTTTCTCATACTGAAGACAGATCATAACAGCTCAGCACCCCATCATGGGAATAAAGTAAGGATCAGAACAAAACAAGACAAACTACCATACTACTACAACATCTAATGTCCTTCACACAATAATCAAGAGAATTAGCTACAAGGAGAGTGAACTGTAGAACTAATTTTTCCCACTGACAAATTATGGCAATAACTATGTCCTCTACTTAATTCAGGACCTATACACAGATGAAAGAAGCTTAGATTTCAGTGCAGCATCTCAACAGGACTGCTGAGAGCTCTTATGCTTGTGATTTCACTGATACATCTACCTGACTGCAAAATTATGAGTTCCAAACATAAAAGAGATCTCGTAGGAATTACTGAAGTGGCTATCCTTGGTACAGATCTTTAGTGGAGTCTTTGCAGTTTTGTGGGTTAGAACTGAACATGGTGAACTGTTGTTCTTTCTTTTCATATGTTTCTTTAATCAAAGGTAGACATTTGAAAAATCTTTTAGACTAAGAAAGTAAGGTCTAACGTTAGCTTTTAACTTATCCTTGGAATTACAAAACATGATGAATTTAACATTTTTTGTCCTTAATGTGCCTATTATATTTATTCTATTGTAATGTAAAGTACAGAGTTTACCATCTTGCACAACAACGCTAAGGTACATTGATCTGCTTGTGTTGTAGTACACCTACTTAAGAGTACACTGAATTATCTCATTCTCTAGGAACAGATTGTTATTTGAATGTGCTTCTCTGCAATTGGAATGGGTGTTTGAGTGATAACTGATTGGATGACCTACCCACACTCAAGCAGAATATAGGAAGTAATACAGCATATTAAATTGAGGAAATAAATCTTCTATTATTACTGTCTTCTAAAACACTAATGGAAAGTTCAGATTTTTATGGCAGCTTAAATAAGAACTAGAAAATGATGAAGCAGGCAGGATTAATTGAATGCCCAGGAGATATCACAGTTGCTGGTCAGCCATCTACCTGCTGGTCTCCTGCAGTCATCGTACAGTACATCAGTGTTCTCTGTCCTCCCTGCTACATTCAAATTGCCTATTTGCAAAAGCTGGGTACATTGGTTTTATTTTTTTATTTTTTTATATGTTTGACAAGCTTAATCTTCAAATTGTAGGGTCTATTATTGTGTTGACTTTATATGTTTGTACATAAAACTCAAAATTTTTATCTAGGATACTTACTTGCTCTGTAACTGACAAATCAGCAGCATCATATGGAAAGTTGTGCTGGGGCTGTGTCCAGTACAAAAATATGTCTCAATCATTTTCCTTAACCTCATAACCTAAACTGTCTTCAAACTTTATTGTTTTTAGATTTATCTTTCATAATATCATGTCTGGTGTGCATCAATATTATGTTTACTCTGGAAAGAAAATTCAATCTACAAAATTTAAAAGAAACAACTATAGCAGATGTTTACAGTTGACTATTGTTTTTGCAGAATGGGTTTTGTTTCAGAGTCAGTTAATATTTTGTTGGAAAATTAAACTCCTTTCTTGAGGTGCATTGATTTAGGGTTTAACACCAGCTGTCAAGATATAAGTTAATTACTATTTGGTACTTTTAATTACAAGATACAGTTCAAATTCTTTAGGACAAGGTAAAGTGAATAACAGTTGTCACCAATAATTACAGACAGTTTTCAACACCCTGCCTTAAAGGCCCTGAGGTGCTGCTTTCTTAAGAGGTCAAAGATTAATGAGTAAAAGATCATACTTCCAAAACTTCTGGATGACATTTCACTTGCAGAATTGTTTTATTTATCCTCAAATATTCCTTATCATTCATTTTTAACATTGTTCAGACCATCAAACACATTTAACTTCTATTCTTTTGTGCTTAGTCATTCCAGGAAATCTCCATGTCACAGAAACACAGAAGTTGGAAGGGACCTGTGGACATCATTTAGCCCAATCCCACTGCTCAAGCTGGTTTCCTAGAGTAGGTTACACAGGAATGCATCCAGGTGGGTTTTGAGTATCTCCAGAGAAGAGACTCCATAAACTACATGGACAGCTTGGTCCAGAGCTCTGTAACCCTTCATATAAAGAAGTTTTTCTTTGTGTTCAGATGGAACTTCCTGTGTTCCAGTTTGTGTTTATTGCCCCTCAACCTGTCACTGGGCATCACTGAAAAGAGCCTGACCCCATCCACTTAACTTTCACCTTTCAGATATTTATAAGCACTGGTAAGACGCCATTTCATTCTTCTAACCTCCAGACTTGGTCCCAGATCTCTCAGCCTTTCCTCATATATGTGATGCTAAAAAAGATCAGGGGCTTCTATTCAACTTCGTAGCCCTTCAATGGACTCCCTCCAGTAGTTCCTTGTCTTTTTTTTTTTTAACTGAGAGTCCCAGAACATATAATTTACTGTTGCTTACAATGTAATACTCACAAGGTTTGAGGTGAGGAAAGACCTAATGGTGATGAATCTTTTTTTTTTTCTTTTTAATAAACTCCCAGAAAAACCTGATAGTCAAAGTATAGCCTTGTGCAAGAGAAAAATAAACAGAAATCTTGTTAAAAGTGAAATGGTCTAAGAAAAACTGTTATTGCTTCTAAAATTCACTGATAACTTTTTTTTCTCCTATCCATTATGTGTGAAAAACATAAACAAGTAAATAAAAGAAGAAATTTAGATCACGCTACTTCTTAATTAAACTCTAATGGATCCCCTTTGAGACCTATATGAACAGCAAAATTCATATGTAGTCTGATTTACATCTGTGCATAAATCTGGTTCACAGGTGTTTACTTCTTCTATCTAGCAATAAGCCAGTTTTGAGGACTGGCATGTGATCTAAATCCTCCTCTCATCTCTTCTAAGAATCACAGCCCAGAACATCCAAAATAAGTGTGCTACAAACTGTGAAACTGCATTTCTCTTAAATATCTGCACTTTAGTACTATTTAACCCTTCCTCAAAAGCCTCCTGCAACGGACAAGTTAGTTGGAAAGTAATAGCAGAAGACAGAAAGCATAAAAATGGAAAATGGTGCTGATAAGACAATTCCCACTGACACCAGCTGCTTTAGGTGCCTTCTAGTGATTATAACTTCACTGACAGAAATGAGGAGAATGTGTGGTTTCATGATAGTGTTTACTGAATAAGAAAATCACAGAATTCCTATTTACAAGGTATTTGTAATTTTCATTTATACATGGGCATGAGTGTATGTGCACAGACAGTGATATAATTAGTTCTCCTTAAATGGAATGATCTGGAAAGTGTTTGAGTTGTTGAGAGATGAGATATTACAAAGAGGTGAATAGAGCTTACATCTTCAATGAAACTGCTCCATGCTGAAAAAGATTATATTTGTTTTAAGTGTTGAACTTCAATTACATATTAACCCACAAACTACACAAATTGCCTTGAGATATTGGCACCTTCCTACAAGTTTCTTCACTAGCTTTAGTCAGTGTACTTTACTTAAGTAAGTTATGCCCTACTAGGATAGACGCTGTTGTGCATAAAAGGAGTCTTAACTTCTGGACTGACTAATGCTTGTTCTCTACAATCATTTTTTTCCCAGAACTTCTGTTGACCTCCATGAGCAACTGTGGTAAGAATGGAGTTGCCAGACATCTCAGTGTTTTCTGCCTGATTTGTCTCCAGAGGAGATGCCTTCAAGACGCCTGCTTATGATGGTATGTCTGAATGCAAGAGGAATAACAGCATGTTAAAAGCTTCAAAATCAAATTGAGCTGATTTTGTATGGGAATTCTTGTGTGCTTTTCTTTGAAGAAAATCATCTAACTTTGTTTTAAGATGATTTAGGTACTTGAGATTTTTAAGTGTACAGTTAAAGTTTTGTTAGAAAAGATCTCATTTCAGTTAAATGTAAGTCTTTTTGACAGAACTGTAAGTGAAACGTTCAGAAGAATTGCTGTCCTCATGTTAGTTTTCGAGTTTTCACTGAGAAAAAGAAAATACATGGAGAACTGTTCAGGGACAAATTAGTTGGGGAGGCACACACTAGAAAGTGTGAGATGGGGAAGTATCTTAGTCTCTTAATGAGCATTTCAGTTATGTCATTTTAGGAAAGGTGCGAATGTTCAGTGCTTACATGTATAGTGTACATGTAAGCAGTTACAGCTCTGAAGTGAATCAATTTATTAGAACAGTTTCCTTCAAATTGATTTCTATAGGCAAATAATAATGTGGTTTATCTTCAGTGAATGACTGGCAGTCATAACTTCTAGTCATGTCTGACAAGCAGAAATATTGAATCCAATAAGTATTTTCATTTAGATAAAAAATAATTGATCACAGAATTTAAGATACAAGCCAGAAATATAGGAAGGAACTAAAGTATCCGAAAGAATTATGGGGGGGCATATTTTCATCACAAATAAATGAAGGCTCTGAAGGTGACAATCCAAAGACCTGGCAGCAATCAAAGTTGATTATACTTAGGTACTACTGAGGATCTATAATGTCTCTATATGCCAGTTCACTGCTTATATGAAGACTATTATAATATTTTCTCAGTAAATAATTAAATGATGTAAAAATGATAGTTTCGCCTTCGTGAAACAGCTTTAAATGAGCATTGTGAACATGTTTCAGATACTTTGCTACCTTGCTTCCTTTCAATTCATTGAATCATGGAATCATCAAACAGTCTGGGTTGAAAAAGGACCTTAGTGATCATTGAGTTTCAATCCCCCTGCTGTGGGCAAAGTTGCCAACCATTAGACCAGGCTGACCAGAGCCACATCCAGCCTTGCCTTAATGCCTCCAGGGATGGGGCATCCACAACCTCTATAGGCAACCTGTTCCAATGTGTCACCACCCTCTGAGTGAAAAACTTTCTACTAACATCTAACCTAAATCTCCTGTCTTATTTTAAAAACCCTTGCCCTATCACTATTAACCTGTTCAAAAAGTTGTTCTCCCTCCTGTTTATACCTTCCCTTAAAGTACTAGAAGGCCATGATGAGGTGTCCTCAGAGCCTTCTCTTCTCCAAGCTAAACAAGCCCATTTTCTTCAGTCTTTCCACATAGGAGATGTGCTCCAGCCCTCTGATCACCTTAGTGTCCCTCCTCTGGATCCATTCCAAGAGCTCTAAGTCTTTCTCATGCTGGGAGCCCCAGGCCTGGGCACAATTCTCCAGTGGGGCCTTGCAAGAGCTGAGTGGGACAAACACCTCCCCCTCCCTGTTGACCTTTTGTTAATGCAGTCCATGATACAGTTGTCCTTCTGGGCTGCAAACATGCACTGCTGGCTCCTGTTCAGTTTCTTGTTCACCAGGACCCCCAAGTCCTCCTCTGCAGGACCTGCTCAGAATTGCCAGTCGCCAGCCTCCTCTACTTGATTTCTTCTGCTGGGGTATGGAGAGCTCTTGCACTCACAGAAGGGAGTCCTTAAAGAGCTGGCAGTTCTGTCCTGTTTCTATGCCTTAAAAAATAGTTTTCCAGGAGATCCCATCCAGCACTTCCTTAAGCAGATGGAATTTTGCTCTCCTGAAGTTCAGGATCTTGACTCTACCTTTTTTGCCAGTCCTGCATTCCTCCAGATTGCAAAATCCACCAGGACATGATCACTCCAGGCCAGGGTGCCTCCAATCTTAACCCCTCTAATTATACAGACTTTTTACATAGAGCCAATCATATATAAACTGGCAAGATATGAACAGATAGTAGGTTAAGAAAATCAAGAAAACCTTGGAAAATAAAGGGACTTAAGATGCATTACTCCCTCCTATTGATTTTTAAGACATATAAGTTTATGCACATCACTTTAGCTGTGAGATTTGTCAATACCATCACCATGAAAACTCAGAACTCTGGAACACACATCACAACTGGGCATCAGCAAAATCTAAGCTGACATCTTCATAATCATTTCTGTTACTACAAGTATTTTACAAATAGGACCTTTAGTGCTTATGCAAAGAATGGTAGGTGAAAACACTTTTCTTCTGTTATAGTCTTCTGAAAGATGCAAACTAAATTGACATAGACTCCCCTCTGTCAGCACAAACATCCCTGCATAAGGGATTTTTCTTACACAACGTTAGTAAAGGATGAGGTTTCTTCATACCCTCATCTATGAAATCCCTGCTCTCTCTCCTTTTTGTCTGTGTTGAGTAAAAGCTGTGGTGGCATTGGCAGAATTTGTGAGTCACAGAAGAATTGCATCAGGATGAGTTTGATGTGGGGCTATAAAATTAGGTGTTCATGTCTTCCTCATTCAAAGGTGATTCCAAGGAGTATGGGGAAAACTAAGTAGTGCTTGGGGACTGTAATGATGTTAATCTGTGATGTGGTTGTCGATACACCACTTTCTCTATGGTGATATACTATTTCTAGGAACCAGTCTATGTAATGTAGGTTATGTTCCTTTGCTTTCTATAGGATACTACTGGGCCTGCTGCCATCGCTCTTAATCAAATGTCAGTGACACTGCTCAGTAATATTAACTGAATTATTGTGCATAATGTCATACATTATAATTTTTTATACTTCTATAATTTTCCCTTCTCGGTTACCAAAAAATTGCTACTCTGCTGGATAAATGAAATGCAGGCAATTATACATCATATGCACAATTATAGTCTAGATATCATAGATGCGTGAATATATACATACAGTACATACTACTATACTATATAGAATATATATATATACACACACACATACTTACATATTAATATTAACCAACCCATACCAAGGTATTCAAAGTTTTAGCTGATTAGTTAAACAAATTTAGTGAAGCATAAAATGCATTTATGTCAGAAACGAGCTGATATTCCACCCCCTCCAGTGACAGCAGAGGTACTCTAAGGTGTGGTTCACAAAATTTATGCATCTTTACCATTAGACAGTTAGACATAGTTATACATGTATACCAGTATCTTCAAGATAGTCCTATCTTCTTGTGAACTTATCATGACAGTAGTAAGTCAGAAAGATTTTCTGGATTAAATCATTGCTGCTTTGAAAATTCTCTTCTATACTGCATAATTTATTGCTTAACTTGTTACATTAGTTGCTGTTCTGAATCTTCTGTCACTGAGTGTAAAGGTTCATTCACATGCAGATCTAGCTTCTTATTCCTGCTCAAGAAGCAATCCTTCCTTTAGACAATGCCCAGCTGTACAGAAATGTCGAAAGCCAAACCAGGAGTCATTTCTATTAGTTGTGTTTGTATATATAGCACAGCCCTACCAAAAAGGATTCTGGGTACCCAGTTTGCATTGATAATAGTGGGAATTGCCGTGGCCTAGATGCAGGGTGATGATGCAAGGATTTAATGATTATAGTTACATTTTCTCAACAATTATGAGGGACAACAACAACAAAAGTAGGCATTTTTTTGTTTCAGTTTTTTTTTCTTTGCTAACATGAAAAATACAGCTCTCGTCTCTAAAAAGAATTTCATTGCCACAATAAATTAAGCATTTGAACTTGCTATCTAAATACTACACTGAATTAAACTTATGGGTCATGTAACACTTCTAAAATGAACCGCATTTATGCCTGCAACAACGAGTAATTAAACTATTCAATGATCTCCATTATGCGCCTAACAAAAAGGTTCAGGAGAGCAATTAACACACTCCACTACAGCAAAAACAGTTATTAACCAACAGTAAAATAAACACATCGAAACAATAGGTTTGTAAATTAATAGTTTTGTAATGATAAGATCTGCAAAGATTAGCAGCTGTTTGAGAACTTAGTGTAGAAACACAGCAGTCTTTTTCCATTCCTAACAGAAAAGGTGAATGCCATTTATCTTGCATTAGGTAGATAAATAATTACGATCTAAAAAAAAAATCAGCATGGGTGGTGAATGTGGATTTGAAATTATCCTCTGATTTCAGAGCTGTTTTATTCACTATTACGTAGGATAAATATTGTTTTTTTCACCTGTCAGTAATTACATTGGATTTATAATAATTTTGAACCAAATTTTAAAATTAACAGCAGGCATCGTAATGTATTGTAGAATTCAACTTCTGACTTTATATGTTTCATTTTTACTGTAAATGTTAAATCTTCATTATTATTTTTGTACTGAACCATAGCATGTCTATTTACTTTTTTCTTCTGATTTTTTTCTCAGTTTTTCTTGGAGATTTCAAACAAGGATCAGGAGTACTTAACAGACAATTAATGGTGCTAAGTACCCCTCTTGTGCTCTGTATTCAGCGCTGAATCCATTGCCACTTAAAAGAATATGCCCCATTATTTTGTTACCAGTGTTGCTGAAGGAAGGACAAGGTTGGTGTCATGGGCCTGAGTTTGTTTATGGATGTGTGCATCTTCCTTTACTCCTGGAGGACAGGCTACCAATCTAACGTTTCAACGGACAGATGGGGGAGTAGTTTGGGAGGCCGAACTTTGTTGGAGGAGTCTGTCCTTTTGCTCTTAAGCTGCTCTAATGGCCGAAGCTATTCTGTAAGTGTGACCATGGCCGTCCAGATCCAGACCTGCTGACTCAAATTCTTGGCTCCACCTAAGGACAGTTCTCTAAAACAAGCTTGCCTGGCGATTACTGGACTCTTGTCTGAGCATAGTAACTAACTGTCATAAACGCTCAGAGTCCAATCTGTGTTTTTGGAATATTTTATTACAATCAAAAGGTGAAAAGCAATAAGCAAGCAGCGCTGGGTGTGCCGGGAAGTTTCCGCTCCACCAACGACGCACTCCAAGAAGATGGTTCCCTTTTCTTTTATACAGTGTCTTATTTAAAATTCCCTGAAGTCCCCTCCTCCTTTCCGTTAATCATTTTATTCTTTTACGCTTGCATGGCTAGTCACTAGGCGGTCGCACATTCCTTCAGGTGGTCTTTGGGATGAAGTCTGTTTGTCTTCCTCAGTGCCCTCTGATTCATCCCTCTGGGCTCGGCCTTGCAAGATTTGTGTTTGAGATGCTTATCTCTGCCACCCCTTGATTAGAGGAATGCCACTCCGGCTCCATCTTGCAAGGTTTTGTGTTTGAAATGCAGATAGAGTTCTGTTCTCAGTTTATCCTTCCATGCCTTAGAAGGAAATTTTATTCCTTTAAGCAATTTTCTCTGCCGATTATGGTTAAGGCTAGATTACAGTTATTGTATCAGCATCCTTGACACTGTCTTTTGACACGAATCACATCCACATGTTTTACACTTAGTTTGGGAATAAATAATTGGTTGTTATTGTTGACAAAGAATTGTTGTCCACTGGCACTTTAAAGTCATTCTGGATCCCAAGGTAAGTTTAATAAAAGATCTTAGTCCTTTTAGTTTTGCTTTTGCCCTCAGTCTTCTGTATTTATGGTTTCAAACCCTCCTATGTAATTATTTCATAATTTCATATCTCTTAGCCTCCTTCAATTAAAAGCCCATGTATGCAATAAATAATAAAGAAATTAGGACAACAAAAAGAAAATAATTAATTTCATGAAATCTGGTTACTCTGTGCAATGATTTCATGGACCAAAGTTGTCAGTATAGTGAGTTCAGAAAATTTTTACCCATGGTTACATTTCCCCATTTCCTTTATGTCATCTTTCTAAAATTATGAAGAAAAATCCAAGAAACCTTATGAAGTTTTCTTTGAAGTATTTGGTGCTCCTAGGCACTGGAATTCATCTTGCGTAATGGTTTGTACTGTATATGATTCCTTCTTTCTCTGCACTTTGATTTGAAGCCATAATCAGTTGAATAGCCCACATTCATGTAGACCAGCTGATGATGTTGATACAAGGGATCTTATTTTTGTATTCAGCCTCACCTCAGACATGTGGTAGCAGTGTCTCTGCCAGCCAAAACAAATGTCTTAAAAATGGGTTTAATACTGGCAGTTTTTGCAGCAGAAGTTGCCTTTAAAATGTCCTTCTGTAAGTAAGAAAAGATAAGTGAAGAAGTGAGATGTTCAATAGCTTCCTTTGCATTTCTTTGAGTATACAATTTATCAGCTTTACTTCCCAATAGAAATATAAGAAGAAAAAATGTCATGCTTTTAAAGCTCAGACAAACACTGTAGATAAAATTACTTGACTTTGTAAACACTATTGATTACAGACGTGCCATCCCTATCAAAGAAAATTTTTTTATATACATATACAATAAATGCATGCGTTTTAGAACACTGTTTTATATTTACCTCATTCTGTTTTTATTAGCAAATAAATCATTATTTTGATCATGAAGAACTAGGAATAAATAATAAAATGAGAAGAATAGCAAAAGCAGCAAGTCTTCCACAGCACCTTCTGGAAATTTCTCCTTCATCATAAAAATGTCTATCAAAAAGAGCAGGAGCTTTTCTCACTCACGTTTTATTTTTGCCAATACTAGTAATTCATCATCCTGAAGTCCCTTAGAAAAAACAGAATCAAATGTTAAAGAAACACAAGAAACTTAGAGGTTTGTACTGAAGCCATGCAGAACCAAGACCAAACCATGCAGAAAACTGAAGGGAATTCCATTGCAATTTGCTAGTGTACCCATTTTCTGTCAAGCTCATATGTGTGTCTTGTGGCTACATGAACATTCTCCAGTTCTCACACCTCTACATAAAGGTAAAGGCTGTCTTTTTCTATGTACTAGTAAATACCAGAAATTAAAGCCATAGAGCAAGTTTAAATCAACCGATACATGAGAATCACATCAGAAGGAACATAAATATTTACATTGTGGGATTGTTTAGACTGGAGAAAAGGAAGCTCAGGGGAGACCTTAATGCTTTCTATAACTAACTGAAAGCAGGTTGTGGTGAGGTGGAGGTCCAGCTCTTCTCCTGTGAAACTAGTGATTGGACTAGAGGGAGTGGCCTCAAGTAGCTCCAGAGGAGGTTCAGGTTGGATGTTAGGAAAAATTTATTCTCGTAAAGAGTGACAAGGCACTGGAATGGGCTGCCCAGGTAGGTGGTGGAGTCACCATTCCTGAAGGTGTTCAAGAAACATTTAGATGTTGTACCAAGGTGCATGGTTTAGAGAGAAATATTGGTGTGGTAGGTGGACCATTGAACTGGATGATCTTAGAGTTCTTTTTCACCTTGTTCATTCTATGATTAAAGCAACATCAACAAAAACCAACACAGACAAACAAGGAAAAAAACAACACATAGCTAACTTTAACCCTAATAAAAATAGGCATTGTATATGCAACTGTGCATAAAGATGCAAACAATCTGCCATTAATTAAAAATACTGAGATTACTATCTGTTCTTACCAAGAGATATTCCCCTTTCATCCCCATCCAGTTAATACCAGAATTCCTCCCACTGTCTCAGGTTGTTTTTACATTTTCATTTTATACTTTATTTTAAATAGAGGTCTCTGAGCTGACTTACTATATGCCTTTCTCTGAAGCGCAAAGCTTATCCCAGCAAAAGTTGTCATTTCTTTACGTTGCCTTGTTTTCAGCACTGTGCACCTGCAGCCCAGAAGGCCAACTATATCGTGGGCTGCATTAAAAAAAAGGGTGGCCAACAGGGAAGGGGAGGTGATTGTCCCACTCTACTCAGCTCTTGCAAGACCCCATCTGGAATACTCCATCCAGGCCTGTAGCCCCCAGAACAAAAAAGACACAGACCTCTCGGAATGGGTCCAGAGGAGGGCCACTAAGATGATCAGAGGGCTGGAGCACCTCTCCTATGAGGAAAGGTTGAAGAAAATGGGCTTGTTTAGCTTGAAGAGAAGGCTGGGAAGACCTTATTGTGGCCTTCTAGTACTTTAAGGGAGGGTATAAATAGGACAGGGAATGACAGTTTACATGGGTTAATAGTGATCAGACAAGGGGGAGTGGTTTTAAACTAAGGCAGGGGAGATTCAGGTTAGATATCAGGAGGAAGATTTTCACTCAGAGGGTGGTTATGCACTGGAACATGTTGTTCAGGGAGGCCCCATCCCTGGAGGCATTCAAGGCAAGGCTGGACATGGCTCTGGTCAGCTTTGTGTAGTGGTTGGTGATCCTGCTCCTGACAGGGGGGGTAGAAAAAAGATGATCTTTGAGATCCTTTTTCAGCTCAGGCCTTTCTATGATTCTATGCTTTTCTTGGCTTTTTTTTTTTTTTTTTTTTTACTTTTATTTCCAGTTAGTATTAGTATTAGTGTTACTTATTAAATACTACTTTTTTTTTTTCACAAGACAATTTGTATTTCTCTACAGTAGCTTTGTAGTGTAGTTTAAGCTGAATTTTGTTTGTTTAGTTTTTTTTTTTTTAATGGCCTAAAAGCAATATAATACTGTTATGGAAATGCAATTGAGAAAAGATGAGAATATTTTTTTCATATGATTAATGTAACTCTTGCACTTTTTCCTTGATATAAATAAAGCCAATGGGAAGACTCCTGATAAATTTAAATCTGATTTAACTATAAAGCAGAAATTTTCTGATCCTGTGTCTTTTAAGCATATAATCTATATGAGCAATACTCATAGATTGTTTTGAGCTCTTAAATTTGTTTTTATTACATAAGAGATTGCTGCAATGAAAAAAAAAGAAAAAAAAAGATTCAGGAATACATTAATCTTTAATGCATTACTCTACTTACTCTCTTACAAATCAGTTGACAGTAGATCTTACCTAAAATCATTAATCTCTGTAAAATAAATGCTGAGTTTGGCTTATATCCAGGCAGTATGTCTTTTAAATAGCTGATCAAGACAAAGTTTTTGAAAATTATTCTCATTACACTTCGGGTACATTTAAAATAAGAGGTAGCAATCCCACTTCTATGGTCAACAACAATATATATTTTTCCAGTATGTTAATACCTAAACTCAGTTGTAAGCATTGTATGCTTTATATCACAGAATCACAGAATTGTAGGGGTTGGAAGGGACCTCTAGAGATCATCTAGTCCAATCCCCCTGACAAAACAGCTCCCTAGACCAGATTGCACAGGTAAGGCGTTCAGGCAGGTCTTGAATATTTCCAGAAAAGGCAACTCCACAACCCCTCTGGGCAACGTGTTCCAGTGCTTCGTCACCTGCACTGTGAGGAAACTCCCACACGTATTTGTTCAGAACTTCCTATGCATTAGTTTATGGCCATTTCCCCTTGTCGTATCACCACACACTGCACAGAAGAGTCCAGCCTCATTCCGTTGCCTCCTGCTCCTTAGATATTTATAGACATGGATCAGATCCTCTCTGAGTCTTCTTTTTTCAAGGCTGAACAGACCCATGTCTCTCAACCTCTCCTCATTATTATCTTTATTATCTTTGTGGCCCTCTGCTGGACTCTTTGCAGGAGATCCCTGTCTTTTTCGTACTGGGGAGCCCAGAACTGGGCACAGTACTCCAGGTAATTATCCAGGTACTTATCTATTTCCTACCATACTACTTAATGCAGATGGACATTCTTGCATTTCACTAGTTTGGATGTGAAGTGGGTTTTCATGAATTTCTGTACTAACTTTGTAGATCTATGTAAAGGTTATTTCCAGATCTGGGATTTCCAGAGTCTGGTGATAAAAATGATCAGGTGCTTCTGATTTCAAATATTGGATCCTTCCTTTCACATACAGGAATGTGCTTACACTTCTGCAAGCTGTTTCCTATTCATTTTATGTTATAACCCTGATAGAAATAGAAGAGAGTATATTTATCTCTTGCAGTGCTGTGGAAATGCAGTTACAATACTGTATTCTGAAGCACCTCATTTAAGATTTATTTGTCTAAATACATATTTATTTATAAAATTAGAACTGCTTTTGGTTTTGCTTAATTTATCTTACAGTAGTCTAACTCAAACTTCACAAAAATGTATACTTCATGGCTTTTCCTAATTAGTGTTTTCCTTCTATCTTCTTCCATCCAAGTTTAATCCTGATAAATTTACAGTAATATTTCAATCAGGAAAGCCCATGCTGCATTTCTGCAAGTTTATTAATTAATTTCTTTATTTCTACTTTTCCCAGAATTCTTTCCAGAAGACTGATTTCAATATGGAAGTGTCTTGGGATTTCTGTGAATCAATATACTTAGTTTCTCAGCTCATTGTTGTTATTTCTCTAACTTCATCAAAATCTGTCCACTTAATCTGGGAATATATTTTTAATTTAATTAGTTTAAATAAAAAGATTTTAAATTGTTTTCTATTATATTATTACAAGAAATACCCAAATCAATATAAGTTTAGCATCACTTCTTTCTGATTCATAATGGCAAAGCAAAGAAATCAGCCAGTTGTCACTAATCTGAATAGACAGTATTAATACCATCATTAGTCACATTTGTTCTCCAACACTGTATTTAAGAAGTGAAATCCTTCTGTAATGATACAGTTCTCCATTCAGCATCAGACTGGTCTTTGTATATCAGTTACAGCAAAATTAATTTTGAAGTCTTCTCTGGTGATTAAGATCTTACTGTTTTTTGAAACTTCATTTAGTTTCACAAATGTTTCTTTGGAAGGGCATGAAAACAGACAAAAACCTTTATGAAGGCTGAAAATAAATTATTGAATACAACATAATATGTAGAAAGACTTCTTGTAAAAATGGTTAAAAGAGCCAGCCTAAGACAGGAAACTGAGTAAAATTATTTTACTTCCATTTATGATTTATACAAAAATTCTGTCATAGAAAACTAGGAATCAAACTCATGTAAGGTATTGTAGAAGACTTAGGTATATTTGGAGACAAAGAATAATCAGGAGTCTGGGAGCCCAGGATGTATCTTCACATTTGCCATGTGATTATATTTGTAATACACATCTGATAAAATAAAGTAAATAATAGAAGCATCAGTTAGAATGGGAGAGAAAGAAAAAAACATATTTTTGCAGGGATAAATCATCTGCAATTAGAAATTCTTGAAGCAAGCTAATTTATCTTTACAAGACACATAAAACATTGTCTGTACTTAATTCAAGACTCAACCCCTGTGCTTGACATAGCTTTCCTCACCTACCATGATAAAGTAATTACCTCAAGTTATGAAATAAGCTACAACAGAAAATATTTAACAGTTCCAGTCTGGTGAAGACATCTGGCTGGAAGGCAGAAATTAGTGCAATTTTTCTTCACTAAGATACATCCTAGACAACATTCTCAAAAAGTCAACTAATTTTAAGTTTGAAAATATTTTTTAGAAAAGAGTATGTCTTTAAATGCAGTCAAAAAAAAAAAAAAAAAGAAAACCTGCATACTTCTTTTGAATTGGTTACATCACTTTAGATTGGACAGCGGGTGCTCACTGCCGTCTCGCCTTCAGCATTTAGCGTAAGGCCTTCGGTTTACCAGACACTCTCTTGCTCATTTTATTTGATTTATTAGCTTCAGTTCCAATTATATTGAGGTATTTTACATTCCGATATCTTATTTAGTAAATTAGCTTTCCTCCTCAGATTGTTGCTGCTGTTTTGTTTTTAGTCCCACCACCCTTCTCCTTTTCCCTTTCCCCCTTCTCCTTTCCTGGTCCATGGGTCTGTGGGTCCCCTGCCCCAGTTGTCATGGAACCAGACCAAACCAGACCAAACCAGCCTGTAAACCTTTGACAGCAGTAAAGTCATTAGAGAAACTTATTGCTAGAATGTAAATATTATTCTTTTATTGTAATTATCTTTTCCCTGTTGTCATTCATATTTATTAAAAGCAGACCAAATTATATATGTAACAAGTAAAATTCCTTAAAAAATATTCCATTGAATAAGTGGTATGCATCAGTCTGGATGACCTGTTGCATTGCATCAGTTGCAAAAGTAAGTTGGTTACTTTAAAATAAATGCTTCTTTTTCAGATAATTGAAATTGAGTGACATGGATTGAGTTGTATTGATGAATTTCATATTTGGAAATTTTACCAGCTTTCTTTTAACTGTTTTCAATATGCTTTAAAAAAAAACCTTGCTTTCTTTTTCAAAGGGGCTTAAGAGTCAAACTGTGTGATCTGTAAAAGGTAATTTTAAATTAAACCTGTAATTGCCCTAATAATTAAATTTTAGACTGTGTAGGGACACTTAAAAAAAAAATCACAGAATGTCAGGGATTGGAAGGAACCTCAAATGATCATTTAGTACATTCCCACTGCTGGAGCAGGAATGTCTAGACCAGATCACACAGGAACGCATCCAGGCAGGTTTTGAGTGTCTCCAGAGAAGAAGACCCCACAACTTCTCTGGGCAGCCCATTCCAATGTCCTGTGAAGAAGACTTTTTTTTCTTGTATTTATGTGGAACCTCCTATGTTTCAGCTTGCACCTGTTGCCCCTTGTCCTACTGTTGGATATCACTGAGAAGGGTATGGCTTCATTCTCCTGACACCCACCCTTTATGTATTTATAAACAGTAATGAGGTCACCTCTCAGCCTCCTCTTCACCAAACTGAAGAGACTGAGCTCCCTCAGCCTTTCCTCGTAAGAGAGATGCTTCACTCCCTTAATGACCTTTGTGGCTCTGCACTGGACACTCACAAGCAGTTCCTGTCCTTCTTGAATTGAGGGGCCCAGAACTGGACACAGTATTCCAGATGAGGTCTCGTCATGGCACAGTAGAGGGGGGAGGAGAACCTCTCTTGAACTACTAACCACAACCCTTCAAATACTCCCCAGGATGCCAGTGGCCTTCTGGCCACAAAGACGGTGATGGATCATGGTCATCCTGCTGCCCATGAGGACCCCCAGGTACCTTTCCCCTACTCTGCTCTCCAGCAAATGATTCCCAACCTATACTGGTACCTGGGGTTGTTCTTGCCCAGATGGAAAACTCTGCACTTGTTAGAGAGAAGGGGAGAGAAGGGAAGTTATTCTGCAAGTGTAAGTTTATACCCATACTTTTTAATATGCAAAAACCCTCACATGAGAAACTGAAAGGTTTTCCTATCGTCATGGACAGGGAGATTAAATACTTAATCTGATAAAACATGGGAATCATGAGATTAGTAAGTATTACTTGTTATACCTCCTCTGTACATTCAGATTTCACATCTTCCTCGGTTCTTGACTTAATACTGAAATTGCACTGTTTTAAGATTCATTTTCAGTATATTTTTTTAGCTCAATACAATTTTTTCTCATCATGAATAACTTGTAAAATGAATGTTACTATTTTTTCCATTGTTTTTTTCATACTGTTTCCCTTCTAAAGCTACAATTGACTCATAATGGTTGTGATAGGACCATTCTAGAGACTTCAGAAAGATTATTTCCTTTGAGTCATTACCTCTCCAGAAATAAAATACCTAATTTTTTTCTTTTTAATTTATTGAATAAGCTTAGGTTTTTAGACAGCTGTTAATTCAGAGTCCTTTTTCATTTGCAATGAACAATGAATTATTCAGTCTTACAGTTCTGACAACTTTGATGCAAATTATATTTTCTTAAAGCAATAAGTTCATTAATTTCACTAAGCATTATAATATATATGTTTGTTTAGTTATTGTATTCTGTATGACATACCAGTTCAGGGGATATTAGTATTTTATAAGTGTACTTTTTTTCCTGATAGCAAATTATGTAGTGAACTTTTCCACTGGGATTTTAGATCATCTATTTTTCCTTTGAGCACCACTTACACAGTCTTTTCTGGCAGAGAGAAGTTGATGAACAATTAGCTGTTCACTTAGGGCATCTTCAAACTTATCACCTTGCTATCTTAATAAAATAAAATAAAAAAAAACCTGTCTGTTTTTTCATGCTGTTCGTAATGCTGGTAGTACTAAGATTGGTTCACAGATCAAAACTGAAAGAATCCCAGTTTAGAATTGAATACATTGTCCCTGAATCATGATGACTGGGTTTGATTTCTAAAGGGTGTTACAAACATTTAAAACAAATACTAATCATTTCTGAAAATATATACTTTGTTATGAAGAACCTATTTTGCTTCCATGAAATTAAAACTTTTAGATCTCCATTCCTTTAATTTTTAAGCCATGTATACATATTGTCACCTCTGTTATTCTAGATGATTCAGATGATACTGGTAGGCCACCAAATACAATAATCTAATATAATCTTAACCAATTAAAAGCAGTATTCATTGTTAGATTAAAAAGAGTTACACCTATTTTTCATCTGTCTTAGGGGTACCATTCATTAAACTTTTGACCTATCATTACAGAACTGTATTTCACCATTTATGGAGAAGTTCACATTTTAAGGACAGTAATGATGTACTTAAGGACAAGTAAATTGACATCTGGTTTAAAATAAAACTGTAGTTTATAACTCCCCAGGAATTTCTTAAGATAAACTTTATCTAAGTACATGATATTGATGATGTGGTTTAGCATTTATATTTTCATTTTTCTTCCTACTAAAGTTCAGTGTATCTGCTTTGACAGTACAAAATAGTATATTTGTAATTTTGCAAAGCATGAAACTACTAAAATAATTTTTCATTACCTAACTTTAGGTAATGACAAAAATAGTAAGTAAATAATAAAATGAACAAGGAAAAAAAAACTAAGATGTTTTTGTAACATAACTGTATGAAAATTTTTCATTCTACTGCATGAAAATCCTTTTACCAATATAAGACAGATGGAATCATGAAGGCTAAGATAGCTGATTGAAATTTCCCAGTGAACATTATTCTTTTCTTTTTTTTTCCAAAGTGTTTTTTTTTCCCTTTGATTTCTATAATTTCAATGATACTCTCCAATGAATAGTAGGCGTATGTCTCATGATAGTTCCCTAATCAACATAAGATTTGTAAACCTTAGATGTTAGTAATACAAGTGGAGCTTGATATGCTGATTGAGTATGGATCAGGGTGTAAGCACCATGTCCAGGCTCCAGGACGACATAGCTGGGATGGGAATTTGTGGTACTATGGAACTGATAAACTTCAGAGTTGTCACCCAGAGTGAGCAGCTGTTCTGTTGCACCAAATACAAAAAAAAAAAAAAAAAAAAAAAGAGTATGACTAGAATTACTCAGACTCCACCAGAAAATGAGAAAATAGTGGCCTAAGAGAGAAGGATTTTTTGGGAAATACCACAGCAGAGAAGAAGAGAGAGCATTGCCAACTTCTGGGACCAGCCTCTTCTCCACCCCACATAGTGACACCAATTGGGTAAGATTCACACACTCAGTTATGCTGGGTCCTTCCCTGAGATATGTAGAAATCTCTATAGAGTTATTCTATAATTTAATATGTTTACAGTCAGCTGTATTATTCACATTCTTGGTACCTCAATCCAAAAGAATATGTAAACTGTTGCTTCAGTATAGAGCACTGTTCATTAAGCTAGTCATGGGAGTTCCCATTGGGTGTGACCACATTCCTTATGAGAGGCCATATGAGCCCATTTGAACATGATTATATGAAGGTGCTTCATGCTATAGGTGAATCTGTGATAGTGAGACTTCTCATCAGGTGCATCAAAACTCCCTAAGGTTAGCCATGTTAGTCTACTTCAACTTGATCTCACCTAGAGCACAAAATTGAGTATTTAACCCTTAATTCAATAGATGCAGAAAAAAGCTTGAAATATACAGAAGACTGGCATCCAGTTTTGGAACAAGCAATTTATGCATTTTAGTATACTTCTGCTTTTTTAAAACACATGACTTCAGGGAATATCTCAATAGCACTAACAAAGACCAGCCTATTGTATTACAGATTGGGAAAAAGGCAAAATCTTGCTCCGAATCACTCTCTAGAAGAATCTAACTTTAGAGACTAAATTATCAACTGAGAAACCTTTATCTCTCTATTGATTTTTAAAGCAGCAAATTATGATCAGCCTCCCTAAGCACAAATTAATCCTTAAGAAGAGTTTTTCCTTAATTAAATCGTGCCCCTATATGATGTCACATAACAGAATATTTCTTCAGTGGTTTGTTAGTGCAGGCAGCCCTATGAAACTGTTGGCTCTGCAAAAGTGTGCTAGTTTTGGTTGAGATATAGCTAATTTTCTTCATAGTACCTCTTATGGTGCAGTTTTGCATTTGAGACAAAAACTACATTGGTAATTCACCAATGTTTTCACAGCATCACAAAATCACAGAACTGTACAGGTTGGCAGGGACCTCTAGAGATCATCGAGTCCAACCCACCTTCCAAAGCAGGTTACACCAGGTCGTAGTCCTACACCAAGACCTACACCAGGTCGCACAGGTAGGTGTCCAGGTGGGTCTTGAATATCTCCTGAGAAGGAGACTGCAACCCCCCCTGGGCTGCTTGTGCTCTGTCACCCACTGTAAAGAAGTTCTTGCACATATTCATGCAGAACCTCCTGTGCTGCAGTTTCTGGCTGTTTTAGCTGTTGCTGAGCAGTGCTCGCACAATCTTCTGCTTCTCACATTTCCCTGCCAGTGAGGAAGCTGGGGGTACACAAGGAGCTTGGACAGAACATAGCTGGGACAGCTGACACAAGTTGACCAAGGGAATATTACATAAAAAATGTTGTTCTTGCTAATAAAAGATAGGAGAAAAAAGGAGAAGAGCAAAGAGTAATTGACTTCCCAAGCAAATCTGAAACGTCTTGGGCCTTGCTTTCTTGGAAATGGCTGAACAGCTACCTGCAGGTGGGAAAAAACCAAATTCCTTGTTTTGCCTTATTCACACAGCTTTTGCTTTACCTAATAAATTAGATATATCAACCAGTGAGTTTTCTCAGTTTTACCTTTCTTATTCTCTTCCCTCTCCCTAGCAGGGAGGAAGGAAGTGGCTGTGTGGTGCTGAGCTGTCTACTGGTGTTAACTCATAACAAAAAGCATGGGGCAAAGGGAACAGTATGCAAGTTATATCACAGACAGAAATCAAAGAAGAAATATCCTGGAATATTCAAAGTTAGAACAAAAACATCATTCTTTGGAACACAGGAATCATTTAGAAATACTGGAATTTTATTGTCTCAGAATGTCAAATCTTTTTCAATTTTATTTTGATGTATAGAGAAAAGCAAAACTGTAAGCATAGGTTTTTTTTCTAAATAAACAGTACTGAACTGAAGAAATGCTCAGTTTCCATTTCAATCAAAATTAATTGTAGGCCTGTGGTCTAAGATAGCTGATAATCTTACATTTGCCTTCAGTTATATTTTATGAATATGAAGCAGTATGAGAGTAGGTTTTGTTTTTACATGTTTGGAAAGCACAGAAAGGTCTGCTTTGGACAGTATTTTCTTCTAAGACACTTGGACTCAGAAGCATTTGTGGTCTGTGATACAGACATTTGAAAATGAAATGAACATGCTACCAACTGCTCAGAGAGGTTAAAACTGTTCTTAGATGTAACTTTCACCAGTGGCAGTCCATTATGTATACATACTAAAATAGACAGTGAGTGCTTAATGTCCACAACCAATCTCCTTAATTATGCATCTCTGAGATACAAAACTCGTTTTACATGTTTTTGTCTGTAAATATACTTTGTTAAGTCACTCACTAATGATTTACTTTCAGAAAATAAGCATTTCCCCAATAGCAAGGTCACACACATCAAATTATCCACATTTAGTTAATAAGTGTTACTGTATATAAACTATAGAGTAGAGAAAATACATTAGATCACTATGTCTCTGATTCCCCAACCAAGAAGTTCTGTAGGGCTGCACCATTCCTGATACGATTTGGAAAATTTCACTTGCCAAACAAATTCCCAAAACAACCAGGTCAGATCTCCCAATGGCTTAAGCAATCACTCCTAGCCATCTGCTTTGGGAAAAAAGAAGCTAAATGTCAAGCAAGCAGCACCTGTGGATCCTGTTTTGTCTCACAGACCTCCATTATCTCTTACTTCCCACTACTCAGAAGTGAGCATCCTCCTGACAGGGAACAAAGCTGCATTTTGACATCTTGAAATGCTTTTAGTACTCATTTCTGCTCAGCTCTATTAACAAGGTAATTTTGTGCCAAGAGAATAAACTCTCACAAAGTAAACTGCATTTATAGCTATTTAGGAGACATTTATACCAATTTAAACTCTTAATTGTACAGGAGATATATACACTATCAAAGGATGATTTATACACTTTTGATCTTAGTTATCTAAGAAAAGAACTGAGTAAATCACATTTCAGTCTTAGAATGTTAAAAAATATACTTAATTGTGCTAAATCTTAATTACACTGATTTCACTGGTATGGATATTTTTAAAGTATGTAGCTCTTTATGTTATTCAGTACATTGTTATTTCCTACTAGTTGGATACTTGCACTTTCAACAGTAGGAAGTTCATTGAAGGTTAATAAGAAATTCTGAGTTTTTTATTTAAATGATCACTTTAACTGGAATCATAAGTGAGACATCCCAATTTTTTAGAACTATTGTTTTATTGGGTTGTGGTGTTTTTGTCTTTGTTTCTTTTTATGTATATTTTTTGCTTTACATTATATCTGCTATATATTCTTTTATGTTTTTAATCTGCCTTTATTCAATTAGCCATATGGTAAACATATTCCCACAAAAAGTGAAAATTTAAGTTATTAGTCATGCTTATATTTATATGCTAGCATTATGCATTTCCATTATTATTGTTTTTATGTTCATTTTCATGTTGCTATCAAAACTCTTTCTGGATTACCTTCTTTTCATACTAATCACAATTAACTTTTCAAGAATTTAGAAGAATAAAATGAAGACTGTAAAATCTGAACTTAGCTCAGTATAGATGGATAAAAATTAAGCTAATGTAACAAATATTGCATTGAGTTTTGACTAGATTTGATCAGGTAATTCAAGAGTGTAGTTAGGGATACAACTGTGAAGCATGCACATCACTGAGTACTCCACTGCTCAGGAGATAATGTTTATGATTAACTTAGATCAATTAATTGAGTTTTAGTACAATGACATTTTATGTTTATTTATGGACATTGACTTGTTCATCTACTTCAGACATCTCAAGACTACTCCATATTCAGTAATTTAAAAAAATACTTCAATGATGGAAATAATTTTTGCACCATGAAGGAAGTTTAATATTTAAATATAAATATAACTGTATGAGCATAGCCAGAGATAAATACAAGGTCAGAAATGTCATACATAGAAAGGAGAAATATAATGTAGTATTTTACTGTCATTCCACTAAACATGCCGGTAAGCCAAAACAAGGTTTACAACAATGACTATATATATTGTCACACTATATAATGTTTTTACCCCTTTTGCAAATTCAAGTGTTAATATTTGTATTAGAATCAACCATTGTTTCTCTAAACATTAAATATTTTTAACGTATCTTTTACAAACTTCTAGAAAACAAACATCAGAATTTCTTCTGGATTATCTTCACTGTAATTGCAGGCAACTATTCAAGAATTTAGGAGAACAAAAAAAATAAAGGTAATAAAAATTCAGTGGGGATTAATAAAAAGATAAGCTAATGTAACAAATATTACATTACATTAAGAACAAATCTGAATGGACATAAGGTGGAAACACTTGGAAATTCTCAAGATAATTTCTTCAATTTTATTTCAATTTCTATTGAACTACTCTTGATAATGGCAAAAGTACTCCGTTTGGTTTTACTGTAGGGTACCAATTCTCATATAAATGCAGCCAAGTAACTAGGACTATTGCTGATATCCTGATAAAGATAAACCTTTTTCACGTAACTATCAAGCAAATATAAGGGAAGACAATAATGACATTAATGTCTCCATTTGCATCTCCCTTCAAGCCATGATTCAACCCATCCTTATAAAAATAGCAGAATCAATAAAAGTTTACTCTAAAATCATTGAGACTGGACTTAGACTCCCAAAATTAGGAAAGGTCATTCTTGTACTTTGTAATTTTGAAAAAAAAAGTACTGTTTTGACTGCTCTTCTTGCTGAATTTCTAACAACAAGAAAGCTTCCCTCAGTAGAGAAGTGTTTTGACTGTGTGGGTAAGATACATCTAACTTAACTTTAGACAACTGTAATTGATCTCGTTTACAGGGCTTTCTTTAGAGTTAACAGAGATAAGCAGGCAACTTAAATTAACATATTTATCTATGAAAGTAGACTGGGCAACTAATCAAAATAGGCATGCTGATTCACATATTTGAATCCAAAATCCAGTCCTAATTCTAGATATGTTTTCAGTGAACCAAATGCCTTTCTCTTTCCTCCTGCCTTCTTCTCTCTTCACAGTTCTTATTCCTCAGAATATTATGAAGATACTTTTGCAGTCTTATTAAGAGAGATTAAATACTAGTTTAAGTAGATAATCAATGTCTGCTAAGATAGATCACCTTATTAAAGAGAAATTTAATTTTAGCCATCTCCAAAATCTGAGACATACTATATAATAAAAACTCAGGACAGTTCATCAAGGTTAGGTTCAGAAAGAAATGTATTAGATTAACAAGAGCAGAAATAACTACACACAGTCAAAGTAAAATTAAAAATCACAAATGTAAGGGTAATTTCTGTCAGTATAGACAAAGAAGAATCATGGTTTATAAATCTCTTGATTAACCTTAAATGACCTTCTGACTTTTCAATTATCCAGAAAGAAAGAATATCTACTTCATTATAAAAGATATTTGTTTTTGAAGAGGAGGGGCAGCTATTTTAATGGTAAGTTCTGAACTGAGAAGAAAACACTAACTTCTGTTATCTGCTTAATTACTTTCTTCTTTTCTGGTTAATACAGGCTTCACTTTTCTTCTTTTTTATGATTTCATATACAATCTGATCTACATCTTTTGTGATGCAAAATTGTTGCCACTTCTATACTGGTGGCTCCAGAAGAAATGTTTATTCTCTAACGTGTAATTAAAAAGCATATACCAAATTACTGGTGGGAATTGTATCATGAAATTGGACAAAACCTGAAATCTTTGCTTCATGTGCATGTGGGCATTAATAATCTCTTCAAATTTATGGGATTAGTGATTACATTTATGCACAGAATTGAGTGTGTAAGTGAAGTTAGGTTAAAAAAAAAAGCTAGGTTAAAAAAAAAAGTTGTACTTGCACGTGTCATTTTTCTGTGAACAATGTTGGGTTATCTCTACATGAAAGATTCAGCTCACAGCAGAAATCACTTGGTGAAAACATCCTTGTGACCTTGCTTGCTACATGTTTAGAGCACTTACCTCAGTGTGCAGATATACCTTTCCTCTGTGATGAAATAAAGTCAGATGGTGTATTTCAATATAATATATTTAGAAGTATTGCAAGCAGGAAGACAAGATTCAAAAACATGAAATGGATCAGATCAGTGCTGAGGTCCACCAGCATCATCTGGTGGCACATGGTTTTGCTAGTGTTCTGTAGAATCATTAAGGTTAGAAAAAAGATTTAGCAGTTGGGTAGGGATAGTGATAGGAGGATGGTTGGACTAGATGATCTTATAGGTCCTTTCCAACCTTATGAACTTATGAACTTATAAGTGCTAAGATCATCTAATCCAACTAACCCATTCACACCATACCCAGTAAACCATGTCACTAAGTGCCACATCTACCTCTTTCTTGAAAGCCAGCAGGGATGGTGACTCTCTAGGCAGCCTATTCCAATGTGTTACCACTTTCTGAGAAGTATTTCTTCCTAATATCCAAGCTAAACCTCCCCTGAAGCAACTTGAACTCATTCCCTCTCATCGTATTGCTGTTGCCTGGGAGAAGAGGCCAACATTCACCTCTCCACAATCTCCCTTCAGGAAGTTGTAGAGAGTGATGTCTCCTGTGCCTCCTCTTCCCCAGACTGAATAATCCCAGCTCCCTCAGCCGCTCCTCATAAGACTTGTGCTCCAGACCCCTCACCAGTTTTGTTTCTCTTCTCTGCTCCAGGGCCTTAATGTCTTCTTGTAGTGAGAAGCCCAAAACTGAATACTGTATTCGAGGTGCAGCCTCACCAGAGCTGAGTACAGAGGGAAGATCATCTCCCTGCTCCTGCTGGCAACATTATTTCTGATCCAAGCCAGGATGCCATTGGCCTTCTTGGCCACCTGGGCACACTGCGTGCTCACCCTCAGCTACCTGTAGATCAGAACTCCCGTATGCTTTTCTATCACACCGTTTTCCAGACACTCTGCCCCATGCCTGTAGTGTTGCCTGGGCTTGTTGTGACCAAGGTGCAAAACCCAGCACTTGGTCTTGAACACAATCAGCCTCAGCCCAGCAATCCAGCCTATCCACATTCCTATGTAGGGCCTTTCTACCATCAAGAAAATCAACACTTCCTCCCAGTTTGGTGCCATTTGAAAACTTACCGAAGGTGCATTTTATCATCAGTAAAGATGTTAATCAGGACAGACCCCGATACTGACCTCTTGGGAATACCACTTGTGACCAGCCACCAGCTGGATTTAACTCCATTCACCACCTCTCTCTTGGAATATCCTTGCAACATCTTAGTACTCTTCCTGAGTTACCTGCTTCTTCTTGTAAAGGTGTTAAATTCTTTTTTTTCTGAACTCTCAGCAAAAGTTCACTGTACAGCCAGGACAATATTCTTCACCCTTGTTGTTCAGGACTATCTCCCAAGGTACTTTCCTAACCAATAGGACATGGTATATTGTAAAGGCCAGACACAATATAATATTTTTTGCAATTATTTTGGCATTTGGGGTGAGACAAAGCATTATACTCATTCATTATAGGCATATTTTTTTCTTGCTAAATTTTTGGAATTCAGTCATTGCTGCTAATTCAGTTACACCGAATTTCATTTCTCCCAGTTCTCTTCTCCTGTGTACCTCAAAGACTTCCAACTCCTACTTGTGCAATTAGACATAGAAGAAAATATAGAAATGAAAATCAGGAGAGAGATCTCTGTTGTGCCAACCAGATCTGTAAAACTTTGCAGAGTGTTTTTAGAGGTAGCGGGAGAAGGAAATACAGTTCACATGACAAGATGCCAAAAATACTAAACAACTGATTACCACATGTTATCTTGTGACCAGTATTGCATAAAATTTTAAAATAAGAAATCTATTTTTCCAAAGACATGCATAAGTCAGACTGGTCAGGCTGGATCAGGCTCTGGACAATGTGATGTATCTGTAGATGTTCCTGTTCATTGCAGGGAAGTTAGACTAGAAGACCTTTAAAGGGTCTCTTCTACCTCGAATTATTCTGTGATTCTATGAACAAAACGTTAGTCCATGCCTTCCCCACATAATTTGACATAGATGTCCAAAGACACATTTGAAATTAATGATATCAAAGTTACTTAAAAATTACCTTCTTGCCTCTGACCTTTGCATGATCAAATCCTCCTGAAAGATGGGTAGAAAGAGTGAGGGGTGGAAGAGAAGATTTTTCCTTCCTTTGTATCTAGCTGCTGTTCCTATACCTTATGTCTATAGGAAGACATATCTTGTCTGTGTTTCTAGCTTCAAAAATTCCACTTTTACACAGATTCTCATGATAAAAAGCTACATTATCTGTTTTCCTTTCAGTCTCAGGTGCACCTGGGATAGAAATTTTTCTATTTTAATTTTGAAGCTTGAAACAACAATGAATTGTTTGAATCGTGTCAACCACAGAATAATGTGGCAGTGTATGCATTCTCCTTTTCTCCCCAAACTTGTCCCTGATTTCTTCATTTATTTCTGCATTTAGGTGTTTTGGTAAAAATGAGCTCTTAAGTTTTATAAAGGAAGTGTGCATTCACTATACAGAAAATAGGGGAGGTGGAAAACACTGTTTCTACAACAAACAAGCACACAGAATGATTTTTTCATAAAGTTTCCAAAAGGAAATCTTTTAACATATTTATGAGTGAAAAAAAAAATCATGTAGAGCAATAGATGACTATGGTCTGTTGATCAACAACTGAATCAAACACAGGCAGATGACAATGCATTAACGCATTTGTTCCAAGGCATCCAGTGTCAGCTGCAGTAGAACTTCCTATTAACTTCCTTCTTCTTCATTTCCACATGCCACCTAGTGACGTAACACTGAATCACAGTACACAAGCTTTTAGAACGACTGGGAATTAACAGCTTATTGTGAGCTGGTGAGGAGACTCTCGTTAGGGATTTAAAGCTTGTCATGGAAACAACTAGTAACACAGCATGATTGGCAGCTTTACTTATGAGTGAAATTTTATTTTCTTGCAGACCTCCAAGGACACAGAAGCAAAACTAAATAAATAAATAAATAAATAAATAGAATGTATCTGATTGATCCAAATTTTATTTCCACTATTTGTGTCCATGAAAATTAGAATACTAAAAAACAAATGAACAAACAGAAAAAAGTCATTCAGATGTTAAAATAAATTTAAAATTTTGTAAGACAGCATGTTTGTTAAAAGACTGCATAGCAAATTCAGTTAATGTATAGAAAGAGCACACAATCCCTTCTTCTAACTTAGACTTTTAGAATATGTAGCCTACTTACCTCTGCATATTTTCATCTTTTAAAAAAAATCATAATTCTATTAATATGAGTCCTGCATTTTTGTATTTTGATTTTCTAAGAGAACATAGAGAAACAGAGAGAGCATGTCCTTTCCATCTGCAGCCTAAGGTCATGTTAGACTGATGTTTTGACTTTTGTACACAGTATTGCATTTCTCAGATAGAACAGTGGGATTACAGACTTTGTCCTGGGAATTAGAGATTTTTAAGATGTTATTTTAGCTACTTTATTAGAAACAGCTGCCCTAGAAACTCACTAGATTTAATTATTATAGCTTTAAAATCAAAACTGTTTGAGAAGGCACTTCAAAATAGAGATATTGTGATCTCTGAAAATTCTTCCTGCATAGAGGAAAGATGCTAATGAAACAAAATGATGGGGTACTCGTGATGTTTATCAAAATATCATGTCTGCTTTCTCTCAAGTGTATTTTTATTGTACACTGTCTGAGAGGTTCTTCATTACATACACAGTCCAGACATTAGAGATTCAGCATGACTTTATGTAATGCAGATCAGAAAGCATTTGATGATGACAATTTAATATTTGAAATGTAATGAATTATTTACTTTGTGGCTCCAGAACATCATCCTCTAACTTGCCACTTTAATAAAATTAAGCTGTGAAGAGGTACAATCTCAAAACAAAACAGGATACCAGACAAAATCAAAAAGACAATTATTATACAAAACTGTTAAAAGATCTTATAAGTGAATACTGTTCCCTTTGAAGGACTACGTGATTGGTAACATAATAATAATAGTGAGATGTTTGCCTATACTTTTTTTTTTCTTTTTACCTGTTAATTCTTGACCTCTTTCCCCAGAAGAAATATCTCCTAATCTGCACTTGTGAAACCAAAGTTAAAATAATCAAATCTGTTAAAGATTTATCTGTTGCCTTATTCGGCTGCAATTGTGCAACATTAAAGACAGACACCCTGCCTTTCAACAGGATTTAGAAGTTGCAAATATGAAATATGTTCTCCTGCTTTGTAGATTTCTCTGCACATGGTATGACTTCACAGTTATACTGTTTTACAAAGATCAAGCATAAATGTATTTGATGACAGTCCATTTGCATTGCTTAGAGCCAGCCAGACTTTTTCTCCTGACAGGATTTATGTTCCTGTCTTCCTAACTTCCGAAGTCTACCATTTACAGGCATAATTTAGACATTTAATTTTGAGATTAAATGGAAGTGTCAAATGTCTAAGCAGAGAGTGTGTTTGTAATGCCAGTACTTCATGAAAAAAAACCTGGGTTGGTGGTTCACCAGTACTTGACAAAAGGCAGAGTGGGGAAAGGGAGATGGAGTAGGCTTATGGACTGACAGGAACAAATCAAAATACTTCTTTAATTCAGGAGCTAAATATTCTTCTGTGACTCTGCTGATTCTACTTCAGCCTGTCATAGATGTCAGCCTCAATAAATGGGAGGATGGGACTGATTCATCCTTCCTAATGCTGTGCACTACAGCTGACCTCAGTCTCTCTTGAGAGTTCCCAGAGCGTGCTGAATTTATTGGTGTAACCTCTACCTCATAACTAAAATTTTGAAACATTTTTTTTACTTCAGTTTAAGTGTATAACATACATTTTAATTGAAGCAAACTCAGGGTAAAGAAGGCAGCACACACTGTGCTGTGCAGGGAATCTACCTTTGAAAGGTGATGTGTTCATTTGGTATTTAAACCCCTACTGTTTTGCAGGGGGAGGGAAAGGGAGCATACAGTGTAATCTGCCATAGGCTGTCAGTGATGCATTTACCAGACAAGGACAGTGTCTGTTAAATTTAAATGATAACCTATTCTGGTTGAAGCTAGACAGAACAGCTTCCTGCAGCTACTTTGCAAGAGAGTAGCAGTTTTGGATGAAGTAACTGACTTGTTAAGAATGTTTTCCAAAAACCTCAAAGAAGCAAAGAGAGAAGGAGAAGGTGAAGAGAAGGAGGATGAGGGAGGTTTTATGTTTAGTGTCCAACTCTGAGAGTAGGATTCTGAACTCATTCAAGTATATTTCCCTAAAAACAAGAGTGTTTTCTCAAATGTTAAAGAAACTATGGCCACTTCTTTGGAGTAGATTATTGTTAGTAACAGAACACTTTGCTGTAATAAATCTATTGAGCAATACATTGTGCACCATATCTCACTCAGAGGTAATAATTCCCATAATAGACTGAAACCATATGCTAAAACTATTGAATTATTATTATTATTATTATTAATAATAATAATTATTATTATTATTATTTATCCACAGGAGTTGCAGAAGATTTTACAATCAGGTATTAGGTTAATTGCATAATTCAGTCCACTTATACCCTGCCAAATCCTAAAGGGAAACTCTTTTGAATATATACTGCAGAGAAAAAGAAGATAGGGAGCAGACTGATGACCATACCGCATAATCACAAGTTCCCAACTAACTTCCTATTGAGACATCCCAGCCATTTTTTTTTCCCCAAAATTAAAACTGAGCAGGATGAGGGATATAGTCAGTTCCCAAAAGCATAAGGAGAAAACAACACTACACATTCTTCATAGAATCACAGAATCATAGAATGGCCTGGGTTGAAAAGGACCTCAAAGATCATCTAGTTTCTACTCCCCTGCCTTGGGCAGGGTCAACAACCACTAGGTCAGGCTGCCCAGAGCCACATCCAGCCTGGCCTCGAATGCCTCCAGGGATGGGGCATCCACAGCCTCTCTGGGCAACACGTTCCAGTGCGTCACCACCCTCTGAGTGAAAGACTTCCTCCTAATACCTAACCTAAGTCTCCCCTGTGTTAGTTTAAAACCATTCCCCCATGTCCTGTCACTATCAACCTGTATTAGCAATCATTCCTCTCCTTTTCTTCACCCTCCACAGTCCTATAAAAACAATCTGAAGACATTTAGCAATCTGAAACACCAGCACTCTCCTATACCTTCCCCAATGCATGCAACAGATAATTTCACTTTCACACTAAAACACCATTGTAGTGAGTTGCAACACAGCCCTTTGTTATTTCAGATACTCCAAACAGAGGGGCCCAAAAAAAAAAAAAAGGAAGAAAAGATCATGAAATAATATTTATGTTCCAAAGATGTTCTTCCATCTGCAGTTCAGAGATGACCCAGGATTTTCTTGTAGATGTTCAGTCCATCAGCGCTAGATTATGCTGTTTCTATATATTGTGTGTCTGTGCATCAGAGCGAAGCAGTAGGTCTGGAACGCACGGGTTGTTTTCTGGCTCTCTTATGGAGCAATGTACCTGTTTTGTATAGACTGTATGGGTAGGATCATTTTTCTCAGGACAACCCAGTCATGCATAATGTTACCCACGTCTAGAACACATAAGCAAACAACCTATACTTTAGGAAAATGGGCTTGCTTGAGCTATGTTGCAGTTCAAGGTTGGAGGATGAGGAGTTTTGTGATAGGGTAAAAATGTCTGACATAAAACATTCTAATATTAAGCCTAATACAGCCCAGCAGCACAAAATATACAAGTGACTCTGCCAGTCAGTGAATAAATAGAGTCAGAGAACAGTAAGGAAAGCATGTCCTGATGATCTTTATTTAAAAACACCCTTCTATTAAGGAATAATTCACTCTATGCCACTGACCTGTTACATATAATTTGAACGTGGAATGTTTTCAGGCTATGTGCTAAAGGAAGAATTAACTGAATATATGAGTTGTGTATGATCCTGAGAGTATTAAATTAACTTCTTCTAATCTAACTCATTATTAATAATTAATGCTATATCACTACTATGTATCATTCTGCATGTACATTAGTAATTTAATACTAAGAAAAATCAATAATATAAATCAAGTAAGAAATTTAAGTGATATCAACATAACTCAATTGTAAGCATTGGGGATTTTCTTCTTCCTTTCTTTTTTAAAAAATGCTGTAGTTTATTGCAGCTTAGCTGGAGAAAAATGGAATAGTAAAAAGTAAGTGGAGAAATAGTCCATTAACAACACATTTCCAATGTAAGTTTCTCAGTATGTCAAAATATAGTACATTTCGAAGAGCAATTGAGGGTTTATACAATTGAATAAGTCATTGTGTTGCAATAGATTCACACACCTCAGCTGATGGTATTTTCTAGTATACATGCTCCTAGCTTGTGATCAGATAACTTGAGCTAGCATACCTTTCTTCCATTAACTCTCTGGCTGATCCCTAACCTTCAAATTAATGTACAACACTGAAATACCACAGGCGAATTGTTAAACAAACAAACAAACAAACAAAAAAAACCTACCTAGACTTTTAAATGTGTGCATTTTATCTTATACTGATGGAATGACTTCATGGGATTCCAGGGTTTTCTTTACATCTGAATATGATAATCAATCCTTATTGCGAGGGAAAGATATATATATATATTTATATATATACTTCTATATTCATATGCATATATTAAACATATTTTACCAAACCAAGAGATAGCTTAATAAAAGCAGTGCTCTCTTATCACCTCTCTTAAAACTTCTGCATCTTGTGAAGCTGTGTTCAAGAATACATTCCAGGTGCAGGCTGTTGATGAGTGATGCTTCCCACTGGTCCATCTTAGGACCAGTGCACTTTAACATTTTTATCAATGACCCAGACAGATTGAGGGCCTGAATGTACTCTCAGCAAGTTTGATGATGACACCAAGCTGAGAGGTGCAGTTAGTACAATAGAAGGAAGAGATGTCATGCAAACTAACTGGGACAAGCTAAGAAAGTGTGCCAATGACAACCTAATGAGGTTCAACAAGGCTCATTGCAAGGTCAGGAGAATCTCAGATATGTTTACAGACTGGGAGAAGAACGCATTGAAGGCAGCCCTGGGAGAAGTACTTGGGGGATTCTGATGGATAAAAAGCTCAACATTAGACAGCAGTGTGTTCCTGAAGCCCAAAAGGTCTACTGCAGCCTAGGCCACATCAAAAGAGGAGTGCTTAGTGGTTTTTGATGGTTAACTCTTACACACATAACACTTTTTATACATAATTCTTATATATTACCTAGAGATACATAGAGATTTCCTACTATTGCTAAAATATTCTAATGTATGAATTAACAGTAAGTTATTTCTATTTAAAATATTTATTAATTTAACAGCATCCACTTAAGATATAAAGAGCTGTTTTTCAGAAATAACAGTGGTTTAGTGCTACCTCTGCAGAATGTCTCTGAAGCTATTCTTTTAAGTAAAATGGGCACCAACCAAATAAAACTATATAAATGTAAATAAAATATATTATAAATGACCAGGAAAGGGGAAGTAAGCAGATATTTGAATAGCAACATTATCAAAAATAAAGTTAAATGTAGACAGGAACATTAAGCAAGAATATTGTACAATAAATAATAAACTATGTCCCTAACCAAATCCATAAATCAGACTTTACTCATCTTTAATCTCTCTCTTGAGCATTGTAGATGTAGCTTCAGTTGCCTAACTACAACCCTGACTGGTGTTTGATCCCTGGGACAGCCCAGTTTGCCTTAAAGCAATGCATTCAGTCTTCGATCCATGCCCTGTGCCAAATTTAGGCTTCATTTTCACTCTAAATCATATCTCTTCCCATATTGCTTTTAAAAGACTTCTCTGATTCACCTCAAGTCAAAATTTGAGAATATGCACTCTACAAAATTTCCTGGTGATTGTTGTGCAGCCATCAGAAATACACTCTAGAAACGGCACAATAGAACTTCAGTCCTGCCTCCAGGGTTCATCTCTGCCTCCAAGGTTCATCTTCAGCTGTCATGGTATCATGATTTTGGTATTGGTATTCCACATCATAACATCATGTAATGCATTAAGAGTTAAAGAGTTAATGCTCCAGCTCCATGGATCACCGATAGTTATGGGTATACCTGTCTCAGAAGAGAGGAACTACGTTCCCCAGAGGACTTTTTGTTGCTTTGTATTTTTATGTTTTCTGCTCAGAGGGAAAGACAAAAACTGTCTGCGGTCACGGGACACGCTCTTTCCTTTGGGATGGACTCAGCAGTGGGTGCTCGCTGCCGTCCGCCTTCAGCGTTAGCGTAAGGCCTTCGGTTTATCGGACACTCTCTCTTGCTCATTTTATTTGATTTATTAGCTTTAATTCCAATTATATTGCTTTATATTGTGTTATTTTGCTTTCTAATATCTTATTTAGTAAATTAGCTTTCCTCCTCAGATTGTTTGCTGATGTTTTGCTTTTAGGCCCTTTTAGATTTGCAGATTTTTTATGTTTAAGGCTTCTATGTTATAGCCTTCTGTACCCTCCCACACAAGAAAAAATGAACACGACTTTGTCTTCTTTAACTCTCACTTTAATTATTGACCTTCTTTCCCATGAAAGTTGTAATATTGGCCAAAAATATCTTTTCAAAATGGTTTTGTATAATGTCAACTACACCTAAGTATTTTTAAGATATATCTCTATCTCTTTACATCTTCTACCTTACAAGCTGTTTACAACAGTTAATTATTGTTGAAATGCAACTAAACTAAAATCAGAAATCTCTTAAAAATAATAATAAAAATAAAGTAAAATTGTGGAAAGAGAATTTAGAAACAATTATTTTGATGAAAAGTTAAATTTCAATGTTATCTGCTATAGTGCACTATATATTGTAAAAACAGACATTGGTGTGTCATTTTTACATGAAAAGGAATTCAAGACTGCAAGACCTTTTTTATAAAATTAGCTGTACTAACAGCACAACTCTTTCAAGAGTAACAACGTAATAGTAATTAAAACAAAAACCAAAACCAAAACAACAGAAATCATTAGAAGAATGTGTCAATACATGAAGAATTTTATTCAAATTCTAAAGAACTGTGGTAGTGTTCAGTTTTCAAATCTTAAAATAATAAAGGACTGAAGAAAATGAGGTATCAAAACCCTTGAAATCTTAGTTTTTTCAGACAAGGTGCTAATAAGAGAAATGCAAGTAGTGATGCATTCTTCGGTTTTATGGACTAAGAAAGAAATCTAGCTGTGGAATTATTATGTGACTTAGCACGTGCTGCAACCAGCAAAGATTCTATTTAATTTCATTCTGAAGTCAAGTTAGCTCTCCTCACTAAATTTGTACCTGTCTTGTGCTTACCTTCCACACAACAGGAAAATGAAGACACCTTATGCAAGTGTGTTTGATTACTATTAAGAATAAACTTTTATTCAGTGTTCTGTTTTCTGTATTTTCTTCTAAGGCAATGTAGTGGCAAAGACTGTCAGCAATTAAGATATTTCATTATTAGATATCTTGAAACAAATACAGGATAAATGCTTATAAAATAAAAACTGTTGATACAATTAAATACCCTGGATTAGGTGTCATCTACAAGAGCACTGGAGTAACCACTTTGACAGCATATAGATGGACACTTGCTAAATATAATTAAAATGAATCTTGTTGAATATTCTGTGAAGTAGATGACTTTATGTTGAAAGACTGAAGATTATCAGTCAGAATAAACTAACTGGATAACCAATACAGTTTTTCTCCTGTTCTCTGGTAAAAACAAAAACAAAAACAAAACCCAAACCTTTTATTTTGATGTTGGTGACAAGAATGGAGCTGCTACAAAAAAATTTAGATAATTGCCCCAAAGATTTTCCAAAGAAATAACTTTTCTTTGCTGTGACTCATGCAACATCAAAGGCTAAAAAAAATAAATCCCGTTCTTAAAATTTGCTTTATTGGTGGGAAGACTTGCATTGATATTTGAAACAACTAGAGAACATCTGAGTCAAACAAATAAGCAAGATAGCGAAGTGCAAGAAAGCTTAAGCTTTCATGTAAAGTGTGTGTGAAGAAATAAAGACTTGCACTAAGTGATTTGACTAGTGAAGTGCTGTGAACTTCTGAAGTTGGAACTGAAGCATTTGTAATTGCTGTTTGGGCCTTAACATCTATGACTGCTGGGTACTCATTCACTTTATTTCAGAAAACTCAGGACAAAAGAATAATTCAGTTCTCTTACATGCAGTTTTGACAGTTGATTAAGTTTTATTCTAACAGACATTAAAATCAACTTGGAAAATTGAAAAAGAATGCTTTTGACTGTTTTATAGACAGTAATCCTCTGATGGCTCAAATTCTAATTAGCAAATGTCCAGACATTTGAAGCCATTCGTTATAACAGGTGTTTAATACCTTTACCATTTTGTTTTTAATATTAATAACAAATAATGCACTTGTTTTTATGTGGCTGCAGGTACAACTCTTGAGGCAAAGATAGAAATATTTATAAACGTTACAGAACAAAAGGGTAAGCACATACTTAAATGTCAGAAATTATTCTCAGTAAGTGTCAAGGTACTTTGGTACCTCAGACATAAAAGGAAAGTCCAAGAAGGTGTACTTCCCTGATGAATGACACAAGCAAGCTGGTAACAACAGACAAGAAGGCTGAGGCACGTGTCTTCTCTGATAACTGCTTGCTACGTACATGTACACATATGTGTACAACAAACACAGAAAATGTTCCTCATTTCTGTTCTCCTATTTATTTTTTTTTTCAGATATATGACATTGTTTTTCTTGATCCTTTTTATATTATACTACCAAACCTATTGTTTTTTGTGTGAGGTATCACTGACTTTGCACTGTCCTGTTTGGACAGAGGAGTAAATTTTTTAGATTATTTATAGAATTTTTCAAGATCATTTTTGATTGAATCTTATCCAACTGTGTGCTTAGAGTATAAGTGATAATTTCATATGTTCTTTAACATTGTCTTCTGTCCAAAGGATATACACATCCACATGTTTCAAGGCATTCACATTTAGGCACTTAAGATTGAGAATTTATTTTTCCATAATGAGATTCAGATTTTCAGTAACATTGACAGAAATTAATTAAAAAGTCTTGCTTTAATTAAAATCCATTGCTTAAGGGATGCAGGTGACTGTTTTGTGTTTCAACAAGTGAAAATAAACCGTCTGTGCTGTGATGACTGGACAGACAGTGATATCCATCATCCTCTTCATCTAGTTAATGGACAGGACAACCATCTGCATGATGTGTGTTTCTGTGAATTCTGACATCATGCATAGCAAGAGATCATAGTGCATTAAATCATGATAAGTCATAATCAATAAGTGGTTTATCAGCAGCTTTCTATTACTACCACAGCTTTTACTGAACACTGATCATCTCATTTTCAAATGTTGTTTTTTGTTTCATCAGTCATAGTGATATGCAGTTTTCCCTACCAAAATCATGGCAATCAGTGATTTTTCATCAGGCTTCTAAGATCTCAATCAGCTCACCTTAAAATCACCAGTCTTTATTGCAAACAAGTCAAAAGAGATGATCCTTTCCCTGTGCCCAGCACACTGGAGACCATATCTAGAGTACTGTGTTTACCTGTAGGTTTCCTGCACAAGACGGACATAAATGGAAAGAATCTTGAGGAGGGCCTCAAAAATGATCAAGTGACTGGAGCACCTCTCCTGCAAGGAAAGGTTGAAATAGCTGTGTCTGTTTAGCCTAGAGCTCAGGTAGAATCAATATATATAAATAACCTGAAAGGAAAGTGTAAAGAACATATAGCCAGACTCTTTGCAGTGGTATTTAGGACAGGACAAGTGGCAATGACCTTTTTTAACATCAGGGAACACTCTACTATGTGTGTGACAGAGCACTGGTGCAGGTTGCCAGGCAGTTTGTAGAGTCTGTTCCCTGGAGATCTTCAAACACCATTTGGACATGGTTGTGGGTAAGCAGCACTAGATGGTCCTGCTTTAGTGGGTTTGGATAAGATTACCTCCAGAACTACTTTCTTAACCACCTTGTGATTCTGTGAAATTTGTCACAACCATTATAAAGATGATGATGAAAATGCACTTCAACCTCATAAGTGTAGGAAGGAAATTATTATGCGTAGTGCTCATACAACAGGATTATTTGAAATCTCATATCTTATATAAATAACCTATATGTATGTGTGTATTTGTTTTTAGTGTAGCAATCTTGGATTCCTTCTAAACATCCTTCAAACTATTTCACTTAAAGATGTCATATTTAAAACTAATAGAACATTGTCTTGATGTACGATCATTGTCAGTGCCAGATGAAAATTTTTGGAAAGCTACCTATTTGTGAAACAAGAGATGCTTTTGGTGATGAATAAAAAAATTGTATATTTAGTGAAGAAATTAAAACAGTAACAGAAGTTTCCAGAATTAGCTGTTCTGTCTGCAAAAGGAAATATAAATTGATATTGTTAAACTAAAATCATTGATATATTGTTCGCTTTGAATTTGTATCTACATTAGTATCAATAACTTTGAAGAGGAAATCAATGATTTCACACAAAAAGAGGGTATTTAACATGTCATACTGTCAGAGATTATTAACATTTCAGAAAGAAAAGGGAAGAGTGTTAGTTTGACTCAGAATAAATACATTTAACAAGGATTTTTGTAGGAAATACTTTACTATTAAACTGATAATACATATATTCATGTTAAATATTCTATTTTTATTGTCAGGTCATGATGTTTATATTAGAATATATCCTTCCATATTTTTAAAATTAGTCATATGATTAGTCTTTTAATAATTATTTACATGCTAATGTTAAAATCACAGTGTCAGATATTTTAAATAATATTGTTAAATAACAGTTCAGTTCTAAGATCAAAGTTTAAGCCAGATATAACTGAAATAACTCTTCACAGTATTTTTCTCATCTATTGCAATAAATATTTCACTGTTGCAATTCTAGGATAAATGTCACTGTTAATCAAATGGATGTATAAACAACTGTATTGGAATAAATTGAAAAAGTATAATCAGCCCGGTGTGCAAATAATCCTGCATCTTTTCTGGCAAATATTATTTAATCATATACTGACTATGGACAGTGATAAACAACAAGCAATTCACCACAGCAGTAGTTAATTCCTCCTCATTAGTTTATTTCATTCAATTTCCCCTGATTTGAGAACTTAACTGCCTGAACACCCAAGCATCTCTTCTTCCACTGTTGCCATTAGAGCAGTAAGTGCTCTTTCAGCTGACAAATGACAGCCGAGATTTTCCCTCTCTTCAGTGCAATCATGACAGTGATCTTTTTCTGTAGGCTACATCACTACTGTGAGAATCAGTAGTGATGTTTGATCTAGTTACTTAACTCAACATCTTAATGATAGCAGATTTGGGCAGAAGTTAGGTGGTGTCATAGTCCCCAGTTCTTCTGACGACCACTGGAGGACCATCTTATACAACCACAGGTGCAAGAAAGACTTCGATGTAGTCTAACAGTGCTTTTGGGGAGAGACCAGCATTGCCAGCGGCAATGTCAGACTTTGGAGTTGGTCAACACATACATTTATGTATTTTAATTTCACAATTTCAAGACAGACTTCTGAAATTCTAGCCAGGACTTCTGTATTTAATAGGTTTCAGATGTTTGTGCAATCAAGGTAATGTTTCTATCTGGTGATATTAAAGAGAAGAATGTAGATACACCAGCCACTACTACTGCTATTGTCTAGAACTGAAAAATTTACCACAATTTATTTACAGAATCAGATGTTTGGCACCATATCAGATAACAAGTCCTTATATAAAGGCTTAAGCAAAAGCTTTCAGTGCAACTACACAATCTGAGACTTAACCTGTGCTACAGATGGTAATAAATGGAGCAACCAATGAGCTTGGAGACACACTGTACTAGTGTGTGGCAATTATTTATTCTGAATTTATGTCCTGTTCATTTTTGGAATACTGCTGATACTGAATGCTTTGGGAGTTGTCAGGGAACAGACAAAGGGCAATTTGTAAAGTTAACTAGTTATGGAAATGAACATTTTTAAACCATGAAATTCACTAATGAATTATTGTGCTTTACTTCTTGCAACAGCACCCTCTTTTGAAGCTACTCTGAGCTATGTAAGAATTTGTAGCTATCATCAACAGATCTTATTCCCATATAAAAGGCAGAACTATCTCCCATTATGATTTCCTCCTGGAAATACTCCCTGCAGGAAGATAAACATATGGTAAATGTGAAAAAGTTAATTGGCTATATACTGACTGTAAAAGTTAATTAGCTGCATAGTGTTCCATATATTGGTATTTTAAAAATTTACCTTCAGATGTCAGAAGTAGTCCTTTCATTTTCCTGGATATGTCACCTCAAAATTAGCTTTCAGCAAAGTTCAATCCAATATAGATCTTTCTGTCCAGAGACTGTATGTATCTCTTACAGAGAAATGTTACACTCTGCTGATAGTCATCATAGAGAAAAGAAGTGCATCCTTAGTATTCTTTTCATCTGAATTTGTGAGTGGCCTGTCAAAAGGTAACCTGGGGCAGAAGCTCTAAGTTTTAAGCCAAAACAACTCTCTGAATTGATTTGTTGTCTGGTCACATAAGTGTAAATGCTCAAGAAGCAGAGCAGGAGGGGAGTGTTACATGTAATGTGGGTAGAGTAAACCTATCAAGAGACTATGGTTTAACACTTCCCATATTTTGCTTCAATGACTAGTCCACTTTTGAACCTCAAATGCTGAAGCTTAATTTTGACTCATATTTAGTCCTGGAGCAAGTTTCAAAACATGATTTCTGTTAGAGACGGGGTATGTGAAGCTCACAAGACTCCTCAGTATGGTGCAACAGTGATTTAACAGAAATGTACTGACACCTGTTAATGGCCATAGTCAGATTCTTACATTTCTTATAGTGCTTACAGTCGAAACACATGACTAACTGTAAAACAAAAAAATCTGCCAGGCTTCTCCACTAGAGAACAGAAACTGTTTAAAATTCCCATGTAGCTGATCAAAAATTGCTCAAATAATCACGCTCTATTGTGATCCTGATTTGATGCTCCTATAAAGTGCTGCCTATGAGGAAAAACATGGAATCTGCTAGAGATTACAGATACTTGAAAGGTGGGCTTCAAAATACCTGACACAGGGCCTTTTAATGGGTTTGGATCCTACCATACTCTAGATGTTGAATTTTGCTAGAAGGTAGCATTTTAAAATGTGGTATCATGCTGAATGTCAAAGTGGTCTATACTCAAGTCACTGTTAACAAACACCATGAAGTCAACACAGGAAAGGAACCCCTGATCATTCACATCACTTTCATGAAATTTCCATCTTGTAACAAAACTGAGGGGAAAAAAAAAGCAAGATCATCAGTGAATGAATACCAATATATACCCAGCTCTTCTCACCACTGTTTCTGACTTAATTGGATAGTAATACACTGACAAATGCTATTTTAAATTTTAATTCATTCTTTCTATGGAGATTATTTCCAGTGAAACAGCAGAATTTTCTGAAGTGTGATAAGTCCTGCATATTTGAAGCAGACCTCACTGGATATTATATACAATTCTAGTAAGTTTTTAGATTAGAATCTGCTTTTTTATTTCTCTGCTGACAAAACTTGAATAGTGTACAATGATCCTGTGTTGGTCAAACAAAGCATTGACCTGGCTGTTTATTCTGTGTTTGACAGAAAATAAAATAAATAAAATAAAATAAAATAAAATAAAATAAAATAAAATAAAATAAAATAAAATAAAATAAAATAAAATAAAATAAAATAAAATAAAATAAAATAAAATAAAATAAAATAAATAAATAAAATAAAATAAAATTCTGAGATGCTAGACTATAAGCCTTTGCAAGTAAAGGCAAACATGAATAAGCTTCAAGAAAGTTTTGTGCTTCTTAAAACAGCATAAAAGTAAATTTTTAATGCTCAGGTGCAAAGCTAACACTTGACAATCTAACAACTATTAACAACTGGTCACTTCATTGTCAGATGGTTTTACCATCAGGTGTGCTTCTGTTCACTTTTTATTCCTGTGAGCTTGATAAAGTATATGAGCTTTGAACACATCTAGTACACAGGCCTTATTAAAGACCATTTTTTGTTTATAATTATTACTAATATGAGAAAGAATAGAGGGAGAAGGAGAAGAAGGATGGGTATGCCCAGGGTCTTGGAAAGTAGATATAGGTGACCAAAATTCCTGCCTCTCTTCAGGCTAAAGATCCACAAACTGTAGAATCACAGAGTCGAGTCCAACTACCCACCTACCACCAAAATACCCTCAGTACCTTAGTATCACATCTAACTATTTCTTGAACACTTTTTGGGATGGAGACTCAGCTGCCTCCCTGGGCAGCCCATTCCAGGCTGATCCACATCATAAGGTTACTATGAAAGTTCCACAGTAGTTATTCCTCTATGCAATGAGATTCTGGCTGCGCTGAGGAATGTAATAGAATAAGGAACAGAAAATATGTAAATTGTCAATGTGACCAAAGGGAGATGAGTTTCGTTCTTTCTCTCTGAGCAGTGAATAAAATCCAAGTTTTTATTTCTACACTGAGCTATTTTCTAATTTTGTAAACTGAAGCATAGGAAGTTCTGCACAAATGTGCATAAGATCTTCTTCTCAGTAAGGTTATGAAGTACTGGGACAGGTTTCCCAGAGTTTCTGGAGTCTCCTTCTCTGGAAATATTCTAAGACCCGCCTGAACGCCTTCCTGTGCAACCTGGTCTAGGGAGCTGCTTTGGTGGGTGGGTTGGACTAGATGATCTCTATAGGTCCCTTCCAACCCTTACAACTCTGTGATTCTGTAAACTAGTCCTGAAATGTAGGAGATGGGTACCACTACTACGTACTGCTGATGCTTCTTTACTAGAGTCTTTCATTGCACAGTCAGATATGTGCTTTCTAGGATCTCGGTCCTAAGTGGTGAAAGCATCTGTTTTATCTCTTAATTTCCAAGAAACTGGCTCTAGGGTTTCATGTAGGAGTAGCAATTGCCTACCTTTTAGGAATGCAGCTGCTTTAAATGTTTTTAATTCTTTTTTGAGGGAATAGCTTTTCTCTCCCAGTTACGTCTGTATTCTACTTCTGAGTTCCCTTTGGACAGGGTGGAAAGCAGAGACCTTTACAGGGTTTATATACAGGGAACAGTGAGTTCAAATAAAAATTAGTTATGAGAATATGAGTGATGTCATTTCTGAATGAAAAAAAAAATCTTCCCTTTAGCTTGTTTCTGTAACTAATACAGATGATAAAATCAGCAGGTTACAATATGCATATCTGTTCTATGAGATTTAGAAGTTCATCCTAGCCCTTTCCAGCTGCACATTCATCATATCTCAATTGTGCACATGATTTGCCTTCTTCACATAGTGTATTTTCATTGGAAGAAATATTGGCAAAGCATTCAGATGGGTCCTCTGACTTGAACCAAAGAAAGATCAAAACCATAATGTGTTCAGGGAGAACATCTATCTCATCCTTTGGACATCTTGACAAAGCCTGCCTGCATAGAGCATGGTTAGGACCTACATACTTACTAAAAACAACAACAAAACAAAAACAAAAATAAAAGCGCTCTATCACGAGAGTGTATACAATGAAGTATGTAAATATAATTTATAATTTTGAGCACAAATTACTTACCCTACAGAGCAGCCACGAGATTCTGTATGTCCCACAGTTCCCTGTGAGTCACTCCCCACACACTTACTTCAAAATGTCAATAGATGTCCACAGTGTTTAGTTAATCTTTTTTATATATGTCAGTGTTCTCCTGAAGAGTGGGAGACTGGCTCTATCCCAGACAGTGATATGAACGGTCCTGAAGGTCTGGCAAGTCAATCTACATTTTTTAATATGGAGGAAAGTCTAGATGAAATTCCCGTGTACCATTGTATAGATTCATAACTGATGCCAGGGATTTGAGAGAAGCATTTTGAAACCTCACATTCATTGGTTAGAATTTTTCCAATGTCTCTGTATCTGTTATATATTTTTGGAGTGCAACTGAACCTCATTACTATATCAGGCAGGCTGGGCAGGTAGTCTCAAGGGTAGCTGTTCTTATGAAAAGACAGTAAACTGGCCTGTAAGAGAGAGAGATGTGGATTAGAAATGTATGAAGAGGTCAGAAACTGTGTTACAAGGGGGTTATTAATAGATATTAATACATCATTTGTTTTCCTGGAACATAATTGAAGTTAGTAATGTTAGATGCAGTTGAACAGGTGCATGAAGTCTTTAAGGTTATGAGGTTCAGAAAGATGCCAGCGGAATCTGGATTTGCTACTTATTTTCTCTGTCAGTGAGTCTAAGTACAACGTAACTATTTACCCTTGATGTTTTTGATTAGTATGGATAAAAACAATCTTATTATAAACTTCAGTATGTTTGACGTAACTATATTTCCAGATTTGAAGCTGATCTTTACTGACTAATATGACTCACTGTTTATACTTTTATATGCTATGTGAGTTGAACAATACAGCCATGTGGTGCTTCAGTTACCGAAAAGCAGTCAAACAGAATCATCACACCTGGAAGACTTTTATCTCAGAAAATGTAATTCGTATTCATGCTGGAAATACATGTATGTTCTTAGTTCTGTGAGCTTTAGTTACTGAAGTATCATCATTTTCCACGTAATTTTATTTTTACTTTCCTGTTTCATTGGTAGATGCTAACCAAATGCTCAGCAGCCTTGAACCCCTAATCACCTGTCTACATCTTTTAATCATTCTAAGAAATGTAGAGAACTAATTCTCTCATTTGCTGTCTTTTTACCCATCATCTCCTTCAAATTTTTCAAAGAGAAATGTGAATATTATGGCATTTTCATTGATCATCTCTTTTTAATGCTTAAACCTCTTAAGTATTTCAAGAAATATACTTAGATAAGAAAAGAATGCGTATGCCCTAAAGTATCTAGTAAGAGCCCTTGATTTCACAGAATCATAAAAGCTGAAAGAGACCTCTGCAGATCACCTACTCCAATCCCCCTGCTAAAGAAGGCTCCTTTAGAGTAGCTTGCACAGGAAGGCATGCTGGTGGGTTTTGAATATCTCCACAGAAGGAGACTCCACAGTTCCCAAGTGACCAGACCCTTTCTCCACATTCTGTAGATTCTCTTCTTTCATTTTTCCATGAGCTCCTTGCTCATCCATGCAGCTGCCCCGTCACCTTTGCCTTATTTTTTACTGTGTTCAGTTTTGGGCCCCTCACTACAAGAAGGACATTGAGGCCCTGGAGCGTGTTCAGAGAAGGGCAACAAAACTGGTGAGGGGTCTGGAGCACAAGTCTTATGAGGAGCGGCTGAGGGAGCTGGGATTGTTCAGTCTGGAGAAGAGGAGGCTCAGAGGAGACCTTATTGCACGCTACCACTTCCTGAAGGGGGGTTGTGGTGAGGAGGGGGTGGGCCTCTTCTCCCTGATAAATAATGACAGGACGAGAGGGAATGGCCACAAGTTGCAACGGGGAAGATTTAGATTAGACCTGAGGAAACATGTTTTCTCTGAAAGAGTGGTCAGGCACTGGAATGGCCTGCCTAGGGAGGTGGTTGAGGCACCATCCCTAGTGCTGTTCAAGAAGCGTTTAGATGAGGTGCTAAGGGATTTGATTTAGTAGTTCAGTCAGTAGGGGTGGTGATAGGAGGATGGTTGGACTAGATGATCTTGTAGGTCCTTTCCAACCTAATGTATCTATGAGTATATGAATCTAAAAAAAAAAAATGCATCTGAAACATCAGTAGTCCAGTGATGTCTAAATGAAGCCTCTTATTCTAAAATAAGTATGTGCATATTCAGAATGCAAAAAATGAAAGAATAGATTATTCAGTAATAATTGTTAGCTTAAAAGTAAAAATTAAGCCACTCTCAAAGTGAGATTTTTATTGTGTTAGAGGCAAAATTGATGTGGAATTGTAATTATAAATGCAGATTAATAGGTAATTGAATAAATAAATTAATGTTCAACAACAACTGCAACAACAAAAAAGCTCAGAATAAATTTCTTTCACAGACTTTTAGGAAAACTGAAAAATGAGATACAGCTTAACATAGGTACAAACCAGGTTTTATTTTTTTCTCTTTTACTGGGATATCATATGATTCCAATTTATTTTAAATCAGAAGCTCACACAATTATTGCAGATTATATTATTCATGCAGTTGTTATGCAATATTTAAGACATCTTTTGAAGGAGCTTTGTATACAAGTGAGTGTTATTTGTTATCCAGTTAAACTAGGGTTGTATTTGGACAAACAAAACTATTGGATATAAGGTGGATCAAATTCATTGCTTGTGTACTGGTTTACTTCCTTTAAAGCTAAGTGAAAAATTCATTCCACATGCTCATGCAAATATTTAAATAAATAAATAAATAAATCATACAGCAAATGTATAATATTGTACTTGAGATTAATAGGATCAAGCTGTCTGATATTTTCCTATATATATATATATATATATTTTAGTTTAATGGTTTTCCTATATATATATATATATATATATTTTTTTTTTAGTTTAATGGTTTGAGCAGTTCTCAGATTTGGAATCAACAGTTTTTTTTCCAAAACATAAAACTAATACCATAACCCCCAAAATTTGGCATGTCATCATAACACACTGTTAATACAATTTTAGGTACCTCATTGGTCTCATTGCTCACATACCATTTTCATACTTTTTTTTGATTGTTTGTTTGTTTTTCCCTGTACTTTTAAATCTTGATATAATTTATTTCGTTTAATATATTGCATACAATTTTTGTATAAATGTAGAATTTTAAAAGCTGAAATAATATGTGTGAAGGAGTACGACAATGAAAGCCAATCTTATGGTCTATTCAAGTTTCAAGATTTCTTGATTTTGAGGTTTTGATCCAAATCTTAAAAGGAATGATATTTTCAAAATACTATTTCTTATTTTATGAAAAGTGATGTACTATTAAAAAAAGTTATGAATTAAGTAAAATATTTTTTCCCATACTATCTTCAAAAAGGAGGATGTTGTAATGTGCTAAGAGTCTGATGAGTTATAGCAGATTTAAAACTCAGGGTTTTGTTTTTGTTTGTTTGTTTTTTAATTTGCTTAACAGTTAATCCCATCAAAAGATAGGTATTTTCAAAGCACTAACATTGATTCAAAATCAATTCCAAATGGGAGAAAAATGAAGACTTAAGGTAATGTTAATATTTATTTACTATTTACAGTACTCCAACAAGATAGAAAAGAATAATAGAAAGTTTTCTCCCTTTTTATATGTAGCATCAATGCTTTTATTAAGGTTTTCTGCTTTCTAGGGATAAACTCAGAATAATTTTTTAACTGAACTTTAATTCATAATCTGGTTGTGTCTATTTTGAATATTTGCATACAATTTGCATAAACAATTCATTTACTATCAAAAGCTTTTCCCAAAAGATTGAAAACATACTTGTTAATCTGCTTTACATGAGGCTAAAGTTAGTTACCTGAGCTCATTTTCTACTACTATTCCTTATTTTACTACAGTAAAATATCATTGTTTTGAGATTCACACTGTGCATTGATGGCTTTATCCATATAAATATTATTGTTTGAAGTTTTTGATAGTAGAGTTCAGTTCACTCAGAATGGATTATTTTGTGATTATATTCCCTTGATATTAACTGATGCTATGCAACTGTTCAGCTGAAAATTAAATCCTGAACATCTGAACATCTCAACACTATAAATAGCTTCTTTATATTCTCACGTGCATGCTCATAAGCAAGGAATTAGTGGAACAGGCTAACCCCATTCCCATGTCTGCCTTTGAACACTGAATTGTTAATCTTTTACCTTTTGTGCTTCTGGATATCTCTATGCTCCATGATTTCTTCTCCAAAAGGGAGATGCAAGGGTATTGTAAAATTTATGTTACTGAAAAGCATTTGCTTAGTTGAGTGACATAATAGGGTTCAATAGCTTCAAATCCTTAGGTGATTGGCTTGTGCATTCTTCACACTCAGCATCACTGTCGTTAGTGAACTAGAGAGTTTCACAGAGTGTAAAAACAAAGATCATACTCAAAGGTTTGCTTCAACCAGCACTATCAGTAACGACACACACATGTACAAGTAAATAAACAAGTAAATAAGCATAAATAAGAAGCTGAACCTAACATAAAACTCTTAAACATTAGAAACATAGAAAGTTTTTTGGAGCTTATGATGTTTCAATAAAATAGCATCAAAGAGAAAGACAGCACACTTTTCTGTACTCTTTGATTGGAATCTGAATTGAAGCAAGAGTGACAAGGACAGAACCAGTTGTATGTATGTAGGTACTTGAGTACATAGGTACAGAAGGCTGAGCATAATTTCATATACCTCAATTATATGACATAAGAGAGATCTTATCAATGGCTAAAAATATCTGAAGGGAGGATGAAATGCAATGAAGATGCAGCCAGTGACATGACAAGAGGCTGTGAGCACAAACTGGAACATCGGATGTTATGAGCATCAGTAAATGCTTCTTTACTACGTGACTGATGGAGCACTGGCACAGGTTGCCCAGAGAGGCTATGGAGTCTCCCTCCTTGGAGAACTTCCAAAACTGCCTGGACAAGATCCTAGGCAACATGCCATGGGCAGTTGTACTTGAGTAAGAGGAACTAACATCCTCCAAAGGTCCCTTTCAAATCCAACCATCCTGGGATTCTGTAATTCTTATATTATCCATGGGTTAATTCTTTTTCCATGTTGTACAAAGATTTCATTGTCATGTGGATTTGTAGGATTTATCATCCCTTTATTAGTTTAATGTAATTACCGTGGCTGAATAAGTAAATTTTCCGGACTTTGGTGCTTGTCATGGGCATAAAGAATCATCACGTTTTAACATGATGTAGAGGTGGAAGAGTTGCATAAGGCTCTTGGAGAATTTCGCTATTTGTGGTACCAACAATTACCAATTCCTTGGTGTTAAGTTTCCTGTTTTTGCCTACCACGAAAAATCTCCAAATTCTCTTACTTTTGGATCAGATCCTGTACACCATCTCTTGTAGAATATTCCCATGATTACCATGATGTTCCAAGTCTGCACCAATGAGATTTAACTGATAAGGAATCTTTGCTAACACCAGAAGGAACAAGGCTTCCAAAAATCATGCAAAACACAACAAATTTTATATTTCAGTCTTCATGGCTTTCTTACCTTTCCTTGAAGGTGAACTATTTCCTTAGACACAGTGTTTGTTTGTCCCAGCTATTTCATGTGGCTTTCTGATTAATTAAGCATGAGTCTTTGACTTTTTCTTTAGGATACCAAATGTGTTTTGTCGCAAAGATTTCTTCAAATTGCTGCTTACACTTCCTAATATTTTCTTTATTTTTCTATGGAGTCTCTCCACTACAGCATGCTGTGCTGTAGTAGTTTAGTCTCAGTGCTTCAGAGATACTGCATTTTTCTATCTATTCCCTTCCCTCTTCCCCTCTGCTCTGCTCCAATCACTCCCTTGACTTCCAGTCTTTCCCAGATCCTTTGTTTTTGATGTCGTGTTTTTCAGAAGGATAGTGAGGAAGTTCATTTTTGTAGGACTATGTTCCTGAATAAATAGGCCTTTTGTAATTTTTCACTGGGACTGATGCACAGAGGTAGGAGCTGATGGAGAAATTATCAGATTTTGATGATAATATTGCAAAACAATCATCTTTTTGTTAGTATTTATTCTACATGGTATTGCGGAATTTATGTGGCTCCATGTTTACCAATAAACTATTATGTTGTTTTCTCAGTAAAAATCATTAATGATTTTTCATTTAATGCTGAATAAAAACAATTAAATTGCTTTGTTTTAGAATAAATGCAGTTTATTATTATTTTTTAATGAAAGTGTAGCAAGGATTTTGAGATGTTATTACAATTTAATTTGTTTATAAACAATTCATCTTCATGAAGCAGATATATTTTAACACTTTCATGTTGTCTAAGGACATATCTCTAAAACGTTATCTTGGCTTGCTTATTGGTCTGTGACTTTTCTTTCTTGCTTTTAAGTGCTTCTATGAAGCTTCAGCACTATGTGAAAACACTCAGTTTTTAAAGCCAAAACTTTCAGAAAATATATTGGAAAAAAATATTCTCCAATACCAGTAGGACAGAACAAGATTAATTTTCAATAAGATTTGTGTTTTCCTGTTCTTTTGAACAATAATTTTAGTCATGTTTAAATTGATTAGAATTTTAATTTTTTATTTGTCTGTTGTATGGACTTATAAAGACTCAAATGAAAGAACCCTACATTTATCAGAATTGTTAAACAATGTTACTAAAAAAATCTAACAACAACAAAATTTTTCTTGACTCTGAAGGAACTACAAATGTTGCAGTCATGGATCTTACTTTTTTTTTTCTTCTTGAATGGGAGTTTAAGTGCTTTTACAAAATTGTTTCTTATTTTCTTTTCAGTTAGAGTTTTGTCTCACTTAGAGCTTTCAGTTTTCTGAAGAGCAGCACAGTAACCAAAGAAGGCCAGACTCTCAGTCTGTTGTCAGAAATCCCCTCTGAAAATCCCGTCAAACATTTCTATAAGCTTGTCCTTATTTATGTCATTGGACTTGCAAGTACTCTCAAGAATGTGAATATATTATGCTATCAAATTGCACTCTGCTTCTGAACGAGGACAGTTCAATCATGACTGTCCCTTAGCAATACCTACGGAGAAAAGAGGATGATGATAAAATTTAAAGATACTAAAATTCTCAAGCATTAAACAGTAAGAATGTGATCCGGAAGCCACTGAAAATTCTTATGACAATCTTAATTTCATATTTCATAGTGCCTAAAGTTTTTGCTTTATTTATTTAAAAGAAGAAAAAGTAAGCAAGTAAAGTAAATAAGAAAAAGTATGAAAATTCGGGATTCAGATGATTTGCATAAAATTTAAAGGCTGCTTAGACCATGAAAAACAAGGCATATGTGATCTTTCCAAATGTATATGTTAAAAACTTTTTTAAGAGAGAAAGATACAAGAAATATTGATCAGTTTATGAATATATTCTGTCTTAAAGGTGCTGGGTACATATTAGTGCCTTATTTATTGACTTCAGTGTGATAATTCCATGCATATAATTCATGACTTGTACGTTTTCATTTGTATGGAAATTAGAAAGAAATCATGTCAACGATTTTTGATAAGTTATGTCTAGCAACTTGATATGTTCTTAGGAGGCTGCAGGTTTGGCAGCCAGAATGAATGTTAAGCTTTGGAGCAAAATCACTGGAGCATTTGATCAATGAGGGGCTTTACTTGGTACAATGAGATGATTTAATACTAACTTAATAGTGTATATTTGCACTTACAATCATTAAATACATAGCTATGTTTTTCCAGATTCTCTACATGTCCCACAGAAAAACCATGGCCTTGGTATTAGTCACTACAAGATGTGTGGAATTTCATTATGCAAGTAGGTCACTGGTAACCTCAAAGTGCATGTGCTGTTATAATGTTGTGTGAATGCAGAATGGAATTGCATTTAAAGATATGCAATTTTGCTGAAGGGTTTTGGAGAAAATTATGAAATTACACTATACTACTTTGCTGTGTAGTATACTGTCTTCATACTTCATTAGTGAAAAAAGCGAATGGTCAGCACAGTAATATCTGTATCAGCTAATACTAATGTTTTGTTAATTGAACTAATTTTCAATTCATTAATTTTCATCAAGGTCAGATCAAATTTTTTCTTTTTTCTTTCTTTTTAAATAATAATGTATCACACGATTTATAAAATCACCTCTGAACTGTTGGTAAAGGAAGCATTTCAAAGTATTCTGGATACACCTTTTAAATCCCCCTAGTCTTTTTAACTGAAGAAACGATACATTTCACGTCAACAACTAACAGTCTTTATAACCTCAAAATACAGTCAAGGATAACAAATTGCATGGATGTGAAGTAAATTGATTTGAAGTATCAAGGACAAGTAGTGGTGGTGACCTACAGAGTGGAAAGAGGATGCAAGTTAACGAGGTGGATATAATGAAAACTCCCTGAACTGACCTGTTACTCTCCACTTTGAGGTAGACTGAGCTATATGACTGCACCCTCAGGAAGGAAGTAAAGCTGACAGTTCAGAAGGATTTAAATATATAAAAAGCCATATCTAGCAGGGTCTTTTTAAACTCCTAAAATACACAAGATATGACCAAACAAACTAACTAACAAAACTGCTTCTTTTAATACACAGTAGAAAGTGTTACATCTCCAGGAATAAAACTTGCTCTGTTTTGCATGCAAAAAATATGTGAAAGGATGCTGAACTGTACTTTCCATAGCGATCACTTTATATCATGCTGGATTGAATGGATACCCAAAAAATGTTCAGAGCTTTCTGCTGCTGGAAGCTTGTTTCCAGTCACCCATTCTCCTATTGACTTTCTTTCAGAACATCAGAAAACTTCACTGTCAGGTGGGAGGGAGAATGGGTTTACATTCAAACTGATGAATCACGTGTATGATTAATTAAGGCTTATTCATGTAAAGAGGTTCTCTACACTCTGACGTTGATTTCTGTGAGCTTAAAGGGAACAAGGATGTTATTTTACATGTCACTAGTGATAAGGTGGAAAGTAAAAAAAAAAGAGATTTCTCCTTAAGTGCATGAAATGAATATGAAGCCATTTTCTCAACTGATCTGGAAGGATTCAGTAACTTCATAACTTCTTGAGTACACAGGCATCTGTAAAGCCCAGAAACAGTTCAGTAGGTGTTTTGTTCCAGCTGTTGATAATAGCCAGAACTGGTGGGAGTTACATTCAACAGTGGAACAAATAAATGCAGCTATGTCTTATCTAAGTCAAAAGCTTCAAATTTATAATTAGAATTAAAATGGTTCATTTGGAAGGAACCTACAAATATCAAAGAGTGCCACTGCCTGACAACTTCAGGGCTAACAAAAAAAGCTCTACAGGTATTGGTAAGGGCATTATCCAAATGCCTTTTGAATCCAGCAGGCCTGGGTAATCAATCACTCCTCTATGAACTCTGTTCCAGTGTTTGATCGGCTTCACAGTAAAAATATCTCTATTGCCATGTAAAATTTAGTACGACATCCTAACAACTCTTGGTAAATCCTATCTGAGCTTCATTATATAAGCTAAGTTTTTAATGACTGGATCAAATATTGCAGTAAATTACCTGAGAAGGTTATAAAATACAAGAGTTGAAAACAATGCTTAAATACTGAGGTCATGCAATTCTGCAGAAGTCTATTCATTTTATTGAGAAACCTTAAAGCTTGCATTAGAACACTTTGAGTATCCTTGTATTTCTTTTATACATACTGTCTCATAATATTTTAGGATTTGGGTTTTTCTTTCCATTCAATAAAAGTAGATACAGGACAGCATACATAACAAAGCATGCATTTTTGTTTGTTTGTTTGTTTGATTAAGTGCAGATAAGGAATGATTTTCCTTTTTAATCCCGTTTCTCTCAGAGAAGACTTTAAAGTCCTTTGAAAAATGGCAAAAGATTGATACCACTGTGAAATTTACATAGGATATCACAGAGATGGTATGTAATCTTTAAGACTTTCTCCTGTGTTGGAAATGTTTTGGAATTCAATATATTAAACCATCTCAGATAAGTAATAAAATTGAGATGATTTAACCTTAACATATCTTTGTTGGCTTTTTTTTAATAGGTAAATATTTGTAAGTAAAACTATCTTTTTTTGGCGTCTGTTATGCTGTGAATCTAAAACCTTATTCTACCATCCACAGAATATTTTTGCTTAGAAGTTCACGGAGAGATTGATAAAAAACATATTCTAGCAATAAATGTGTTAGAGGAGCACTTTTTTGCAAGGATGCTAGAAGTTAATCAAGAGAAGATCTACTTTTTCCTTCCTTGTTTTCTACAAAGCCCTGGGAAAGGAAGTTATTTATCCATTCTCTTTAGTATTGTTGTTGTGGAATAAATATTCTCTTTCTTATTTTCCTCCTTTTATCCATGGTTTTGATTACTTGTTGTGAATATCCCTTCTAATTATTTTCAGTTGTAACGTTAAAATGAATATTGTTATTGCTTTGTCAGCATTTCATTCCACCAGTACATTCTCTACTGAGAAATAGTGTCCTGGCTATACTCAAACCAATCAGTTTGGTCAGAGGTTTTTCTTCCTTGCTAACTTCATTTTCTTTAAAAATGTTGATATGGATGAAGTTCACATAGGTGTCCTCTGTAGTTTGTGTTTTCTGGCAGAGTATTCACAAAATAACGTAGATTAGAAAATGAGAAAAAAGGAAACACTAATATAATGATGGTGGCCCATGGGAGAGATCTCATTTCCATATAAAATATGTGCAGTATTTTCATTCCTAGATTAGAAAATGGGATAACGGGTATTGAGACTTCAAATGGTTGAAAAAGAATTCAGCTAAGTATTCTGAGGGAACTCTTAGCAGAAAGTGTTGAGCGTTGCTCAGCAGTTGCCATCATGATCAAGATATATTTAGTGATAGAACAGATAGGATAAAGCAGAAATATTTGGGGTCATTGAATAAGTCACTAATGTTTTGTTGACAATCGCAAGCTGAGGTCATTCTATTTTTGAACATCATCTTCCCCTGTTAAGCTCAAATATTCTGGTTCCCTTTAGAAAGTGAATATCTTTTAAAATTCTCAGAAGCTAACACTTTGCTCAAGATTTGCTAGATTCAGAACATCTCATCTGTGGCTAAACATACGTGCATAAATTCACCCCCAGTGCAGTTCATATGGCTACCTTACATGTGTAATATATTTACAGTGATCACTGTCAAGAGAAATTCTCATTAACACTTGTCACTTTTAATTAAATATACAGTAAATATAGAAGCTCTATAATAACATTGTAGAATATAAATCCTATGATAAAATTGCAGATAGACTGAAGATCTAAAATCTTATTGATAAAATATGACGTTTATCTCCCATTGAGATTTCAGGCTGTTACCTTCTTTACTTCTAACAGTTTGGCAGAACTGAGTGGAGAATTATTAGCAAATATTGCCCAGAAAATCCCAAAGCAAAAGAACTAGAAGCGTTCCTTTTAGATATCCTTAAAACTTTCATGTGTTCAATGTATTTTGAGATTTTTTTCTATTCTGTTGCTTACTGTAATTATTTTGCAGACATATCATTCATACACACTAATTTGAATTTTGCATCATTCCTTGTTATCATTTATCGTAAATTAACCTTTCATGTTACCAAATAAAGTATACAAAAAGGGATCAAATATTTTCATTTAACTAAAAGATGAAATCTTTTTCTTTCCAATCAATAGATAATAGAACTGTAACATGTTACAGCATACAATCTTTTTATAGGTCCACACTCTAACTCCCTTATGATAAATAAAGGTCAAAATTTTATTTCCCTCCCAGATTAATTTTTTAGTAGAAAAAAAGAGAAGAAACAAACTACCAAAAAAAAAAACAAACAAAAAAACATTAAAGATTACAAATGAGATTTTTTTTCAGTTATAACTAGTTTCTTTTTGCAGTTGTTGTATATAGTTGTCAAGAATTTGCAGGGAAAGAAAAAGAGTGCCTTTATTAGTCATAAATTTGGTAATAAATCTTTCTCTGCAAGAAGAGAGGTCATAATCTGAAGTCTGTGTGTATCATATAGGATATATGTTTGGAAACTCTAAACCTACACCATCATTTTAAAGAAGTGAGCTTATCATTCAAATCTCCTTTCAAAACAAGGCATGGCACTATTGCTGTTGATGGTCAAGGGAAAGATCCAATGTTTTCTTCCTGACTTTTTGATCAAGTAATATAAAAGTATGATAAATAAGTATGCTGTCCCATAAATTCATGATAGTCATTCTTTTACAAAAACAATTTGTCACTGATAAATGTAAGCTAACAATTTCAGCATAAAATTCTTGGATGATAACATCTCTAAAAATATTTATATTCCTATTTGCAGTCCAACATCTTGTTATTAATTGACTAAAACAATATCCTATTTTAATGTTCAAAAACCTTAAACCATCTCTGCACGAAGGAGTCGGATTTCTTTCTCATCTTATTAGTTTTATTTACACATGTACTCTGGAGAATATGAAATAAGATGTAGCTTTCAGATTCAGATGATCTAGCACTTTTATGTGAGCACATAAACATATTTCTAGAAGCTCAGTGAAGATATTAAAGGGATGAATTCAAGATGACAATGGAGGCAGTGAGTGGCATCTTTTCTTCCCACCACAGCAGAAAATATATACTGTACAGTATTCATACTGTTCTCTTTCACTCCAGTAATCACAGTGCATTTCAAAATGCCAGTGTAACTTCGTCACAAACTGATAAAAATGAGTAGATCATGTGACTCAAGGGTTGCATATGGGATATGGAAATGTGCTCTTCAGCTAACTATTTGCATGTGGCTTACATGTCCCATGCGTTAACACTTGAATTATTGAGTCTCTTCTGTTTTGAATCTTTCTGCTTAATCCTTGTGTTTTTCCAGTATGTGTTAGGCTTAGTATTCAAGCAGTGTTCAGACTTGCAGGTTACAGACACAAAGCAGCAAATCTCCGCCCCAAACTTTTCTGACAAAATTGTATGAAGTTTTAAGCCAGAAGATTTAAGATAAAAACTTTGAGTAAATTTACAGCAAGGAATCACTATGTCACGGGCAAATAGGGCTTCAGGGGCTCCTTGACACTTCTGGTCTATAGCACTCAATATTCAGGATATGTCTGTCCCACCCTACCAAAACCAAAGGCTACATGTTGAACTAGTTGGCAACGTTAGTCTTAAATAATTAGAAATAATGCAGAGATTCATTTACATATTTTATTCTACAATCTGGTATATATCTAAGGAATATTACTCCATTACTCCATATCAGTGTTTTCATTTTTGTTGTTTGTTTGTTTGTTTTAATGCTTTTTTTTTTTTTTTTTGCAATACATTTTTGCATGTTATCAATGATTTGAGTTCATTTTTTTGTCTATTTATCTAGAATTCCTTCAACAGCTAGAGTCGTGAGACTCCAGTTAATCTAACCTGAAATCCAGACAAGGGAACTCTGCATGAAGGGTAGACTGAATGGTAGACAGGTATCCGCAGCTGGACCCCCTCCAGGTGAGGTTACGTGCCCATAGATTCATACAGCCATACATTATCACCGGGGAACAAGCCATGCACACACCTTTATCTTCTGGGTTCCCACAGTTTCAGTACTGTTTCATCTGCCTTGGAATATATTTTTAAGGCTCACCATTTAGTAGTTGCTGTAGAGGAAACTGTGAAGGACTTTCAGCAAAGGGCAGACCAAGCAAGTTTTTCCTTCTCTGACAGTGGCTCAGTGCAGGTTCCTATGCAAAGAATAGAAAAGGACAAAGTTATAGAGAAAATAACTGGTTACTCAGGTCGTTCCTGAGTCTACTCTGTGTACTCAGTCATTCTCAGCTTACTTTTTTTCCACTACCTTGTCTATTCTCTCTGCAAACCCATGGAAATATGTATTACATTCTATACAATCATCTGTTTATTATCCCTATGTGTACTCCAAGTCAAGGAGTTGTAGACATTTTCCTGTTACAAGTGCAAAGAAAACGAAGAAAATGATAGAACTCTACCTGAAGTGTCTTTTTCTTTAATCCTCATAAATGGCTCCTTCTCTACCTTTATCCAAAAACCTGGCCTTTCTTTTCCATGCACATTTGTGTGTCCAGGAATGAATGCAACCCAGCAGCCTCCCCCTTCACTCCATTCACTGACATTCCTAAAAGATCTTTTCCTTCTGTAAAGAAAGATAAAACAACCAGAAAAAGCTGGCAAGGTGAGCGTGACAAGAAATGAAAAGGAAATCTAGTCTCCAATAAAATCTCAAGTATTATCATAATGCATATTCCAATTGAAGTTTAAGACGGCCTGTATTTTTGCTGAATGTATAAGGTTTTGTGATTCGTTAGACTCCCATTCATTATGAAAATAGACCAGCAAATTACATCTTTTGCAAATGGAATCATTAGAGCTGTAATTTACAAAATATATTAAGCCCTTTGATCTTTTTCAGAGAACATATCACATACTTTTAAAGACATTGCTCAGAAATTGTAATTTAAAAACTATAAACCTTACATTCACAGATTTAAAGCATATATCAGCCTGTACTTTTCTACCAGAAATAATGTCCATGTTCTGTCTATTGCCTAACGTTGATTCAACTTTCAGCTGAACAGAAAAAAAATATGACTGTGGAAATTGGTAAGATATGAATGCAAATTGTCATAAACAGAAACCTTTTGGCTTTTGTATTACTCTGGCCTATTATCTGAATAAGTTAGACTTTCTGATAATAATCTATAGCACACTGAACGCTTTAAACTCTGTGTGGTATTGCTAAAGCATTCCCTGTAGTTTCTTTTCTGATATAAGCATCCACCCAAAAAGAAGCAATATTAGTAAAAAAAAATATATTAATTCATAGTCTGAGTGCTATTTGGAAATTACTAGTTTTCTTTGACTTGCATATCAAGTGCTTTTTATTTTTAGTAGTTACTTTCTAATGATAATAGGATGGTGCAAGAAAAAAGGATAAAAATATACTTAGGCATTTTTAGGAATCTTCATTGTAATCTTCTTGTACAGTTAAGAATCAGAACAGATGTTGCATCTTATCCATGGATTAACTGAAGAGGAGCATATTTATAAAAGTACGCATCTGAGAATAAACCTGATTTTGTGTATCGTTTTATTTATGAAAAATGGCTTTTAACTACTGAAAGGTCTAGTCAAAATCTGCCTGAGCTGGAAACCAGTCACTTAGAAAAACATCATCATGATAGTGAAAAAGAAGCAATATTTAAAGTGTCATTCCATGGTCAGTTTAAGACCTGCAGAGATATATAAATACTTTGTTTTGGAACTTTGCCAACATTTATTCAAGCTTTAAAAATATTTTTTACTTCAGTGAAATTGAGTGTAATAACAGAATTTCTCTATATACGTGCACTGATGATTTTGCTGTCTTATTGTAAAGATAAGTTGCGATTTAAAAAAAAACATTCAAATCTTCCCCTTTATGGAAGTGGCCTTTTTTAAAGATAAACTAACTGTAGGCACTTTATTTAATAGAGAATGCCATATGGTTCGTTATTTGTAATAAAAATGGGCAGATAAAGTCACACCACCTGGGGGAAAAAATGACACAGAAGTAAATATATATATATACACAGATTTATGTTATTATGACTGGCAGCTCTGAATCATTTTCTGCAGTCATCACCTAAAAGGAGCAATGGTTCTGTCCAGCATTTGAGTACTTCTGCTGCAAAGCCCAGGCATTTCCACTTACCCATTCAGTTGCTATGATATTTACAATATAGCCATAAACTTCTAGAATTTGTTCACAAAAGGTTTCATAAAATGAACAGCTAAAATAAAATGCTGCGATTTGCCCAAAATAGCATATCATGCAGTTTTCAAGAGCAACCATTATTGCTTATAATTAATATGGTATCACTGATTACCACTTATAAACCTTTCTTTATGGGAACCTAATCCTCCTATATTATGCATAACAGAGCATATGGAATCTTAGATCATTTTTTTTACCTTCTGTCTCTAAAAAATACAGAGGAAAGAAAGCTAGTTGTATTTCATTATTTTGTATATTTAGCAGGTCTGTTTTCTTGGCTTTGATTCCGAAAACCTTTTCTATGAGGACTTATCTAGCAGCTGTGTTGACAATTCTATTTTTTCAGTGCAACTTCAAGAGCAAGATGACTTCTTCACACCTGTGCCTCTAGAGCTTTTTTTTTTTTTTTTTTTGGAATGAATTTGGGCTTTGCATTAATTTTGCAGAAAATATCATACAGTTGGAAAAAAAAAAAAAGGTTTCCCTTTCTTGTATAAAGTGAAAAAGGAGATCAATTTGTTATGTGCAGAGAAAAAAATTCTATGAAGGCTTTGGAAACAACATGAAAATAGGAGTACAAAGACATTTTCATGCTGTCATACAAGCCTTCTTTGAACTGGCTATTAGAGATTTCTACTGGGGCAAATTCATTATTCGATTTCATTCACAATGTTGCCTCAACACCATGAAATTAGGGGTTTACGGACTTTTTACAGTGTCTACCTGGGGTAGATACTGTAGACTAAGAACATACTCTTCACATAAGTTCTTCATAACAGAGTTTTAGTGAAAAAGGAACATGTTCAGATTTCCCCGTTGGGATGCATGTAGAAAAATCCTGGAGTGTAGGTGACTTGTTCCTAAATATCCAGAATGTTCTCCATATTCTAAAAAAGGACATTGGAAATTTTCATGAGGTTGGATCCCCTCTTTGATGAAGATAGGATCCTGCCACTCCCACACACAGAATGACAGCTTCTGAAATTCTTCAAAGACTTCTCATGCAAACAGGGCTAACATCACAGAATTTTTTCTCCTGTAGAAATCTATGGAAACATCAGAGTCACTCCGGCAGCAATAATTCTATTGGACATCTGAGAATCTCACTGATTATTGGTTCAACCTGTGAAACCTCTTTGCTAGAAATCTATTATGTGAAAGCTGCAAATCTAAGGAGCACGTAGATTTAACGGTGAATCTAGGAGTCAGCTTCTTTTTTGTAAATTTGAGTTATAGAACATTTTGACATTTCCCAAAGCTTTATTGTCAAGTCAGATGAAAAATGCTTTTGTCAATATGGTCCCTTTATACCCATGACATCAATGAGAGTTTTTTGATAACACCTGAAAATAAATCAGTGTATCTTTCAAAGTTACATCGTTTATCATGTTTACAAACTGAAATAACTGAAAAATAAAACAAACAAAAAAGCACAAAACTTCCCCATACAATCTCATTTTCATTCCTATGCACTATACATTATCATTTTCTAAATTCATAATCATATTTTTCCACCATGTCCTTTAATTGTTTGGAGCTCAAGATGATGACTGCTTTGCAAATGATGTAGCAATTCAATATTTGGTTTTGTACTTATTGTTTAGAGGTTCCACGTATCTTTTCTGGTACAACATAAAACTGTCTCAGCAATGTGGGGCAGAGCGTTCCAGTGACTGGGGGAACTGATGCTGTCTGCTGCTCCACTTTGCATTGATGTTTTTATTATGATGTGGTGTGAATAATTACTTCTAATCCATTTGTTACACAAGTAGTTGGAAGCAAAGGTTAAAAATCATTTGTCTTCCACATTTTGGGCACAACTGTAGGAAAATAATTTGCAACAAAACAAAACAAAACAAAACAAACAAAAAAACCCAGTCATCAACACTTAATACGAATTAACACTTATTTAGAACAATTTGAGGCAGGGAGCAAGAACAAAAGCTGTGATCATGGTAAATCTGATCAGTAGATGCATGGCAAACTCTTCATTCAAGGTGAGATCTATGCAGCTACATTAAATGTTCTTGTTGGAGAGGATTCTCCAAGAGGGTAAACGATGGATTTTCAGTCTGGTTGCTGAACAAGTATAATATTAAATATATATATATATTTAATGTTATTGTTTCTTTCCACAGAAATTGAAGAGAAGTAAAAGCATTCCCTGGTGATTCAAATGTTCAGTTTCAGTAAAACAAAAGGTTTCTCTTTGGTGCTTATGCAAATTAATTGAATGTATTGCCTCCCAAAATTTATGTTGGTTAAGACAAGCTTTTACCAGTTCAGAGGCACCAATACATGACAACTCAGAATCAAGCCCATCTCAGCTGGAGATCACTTTAACTGGGAAGGTTATTAATCACCATGTCAAGCAGAAGGAAGCAAGACTTTGTTCACTATTTTATATGTATATTAAGTTGTTTCTAATTCAGCAACCAATATTCACTTGTCACTCCTAAAATAACAAATTAAAGACCATTTTCATCAGACATGAAACACACCAGTTATGTGTTTTTTATAGTCTAGGACAGATGAAAAGGGATGGATATTGTGAAACCGTATTGAATATCCTCATAGTCTAGGTCTTGAAATACGAGATACTTAATTTTGTGCCTATCGTATTTGACAAGAGGTGTTACGTTTCTAAGGGATTTCTAAAGCCACTGGCTTAGAAAACATTCTGACCTGGGCTTTCTTTGGATCTCATCCACTTTGTACAAAATTAATTACATATGTACTGAGAACACACAATGATTCTCCCATGTGATGAGTAGGAGATTTGTTGAAGTGGTAAAAATATCTGTTTTTAAATGTGAAATTCAATTAGAGCTCTTGGGAAAGCAAGTGCTCCTTTACCTTTTAGGACTCTGATGCTGATGGAAGCCTCAGCCATTGATGTCAGAAGCAGGATTCAACGGAGGACATGAGCCTGAGTTTCCCACAGCACTTTTCCCTATAATACAAATGTTACAACGTTATCGCCTAATGTAAATCACCGATGTACTCTCTAAGGCATAAACTCAATTGGTATTTGCAAAAAATGGATGGGCAAATGAGCATCACTTTTCTTGAGCAAATTTACAGTTTTCTGGAAAATAAGTGGCAGTTAGATGTGCTCCTGTGTTAATCACAAAATACCTTTTGCTCTTTTACAATGATTTCTGCACTTCAAACCAGCTTGCTCTGATTTTTCTCATTTACATCTTTGAGATTGTGTCAAGTAATTTTCCTGTGGGTTGAAGAAACATGCAAGAAGATTGGATTGTGGGGGAGTCTGTCATGCTTGATATGTGGTAAACCAGCTCTTGGCTGTGACCACAATACAAAACAGAAGAAATCAGATACATGTAACACTCTCCACATCCTGTCTTGGGGTGAACAGGATGTATCTTAAGATCTGCAGAAGTTTAGATTTATATGGTGTCCCTACAAGCAGCTTATTATATGTAGTGGGCAGGTAACACATGGAGTTCTCCATTTTGGTACTGCTAAAGTGGAAACTTCCATCCTGCCCTCCACTAGGTGAGGCTGGATGATACTGTTTGATATCACTACAGCACCCATTCACAAAAAAAAAATCTCCTCAGGAGTACTAACAAAGACTGTGAGATAACTAAACCTTTAAAACTAAGAAGCGTGTTAAGATTGAACAGGCTCATTAAGTGAAAGAACTCTCTCATCAACATCCTACCCCCTTCCCCCTCCCAGATCTTTGCCTTCCACCCTCATCTCACTGGCCCAGACCCAAAACTAATATTGCAGTTACTGTGACACCGTACTGTTACCTAGAAGTTTGGATGAATTTGAATGCATCTTGAATCATGATACCGGTGTGGCATTGCTGTGTGCCTCCTCACTGGTAAGTGTTCTTGAGAGCTCGCAGTCTTTTATCTTTGTTGTTAGCCCTGCTTTGCCTCATCCTAGGCCTAACATCTCTGTTTGTGTACTTTTGACAAAATACCATACATCTCTACAGTACTCATAAAAGGAACTGCAATAAATCCTTTCAAACTCTAACTTCAGATTTTACTATCAAGCGCTTCAGAATGGAATATTTTTCTTTCTCCCAAAGTAGAGACAAAATTCACCTTGAAGGAATTTTCTTCGCTTCCTTCACTCAGTTCCCTGCAAATGCTCATTTGCAGGAGAGAATTTATGGCTTCGTCCTCTGTTCTCCTCTCCTAGGGTGGCACAAATTACCTGGGTCAAGGACTGCCTTCTTTTTCTTCCCCTCATCCCTCTCTAGCTCCCACACAGGGACATCCTTAGTCCTCTCTCGCGTGGATGATGGGCTCCTCCTTATTCTGGCTCTTCAGCTCCAGCATTTATGTGAACAATTGATGGTAATTAATGAAAATCAAAGTGTTTATGGGACCCACTCTAAACCCGACATTAAAGAGAACAAAACTGCCAACGAGTATCTTTTTGGACTTTTATAGTGGGCAGTTTATAATTTAGAGGCTCGGAGTGGCTGGATGTTGGATGAGAAGGAAGTTTTCAGAGCTGTGGGTGGTTTTCCTTCCTTCCTTCCTTCCTTCCTCCAGCAGATAGCGATCCACGCCGGGATTTCCTTCCCGCTCCCGTATTTCAGCGATGCAATGTGTAGCACGTTTCGGCGAATGTGTGTGTATGTGTGCGATGTGTGTGCGCGCGTCTCTCCCTGGCTCTGGCTGCCTCCAGGATTGCTCCCTGCCTGCTTCGGGAGCCCGCTCCGGCGCTGTGCGGAGCAGAGGTTTCCCCGGCTCTCGTCAGTACAGGCACACGCACCACACGCATGCACACACACACACACACGCGCGCACGCACAGAGCCGCTGTCCAGTCCATCCCCACGCCGCCTACTGCCTCCACCACCTCCAGCCTCGCAGCGGCGGCGGGCACAGCTCCGCGGCGGATCGCACCGCGGCTCACCCGGCTCTCCGCGGGCAGCCGTCTCAATCTCCACACCCTAGAGGCAGATTTTTCCTTTCTTTTTCTTTCTTTTTTTTTTTTAATTATTTTTTCCCTTTCTCTTTTTGATTTTTTTTTTGGCTGGGGAGGGGGCGATTTTTGCCGAGGAGACGCGGGGACGAGGCTGCCGCTCTCCTGCCCCCGCCGTGCGCGCATGTGTGCGTGTGCGAGCCCACCTCCCCCCCGCCTCGCAAAAGTTTGCCCGGGCGGTCGGGGGGCTCCCGGTCCGCCGCCCCCGCTGCCGGGGGACGCGGCGCTGCGCGAAAGCGCGGAACTTGCGCGCCGCGCCATGCCGGCTGCGCGGGGGGCTGCGCACTGGGCCCTGGCGGGGCTGCTGCTGCTGCTGCCGCCACTGCCCGCGGCCGCGGGGACTGAAAGCAAAGCGCGGAGCTGCGGAGAGGTGCGGCAGGCGTACAGCGCCAAGGGCTTCAGCCTGGCCAGCGTGCCCTACCAGGAGATCGCAGGTACGGCGCGGGGAGCGGCGGTGCGCACCGCCCGCGGCTGCGGGGTATGGGATGGGCGCTCTGCGCGGAGCGGCTTTGCCGGCCGGCGGCACCCGGTGCTCGGTGGTATGCGTGGAGATAAAGGAATACATAAAGGCTGAAAGAAAAAAAAAATTCCTAACGGGAGGGGGGGGAGGGGGGGCGAGAAAAAAAAAAAAAGAAACAAAAAAAAATTTAGAAATAATTATAAGAGGGCGCTGGGGATGCCTTAGCGGCGGTTTTGTTCGTCTGCAGAAACTTCTTGAGAGTTGCAGCCGGGTTCCTGGAGGCTGAAAGCTGTTCCGCAGGGGATCCCGCCGTGCGCGGAGGGAGATAACTTTGCCCTCCGCCCGCGGGGATGGGGAGGGTGGAAGGGGCGGAGGGGGCGCGGGGGAGGGCAGCACCGCACGGGCCGGGCACGGCCCCTTGGGGCGCTCCGTCGTCGCCTCAAAAGAGCTGAGCGGCGGCAGCTGCCGGGAGGGACTCTCTCGCACGACCCTTCGGCTCTTGGGTCTGCCTGCCGCCGAAACGTGCCCACAACAGGTTATCACTCCGTCTGCCTGCGAAGGTGTTGGGCTTGGCTTTTACTGTGATTTTCCGGCTTTTCCCTGCAACCTTATCCGTATCGCATCTTTGGGAGTGAATGAGTAAAAAATGTGTCCTAGGCGGATAATCTCTTAGCAATCAGAGAGCGTGACAAAAAGAGAGAAATAATATGGGGAAAGGCATGTGCGTGAGCTGCTCAAATTGGGCTGCTCGAGCCCTCAAGATAGATTTCTGCTTTGCTGCTGCCGCTTTGCTGTGAGGCACTGCTGTTTGCACGGTGAATGAGGAGCCCCTCGGTTTGCTCGCTTCCTTAGAAAGTTGGAAGGAGGAGGTTTTTCTGGAGGTGAAATAAAGCCACAGTTCCTCACTGTGCAGCACTTAGCACTTTTCAAAGGAGGAATGATAAATGTGGAGAATTTCAGGACAGTGAGAGTGTGGCTCACACTGGGAAGGCTTTTCCACACTGCCACTGCAGCAATGCTGAGCCCATCTCTGCACGGCACAGTGGGTCTGACCCACCAACATGCATTGGGACGAGGCAGGAAGACACATGGCTGTTCCTGTCCCGCAGGCACCTCCGGCCCTTGCGCTTGCTGCCAGTTATCTTGTCCTTTTATGCTCTGCTTTAAAATCTCCCCTTAGGTTGCTCATCAGTCAGATACAATCTTTTTTTTTTTTTTTTTTTCCCTGAAAGTTCCCCTACGAGCTGTAACACTTTGGCTATGCAGTCATGCTTTCCTTTGTTTAGCTTACCTCTACCTGTCTTAGGACAGGGTGGTGAGATATACCCTGTCCCCTTTAAAAATAATAATGACATACAGTGAATTTCAGTGTTCCAGTGACTCTGGACTGACACTTGTTGCTTTCAGCTCTTAGGCTTATTTACTTTCTGAATGTAGAGCACAAAGTCAGTATGCAGTTTTCAGGGGCTTCTCCTGGCAACCCCAATGGCAAATTTCTATTAACATGTGTTGGTACAGAAAGACTCAGTTACATCCCAAGATGCTCCTCAGCTTCTTAAGATTTAGATGTAATGTATACTTTCTGGTTAAGAAGTTTGTAGTTCATGCGGATGTAATGGGCATCTCAGAAAAAAAGAACTCACAATTGTTTTCTTTGTGGCCTCCCTGCCATGGTGCTGGTTGGTATACTGACCTACAAGCAGTTTGCGTGTCACTGTTTGGGCTGTTGGAAGGTCCAGATGTACTTCAGAGTGCTGGTTTTGGAGAGGTGCTGTGAGGCTGTGCCACAACGCTGCAGCACAGGCTCCTGTTAGCTTGGGAGCCACCTATGTGCAATGAAGCACAATGTTGGAAATGTTTAATTAAAGCAACCAACACACAGTTTTCAGAATAACTGCTTTCATTCTGTTCTTTTCCACCACCCTGGTGTGGTTAAGGAAGCAGTTTGTTACTGCTATGAAACAAGTGTAGTCTATCAAAAGCTCTATGCTTTAAAGATTTCAAAGTGCTTCATTACATTCGTATTTCTGAACAAATGTTTTCAAAAGATTTTGCATCTTGATAAAAAGTTGGAAAATAGTAGCACACAGCATGGCTAATGTGTTTTGATTTAACGTTATTCATATGTTTCCATTTCCCATTTCCTTAAAAGCTCTTTTCTGGCTTTCTGGCCAGGGTTGTTGGAACTTGACAAACCAAGCGGTGTTGTGGTGCTCTTGTGCACAGAGCTCTACAGTGTGCTCAGATGGGAGGCAGCAGGCACAGAGCTGACTTTGCTGGGAGGAGCTGCACATCCAAACTCATTTCATAGTTCTTTGTAAAGTACTTGCAGTGAAGTTCTGAATGGAGAAGGTTTAAGCTATAGATTTTAAAGCTGTAAGGCAAGTTTTTCCAGTAGCCTTTTTCTATTTTTTATTGTTTTTAATATAAGTGAAATGTGTGTTGAAGTTAGCAATGCTATGATTATGGCCACCCCCTGTGCTTTCTCAGCAATGCTAAATTGTTGAAAGGAGTGGTGTAGCAGCTATTTATTACCAACCTTGCTGCACCTAATGCCTTGTCTAAGAGGCAAAGTCTGGTGCTGAGGCTTTCACTGAGTATGGCACACGAAGCAGGTTTACAGCTTAAATCATCGGAGTGAGTCCTCCAAAAAGGAACTTTGCCAAGGAATGGTGGGGGTGGGAGGACTTGGTCCTGTGCAGACCAGCTCTGGACAGCAGGTGGGCAGCAGTGGCTGCCCTTGTGTAATTCATGCTGCTGTAGAGTGGAGTGTCCTGCACTTGGAGAAGAGTTGAACTGTCATACTCACGCTACTGTGATCCTGCATTTAGGGGCTCTGAGCAGAGCTCCTGATTGGTTTTACAGAAGTGTTTTGCTGTAGGAAAAGCTGTCACTTAAAGAGTTGATAGAAAAGTAAAAAGCCACTGAATGTATATGTTAGCAATACTTCTTTAAATCTGGATGTGATTTCAGTAACTCCAGGTATCTTACAGGAAGCCAGGAATGAGAAACAATGAAGTTAGAGAGTATCCTTGCCTCAAACTGTTCTGAGGGAATGTCTGGCTATTTCAAAGTAATAGATGTTTCTGAATTGTAGCCTTTCACTTTCAGTAGATCTTTGTTTTTTAGCAAAAGTTTTTATTTTCATTCCTTCATTTAGCTAAAATAGTGTTTAGGCAGTGATGCATTAAAACATATAAAATATATATTGGAAAGGTGAAGAGCATGTTAAAGAGGTTTGTTTCTTTTGATTTTTTTGAATAGTTGCCAAATAATATTGTATTTAAAGAAACACTCTGGTAAAATGTCCAACTGTAAAGATGCTGATTTCTAAACACTCCTTAAGAAATTAGAGAGCTTTGTTCTCCTGTGCAGATGATGAACAAGGTGAGATTCTGGCAACGCAGAGGCACTGTAGGGAAAGTAACTGAAATGAAAGCAGAAGCAAACCCTTCATTTCGGAGGTTTGAAGGTCAGGAGTCACTTGAAATTGTGCTTTGATGAATGGGTTTCATACTGGCATAATACAGAGATGTTGACTGAAGAAAACTAGCAAACATAATGCAGTTGCTTGTAGCTCTAAAGTGATAATAAAAATAATGAAAATAAACTCAGTACTCATTATGCAATTGAGCTATTATTTCACATCAGCTGTTCCAAGTGATGAATGTCTTGCTTTCTTTTAGATAGCTCTAACATGTAATGATACATGGAGGGAACAACAGTTGAAAATCCTCCCAACTTAGTTAATGTTCTCTTTTACTGTTTCTTTATTGTGCTGCTGACAATTCTGCACAGTACCTGCATACCAGAAGACGAATGGGGGTTCACAGAGAACTTGTGTAGCATCTCATCTCCATAAAATAGGAATTACTTTATTGAAATCAGTAACATAATTGATGCAAACTTGTAAAACTTGATTTGGGCCATTAGAGATATATTCATTCCCAAATTTGTTGGTGAAAAGAACATGGAAGTGGAATTTGGTGTAATCTCTGCTCTTTTTTTGTTTTAGCCCTGTTGCTGAAGTATTCTCTACTTCTGCTATTTCAGCAGCAAGCACTTCTTTGGTCACGCTCCCTTATGGCCTCCCCCATTCTCTGATTTTAGGTGCACTGGTGCACATGAACATGTGCTTTTACCTAGGGGAAGTATAGCTTTTCTGAGACCTGGCTGCACTGTCACTTTTGCATATATTTATTGGTATGCATGTGACTGGTTCCATTAAAGTGGATACAACCTATGTATGCACATCTAAACCTAGAGGTACTCCTCATATGCTCAGGGCCTTCGAGGAGAAATAGCATGTTTTTAATGCTTATGAATAATTGATCCTGACTGAGAATTTTAAATCTCAGCATCTGGAGTCTCCTGATCTGATTTTATTGTAGAGTATTTTGGAAAAAGGGATTTAAAACAGAAACGGCGGTGCTTTAATAATTAGTGTGATGATGAATTTCATTGTATTGTACTCTAATCATACTTTTTTTTCTTTCTGTCAGCAATCTGATTTATAATCAAAAAAGCACACCTCTAATATTTTCTGCGCTTCTAACCGTTAATATATTAAACCATTCTAATGTTATATTAGTACTGATTTCATCATATGCTATTGTGAAATACTCCTGAGATTAGGTGGTGTTCAGACACCAGAGAGGTCAAGCACTATGTTAAAAGCTCAGGCCATTCTTTTTATATTACTGCAATAAAGAATGTATTCATTTCATTTATATTACCACTTCGCTCTCATAAAAGGTCAGTTTCATCTGAATGTACAATTACTTGCAAATGGCAAATCTTATAACAAGTGATCAACAATAAAAGCTTTTCTGGGTAATTTGTCTTTAAAATTACCACCTGCCATTTGTTTGAATGACTCAAAGATCTTGTAATATCACTTGAAGATCTCTGTCTTATTCCACATGATGTATGTAAGAAAACCACACATACTAATATCCCTTTCTGCTTAGTAAAGTAAAAATGCATAATTACATTTAAGTTTCTAGTTGAAATAACAAGGATGGTGCTTAAAAATCCATTACAGTATCAAAGTATCAGCACTCCCATTACTAGCAAAATGAAATTATGTTTTCAATGAACTAAGACTTCGTGCTACCCTTCATACCTGGTTAATGGGTGCTGTCTCCCTGGAAAGGGAAACTTGATTCTGCGGCTTTGACTGTTCATACTGTCAGGCACAGTTATTTTAGTAGCTTAAATAGATGTGAAAGAATTAATACTTCACCACTGGTTCCCAAGAACAGCTTATAAGGGTTGCAGTTTAAAATCAGTACTGCTGTATGCTAAACAAGAGAAAACATTACAAGATGCAAAGTTGTGTTGCATGTGGCAGGAAAACACGTCTGGTGAAATCCTTTGCAGTTTATTCTTCTGCGCTTAAAACTGCCTGGAACATACTGAAACTAAGGCATGCTTTCTTCACTGTTTATTGCTACGGAGCACACGCTCACCAAGTAATCTTCCCTGCCAGACTTTTAGCTCTTCCACAGGAGGTTGTCACAGAGACCACCAGCTCCCTCGCACGGGCTTTTTTCACCACCGTGACCTTTCCCTTCGCGCGAAGCCGAGCCGTAACACTTTCTTCTGCTGAGCCAACGCCAACAGCTGTCCTCGGGGGCCTGCAGGCAGCTCCGGGCCCGGGGCCTGCAGCCCTCCCTCCTTCCCCGGCCGCGCTGCATAAGCCGGCTGCGCCCGGGAGGCGGCTCTGGCGCCCAGCGCCGAGAGGCCCGCAGGCGGCAGGGCAGCACTGCTCCCGGCTCCTGGAGGAGCGGCTGTCTGTCCTCCAGAGGAAGCGGATAGGGCTGGTGCTTCCAGCACACGTAGCAAATTGCTCTCTGGCTCTCGTAGCCCGCGCGGTGCGTTACCTTGAGCTTCTAATGGGCTTTTAACAGCGTTTCCAGCTGAGCAGCAGATGTAAGGGATACGGAGCGCGGAGAGATGGGCTGCGTTTTCGTACTGAAAGAAGCATTTCTGCGGATGGAGGGATAGCAATGGAGCCTTGGACCTGCTCGGTGACCTGCTGGGTTAAAAATAGCAGGGAAAATCTCCAGAAATAACTGGAAGAGTCCAATGTTTTTAAGAGATGCTTCACAAAGGCTGTTAAGTTAGGTATGCTTACAGAGTAATGCTGTCAGTTGTATCTCTGCCTATGTGTACAGGCAGGTAAAATCGTGACTTTTACCTGGAGTGGCTTCAAGGCCACGTGTAGGCACTGAAAATATTCAAGACCCACCTGGATGCCTATCTGTGCAACCTGGTGTAGGGAACCTGCTTTGGCAGGGGCTTGGACTCAGTGATCTATAGAGGTCCCTTCCAACCCCTAAGATTCTGTGATTGTGTGAAAAACAGTTATTAACCAACAGTAAAATAAACACATCGAAACATCAAAAAAAAAAAAAAAAAAAAAGAACAACAGCTGCACATTTACACAGAGAGGTATTTGCAAGCCAAGCTGAATCTTTATTTCATGGGACCCATCTAAAAAACATACGTGCAAACATGAGTTCAAACATACGCACAATAAAAAACAGCTCAGAGCTCAGTTCATACACGTCAGGAAGATCAAAGGCCAAGTCAGCTGTGGCAGCCCCATGGCTTGGGCAATCCAATTAGTTCAAACCCAGTGCTTGCTTAAGAAGTAAGCAGTGTAACCTGCCTCTAAGGTAAAAGCAAGACCTCTCTGTTGCCAGGAACAGTTCTTTCTGTATCCCCATAGCAGCAGCTTTTGCCATGACTATGGTGACAGGCTCATTTCTGTCGCAGGTCCCTTCAACCTATATGTTGAGTGCTTAACTTAGACTGCATGGATGTCCATCTGGCTTTTGTCTGAATTCGTCTTGGAGAAAAGTTGACACATAAGTCTGTTTCACGACTGGTATCAGACTGTAATATAGCGTAGCTTGAGAATGTGGGTGAGTTCTGCCATGGTTATGAGAACTCGGAAGGTATGTGGATGTTCCCCACATCTGGATAAACATAGTCTGTGAATGTCTTGGTACAGTTGTGTCTAATGTTTGCACTTGAATTTTAGGCTGTGGTATTCCTTATAACCTTGATTTTTCCTTTGATAACTCATAAAATGTAGTTAATAAAGGAAATGAAAATGACTTCCTTAAACTGAGTTATGTTTCAGGAAGTGGAGCGTAACACTGGGGAAAGGATCTTTATGTGCAGTTATCCCACCAAAAATGTGATTGTGCTGATGGATGGTTGTGGCCAGGAGTCTCCCACTAGACTGCTGTGTGCATTTGCTCTAGGTTGTTTTCAGTCCAGGATACAGTTTCATGTCTTCCAGAAATGTTCCCTTTTCAATTGCACTTTTCTAACTTTTGTTTTTCTGTTGTTTTCAACCACAGAACAGAGGTGAATTTTTGGACAAAGTGTGTGAATTTATGGTTGCAGCATTTAAATCTAGAGAGACCCTTCATCTTGCCTAGTGAGAGCCACTAATCTGTGCAAGGCTTTTGGAAAGTCTTCTGTGAGTGTAGTAGTCTGACTTTGCAGTCCAAATGTGCAACTCTAGGGGTAGTAATGCAAGCGAAGAGTTAAGTCAAGGAACATGGGAGAAAATACAGGGTAGACTGAATTGCTAGAGAGTGTAGTATCTGGAATATGAAAAAAAACCCAACATCATTGCTTGAGTCACTTTGCAGTTGCTGTGTTAATTATTAAGGACTTTTTCACAGTTAAAACCCTATCAGTAGATATTTCCCTGTTGTTATTATCCAAGTGATTAAACATCCCATACAAAACAGACTGTGGTGACTGGACTGGTCATGCTCCAAATTAGAAGTTCTAATCAAGATGTATGAGTGTTTCTACTGTCAAAGAGCTTGTTTCTTTGTTTTCTGGACAAAACACTTTATGATTCAAGCCCAGTGCATAATATGTAATTACTCCATTGCAGACATAACAATGCAATTTTTGCACAGTTCACTGTGTCATCATAATTTTATATGACTGTGCTCCATAACCTGAGAGAGCAGACTGTGAGTGTCTAGGCTTTAATTTCTTTAACCCCCCCCCCCCCCCCAAAAGAAAACAAAAACAAAACAAAACAAGCAAGAAAACAAAAAAAGCAACATCAAAAACCAAAATACCTAGCCAAAACAAAAAATATCAGAAAAAAGTTGTAAAAGGCTTCAGACTGAAGTAGAAATGCCAAGAAAGTGGGACTCATCCTTTTGGAGGTTGCTTTCTGGTAGATAACTGATGATTGTAATGAAGCTGTAAGAGAAGGCTTGCTTTCTTTTCTTGCCTGGCAGCACCATGCAATGTGCCAATAGTTAACAATATTCTTATAGTTTATTAGAAGAGAAACTACCAGCAGCTGAGCATTCCTGGATATTATCCTCAGCTTTGCACTTGACTTTATAACTGTGTTGTCAAAATTTGACAAGCCATACTGGTAAAGTCATCTGTTCTCCAATACTGAATAGGCTGAACATCTGCCTGGGACGAGTGATCATAGTAAGAGCACTTCACTAGCTTAGGGAACTCTCTGCTTGTTATGTTGATGTGTGATCGTTAATGTGGTCAGTTTACTGGGCGTCTGCTGGTTTTATTGCACATTGAAATTTGGGGTTTATGAGGCAAATGGATCGGATTATTAGACCACAGTTTTATATACTGCTATTTATTGTTGTTTTCACGTTTTAAATCTTTTCTGCACCTGAGGGCACCCATTTACAGTTATTCGTGGCTTTGAGGTGTAGAACAAAACTGTGCTCATAGTAGGGTTGAAATATAAATTGTTAAGAGCAGTGGCAGAGTGATTCTTTGCATGTCAGATGTATCCAGTGATCAGTCAGTGGACTCTAGAAACTGTTGCAGGACATTTAAATACTGTTTGATTTGTTTTTTCCCAAACGTATTCTAGTCCCCTGGAAGTTCTAACAGTGCAGTGGTTAATCAAAGTAGAGGGGTGATTACTACCTAGTGAGGACTGGCCAAATTTGAAGCGTTTTCCAGTTTTTGCCTTTAAACTGACATAGTGTTTGACAAAGAATGTAGCTGCAAGTTCAAACAGTGACTATGTCCTAATTAGTTTCACAAAATTCATTGACAGTGTAAACGCATATTCTAAATATTTACTTCTCATATATTAACATTTGGCTTTCCAACTTTAACGTACATGATAATAGTGTGTATGCACAATTCTTATTCCTTGGTTGAAAATAGCAGTGAACAATTTTGTCCTTCAGCATTATATATATTGTAGAGAAATATGGAAAACATCTCTTGAACAGTTTCAAGCTCAGACCATGTTCTCTTTAACTGGTTAGATCCTCTGCAATATACAATATTCTCAGTCAAAGCTTTGCATAACATCATAAAAGAAAATGGCAGAATTGGCCCAAAGGAAAAAATACATAATAAAGCATAATAAAGACCTCTCTCTTTTTATTTTTATTTTTTTTATTTTTTGTTTTAGTTTTACGAAGAAGTATATAATCTGCCAGCAGTGCAGCTGCAAAAATTTGGATTAGAAAAATCATGCTAGTCAAAATTGCAAAACAGAGATACAGTTTTTTTCTAAGCAGAAAATGAAAATCTAATTTAAAAATTGAGATATTTAGAATAATAGTGCAGGGGAGGTTTGTTTATTGAATTGTCGGAAAGCCAGCAGCAATATTCCTTAAATATTTCTGTTCCAAGATGGTCTATCATGCTTGCTCTCAGCTAGCAATGAGCATTGCTAATTGAATATCTGGAACATAAGTAACATGTATTGTTTAAACACATATACCTGTCTTTGCAATGTAGCTGGCTGATGAAGAAACATCTACCTGAAATTGACCACTGAAACATCAGTTTGTTTGTTCTTAAAGTCAATCTTCAGAGGTCCTGTACCTTTCTTTGAAAGTGAAGACCAAAGCCTCTTTCTTCTTTAATTACTGAGACGGCATAATGATAGCCATGTATAAATTGACTGTAATCAGATTGGTTGTGGGACATGAGCAGACTTTTGTTAGTAGGTTTTTTTAGTCAGTCTGCCAAAACTAATTTCTGCCTATCTCCATTGAATGCAGCTGATGGCAGAATTTGATTGAGATTTAATTGTCTGATATTTTGGTCTGTTTTTTTTTTTTTTTTTCCCGAACTAAGGAGACCAATAGATGATCAGATTTCAAAATTAGAATTTAATTGTGTGAAGAACAAAGTAAATACAGAGAAGGGGCTGTCCTTACTGCAAGGAGATTAGATTATGTATTTATTAAAACATTTCTTCATGAGACTTCCATGTCATATGATCATAGAAAAAAGACATATATATCATTAAAAAACTTTTTTATTACTTCAATAACACGTATTGAAAGTATGTATGATGCTTTATTTTTTAATTGTAATTCTGAAGGGCATTAACTTCATATCCCATTGAGTGTACTGAAGTAATTGATGGGTCCTTTGTGGAAGTGTCCTTGTACCTTGTTAATTAGTAATGTAATGTCCAAGTTTTCTTTTTAAATCAGCTCCAGCTGGACATTGTAAATCATTGTCTAGAACACAATCAGTACAGATACAGGCAAAACCACAAACTCTTGTTTGTACCTTGGTGCCAAAATCCAGTTGCTGATGGAAACATAGAAATAGATTGTTGTTGAAGTGGAGCTTTTCCATATCTGATGAATGGATTTAAATTGCTCTTCTATTCTGATTAGTTGCCAAGACACTTAAAAAGTTAGCTGAAATTCTATTATATATTAGACACCCTTTTTTTTTTCCATGGTATATTATAACATTGTGGATAAATTTAGAATTATAAGTGAGGTCCAATTTTCCTTTTAACATTAATATTGGTTTTCTTTCATGGTCAGTATCTGATTCTTTGAATATTCTAAAGCAATTTCTACTTTTCTGGTGTTAGGACAGTCATTGCCATTACCTTAATACTTAATGGGCTTCTCCGGCTAAATCTGCTTTTGAAGAAGAAGCTCTATATAATTTCTATCTGAAAAATGAATAGAATCAAATGCAAGATGAAAAAGATTATATAGATGAAGAGCAGATTCATGCAGAGTTTAGTCTGTTACTGAACAAGGCAGATACGGGTCCATAAACTGCAATTGGGCTGAAGAATCCTGCATGCAACTTCGCTATTGATTTATGTAGTTCTAGGTTGGTTTTTATAGTCGTTTCAGTATCATTACTACAGTTACTGTACAGCACAGACAATAAACTTTCTAGAAAGACTAATGGAGTTGGCAAATTAGGATCATCATCATTTTAATGGCTGATACATAAATGCTAATCTTCTTGTTCCTTTCTGTGATGTTAGAAGCTGATCAAACTGTTGAATTTAATGACTGTTCAGATGAGTCATGCTGAAAGGACTGATAGTTCAGAATAAAACTTTTCAATTCAGTACTGAAAGTTCTTATACCTTTGCATTACCTCAATAAGAGGATACAGAGATACATCTTAATTAATTTAAATCCACCAATATGAGTTATTTATATTTTTTCATGAGCCCATTCAAATGTGCAGAATAAGCATCTTTTTAAGTTGATAGTGACAGCCAGCAGTCACATTTTCTGATTAGCAGATACTTGTATTTTTTTATACTCTTACACCAACATGAAAATCACATTTGTAAATATTACTAGTATTTATTCTATGAATGTTTTTCTGATTTGTATTTTTATTTTTCCCCTGTGATCTGAAAGTGCTGATCATTTAGGGCTCTTTGAAGCAAAGATATTTACTAACTTGTGTTAGATATAGCAGAAATGTAGTAGTCAAACAAATTGCTGTTGAAAAAAAAACTCTTGGCCTAATTTTACAGGAGAGGTGCACACATGTCTTTCAACAGTGAAGAATTAGTTTGCCAAGGCAAGCTGAAGAATATATTCTGAACATTTTCTCAATTGCTTGTGAGGGACTTCTCTTCCTTTTCTTTCTAAATCATTCTTTTCTATTCTGCCTGGATTTTTTCACATTCACACTACATGGAAAAATTCATGTCTTCATACTTCAAATGAAGATAACAATAACATATAATTCACATTTTAACATTCCTCATTCCTTTTTGGAATATTTAATGCTTCCACAAAGGGTTAGGCCACCACTGTGTTAATTGAAAACCTCTTATTTAAGATATATTCCTGCCTTGAAGGATAAGGTTTTGTGTTGGGGCTTAAGGAGATATGATGCAGCGTGTAAGGAGATACAGCATCCATCGTGGTGAGTAATCATTCAGTAGGTAATCTAGGATGATGATGAGTGAGAGGTTTGAATCTTTGTTTCTCACCTTTTGGGAGAGTATCTTCAAGGTTGTTCTGTAGGAACGCCTCTGTTCTTTTGAAGCAGTTTCACATTTCACAAATAGTGCATAAATATTTTTGTTGGAAAGCAAGCTGACAACCATTGTAGGTCTGGAACCCCTCTGTGAGGTGTGGGAACTCTTCACTCGGTTCTGTCCTATAAATAATTACTGCATGCAAAGCAAAAAAAATTCAATAGAAAAGATTGCCATCAGGTTGCCAGAGAGAAGCTTGCCTATACTAAACCCATTTGAACATAAGGTAGCTTTGAAATAGACTAACACTGCTATTGGATCTTGAAGCTTTCTCAATAAATAATAATAAAAACCCTCAAATGACTTGAGAACTTATTAAGACAGAAGGTTCTTTTCCCTTATTTTTTCCTCCTTGGGGAATATTTTAACAATTCCTATTTTCTTTCTATCCTGATAATGTTATTTAAATTATTAGTAATAAAATACTAGATTGCAAGCAGTCAACAATAATCTAAAAGCTGTATGAGAAACACTTTGCTTTATGGAATAATCTGCCAAAGAGTTCTGATGGGAAATCCATTGCTTGGGTCATTTTATTCTAAATTGAACAAAGCAGAGTGCATTAGATGTTCTGTCACCTTGTTAGGATTTGTCAGTAGTGATTACAAGCCTTTTTTCTTTAAGTACTCTAAAGAATCTAACCACAGTGAAAACAAGCATCTATAGCTTGCACAGCCAGGGACCAGTTTGGATTAACAAAACTCCTGATGTAGGTGGCTGCTGGCCCTTCAACTTTGGGATTCTCAAGTGATCTAATCCCTTTTGATGGATCAGTTTTGTTCCAAGCAAACACACAGCCTGAAAGGGTAAGTCTTCCTACTCCCACTGTGCAGAATCCTGAAAAAGGAGGGGGTGTAAGAGAGTACATAGAATATTTCCCACTCTCTACAGGCATGACTCTTTTGTGAAAAAGCAGTAGAGGTGACTATTGGAAGTGCTCAGAAATAAGTAGGAGATATATATTAAGAATAATGTTAAAAGTGAGTTTTAGTAGAGCTTAATTTCAGGAATGGGTTAATTCTTCCTCAATCTTATATATATACATGAAAAAAAAAAAAAAAAGAGGAAGCATTACTTGGAAAGTGGTTTTGTTTTCTTGTTAGGGGAGGTGAGTGGTGGGGCAGAGCAGGTACTCGTGGACCCCTGTCAAAGGGTTCAATGTTTTTTCATTCTGTAATACATACATCTTTATTTTATTAATACCACTGGAAAAAAATATTCCATGGAGAATTAGCAGAAGAAATCTTAGTGTTTCCACTGGAAATGGAACTGTTCCCCTTTTAAGGTGTTCCATTAAGGTTAAGGCAGAAGAGAGGCCTTGAAGATCCCATGGGTTCTGCCTGCTTTCAGTAGGAGTTTTATTTGCTTCCTGAGCCTAAATACAAACTCAGCAGTGGGAATAACAGCAGTTTTAAAATTTTCTCCTGGGGAAATCACTTGACTTCAGAAGCAGCTTAGAAGGTTGCAAAGGTGTTTTTGGCCAACAGGCACAAGATCATTTGATCTAAAACTGAGCTCAAAGTTGCTGTTTGAAACCTCCAGGATAATGAGTCAGTTTCAGAAAGAATGGCTTCATTATTTTTTAATTGGGCTGCTTTTCAAGAAATCCAGAGCTACTCATCAAAATACAAGAGATGTTCCAAATATTACAAAGTTTAAGAAAATTAAGTTCTGATGAATCTATGTACATGAAGTGAATCTGTTGATTGTATACTGCTGACCTTCACTAGTGAACTCTCCTTCTAGTATCTCATGTGGAAAGCAAAAAATACATCACTTAGGCAGTATATAAATATAAACTGAAGATAAGTACTTAAAATGAAACTAACAAGACCTGAACGATTTTGCAAGGTTATTTCAGGGAATGGTTTATATAAATGAGAATAGCTTTCCTTTGTGATTAACACCATTATATTCTCATTCATTAAGGTCATTATATTCATTCAGGACTAAGCAGCAAATTTCAGAGGAGCTTTGAAGCAACAAAATGAGAAAAGCTGTAGAATACATAAAAATTATGATGTATATACTAAAAAAGTAAAATGCAGAGAGGGCTGTGGAAGGTTTACATTCAGCTTGCTACTGAATTGTAATGTGGGCAGATGTGTGAACTGAAGAATTATTTCTTGTGTGGTTACATATTTATATATACAACCATAACTAAGGATGTGGCTATGTGGTGCAATGCTGATGAGTGAACATAAAAGCCTTTCTGAGACTATTTTTTTTTTTTTTTGCTTTCACTTTAAATGAATTTCCTCCTTACAGCCATCTATCTGAAAATAAAACTGGAATCATGCCTTGCTTGCTAAGAATATGGTAATCATTTGACAGAAGCTTAGTTAGTGCTAAACTCAAAAATTGACACGATACAGTTATCACATATTTTTGACTAAGTGTTTCTGAGTGACTAATGATTTCATCAGTTTTTTTTTTTTTTTCTTTCTGAAAGTCCCTCCCCTTAGACCTTCTGACTCTTTGTCCTTCATGAAACATTCTATAAGTTTTTGACCATTGCATATTCCCATTACTGCAGCTCAGTAAATTTGGCATGGTCTCAGATGCTCTTCCCTAAGGACCCATCCTATGGTGAGCCTTTTACTTCACTATAAACTTGTTCTGTCTACACAGCATTCTGGGGAGAGTTTCCTTCCTTGACTTATTCTTGGTTTCATATTAGATAGAATAGTCTCAACAGCCCATCATTCTCCTTGAATAGTCAGAGGAGTTGCTGATTCAGTGAGCTCTAGTTTTCACTGATTATGTTATAGAGTTCCTCCACATATTATTGCTCCTCTGATCATTGCTAGGTCTTTGTATGACACTTTTTCAGTTAGTCTTTTACTAGTGCTGTACTTTTTTCATTTTCAAATTATCTTGATGTTCTGCTTCTGACACTTCAAACTGTAGTCTCTGAGTCTTCTAACATTCATGTTTTAGCCTTCTCTCTGTGCGTTTTCTGTCAGACTCTGTTGGAAATACTTTTTTACTTCATGAGATACAAGTCTGGCTTAATCTGTATTTCAGAAATGATTCTTTCATATGAGGATATGATTCATCATTGCAGTTTTTCCCATTTGCTGATTTTGCCAAAGTCTATGGTAAAAATTGGATTTTAGTAGAGCCAGGACTTCTTTCTCAGCTCATAATTTTCTTTCCCTCTATTTGGATATTTTTGTGGACACAAAGGGAAGGACAGTTCCCTCAGTCTTTGTGTTGAGGAACAGAAGCACAAATTGCTTAAGTTTGCTCTGCAGCTATGTAGGGGGAAAATGTCCTAGCACAGTAATATTTGCAAGAACAAAATAAGCAATAACTGATGTTACCTTCTGTAACTTTAAGTTATGTATTATTACAGTAGTTTTGCTCAAATTTTGATAATATCAGAACCTTATTTACAAACTCTGATGTAACCTCACTCTAGTTAGTCCTGGAATTTTATTTTTAATTCCTAGCACTTAAAAACAGTAAGTTCCTATTCTTTGCAAAAGGGATCTGAAAACTACCAGCTCCATGAACCCACCACAGTAGAGGTCCTAGAAGTTGAATGCCAAAATCTCCATGTGCTGATAAATTGTAGCCTTCACGAGCCAGAAGAAAAGACAGCTCTATGAGGGGACATAGGTAGGAGATGACAACGATATCCTTGTAGTAACGTGCCTCTGTTATCAAATAAGCCCCAGTTATAAAAAGCTTTCCTGTTTCTTCATGCCTTGGTTGTTTTACTCAAAGTACCAGTGTTGTGCAGCCCAGGTGTTCCACCTGATCTGCAGCATGGAATCCTCAGACTGGCTGACCTGAAAATATGTAAGTCTATTTCCAAACTGAATCCTTAAAAACATCCCTTATCACTCCTCTGTAGACTATCCATACTTAGGTTGAAAACTACTGCTCTCTGTTGTTTCATACTATGTGGAGAATAATGCGTTGGTGAAGAAGAGAGTGTTAGATCTGTCTGAAAATGGAAGGGAAATCAAATGAAGATGTTAGGAATGTGAAGTTCATTACATTTTTTACCCTGCATTTGAAGGATGAGAAAAGTATTAGTGGCAGTACAAATGTACCTTGTTAAACAATAATCAGCACTTTGGGAAGAATACAAAGGAGAAAATAAGAAAAAAAGCAGTAGTAAGACAGGATTGGCCATAATGTGTTAAAAATGTACTGCATTTGCTATTCTGCTGTAGTCAGAAAAGTCAAAATCCTCCTCAGAATAAAGAAAAAAAGGCCTTGTGCTAGACTGCAGCCTGATAAAATTGCCATGAAAGTAAGCTAGATCTATGCAAAACGCTACTCACATACCACTGACGATAATATTGACTCAAGATAAAAAGAAGTATATGGTGTTTTGGGAGTGGAAAATTAATTTTTTCTGTTAGCATGGTAATTTTTAATGCAATTATTTCATAATTACTCCAATAAGATTGAAGCAGAGATGTTTAGCATTGACAGTGGCTTTATAGCTTTATTATCCTGTTGAATATTACTGAAAAATAATCAGGATAGTAAATCCGAATATAAAAATAATCTACAATTCCCATGGATTTGGATTCTTTGTTTAACACATATGCAAAAAAAGCTTCATTTAAAATAAAGGTATATTTTTTTCTCCTTTTCTTTTCTTTTCTTTTCTTTTCTTTTCTTTCTTTTCTTTTCTTTTCTTTTCTTTTCTTTTCTTTTCTTTTCTTTTCTTTTCTTTTCTTTTCTTTTCTTTTCTTTTCTTTTCTTTTCTTTTCTTTTCTTTTCTTTTTTCTTTTCTTTTCTTTTCTTTTCTTTTCTTTTCTTTTCTTTTCTTTTCTTTTCTTTTCTTTTCTTTTCTTTTCTTTTCTTTTCTTTTCTTTTCTTTTCTTTTCTTTTCTTTTCTTTTCTCTTCTCTTCTCTTCTCTTCTCTTCTCTTCTCTTCTCTTCTCTTCTCTTCTCTTCTCTTCTCTTCTCTTCTCTTCTCTTCTCTTCTCTTCTCTTCTCTTCTCTTCTCTTCTCTTCTCTTCTCTTCTCTTCTCTTTCTCTTCTCTTTCTCTTCTCTTTCTCTTCTCTTTCTCTTCTCTTCTCTTCTCTTCTCTTCTCTTCTCTTCTCTTCTCTTCTCTTCTCTTCTCTTCTCTTCTCTTCTCTTCTCTTCTCTTCTCTTCTCTTCTCTTCTCTTCTCTTCTCTTCTCTTCTCTTCTCTTCTCTTCTCTTCTCTTCTCTTCTCTTCTCTTCTCTTCTCTTCTCTTCTCCTTCTCTTCTCTTCTCCTTCTCTTCTCTCTCTTTTTTTTCTTTTTTCTTTTTTCTTTTTTGTAGTAAAACAATTTTTGAACTAAGGGAGATAGTTTTTGCTTATATGAAATTGCTCTTACTACCTAAAAGTGTTCAATACCAAAGGCTGATGCAACTTCAGTCAAAACTGGGGACTGTGCAAGCATGTGGATGGCATGACAGGACAGAAACAGGTCTGCTTACAGGTACTTTAATCTCTCCTTCTGGGTTGCACATTGCCATCAGATGTGAACTGTATGTGTTGATGATTTTGATGTTTATAACTGTGGTTTTGGTAACAGCAAGTAAATCCAAATTTTAGGAGAGAAACACAGGTGCAGTAAAAATGCCTTTTAAAATGGTGTTTCAAAAGAAAATAATAATAATAATAATAAACAATAATAATAAACAATAATTATAATAAAAAAAACAAAACATGGTAGCATATCGTGATTATAATCTGCAGCCATGTACTGTGAAAAGTACTTTATCAGAAAAATTATTTTTACAAGTTATACTGGTATTATTAATGAATTGTTGTGATATTCTCCATCGCCTTATTTAACACTAATTTGTTTTTATAAACATGTTATTAAAAACATTTTTTTTTGGTCAGGGTATAACTACTTTACTAACTCTAGAAAGCAGAAGAGCCTGGAGTGCTACGTTTTGGTCTCATGCTATAAATTGATAGAGCAAGGAAACAGTTTATTAAAAATGCTACTTCTGCTAATTTATTCCTTTTGAAAAATCCATAGTTTCAAATTCTAGGTTACTGACAGCACATAGACAGACACTGAACCAGGACCTATGATCAATATTATTTAAAATTATTACTTACTGTTCAGTTTTGTGGGGGAAAACAAAAACAAACTAAAGTAAAATAAAATAAAACAAAAAAGTAGTCTGAAGAGAAATTGAGCTGAAATAAAAAAACAGAGGAAGATGAAAACTGGATTTAAATGATGATTGAATTTGCATTTGCATTTTTTTTTTATGTTAGGGACAAGTAGAAGAGAAGTATCCAAAGAGAAAAATAGTTGTAAGCTCTCATACAGTGAGATCAAAAGGGAAGTAAGTTGGAAGTATAAAGGACAGATAAGAAGAGGCACACCTTGGCCAGTATAGAACAGCACATAGGCAAAGGGAGTGGCTAGTGATAATTTCAGTTCAATGTGATTTTTAATTTATTTGTGGTTATTTTGCTTATAGCTTCTATAGAATTTTATTTGCCATTACTTTCGAAATCTCATCAAACACAAGTGTTTGTTGGAGTATTTCTGACAGTACTAGTCTCTGAAATTCACAGTTGTGATCAGTTCCTTCAACAAATCTTTTATCCCGTTGCTCTGATTCTCATAATTAATAATTCTCAATCAAGTGCATTTTATCAAAGGCTGAAATTGTTAAATATACATTGTTCATGATCTCATGAAGAAAATCCAGTTTTAAAGGTTTTGATTCTCCACATACATTACAAGCATAATATTACTAACTGAAAAAGATCAAAGAGCCACATTCTAAAATACTCTTAATCTAAAGATAGATGGAGAGTTATTACTATTTTTTAATATATGTTCTTAATGTATAATATGACAGTCAGTTTCCAAACCCCTGCAAAATTCTGAAATCGATTTACTGAAGACAAAACTTGGTATCCTTTTGGTTATATATGCATATATATGTACAGCTCTATGTAGGCAGTTGAAGAAAAGCCGTCCATTTGCTGACAGTTGTGAAATAATTTATTCTACTCTTTGTGTGAGAAAAGAGGATACTGGAGTATGAAATGATATGTGATACTACAAAAAGAAAAGCAAGCAAAAATGAAGATGCTGTTTCACCTAGAAGTGAAGGCTGGAATGTAGGCAGTATTACAAATGTGCTACTGTGTGAAAATCAGTCTACTTAAGAGGGGCAAATTCATATCTAAACTGGAATTAAAATGACATGATGTGGAATTTAGATATGAACATTTTGGAAAACAGGTCAGGCAACTTCTCCAGAATCCCATCACCTCCATGATCACCACCACCCCCATAAGTTGCATTTATTATTTTTCTTTATTATTATAATATGTTCTTCAGCATCCTAGCCATTAAACTACTGAGTCAGAAGAGCGCTATTCTCTTGCCAAAAAGTTTCATTTGGAAAGATGTTTGGCACTATGATTCCCAACTGGATTTAGGCATCTGCTTAATCAGGTCTTTTGTGGTCCTGTGCTTGACATATGGATATTTTATGGTTTCCCTGGAATTATATAGGTTCTTATGATTTCTATGTTTTCTTAGTTCTTTTTACATTACATTAAATATATGAAGACGCATAAAATATGTCTTTTGTATATAGTTCTCTGGAGAATGGAAGATTTCTAATCAGGATATTCTGCATTGTTCTCTGGAAACATTCAGAGAAAGTACCTACGTTACTGTTTAGTATAAATCATTTTTGATGCAAATATTCCCGTTATCTCTACTTGAGCTGTGCTTGCATTGCAGTGTGCTCTTGGAGAACACAAGCTGGACATCCTCTGGTTAATCAGTGGATGCATTCCAACTACTACCAGATATTCAAGTCCACAGGCATAGATCAGAGGAGGTCTAAAGCCTTCATTGTCTATAGTGTGTGTGTCAGGTTGTCGTCATCAGTGTTCTACTCTACAGGTTTTGTCATGCTGCTGTGCACTACTTTCTGATGTAGCCACAGACTTCTTAAGGCTTTCTTTTAGCTACAAGGTAGTACAGGCAGTCTGAAATACTTTGTGGCATTAAGGTGCCTAACTCTAAGGCAGTGAAACATTCATGTTCGTAGTCTAAAGTAGATGATATAAATGCAGTTCATAGTGTCCATATAAAATAGTGCAAGGCAGTACAGGCAGCATCTGTTTATCACTTCTCATTTTGGTTCACCTTCAGTGAGTTACTCTGCCTGTGCTCAAATTGAACCCACTGAATCAGTGATAACTGTATGGAGTGGCACAGTGGATCTAGATCTCACCAAGACTTCGATGTTTCAATTTTGATTATTAATTTTTGTTGTTGTTGTTTTAGAGGGACAATGATACTACTCCTACTAAAAATAAATAAATAAATAAGGAAACTATTGCAATTAGGAAAAGAATAACCCTTCTTGTTCTGAGATATACCCTTCTCCCCAATTGCATTCATTTGTTTGTGATCACTTAATCACTTATCTAGAACTAAGCAAATAATTTGATTTTGTACTGGGATTATTAAGTAAAATATTTAAATCATTAACTAAATATCCAGGTCATGTTAACTCCAATTTTCTAGCTTATTTTCTCAAAAACTGAGTCCTATCTAGATTCACTGTCAGTTCAGATATTGTTCCTCCCTCCCAGAAAACACAGCCCTCAGTTCATTCCAAGAATAGTTTATTAGTGCACATTTCATGTCAAGACTATAACAGATGAAGTACAGAGTGGTACAGACTTCAGCAATGTACTTTTCTATAAATTTCTGATTTTACTAAGCATCCATAGGATATAGTTTTCCTTACACTTAAAAGTTCTACACTAGTTCTTAAGCAGAACCAAAACCTGAAATGATTAGCTTGTGAATTATTAAATTTATCAATGGTGATTATATAATATATGATTTTATTAATTATTAAGACAAGTCTATAAAATATTCTTAAAAAAACTTACAATAATAGAATCATAACATATTTTGGTTTGGTTGGGACCTCTAAAGCATATCCAGTCCCAGCCCCATGCCATGGACAAGGCTACCACTCACAAACTCAGGATGTCCAGAGCCCATCCAATCTGGCCTTGAGTGCCTCCAGGGATGGGGCATCCACAGTTTCTCTGGGCAGCCTGTCCCAGTGCCTCACCACCCTTGTATGACTCCTAATATCTAAGCTAATGGGTCTCCCTTCTTTTAGTTTGGAAATGTTTTCTCTCATAAATGCCATATCTGGTAACTTAGTAAAATCCCTTTATTTTCGTGATATTTTTTGTTCTTTCACAGACAAGAAAGAACCATATTTTTAAAGTTTCAGATACTCAGCTTTTGTTGGAAGTGTGCTTAGCATTTTATATTTTCAGTGTAGTACTTACACTGGTTTCAGCTGTAGTCTCCAAGTAGATCTGCATATCAGGCTCCATTGTGTCTGGTTTTGAATTCCAGAAAGTGATTAATGTAAATGAAGAATCGTTTGTGAAAGTTTGGCTGAGATGCAGGAAACTAGCAAAAGTAATGCTACAAAGCAGTTCTCCATGCAAATTCTCTTTTGTTCTGCGTACAGAATAATGCCCAATCTCACCCATTCTAAAACCACTTCAGTTCTATGCTGTATTGTAGTACATGTACACAAGGAAGAAATAGTTCACTTGTATAAATGCTAAATATATTAACTTTTGAAATGAACTTTAAACAGGACTCAATGTATGTATAGAAGTTTCAGTAGAGACATACTGAGTTTATACTTTCTTCTTACTACGTGATCTTTTTTTTTATATATAAAATTCACTCCAAATATGTCTTCATGTGATCTTTGCCCTGCTCAGATCATATCTTGATTCATTAAATGAGAAATGCTTTACAGACCTTTTGTATTGTGATAAATCTCCCTGATATTCAGAGAGTAGTAGCTTAGTGAAAATTGTGTTAAAATGGATTGGGAATATGATGGCATTCATTGACAAATGTCAGGTTAGCTGTACAATTAAGTGCTATGTGACTTTGGCTAGTTGGTAAAATTAGGAGATTTGCTTCAAATGATGCATGGAACAGCATCACTATGCTGCTCTTCATTTAAGATTGTTGGAAGGAAAGTCAGAAAGGCATTTAGGGGAAAATGTAATAATACAGATGATGCACAGTTTGATTCTGAAGAGCATCTGATTGGGATTTGGGTTCATGCAACCTGATTTAACAGGGGTTTTGGACTACATAATCTCCTGAAGTCTCTTCCAACTCCTGTGTTTCTGTTTCATATATGCATGAAGAGGGTTATTTGAGATTTAACTCACATGTCCTTTTCTTTATGAAGTTACCTCTTCTTTACTCACTGTAGGTCACTATGGGACCAAGAAATAACTGATAAGAAAACATATTTTGCAAATGGAGTGGATTAGTCAGCAGAAAGTCTGGGTAAAGGCAGCAGTTAAGGACTAAGGTTTGGTTTATATTTATATCTGAGCTATTCCAGAAAGGTGAAAAAGACAGCTCAATCAGATCAAGTGTCAGATGCTAAAACACTACTGTGTCAGGTTCATATAGAAAAAGAACACAGACTTATATTAAATATGTCACAAAAAATGAGGATTATCTTCTTAGTTAAAAATTAAATTTATATATAATGTTTCTCATAGAACGATACTTTTAGTACATTAGCTTTTTAGTGGCTTTATTTCTTTTTTTTTAGAGTAATTGCAGTTATTGTACCACGAAGTTCAGGATGTCCCTGAAAAGTTTGTGAGTGAGAGAAGCTTAGGATATCTCCTCATCCTCCCATGTTAGTAAGGTTCCAAGTTAAGAGCGAATTACACAATTTGAAGAACTTGCAGTGTTTAAGAGAGACACTATTGTGTGATATTCTACCACACATCCAATACTTTTCAGTTGGCACAAGCCATTTCTGTGTTGTCAGATTACCATTTCTATGATTTCACATCTGTACCTTTCTAAGTTTGTTTCCTGTTATCGTTTTGGCCTTGTGATGATTTAATTTTCACTAGTGTTCAATTTTCATTATATTGAAATCGGCAGCATCGAATGCAAGTACTATCTGCAGCTCTATGAACCTGTACCAACAGCAGTATGGCTGACAGTGCCATGTCCCTCACTGGCAACAAAAATGTGCCTCCTTCACCATAATTTTAACTGTCTCCACAGCAACTGACAGCTCAGCTGGATTTCCCAGAAGTAGATCTTTCATGTTGAAGGCTTAATTTCAAGGCTTAATTTTAAATTCTAATTCTAAAATGTGTGCATTGCCCACATCTAATTCCATTTGTGCCTTCCCTGAAGTCTAAAGAAATTTCATCTTCTCTCAGCTCTCTCCTGCCTTCTGACATAATTGCCATAGCTAGTGCCCCAGTAGATTTCAAGGAGCACACAATAAAGCAAAACAAAAAGCTAATTTATTTTTCTCCTATTTAACTCCCATCTTCAATCCATACAATCACGTTTAACTGAGTATAGGCAGAGTCTCCATCAACATCCAGAAAAGACAGAAATTAAATGTGATGTAACTGGACGGTGTACTCCAAGACAAGTATACAGCAAAGATTTTTCATAAAATAAAATCTTAATCTTCCTCTTTGTACACACTCAAGTATCCTGATTTATTTAATCTCTTTGAAAATTAAGTACAGAATATTTTCCTTAACTTTACTGATCATGGTCTTCCTTCTTTACACATTTTTTGAGTATACTGTCCTGTTAAAATTGTCATCCTGGTGATGTGCATGGTAAGGTTATATAGCAATTCATTTTTTTCTTTGCTATTAATTAACAATTCTTAACTTAAATTTTATTTTGAACAGCTGCTTGACATGAAGAACAATAATCAAAGGGTTTAATTGTCTATTAATAATAATGAAAGTTATAAGAGTCCAGAGCTATTTATCTTCTTTTAGGACTGTTCCTTCTTTCCTTGCACATGCAGTACTTTGCAAATAGCAGCTGATTGGGAATTTAATCTATCTTTATTTATTTATTTATTTACAAATTTTGTTTGTTTTTGTTTTTAACAAGTGTCTCAATATTGGGAAACCTTTATATAACCCTTCAAAGTTAGCTTTTATCCTTCCTATTTATGATGATTTTTTTTTTCTCATCATAAGTTCATAAGTTCATAAGGTTGGAAAGGACCTATAAGATCATCTAGTCCAACCATCCTCCTATCACTATCTCTACCCAACTACTAAATTAAGTCCTTAAGCACCTCATCTAAACGCTTCTTGAACAGCGCTAGGGATGGTGCCTCAACCACCTCCCTAGGCAGGCCATTCCAGTGCCTGACCACTCTTTCAGAAAAGAAATGCTTCCTGAGGTCTAATCTAAATCTTCCCTGGCGCAACTTGTGGCCATTCCCTCTCGTCCTGTCATTACTTATCAGGGAGAAGAGGCCTACCCTCTCCTCACCACAACCCCCCTTCAGGAAGTGGTAGAGTGCTATAAGGTCTCCTCTGAGCCTCCTCTTCTCCAGACTAAACAATCCCAGCTCCCTCAGCCGCTCCTCATAAGACTTGTGCTCCAGGCCCCTCACCAGTTTTGTTGCCCTTCTCTGAACACGCTCCAGGGCCTCAATGTCCTTCTTGTAGTGAGGGGCCCAAAACTGAACACAGTACTCGAGGTGCGGCCGCACCAGAGCTGAGTACAGGGGGATGATCACCTCCCTGCTCCTGCTGGCTACACTATTTCTAATACAGGCCAGGATGCTGTTGGCCTTCTTAGCCACCTGTGCACACTGCCGGCTCATGTTGAGCCGAGCATCAACCAACACCCCCAGGTCCTTTTCCTCTCTACATTCTTCAAGCCATTCTGCCCCAAGCCTATAGCATTGCATGGGGTTATTGTGGCCAAAGTGCAGGACCCGGCACTTGGTCTTATTGAACCTCATCCCATTTTGCTCAGCCCAGCTGTTCAGCCTATCCAAATCCCTCTGAAGGGCCTCCCTACCCTCAGGCAGTTTGACACATCCTCCCAGCTTTGTGTCATCTGCAAACTTACTGAGGGTACACTCAATTCCCTCGTCTAGGTCATCAATAAAGATATTAAACAAGATGGGCCCCAAAACTGACCCTTGGGGGACACCACTCGTTACAGGACGCCAGCTGGACTTAACTCCATTAACCACTACCCTCTGGGCACGGCCCTCCAGCCAGTTCTCCACCCAGAGAAGAGTGAACCTGTCCACACCACGGGCTGCCAGTTTCCTTAGGAGAATACTGTGGGAAAAATCAGACTCTGTTCATCTTTTATCAAGCATTAGAAGTGAAGTTCAATGACATGAGAACCTGAAAGACATTGTTGATATCTCCTCATAGTGAATACTGACTATTTCTAACACATATTTTCTATGTGCTAGCCACTTATTGAGACATAGAGACTCTTCTCTCTCCTCTCATGATATCTCAGTCACTTGAAGACTCTCTTGTGGATATTATCAGAAGGCTTTTGGAAATAGAAGTACTCTGTTAATCAGTTGTAACTTATCATATGTATTTTAGAGTAAATAAAGAGTTTTGTTCATTTGATTCACAGATATCCACTGATTAAATCTTTTGCTGTTTCTTAGGTCATGTGGGAATGAAGAACAGAAAATAAAATAATAATAAAAAAAATCATTGTTCCAGGTGTAGCCTTCATCAGGTACAGAGTTTGATTTAATGTAAAAAAAAAAAACAAAACAACTATGCATGTTACATGCTTTCCTATGTTCTAGCCTAGATTGGGGTACATTGCAAGTTACATGAAAAGTTGAACCAGAGTTGCCTGATGAAATATGAGCTCACTATTTTCTGGAATGATTGGTTGTTGCCAGACATCTCATATTGCCAAGAGAAATTCGTCATTCTGAGTTGTCTTTGTTGAAAGGAAAAAATTGATCTAATTCTAGTTATGAGTCCTAAAAGCTGCGTTGAAAGCCTTTATGAAAAACCCAGTACGGCACACTAACTGCCAGAATAAATAAACAGAAATATAGTTTTTGGATGACCAGTAAGAAGAATGTTTTTCAGTTATATGAGCAAGCACAAAAAGTGATAAGTGGAGTTGCTATGCTGTGTTATCAACATATTCCAAGAAAAGCCTCTTTCCTAGAAATGCCAACATTAAGTTCATTTTAGGGATACCTGTTTTATTTCAGAGCAGAAAAGTCAGAACTTTGGAACACTGTTCTTACAAACCCATGAAGATTAGAGGGAGCTTTCCAGAGATAACACAGAGAGGATATTTGACTAGAGAAGTATAAGCACAATCTTGCAAACAACTTCTTTGAGGATAGATGCATTTACCGATAAGGTATGAAATATTAATTCAGACAAGTACTTCTTAAAACTCAGATATCATTCATTTTCAAAATAATTCCAAATAGCATTTTTCCTTTCAGGTAAGTAGCAGAGCTTTTATAATAGTGCTATCAATCTGAGAGAGAGAAGTCACGACTTCTATTTTGGGATCTGTGAGAATGAATGCATGGCTATCAGTACATAAATGTACCATTTCTGCTACTGGTCATACAAAATAGAGGAAAAAAAATATACATAATACATAAAGTTTGTTTTGAATTTCCATTTTTTTTGAAGATGGTCTGGGTTTAAAAAGAAATCATAACTGTGAAAAATTGTGCAGTAATTGATTTGTGGACCTCAGTGTGACAAAGGGTAGGGAAGTGCAACTTTGCTTACCTGGAGCTTTCTTTTCTTTCAGGAATGAAAGTCTTCAGAATATTCTAGAAATGAAATATAGAAATATGGAGATTTATGTCACTGTGGTCTATTTTCATGCTGTGCAGTACTAGAAATCATTTTGCTTTTTTTCCTCAATGCATATATTTGAAACAGTCTATTACTTAGGCATGTAACACTGAATTAACTCGCTTCTGAATGTTGGCAGATAATAGATTGAAGATTTGTGGGATGAGATAAGGTATCACTTCTTTGATGTGGCTTCTTATGGCCAAACCCTTGTTTGTTAAGTTGCTTCTTAACAGGTAATGAGAAAATTCAATAAAGTTACAAGTGTGGGGGGTTGTTTTCTCTCTCTCTCTCTCTCTCTCTCTCTCTCTCTCTTTTATTTTTTAATTAAAAATGACTTATATAAATTAGAACCATTAATATCTATAAAATATTCCGGATTTTTATTTTTTTTTAGTCATGAAGCACTGAGACTAGAAGACATATCAAACTGTCAAACCCACTTAGATCTTCCTTCTCTGCTCTTATTTTCCTTATCCCCAGGTCTACAACTAAACTCAAGTATTTTATTACAATATCCAATTATGGTGTTTTGGTTGCTGAAGTTTTTATGGTATGGTTTACATATACGGTATTTTTTTTCTGAACTTCCACCTTCTAGCCTCACCTCATAATGCAATGTGTTAAGCTGTGGGTTTTGTTAGCAAATCTTAATGGCAGCCTGCTTTCAGTGTGTTTTTTGTGACCACACTTGAAGTGCCCATAAAAAGTTATGATTCCCACAAGATGAAGATATAAAAGATGCAAAATTCAATCCTCTACCTCATAGTCTTTTAACCACAACATTATTTGAATCAAGGACAATATCATTATGTGCCATAAAACCTAGTACTTTTCAAGTGTTTCCCCAAGAAATTTTGACAGATAGGACAGACAAAATCCTTTCACTTGGTCTAAATTTACTAGAGATTTTTGAAGACAGCTCATGTTGTAAGAAAATAGTGAAGATAGAATTTATCAGTGTTGATACTGTAGCAATGTGCAAGGTCATCTGTATTCTAGATGAGCTTTCATCAGCAGTATTTCAATACAAATCAGTTGAAAAGCTACCATGCTTAGTACACTGAAAAACAACTGCCATACATTGACTGTATCCTACTGTAGCAGTCAGGGGTGCATCTTTGGATAAATCAGAAGGATTTATCTTGAAGAAGACTAGTTAAAACTTTTTAAAATAGTCATAGAGCAAGATACTAATAAAGCACTAAGGACTATTGTAAAATCAGTGCTTGAGCTTGCAATATAGTCCTCTCTGTACATTTCTTTTCCTTTCTTTTTCTTTTCTTTTTCTTCCTTAATATGCATGTTAAATTCAAAAATTTAGAGAACCATACTAGTTGAAAGTACCAGCAAGGAAAAATGCCCTCTTTGCTCAAAACTGTAGTAACACTCCCCCTTTCTCCGTGACAATGAGTGCCTCTACAGGGAGGAAATAATTCTTTAGATTTGTCTTCTGTAAGCATCAGTTTTAACCCTTCCTTTGCAGTCCCTCCTTTCTCAGTCATATTTTCTTTCTATCAATTCGTATAATCTAGAGCAGTATCCGAACAGCTCATTTCCAAGGAGATTCCTCTCCTCTTTGTCTTCAGCAACTGAGGTATTTAGCATATCTTTAAAACTAGCTTCAAATGGGAGCTCACTGTGTCTTACTTGTAGTTTAAAATTGGTTCATGTTCCAGCAGCGTGAAAAGTTTCCCCTCATTTCCACCATATTGTTGGGATAAAAGGTGTCACAAGGTGGTATCATGTATTTCGAGCAGAACCATAGAATGGTTTGAGTTGTAAAGGACATTTAATATCATCTAGTTCCAAATTCTCTACTCTAGGCAGGGACACCTCCCTCTAGACCAGGTTGCCCAAAGCCTCATCCAGCATGGCCTTGAATGCTTCCAGGGAAGGGGCATCCACAGCCTCTCTGAGCAACCTGTTCCAGTGTCTCACTACTCTCATAGTAAGGAATTTCTTTCTAATATGTAGTCTAAAGATAAGAAGCTTCCCTCAGACTTGTAGGGCCTTGGAATTATAGGATTATTCTTCTGTAAAAACTTTCCTCAACAAAAATATCCTAATCAGCAGGACCTCAAAGCTCATAAGACATTCCCAAACAATTTCAGGAAGATTTGGCGTTTAAAAAGATCTCTGTCTACATTTATGTGTGCACGTAGCGATATATATCTACATACGTACTTATGTTTTTACATACTATATCTATATATTTCACCAGAAAATGACATTTCCAGCTCCACTGTCTTTGACCACAGCAGAAGGCACTTAATAGGCTGAGAAAATAAATGACTGAACCAATATATGTATATTTTTAATGGAAAGTAAAACCCCAAGAAATTTCCTGTATTTTCCCTTATTGAACTTTCTTAGTTAGAAAATAACTTAGATATAAGTCCCGTATCCCTCTTCTAGAAGGCTGCCATGGCTCCTTGCTGATTCCTGAAATGTGCAGATCATTTGTTGTAGAGCTAAAGCTGTTTCCCATATTTCTTTGAGGTACCCATAGGCACTGCTGCCCTGAGCATTTCTAAAAGCTGATTAACTAGAACACTAGTGTTCCTCAGTGATGAAATTTTAAGTATGTAAATGCTTTGAGAAAAATACTTTTAAGCTGCAGTGTTCTTTGTGAGCAGTATAATCAGCCTGTGATATGGATTGTGCAGGTAGAATAAATACAGCTGCTGTGTTGTGTTCTCCAAGTAACAATGTTTCATATAATGGATCAGCATGGATTCTACAGCTTGTAACCACAGAAAAGCGTGAGATTTAAAATCAAGAAGATTGAAGTGTTTGACGTCCAGTAAGGGGGCTGAGATCAGAAAAGTGAAATCTATTTAGACCAGATATTAACAAGATGCACTTTTCAGAGTTTTATTTAGTTATTCCTTCAGTCATACACTAGCTCATTTTTTTCAAGTATGCTCTCTACTGCTATATAGTGTGCCAGTTTTTCCTTGTTATTGCCAGGAAGCCATTGGGAAATGCATCTTCCTTTCCTCATGTCTATTGTGCTTATTTTTACAATATCCTGTTCTCTAGAAATATACTTGCTATTCTCTGGATGCCCTGGAAATAGTCAGTTGTGTGGCTGGACACTTTTAAGTATTTCAGTACCTTTGTTTAAAGATCTACCATGTCCTTTCATCAGGAATGTCTTCCTGTCTGTCAGATCATTTAGTCTGTGTTCTCTATTAAAGAACTAAGTAGCATACTGTTAAATATACATTTGCAGCAGTGGAACCTAAATACAGACACATACAGCAGGCTTAAGGATCCATTTAATAGCAGCAGTCTTCCTTGTTTGCTCCAGCTTCTCTGAAAGGTTTCATCTCTCTTGCTTTACTGTTGGACCAGACACTCCCTCTATCAATTGAAGCTTATCTCCAGATCCTTATGCCCTTTTTAGTTTGTGTATCCTGAAGGAAATGCCTCCGAGCAAAAGCTAGCGCTTTCCTCTGCCATCCTGGAGCTAGAATGTTCTGGTCTCTTTACTTGCTGTGTTAGAAAGGCTCTTTCTTACACAGGTGAAGGGGTTACCTTCCTTCCTCCCTTAGGTTCCTTGGGTGATGCTTCAGTGACTGCAGTGACTTCAAAGAGGTGAACAGAGCAGTGCCTGATGGAGAGAGATGTGTGTGCTTAATTTCTCCAAGACCTAATTCTAAGAAGACTTACAAGAATTTGTCTGGGATCAACACACCTCTAACATGCCTCTAATTCACTGAAAATTGAATTTTGCTCCTCTTCTTTTGTATTAAAAGTATTATGACTTGACAGGTGTTTCAAGATTTGGGCATAAAATGTAAATATGTAGCTTTAGATTTTTGTGCATCTTAGACAGCAGAATGTTAAAGCAAGTAACAAAAGTTCAGACTGGAAAAATAAAGCAGTGCAACATTAAAAAACGCCTGAAGTACAAGGTATGAAAGTATACATCCAATATACATAAATGCAGAAACAGGTTTTAATCTTGATACTACTGTTCTTTTGCTTTTTTTTTAATGTTGTTTCTACATATTGATACATCATTTTAGCAGTTAGGAACTCTCGCCTTTAGCCACTGTTTTGTTCCTGAGTATGCCTTGGGAGAGATTCAGTAAATGAGGTCATAAAAGTTAATCCATTTTTATCTCTGGCAAATCTTAGTCTCTTCAGAAACAGTAAGTCCACAATCACAACTTTCCTTTTTTTTTTTTTTTTTTTTTTTTCTGAGGAAGGCCCTGATCATTGATCCTACCAATTTAAATCATGTTTTAATAAGTAATAATTTACCTTGCATTCTCTTTATTTTATTGAGGCTAGGCAGGAGCTTGTACAGACTACATTATCACACTAGATATAGAAAAAAATTGCATGACTGTTGTAAAGATTTTGATTGCATCCACTGTGTTTCTAAATGAGAACGTCACCAAACAAGCAGTATTATGATACAAAACAAAACTTCTCTAGCAACAAAAAGCACCTTGTAACATAGGTAGATCACAAAATGGGAGTGATGATCTAATGCCTGTTTTAAAAACAAGATGGGTTAAAAAAAACAACACCTTAGAGGTATGTTTAGATCCCTTTTAGAACCACTTTGAGAATAAATGTAATTTCAGTAGTGCTTTCTGCTATTGCTTGCTATGAATAGACTGCACTCCTGCTTCTAAATGGGAACAAACTCTGTCCCTTCACATACAGGTGCAGTTCCCAATGAAAGAGATGTCTCTATATAAAGTAGTTTCTTGAAAAGATTTTCAGCTGCTAAGAGGCTTAGAAAAAAAATTGGTTGATGTACCATCCCTGGTGACCTAACATCTTTGCTCTCTCGATGGAGTTTTCAAAAGCTTGTACTGAGGACCTCCATAAAAATCATGAAAAAAAAAGAAGATAATTCTTTATAAAAAATCTACACTAAACATTCACATGCCCCCCCCCCCCCCCCTGCCCCCCCCCCCCGCTTTCCAGGTACTATATGAGGTTGAGAATTAGGTTGTGATATCCCCAGGAAACTCCCCACCGTGAACATGATCGATAATGCCCTTAATCCATCATGGGGTCATTTCTACATTCTGCAGGCACTACGAAAACAAGAGTTGCTATAGCATCCAAGGACTGTCATAAAATTAAAACCCAGCAATTGAATTCATGTTGAATCAACTCCATTTTCCTTTTTTTTAGTTCAGTTGTCTGTTTCTGTCTAACAATGAAATGTGTTATTCCTTTTTGAGAATATGCTTCCACTGTAATTCCTTTAATTAAATGGTACTAGATAGATTAAAGTACAGGATAAAATCACTGCTGAACTGGGCATTCAGGGGAACAACGACATTCCAAAGAGCTGAGGTCAAAAGTTGAAACTGTGGTCTTTTTCTTTGGGATTTATTATTAATGTCATCACATAAAGCTCACTTTACCTACTCATAATATTGCAGACTGTCTTCCTTACTTCTTCAGACTCATCTCATGGGCAGTCCTGAGCTCCTGAGCAGTATTTACGACATATTCCCTTTTATTTATTTATTTATTTTAATGTTTTATATTTCTTGGTGTCTTTTTTCAAACTCGAAGCACAATCAGTTCTATAGAGTATATAGTGGAATGGTCACTTGTGGTTGTATTTAATAACTGGGAGAGCAGTATGAGGTCCATTTATAAATTATAGCAGCATGAAATGTGTTGTATTTAACAGCTTGGGAAATACAGGAGATATATTGCCCAAGATCAAGAACAATTGATTAAAATACTATCAAGAGAGGCATACTTATGAGACTGCAGTAACTCTGAGTCAGTGCTTAAATTCTGGTTTCCTGACTGTTGGATCCAACCATTGTCTTGCACGTGTAAAAGCAACATAAATAATTTCTGAGTTCCCACCCTGTTAAAACTTTGTGCCCTGATGAGTGACAGTAGGATTTATCGAAATACAGACAGGAAATGTATAGCAAAATTAATGGAATATTTTGTAATTTTTTTATGGACTACATAAAGATGGCACTACTTGCAGTGGCAGCCTGTGCTTTTTGGTTATCTTTTAGTTTGTTCTCAGACTACATGGAGACTTTTATTTATTGCGTTATGTATTTGGTGTTAAAATACTATATTAAGAAGTCTTTAATATTTTATAAGAATATGAGATTTAGAGTTAATATTGTCTCTGCTGTTTCTACTGGTCGATGTATTTTCCTCTTCCTTTCCCTTCCCTTCCCTTCCCTTCCCTTCCCTTCCCTTCCCTTCCCTTCCCTTCCCTTCCCTTCCCTTCCCTTCCCTTCCCTTCCCTTCCCTTCCCTTCCCTTCCCTTCCCTTCCCTTCCCTTCCCTTCCCTTCCCTTCCCTTCCCTTCCCTTCCCTTCCCTTCCCTTCCCTTCCCTTCCCTTCCCTTCCCTTCCCTTCCCTTCCCTTCCCTTCCCTTCCCTTCCCTTCCCTTCCCTTCCCTTCCCTTCCCTTCCCTTCCCTTCCCTTCCCTTCCCTTCCCTTCCCTTCCCTTCCCTTCCCTTCCCTTCCCTTCCCTTCCCTTCCCTTCCCTTCCCTTCCCTTCCCTTCCCTTCCCTTCCCTTCCCTTCCCTTCCCTTCCCTTCCCTTCCCTTCCCTTCCCTTCCCTTCCCTTCCCTTCCCTTCCCTTCCCTTCCCTTTCTTCCTAGCTCTGAGCATAGTCTTAATCTTAGGTTTAAGGCATAAACCTTAGGGCGTAATGTTCAAATGCTATCTGTAAAATGCTGTGGAGGTTCCCAAAAACTTGGTAAACTTGTTTAATCCCAGAGAAAATAATGGACTGCACATCAACACCAATCTCTTACCTCTCTCCTTTCTAAGTATGGACAAATAGACCGTGTTTAGTGAAGTATCTTACAAACTACATTGTCTGAAAAAAAGCCTATTTGAAGATCCCTTTTTCAGATGCCATTCTCAGCGTCACTGCTTTTATATCCTTACTACCTCTGCCTGAACATAGTTTATTTCAGCTCTTCTGTACTTTTCATTACAGCTAATTTTGTCTCTTTTATAACTCTATATCATGTGTTTCTTTGGATGGCCTTTATAAGGAGTTGGAAAATAAAGTTGCTATCGCAGTAATGAGAAGACTTCCTCCTCCCTACCCCCAAAAGAAAATAAAACCAAACAACCCTTATAAAAATAAAATTTAGCTGCTGAACACTGAATATAACCACTGACTGATCTCTAAATGTCAAGATTGGAAATTGCATTTGACATCTCAGCCCTTTGTCTAACGCATGAGAGCAGTATGGGCTACAGAGGTGAGAACTGGCTGTGAAAAAGCAGAACTGCTACAGGGCAAATAAGGAACTTAGGGTTTCTGAATCTGTGTCCAGAGTGGTCTAGATTCTTCTGTTAACTGGTGCTGAATGAATTTCATAAACAGTGCTCAAGTGCATAGATCTTCTTTTCCACTTGAATATGCTGCCACCTAAGCTACAGAACCACACTCTGCATTTTTTTTCCCTCTTGACTAAAAAAGCTGGAGTGTGTTCTCTTCCAGCCAGAATAATGTGTTACCAACTTGTGAAGGGAAGCTGGATGTCAGGGGTTGTCTTGCTCCAATTTATAGGAGGGAATTAGCTTTCCCATCTCAAACCAGAGCTGAATCTACTAGACAGGTGTAAGTAGAGGAACTGGAAATTTAAAGGGATGTATTTTTATTGGTCCTGCTTGAAAGAGGAGAGGAGAATTTCAAACATATTTTTAAAAAAGAGTTGCTTCCTGTTTTTTGGGAATGTTTTTGTCCTGGGTATATCTGCAGAATTCTAGAGAGTGCTTAAGGTATAAGTGGGTCCACTGTGCTAATTGTCAGCTAATTCCAGTACAGTTTCAGGACTGTTCTTTGAGTTTAATTGGATCCTCCATCAACATGGATTGCATATCTCTTATGTGATAATACTGCACAGTGTAAGTAGCTGTTCTGCCGATACCTGATTTCTTATTCAAGTCACGTAGCTTGATGCTTTGTATAAACTACAGGATAGCAAGAGATAGAAGAGACAGGGGCTTGAATTGCTGTAGACAAAATGGCTGAAGCAACATCTCTTGAAAACGTTCTGAGCATATCCTTAACTCACTGACTCACTCTGAAGCATTTTTTATTTTATTTTTTTCTTTTTTTTTCCTAAGCTCTTCTAACTTAGGTATGTATCCATAATAAATTTAAGCCCACTGTTGATGTGTGTATTTTTATGGATAGTCTACTCTAACATTTACAGACAACATACTGAAAATAGTTCAACCTAAACTATTGAAAAATAGGGAATAGCTTTGTGACTTTGTGTTAGATTTAAGAGTGCTGATTAACACCATAGATTGGAGGTGTTTGATTCCAGGATGTGTCATAATAAAATTTAATGTACTCAGTCCATCATGGAAGGTAGGCAGAAGATTAACAACCTTCTTTCTATGTTTGGAATTAGCTAAATGATGACTTCTCAGTATTCCTAAACCTTGAGAAAATCTGTCACATACTAAAGGAATTTTTTAGGGGCATAGGAATTTTTTCAGTAGTAAAAATAAGTTTATTTGAGTTAACTTTCACTGGAGTTCAAGGATTATGTTATTGAATTTATGCATCTCTGTTCTTTCTGAGTCTATCTTAAAGTGCCTGACTTGGTTCTTGTACTTCTTTAGTGTATGTCTGTTTTTATTTTTATTTATTTTAAAAGCTAGACCAACATAGATTAACCTTACTCTGTGACTATGAACGTCTGAGTTATTACCTGGTCTGTGCTGCTAATGACATTGCCTTCACTGCTGAACTAGGGAAAAGATTCACTACCTTAGCACCTGTCTGTCTCTAATCTGGCACCAAGTTGAATTTAGCAACAGCCGGTTCTCAAATTACTAAGTTCTCCTGGCAGCATATACCTGATTTCCATCAAGAACAGAGGGGGAAAACGTATCTGATACATAAAAAGGAAAAAAAAAAACAACAAAAAACCAAGATTTGGTGAATGATGGAGTGAGAAGAAGTTCATGATTTTATTTGTTTATTTTAAATTGAATCAAACATCAGCTGTATTTCAGGAAATGTTGGCTCTTTAGATTTTGCAATCTTTTGGCCGAGAGCTCAGAATTTGTATTTTCTGTCCTAAGAAGTCTTGGGAGGGAACAGTCTTACTTATAGCAGATACTGGCAGAGTATTGAACATACAATGAAGAATTATACTATTTCTTTGAGTAACAAATAACTTGTCATATCAGTTCCCCGTGTCATCCATATATTTCAACAACAAATCAGTATTTGGTGACATTTTAAAGTATTTTTGAACCAGGCAGGAAGATATTATGAAATAGATAATTATGGTAGATCATTTTAAACTAAATCACTAACAAACAGTAAGAATGTACGCAGTAGGGGAATATTTGTACTTGAACTTTTGTGGTGCTGTTTGGCTGTGGAATATAAGAAATGAAAAGAGAATGATTTTCGGCTTCACCTCATGCCTCTGCATGAAAAATTTGGGTCATTCAACCCACTTAGTTGGTCACAGCTAAAAAGTTGTGAATTTGCAGTATCCATTAAGTGAATGCTTGTGTGTATTTTTTAGGTAGGACTTCTGAGCTTGTTAAAATCAGAAAGGTACCTTAATAGATTACCTTAAAATATGTCAATTCTTGTAGGATGGTAGCTGATAAATTGCTTATTTCACCTATTTAGAAAATCCAAGTTATAGAAAAAATATTTTTTTTTCTTAAACTGTTTCCTTTTTTTTTTTTCTTTTTATTTTTCTCATCGGTTTCTTATTTTCCTTTCTAGTTAAAGTGTTGAAAGATCCAGAATTAAGGAGAAGCAGTTTAATGTGGGTTTGTTTCCCTTGATTCATAATTGAATTACAGAGTTCTTTTATCTCTGGATATGCATATATTCTGGTAATGGTATGCAGTCTGCCACACTTGACAGTAGAAATAGGCAGATAACATTGTTAGCACTGTGCATGTTAATGTTAGGATTCTTGTTTCTTTTCTATTCAGCTACATCTGCTTTCAGAATTTAAAAGGGCATAACTATCTTTGAGATTTCTATCTTCCCAGTCAAATTGGTTGAAATTGGTCTACTTTGTTAAAAAAAATAAAAATTATGAAAACAGACAGACTGTATTATTGAGAGCCTTGTTTCTACAGGAAACCAGAATAAAATCTGCCTGATAAAAGTCAGATTTATCTTCTGAAAAAAAATCCCCTCACAATTCTTGTATGCTATAGACCCACACCACAATTGGTGACATCCTGAAACAATTACTATTAAGTAAAATGAGGCACCTAAATACAAATTCAGAAATGTCAGATGCTATCTTCTATAAGTTTTTGAACCTGAGCAGGTATAGTTTGGCTTAGCCACCCAACTACTGAGAGCCTTCCAGTCCTTTCTTACATGGTTATCTTGTTGCTATCTTGTTCTGTGAGTCTGTGAGGAGAAAATGTAGATGAAGAATGGGAGAACTACAAAAAGATAAAACATTGTTTTCTCCCTACCTCCTGTTGAAGATCTAAGCCTTTTCTTCTACCTGCAGTCTACCTCTCTGTTCAATGTCTCATTTCTCTAACAATGTGTAAGGAGCACTATAAAACTAACTGGAAGGCACATTATGAAAGAAAATGGATATATTAATTTCCAGTTGTATATTGCATCATGAAAAACCTTGCTTGTACGTTTTAATTGGCATACATAAACAAACAAGAAAAAAATATTTGGATAAATCATAAAAGAATTGCCAAAATCTAGCTTCCTATGGAGATATGTGATATGGAGAAAAGAAAAGAAAAGAAAAGAAAAGAAAAGAAAAGAAAAGAAAAGAAAAGAAAAGAAAAGAAAAGAAAAGAAAAGAAAAGAAAAGAAAAGAAAAGAAAAGAAAAGAAAAGAAAAGAAAAGAAAAGAAAAGAAATAAAAAAGAAGAAAAGAGAAAAGAAACAGAATTTAAAGAATTTTCTGTCTTGAAAAGAAGTTAAACCCAAATTTCTATTGAGACATTTGATAATGTGAAAATGCATTTAAAATATATTAAATTCTCTGGAGAAAAGAAATAAAACCACTACTGTAATAATAGAAATAAAAAGAGTAATAGATTAAAAAGAGTATATTCAAGAAGTACAATTAGATCAATAAATAAGAATGTCTGGAAATGTACACAATACAAAAATTTGGCTTGGCGGAATTATCAAAAATTTGACAAGGTGTTTGCTAATTGGTTCTGTATTCTGAAATATGACACATATTGCAAGTGAAAACATGTGAGATATGCATTATTCGTGCAACCTTTAGGGTAAGAACTGGTCACTTGTATCTGAAAACAATACACAAAGCATGTCTAGTACATGAAGCAGGAAATCTGAACAACTATTTCTACAGAAGTCTGCAACTTAAAGCTTTAGTTAATAGAAAATATCTGCACATTTTTAGAAATTTAAATAGCCAGTGCTTATATAATAGTACATTTGGAAGTGAAAAGCTATGGAAATGGCTGAAAATTATGTTAAACAGAATGCAGCCATAGAAAATCCATTTATTTATACAGCGTGTAGAATATAGTAAGTTATTTAAGAGAGGTGTCAATCTCTAAGTTAGTTATCTCCCTCTACATGCAGTGGATATTAACAAGCTCTCCAGAGTTTGGTTCATTGTATTCTAAGTGTATGACTGGCTTAAAAATGGAGAAAAACAATGGAAGTAGTTGAGGAGTTCTTTTAATCAAAGCCTCTTTTACTTTCAGACTGGTGTTTTAGATGTGTTGATTTTTGTTGCAACATCTGCAGCAGGTGACATACACGTTTTAAAGACATGTTTAGATAGTGACATTGTAACTGTGTCAAGAGAAGATTTTTTTTTTCAATTTCACAAAATTTTGCAAAGGTAAATGCAAGATGTAGATAGTGTATTTCTTCCTCTCCAGTTTGCTCAGAGTTATTTTGATTAGCTTATTGAGTTCTAAAAATCCTTTTTCTCTATTTCTACTTCATCTGAGTTAGTACTAGCAAATACATTCAATAGGAGTTCTACCAAAGAGCAGATTCTCGTTTCAGATTCCCATAGTAATACATACAAGATATGATGACAACCATTTTTATTTCAGTGATTGAGGACAGTAATGAAGTCAATTACATGCACCTAAAACTCGTTCATTGAAGCCTCTAATGAGCTGTTATATGATTTTTTTTTTCATATCTTATTGTGTAGACACATGCTATGTAGTAGGGAAAATATGAAAAAATAAAACTTCTGAAAGAGGTACATAATTTCTAAGGGTACAGAAATATCAAGATCATAATACTGTTTAGAAATTGTTAATCATTCTAATAAAATGGATTGCAATTGATTGATTGAGGAGTTGCAGTGCAATAACTTGATGCTGCACTGTTATTTTAGCTTGCAGCCTGAAATTATTTGCCATCATCACCTGAAGAGAATTTTCTTTTGAAAAACTTGTTTCTGAATTTTTCTGCTACTGAAAGGTTGCACTGTTTGTGATCAGTGGTCCACTGTGTGAAGACCTGTGGCAACGCTCATCAGAAGAGCAATGCAGAGTACAGTTGCAGTATACTTTAAAATGAGATTGGTGAAGCAGGAAATACTCATACAAGGAGACAAGGAGGGTTCCAGTACCTGGGGAACAAAGTCATGGAGACTAGCCTTGTGCAACAGTCTTCAGTGTGAGATTTTATTCATTAGTTATCAGCGTTCTTCAATTTTTAACTAGTTTCAAAGCCTACTGTAAAATCACAGACATTGACTCTGATGTATGTAACTTTTGGAATCAATCTTGTCTTTTACAAGATTTCATTTTTTAATGGGCTTGTATAGCAGTTATTTGTACTAAAATATATACACTTTAGAGAATAGTAGTTGGCAGTAGAAATGTGTGTTACTGTCACAAGAACTAATCTTAAAACAACATTTTCTCTGGTACTTTGCTTCAAATGTCTCAATCTAAGGAGTGGAAAATAATCTACAAAACTAATCAGGGCTAAAAAAAAAAAAAAGAGCTGCCAGGTCACTTTTATTGCGTAATCTAAAACCAGAAAATATTTTTAAAGACAAAAATGTCTTTTTTTTTTCACCTTTTCATTCTTCATTTATTCATGCAATATAATGGCTGCACAAGAATTGTGGTCTATTTATCCCAAGAATGTGATGCTTTTATTCACATCTGTAAATATAATGAGCAATAAGACCAGAGCTTAATTTTATTTAGTTAATGGTAGATTTTCTTTCTCAAAAATAGCCTCTGAATTTCCAGTCTTAATGAATAACTATTACAATAAGAATGATTAAAAACAAAAACAAAAAACAGACCCACAAATAATAACACAACCAAAAGAAAATAAAAAATACCAACAAAATAGGCTTAACATTTCTCCAAATGTTAACTTTGTTAGTATCACATCCAGCCCACCTTTGTCTATAATTTCATAGCTTTTTATTTATTAACTTCTTTTCCTGTTGTTTCTTCCCTTGTCTTTTAGGGAGATCACAGTCTTCTTACCCATTGTTTTATTCCATCATGTGCACCTGAAGTTATTTTTTCTCAGTAATATATTTTTATACTTTTCTTGGAATATCTTTCAAGTTAATATTTTAATGGATATAATTTTTCTTTCAAATGTCAGGTGTAGTATAGAGAATTGTATTAAAATAATTAATTAATGGACAACTTTTAGGACAACTTTTTTCCCTTACCTGTTATTTTTAGATAATATACTGTAATGCAACACTCTTTAACTGTTTAAATATTCTGATTCAAAGCAATTGCACTTATTTCTGATCTTGAAGCCTGATTGCTACATTTAAAATCATTCCAATTAAATCAGTACCACATCACTGGATTTATATCTTAAAAGATCCCTCTGGTAACATTGCCTTCCTGTGCAAATCCAGATTCTGTCATTGCTGTTTATGTTATACTTGCCTAACAGTGATTCAGTGATTTTCATGTCGCCATAAGAAATAAGGAACTGTGCAATGGAAGACTTCTGTCCTTAGAGAGCATAACCATGAGAGTGTACCATGAGCACATCACCACTTATTGCAGCTTCCTTTAGTGGTTTCTTTGCTGAATCAGAATTACCAGCCTGACCTGACACAGAGATCAAGCAGTACTCAGGAGATGCTGAATTCAGGGCAAAAGAAAAAGAAACAGATAATACTTTTGCTACAAAATGCCTCAAGACAAGATTAAAAAAAAAAAAAAAAAACCTTGTGATTTTGGTAGTGGCTCTGTTTTTTCCCATTCCCTTTCCTTTAGTTTTTGAAGAAGCTCTTAATGTTCATTCTGAACTCCATACTTCATCTCTGTGTGTATAGTATTAGAGGAAAAATTAAGACCATTTTGAGCCAGCTTCAGTCCACACCTGAGAAGAGGCTTGGAATGTGTATAGATGGAAACAGATAATGCTGACGGAGTAAAGCTATACCATGAGGTATACCTGTTCATTAGCTACCTGCTTTCTTCCTTTACCTAACTGATGTAAAGCTCTCCCTCCCCCTTCAGTGTGTTTAGCATTCTTCCTCGTCTTCCTTTTCTTTTACTGTATATTCCCACTCTTTCTCCCACTCCTTTTCCTTTAGGTAAAGTTTTTATCAACCAGTGTTAATGGAAAATGTCAGTGTCAGTTTTCCATCCCACTGTACATTTCACTCCAAGCTGAAAGCCAGGTCTCAGGTCTGATGCTTCCATCCTTCCCACAGTGTCTGGTGTTGCACTCACTTCCAGCAGACCAAGCAGTGAGAAGTTGTACTCCAGAGCATTCTCTGCTTAACTACAGTAGCCCTGAACAAAGGCACATTCAGGCACTGGGGGATTTCTTAGAGCACTCAGTAGCCAAACTCATTTCCAGAGTATGGTAGGACTTTCAGAATATTGTTTTACCAAGATTTTTTACTTTTTTCAATGAATATGAAAGATTGCTTTGTTTACACCTTTTATTTTATTATTCCATTGTGCAAACTGACAAGTTATCTGATGAAACTGAGAAAGGAATTTTTAAAGCTCAGACAAACAACATCTTTTACCCCCTTTCCCTGTATAAGTTCAGTCTGGAATTGTATATCTGAAAGTTTTTCTATAGTTATAAAGAATAAACAAACCAGCCAACCAACCAAAGAAACAAACAAAAAAAAACAAAAAAGCCCTCAGCCTTAACAGGTAATATATATCATAGAATTATAAAATGATTTGGGTTGTAAGGGACCTTTAAGACCATCTAGTTTCAACACGCTGCTCTAGGCAGGGATACTTCCCTCTAGACCAGGTTGCTCAGAGCCCCATTCAGCCTGGCCTTGCATGCTTTCAGGGTAGGGGCATCCACAACCTCCCTGGGCAACTTGTTCTAGTCTCACCAACAGAGTAGATAAACATATATATATTTTTTTGCAGGTACTGGTAAAATTGTAAATTCCTGAAAGTAGAGGATGTCATGGAAAATTTTGAGCAGTACGAATGCTTTAATTTCCTGTCTCCTGTAAATAAGTTCCAAGTTTGACTTTTATCAGCATTTCTAGAAATAATGAGAAATAACACAGAAATTTAATAACAGTGTCGGTATCATAATACTGATTATAATTGGATACGTAACATAATAACATCACACTATCTTCAGTCATTCAGATTTGACTTAATGTAAGGTTAGAGTGTTTTGAATCTTATCAAGGTTCAGCAGGATACTTAGTTATTTTCTGTGGCAGAATTATTTTATAGCTTTACCAAGACTTAGAAGGGAGAAGTGAAGTTAAAAAAAATATACCTTTCTTTATGCAGATAGTTGTTATTTGATATTCTGTTTGTATACATAATAGAGTAGTAGAACAAGAAGAAACCTTTTATACCTTTTGTTTTAAGGACATTTGCAAAATTACTAGATGAGAAATTCCTCTAATAAAACTATGTTCAAAGCATTATAAAATTGTTGCAAGGCTGCTGTTTATGAATAGTCCACCTTCCAGCTCCTTTGAACTTGCTTTTGACACATGGCTATGCATATAAATTAGTACCAGAGGAATCTGCCTTGTTTTTTTTTTTGAGAACTGCTGGAGAAACGGAATGAGAGACACAGGCAGGTGGGTCTTATACCACACAGTTCATGTCTGATTGTCTTTTAACCCTCCAGTAAGGATCTGGGATGTCATTTTTAATGCCTTCATCATAGTACAGTGTTGATTCTGTTTAACAGACATGGAAAAACATGGAAATGCTTTTTATTTTCTATTTTTCTATTCCAAAGATGTTTTCTTACAGAATTTTAATTTGTTTTTTTTGTAATACCATGAGTTATACAAAAACCAGTGTTTCTTCAGCTACCATTAATCCTTACCATTTTCTCTTCAGATTCCATGGTTTTTCAAACAAAGGCAAAAAACACAGCATAATTTTTAGCAGTCTAGTAGGAAAACTAGTACTGTACAATACATGTTTACCTAGAGTAAAACATTTTTACCTATGAGTGATATTTTATATTAAAAATATATAATAAAGGGTTAATCCTTTAGTGAAAACTTACCACATTTCTCATGCATCAACAATTTTAAACAAAAGCAGTGCTTCAGATTTTTTGATATTGATAACGTGCTGTAATTTAGAAGGTATATAGGGAATGAATATGGGGAACAATCGGAATTTTCACCATTTGCTAAAATCTGTAAAATAGATTATGCCTTCTGAATAATAATTTCCACTATCTACCATAGATGGAATATCTTGCAGTCCCACTTGCAAATACCATGTTTACACATTGCCTACTGCTGTGTTGTGGGATGCATTATCATAAATAAAAATGAAAGATACTGTCAGTTTTGAGTATAGCATATCAGATGCAGGTTTTCTAAAGGCTGTACACTTTCAAACCACATCTTAAATATTTAGTATGCCTTCAGTAAGTTCCTGATAACGTATCTTTAAAAAAATCACAATAATTTAAATTTTTAGCCATTTTCCTTGTCATTATATTTGTTGTATTACTGCTTACAAGGGTCGTGTTACTTCTTGCATAGCAACTAAAGGGAGTCCTTTAGCTTAGCAAAAGACAATGAAATGTTGATATTTCCCTTTAACATGGGGAATGTGCTTTTTCCTAGATTAAAAGTCTCTCTTATCTAAACCACTTTAAGTTTCTAAAAGATTGCGAATACTTGAAGCCAAGGACACAGCTCAAAGAAACTATGATTATGATTCTTGAATCTTTTATTCTCAAACAGGAATAATAAATAATTTTATACTCAAACAGGAATAGTAAATAAAAATAACAAAGCTTTATGATTATTTCTTGTCAAACTATGGACACTGAGGAAAAACGTGTAACCTTAGCCATCTACAGTCAACAAAGTATGAAAGCTTGGAACAGAAGCACACAACCTTTCTCACTTTAGACAAGTGAAAACTGTGACAGCAGAAGATGGAAGTGCCTGGAGAAGTCCTGATGGCCATTAGATGTGCTGAATTTTCTGATAAGCCAAATGTTTACTCAAATCCCCTTGGAGCAGAAGCGGTGAACTTTTAAGTTTGATACCTGACTAGGTTAATTCCTTTTGACTTCTCAACTGCTTGCTGGTACCACACCAGCTTACATTGACAGATTTTTTTACATGGTGTCTTTTGGTGCTTATTCAGCAAAAGAAACTGAAAAAAATGAGTACTTACAATCATAATTATGAGAAGATTTACTAGCGTAGATAAAATGTGTTGACATCATGGGCTGTGTGAAGCTGGTGGGATCACTACTCAGCTTGGCTTGCCTACCAGGGCCGATCTCAGGGCTGCCCTTTCTCACTGGTGTTGCCACAAGTTTACTGGCATTAAAATTAATGCAAACACTTTTGTCCTGATTATAAGCACAACTTTCTAATTCATGTAGAAATACTTTCTTCCTGGTCATGGATCATCAGCTTGTCTTTCATAGTACTCTGGTGGGGAGAATTGTATTATTAGTGCAAAAATATCTGATATTCATTGAATATGATCATAAACTGCTCTCTAGATTCTTCATCAGAAATGCTTTATCTCACTTTTACACAAGTTTACTTTTTTCTGTTATAACTGACTTTCACCATGTGCAATTAAAATCCTTCCCTTTATGTGGGCTTGAGATTTTTTTTTCTTTCTTTCTTTCTGGAATCTTAATTCATCTTATTCTTAGAAGGAAGAAGTAGTATGTTATATGTTACATGTACTAGTGATCTTTTTTATGGTTATTGCTTTCATTTTGGACCATGTCCTTTGTGTTTCTCATTCAGTGCTGCTGCTTCACAGAAATGTGAGAGCAGTCCTAACTCAAATAATGAACAACTCAGTCATCACATTATAAATGGTAAGAATTTGATTCCTTTTACCATCTTTAAAAATAAAATCCATTTCAGTCCTTAGGTCCAGCTAAAACCTCAGTAGAAATACGTTGAATCTCTTTCTAGAAAGAAGAGTATTTAATTCTGTTAGCTTTTTAAATATATAAATAAATATAACCATTCAAATAGAATTTGGGAGGTTGGGTGTTTCATATTATAAAGATTCTTACCAGAAGTCAGGGAGTATTCTGTCTGGAGTAGATGTAGACAGAGGAGTGTTATATTGGGCACATAGTACTGGTCTGTGCTTTGCTACCAGTGGATAAGCAGGCAAATTACTGGAAAGAATAATGTAATCTGGAAATGAAGAGCACAGGGATAAATAAAATATACTGCGGATTGTTCAGCATGACTTTTGTGAAAGGAAGTAATGTCTCTGACTGGTAACTTTTGAAAGAAGTAAGGGAACATAGGACAAAGGTTGAACTAGTTAATATAATCCGCTTTGATTTTCAGAAATCTCTCAGTAAAATTTCTTATCAAATAAGTAATAAGAAATAAAGCTTTCATGGAACAAGGGGGGAATGAATAGTTCTGTGTCATAAAAAATAAAGGAAAGAATAATTCTGATATAATAAAAATGGTCAATATTTACAACAGTGGAAAAATGAACTTTCGCAGAATATTTATCCTAATGTATGCATAGAGATAATAGATAGATGCCAACATTTTATAGTGATACTAATTTATTCATGGTAGTATACTAAAAAGAAAACTCAGATTTTGAGATAGTGAGTGAAATAGTAGTAATACAGCAGATGAATCTAAAGACATGCATGTTGGGGAAGACAAATTGCATCTATACATGTATGTTGATAGAAGTTGTCTCTAAATTGGCTGTTAAAACGGAAAATGAGTTTTTGAGCTAGACAGTTCTATAAAACACTGGAGAGTGGTGACGTGTCTCATCACAGATATGGAGTGGTGTCTCCAAAAGAAGACCTAAGTAGAATAAGACTTTAGTAAGATAAAAGAAGTGCCTGAAGACGTGTAAGGTAAAAGCCTATAAAATCCTGCTGCGGGTGGATAAAAAATGATTATTCACTTTTTCTTCTAAGTACCATGTCTCATTAAATCAAATTGTAGAGTAGAAGGTATAAAATTTAGGAAAAGGAAATATTTTTCTCATGCAGAGCATATTGCAGTCATTGAGTTCATTTCCATAGGAAATCTTGGAGTCCAAAAATGCACAGAGGTTCAAAGAATCACGGAATTCATGGAATAAGGTTGCTACAAGGAGTGTCAAACATTAAGAGCCAAATGTAGGTTTCAGAGCACTGAAAACACACACCAAAGAGAACTGGGAGAAGATGTTATAGAAGTCTTATGTCTTTGCTACATATTAAGAAAATTTGTAATTATAGTTATATTCATTATATAATGAATAGAAAACTTGCTCGTGGTGGCCCTGGTAGAGCAGGTGGAATGGACCCGGCAAGCACCAGAGGTCCCTCCAGAACTCAATCATTCTGCAATTATACTGTATCAGACAAATGATGGATCTATATTCTGGCTGGTACTCCTATTTACATAAACTTTGAGCCTAATATGAATCTCACTCCTTGTAGCCCATGCTTCAAGTAACTGTGATAAACCCTGGTTACTAGATCATACCCTGCATTCACCCGCCAGTTTCTTGTGTCAGATATAGACCAGTAGGAAATGGTTAGACAAGTGTGCAAGATCTCCCTAAGCACACATTTATGCTTCCACTGCTGCTGCCTATGACCCCTGGCTTGTTGATTTTGTAAACTGGAATTTTTATCTTTTTTTTTTACTAAATACCTTGTGCTGGATTTTCATATAAATACATCTGGTTATTTGTCATGTAATTCCTCCTGTTGCAACAAAGATGCAAGCCAAGAGCCTACCTCTATGACTGCTCTGTTAAGGTTGGAATGGCTTCTATGTATAGCAAAGGTTGAAGACTACTAGAGGGCTAACAGACTACTGAATGACAGTGACCTTTTCTGTTTGGCCTACTTTTTCCTGCAGAGCCTGCCTGTGGGTCTGGACAGGACCTGTTACCATCTGTATGCACAGTGACTATAAGTAAACTGTTCTCAGTTTTGGGGTTACTCTTATCTACATATCCCCAGTATTTTAGTGTATGTGCCAAGCCTTTTGGTAAAAGCAGTACATTTTAAGAACCAGATTTTGCACACACATGTGCCTATGTGTACTTTCATTTGCTAGGGGCAGTTTACGTTTCTACTCTGACTCCTGTTATATGAGTGAAAATGAAATACAGAGTGGATTAAACATCAGATAAACACCTAAATACAGGATACATACTCCTAGACATGAACAAAGTGTCTAGGCACCCCAAACAGACCATGTTGTTTTAGCCAAAATAGTGTATGTGTGTAAGAGTACTATTCAGCCCATGTTAAAGCTAACAAACAGACTGAATATGATTCAATTGACTATAATGGTCCCATCTGAAATATCCAGCTGGTTTACAGATGCTGCTTCAGAAGGATAAATGTGTCCTATCCACCGGGCCCACTGGAGTGATTTGCATGGAGTGAAAAACCTTAGACAGTACAAGCTTCCTGTGAAAACAGCTAAATCAATCACATTTGCTTATCTGAGTAACCTTCTGAACTCTGTTGTCCCTAGTGGATAGGTGTACTTGGTTTCTTTTTAGACACTGCTTCCAGCCAAAGTTGAGTTATACATTTCTCAAACATTACAAACAACAGAATATCACAGTAGGCATTCAGTTTTTAACAAGAGAAAAGGTAACTTAAAATATATATATTTTTGGCTCCTGTTGCTTTCTACAGGCAATAAATGATATGCATACTTAATTTGTCAGTATGCATGGTGTAATTCAGTCTTTGAGTATTAACAGATCATAAATGATTGCTGGAAAGGTGAGAGAACTGGAACTCCTTAGGCTAGGCCATCGTCTCCACAGGACCACGATGAAGACTAACATTTCTTTGGAGATGGCTTCCTATTTAATTTATGATAGCTATCTGTAACAGAGATACAGTGGGCTTATCAGGACAGACATGGTCCTAGCACTAATGTACTGTAATATCAGTACAGTTGGACTCTCTTGATAAAAAGATAGCTTCTATTCTAATCAGAACATCCTATGTATCCTTTGAATAACATTATTTCAAAAATAGTGCTATCAGAATAGGTCAAGGTCATCAATAACCTATTACTTTTTGTATTATATATGAGTATTTGAAAGTGTGTGAAGTTGATAAACATCTAAACCTTAACTTGTATATCATCTCATGCAGAAAGGTACTACAATGTGATTATTAAACTGAGAACAAAATGAGCCATCATTAGTTTATTCTGACTGATACTAATTATATTATTTACTTTTTTTGAAACATTTATTACAAGTAACAATGTGTACTTAGGAGGAAACAGCATGTCTTCAAAACATGTTCTCAGAAGTTTCCACTTGAGGGAGGAAAAAAATTCCCAGGTTCTGAAAAATATTTGCAAATGCATAGTTCAAACTAAAATCGAATCAGGCTAATCCTCTGGCCTTTATCCCACAACAGACCAAATTAGAGGATCATAAAGATATTAACAGCTTCATGTTAATGTATTAATTTTTAACTGTATCTAGTTCTTTGTAAAGTTTTCTTTTTTCTTTATTTTTGTAGCAGGTGTGGCTGAAGCAAGGGCATAAAATTAGTTAATTGTTGAATTTCTTTGCAGACTAGAGCTTGAGTCCTGACATCCTGAGCTGTTTGTGACTTTCAGAATGTTTGCAGCGCAATGTCTGTAATTTTACATTTTTAGACAAAACATGCCTCCTGTAGATACATTTTAAAAAGTTCAATTTTGCTTGTCGAGGTGTATTAAGATAATGTAAATTATATAAAGCTAATATTATCTACCTGAATTCTGTACTTTGGGGTAAAAATTATGATCAGTTACAATATTCCTGAATATCCTGCTAAAGTTGTGAAAAGTAACACAATTGAAGATATTAGTCTGATTGATATCATTATTATTTAATTAATTAAACATCTGCAGTAACATTGAACCTGAACCTGAACTGATCCCTGAAGAGTATATCTTCAACAGTAGTTACATGAAGTAGCTGGCTTATGAAGTGTGACAAATTCTCTAAATATAATCTTGGGGTCATTACTTCCATTACAAAGTACCTGTGCCTGCTGAAATCAATAAATTCAAAACAGTGCGATATAGCTCAGAAAGTATCAAGGAGAGAAATAATGAATACATATGCCTGTAATAAAAGGATCTGTATGAAAGATTCATCTTTCCATCTCTTATTCCCACTCCCTCTGATTCTAGAGTTGCATTTCTTAGAATATTTCTGTTTCAAGTAGAGTTACAAACATAATACATACACAATAATATGAGCAATAAATTTCATTCCATTTGCAAAGTTTCTGTCAACTTTCTTTGTATTGATCAGTTATTCATTCACCCAGTTCTTCCAATAACGTTTTCACATGCTTTTGTCATCAGTCTTATGTGCTCGGTTTTCAGTTTTCAGCTGTCATTCTCAGGGCTGCTAATTTTTCAGTTACACAGGTGCCAGAGTAGTAGTTCCATCTATTCTGACCAAAAGGAGAATGGTCAGCATTTAAACAAAAGTGCTGAGGATTCCAGAAAGCTATCTGATCTGGAAAACCATGTTCTGAGAGTATTGAGGCACTATGGTAATGAGTAGTTTCTGAGATCTGATTTCTTTTTGTATGAGCAAGTTTTTATTTTTTAATAGGCAAGCATTATAGTTGTCAACTGAGGTGCTATTTGGAAATATGCATGGGTGACAATGGGAAAAGGAAAACTGTAAAAGTGTGAGGAGAATTTGTCCTGGTCTCAGCAGGCCTCTGCCTTCTGGTGAGTTGCACTTAGTGGTAATGCTGATTAGTCTTTCTTAGAAAGTGAACATTTGCTGTCCAGAAGTCTCCATCAGAGTAGGGTTGCCAAGGGCACTTTGAACTCTTGGGTTCAATTACTTTAAGTTCTCATATGTTATAATAGCACATTTTTGAACATCAGAAAGTGATGAATTAAAGAAACATTACCTACAAATTATGAAAAATGTATGAAAGTGTAAAACAAAATATTCTAACATTGCCCTTCTGATTCAAGCAGTAGCTGCCATAAAGGATGTTCCATAGTACACCTTAGTAATAATGGGATTACTTGTGGTATATGTCAAACGTTCACATTTTCAGAATATGCACTGTTGTAAGGAATTTGTTGAAGTTGTCTGTGTCATTGTGAAACCTGTATTGAGATGTTAACATCTTCGATGTCCGAAGCTGGGATTCAGCACCAGAGATCACTTGAATGTAAATTTCTGCAAATAAATGTTATGAGTTAGATTAGATTCAGTTACCATGGCTTAGGTGTATCATGCTAAGATGCCCTGTCTAAGGCATACATCGAGAACTGGTGAATATGGCCCCAGCCATGTCCTAGTGCATCTCACTGAAGACAAAATAAGACTAATGAAGATGGCGAAGCTTCAATAGAGCCTATGCTCTATCTGTTTTATATTGTCTCCATGTCATGGTACCTTGGAGAGTCTCAAATAACTTTATATAACTGTATTGAAGTAATCAATTCTATACATAACCATCTGTTTACAACAGTGGGAAATTGTTTGTATTTAGACATATGAATATATCTAATTCAAAAACTAAGCATATCTCATTTTCCGTACCGAGACTCTGCATTACAAACAGAGAAGCATTTTTCATTGTGATGGATAACAAAACAGTAATATAGATGACATGAATCAAAGCAGTAATAGCACATAAATAAAGGCAGTTTAGGAAAAAATATGCTTGTACAGGGGAGAAGTGATGAAATTGACAAGGGCAAGCTGCATGATAAAGAGAAGTGTAAAGTCCTGCACCTATGGAGAAGCAACCCCAAATATTTATCCATATAGGCTGGAGCCCACTCAGCTGGAAAGCAGCTTCAGAGAAAATTACCTGGGGCTCCTGATGGTCACCAAATAGAATGTAGCAGTAGCATGTCCTTGCTGTAAAGAAAACCCTAATATCCTGTGCTGCACTAGCTATCACCAGGGTCCTGCAGTACAAGAGAAATAGTTTAGCTACTGGATGTCCCTTCAGTCCTCAACTAGTCTGTGATTCAGTGAAATTTTCTACATTAGAAAGGATTCTATGATTTCCCAGTAGCTGCTTACCCTTGTTTATATGCAAATATTTTAGACACTGATTTTATAAATAGCAAACACTTGTTCTTATCCAGGAACTACTGGGATGATGTCTGATATTGCACTGGCACTGATTCCTAGAAGAATGCCAATTCTCCAGAAAACTAAAATAAATTAAGAGAAATATGTGTATATATTTTTTTTCCCAGACAAACATTATGTCTCTATTGCATGTGCTACTTAGGGTTACTACTTTAAAATGATTTCTATTTTTACCGAAGTTTCCTATCAATTACTTTGTAGTTTTGTAGAAAATAAAAGAAGAAAAATATAAGAAAATTCTGGGTTATTCATAATCAGCTATTTAAAATTAAACTTGAACCTTCAACTGCCTGAATATGTATATAACACTGAGCATTGGCACAGTTTGCATCTTTAATCATCTTCTTTACTGCATTAAGATATTTTGCTGAGTGCAGTGTCTTTATATACCTGTAGAGCAAAGAATAAGTAGTTTCAATTTGAATATGCAGAAAAAATCAAACATGAAAACAACTATTGCATTTTTGTTGATTGTTCTTTAAAATGTGTTTTATAAAATTACATCTTTCTCTAAACTATTTCAGCATCTATAAGTTAGTCATTTGTACCAACAGAGGATATAGCCTATGGTCTCAGGTGCTAGTTAGCATTTTTTCCATATTCTCAGAAACAATATGGAGAACATAAGACATTTGCTTTTCACACAAGCAGGAGTTTCCCATTAGTAGCTTTAAAAGGTCATTTTTTTTTAATAATCTTTCCTTGCTTCTTCAGCATGATTTTACTCCTAATGCTGATGCTGACTCTTCTTGTAAGGACCGTTTTCATCTTTTGTTACAAGGTTTTTAAATAGTGCAATAAAATCTAGTGATGTGGTCATTGTCATATACAAAAAGCCAATAGTGAGACAACTTCTGCCAGAAGTGAAATTGGAAGTGTTATCAATGATATTGTTTAGTAAAATAATGTGGGTTTAATTACGTTTTATAAGAACTGATAAAAAAGTAGTATACTTGTTAAACATCATTTCAACCTATCTATTTACTACACTGTGTATTATGTATGTTTTACGAATTGCTCTCTAAAGTCAGTGTGTTGAAATTAATTATTGTTATAATTTAGGTTTAAAACAAAACAAAACAAAAAAAACCACTGCAGAGAATCATTTGAAATCCCAAGGACACATTACTAGGATGTCTTTTGATTTGAGGAGTGTCATTGGATGCTAAGAATGCAGCATGATATTTCCCTGTTTACAAATCCTGCTGAAAGAGGATCAGTGAAACTATTGCTTAATCTGCTTGCTGGTCATTCTGAGTTATAGCCCAAATGTGAAAAATCCTATGTCTCCTTGTCATCAGAGAAAACTGTTATGTTGGATTTGATTTTTTGTATCAATGATGTGTTTTTTGGTTTCTTGGGTTTTTTTTTAATTTGTTCATGAAAACTCTAGGTGTGATTACCTGTCTAGGTAGGTAATATAGGTGTATATCTAGGTAGGAATATCTAGGTGTAATTACCTGTGTTCTGCATTGTAAAGCTTGCACCAAAAATCTAAAATTCCTCTGTAGATAATATAAAACTTTTTACTGGGAACTAACAGTAAAATAAAGCCTTGAATTATTTTTTTATAGCTTGATAAGTGGGTAAAATTTTTAGATGTGCTCAAAAAATATTCCCAATGTTTTAGTATTTATACAGTGTTGCTCAGAAGTACATTGCCTTCCCAAGAAGCTCATCTCAGGTGCAAGTGCAGCAGAGCAGCTGGGACACAAAAAGACAACTTCTTCTCACCTATCTGTACCTGTCCACATTGTAGACAAATGGGAGTAACTGTAAATGCTATTCAATGGAAAGAAGTAAACACTTCTCAAACGTTAATCTGATCAGCATTAGGATTAGGTATTTCATGCATGAAGTTGCCTATTTCTCTGCAACGACTAGAAGAAATGGTTAAAATTAATTTCTTAGAGATAGGTATCTGTCATGTAAACAGTAGGACAGAGAAATTCCTGCTCAGAATTTCTGTCATTTTACGCTGGCAAGACCACAACACCTCATTAATGATAACCAATATTTTGCATAAAAGGAGGCAAATATACACACATAGCCTACATTTTTTGTATCGTTTAAGGAGATCTTTTCATTGTAGCAAGAAATTATATTTAAAGATCAGTGTCTCTGAATGTCAGTTTTGTCCATGGGAGGACTGACTGAGTTGAATAGATTCTGCATTGAATGACAAAATATCCTGAAATTATAATATTTTAATTCCAACGTATGCTTACTTAGTAAAGTGTATTAAATATGATTGGAATACATATTTAAGAAAAAGACTATTAAATGAAGTGGAAATAGTTTAGTGACACAGAAGCACCAGCTACTAAGTGACCATGTATGTTTAAGGAACTAAACCAAGAAATAAGTTGTTTTTCAAGATATGTAAGACATTAAAGCTCCTCATTTTTCAAACCCTCATATTTTAAGTTAAATGCAGTATGAGTGTAAACAAATCAACAAAGTTTATAAGACTTGCACCTTCTAAAAACACTGGGTCATGTATGAAGTATATACCAAGAATATGACATATTTAGCTTTTATATTTGAAAGATATATCAGTTGATTGTGAAAATTGTTTAATAATTTCTCTATACATTTTGAGAGAAAGGAGTGTATGTGATCTGAAATACTTACAAATTAGGAAGTCTAAATCAAGTGCAAGTAATTAAAATTTGTGATGCCATCTGTTACTTGCAGAAAGTAGTAATAATATTGCTCAAACAGGGACTCAGAGCTGAAACAGTACATTTAAAGAAAGCTATTACTCTGAACATTAAATTCATTTATGTGTAGATAATAGATATCAGTGGGGACCATTTTTTAAAGTATTTTTAAATGGATTGAGTATTAAAAAAATTTGCAATTTCTTCACAAAATTGTTTGCTATTATTCTATGTTTTGAGTCAACCATTTAGAGGAGCAGCAGTTTTGAAAATGTCTTTTCTGAAAGGATGAAGCTATGGTAAAGCCTCATATATCTCAATAATCAAATGTTACATTCAATGTGCAAGTAATCAAGAATAAGCAGAACACACTGTGCAGGTAAAAAGGAATTGTAGCATCTATTAGGCCTTTGTGGCTTTTTAGAGTAAGCAAAGAACTACAGGCCACCGCGTTCATTTGAAGGATTTCCACATTTATCACAGAATTGTAGGAGCTGGAAGGGACCTTTAGAGATCACCCCGTCCAACCCCCCTGCCAAGGCAGGTTCTCTAGCCCAGGTCACACAGGTAGACATCCAGGCGGGTCTGGAACGTCTCCAGAGAAGGAGACTCAACCACCTCTCTGGGCAGTCTGTGCTGGTGCTCTGTCCCTCACTGGGGAAAAGTTCTTTCACATGTTTGTGCAGAACTTTCTGATTTAGTTTGTGTCCATTTCCCCTTGTCCTGTCACCATACACTGCTGGAAAGAGTCTGCCCTTGTTCCTTTGCCTCCTTCTCCTTTGGTATTTATAGACGTGGATCAGATCCCCTCTGAGTCTTCTTTTTTCAAGGCTGAACAGACCCAGATCTCTCAGCCTTTCCTCATAAGGGAGGCATTCTAGTACCTTTAGCACCTTTGTGGCCCTCTGCTGAACTCTTTCCAGGAGATCCCTGGTTTTTTTTTTATACCAGGGAGCCCAGAACTGGACTCAATGCTCCAGATGAAGCCTCACCAGGGCAGAATAGAGCGGGAGGATCACCTCCCTTGGCCTGCTGGCCACGTTCTTTTTTGTGCACCCCAGGATCCCATTGGCCTTCTTGGCCACCAGGGCACACTGCTAGCTCATGGCCAACCTGTCATCCACCAGGACACCCAGCTCCCTCTCCTCAGAGCTCCTCTCCTGCAGGTCATCTCCCAGCCACTACTGGTGCATGTGGACTCTATCCCCTCATCAAGGTTATTGATGAAGATGTTAAAAAGGACCGGACCCAGCACCAACCTCTGGGGATCACTGCTAAGTACAGGCCTTCAACTGGGCTCTGCACCACCGATCACAACTCTCTGAGCTCTCCCAATCAGCCAGTTCTCAGTCTACCTCACCATCCACTCATGCATTTCACACTTTCTTAGCTTTGGTATAAGGATGCTCTGGGAGACAGTCTCAAATGTCTTGCTGAAATCAAGATAAACTATATCCACTTTTCTCCCTCCTTCAACCCAGCCAGTGATGACATCATAGAAGGCTGCCAGGTTGGTCAAGCACAGCCTTCCCCTGGTGAACCCATGCTGACTACTCCTGATAACCTTCTCCTCTTCCAGTTACCTTCAGACGGCATCCGGAACAAGCTGTTCTATCACCTTTCCAGGGATGGAGGTGAGGCTGACTGGCCTGTAGTTCCCCAGATCCCCCTTCTCTGTTTTTGAAGGCCGGAGTGCCATTGGCAATCTACCAGTCTTTAGGCACCTCTCTCATTCTCCAAGACCTCTTAAAGATGATAGAAATGAGTTCAGCAATCACCTCTGCCAGTTCCCTCATCACGCATGGATGCATCCCATTGGTGCCCACAGATTTATGTACATTGATGTTGCATAGATGCTCTCCTATCAGGACTGTCTCCTGTGAGGACTATCTCCTCCCTCATCAACGGGGAGCCTTCCATTGCCCTGACCCTCTCACCCTCACAGGAGAGGGAAGTCCTGAGGGGGAGTTCCCACAGTAAATACAGAAGGAAAGAAGGTGTTCAGCATCTCCGCCTTCTCTGTATCCTCCGTTACCTGAACAACCCTGTCATTTAGTAGGGGACCCACATTTTCCCTACTCTTTCTTTTACTGTTGACATACTTAAACAAACAAACAAAGAAACAAGCAAACAAGTAAACAAATAAATAAAAAACAAACAAACAGAAAAATCCCTTTCTTATTATCCTTTATCTCCTTTGCCAGATCCAATTCCAGGTTGGCTTTGGCCTTCCTCGTCGCATCCCTGCAGGCCATGATAAATTTCTTAAGAGTGCTTTGGATTTTGACTTACTGCCCTGTAACTCTTCAGAGTTAGCTGTTAAGGTTTGTTCAACTGCAAGGAGTCTATGTGTGTTGGAGAAAACAACATCATAGCTGAGAACCGTAGAATCATAGACTATCCTGAGCTAGAAGGGACACAAGAATGATTTGAGTCCAACTCCTGGCTCCACATAGGACCACCCAAAATTCAAAACCTAAGTCTAAGAGGATTTTGCAAATATTTCCTGAATTCCATCAGCTTCAGGCCACGACCACTGTCCTGTGGACCTCTTGCTGTGCCCAAACACTCTCTGATGCAGAACCTTCCCCTAACCCCCAGCTGCCCCTCCCCCTGACACAGCTCCATGCCGTTCCCTCGGGCCCTGTCGCTGTCACACAGAGCAGAGCTCAGCGCTGCCCTTCTGCTCCCTGTGAGAGCTGAAGCAGTCATAAGGCCACCCCTCAGCTCCTCTGCTCTGAGCTGCTTCTCTTACTTTCTGCCCTCCAGAACCTTCACCACTTTTAGCACTTTTTTGGCTCTCTTTTAGACACTCTCTAACAGTTTTATGTCCTTCTTATATTCTGGTACCCAGAACTGCACACAGGGCTCAAGGTGAGGCTGCACAGCACAGTGCAGAGCAGGACTACCCCTCCCCTTGCCCAGTTGGAGGTGCAGGGTCTGGTGCACCCCAGGGTACAATTGTATCTTTTGGCTGCCATGGCACACTGCTGCTGGCTCCCAGTCAACTTCCTGTTAACCAGAATTCCTAAATCTCTTCTTGTGAAGCTGCTTTCCAACCTCTCTCCCCTAGTCTTTTTATATATATGTACATCACTCTGAAAGTAATGCCTCCTTATTTATTTTCATTGAAATTACAACAAAGAACATAAAATCATTTGAAAGAGAAATTCTCAGCTATATAATGCTCTTTTTCATCACAGTCACTACAGTTAGCCATGATTCTTTTGTCAGTGATGAGCAAGAGGATACAAGTTGTGCTTGTAAAAATCTGTGCTAGCAGACATGAACTCGCTGTTTCACAGCAGGTAGGACAGCATCCTTGCTAGGAAAATGCTGCCCACGCAGTCCGTCTTTCACTGGCCTGAACAAATGGAGGTCAGAAGGCACCAAATACACAATATACAGTGGGTGTTAGGACAGTCCAGGCAAGACTGGCAATGTGGAATACCCTGGAATGAATCCCATCAAATGCCATAGGCTTATATGCATCCTGCTGGAGGAGCAAATTCCACACCTGTTCAGATGTGGCTGGGAATTTATTGTTCCTGCAGTCATAATACTACCAGTCAGGTTCTGGGGGTCCACAAGGGTCCTGATATCTGATTTAGACAATTATTTGTAATTATTTGTATTCCCTGCTTCAGCAAAATGATTATATTGCTGTTAGATGCATTGTGAGTGTTCTTGGAAGAAGGGGATAATAAATGAATGTGTAATCTTCATTTTCTACTTCCACTGGATTTTCCTTGACCTTCTGGTTGATAGCTGAGTAGGTTTTGGGAATGTAGGTAAAATTTAGTTTAAACCTGAAGTCAAAGGTTCATGTTTGATTTTGTCTATTTTAGTAGAATCCTAGATTGTTCCACTTGACCTCTGTAGAACTGAAATGCTAATCATTATCAAAATAACTGCATTGGATAGATAGTTTCCTACCACTTGCTGAAAAGACCAAGGCTGTTTTCTAGGGAATATTGAGGATCTTTTCCACTCCAGAGTGGAGCTTGTGGTATTCAAGATGACCTGATTGAAGTTTATAACATCATACAAAATGACACAGTAGTATATGATCATATAATTCATATCACAGTAGTATATGATCAATATATGATCATCTAGCTTGACACAGAAGTCATTATTGGATCAGTTTTGTGCTGCTCCTGATAAGCATTTTTTCTTCACTGTCATTCTTATCAGGCAGGTTCTTGCAGATATAGTACTGAAATAAGAAAACTACTAAATCTGGCTCTAGACCTTGTGTAACTACTGTGGCAATAAGCTAACTCTGGGCATTTTATTTTCCTTGATACTTTAACTGATACCCATTTCTTGTATCCTCAGACTTTTTTTTTTTTTCATTGCTACTCTGGTGAGTGCAGCATCATCTAAGCTAGAGTTACCTTTGTGAATAATCATGTACTGTAAATTGCCAATTACATAAATTCTAACAAAATAATTAGTTACAAAATGTAACTAACATGTTTTAACTTTTTATAAACTGCACCAGTGGTTAGAAATATTAATGCCTAATATTAAGTTCAACAAGCAGAAATACAAAAGAATTAGAGTGGCTTGAGGATGCTGCCTGTCTTTGACTTACCTATATCTATGATCTAATTAATATTGAATGTTATAGCTATAATATATCCCAGATAAGCCTTCCATTCAACTAGAAGACTAGACATCAACTAGCAGTTTTGAAATCGTTTTATTCATAAATGTTTTAACTATGTATAAAAAGAAATTGCAGCTTACTATTCCCTTAAAAAATATAAACATTGACATAGGCAGTAAGATGACAGTCATAATCAGAAAGATGAACAAGTTGAAACTGGTTATGTCTTCTTCATATCTAAAATTAATCTATCCTCTTTCTATTTTATACCATTACCCCATGTCCTGTCACTAAACTCATTGTTAAAGAGTCCCTCCTCATCCTTCCTGTAGGTCCCCCTAAAATTTGCAAAGACTGCCATAACATTTCCCTGGAATATTCTCTTCTCAGGGCTGAACAACCCCAGTTTTCTCAGTTTTTCTTGAAGGAGAGGTGCTCCAGGCATTTAACTTCTCTCATGGCTTTCTTCTGAATCTACTCCAACAGATCCATATCTCATGTTTGTGGCGCCCCAGACCTGAACACAGTACTTTAAGTGGTAGAAGAGGAGCACAATCAGCTCAGTTGACTTGCTGGTCACATTTCTTTTGATGCAGTTGAAGATATGTTTGGCTTCCTGTTTCAAGTGCATATTTCTGGGTCACGTTGACCTTTTCATCCACTGGTACCCTACAGTCCTTGTTTGCAGGGCTGTTCCCTATCCACTAATTGCCTAGTATATGTCTTTACATTCCTGTGATGTTACATATTACATAACAATAAATTTGCTCACTTTAAAGAGTATAGTGTAAAATTACAGAATCCAAATATTTCTGCAAAATGGATTACAGAATAATAACCAAAAGTTCATCTATATTGTTTTTTTTTTTGTTTGTTTGTTTTGTTTTGTTTTCATCAGCTCTAAATTATTAATAAGCTAGAGATTTAGAAACTGAGAGTTCTAAGAATTGTGCATTTATTACACTGATAAAGTTTTAGAAATTATTTTAGCTTATGAAAAGTTTCAGTTTTTATCGGCATTGTTTACCTTGAAATCATTGTGGCATGATTATGACTGCTAAACAAAACTCTTAGTTCTTAGTACACATAGACATATTCAGACACAAAACTGCAGGGAACTAAAATTAAAAGGCTACTGCTCTCTTGATTGTGCTATTAATAAAGAGAATACAAATAATCTTTTCTTTATGTAGTCTGAGGTACTGAAAGGAAAATGTAAGTTCAACAGGATCATTCTCACCCCTTTGCTCCAAACACAATAAAAGATTGAGTATGCTTTATAGAGTTAGTGTGATTTTCAGTTCAGTTGTTAGTAATTGTTTCCTTGTATCTGTGCATTTTCTCACTTTCTTTGTTTGAAGGTTACTAACATGGACCTTGCTCAGAACTTGCCTAACAATAAATTGGTTTAAAGAAGGAAAAATGTTATATGATCTCACTAATAAAAGTGGTTTTGCTGGTTTTATTAACAGCTGAATACTTGAACTGCTTGGATGAATGCTGCCTTAATTCTCAAGCAATTTCAGTTAAATGAATAGGTTTTCCTCCTGAAAGATGATAACAAATATGTTTGAAAGCAGACTTTAGTTTTGCCTAGTAAGATGCAAATATATCATTTGTTTTATATTTTTTACTATAATTCTCCAAATGTTCTGTGAAATAAGAAAAGCCATACATCTTTGAACATATTTTACAGGTGTGTATATATGCTTTACATGTATATTTGTGCAATTAGCTGCTAGCAGTGGGCAGTAAAATGGTTATTGTGTACTCTCCTTACCATGTGGAAATGAATTTCAGAATTAAAAGTAGCTTATTGCAGAGGAAATGTGCTCATCCACTAGAAGAAGAGTGTCATAGAATCATAGAATCACCAAGGTTGGAAGAGACCTCTAAATCCAGTCCAACTGTCCTCCTATCACTAATGTTTTCCTCCAAACCATGTCCCTCAGTACAACTTCTAAATGTTTCTTGAAAACCTCCAGGGACAGTGACCCCACCACCTCCCTGAACATCCCATTCCAGTGCCTGAACCCTCTCTTGGAGAAGTATTTCGTAACAGTCAACCTGAATCTCCCCTGGCACAACTTGAGGCCATTCCCTCTAGTCCTGTCACTAGCTACATGGGAGAAGAAGCTGATTCTCAGCTCACCACAACCTCCCTTCAGGTAGTTGTAGAGAGCTCAGGTGACCCCTGAGCCTCCTCCAGCCTGAAAAATCCCAGCTCCCTCAGCCACTCCTCATAAGACTTGTGCTGCAGACCCCTCACCAGCTTTGTTGCACTTCTCAGAACATGCTCCAGGGCCTCAATGTCTTTCGTTTAGCGAGGGGCTCAAAACTGAACACAGTCATCTGTACCAATTATTTCCTGTTCCTGAGGAGAGACTTTGAAGCGGTAGTTCTGGCACTATTGTTCATCAAGTGTTAGCACGATGGCCAGCAACCCTTAGGATGTGCAGAAGTGCTAGCAGGAGAAAATGGAAACACAGCAGCAGCATTTATTCCTTCAAAATGATGTGTGTGGATTTTATTATTTCCCTTCTGATATCACCTTAAGAAGAAGAGTGAAAGCATACCTGACACTAAGGAAAAAGAAGAAGAAAATCCATTAAGTCGACTTCAAACTAAAAGGGACTTAGAAAACAGACTGGGAGCAGAACCCACTGGTGCATCTACATCCAGATACTAATATTAAAGAAGTTCTGGTTTAGTGGCTTTTATGAAAAAACATTCCTTGCCTTAGTTAGCCTACAATGTCTCAGTTTTGGACTTAAAATATTTACTGCTTTTTTTCTGAAGCTATCTCATAGTTTGTTCCAAAATGGAGTGTCCCTAATTTAGACCAGAAACTTGTTAAAAACTTTAATATATCAGGAGACCTCAAGCCACCGATTTCAGTTGCTGCTTCCACATAATTCATTGCTGTAAATCCTTCATCTTCTTTCTTTAAGAAGAGAGGAAATACATTTGGAAGATGATTTATGTTCAGATATGTGGCTTATATTGGTTAGTGTTTAATAGCTTAGCTACTCTCCCACAAATTCTTTATAAAAATAATGGTGAAAATTTTGTGATGACAGTACTAACATTTGTCAACAGAAATCCTGCTTTGATTCACTAAGCCAGACACGAGACTGAATGGTTTACAGGTGTGGGAGTGAGATAAAAAACAGTAAGACTGGCATTCTAAAATCAGGCATATCATGTTATTTGCACCTGTTAATTGGTATCCTAGTATTTGTTGTTGCTGTTGCAGTAGAAGGTATTTACCAGGAGCAAATATTCATATCACAATTCATAACGCTCTCAGACAACTGAGATCATTAAATAAAGGGAATGTAAAGCTAGAAGTGACCTGAAGAGATCATGTAATACAGCACCCATAATGAAATCAGGATCAAGTGCATCTATATGTCACAGACTCTTGGGTATATTCTATTCTTTAGTTGTGAAAGCTTTTCCTGAAGTCAGACATAAAGCTTTTCTTCAAATGAAGGTAATCTTATTCATTCTGGCTGCAGGAACAATTCATCACCATGTTTTCTGTGCCACCTTCTATCTACTCTAGTCAAATCCCTCTAACCCTTTGTCTTTCTGCTCCCACTTCCTCCTATCTGCACCTCATGAGCTCTTTTCAATTTTCCTTCAATAAGATTGCATATTTTTCAATTTTATATCTTGTTTTCATTTGAATTTTCCATTTTTTCTAGGAAAAATTGCCCCAAAATATTGACAGTTTTCTGGATAAGGTCCACTATAACTGAGTAAAAGATAAATGCTTCCAGTGTTTAAATAAAAAAATTCATGTTAACAAATCCAAAGCAATACCTCTCTTTTCCTGCAGCAATGTCTTTAATGATTAATGACGATTCATATATATTTAGGGATATAAACTCTTTCTGGCTTAGGGCAGATCCCAGTCTGTTGTCATTATACCGTTGTATTTGACTCCCCTTTTTAAATATCGCGTGTCACTTCTGTATTGTAGATTTGTAATTAATTTTTACCAGTAGGTTTATTTGGCTTGCCATGTTCAACTAGGATTCAGATTGTTTCCACAATGGTTTGGAAACTTTCCCTGATTAGTACCATGATTAAGCTAAGAGCACTGTGACCACTGTGAATAGACTCTTCTTTACCACAGTGGAAGTACTGAATAAGGCTAGGACAAACGTAAGCTTGCAGTTGTCAGTTGTTTCACAAGTTATTAAGGAAATATCAGGGCTTTTTTTCAGTTGATTTTCAACATATTTTGTATTGTCTGCTGTTCAACTCACGTCTACTGTACACAGTAGTCTGTATGAGATGTAATGTATTTTCTGCCTGGCCTTCATCTGCTCAACAACCAGTAGGATGAGGTGTTCCCAAAATGTCCATATCAAATCTCAGGTGAAGTCCTCAGTGATTGAAAAATAGACAGTGCCGCACCTATTTTTAAGAAGCGTAGAAGGCAAGACCCAGGGATCCACTGTCAGCCTCACCTCAGAGCCAGGGAATATGATGGAACAGATCTTCATTAATTTTTTAATCCTGTTAATCCAAAATGAAAAAGATTTGGTCTAACATAGATATGCACTTTATATTTTGATCACCTCAGCTTGAAATAGAAAGCTGTGTGTTGAAAACATGACAGTAACCTATCTGGAATGCTGCTGGACTTCAATGCCAATATTAACATGTAATAAAAGAAAAAAAAAGTGGAATTGCCAATATTGGATCTAATTCTATTATTCAGATTTTAATTTTTCCTTATTGTTACAAAGAATCAGAAGAGGTCCTTTCAAACTACATACAATTTTTGTGTAAAGACAGTCAGTAAAGTTGATAAGGATAATTTTAGAAATAAAGCTGAGTGGCTCAGTTTTTGCTACAAAAGAAACGTACAACTTCAATAAATGAGAACATTTATATCTGGCTTCTGGGAAGAACCATTTGATTTGGTTGAGGCAGTTGTCGCTGATCTTACAGTTTCATTTCTTTAATAAAAATTGAAACATTCCAAGTAATGATATATATATGTTGATATTAAACCTTTCACTGAAGATAGTAATCATATTGATATAAATACATTTCACAAGGACAGTAACGCTTGGAAGTGTCATATTTTATCTTAATTCAAAATGAAATCAGCTGAAAACCTGACACGAGTATCATTTTACATTATTTGAAATATTGGGGATTGTTTGGAACATCTTTTATCGATATGGCTCTAGAATAAATGCATTCATTTTAATTCCTTTTGAAGATGATTGCAATAGAAAAATAGTCTTTATTATTGAATTAGCTTTATGCAGCAAAGTAAAGCTTAAAAAACAAAAGCAATAAAGAAATAAAAGTAATACTTCATTTCTTTTCTTTCTTAGTTTGTATTGACAAAGACTGGTTAGTTGCAGGTTAAACTACAATTGTGTCTGGATTTAAATGAGCAAGCCATAGATTGGATAGTTGTTGCTGCAATAAAGAAGTTGGATATAGATTCTCTTAAACTCCTATTATGGAACCTAACAAATCTTTTTCAAACACTGGGATTTTCCATCCCACATAGAGAAATGTTTACCTGTGTTTATGGGAAATGTTCAATCAAGGCCTGAACCTCTGATGGATCACCCAAGGTGAGCACTGCGTCAGCTGCAGGAGCACAGATGAAGGCAATTCATCTGTGTGACCAGAAGAGGTGGAGTCTGACTCCACCTCTCCTAGACACCATTTAAGGGCTGACCACTACCAGGGAAGGCTTTCTTTCTGGAAATTGCTTCTTAGGAGTTTTCTACTGTGAGCCTAAGATAAGGGTGAGCAATTTCGTTTATTTTGGTTGTCTCTTTCAGTTGCAATAGTTTTTCTAACTGTACTGTCTGTAAAATTTCTTGGCTACAATACTATTCAATCTGTTAACCTTGCACTGCCCATGTAACTTTCCTATGTATTTGAGGTTTAGTGTTTAAACAAATAAAAGGATCAGAAGAATATCTGTGAATAAAATTGCATGATCGTTCCTTGGATATTTCTGATTTTTTGGGGGGCAGCAAACATAGTTTCTACTAAGAAACAAATGTTTACAGACATTAAACTTCATTTCTGTTAAACAGGAGTCTGTATATTTATATTGCTCTAAATTAAGAAATTCTAGGGGCTTCTCTTCAATGTGATGAGAGTTAGTAAAGATACAGTTCAAAGGGCACCTTCTAGAAGCTTTGGTAAACTCCAGCCCTGATTAGAGATCTGTGAGTTGCTGTTGTAAAGTGTGACTTAGAAGTGATGAAAATGGATTAATATTGCTGAACCTAGAGCATCTAACATTAATTCTGTCTGTTTTAGGCAGCTGGGTGTTGAGCTGCTGGGATGTGCATTGTTCTGACAGTTGAACACCACACAGGCTGTCTGCAAGCTGCTGGGTCTAACCCCAATTATCCTTGCACCTCTAGTCATTCAGTTTGAGTTGTGTTATTTATTCATTTATTTCCAGTGGATGGTAAAGTCCTTCCAAAATATTTAAATCTGTATATGAATGAGAAAGAGAGTGAGTTCACACGTGTGCTTTAAAAAAAAAAACAACACATGCTAAATCATGACTTTTATTCTGGCTCTAGTGCCAAATTGAATAATCAGTTTTACAAGAAAATAACAATCTTTTTGTAAGCAAGAGTAGTTGTATTTTAGGTATGAATGTGTCCAGGTCTGGGCTCCCCAGTATAAAAGAGACAGGGATCTCTAGGAAAGAGTCCAGCGCAGGGCCACAAAGATGGTGAAGGGCCTGGAGGATCTCCCCGGTGAAGAAAGGCTAAGTGAACTGGGTCTCTTTAGCCTTGAGAAAAGAAGACTGAGAGGGGACCTGATCCAGGTTTATAAATATCTGAGGTGTGGGGGACAAAGTGGCGAGGCCAGACTCTTTTCAGCAGTGTGTGGAGACAGGACAAGGGGGAACGGACAGAAACTGCAGCACAGGAGGTTCTGCACGAATGTGCGCAAGAACTTCTTTACGGTGAGGGTGACGGAGCACTGGCACAGCTGCACAGGGGGGTTGTGGAGTCTCCTTTTCTGGAGATATTCAAGACCCGCCTGGACGCCTACCTGTGCGACCTGGTGTAGGGAGCCTGCTTTGGCAGGGAGGTTGAACTGGGTGATCTCTAGAGGTCCCTTTCTACCTCTATGATTCTGTGAATGCCATTGCTATATATTGCACGTGTAAGAACATTCCATAGAGATTATTTTTAATGATTTATCAATATCGAAGTCTTCTTTCTGATATGTTACCAGTAGTTTAGGTTTCAGTCAAAAATTAAAATAAACCTTTATGCTATAACAGGAACTTTTTTGTGATGAATCTTTTAATGTATTAGCCTCTGGCAGGTAATGCACCAGCCTGGAGGAAATTCTGAAAGCATGTTAAAGTGCATCACTGTATGCAAAATCCCAATTTTCCTTTTAGTTCAGAAATGCATGGTGTTCAGTCATTATGTAAAAGAATATTTATGAGTTTACCTTTAAAGAAAATGAGGTTATGTAGAATGAGTTAAACAAAAAATTCAATCAGACAAGTAGAAACTTTGTCAAAGTGTTTGAAATAGGGAAAACAAGAAGAATAAAGGGAGTGTGATCTCTTTCATACTACAATTAGATTTGATTAGTCTGAAATGAAAAAATCTGTGCAGTAAGCTGTAAATAATAATTCAATTTTGTTTAAAGTTCTAATACAGTTATCTATGCATTGAAAATTGCAAGTTGGTGCATGGAATCTTCCTCTCTGTGGGAATGAACATGTTCTGTGAACAACTGTTGGAATTAACCAAAACAAATCTTCAGCTAATGGTGAGACTTCAGATATGTCTTAGAAGAGGAGCTTAACAAGACATGGAAACGCTTGCAGCAAAACAAGGCAAGCAAACTGTTAATGTATGACAGAGGAGAGACTGATGAGCCATTTTTGCGTTGGACCTGTGCTGGTAAGGTTTATCTCAGGTCTACTGGATCACCAGGATTTACATGTGGAAAGGCACTGTCCAGTGCAGTTGGAATCAATTTAAGGATTATTCAAGCAAGATCAGAAGACAAAAATCCATAGAGGGCTGCTGCTTGATGGTGTTGTGAAGCTATTGTATTTTTGGATGTTTATAGTAATTTGAAGGACGTCTCCAGTGATGAAGCAAATGATATATCCATTTCAAGGAGGAAAAAAACAAAACAAAGAGTGTAGGGAGTATTTAGAAACCTATATGCCAGACAGCTTCACCTCCATCACTGGAAAAATGATGGAGCAAAACAGCATGGGAATCATTAACAGATGCATAAAAATGAGAGAGTGGAACTGGCATTTGCTAAGGGAAAATCATGTTAGACCAGCCTGGTTGCTTTGCACGATGACATGACTGTCACGGTGTACAAGAAAAGAACAACGGAAAGGCTGTCTACACAGACTCCTTCACTGTCCTGTTAACCACATCAGGGCTGTATGGAACGGAGAGGAAGATGGAATAAAGGGAAAATTCAGTGCTGGGAGGAGAACGCTAGAACCACTATGCTGCGATGATTGCAATTAGCAATACCAAGTCCTGTGGTCAGGAGTTTGAGAGGTGTTTCTAAGGGCTGAGACTGCTTAGCATCCTCACTGTTGGCTGGATGGTGGTATGGCATCTGCAGCTGACACACAGAAGTGGAGTGAAGGAAGTTGACATGCTGGAGGGCAGGGCCACCATTCAGAGAGGTCAGAGCATGCTATAGGGGTGGGACCACAGTGACTTTGTGCAGCTAAAAGCATAGATTGGAGTAATTCTATGCAGTAGTGCACACAGAACCAAGTACTGCATTGCAGCTATGCAGAAGAGCCTGGGATCAGGGTTAGTAAAAACGAGCATGAATTTATGGTGCACCTTAGTAATGTAGGCTTACTGCCTGCTGAGCAATAAGTACACACTGTTATTGAGAGGAACTTGTCATTGCCTCTGATCAACACTGATAAAAGTACTTCTGGAAAAACATGCTCTATTTTGTGCCCTGTGATGAGAATGCTGGTGAAACAGACAGTGCCCAATGGAAGGTCGCTAAGATTGTCAGGAGGCTGGAGAAGAAGAGAGAAATGGTTCCTTCTGTCTAGAGGAAAGAAGGCTGAAAGGGACCTACCTGCATTTTTATACTATCTGTAGGACACTACAGAGAAAACAAAGTTAGATGCTTCTAATTACCTAACAGAGGGACAACGGGAAACTGTCACAGATTGCTATCGGAGGTATCTCCACAAAATATTAAGTGGAGGGAAGGCTGCACAGAGAGTTGGTGATATCTTCAAGCTCTCTTGCATGAATTTTTGAAACCCTGAGAAATCTGATCCAACTTTGCAGTTAGCCTGGCCTTGAGCTGAAGCTTGGACTCAACACCTGTGGAGGTACCTCCCAATGTCATTACCTCTGTGGTTTGATAAAGACAGCTTCCCAGCAGCAGGAAGCCACATGAAACATGCAGTAGAAAGTACAAGGAGGGTTTTTCTCACCTTCTTCAACCTGCTTTGTGAGGGCATAGAATGATTTATTATATAAAGGAACAGAAAGTGTGGACTGTAATACAACAAATAAATTATAAGAGAGCAAACTAGAAGGACCGACACCTAAGATCACATTGCAAATAAATCTAAGGGAAAAATACTTACAGCCACTGACAGTTCATCCTAGAAAATATGCGTAAGGGAGAAGCACAAACCATCCTGATGTTTGTGACTCCTATGAAGTCATTCTTTTAATGAAGCCTTGATTTCTTCAATGGACTAAGGGTCAGGAAAAATCACTTAGAAAGTGGAAACTAGGTAAAATTAACAAATTATTGTACATAAAGTAGCACCAATGTGAAGGGTGAGAAAACTGGAGAAGCCATGGCACAAAACTATGTATCATGAGGGGGAGAAAAAGAGACAAACTGAAAGTCATTTCATAAACCTATTTATAAAAGCAAGAAAGGGAAAATATTATGAAGTAGGAAAGAAAGCAAAAAAAGTGGTACTAAACCTGCAAAGACATTTAATATCTTTTTCACTAATTAAGTCTATTCCCTAATTAAGCACAGATAATATAACTACTGTGTCTAAAAAAGGGCTAGGATGTCAGATCAGAATGACGAGCTTTTGAAAAAATACACGAAGATACTAGATATCTTTAATTGAGCTTGGCTTAATGAAGTTTATTTTATAGTGTTTAGGTAACCAGATGAAGCACTCTCAAGACCCACTGACAGTTCTTTCTTGGGGAGAATAGAGGGAGTTTCAGGAAACTCAAAAAAAGAAAACCAAACCTGACTCTGTTCTTGTTCTATAAAGGAGAGGAAGGAAGAGCTAGAAAATTACAGGCCATCAGTGTGATTTAAATGTTTTAGAAAAAACTAACAAAAATAACGAAAACACTGGAATAAATAATCAAATTAAATGAAATATAATCATCTCCATAATAGCAGGAATATGAGTAATAGTCAAGATTTTGTCACTGAGAAATCGTATAACATCAGTTTAATATCCTTCTGTGAAAGGCTAACATTTCTTGGGAAGAGCATGATTGAGGACGTGTCTAGTGAGATAATTTGAAAATCTTTATTTGTTAAGGCACATGACATTTTCATAAGATCTGTTTATAAATAATTTTTAAATGAAAGTTAACTGCTCTTATGTGACTGTGAGACTTTTTTGGTAAATACGCAAATTGTAGTGTTCACTATCAAGCTGTGTTCTGTAGGAATCCATCTTCAGTCATGTACTATTGCACATTTTTGTTAATGTCATGGTTGATTAAATAAAGACCTACCTAATTAAATTTTGACCAGAAGTAGATGGGAGGGGAAGATGAGCTGAATATGCAGTCATAATAAGAACTCAAAAACTGTTAAGTTAAAAAATAAGAAAAAACACTTCTGTGATGACATTGATAAGATCTAGTTTTAGGTGAAAGTAACTCTCAATATAAATACAAGAAGAAATATGTTTGAAATTGAGCTTTAGATGTCTTGTTTTTATCCTTCACTGTAATCCATCTTATTTTCATTATTATAATACTGATTTGGCCCTATTTTGAAAATAGTGCTTCAGAAAATGTAAATGATATCTTTACACATTTCTTAGGCTTTGCAGTGTTCTTAGCTTTGTCCTCCTCAACCTTGAGCTCTCTGCTTAAGAAATGTAGAGAAGGAAAAAAGTAGCTACAAAATTTGAATTTTAGAAAAATATATTTTGCCTCTGTAATGTAGATTCCAATATATTTTCATTCTGTACTCATAACATATTGAATTGTAGGAAATAGTTATGTTTCACATGCTCCTCTGAAGCAATTGTTCCCGACATGTAGACCATGGTTAAGAGTTGGACTAGGCGTCATAATGTTTATGGTTACTATTTCACAAAATCATGCAGCTTTTATAATGTTCTCAGTCAAAAGATTTCTAGAATATGTGTTAGCTTCTGAGAAATATTATGGGACTAGTGTTTGTAGCAGATGCTTTAGAAGTTATCTCTACTGGATGTAAAACAGAATTTTAGTGCATGGATTTTAATGATTCGTAAGACTGCAGTGGTCACTTTTATGAGACATCTCATTAGAAAGGTATCAGTGTTATGGAAATAATGATTTTATAGGTGTGGTTATTGTAGACTATTCACATTTTTATCAACATTGCCTTGATTTTCACACAATTTTTTTCTAATTTTCAAACCACAGCCATCTTTACCATAGTCTATCAAGTGAATTGTAAGTGATCTCATAAAAAATGAAAGTAAAAAATTATATGTAAAGTTCATCTGGATTGGAAAAAAGTGTGCTAAATTAAAGGATACATTTTGCTGGTGTTCATTATAGCATTCTTAAATGTTGTTGAAGTTAAGATAGCCTTGCTGTAAGGAGCTGATTTTTCCAAGCTGAGAATTCTGTGATTTTTCCTTCTGTCAGTTGTCTACTCTGCTCACAATACAAAGGACCTAATGAGAAATTCTGAAAAGAGACTCTCTCTCATGCTTTTTACTCAAGTAAGTGTTCTTTAAGAGGAAAGGAAAGACAGTGACTTTTTAAATGCTTTTAAATGCCTTTACTTTCATACTTCAGAATAGTCGTACACTAAGTTAGTTTGACTTTTTCTTAATTTTTTAGCAGGGTATGCAGAGGGTCAGGAAAAGAGAAAACAAGCTCAGCACTAAAATCAAAAATATTTTGGCCATATTGATGACATTTAGGTTGGTTTCCCGGGCTTGCATTTTCCTAACATATTCTAGACACCTTGCTGTCACACAGCATTTAAGTTAGGCTGGATCACTGTAAGTGGAAAATACTTCAGAGTATTGAATCACAGCTACTTCACCTAGATAAGATCCTGTTCTTAATACAGAAAACTTTCAATAAGATGTAATCTTATACTTTCTGTTCCATATTTGGTATTACAGTTTATTTAACTACACCATTTTGCATAACAGGTAGTGTGAATTTCAGGTCAATATTTGATGGGGTTTCTAAGATAAAGCATGAACAGCCAACAAGAACCACGTAAATGAACACACTGAAATAACAGCAATGCTCTAAAATAATTTAATTATTCCTGGCTCCTTTGGAATTTCTTTTAATCACTGGGATTAATTCAGACAAAGTACTTTTAAAGGATTTCAGTGTTAATTGATCATTACTTTGAGAAGTTATTATGTGAATTTTGAACTTGGAGCTATCATGCACTGATGGTGAGTTGTTTTTAAGGCTGCTGAAGTAGTATGTTCTGTATAAACATATGGGAATGATTTATGTCTGGAAATGACTGCATGCGTAGCACAGAAACTGAAAACTGCATGTAGTGGCTTGCCTTGGGACTTCACTGAACTTGCTGAATCAAGTAGACTAAGATCTATTTGAATTTGTGAGTACCTATGCATAAAAGCATTAAAAATATAACCAGCAGGAGTGAAGCTAAATTTACAGCCAAGATTCTGGATAAATTAGCAGCATTCAAAAGGCAGTGCTTGATATGGTTTTAATAAAGTTATTTGAAACAAAGCTTCATAGATTCAAAATAAATTTTTAACCTTCAAAATTTTGAGTGTAGTTCAAGACCAGCTTCTTTCTTACTGAGCACTTGTCACTAGGCAGTAGATACAATTAATCTCAAATCAAATTGAATAATAATGATAGTCACTGGAAGTGGTTGTTGTTTTTGTTGCAGATTAGTCTGCCTCCTTGTTTTTATTCTCTCTTTCTCCCATCTTTCTGAAACTATTGCCTTTTGAACTTCTCCAGTTCATTTCTATTGAAAATGTTTTCAGTTTCTGTTTTGGAAAATCTTCCACTCCTCAAATGAAGCTTGAAATTTTTCCTTTAGAGTGATATCTTTGGCTAAGAGATTATCATTCATCTTCTTTTTGTATTCTACAATCTCTACTGAATTAAGAAATGTACACTTTTGTCTGAGTCCCATCATTTTTTATAAGACTAGCTATAGGTATTATAGCTATAATATCATGTAGATACAGCATAATACTGAACAAAAGTTTGCTATAATAAGGGTGGCTTATGTTTATTGTGCCACAGTGCAATGCTGTACATAGGCACTAAGTTGTGTTCAACCTGCAAGTCTATTGGAGTAGTTAAAATAGGACCTCTTTCTATTAGAGGTTTTGAAAGAGAAATGCATTTACCAGAGCCGATGTGAAAAGAAATGAATTCATCCTCCAAATTCATGTCTGGCATGTGATTAAAGGGATTACTGGAGGGTGCTAAAGAGGTGGACAAGTTGGAAGCTAGAGCAGTTGTGCATTCTCTCTCCCAGTTATATTAAGTCTACAGTTTTGTGTGTGAGCAAGCATATATACAGAACTATATTTTTGTTTGTGCTGGATTAACAGGACAGTGTTTTTTTATGTTAAGATGTCAGAAAGTAGACAAGCATATAAAGCATTACAGTTTTTTCATTTTTAAAATCTCTTGGCTTTAATTATCTTTTGTGATAAATGAGAAATTTGAGTAAAACTAGCAATGTAACAAATAAGAAGCTCAAAAATACTTAAATTTTTCTCAGTTTTCAAAGTCCATAGCCAGAGCAGACTGAGCTGTCCATTTTTTTTTTAAAGAAAAGAAGTAGATAATCTAGTGCAGAGTGAAAACTCAAACTTAGATATCCTAGACATCTTTAACAAAAAAAGGAAATTTGCTAGAGAATAAAATATTTTTCAGGAAAGTAGAGAGATTTACAATTTTGAAGACTCCTTACTTAATGTGATTTGCTAAACTTCTGCACTGTATCATAGAGCAGTAAAATATTTCTGGGTTGACTTTATGAAGAAATGAAGCGGTAAATTGCATTATGTTTTGTATTATCTCTGTCTACCACTAAACAACACAACATCAAATTGAGCTCATATGTTCAATAGCACAACAGCTATTACTATAAAATAAAAACAAGTGAAAAAATCCAAACAAGTTCTGATAAACTAATTCTGTAAATAACAAATTTTCTTTCTCATGCAATCCCTAATTTCAGGACAGAGAATGAAAATGTTTAGGTATTCTCTGCGTTATTTCAGTACATAGCACAGGATGGTGAGCCCAAGTTTACAACTTTTTAAATCTGTATATGTGCTGCAGCCTTGGTTGTGTGTCATTAAAGAGGCTTTAACCCATGATCTACAGGTAAGAATCTGTGTGACTCTAAAGGTCAAACCAGATGAACTGAAAGTAAGAATTTTGAATCCATTGTTTTTTGAATACTAGTCATTATCTGAATATTCAAGTGAATTAAGTGCCCATCTTCACAAGAAACTGGTCAATATCTACATGATCACATATGCATGACATATATTCAATATGTGTTAAAGGTACACATTTAGTCAATTAGCTTCATGTATCATCTAGAGAGAATTTTCTGTTACAGAAATGATAGAGAATATCAGACCACTAGGCTATTAAATATTTCAAGATATGCAGAAGTCAGAACAACCATAAAATGTTTCTGGGGTTTGTCCTTTATCCATCTCCGAGCAGATCAGTAGTTTCTGGAGTTAAACTATAGTGGCGGTAATAATGGCCGTGGAACTTGAAAATGGTCAGTGAATACTTCAGGTAAATACATAAAAGTAGTAAAATTAAATTCCTGACTCTGATACAGTATTTAGTGCACCCTTCATTCCTGATAGCACACACCTTAGACCTGACCAATTTCAATCACACAGAGTTTGTTATTCTTTCATTAGAACCCATTTGAAAATTATTACTCTGAAAGTTAAAAGCCCTTTTGGAAGCAGAGATGGATGAGGGAAACTTTGAACGATAAGTACTTTGAGTTTTTTTTATATTTCTCTGCTGTAAGTGCCACATTTTAGTAGCCTTCAGGATGCTTTTTCTTCCATTGAACAGACTGCTTCTCAAATTTTGCTACATCTTTCACCTCTAAAATTGCAGATTCAGTAGTCTGTATCTCTCAGGCCATATAAAAGTCTCTTGAAAGCTTTTTCTTATCAAATCTGTACATATATATTTTTAGAGAGAACAAAATTAAGCAATTTAGTACTATAGGCTACTGTATTCACTAACTTTGCAGAACTTTGGTGTCACTAGGGATATTTGAAAAGTATTCACCAAAGGAATCTGAGATTTCCCTAAGAAAACTGGGCTTTTAAAGAAACTGTCATTTATCTCCAGGCAGCAATAGGGCAGGAGCTGAGTGAGGACAGCTGCTGCTTATCTAGAGATAATGCAGAGATGGAAATGAAAACACATGATTCTCACAGGCCACATGGTTAAATTTGCACAGATTTACTAGTATTTTAACCTGTGACTCAAAACAGCAAACATTTGAGGAGGTGAGAGATTGTATTTTCTAACAAAGGGTAGAAATAGGTTGTTTTTCCAATGAGGAAAAGAAAGAATACCCAGATTGAACAGTAAAATGAAAATTGTCAGGATTTGTTGCCTCCAGTCTTTTTCTATACCTATGGGAAAAGAAAACTGTTCCTTCCTGGAGGTAAGAGAGAGTCTGGGGTTTGGCAGACTTCTCATTGGACCAGCAGGACATGGTCAGAGACTGTCTATCCAAAATCACTGTGTGCAAATACATAGGTCCTGATAGGATGCACCAATGTGTGCTGAGGGAGCTGGCGTTTTGCTGATGATATAAATCTGGGGGAAGTGGCTGACATGCCAGAAGGCTGTGCTGCCTTTCAGTGAAACATGGACAGACTGGAGAGTTAGGTGGAGAGGAACCTGATAAGGTTTAACAAAAGCAAGTGTGGAGTCCTGAACCTGGGGAGAAATAACCACATGTATCAGTGCAGGTTAGGGAATGATCTGCTGAAGGGGAGCTCTGCAAAGAAAGACTTAGATGTTCTGGTGAACAAGAGACTAACAATAAAACTTCTTAGTCTATGCATATAGCTTGGCCCATGTTCACTTTACAACAGTTTTACACTTGTCTGATTCTGTTAAAATCAAAGGGAATTTACTGAAGTGAAACTGCAGCATCACAGTTATAATCCAACAGTCTTTCATAATATTGTGTAGGTTGCCTCCTATTCATTTCTCTGAAAGTTGCAACAGATGCAAAGAGCATAATTATTTTTGATGGAGGAAATTTTTAATTACAATGCACTATTTTTCAACCATCACCTCATTAACTATGCATTTTTACGAGCAATGAACAAGATCCATCATGCTGTGCTTGTAAAAGTCTTCACTGGTGGAAGTAATTCAAAACTGCTATGGTAGTGTTCTTGCTAGAAAAAGCATTGCTTACACAGTCCATCTTTCACTGGACCAAATAGATGGAAGTAAGAAGGTCCCAAATCCAGATTCTATGCTCAATGTTGTAGGACAGTTCAACCAAGACTGGCCATGTGCTCCATGATAGTAAAAACTTGTATAGGCCTGTTGTTATCATGTTGCAAGATGTTTTCTTCCCTGACCTGACACTTGTCTTCTCACTGGTAATAATGTGACTCAGCAACCTGTCGCATTCAGCCCTGGTACAATAGGTTCAGACAAACTTGCGTATAGTGTTCTTTCTGTTTCTGTGTGAACATTTGTTTGATCAACCTGGCACAAGCTTTGTGATATTCCAATGTTGCCACCATCATTTCCAACACATTGAAGCTGATACTCAGTTCTGTACTTAGTTCCCTGGTCATATTCTGCCAATTTGCACGGATGAGCTGGTTGAAACACTCTTCATTTTGTTATGTACTGTCTGTGCACTGCCATCCAGCGTGTGGCTTGTCTTTCATGCAATCATCACCAATGCTAAAATGCATCCCCTCACAACCTACTGTGCTCATATCTACTGTTTGGTCTCCTTAAACTTTCAACAAATGTTGTTGAATGTCAATGGACACAATTTTTTCTATGTGGAGGGATTTAGTGACACACTTTTGCTTCAAAAGCGCATCCATGTCAGGTGCTATTTTATCAGACTGCCCCTCTGCTGCTATCTGCCGCATGGCCATATGTCATGGAATATTAGTGGGAAGGTTCAAACCCTACTGCCAACATCTGCATCTAGCATCATGGGCCAACTTAATAAAGTGGGAAACATTACTTTTGGAGGTGTTTTTCAAACAGGTAACTTGTCATTAAATATACATCAAAAACAAGCAATTTTTTTGTAGTGACCAAAGAAAACTTTTTTAGTGCAGTTCATTGAATGTGTGGCTGTTGTAACTTACCCTAGAAACAAATTTTCCTATCATTATGGACTCGATGGGGACCCTCCTATGAATCAGAAATATATGTCATGATAGGAGGCTGTTAGTGTACAAGACGAAAGCATCATTCACAAGACCTCAGAAATGCATGTGCCGATGAAGAAATAACCTGGAGCAGAATTCAGTGCATGCCCACTTTTTTTGGCAACTGGAAGTAGAAAAATTCAGGTGCAGTAGAGAAAAAAAACTGAAGCAGAAAGCTCTTTCAGATGTTCTAGACGTGAGAAAGGGCAAAGCTGCAGCCAGTGTTTCAACTGGGACTCCTAGCGTTTAAGGTCCTTCAACGGTCTGATTCAAAGGTATTGCACAGGAACTTCTTTCAGAGGTTTGTTTTTATGAGATCTCCTACCTCTAGCAGAAAGAATTGTCTAGGCAGTATAATTTAACTCCAATATGAAATAGAATAAAACTTGTTCCCATATCCTGCATTTACCAGGTTTGGGCTAGCAGAATGTTTAATTGGAGGAGTTCAAAACATTCCTCCACCCGAGATTAATGTCAATATGGCAACACTGATACCCATATAAAAATACTATTGTGCAGCATAACATGTGGAGTCTGCAGAATGCAGAGGGAGTTCAGAGAGCTGAGGCTGTGCTTTTCTCTACTTCTTTGGACGCTGATCAGGTTTACATTTCCCCCTTTGTTAGCAGGACTCTTTTCTGTTGTTCTTTTTTTATTGTTTTATGTTTCATTAATGGTTTCTTGCAATACCTGCAGAAGACAGGATCCGACACTTTGGACAACCGCAAAGAATTTAGGATTTCACATAGCAGGGAGAATTAATCTAGTTCTGAACAGGAAAAACATTTAACTGATGAAAATAATAGTTGGATTCTACAAGTTAGTGTTTATGAAATTGTCTTATTTTCTAAGGCTGGCTTAAAATTAAAAACAAAGGATTATGTAATCTATTTTATTATTTGTATGGTATGATGCTTCAGTTAAAATTAAAAGGAATTGCTATTAAAATAAGCAGTAGTCTAAGTCATTTTTATATGACTCTCAGTGCTTAATAAAAGCATAGCTGTTCGTGTAACTCAGTATAATGTTAGATAGCAATAAAATGTCTTCCTCATTACAATCAATACCTATGAATAGCAAAGACCTGCAGCGTGCCATGGCCTTTCTCATCAGGCAGCCTCACTTGATGTAAGGAAAATTGCTATCGTCTTGTATGAAGCCATTTTAGCATCACCCTGAGCTTAATAGAGCAGTCTTTCATTGCATGTTAACAAGCTGAACTATTGCCAAGAAGTGTTTAAAGAGACAAACATTGTCAACACTCTTTGCCTGCAAAGACTTTTTTTGGTGCATTTAGTATGTTAACATTAGTTTGAATTCTGTCAAAACAGATATTCATTATTTTATTTGACAAACCAGTCTATTAATTCAGGCTACAGACAGCTTCTAAGTAACAGTAGCTTAATATCAGCATACTTTTGGTAAGTTTGAGCAGGTATGCTTGTGGCTAATTTCATCATGATTTAGAGTGAGTTAAAATGTGGAGCATAAATGAACATAATGGGCAGTGCTGCATAGCCTACCCATTTTTTTGGTAGACAGTCATTGTTTCTATATAATATACAACATGTTGCTGTTGTGGAGTCAACTCGCATCAGAAGTGATGGAGTGACAATTGTCTCATAAAGGGAAGATGTGCTGACATGCTACAGGCATTTATAGTCACGTATGCTTGCAGCTATATATGATGCATACTGATTATAGCATTCACAAAACATGACAAATGAAAGGACACTAGGCTTAGAAGTTTTGTGTAAGGTGAATGGTTGTGTGAAGAAACTCAAGAAAAAGATAACTGCATTGGTCTACATTCTGGGAAGGAAGAGATAAAACCTTGAATGTACAATCTGTCCAAATTTGATAACAGGAGAAAAATAAAACATGAAGGCTTTTTGGTAACATATATCAATGTTATGATTTCAGCAGTTGGGAGTGTAATAAAGATTCATTATTTGTGCTGCAGTGACTTCCAAATTGCACAAATGGTCAAGCCAGCTTTAAGCATCTGCCTCCCATTTTTGTAAAGCTTCCATTGGCAGTTAGAGACAGTAAAAGAAAAGAGGAGTTGATGAAGAAGGAGATAGGCTGGTGTACACTGCAGTAGATAGATCTTCCTTGCTTTATATTATTGCAACCCCAATTCCATAATTTACTACAGTGTAACCAACCCCCTTTATTGCTAATGGCACAAAGCCATACAGTATTGTCATACATATCCAGCTGCCTTCTCTGCTGAGTGCTCTTCAGGTAGACCTGATGGATGCTATGTAGTGTCAGAGAACTACTAGTGGTTTTACTTGTAAGTCTTACTGTTAGGATTTTACTTTTCAGTTAGCCTGAAAGGATGTTATCGTTTTTATTCAGTGCAGAAAATGTACTCATTTTATTCTCTGCACCTGGTCAGTAGCCTGTAGCTTCACTAGATTTCCTAGAAAATTTATAATTGGACTTGAAAAGGGAAAAGAACACATAGTTGTTAGCCTGGACACTCTAATTTCAAGTGGTTTTTGTGAAACTAATGTGAAATTAATTCTTTGTCTTGATTTGAGCTGGAGAAAACAGAATAAGCTCTTTAGATAAGATCTTCTATTTTCATGCAGTTTGAAAGTGAGCAAAAAACTCTTGAAATATAATAATGCTCTTTCATCAAGAGGAACTTTTTAGTTCCCCTTCCTAATGGAAAGGAAATTGTAGTCTTTTGTGACATGTAGCTAATGTGTGGGAAAAAGTAATTATTTAAAGATAATTGTTTTTCTTTATACTTTAAGGAATGGCTGGAAAACTGTAGTGACTTAAAAAGATGAATTAAATGCAGTTTTTATACCAGCTGTGTGTTAAAATTCATATTTCTTGCTAATTTTCTCAAGATACACAGACATAGAAAGAAGACTTCAGAGCAATAAAAAAGCTAAAACATAAAGAGATAAAAATCTCACAAAGAAGGGAATTGTCTTCCTGTCATACTCGAAAAATCACATGGAGTCAAAAGGAGGACAGAGGACTGCTATATAGTCCCTTGGGAAACAGTCCTCCTCTATATCCCAAAGAAGGATGATTGTGCATCAAAATCAGGCTCATGCTACACCAAGCCTCAATACAAGCACTGTGTTAGTTGAGACAAGGAGAGAATGAGAGGAGAGAGCAATCAAAAGGGAAAGATACAGGAAACTCCCACTTCATTTAAAACACTTCCAAAGTGATACGTTCCTCAAGTAATGTTTAGAGGCAACTCTGAAATTTAATACTTTAGAAACACATGTAACAAATATACCTTATTTTGTTTTTCAGGAATCTAATCTCCATTTTTAACTTTTCATGTCTGTGCAATGCCAGTGTAGCAATGCAGTGGTGACAGCAGCAGTGCAGCCAACACAGTCACTTTCAAGATTAGATTTAGAAGGCTGTGTAAGAAAAATGGCTACAGAAATTCAGTTGCTGAAAAGCATCCAGAATGAGTACATACCTGAAAATGGATTGGAGATTATGGCGTGGTTGAATGTACAGCCTGGTAGATCATGGACCAGGTTTAACTGAGTGCTGTTGCTGCTTAACTAACTTGTTATTATCCTTGTTAAATGCTTGTTTTTGGGGGGCGTTTCCTGTTTCCCTGAGCTATGTCATTTATTATAGTTGTGTTATTGCTGAGAACTACATGTAAATACCAATAATTCCAAGTAGCTATACTTCTGATATCATACAGATACCAGGATTTTTAAGCAACAGTAATGCTTTTTGCACATTGTGAGAAAAACTAGGGCACAAATCATTTACTTTTTAGTTGTTCTTCCTAAAAAAAATGTTTGAAAGACATTTTCTAAAATGTCAACTAATTCGGTTTTGAAAATGAAATACATTTAATTTCATTTCTTTATAACCTTGTACCTGAGATGTCTCACTTTGAATGTGTAAATAAAGTGGCCTAAACCAAAAGGAAAATAGTGATTAGAGGTACATCACTAAGATAGACATAAAGTTTTGGTATATTGTAATCCGCTTATATCTTACTGGAGAGTTTTGAATTCTAGTTCACTGAAAGTATTGGGCTTACAAACATTTTCACTTGTTTTAACAACATTTTAAGTTCTGGAGAAGATTCTCAGTGCTAATCAGCAGCATTTTTGCTGAAGATTACATCTGTTTTTGTAAAGAAACAGTGTTTAATAAGTGAATATATTTGCACATCAGGGTTTCTCTATTTTTTTGTGAAGTTTGCATGAAGTCTTCAGAACATTTTTCACCTTAACGTACTGCACCAATACGTTAAAGCTTTTACAGATCAGCAGGGATGCTTTCTTGGAATTTGCACTGGGTTCATAAAATTATCATTGTATTCCATTTGTTGAAGTAAATTTCATCCCATCCATCTGAATAGCTGCGGAAGCTGCAGCTTGCTGGCTGCAAAAGAAAAACACTAGCTGAAAATTTGAGGGTGATCCTAGCAAAAGAGTAAGACAATTCCTAATCCAGATCAAATTACAGTCTGAGAAGTATGGAGATAGAGACAAACATAGGACTTCTGCCTTCTGAGAACTGGAATCAGTCTTCTTACTGAAGGTTGCCATGCTAATTACTTAAGAAATCCTTGTTAGATAGCTTTTGACTGCATGCAGATGAGCCTTCATTTAAGAAACAAAAATAGCTGTTGCACTTTCAAGTACTTTGTGGTCAGCTTGTGGTTTATGATGTTTTATGCATTAAGCTATAATCAGGGTGATTGGATAAAAGAGCGTGATATGCAAACAGCCATATGGTTTGGAAGTAGATAACTAAAATCAACAATATACATTTATTTTCCTGCGTCAGTCATTCAGTCCATTATGGAGAAACAATTTAACGGTGCAATTACAGGAAAATTTATGCACAATTCAATGTAAAGCAAGGTAATGCTGAGGTCTTCTAGGAAGGAAAAGAATTTATTTTTGAGTGTGTTTATAAAAATGTGATCTAATTAATATCTCAGCATGGTGCCTAGAATTTAGTTTCCTATTTGACTTTGAATTTTGTGGAATCTGTCTCTTGAAGAGTTGAATTTGTAAAAAAAAAAATACTGCTGTTTATTTTGGAACTTTAAAACCAATGTTGAGGGAAGATTTTACATTGGGGAACCGAATTAGGACCCATAAATTCTGTAGTCTATGATGAAAGATTCAAACGCTTTTTTTTTGGGGGGGTGGGTCTGTGTTTTCATACACTTGAGACTTTTTGAACCCTTTATATAAATGTAATCTCTCTATCTCTCTTTATCTCTTTCTGTCTCAGCCTGTCTCTTTCCCTTCCCTTGACTGTTTTCTGCATTTGAATTCTTCCTAATGAAAAAAAAAAGTTGGAAGAATAGTTGGAAGGGAAAAGTGGAGAGGTCTGCCTTGCCCTCACAGTTTGAATTTAGTACTGTTAGGAAGGACGGTGTCTGTTGTATTTTTTGTTTGTTTTTGCATTTTTTCCTAGTACAAGGGGCACACTAATAAACAAAAAGCTTTGTTGCTTTTCTGGTTATTTTTATCTTAGGAATGTTCCTAATTTTACCTCAAGATATATTTGATCTTTTTTTATAGACTCTAGTTTAGCTATGATAGTAGAAGTATAAGTAGTTAAAAATAATATGATTTTGATCATACCAGTAAATGCTCGGTGGGACTTTATGACTACAAGGATTCTGAATTTGGTAAAAACTGTCAGAAATTCACACCTAGTGTATTAAAAGTCAGACATGTGAAGCATTTTGTGTTTCAAGAAATGTTGCAGTATTATGGTCTAAATGATCATTTAGTTGTATTGACCCCCATGGGTAAACTTTTAGTTCCTTTCTGCTGGAAAACTTATGTGTTTGTATCTCTTAGATCACAGATAAGTAATTCTACATCAAAATTCATCTGCCATGTAGTGAGCTACTTAAAAATATATGTATTGGGATTAATTATCTAATTAAATATGAAAAGGCAGTTTTTTGTGTTGTAAAATTCATCCATTGTTCCAGGGATTTGTAGAATAGAATAGAATAGAATAGAATAGAATAGAATAGTACCCAGTAGTTTGCTAAACATGCCAACTAATACATAATCCTACTTCAAGTGCAAAAACTAATGGTGCTTTATCATGAATAACTGCTTAATCCAAAGGCAGTTACACTCAATGGTTGTCTTTGTATTGACTCTTTAAACCAAGTTGACTTTTGTTTCATACCTTTCCAGCTTCCATCCCAAAATCTTTAGCTTTCCAAGTACTCCATACCTACCATAAATACACTACTTTGGTGTATGAGCTCTTAGTCTATGATTATGAACAGATACATATGCTATATAATATAATAATTCATTCTCCATGTTTCTTCTGCCTGTCATCCACACTTCTCTTACTCATGCAAATTCCCCAGTTTTCCCATTTTCTTTTATTTTCTGGGCAGGACACATTTATTCTGACAGATGTGTTACACGTGCTGTAAATTGGCATGTTGAATTCCTTTGTTCCTTAAATAATTGTGTTAGGAGAATAAACTAGTCAGAACTACTAGATGTGATCATTAAACCTGTAATCTTAGAAATGCATTAAGCAGATCTTAATCTATCTGTCAAAAAAGGTCTAAAGGAAGCTCCTTGGGAAAGCATCAGGTTCCCCAATAGAAAGCACATCCTCAACCCTGAGCCCTACCATTGCTAGTTCTGAAGCTGATCCAGGTATCTTCCAAGGAGATAATATTTTGCTGCAGTTAAGGTGATCTATAAATTGTTCCAAAGAGATAGAGCACTTACTGCAATACGCACGTAATTATAAAGCTGCTAAGCAGTCTTGGATGAAAAATCCTGGCAATCCCCCAGATTTCAAAGCTGTTCTAAACAAAAAATGCCAAGAAAGAAAGAAATTTGTTACCATGCTATCTGAGTTGCAAGTTTATAAAACCCGATCGATAAGTTAAAGAAAAAAATACTTTATTTTCTGACAATGGGATTAAAAATGAGAAGTCTTTCTATGGCAGTATGTGCTACATAGAAGAGTATAGTTTTTGGCATGCAGTTCATTTTACGATGGAAAACTTGGTGGGATTGTAAGCTTTATAATTAATCTCCTTTCCTAAATGTCTCTAGGATATGTTTTCCTTCAATTCTTTCTGCCTTATACATTTGTTAGGACTTTGTTTTACTGTTCCTTCAATTGAAACGCTCATTTCCATAGAGAAAAAAATTGTAACTTTGCTGGCTCAGGTATTAAATTTGCCATTTGAATATCACCTCTGAATAAGATGTGGTGTTGCAATTCCCTTTTATACAATAATTTGATATGAAATATCTCCATTTAACAAGCACCCAATCACATTTTCTATCAGTCTGTGTATTTAAGAATACACTTGATGCAAACATGCATAAGGAATAGTGTATGTAGTTCTTTACTGAGTCATGGCTATTTCTAGACACAGTGGTAACCAACCACTGAGAGAATATGGAATTTATATCCTTGTTGATCCCCACTACATTTTTTTTCTAAATGTACCACTTCTGAATCCCATATGCCAGTAAGAATCTAAATCCTAAAAAAGCTCTAAGTTCATAACAATGAGATGTGGGTCAGCGCAACATATTGTGTTTTCCATCAAGCTAGCGTGAATAACAATAATTTTGTCTAAAGGTGTCACAAATGTTTAGATATGAAATGAAGCTATAGTTTCATTTAAGCCGTAAGAGAATGAAAAAAAAAGGAGTCTTTAAGAAAACAGATGAGGTAATGCTGTATGACAGCACAAACTATGGTAAGATCCAGATGGAAGATGAAACACCATGCTTGGTTACTAACATCCCTTCTTTACCTTTTCCTTTTTCTCAGCTAACCAGGTAAAATGAAAGCATTATGTCAGTAGGTAACTATATATTTTACACCCAGTGCCTCATACAGTCAATTTTATTACTGGGTAAATTTTGTAATCTGTAATTATTCCACTGTGCTTTTTTTTTTTTTTTTAATCTTTATTTTTTTATTTTTAATGTGGGAAAAGATGTATTCCAACCAGTAAGGAATAAAATTCTAATTAATGACTTTATTGCTTGTATTGACAGAATTACCCTCACATTAATATTCTCCTTAGTAGGAGAAAAGTTTTACCAAGGTGAAATGAAGTTTTGTATGCTCACTGATTTTGAAAATGAAAACTACATTTAAGTGCATTTTTTGAGAAGTTTTTGTTATGGATTATATTTTCTTAGATTTATCATGAGATTACTATATAAAAATTAATAATAATAATTAAAAAAGATTACCAAAATACTGTAATTAATTATCTTGTATAAGATTTTGGATCTTAGTAACGAATAGAAGATAAATGATATCTCTGCTACTAAGTCCAGAATGATACAGAATGCTATTAAAACTTATCAGAAAGAAAGTTTTTGGAACAGTCAACTTTAAATTGATTTGCATTGCTCCTTTGTGTGATAGGTCTGTACTTTACCATCATGTGATAAAATGCCTTTAAAATGCTATGTCTCCACTGTGCTACTGGAATTAATTAATATACAATTAATATGTTAGAACAGGTATTATTTCTCCTGTGTTCTTTGATTTGGGATGATCTTATTTTTACCAAAGTTTGTTATCTTTTATATGTAGTTTTTGGATAATGGTTATAATGTAGGCCTGTTTCCTGTGTATTCTGACATCTTCCTTCCCAAAACCACCTTTAATTTCATTAAAACAACTCCTGAAAAAAACCAACAGCAACAAAAACAAAAACAAACAAACAACAAAAAAACACCCCTTATTTGGGGGTTTGAAATTTCTCTCTCAGTATCTTGCCTATCAATTAATTACTACTTTGAAATACTATGAACCAAAATTAAAAGCACAAGAAAGGACAATAACTTCTGTGTCATTAAGCAAAATGACCAAGTTCTTGATCATAAACCATCAGTTATGTTAACTGGAAGTTGGACAAGAGTTTTGTCTGTGAAAAAGTGCTAGCATCATTTCCAAGATGCCACAGTGACATAATTGTATTGCTGCGAACAAAAATGCCTAAGAATGAAATTCCAGTGACATTGAAAAAGGGATGGCTTGTCAGCAAGGTGACTGAGGAAAGATGATTCTACTTCAGACATGTGGAGAATGGAGACACCTGTATAGATTTTTTGAAAGCATATCTATCCCATTTGAAAATTTAGGTCATAAATGAAGGGTTTTTTTGTTTGTTGTTTTTGTTTTTATTGTTTGCTTGGAATGCTATCGTGTACCCGTTCCTGTTCCTGTGTAGCTGAGGTGAATTTAATTTAGACCTGCTGAGGACACTATGGCTATTATCTGTAGGGACTACAGTCAAAGATCATGTCTGACTACAAGATTTGGAAGATACTCATTGTCTTTTCCTACACCCTTATAACCTGAGAAGCTTGAAAATGATTAAGCACTCCCAGAGGTACTTGGATATGTAATTGCTTCAAATTTATACACAAACAGAGCAAAAAAAGAATAACACTTCTGGTGAACTGAGTGGAGAAAAGTTCACGGAATTCTTAAAAGTTAGTTTGAAATTTCATGAATGCCATCAGTTGCCAAAGTTCTTAAATTGAATATTTTAGGAAGCTAGTCAATCACATTCCAGCAGTGCTTTCAATCTGTGCTTTCCACTTTATGCTCGAAGAAGTAGAGGAATGAAGTTGTACTTAAAAGAACACTATAAACATTCTGATTGAATGTAACAGGAGTGAAAGATTTTATGTTGAGTATCTTTTTAGAGAGTTTTCTCAGGGACCCTTCTCCTCCATGGTATTAGAGTATTTTATGAATTGATTACTAAAGCTATTTCCAGACTCCTTTTGCTGCATCTTGCTCTTCTGTCAGATTGATGTATGTATTTTAGTAAAAGGAACTTCTGATGTGGATGAGAAAAGACTGCTCAAACTCTCCCTTTTCTGGCATAAAGTGCATACACTTACTCAAATATCTCTTAGCTTATTGGAGAGAAGAATGTTCACTGAAACTGTCACAAGTCATTGTGCATAATTCTGAAAAAAACACAGACAAGGAATATCAGAATTGGAAACCTAGGAGCAAGAATATTTCCCGGGAGCCCTAAATCCTACTTATTCTAATGAAACAAAAACTCATTCAAACTAAAAATATGAATCAAGATAGGTACAGAGGACTTCATTTTCTGTGTGTTTGTACAAACATCATACGTAATAAAGGAGACAGTGATGGTTCTGGAAGACTGAAAGTACATCTAGCTCCTCACAAATATGTAGAACAACATCCCAGAATAAGAAGGGTGGATCATTACGATTTGTGGACAGTCAAACAGCATCAGAACATTCATGAAGCTTTAACAAAATAAGATAGGCACAATTAGAATATGACATGCATGGCATGGTCATGAAGACAAGTGTTAATATTAGATGTGGCAACAATGATGAAGTCACAGAATGATATGGTGAATAAAATAGGATGGAGATATTTTCAGCATAGAGTTGGGGATGAATAGGTGGAACTGCATTTATATGGGATGGAGAAGAAATGGTACAGTGGTGAAGAGACAAAATCAGGTTCAGAATATGAGGAATGCAGCAACTGCACATTTTGATATGAAAGGTTATGTCTCTCAAGCAATTATGTTAAGAGTTTATGTGTATTCTGACTATAAGGCACTAGAACTACTATGTGAGATAAGTCCTATGTTTTGTATATGAGGAGGAGGATAGAATTATTCACTGATATGCAAAAAAAAAGGAACTAAAGAGCTCTCAGGCTTGTCTAAGTTAAGAATTCTATTTTAGCCATTATGCTGACAGTGAGGAACTTTGTGAAACCTATAGAAATTTAGAGTATGCTTGAGATATGCTGACATTCTCAATGAAAGTAAGGTTAAAGTAGGAAGACAAACTGAAAGGAATGATCTCAGAAGATGAAAGATGAATATTTCAGGAAAAATCTCATGTCAGATACATTTGAAAAATAGGGTGAAAATTATGTCTTGATTTTGCTTGCAGCTGAGAAAAAGGCATAGGAGCTATCTCTGACATGTTGAGTTCATGGAATACAAAGAACAGAAGTCAAGCAAAAGAAGAGCATCTCCAGATACAAAGTATAATTAGGGGAAGATATCAACCTAGAAAATACTGTAAGAAAATATTTAAGATGTCAGGGAAGATAGATAAATGAGTGATTCTGACCCGTTTCTATCATATTATTATAAAATAGAAATGAGTGAGCATTTGGACATATATGATGTCCCTAAAGAAATTACCATGTCTATCTTTGTCCCTCTCCTTTTATCAGGAAGACTAGAAAACAGCTCATAGAAGTTTTATATTTCATTATATTAATCATGTAGCTTCAGGAACCAGAGCACTGTTTATACACTAAAATTCAAGCAAAAGAAAAGTATACGTTTCTTTTTCTTCAGAAAGAGCAGAAGGGTGATAGTGACACATCTTACTGAAGAGAGTAGCATATACAGTGCACCTGACAGTCACAACTATCAAATGCAGAAGAAAGAGAATGAAACCAAGGCAGCAAAGGGCAGACACCCCCATCACTTTCCCAGACTCCAGTTTATACCTCTTCTGTCTTATAATACGTCACTTAGTTTTATTCCATGATTCAAACAACACTGCACCTCACATTGCAGCCCTTCTGATAAGCTTAGACTGATGTGATCCTTTCAGTCATATCTCTATGGAAGAAGACAGTGACAAGTAGAAGCAGTTGGCTGACTTGGTAATGACCCTACAGTTGCAACAAGCAAGCTTCTCTAACAGAACTTTGTACATTTCTATTTGCATGATTTCTTTGATTATGTACTACTCTGTGGATACACAGCTAAATACCTCTCTAAGTTTAAGTACTTGATATGGAGATCAATGTTTTCCTACTGGACTTGAAAAATCTTTTCATCAAATCTAAGATCTTAAAGCAAAACTTGTAAGCAGTCATGTGACAGAAAGCAAATCGTGGTGTTCCTGGAATGGAATGATGATATTTTTCTAGAAAACAGATTTTAAATGTATCACTCTGTTCAGTCTGGAGAAGAGGAGGCTCAGAGGAGACCTTATTGCACTCTACCACTTCCTGAAGGGGGGTTGTGGTGAGGAGGGGGTGGGCCTCTTCTCCCTGATAAGTAATGACAGGACGAGAGGGAATGGCCACAAGTTGCGCCGGGGAAGATTTAGATTAGACCTGAGGAAGCATTTCTTTTCTGAAAGAGTGGTCAGGCACTGGAATGGCCTGCCTAGGGAGGTGGTTGAGGCACCATCCCTAGCGCTGTTCAAGAAGCGTTTAGATGAGGTGCTAAAGGACTTAATTTAGTAGTTGGGTAGGGATAGTGATAGGAGGATGGTTGGACTAGATGATCTTATAGGTCCTTTCCAACCTTATGAACTTATGAAAGCCTTATGAATCATCCACTGCATACCTTAAAGTAATATATGTGGCACTGAGACCTGGCTTGAAAAGTTGGCAGGCCTGTGAGGGTGAGGTCTTGTTGTCTATCCCATTGTTCTATCATCAGAAAAGACTGTTCTGCTTCTTTGTATTTTCTTTTGACTGCCTTCAGGGGAAATGTGTTCACTTAAAAATATATTTGTATGAATGATTCAAGGTTAAAAAGCAACAAACCGACAAACTAACTAACTCAAAAACACACACAAAACACTTTAATGCATATATGCATTACACCAAAGTCTTTTCTCAGTTATTTCACTATTGTAACAGGTTGATTAAATAACATTTTGCATTCTGCCCTGTAGTCCCAAGCCTTAATGAGTTTTTAAGTATGTATTTAATTTGCCTCAGGTGCTAAAACTTCCCTTTAACCTGCTTAGAGTGAAAGCTATAGTTAATAGAGCTATACTCCTAAATAAAAATATTTTCTTCCTTCCTTCCTTACTCTTGTCTTGTTTTTTGATTTCCTATGAGGGACAGGGAACACTGTTGGTGGGAGTATCATCTTCCTTCCTCTTTTTTGACATTTCTCAATAAACATTTTAAAACATGCATACATGTATATTTTATATAAATACATTGTGCTTTATATGTTTGTAGAAACAAATGTGTATACAAAACACGCATGAACATGCATATAAAGTATTACATGTTAAAATTATAGAAGAAAAAAAAGTCATGGCATCTGGCTTCTTTCCTCTGCAATTCATCTTCTAGAATGCAAATCAACATTTTATACACGATATCATGAGGAATATTCAGAAATGGAGGTATTTTCATTGGTTTCTGCCACGTCTGATCTGTACCTAAGTCTCAGAATAGGTGGGAAGAAGCAGTTAGGGATGTAGTAAGAAAAGACCCTGACCCACCTTTATTTACTCTTAGTTTAAGATCACTTTTTGGGGCTTACCCAGAAAACAGAGCAAGTTTTATGATAGCAAGAATTCTCATTTTTCTGTAATTCTTTGAAAACTCACCTCAAATTCTTTCACTTCAGTGAATGTACTTAGTATAAACTTTCTAGAGTTCACGCCACCATACATATCATAAGCAATTGCTCTGTTTCATTCAATTTCTTAATTGAATTAACTTCCAAACCACAACAAATCTGAGTTCTAAGCTTCAGTGCTACTGCAAATTTGCTGAAAAGTCTAAAATCACGTTCCTGAAGAACCACAGAAGTGTTGAAGTGTTTTTATTACATATCACCATCATGAGAAAAATAACCAAATCTGTATTTATTGGGAAAATTATACATGATCTTACTGTTTGTTCTGGTTTTGACTGAGATATATTTAATTTTTATTCATATCAGCTAATATGGTGCAACATTTTCTAAATGTTTGGGAGTTAGTAAATACATCAACATATTTTTTCCCAGTGCCATGGAAGAATATCCACCAGTTAAAATGTATTTTCTGCATATCCTCTTATACTACTTTTAGATTTTTTTTTAATCTGTATTTATATGTTTGTGTTAAATTAATCATAGTTTAGTATAAGAAATAAAATATTTTTGCATTGGATTGTATGGTGTAAGAGCAAGAAATGAAAAAAATAAATATTTTGCTCCAATATAGCTGTATTGAAATGAATGCAAGTATTATGGCATATATATCTATCTCTATATATCTCTGTATGTTCAGATTTTCTGACTACTGAAAGAAAAACTAGTACTTTCTGGAATTGATGTAAAGTTTAGTTCTGTGATATGAGAAGTGATTTTAAAATGCAGAATATTAGTGTAAAAGCATTCACACAGAAACATGAATAAGCAAGACGAATATGGCCTGAAACAATTCAAATTTTTTTGTTTGTTTCTGATACTGTTCAGATTATTTTCTGGACATATTTAGATGTGCATTTATGTTTTATTGCTATCTGATCTGACATACAACACAATCTTAAAACTGCTACAAAGATGCAAATCTACATCACATTATATTTAATAATACTGTTATGAAACAGATGGTATTTTCAGTGTTAATTCATGAAAAATGTGTTTTGCATGACTACTTGAAAGAATTAACTATGTTGTTTCCTATCCATGTCCTGTTAAAATCTTTCTTTAACCCTACTGTTCTTGTTGTAAGTGTCCAATGGGATAAAATTAATCCCCTCAACCATATGTGCTATTCAGTGCAGAGCTCATAATACAGTTTTTTACATGTTCAAAGTAATTTTTATGATTCTTTTTCTGTATATAATTCCTGATTTAGAGAGCATATGACAGTTAAAGTCCCATAACTTTCCAGTTTGACTAGTTTTTAAGTTAATGTCAACTTTTTGATCACCTAAATCTAAGAGAATGTAGGAAAGATTTGAAAATGCATTATTCCATAGCAGTGTTTTTTTTTTTTAAAAAAAAAGAAAGAAAATTATTTCACATCTTCTAAACATTTTGTTCTAATGAGAAAACTGATAAAGTGAACTTAATTGCTAACTTTAATATGTAAATCTCATCAGAAAGAATAATGACCCATCTAATGAAGACAGCTAAAATACTGAAGGTTGTGGTAAGGCAACTTAAGAAAGTAGCACTAACTGGGAAGTTTAACAAAATATGAACTTATTTCTGTACTCCAAAGAAAATCTTAGAAAAGGTACATTAGTAAATTAGCTAGGTTGTCCTCTGGTTTTGAAATCTATTCTGTTCTCTCCCACTGTATGAATGAACCCAGAAGTTTTCTTCCAAGAGCCACACTTGCCTAAAGATCTCTGCCAGGAGTAGTTAAATGCAGCAGTAACATAACACTGTCATTATCATTTCCAAGCAAAAAATAGCGTGCCCTTTCCAGCTGTTTTATTTTGAATGATGAGTACGAAGCTCAGTGCTATCCTCCATAATTAAGAGGCCTTGAAGATCTTAGCCTGGAGGTTGTTCAAGCAAAATATATTCTCCAGCAGAAACATATTTTATCTCAGGTAGAAATGTGCTTTAGTGGTTTAACCGCAGTTATTATGGAGACATACACATTTAGCTTTGGTCAAAAACCATGAGCAGCATTTGTATTCGAGACAACAGGCACTCATCAGTGTAAATTTCTGTCTACTATGCAAGGTGCATCTTCTGATCTTTTAGAAAGAGATGGAAAATTGGATGGTATTTGGAAAAATCTTTCAGCTGAAAAATGTCAATAAGGTAATCAATTGTGTTGAGACCAGTACCAGAAATTGACTTGTTGGAGAGGCCACAGGGATGGTTACAGCTGCAGGAATGAATTGTGTATCTGCTGATTACACAGAACAAAGGCCGTAGTTTAGAAATTGCACACAGGCTTAGCATCTCAAGGCTGTACCAGAATCTCTCATTTGATGTGTCAAATCAGGGTGGAAATACAGAGATACAGTCTTCCATAGAATCATAGAATCACCGAGGTTGGAAAAGACTTCCAAGACCATCATCTACTCCAGCCATCTACCTTCCACCAGTATTTCCCCACTAAACCATGTTCCTTAATACCACATCTAAATGTTTCCTGTACACCTCCAAGAGCTGAGACTCTACTACCTGCCTGGGTGACCCATTCCAGCACCTGACCGCTCTCTCAGATCAGTATTTCCTAACGTCCAATCTGAATCTCTCTTTGCACAACTTGATGCCATGTCCTCTAGTTCAATTGCTAGTTGCACGGGAGAAGAGGCTGACTCCCACCTCATCACAATCTCCCTTCAGATAGTTGTAGTGAGCAGTAAGGTCACCTGTGAGCATTCTCTTATCTGGACTAAACAATTTCAGTTCTCTCAGCTGCTTGCCATAAGGCCTGTGCTCCAGTCCCCTCATCAGCTTTGTAGCCCTTCTCTGGATACGCTCCAGGGCCTCAATGTCTTTCTTGCAGTGAGGGGCCCAAAACTGAACTCAAGGTGCGGTCTTACCAGTGCTGCATACAGGAGGATGATCACCTCCCTGCTCCTGCTGGCAAAACTATTTTTGATACAAGTCAGGATGCCACTGGTCTTCTTGGCCACCTGGGCACACTGCTGGCTCACGTTTAGCTGAGTGTCAGCTAACACCCCCAGGTCCTGTTCTTCCACTCAGTCTTCCAGCCACGTTGTCCCAAGCCTTGTAGTGCTGCCTTGGGTTATTGTGATCAAAGTGCAGGACCTGGCACTTGATATCATATTGTTGGGTCTCAGCCCAGCAATCCATCCTTTCCAGAATGCTCTGAAGGGCTTTCCTACCTCAATACTTTCTCCCATCTTGATATCATCTGCAATCTTACTGAGAGTGCACTCAGTCCGGTCATGCAGGTAATCAGTAAAGCTATTGGAGAGGACAGGTCCCAGTACTGACACCTGAGGAACACCATTTGTGACCAGTTGCCAGCTAAATTTAAGTCTGAAATGTTCCGTATATGTTTCATGCATTCTGTATGGAAGTGCTTTCTAAATACTTTGTCTTCAACACAATAATAAATACATAAAGGCAACAATAGAGTGTGATTACAATGATACAGTTGGTGCATGTTAACAAATGGAAGTAAATGCGAAACATAACTTATTACTAGAACACTCACAGTCCGTCTCCCCACACACATTTCTTTTATAATTTTTGCAGAACTATAGTGTTTAATTTGTCTGTCTGCAGGTCACAGCTCCCCTGCCATGCTACTCCCATAAATAAATAGAAATAATAGCCAGTGATTTGAAATGATTATCATTCACCTATTGCCTGTGCTTGTTCTTAAGACATTAACTTGAAAATATTGGCGTCATTATATTTTTATTTTTTTAAGTAGATTTGGAAGAAATAATCATTTGACCATATGTAAATCTATTCTTCTTCTTAGATTGTTACTTTCAGTGAAGCACTAGGGTACATTATTTTAATAATCCTGTAAAAATGTCAGAATGTTTATGAAGTACAAAAGCTTTTGCTGTTGAACTGCAATACTACAATATTGCCAGGGTAAGGTGACAGTTCATTAAAAGGCTGGTTTAAATAAAAGAGAGAAGTAATCGATAAATGGAAATGAGAAAATAATCCAAAAGAAATCCCAAGGAAAGGAAAAATTAAAAAGGGCTTAAAGGAATATGTATTGTCATTGCTTCCTCAAAAAGATGGTAAGTCTGTCACATACGGAGAGAAGAAAATGATGGACTAGTGCTGAAAAATACAAAATGCAGGCTTTCCTGATATTGATTTAATCTTTGATTTTACTGATTGATACACATTTTGTTTGCTGATCCTGGAGCAGCAAGCAGCATTAAGAAATATAACAGTATTTACCATGGCTGTGGAGGAATACTTCAGAATAATCTCTTTTTTGTTTTTTGCACATTAATATGTTCTTGTAACTTCCCATAAATCGTTTTTGTCTGGAAAGATTCCTTACACAATAATGCCAATTTATCTGCATGGAATTTTATTAACTGATGTGGTGTAATGTTACTAATGATACTTCCAAACATGATACTACTAAGAGGGGTCTTACAACTTAATTCAATACTTAAAAGTCTTTTTTTTTTGGAAACTTTTTAATGAGTTTGGATGAAAGTGCAGTTGGAAGTTAAGGATGAGACAAAAATGAGTGAAAAAAGTTGTCACTATTGCTTTTTTTCTTCTTTCTTAGGAAAAGCAGAATTAGATTACATTTCTTGTCAGAAATCACACAGGATTTGCCATTTCCCAAATCCTAGCTATGTGTTGAATCCTCTAAAGCAAATCTTAGATTGCTTTTAGTTTGTAATTTTGAAATAAACTACCTTGTTGAAATTTTTGTATATATAATTTAACATTTATGGATTCTGTGGAAACCCAAACCATGACAAGACTTAATCATTCTGCAGTTCCCATCTTACTGAGCTAACTTACCATAACACCTCCTTCTTGGGTGGGCAGCAGAAGAAATAGCAATAACACCATTTCTCAGCCACTTGTAGCACTTAGTCAGATCCACATCTTTTCTGAATAGTGTTTTCTTTTTGATGCTAAGTAATTGTTGCTCAGACGGTTATGGATTGAGTTCTTGTTAAAAAATAAATTAAATTTAAATAAATAACACCCTCCACGACAGTTTGTTGCTTTGCATAAAGCAGTGCTTACACTGGGAATAAAGTCAATCTGACAACACTGTTGATCACAGTCTGGATGGAAATGGATGTCTTTATGTTAAGGGTCTTTGCAGCAGCATGTTTAGACTGGATGACACTTCCTGAACCACTCATCTGGTGGCCTGTGTACTATACTGCTGTAATGCGTGCATGATCCATTTAAAAAATTATCTTCAATGATGTAGAAAATATTTCCTAACCATCTTAGTTATGTGCAGCAGACATGACAATTTTTGTATTTGTGGGAGTTTTATTCTGTATATTTTCAACTAACTACTGATGAATTCCACTGGCGGAGTTGCCTGTGATTCCCCATTCAGGATGTTAATGAACACTTTTAAGTACACAAATTGAATGAGGCACAGAAGGTGCTGCCTGGGGGAATCTTTACAATTTTCTGAAATTCCCACCTGGAGAGCTCCTGTAACTGCAGCTTCTCAGTCACTTAGCTTCAACTCAGTCCCTTGACTCAAGCTAGCCCACTTTCTTTTTCTCACAAAGTCTTTTCCCTCTTTTACCTTTCTTAGTGTCTATAACCAAACTGCCCCTCCATCTTCAAAACTAAAATATTTTCCCTTCTTCCATACACTGGTAGGAAAATTCTTGATGCTTTTTGATACCAACATTATTGGAGGTCAGGTTTAGGGGATTAATTAGATAATGGCTTGTGGCTGTTTTGTCAAATTACATGAGGTTTTTCAAATTAGATGAGATTTGTCATTTATCAGTTGTAGGCCTGGGCCTAGAAAAATGTGAGTAAGAGAAATAGTGGTGTTTTAATGTTATTAAAATATTATACCTCTTGGTTTGTTTTTAGAACAAAATTTGGAATAAAATACCCACTCAATAACACTCAGAAAACCCCACAATATATATCTCATATTGAGAGCTAACAGTGACATATTTCTCAGGTCAATCACCAATCTGTCAGGCTTTCTTTCTCTCCTCTAAAAGCCCTGCAACAGTTAAACCTACTCTTCCACGTCCTCTTATTTTTGTGATGATGCTCTGAAAATCACATGAAGCTTCATTCTGAATCATTTACCTGGACTGACAACTTGACATTTAAAATGAAATATTGTCCTAGCAGAATGAATATTTTTAAAATGTATCATTTAGTTCTGTTAATGCCATTATCAGCACTATTTCAGAGATACTGTATTTTTTTTTCTTTTCTGTTTTGCCTGACATTCTTTCAATAATGTCAACATGAGTACTTCTGTATTGGGCTTTTATAAAAATCTCACATTTTTTTGTTTCCTTGAGAATTCTACTTCAGATGACAGTGCTTTAACTGTTAATGCTTTAACTGTTAATGCTTTAACTGGTACATTGGTGACAAAAGAATGGAATATGGAATATTTGGTATCTCAAAAAATATTCTGCAAACCTTCTGTCCCTCAGGGAATGTTAGCTCTCATTTACTAGACTGAGCTTCAAAAACAGCTAGTAACGTGTCACAGCTGAATTATCCTCAAACATGAGTAATGGTTATGTGCATGCGTTGCTGTCAACAATTTTAGTTGACACAGTAAATTCTTTTTATCTGAGCAAATTTTAAGTTATACCTAACCTGTAAAGTTGACCCCTTCCTAATTGGCAAACATACTTGGGAAATGCTGTAGTTTGAATGCTTAAGAAGGAACACAAAGACTGCAAATGAATATGAATATAAATTGATATGAACTACCACACATTTTTGCAAAGACCAAGAATATGTCTGTGATATATTTAAACAATTAACTATGTCTCTCAGTTTCTTGTCCAAAGGCCTTTATAGATCTTTCCGTTTTGTTTTGCTTAATGTTATTCTGTCTGACTGGTCTTTTTATTCCTTTTTTTTTTTTTTTAAGAGATGATTCCAGTCTTCTTGCTGTGCCACTAATTGTTCTGTTGCTGAAGTAACATGAGCTAAAGCATTCTGTACTTGAAACAAGGACCTCTCACACATGAATTTCACTTCTATTGAAGATGTACTCTTTTTTTTTTTTTTTTTAAACCTGTACAGACTGATGCTCTAATTGCCAAAGTCTTGAATTAGTACAGAATATTTTCACTTGTTTGTAGGGCTTTTTTCACGTCAGATTTTTCCATATGCACTTCTAATGACTTATGTTGTAGAGATTAAATATTGGTGGCTTTGTTATACCATCACAAAGATTTTATACAAAATGTGTCTAGAGACATTTCATATTATTTCATTACTTTGCTTTTAATACTTATTTATTTCATTACTTTGCCCGTATTTCATTACTTTGCTTGTAACTTCTAATAAATAGGTTAAGTTCACTACATAAAGCTAGGACTCCTTGCATTTTTTTCTTCTACTTTTCCCTTACTCTGTTTCATTAGAACACTCATACGCTGTTCTTCTAACTCTCCAGCCTTTCTCCTGTGCAACATCTTCTCATTTTACACTCCTTTCTCCTGCATCGATGTTGTTTGTTGCTTCACACAGGCTAGCAGCCCCACATACAAACACTCCTTACACTTTATTTTCCACTCTCCCCACCTCAAAATAATCTTCTTTCCTTATCTGTTAGAATCTTCATAAACTAGAAGGTACCTTCTGATTTCAACTTTCCTTGTCAGACTCCTGATATCTGGAAATATCAGGATATCTGGAAATCTCACATTTCCAATCTCCCCAGTTATAGTGGCCATGCGTGGTACATGAGAAGAGATGTAGGATACCATTTTACAAGATACATTGTTGTATTAATCCTGGTATACCAAAACCATCATTCATTGCCTTAAACAACACAAAAATCCAATTATCTTTCCCTGAAATTTTCTCAAAGCGACTTTTTCCTAAAGTTTCCCTTTTCTTCAGATATATCATTTTAAATATTTCTCTTGGCCCAGCCTGGATATATTTTAGCCTCCAGACCAAGACCAATATACTTTGTGGGATTTGCAAAGGTTTCTGAGAAAAACAGTGAGAAACAGGTCTTACCAGAAAGGTATGGGTCTGAAACCCTCAGCTTATTTTCTTACCTACCCTCTCTGATGACTTTCATATGTGAGCTCTAAATGCTAAATATGACACAGAAGTTCAGTGAATAAAACCTATTACAAAAACATAGCTTCTCAAATTAATTTATTCTACTACATACGTTATTATTGTTTACAGTGATGGGCTCTTTAGCACAGCTCTTTTAGCTGAGATCATAGTTATGTTTTTAATGCTGATCTTTCAGTTGTCCTCACTTTCTGTGTTCAGTTCCCCTTTAGATCTGCTCCTATTAGTCCATTCTACTTGCAGAAGCAGTCATAGACTGGGAGAGCTGTACCTGCAGCAGCAATAATTCCTCCCTTTGTATATCTGTGCAGGAAAAATGTGCAAGAATTTAAGTTTGGAGTGCCTGGGAATCGCCTTCCTTTCTTTTTATTTTCATTTTTTTATTTTTTAAGCTAAATTCATTAACAAAACTCACAGCACATAAATTATAAAATTAAGCTATAATTGATTAATCTGCAGAGTAATTTCTTAAAAACCTTGGAAATATTAGAAATATTTCCTAGTGAATTTATTTTCTCCTTATATACATTTTCTCCTATCTTCTATCATGTCACTTATAAGTTCTACATGAAATTGTGGTTGTTTTACATAAAAAAGTGATAGTAAGTCTGGTCTGGATTGAAGAGCCAGAAAGAGAGACACAGTAGATTAAAAGTATAAGAAATAGAAATCCATTTTGTGAGATAAGTCTTGATCAGATGCTTCTTACCAGAAGCATAAACTTGAAAGTGCCTCCCAGAAATGCACATATACTTGCAAATAAACCAAAGCAAATATGTCAGCATATAGAACAGAATCATCCTCTTTTTTTTTTTTTTTTTTTTTAATTGATGGAAGGGCAGCTGCTCAGAATACAGATTATCTGAAAGTGCAATAAAGATATTTTTCCAAGGCTAATCTACTCTTGCACTGACAGCACTGTATAACTATACTGCATAGTGATATCACTGTGAAAACTTGGAAGCTGACATTTCACAAGAACTCAGGAATCATCCAATAAAACCTACAATTTTATAATTTAAAAGCAATGAAGCTGCTCTTGAATGAGACTATATTCAAGATGTATTCCTACTGAGAAACATTCTATCTTGGGTGTAATGTTTCACTTTTGTTAGGACATGTATCATGCTAAGATGCTTTGTGCAGACACATGAACTTGGTCGGTGTTAACTTCAGGATGTCTGCAATCTGCAGTGAGGTGGAAAGGTGTTCCGTGGAGCTCCTGATTATACGTGAGTGTTTTCACTCTGTTCAGGACATGTGAGTGTGGTCCTGAGAATTCTGTGCAATAATGACTTCCCTTGACTTTCATTTTGTAATAAATTCTCAAGTGTTAATTGCTGTTAAAAATCTCTGAGTAATCTAAATCTACACAGAATCTTATCTTTTATTCTTTAGCAGAAGATTCATTTTTGGTCAGCTGGAGTTGGGCAAGACCCTTTGAAGCTGAAAATTGCAGTACTTTTCACTTATAAGATGATGTCCCACTGGGTGACATCAGAAACATAAACATTATATTGGGAAACAATTAAAAGTTAATTGTAGCTCTTCATGTTGGTAATAGATTTTACATTTGTCTTCTCTCGTCTAAACCTCTAATTCTTTGCCTGTCATAAAACATACAATGTACAGAATCTTCTGGTACAACAAGCTACTGTGCAAAGCTGGTTGAGTGTGCAGAGGTAAGCTGTTGTTCCTGAAGGGCACACAGATTTGTGCATTGTGCTTGTACATAACTGTGCTGTGACTAGACAGATGGGTGGCTATAAATGAAAAATCTTTCAATTTCCACAGAGATACATACAGTAATGTCCTTTAGACATTCTGTCATGGTAGTGCACACAATTAGCTACAGTATATTAGTTACTCTGCTGGATGCAAATCGACATCTTTCTGTAAGTGTAGTAAAGGGACAAGCCTATCAAGTGTTATCAAGATACCAAAACTTCACGTATACCCATCTCATGTTTTTTATTTGCTAGCACACTGAGTCAGAGGTAGAGGGTGTAATGAATGGACAGTCCTATGTTCATTTGTAATGAACCATGGTCTGAAGTTTCATTTCCTTGTCCATTTAAATGCAAAGGAACACATTTCACTTTGTAATGAACCACATGCATCCCTGTACAGCTTCACTGAAACATCAGTTTCTTCCAAAGTTTCTCATCCAGATGTAATAGCTTCACAGTGGAGACACAGTGGCTAAACACCAGTAAGGACCTAAGTCAGAAATAGAGTCTTCCTTTACATCCTTTATATAGAAAAGAGATATATATCCTGCTGTTAAATTTAATACTTTAAACGCAGCAGGTGTTTCAACTTGGAGGATTTCCCTGCTATTGCTACTGCAGTAGATATCTGAGTAGCTGTTATGATCTTGCTGGATAGGTTGTTTTAACTAAATAATGGACAGTTTTCATTTAACAACTTAATTTGATATGTTCACATATAAAGAAAGATCTGTCCACTGCCAAGAATCATCAGCAGTCTGAGGATCTGTTTTTCTGTTCTTATATGTGAGATCTCTAACTTGTCTTGCAAAACCTTGCTTTCAGTCTGACAGCTGGTGATCTCTGAAGGACCAGTGGCTGCCTTGCACCTCTGAAAATTGGTCTTTAAATTGGGACCTGAAACACCAGCAGTGACATAATTTTGGAAGAACTGGAGGTCCTTAATAGCCTCTGTAAATGCACACCTTTCTCAGCCACTGTGGAGATGCAACAAACCTATTTACACTACTTTACCATGAATCATGTTGTGTAAAGATCTGTACTATTTCTTGCATCAGTTCTGCCTTGGTTAGTTAGCAATCTTACATTTCTCAGACATAATAAAATTATTAACTCTTGAGGAGCAAATTTCTCTCTATTTATTATAAGGTAATATAGATATGACTGTCTAGATGTAAGTGCTGAAAGCTTATTGTGTAGATTAGTCTATATTAACCCTACCCTTCACATACAGCAAAATATTTTACTGATTACAATTTGTGTCTTCATAGTCTACTTTCTCTTAGCATTTCACTCCACAGATACACATATTTGTATTAATCCATGGATGTGACTTTGAGAAGGACAAAGTACTAGCAATTTTAAAATTATAATAAAAATTAATAACTCGTTTTTATTTACACAGTTTTTCAATGCATTCAGGCAATACCCATGCCCATCAGATCTCAACATGCAACACTGTTATCTATGAATAAATAATAGGAAGCTGATCTGTTTTATTTTAAGATTTCTCTTTATATGTGATAAAGTGACACAAATTTTCAACCAAACCTTACATTTTATTCCGTGTTAAACCCTTAAGTAAGGCAGACAATGTTATGTTGCTAACAATAAAATTCTGTCCTCTCATATTTACACAAGAAGTTGCTGAAGAGTCTGGATAGAACTGTAGAAGGAATCAAATATATCCATAGTATTTAAAATGGAAAAGGCTTTAAGAAATTGAGTCTTCATCATGATATACTAGGAAAGATCTGGAATGTCGGCCCAGTATTTCTGGAAAACCAATCTTCCTAAACTGATCTTGACTGATCCTGAAATCCTGGATCTCTCAGAAAAATGATCTTATCTAAATCAGGTAGAGACCTTCTCCAATGATACAAGCCAACTGTAAGACTCTTCAGGATGTATGACAGTGGATAAAGCAGTTCATACACATATCCCTAATATATGTTTATTGTCGCTGTTAGAAAATGTCATGGTAATCTCAAGTTTCAACTTTTAAGAAGTTGATTATTTTTCCCCATTTCCCTGCATCAAATGGATGTAGTTTCTCCATTACCATGAATGTGATTTTGTAGTCTGGAGAATACATGATAGGCCAGCAAGTTGGTGAAACACCTTCATATAACTCAGTTCTGTGAGGCACCCTCTCCTTTGGATGGGGCACGCCATGAGGCCACGCAGGGGAAGGGTCGCCCTGTGATGTTATGATGTGAAATGACAATAACAAGAATCATAAAACTATGACAAAATGTTTGTTTTACTCACAGTAGGTTTCACAATGACTGTTTTCTTTTCAGTAGTTCACTCCTAATAGTATTAGAGTTTGGGTTTTTTTGGTTCTGTGGTTTTGTTTTTGTTTTTTTTTTACTCTTTTTTTTTTTCTTTTTTAATGTATTTTCAGCAAACTTTCGATTGTTTTGGAAGAATTTACTGATCTGTGATTTTGAGAAGTAGCCTTGCCCTCTGGTGTACAACTGTTCCATGCAGTAATTAATTATTTTTCATCCTATGGCAATATTTATATTTGTATGGTTGGGGAGCTGTTGAAGGTTTAGGGCTTTAGCATTATCCTTCTTTATGTCAGGTTCATAATACTACTATAATGTTGCAATATTTCTAACTACCTGTTAAATTCCTTCTGAGATTCCTCATACAAGATTGTTCTTGAAAGGGAAAATTCCTCACTCTGGTTATAAACTTCTTCCAGTGTTGACAACACTGAAAGCAATTTAGTAACTTCAGCACTATTGTTGTCTTGTACTGAGCTTTCTCAACACCTTTGAATCTAGACTTCTACTTTAATGTCTTCTTTAATTCTCATGCAGCCTTCTCTAGTACATTTGTCAAGCTCCAGAAAGATCTCAAAAGCAGAGATGCTAAAACAGAAGCAACTGCAGCAGCTCTCTTCGGGAATGAATTTGCTCCTTGGCTTAAAGAATACTACTTTGAAATGAAAAATATTTATTTCCATTCAGTTTAAACACTCGTAAACACTCTCACACAATTTACAAATGTGTTTTTTTCTAGTATAAGTAGTATACTTTAGCTATATCTGAATATAATCACTAAGTAAAACATAGTGAGTCTTCCTGGAGCTTGTTTAATTCTTTAAGTGCACATAGGAGTGGATATACCACTGAATTTTCAGTACAGTCATTGCATTTAGTTCTCTTGCCTGTCACCAGATTTGCTCTCTTTCTTGAGCTTTGGCCAGCTCTAATTAACTACTGATTCTGAACCATGTATTAGTGCTAGTTCTCAATAATACTGGCAAGTTTTTGGAGAAGACTTTGTTCCCCAGAGGCTTAATATGTCTAACCAATTTGGAGTGACTGTTAGGAACCCCATTACTGTTCCTTACAACTGTTCATTGTGACTGTAATTCGAAGAAAACTCCTCATGTTATGAATAGAACACTTACATGTATTAAATCTGTGTTAAACAAGTGTTCTGGCAATCCTAAAAAGATGAATGACTTGTACATTATTTCTGAGCTTTTGAGTTCAAGTTATAGGTCAATTCCATTAACAAATTCAGAGCTAAAGCTTGATTAGCATTGCTCATTTCACAGAAAACTTCCTTTAGTTTACGGCAGGCAGGCTGCTGTTCACCTTCTAAGTTCATCTGATGTTTTTGTACTGAAGCCTTTGATAACTACTAATCTAGCAAAGGTTTAGTATATTTTTAAAAGTCATCTTGTTTTCTCAGAAAGCACCAGATGCTGCTTTGATCTCTCTCTTCTAGTGTTATTTAAAGTTACTGTGTCCATTTTGGAGTTTTGCAAACATGCTCACATCTGCTGTTTTTTAATTCATCAGAGAAACCTGCTCACAAGTTTATCATTTTAAAAATAAATTCCTTCTATGCTAACAGTGTTTCTTGCTGTGAGAAGTTAGCTAATAATTTGAGTCCCAAGCATCTTTTGTGGTAGAGAAGAAAATGACAATGAGATTGAATCCCTCTTTGTACTTTGTTGTGATACAGAGGATCATGTCAAAGTCCTATTCATGAAGCACAGTACAGTAATGAATAGTGCTTTTATTCACAGGTTTAGTTTGTCCACCTGGCTGCTTTGTTGCCTGCTATGTCTGCTCTCTGCAACTTCTTTTTTAATCACCCAGACTCAGAGACAGGCTGTCATAGTTTTATGATTTTTTTTATCAGTATTCCACATCATAACATCATGCGAGGCACTGGGAGTTAAAGAGTTCGTACTCCAGTTCCATGGACTGACGAATTTCTGGGTACTTGTCTCTCAGAAGAGAACTACATACCCCAAAGGACTTCACATTCCTGTTTTCTTCCCAGAGGGAAAGATAAACCTGCAGGCAAGTCCCAGAGACTTCCTCTTTTGCTGTTCATCTCAGAATTGGAGGTTTCCTAGCTGTCTCACGCTCAGCTATACTGTAAGGTTTTCGGTTTTGGGATACTCTCTCTCCCATTTTATTTGATTTATTAGCTTCAATTCCAATTATATTGTATTATACTGTATTATTTTGCATTCCAATATCTTATTTAGTAAATCATTTTTCCTCCTCAGATTGGTGTTGCTGTTTTGCTTTTGGGTCCATCTTGCTACCCACTCCCTTTTCCCCCTTCCCTTTTCCCAGGGGATGGGTCCATGGGTCCCCATCCCCATTAGTCATGGAACCAGGCCAAACCAGCCCACAAGCCTTTGATACAGGCTGTACAAAGTGAGCTGGTGAAACACCATGCTGACATCTATCCAGCACTTGCCTTCGGACTGGGAAGTGCTTTATGTTTATTCTGTCACAAAACTCGTGTTCAGCAGTCAGGAAATATTTATTGGCTATCACAGGCATCTTTGAGACAGATAATTGGCAACAGCACTAAATTTTGAAGTCATTTGACCAAAGCATACCATATTAATACTTGTCAGTTGACAAGACAGATAGCAGGGCTTTACACATTTAGTAACAATGATTTAACACCAGCTTTTTCTTAGGCAGTGTCTGTTTTGAAGGAAGTGGTAGGGCACAATGCCTAAAGCCCTACATTCTCAGCTATCACACAAAGCGTTATGCTACTTTTCATTGTCATTTACTTCTGCTAATTAATATCCATAAGTAAAAGACATCATTTTGAAAGCTTACATTGTATGTGAAACCAATGTCTTGTAGAATCACTTGTTGAAACTGGAGGAAGAAAATGAATAGGACAGCTGAAAAACTATGAAACAGTGTTCTCCTAGAAGAACTCCAGAAGTCCCTTCCAACCTCAACAAATCTGTGACCCACTGATGCTGTGACTGTGAACCAAATGTTTATAGAAATTCTCAGGTGGGAAACATCGTGGCCTTCAGCTATCTATGCAAAAAGTGGAATTAGTTATACATCCCCCAAAAAAGATGTACCAAAGATCTAGTTGTCTTCAGAACAGTGCCTTCTTCCTTACTGACATTAGTCCAGGTTTGCATAAATTTAAAGAGATATCTAATTTTAGAAGAGATTAATGCCTGACAAGTTCCAAGTATACTTTGGACCAAAGAACTATCTGTAGTAAGTAATGTTTTTATTCTGATCTGTAAACTAAATAAATACATCTTGGACTCTTCTCTAATTATCTTTTCTGCTGAAGCATTGGTTTTCTTTTTGTGCTATTCTAAGCATTTTTGGTAATGACATATTAAAACCAAAAATAATTATCAAATAAGAAATGATTTTGAATGAAATCTTTGGTCACCTATATCTGCAGTATTTTCATTTTAAATACCAACCTAATTTATCAAAGAAAAATGGAGATCCATGCTTCTAGGTTTGCTCTTGTTGAAGAACTTTTAAGTTTCATTTTTGAATGTTACTAACTGGAAAGAAATCTTTTTCAAATTCCCCTTTTGCAACTGCTCCTCATTTTTACTATATTTTTAGTTAGTTGTTCTGTTTCCATGGACTATACAGATTAGTAGACCTCTGGATAAGGAAACACACACAAAAAAAAAAAAAGGCACAAGGGTAAGGAGTATATCTTTTTTGACATTTTCAGAAGAAAACACAAAAGACAAAAGGATTTTCTTTCACAATCAGGATTATAAAAATGGGCACATTTTGAGTGTTTTGAAAGTTTCAGTTACTCTTCAGGCAGCAGTATCATTAGAAGAGTACTTCAGCAGAGCTCTTTTCTTCCTGTTGAATTGTTAGTGTTCAACATATTATAGCAGCTGCGATAGGATTTAGATTTCATCCCTTCTTTTGTTGAGAGAAAAATAATTCTCTTTCAATGAAAACAATCTTAACAACGCTTCTGTAAATTTCTGAGAATTTTCTCATCTAACTGAGGTCAAGGTCACAGTTTTAAGATAGGGTTTTCCTTGTAGGTCAGGTATCTCGTGGCCTGATCGTAATGGACTTGTGAAAAGCTTCATCAATCAATCAATCAAGCTCTGTCTATAGAATGACTAAACAGTTCATCAGTGTGCTAATTTAATTGCTGCTTGCCCCTCACCAAGTTGGTAAAGATACCATTGTGGTCTCCATAAATTAAAAATAGTATTGTGCTAACGTACCAATAGCAATTAATTATTCATAAATTCTTATTTATGTGATTATTCTTTTGACTGTGTTGTAAATGATATTTAAACCCTAGGCTCTATTTTTGGAAAGCTTAATTACAAAGAATTGCCATTTACTCTGAGGTGCATTGAATCTCTAAAGAATAAAGGGAGAAAATAAAAGTAACTGTGATCCACATCCTATTTTCTTCATGTCCATGGGCCATTATATAGTGAAAAGGTTAACAATCTGCCTCTAGCATAACAGGCTTCAGCTTGTTCTGCTTTAAAAATGCATTTATTATATTCTTAAGTGCTGGAAACGACATAGACAACTTTTATATCCTTAAAACCCTCAAATAATACTGAGAAATACACAATTAAGCAAGCAAAAAGGCAGGAGTCATATCCGTTAAAAATAATTCAGGACATAAATAGCTAAGTAGAGGCGACAAAATAAGACACTCTTGTCTGTGGACTTCTGTAATTTGCAGTGATTTTCTGCTGATTCTAGTAGCAGTACTTCTTGTAGCAGGGTAAGGGAGGGCTCTGCCTACTGCATCCCAGTTCCACCTACAGCAAATGTGAATAGAAGTTATTTCATTACTAACACATATATAACAGGCACACACTGTATCTATGTAATTCTGGCACTCTAGAAGGCCTGAGAGTTATTCACATGAAAACTGTTCAGAATCATTCATTAGTGTGTACTGCATGTTAACTCTAGTAGAGAGTTAAGCAGCACACAGCCTCTCACTTCATGTCACTCCCTACTCCTTCCCCCCTCAATTAGGACAGAAGAGGAGGAAAGGAAGAATAAGAAAAACTTGTGGGTCAAGATAAAAATTGTTTAATAAGTGAAGGAGAAATGGAAGAGGTCAGAAAGAAAGCAAAATGAAACAAATGAGGCAAATGCAACCACTCACCATGTCCACGTATGTAGACTGACGCCCAGCCAATCCCTTAGCAAAAGATAACTAATCTCCCTAGATGTCTACTTTACCCTTTATATTGCTGAGCACAATGCTATATGGTATGGAATATGGTTTCTTTTGCTTACCTGACTGGTTGTGTCTCCCAAACTCTAATGCACCCTCCATCTATTCAACTCTGGGGTGACTCATTGAGTGAGAGACAGATAAGGCTTTGAAGCAGTGCAGTGTTCAGCCATAGCTAAAACGTCAAGGGTGTTGATCACAAATCTAAAACAAAGCATCATGCAAACTGCTATGAAGAAAATTAAATCCTTTCTATCCAGAGCCTTTACAATGTTGAAAGTAACAAATAATTTCTTGAGCAATATTAAGATTTATTGCAAGGTAGATCTCTTTACTCTGAATCCCATGTTGCACTATAGGATTCCTTTCCATTTTCTGTCTCCTTCTTCTTGCTGTTCCTCAGCGAATAATGCCAGATTTTTTAGCTAAAGATATTGTGTCAGCTGCTCAAAGTGGTGTGCTGTAGTTATAATTATTCTTCGATCTCCCTAGTTTCTAGAGAACAGTATCAGTAATCTGGGTTGGCAGATGATGCTTTAGCAGAACCACTGACTTGATGCAAGTAATACATAAAAATGGCTCTTAGAGCAGCATTAAAAACAGCTGAACAAATGAAGATTACAGAACATTTCCGGCTGCTACAAAAATTTAGCTTTGCCAACTCTGTTAAGGTGACTCTACACATAGCATTCTTGCTACATTAATAACAGTGAAGACTACATAGCTAGAACCCAAGAGTTAGCTAATATTCCAGCCAGTATAATAACACAGAGTCACTTCTAGGGGAATCATCAGACCTGGAATGTGTAAATGATTTTTTGCAAAGAATCTTCAGGATCCTATTTATTTCTGCTGGCTTGTGATGCATGATAAATGCATACTGCTTTTGAAAGAAAATAAGTAGTATGTTACAGAAGAAAACATACTTTCTCTTTTTGATTAAAAACAATACTTCATTTGTCCTGCACTACCCCAAAGTGCAATTGTAGACACTTCACAAAGCCTTTTCTGGATTAGGAACACTTACCTCCCTTCCCATCAGCAACAACAGAACAACCGAGTTTGCTTTTTTCTCCTTAAAACTGCTGAAAAAGAGATGAACTCCTTCCCCTAGCTGCAATTCAAGGGAAAAAAATGAAGGATATAATGTAATCACCAGCACTGAAATCTCACTAGGATACTGAGCGTTATTTCCCCTGAATTCCTCAAAACTGTGTCACGGGACCCTTTATATAGTTATAAGCAAACAGGACCACAGTTCCATGTCTGACATGAATGACTGCCTCCAGCAACAAAGAGCTTCAGTTTTGGACATTTGTTTAGTACTGAGTCAAAAATGTCACCTGATGATTCATAGTCTCATTTTCTTCTTTTATTATTATTATATTTTTTGTTGTGGTGGTAGTGGTGGTTGTTTGGTTTTGTTTGTTTACTTATTTCTCTTGTGTATATATATAGCTTGACATAATATTTAACAGTGAATAAAATGAATCAGCCAGTACCTATAAAACATCCTGTACTCTTTAATGCTATTGCATAAGAAGAACACGTGGAAAATGTATGACAATACTTCTGTCTTCTTTTAGCTTCATCTTAAATGATGAAGCTGATCAACATCCACTAAAGAAAAAAAAATACTTGACAAGAAATTTGAATTTCTTCATAATTTTTAAAAACTAAGCCTTATTTCTCTTGTGTAAAAAGTACCATATTTTCAAAGAATAGGATAATTAATTTCTTTTATTTTTTAAGTGAAAATGGCATTCAATAGTCTTTTTTTTTTTTTTTTTTTTTTTTTTTTGTGTGTGTGTGTGTGTGTGTGGTTTTTTTTTTCTCCTAGAATTATTTTTACAACATTTAGGAACCAGATGCATGATACAATAAATAGATTGTGATATACACAACAGTTTGTTGAAATAAGTTTGTAAGGTTCTCTACTTGAGGTACCAAAGTAGAATGATACATGTTTATGAGAAAGATTTCTCATTTCACAATATGATCAGCTCTACATTTTAATTTCACAAATGGGTTGATATGCTGCAGTAAGCATATAAAATGAATTTGTTCACATACTACCTAATTAGGAAAAAAAAACCTTAGAGCATGTATTTACTTTTTAACTCATGAAATTCTCATTTATTTGCAGGGGGTGTAGTAAAATCACTGATTTGGATGAATATATGAAATCAGCACCAACACATTGACATTATGAACATAAAATCAAAATCAATGCTGCTTACTGAAATAACTTTGGCAGTTACTTTGCTTCCCCAGATTGCTTTCACTATTAGAAGTCATGCTACTTCCGACTTCCTTTTTAAAAATGTTAAAATTTTTTTAACTTTATCAAAGCATAAAGTTCTAGCTAGTGCATACCTGGAGAGAGATGTGGGCATCTCCATTATTTTTTCACAGCATTTGTGTGTCCTTGCTGTGTAAAGGAAGAATGTTCTTTTGAGGAGTTTGTAATGATTTTAAATCTTTCTTTTTTTCCTCACCTACCACTACATTTTCCCAGGTTTAAGCCTGTCTCTTGTGTTTACAGTAACTCAGCTCTACTGAACAGCAAGGCAGTAGTAACATAAGGTTGTACGGTAATCCTTTTGTCCAACAGTTGCACCAATTTGAACAAGTGGTTCAAGCCAGCAGATGTAACAATGTTACAGCTCCTATGGAGCCTGGAGGCTGTGTGGTTGCCTTGAATAGTTCTTGGTTGCTTTTATTTGATTGATTTTTTTTCTTTTTTTTTCTGTTATTCAGTGCACAGAGCCTTAAAATAGTGATTTTGAAGTGCAGCAGATATTGGTTTCCTTAAAATCTGATCGCATCGTCTTTGACTTCAAAATGTAGGAGGATAACGTCACTTGCATTATTACATGCAAAATCCTGAAAGAATCTTGCATGTGTGAAAATAGGGCTGAATAAGGCAGACTTTCATCTCAACTTAGTCATTATTTTAGGCAGAAATTCACCTGTGGCAATGTAATTATCCAAGCAAATTCTTGTCTGTTTTTATCAACTATATGCTGATTATATTTCTCTCTGTGGACGTGTCACACAAGCAGGTCAGAGCAAATGTATTCACAGATGCAATTCTTAAAATTTCAGGTTATCTATAGATGGCCTACTATTAGGGAGACAAAATTTTAACAAGATAAGAACAGATGAATAGAAAAAGTGGTATTTGGCAGAAATACAATTACAAATTGTGTAAAAATATTAATAATCTGGAAAAAAAAATTCTACAAAACCTCACAAAAAATGTAGAGTGTATTCTTACAGAGATAGCAATACCAAGTGTTGTAGTATTTTTACATGAAGTAAGAAACACTGTTGTTGTTACTATCCCATTGCTATCTTTTCAGCAAACAATAATCCAGCTCTAGAGTATTGTCAGTTTTGCTGAAGGAAAATATTTAATTACAATAAAGACATATTAGTTTGTTAATTGTCAGTGATTCAATAGTGGTTGTGAGATATTACTCCACTGGACAAGCAGAAGAAAAGGGCAGATAATGAAAGGCACGCTTTTTCTGAGAATCCATCTCTTCATTTATTTAGCCAAGGATTGTTATCCTTTTATTACCCTGTAATTTGAGAATAAGTTCACTGAACAACTGTGGAGGCCGTTAGGAGTTGTCATGGAAAATTTATTCGCCTTTGAATAGAAGGTGGAAGCAATGCAGCAGAGGCTGTGCTGCTTCTAAGTGGATAATTCTCCTTTTGCAAGCTTTTTAATACTATGTTTATTGTTTTCTACTGTGTCTCCTTAGACTGTTCTTGGTTGTCTCTGCTGCTCTTGTCAAAAATAAAATTTATAGAAGCTTGTCCCCAGAGAACCAATGTAATTTTATGGAGTGACTACACTAAAAGCCTACAGTGAGTCTTAATAGAAACTGCAGAAAACATAGTAAAATCCACAGCTCTTTGAAAGTTAAAGGACTGGTGACTTTTTTTTCTCATCACTTCCATAAAATACTGGTAGCTGTAGTAAAATAGAGTCTTACAGTGATATAACTCCAGTTCAGTTCTCAACCAGGTTTGTAAAAGTAAGTGCCAGTGAAGTTAATTAAATAGCTACATTGCATTTTAAAAGCATGTGTTAGATTTCCTATAAAAGTAGCTTTTATTCTTGTGTAATAGACATCTTGAACACAAGAGAAGAATCTGTTCCTTACTTTGGATGAAATATTACATAACTTTAAAAAGACATAGAAGATGCTTTCATTTAAGAACAGAAATAGACTGACAGCGATAAATTAGTCCAGTTACCAATTCACGGGACTGGTGCTACTCAACAACTTGAAGCAATAATTTTGCTCCAATTGCATTTTGAGAGTAAGGAGTAAGGGAAATCCTTATTTGATTGACACTGTATTAGACAAGAAAGACATCTGTAAGTAGCTATACCATTTCCAAACATTGTTTTACCAGTACTTTAAGTAATTTGCATACCTTGTGGATGTGCTATGCTACAGAAGTATTTGAGAAAAGTATTTTATTTATTCTAAAAGAAATTAATCCTTGAGCTTTGAGTCATTCGATAGGCATTCAGATTCTTTATGAGTTCCTCTTGCTAATGTCTTTCAAGGAAAGAGAATGAAAAAGAATCTGAAAGTGTCTGAAAATACATTCTTCAGATACAGAGTCAGCTGGTGAATTCAAAGTCAGTAAGTTCATGGTTGTCTAAGGTTAACTTTGAGATCAGTGTTCTCTTCCACTGTTGAGGCTGATGTGTTTACAGCTCAGTGTTTGAAATCTGGGGCTTTCATTGTGATATTAATACCATCTATTCAAGTAAATATAAACTGACAGTTTTAGTGCATCTGTTCTTACCTGTGCCAATTTATCCATTCTTTCTAATACTTATCAAAATGGGGTGTGCAGTCCCCATTAGACCTATCTCTCTTGTTTTAAAACCTCTATTTTTTTCCTGAAAAGCACAATACTCTACTGAATGTATCTAGATTCTTTGTGAAGTCATTTTTGTCATTCATATGAAAAAAAAAAATGCTTTCAGATATTCACTAGTTGCTCTGAAAGTAATGCCTCTTATTTATTTCCATGGAAATAACAACAGATACAAAGAGTACAATAGCACTATTAGATAGAGCAAATTCCTAGCTACAAAACTCTTTTTTTTTTTTTTCAACAATTGCACCACCATTAGCTGTGCATTTTTGTCAGTGATGTACAAGAGCCTGCATGCTGTGCTCATCAAAATCTGCACCAGAGGAGCTGACCCACCATCAGTGTCACTGTTGCAACTGCTGAAACACACCACTCTGTGCTCACACCAGCTGAGCATAATCCAGCAGAGTGCCAAGGCAACCAAGAAGGCCAATGGCATCCTGGCTCGTATCACAAATGGTTTTGCCAGCAGGAGCAGGCAGGTGATCATCCTCTTGTAATCAGCACTGGTGAGGTTGCACCTTGAGTACTGTTCAGTTTTGGGCCCCTCACTACAAGAAAGATAACAAGACCCAGAGAAGGGCAATGAGAGGTGAGGGATCTGGAGCATGAGTCTTATGGGGAGCAGCAGAGGGAGCTGTGATTGTTCAGTCTGGAGAAGAGGAGGCTCAGGGCAGACCTTATCGCTCTTTGCAGCTCGTAAAAGGAGGCTGTGGCAAGGTGGAGGTTGGCCTCTTTTCCTTGTAACTCGCAATTGGAATAGGGAGAATGGCCTCAAGTTGTGTCAGGAGAGATTCAGATTGACTATTAGGAAAAAAATCCCCTCTGAAGATGTGATCAGGTGCTGGAACAGGGTTCCCAGGGAGGTGGTTGAGTCACTGTCCCTGGAGGTTGTCGAGAAACATTTAGATGAGGCACTGAGGGACATGGTTTAGTGGGGAAATATTGGTGGTAGATGGATGGTTGGACTGGATAATCTTATCAGTCTTTTCCAGCTTTGGTGACTCTGTGATTCTGTGATCCTCTGTTTGGTTACCATAAATATTCAGCAAACACTGAGGAATGTCAATGGTCACAATTTTTTTCTAGATGAAGGAGTTCAGTGACAACCCTTTGCTTCATACTCTCTTCCATGTTGGATGGCACTTTGTCAGACTGCCCTTCTACTGACATCTGTCATATGGCAACAAAATATAGTGAAATATTGGTGGGAAAGTTCAACCTCTGCTGCCATAGCAGTAACAGGAACTCTTACCAACATTTATTTGCCAAATCTCTAGTTCAGACAAAAAAAAAAAAAAAAAAGCCATAGTTCCAAGAACATTATTAACTGATCATCTGCACCAGTTGCAAGGATTTTGACAGTAATTTTTCCTCTTAGTTGTTTCATTACCGAGAAATAATGAATATGAACTTATAATTGGATATTTCCATGAGACATATACTACTTCCTTTTTTAAAACCTCAGACATTATTTAATGGATTCATTTCAACCACTGCCTTTTAAGCCATATATTTTCATTCTAATTTTCTTCTGCTTTTCCTTCCTTCTTTCAAATGGAGGGTTTTATACAAGCAGAGGTTTCTATTGATGTTGTTAATACGCTTAAAGGCAGTTTCTGGAACAGCAGTTACAGCCTGAAACAGAATAAAATAAATAAATAAATAAATAAGTTGAAACAAAGATAAAGATGTGAATGTTTCAAAATTGAAATTTTATGATCTTCCAAAAGACAAGTAATTGTCATTTGAGAAGACAGTAGTCATTGATAGATCAATATTTTCAATTCAATTTTCAATTCAGAGAGCTTAGAACAAGCTCTCTGTAGGAAGGAGCTGCAAGTAGTCTTGGTGCTTTAGGAAGGCTTTTCCTGGTTTGGTTTTGTTAGCATTTCTAGACTGAGTGGGCTGTTATCACCCACAGGTCTTCCACATCCAGACCCTCATACCTGTTGTAGAGAGGCACCTTGGTGGGTGGAGCAGGCAAGGTGGGTTTTCATTCACAGCTTTGTACGCAAACTTGCCTCCATCCGCTCTTTTCTTTAGAGTTCTTACCTCCAGCCTTGCAATTTTTATCCTCAACCTGATGTGATACAGGCTGCCTTGGGATGGTGTTTAATCTTAACCACTGTGACACAACTATTCCGCTGACACTATCCTTATCCTTAGCTATGCAGCCCTCTCCTCCTACCCTGAAGTGTTATAGAGCTGCTGGCACACCAAATGTACTTATGCGGCTAGTTCCTGCAGCTTCACTGAGATTAGACTCTTCGGATGGTTTGGCACTGTCAAATAAATCATCTGCTTCTTTGTGAATTGTTAGATATGTTAGCTAATTCCCAGACTCTTCAGTGAAGCAAACCATAATGTTTCCTCTCTCCAAGGAGAATCCAGCTGCAGTTCAGGAGATGTATAAATCTAGGGACAAATAATTCTCAGCCAGGACAATACCAGGTTTGGTTTCTTTTGCCCTACACAGTCCTCTATGCTTTCCCAATGGACCATGTATTTTCACACACACCATATGTTCTGATGTCATACCCTTCACTCCCTTAGCAGCATGCTAGTGTACATACCACTCTACTTAGACAAATTGCATGACAGCCTTTCTGTTATTTCAGGTATTCAAACTGCAGCAACTTGAAAATCAAACAATCATGTCTAATGGCCACAAAGACACTGCATGAGGAAGTGAAACTGCTCTGCAGGACTATGCTGTTGGTCCAGCCAGGAGGGAGGAAACTCAGTACATGGCCTGGGGCCCAGGGATGATTAGCAGTATAGGCATAGTTTTGTCCTTTACTGTCAGATGCAATTAATCTGTCTGCTGCAGGATATTTGCTTGCAATAGCATAGCTATGTTAGCAGAATGATGGGAAAAAGAAACAAAAAACAAACATATAATCTCAGAGATGAAAAATAACCTTACAGTGGTATATTTTTTCAGATAGATTTGGCCAGTACCAGGGAGGTCTTTCTAGTCCTGCTCAATCTTATATCAGTGTGAAGAAGCAGGACTTACAGTCAAGCCATGAAATAATAGCTACTTTGAAGTCATGTTCACACATTACTCCTTTTAACTGCCTGATATTCATGGAATAGCTTGCTCTTGTATGTCTTCATACCAGTGTCACTTTATGGTGCATCATAGCTTTGTAGTGCACTCAGAGGGAAAACCAGTCATTAAAACGATGAACTGTGCCTGCTTTTCAGTGCCTATTACTAACAAGACATGTCTAAAATATTCATTGAACATATTTAATGGGTGCTGACAAAGTACTTCTACACATATTTAGGTTTTTAATGTATAGTTAGACAAATTAACAAGATGTAGCTGAAGATTAACTTTTTGACTCTGTCAAATTGATGGAAAAGGTTCCCCAATTGGAATTCCATTGTTTTCTTTCTCAATATTTTATCTACACAGTGATGTATTAAGGAAATAGTGAGATTGTAGCTCTCCTTGAACATGCCAAATCTTAGAAATAGTGATAATTTACTAAGTTAAAAAAGAACCTGCATATTAATGACCTAAAGGACAGAGCACAGTAAGGATTATTGAAAGTATGATTTTTACCTGAAAGGTAACTGCAAAAATGGCTCCGTAGAACTCCATACTTAATGTTTCTCTATCTATCTATCTATCTATCTATCTATCTATCTATCTATCTATCTATCTATCTATCTATCTATCTATCTATTTCTTTATCGCTAAAACTTGCTTACTTGGAAAATGCAACAATACTACTTTTCTAGATCTACCATCCCTACTGGGCATTCCATCTGAACTCTCTGGCATAAAGCACTTTAGCAGCAAGGGTGCTTTTATTACTCACCCATGTGTAACCTTCTCCCAAGGGATTATCTTCTGGAATTCCTGTGAAAGCCTACTGGAAGACTATGACCATGCTGTTACTTTTATCTGAGGGGTAGGCGTGAGAAAACAGAACTTAGTAATTTCACAAGTAGCACTAGCACACTCAAGAAATGTATAGATTCAAGGGCATCCAGAAAGTGATACTGATGGCAGTGAATGAAGTGAGCAATCTGTCTAGGATCGTTTCCTCCATGTAGGTTAGGTTAAAAGCACAATCTGGTCTATGCTGGCATGTGACCTGTATGCGCTTGATTACCTGACAGTAAAAAATAGAAAGAGACAGGTATATTCCTATTCAATCTAAAGTATTCATTGCTGTTTCAGTCTGTGTAAGAGCTGAGTTTCAGAGTAATTTTCTTGTTTAGTGCATGGTTTGGAGAAATAATATTCTAAGTTCTTTCTTCTGTTGTTGAAGGGAATATCAAAAATGGAATTCAAAATGCCTAAAGGTAAGCCTTGAAAATATCTGATACAGACTTTCTACTCAAGTTATTGTCTTAGCAGAAATTTCCATCACATCTAGCTTTTTAAGTATATCTAGTGCTCCTAAGCTAGCAGGTTATTTGCCCTAGGCTTCCTTAGTAACAGCTGAGGGAGACAGATATTTCCAACAGACACATCAGGCAACTAAAACCAACCCTGGAGGTAGTTAAGGAATGTTTAGACATTGTGTTGAGAAACATGGTTTTGAGACAATTATTGGTGATAGATGGACAGTTGGACTAGATCTTGTATGTCTTTTCCAACCTTGGTGATTCTATGATTCTAAACACTTTGTACTTAAATGTAAATATTAAATCTTCTATTAGAAAAAGAAAACAAAAAGGTGGATTTGGAATGAGAATGTATTAAAATTTGTGTCCCAAAAACTCTAAAACAAACTCAATGTGCCGCATCATCTTTAGATTCACTAATTTTAAAATAAATAGGAATTTGAGTATGCTGATGTAGCTAGATCCTAGATAGATCCCCACAGATATTAGTAAAATAATTCATAATATGTGAATAGCTACTTAAACAGTAAGCTTTTTTTTACATTTGTTGAGCAAATAAAAGTGAATTGTAACAAAATAATCAAACTTACATACACCTGTATATGATGTTCTTATCCAGTCTCTTTTGCAGTGTATAGGAACATTGCTTATAGGCTTAAATAGCACTGTATGTAGTGGGTGTTTGGAAGTTATATTCCATCCATAATAAAATAGGAGGTATTACTTTCAGAGCAGACTTTGCATGAAATAACTATTTTTCATGGAAATACTTCCTGCACAATAATAATTTGTATAACGAAAAAAACAAACAAAAACAAAACAGTAGAATCACTGAATACACTGAGTTGGAAGGGATCCACCAAGATCATGGAGTCCACATGGCTGCACACAGGACTACCGAAAATTCAGCCCCTGTGTCTGAGAGTGCTGCCCAAGTGCTCCATGACCTCAGGCAGCCTGGGGTTGTTGTGCCCAGTGCCCTGTGCAGCCCGTTCCATGCCCACCACCCTCAGGTGCAGCACTGTCCCTAACCCCCAGCTGCCCCTCCCCTGACACAGCTCCATGCCGTTCCCTCGGGCCCTGTCGCTGTCACACAGAGCAGAGCTCAGCGCTGCCCCTCCGCTCCCTGGGAGAGCTGCAGCCGCCATCAGGCCTCCCCTCAGCTCCTCTGCTCTGTGCTGAGCGCACCCAGGGACCTCAGTGCGCCTCATATGTCTTGCCCTCTGGAACCTTTACACACTAATTGTTTTATATCCTTCTTACATCCTTATATCCTAGAGTTTGAACTAGATGATCTTTAAATGTCCCTTCCAACCCAGGCCATTGTATGACTACTTTTACTTGCAAAAGATTCCTCATTTTTAACTCATACGTTCTCTATACCGATGTGCTTTATTTAAAGTGTAGATAAAGGCCCTATTTTAAACTAGAAGTCTGATATATTTTTTCATCATGCAAATGATCATACATTTTATCAGAAATTGATGTTTCTCATTCAATCTCTTAATGTGAAAATCTATGTGTAGTTATTTACAATCTTTCATACTTCATTAACTGAAATGATCACCTGCAGGCTTCAACTCAATCAACTTGTTCTTCCAGTACGCTAATGACTAGATCTACTCAGTATATTAATGATAACTTTTTCCTCTTCAGAGAAGCAGTCTTTTATATTGTATCTTGAATTAACAGAGGACATTTATTTATTTACCTATTTGCTTAATAAGTGAACGTCTTCTATTATTGTGATTTTTCCTGTTCTTTTTCATGTGAGAACTGATATCTTTTGTATTCTTTTCTAAAAATGAGCAGACACTCTACTATTGACTATGCAGTCTGTAGTACTCTATATCCTATCTGCTGTGGAAAAAGGATTTGATTTTTTCCTAGTATTGTGTATATGGATACTCCTAAAAAATACATAAAATAAAACATTTGAGGAAATAGAACCATATATTCATTGTATTTGCACAAGACAAAGAATGTGGGAATATTTTTTTTCACTTTTTTATTGTTTTTTGTTACTTTGTTTTGTTCTGTTATGATTTCATCTGTTAGTATAAGAATTTGCATACTTCTAAGTTGGTCCTATATCTTTTCTCAGGAACTATAGACAGCTGTTTTGTGTAGTGTTCTTATGCTCATTCTGCAATTTGTGGGTACATGGCACAGCTGAATTTATAGTGAATAACCCTCTTCCAGAACTACCTACCTATTTCGATTGCAATAAGTGATATCCTATAATTAGCATTCACTTCAGAGATTTCAATATCTAAAGTTAGAGAATTGAAAAATATTTTTAGGATCACAAGTCCTCTTTCCCCGTTTTAGGACTAACAAAAAAAAAAGAAAAGAAAAATTTGCTACTGCGCTTGTGAACCATTCTCTCTTTCCTTAGTATTTCTCCACTTTAGTTGAATTTACCATATGTTCCTAGTGTTATTTAAAAAATATGCATTTTGCAATCAGTTTCTTTTTTTTTAATTTAATTTTATTTTACTTTAATATATACATTAATGTACTACGTCCATTTTCTGTTCATTGTGTTGGTCTGGATGAACCTCTATATCTGTACACCTTTAGCTCCACCTTTCCACTCCTTGTTAAGAATTTCAGTCTGCAAGGTAATTTGAAGAAGACAGGAAGAGGGGCCATTTGTGTCAGCATTCAGTAGCAGTCTCCTCTTTAAAGCATGTTCAGTACAAGCCAAAACCAAGCACGGTATTTGCTGTTGTCATATTTCCATCTGTTTCGGGACATCAGTTGGTCTGGGAAATAATTTCCTCATATTGGAATTGTAGCTTGTCTTACAATGGAAGAAATACTAAATGTGTTTGCATTTTTGTGATTAGCCTCCTAAATAATCACTCAATGCAAGACATAATCAAACATCTTCAGGTGGATATTATAAATCCACTGTAGATATTTGTGAAACAAGTTTCTGTGTGTTTTGTTTTACTCAACTCTCCACTTTTTAGTTTGGTATTCTATTTAATGTGGCCTAGCTGGATGGATGAAGGAGAGGAACTGTATGAAAAATAATCGACAATTTTATATCTTAATCAGTTAATTATTTTTTCTACCTCACTCCAGAACGTTGCTGATATAATCTGAGATGTAGCATTTGCATTTATCAAGTTGATGGAAATAGTATGGGTGTTTTTAAGGTGGAACAGCCTTAAAACCTGCTTGGGATCACACATGAACCTAAAATATAAATGTTTGGAAGAGGCACTAGATCAAAATTTTCTACCCAATCTGGTTTAATCTCTTTAGACTTAAACTAGTCAGTAAAGGGACTCACGTGCCATTGTCTTGCACTCTCATATGAGAACTTTTGACAGAGTTCCTGCTGTTAGAGGCCTTTGTTCTGCTTCCACAGAGATTGAAACATGCCCATAAATGTGACAAATGTCTCCCAGACATAATTCCACTGGCTTCAATACAGTTACACAAGGGATGATTTGGGGTATTTTCAGCAGTACTTTGTGGTTTTAGTAGTTGTATGCATATAGTTTGGAGCATGTATTTAAACTGCACAAGCAATTTGATAACTGTCCCAGAAAGATGTAAAATTTTGTCAGAATGATTGCTTTGTATATTCCACAGTTAAAAGACTATTATATCATTTACTCTAAAAGCTTAAGATTTTCCAACTTTGAGACTTCTCATTTTTCCAGGAAATGCAGTGTCTTGTCCAGCATAATGCAATTTTTTTTTCTGTTGTTTTTTTAATGAATCCTCACAGAACTAAATATTTATTAATGATACAGTTGATTTAGTACCTAAGGCAAATACATCTTATTAGACGAAAGACAAGAAATGTGAAAAGTCTTATTTTTCTCAGGGGATGCTACACTGCCAAGATTTTTTAATCTTTGGCCAGACATCTTCTTGTCTTGTGAATAAAACCAATTGCTGTATCAATTCCCTGTATTTGACCAGAGCCAGGAATGAACTAGCAGTTAGGCAATTAACGGGCTGATGCGACATCCCATGTCTGTGCTTTCTCTTTGCCCTCTTTATTTTGCAGTATGGATGTGCTCAATTATTCAATCACAGAAGCTTTTAAGCTAATTGTATTTGGGCTCATTTTTAGGCCTATGAGGTCAAATGTGAGGCTGAAATCCTTTTGGAGGTCTTTTCTAACTATTGCTGAATACCAGTGTCAGCTCTGAACATTAATGTTGTGGACATCTTGGTCCTGCTAGGAGTTGCAAACAGGCTGTTGGCTCTTTGGATGTCTGATCTGAGCCATTCGAAGATGAAAGACAGCAAAGCAAGGCTTGGCAGAGGGATACTCAACAGGTCTTCATGTTTGAAGCATCAGACTTTTAGAGGTCTTTCAAAATAGCCGATATCCATCTGTTGTCAGTCCTTTGGTGAGCCTGATGCTCGGAGCTTGGGTCAGAGGTGACTGACTCTAGTCTCTGCAAGTCTGCTGGGAGGCAGGCAGTTCTTGGCTTCTGTCCAGCAGAAACTTACCCTTAGGGAAGAGCTCTCTCTTTATGACCAGCGTTTTTTAATTTGGTAATGCTCCAAGCAATTCTGTTCATAATCATCTCATTCGTCTATACAATCACCTGTATAACTGATGATTTTCTCTTTTTTTTGCCAATTAATGTTTTAGTAGAGGGAGGGTGATAATGAGTTTTGACTATTCCATAGCCTTTCAAGAAGTGACCAAGGATTGAAGTGTCTTCAGGATTGTCCAGGTATACTGGGTCACAGTTCCTCAAAGTTTCTAAACTAGGTATCAAAAGAGATTATAACTTGATTGCAAGTTGCATGTCAATATCAGCTGGTTAAAAAGGATATGCACTTCATTCAGAAACGTGTCAAGAGGCAAAAAGTTATTTTTTATTTCAAATTGTGTGGTTGTTTTTTTTTTGTTTGTTTGTTTTTTGTTTTTTTGAAAGCAGCAAAGGAATGGTGTCAGAAACATGAGAAAGCACTTAATGTACCAGATGCTTAAAAATAAAGTAAAGCTGCTTGAACAGAAGTAATGCTGAGCATCAGCAATAGTAACTATTCATTAGGATTCTCCAGAACACTGGTATGCTGTGTGAGAACAGTTTAATTTGTATTCTGGGTTTAATTACAACATTAGACCTTAGACCTCTCTGTGAACAAAAGCTTCCTGCCATTCTGACAGCTTATTTGATAGCAGCAATTGTTAACCTTGAAGCCGCCTCAAATGACATTTGAATAGTGTTATGGATTTATCCTGCACATCATGCTGTTTTGCTCACTCTCCATTAAACCAAACAAGACACCTCCAGGAGACTGTATTGATTCCTGACCACAGATCCTGGCTCTGCAGGATACCAGTCTATTCCTCCGAAAGGTTGTGCTCTCTCAAAAATCTTCTATGCAGAAAATACAGATTGCACAGCAGCCAAGACCTATACATGTGACCATATAACCTAGTATTAATAAAGGTTATTGTTCTTCTGCTTCTACTACATCAATAGGGCAGTACCTCTTGCAAAATATATGTGTACACTGTTTTTCTAAAGAAGCTTTATTAGTCTAACAGGTACTAGATGTATTTAACTTGTTGTTATGTGTGTGCCTCAATGACTTCTACCCTAACTTTAAAAATAGAAACATCTCATTTGCTGTTAACATTTTTCTTCCATTGCCCTTTACCTCTGGGAGAAAACACTACTCTGTTTTTTCGACCTACCTTGCAAAGGAGATGAGCCCTCCGTGCACCTTTACATGTTCTTTTATGCTTTTGATAAATTGGAAGATTTTTCTGCTTTAAATATTCTTTATGCACGTTTGGATCTGGTTTTCTTTAGAAAGGATTCCTTTTTTTTTTTTCCTTACTGTTATGGGAAAATCTGGGTTCAAACAGGTGGTTTTTAGCATGCTTTTAACCATGCAGCAAAACACAAATACATGTGGGACGAAAGAAATAAGTACAATATTGTTATGAATCTTGTTATTTATGGATGTTTTGTTTCTCAGTATTTGAACTACCATTTTTTTCAGCCTTATGGCCTCAGTCTTTGTTTCCTGCAAGAGGTACTGAGTCACCCATTCAGACAGCTCCTAATGTGTCATATTCCATGTAAATTTAAGCCCCTTCATCTCCATGAAAAGATGGGATTTTGAATCCCATATTTACTTCGCAAACTTTCCAGACACTTTTGATAGATTTTCTGCCTTCACATATTCAAGAAATAATATTTCTAAAGACATGTTCATTTCTTTCTTTCTAGGCTATACCTGGCAGTCAAGGTAATGACCATGATTGTGCAGTATAGATTCTACTTAGATGTCTAAAGAATGCATTCGCTAAATGGTTTTGTAATCCCACTGTAACAATCCAACATAACTGAGACATTCAGTCAAAACCAAATGCAATTTAAAAAAAAAAAACACGTACCCTGTTCTTGGATCTTTTGTACTGACTGACAATACAAGTTTGGTGGTGCTGTTCATTCATACATGTACTCTTGAACCTAATTTGCAGTTGTTGGAATATTGTCTGGAGGATTGGAATTACCAACTGATCTAGGAACATGATAGTCTAATAACCTTCAAAGGCTGTTGAGAAATGGTTGGGCTTTTGGTTACAATTATGAGGAGAAAAAAGCCAGTGTCTTTCTATCACTGCTTAAAGTAAAGTAAGAGGATTAATAGCAGTACACAGGGCATTAAAGGCTGAACTTCAGAATGACTGCTGTCAGTGCTTTTCAACAGACATGATCAGTATTTTTAGTTATGATGTCAATTATAGTACTAAGTTTATGATTTGTAAAACACTGTGTTTTCTTTGCTGATTCACCTGCAATTGTTCAGCTGTGAAACATCAGTAGAATGCAAGCTGGTCTATTTGTTTTTGTTGTTTTTTTCTGAAAATTGTTGGTGATCCTTTACTAAAGCAGATTATTGAAAAAGCTATTCTATGGATAGTGAGGCTTGTTTTATGTGTCATTTCAGAGCCACAAAGGGCATATGCATTCACAGTTCTTTTCCAGTAATCAGTAATGACCTCTGGGATTTTTCAGTGGTGTTTATGAAGCTAACTCCTGAAGTTTTGGTGTAAAGCAGATGTGAAGAATTAAAGCATTGAACATGTGGGAACTGATGCATAGAAGAAAATTTTTGTTTGGTTCGTAAGCAAAGAAAAACGCAAAAGCGTTCTCTAGAACATGCTCAGATTTGTTTTCCTATTTTGATTGTATAGACAACAGGAAAACAAACAACAACAAAAAAAACCCAATAAGTTTTTATTCTGAATTCTTCCATTCTTATGTCCAGTTAGGGGACCACAACACAAGAAGGACATTGGGCTGCTGAAGTCGGTCCAGAGGAGGACCACAAAGATAATTGAAGTGTGGAAAACTTCCCTTTCAAGAGTAGGCTGAGCGAGCTAGGGGACTATTCAGCCTAGAGAAGAGAAGGCTCTGAGAAGACCTTACAGAGGCCTTCCAGTACATTTAGAAGGCCTAAGGAAAGCTGAGGAGGGACTTTTTATAAGAGCATGTAGTGACAGAACAAGGGGAAATGATTTTAAAATGGAAGAGGGTAGATTTAGACTAGATATTAGGAGGAAATTCTTTACTGTGAGTGTGGTGAGACACTGGAACAGGTTACCCAGTGAGGTTGTGGATGCCCCCTCCCTGGAGGCATTCAAGGCCAGGCTGGATGGGGCTTTGGGTAACCTGGTCTAGTAGGAGGTGTCCCTGCCTATAACAGGGGGGGTTGGAACTAGACGACTTCAAAGGTCCCTTCCAAACTAAACCATTCTATGATTCTATGATTCTGTACAAGTTCATGAAGCTTAATGGAACACAAAACAAGAAATGAGAAATCTTCCAAAGTTATGTATTCCTTTAAAGATATGTCTAAAAAAAAGAAGGAAAAAAAAGACAAAAAAGAAAAAAAAGGATTGCAGTATTGCATCTGCTGTCTATTTAAATCTGTGTTAATTTACTTTGATGTTAATGTCATCATTTCCCTATTTGTAATAATCTAATGTGGTAAGTCTAGTGAGTATGGACTTTATTTCCCCATGCTCTGGATTCCTTTGTATGTAAAACAGAGTAGTTGCTGATGCAAACAGAATAATCAAAACTACTAATCTGAACATCAGTCCTGAATTAAGGCTATTAACTAAAACAATGACATTAGAGGGCTGAACTGTAATTTACTTTGTATTAAATTAAATTAAGTGGAAAATGTTAGCATTATTGTACTCTGAGAATTAAATACTTCTACCTTCTAGATATGCATAAATACAGGTGAATTTTCCTTCTTGGTTTTTATTGTTATTACTTCAGGAAAAAATGCTGTGCAGCAGCTATTTTTTTGGCTCACTTAATGTAAAGGATTCATAAAGGAAACAGTGTGACTTTCTAGCAAATGAAAAACCATATATTAAAAAGATTAAAAAGATAGGGAATATTAATATATTTGAAATTGTTTAAATAAAATATTCTTACAGGAAACTGTAACTGACTAAGTGTTTTCCACATAGTGATATCAATTATTGTGCAAACTTAACAATAGATCATTATAAAGGTCACAAATTAAAAAAAAAAAAAGAAGAAAATTTAAACTGTCTCAAAATTTTGAAACTACCTATGGAGAGGATAAATTGGTCAGTCTCCTGCTTTTTTGCAATGTAAAATCTTGTATTCAACTTCTAAAACATTTACATGTTTAAAATACAAAATATTATATAACTGCAATATATAATAATATTATATATCTGCAATATATAAACATGTTCATGCTTTCGCAGCGAAAAACGACAAGTTTTTGTGAGCTAATTTTTGTTAAAGAAAATCTTTGAAAATGTCAAAAATATAAACTATATTAAAACATCTAATTTTAAGTTTACTAGGTGACAATTTAGAAAAGAATTCTTCCATGCCGAATTCAACACCAGATCTTCTTCTAGTCCTTTCCAGGTTCTTCCTAGGGACAGTACCAGATTCTGCTTGTAGAATCTATGGTAGCACATTGGAAGAGAGATACTGTTGAGTGGCAAGTTAGATTTAATATACTTGTACAAATTTTTCTTCTGTTTTGCTTCTCTATTGCAATTTACACAATGAGCCTGTTTCCAGTGTTGCAGAAACTGGTAGTATCACTGCGTTAAAATGGACAGGTAATACCTATCTGTAAACACTGCATATATGTCATAAATGCTGTGGCTATAGTCTGAAAGTCGATAAAGGTGAATTTACTGAGCTGAGACAGCAGTTCATTTTTAATAAATGCTTAAATGAGTTGAATCTAACTGAATATATTTGCTTCTTTGTGTGAAGAGGGCAATTATTAAAAGTAAAGGAAATACTGACATGATACTTAAGTTACCATGTACTAGATATAATAAGTAATAGATTTAATAGGTAAAATGTTATACTTAATAAGGAATAAGAAGTGGAATAAGTTATACTTAATAAGGAATAAGAAGTGGAATAAGTGATTATGATAATTATTTGAAGTATCCTTTTCTAATATTTATGTATCCAAATATTTGTTAGAATAATAACGCATTTCTCAGAAGAAACTGAATTGTTCAGGCCAGTTGGAAATCAATCTTCTGCTGGGAAAAACAAAAAACAAAACACAATGACAATACTTTGACTCCAATATTTTCCATTTATTTATTTAATCACGGAGATATTTATTACTCTTCAAGGGTGGATAAGTCAGAAGTCATCTCTGTTCTCTGTGCTGACTGAGTGCTTACTCCTATGTCCGGGCTGGTAGTACACCATACAAGCCCTTTGGTGCATCTGTTGGCACCAGATGATCCCATCATGTCCTCAGAGTTGTTCTGTGTCATTGTGGTTACCCATACAGAGGTGTTGGGCACTGCTTGAGATAACACTGAAGCTAGAGACACTCACGCAAGGCTAGCAGATAGGACTTCGATATTTTGGAAGGATGATATTTATATGTAGGAAATTCAGCTCTTCAAGAATTATCAGTTATAGATTTTTATGGATTTCCAGGAAAATGGCACCAGAGACATCGGTCTGGTCAACTGAACACTTAATTAATATTGAGCAAAAAGAAATGCCTTGAGGACTGGGAGCACCTCATGGCTGACAGTGTTCTGGGCAGGATCTTATGAAAATAATTTCAATTTTGCTTTTGCATTGATTTCTGATTACAAAATATCTCAAGGATAGAGATACTTCTAATATTTGGATATCATTAAGTTCGAACTCTTAGAGGAGGCTGCTCTTTAGTCTGACTGTCTTATTTTAGTACTCATGTTTATGCATAAGTTAAATTAGTTACTCTGAGATTATGCACAGATTCTACATCACTCACATCCCTTCTGCTGGAAAACTGAAATAAAGGTTTTGTGTTTTTCCACTGAGACCAGAATTACATATTGCAGTTCTTCATTTCACTGTTAGAAGAGCCACAGTGCATCCAGGCAGAGCAGAAAAGGAGAACAAGAACTGTTGATCATCCATTATGGCTCTCCTACAGCTGCTAAAGAAAGGTATTTTTGATCATAGAATCATAGAATCATGGTTTTGGTTGGAAGGGACCTTAATAATCATCTAGTTCTGATGAAATGATTGCAGACACCCTTCACTATAACAAGTTGCTCAAAACTACATCCAGCCTGGCCCTGAACACTTCCAGGGATGAGACAGTGCCAGTGTCTCGTCACTCTCATAGTTAAGAATCTCTTCCTACTATCTAATCTAATTCTACTCTCTTTTGGTTTAAAGCCATTACATCTTATTCATTCCAACAGATCCATATCCTTCTTCTGTTGAGAGTCGTAGAGCAGAGTACAGTACTTCAGGAGGGGTCTCACAAGGGCAGAGTAGCAGGGACAATCACCTCCCTCAACCTACTGGCCACACTTCTTTTGGTGCAGCCTAGGATACTGCTGTCCTTCTGGGCTGCAAGTGCATATTGCTGGCTCTTGCTGAGTTTCTCACCACTCATCATCCCGAAATCCTTCCTGTCAGGCTAGGCTCTCAATTCAAATTGTAAGCTGAAAAGCAACTTGTTTATTCAATTTCTCATAAGTTTCTATAGGACAATTACAGTCATTCAGCCAAAAAACTACTTTAAACAAAACCAACATAAACTGAATTGAACTGTGTTCCTGGATTGTAAAAGCAGCCAATATGAACAGTCAAATATAGCTGGGTAATTAGCCTTCACTTGATGAATAACACCCGTCTGTTTCTTTGTTTTTAGCTGAGCAATAATTTGATTGATACAAGATTGATATTTTCAAAAACACGCGCTTGAATTTTGTAAAGTCTAGAGTTGACTAGTGCCTAAATTTTAAACTTATTTCTGTAAATAAATTTACCACACATAACTACAGATAATTGAGCCAAGAATAAAGCAACTGTTAAAACTGATACATGGAATACTACATTTTTCAAGAAAGTAGGGGAAAAAAACCCAACAAAAAAACAAAAATAGCATACTTAATAGAGAAATTTTCACACTGCTCATTATTTCTGAAGACAGTGTTTCAGTCGAGATGGCTAAGGAATACTGTATAAGGAATAGCCATGCAAAAATCTCATGAAGCTTAAAATATTAGCTTGGATCTTTTAAGTACTTGTCTGCTTGAAAGATTCCTTTTCATCTTCATGAAAATGTTGATTATGAATTATAGCTACCTCTATTAAAAAAAAAAAAAGGAAATCTGTGATCATTAAGGCTGCTGATTATTTGTATATTGAAATTTGAAGAAAATATAGAACTATAAACTGCTCGTTATTTCGTACATATTGAAGATTAGAGATCCTGATGAAAACATTCTCAGAACAAGAGGGAATAATTTCAAATAGTTAATTAAATATACTATTTAAATTGCCTTCCGTCATAGTGATGTAGAACTGCATTTCCAGAATCATACAGCTTTAATAATGTGTGCTGGAATTTTAATACAGTCCTGATACAATTTTCCTTTACTTTTGCAAAAAATGTTGTGCAGTGGTACAAGAGAAGTGTATTTTATGAAGACACTCTTGTTTGAATGGTTTTAAAAAATGACAGATAGTAGCATGCATGTTCTATTAAATATAAACTCTTATGCATATCATACTGATTATCAGATACTTATTTTGAAGGGTTTTTATTTTGAAGGGTTATTACTATTTATTATATTATCTTTGAGGTCCTTTTTAACTCAGGCTATTCTATAATTCTACGATTCTATGATTCTAAACAGGAAGCATTTCTTTCAGAAGAACCAACGTATTTTAGAAGATCAAGGACCTTGATCTTTAAGGAATTGATTGAAAATTGCGCATGAAAATGATCTGTCTGACCACTTTGCCCTGGAGAACATGCTCAGTTCTGTGCTGGTGATACTGTACTCTTCATTTGCCATACTTGAAAATATAAATTGTTATTCAGCTTATTTACCAGTTGCACACTTCGTGCCGCTAAATAAAATCTATCACTTAAGTTCTTATCTCTAGTATAGACTCTTTGCTTGACTGTCTTGTTTGTTGGTATGCCATGTTATTAAAGGAAAGAAAGCAAATTTACTGCAAGAGTATAATGCATACCAAATATTGCTGCGGGGTTAAAGAAATCTATAAATAAACAAGTGTGAGGATAATTTGGTTCAACAAGCCAATTTCTCCTTGAAAATGTTTCTGAAGATCTTTCATCCAGCTGTCATACAAAGATAAAAACAATTAAATTATATCCTCTGCTGTCATATCCTGGACTTCAGTAGCATGTAAAGACTAAGGCAGGACATAAAATGTCCAGCTTAGATACTGTAGAAATCTTATGGGGGTTTTTTTGTTTGTTTGTATGTTTTTTGTTTGTTTGTTTGTTTGTTAAATAGGGCTAGTGTCACTGCCTAATTACACCACAGTTTTGATGTTGAATATTGCTGACACTTACTGGTCTTGCAAACTGCACTACTTTATTTTATTTTATTTTTTAAACTTAATAGTTCTACATACCAGCTCGGTGGTAAAAAAAAAAATAGTAAAAGAAATGATAATTGAAATATATCAGGATATGAGAAATAGGAAGAACAGCATTCAAAACTCTAACAAGGGAACAAAGCTGTATTTTTAATAAAAGGTCCTAGGTATTTAAATTGGTTACTTATGTCTTCAGTTTAGACCAGCCAAGAAGAAGAAATACTCCTCAATACATTATATTTTTTAATGATACATATGGTTCATTAGTCAGATGATGTTGTCCAAAGAGTCTGTGAAAGATGCATCTTGAATTTTGTGTGACCAAAGTATCTTTCAGTTGAAAAGCAAACGTCAGTCAAATAAGCAAAAGCCTCTTGTCACATTAATTTAATAAATTAACAAATATTAACTTTATTGATTTTGTACAATAATATTATGAATAAATGTTAATTTGATCATTTATTAATGTTATGAACTAATACACAGTATTCCTTTCCTTCTACTCAATTGAATGGATGAAGGAATCAGGAAAGAAGATAGAGTAAAAATAAAGTAGGAAATATGAAAATTAGACACTTAAATTGGCTTTATGGGAAACATGAACTGGGAGAAGCATACAATTCAGGTGGGGATAAGAACTCTTTAAAGGATGAGTAGTGATAATAACAGGAGCAAGAGAATAAAGCCATTATTCCAGGAGCAGAGTCGCATACTATATATCAGCAATTTTCTTATGTAAACAGCTATCAGTGAAACTCTGCAGTAACTTTTAGTCTTTCTAGTGCTAATTTGCATAAAAGGGTTGTTCACTGCTCCTCTGAATTTAAAGTTCTAGGGTTCTGTCACTGCCAATTATCCATATCATTTCCAGTGTGATGCAACATGATATCATTTCTGTGTTATTGTGATATTAGATGAGAGGAATGCTATGTACTACCATGGAGAGTGTTGAAAATGCATGGGGAAGTGTGTTTGCCTCTTAGGAATGAAGTGTGATATCGCTCTGTGTGCCTATTTCTTTGTCCTAATCTGTACAAGAGTGTACCTATCTTCCCATGTGTTCTTGTCATGGTTTTATGGTTCTTGTTATTGGTATTCCACATCATAACATCTTGTAGTATAGTAGAAGTTAAAGAGTTAATGCTCCAGCTCTGTGGGTCATTGATAGTTCAGGGTATACCTGTCTCAGAAGAGAACTACATACCCCAGAGGACCTTAAGTTGCTTTGCATTTTTCCGTTTTCCACTCAGAGGGAAAGATAAAAACTGTCTGTGGTCACGGGACACTCTCTTTCCTTTGGGATGGACTCAGCAGTGGGTGCTCGCTGCCGCCCACCTTCAGCATTAGTGTAAGGCCTTCGGTTTATCGGACACTCTCTCTTGCTCATTTTATTTGATTTATTAGCTTCAATTCCAATTATATTGTATTATATTGCGTTATTTTGCATTCTGATATCTTATTTAGTAAATTAGCTTTCCTCCTCAGATCATTGCCACTGTTTTGTTTTTAGGGCCATTTCTCTTTTCCCTTTCCCCCTTCCTCTTTATCAGGGCATGGGTCCATGGGTCCCCCATCCCAGTCATCACGGAACCGGGCCGAATCAGCCCGTAAACTGCTGGCAGTTCTGAATGCAGTGATTTTAATAACATGATAACATTCAAAGTAAAGTAATGTCCAGGTTTTATCAGTGTTTCATATCATCATCACATGGCAAGCTGTTTCATGCTGGAACACAGTGCTGGGAAGATGCACTTCCTGCATCCTAGTTACTGGCAGTCTCAGTTATTCTCATGTAGTTTCAGTCTCTGAGGAAGGAGGAACTGGGACTCCAATTGTTCTTACAAACCCTGGAAGAAGTGCTTCTGGGTTGGCCAGCCATGACTTCCAGCCAGTAAGTTCTCAGAGATTCTCTTTTTCCTCCTATTTTGGTTCATTTGATTTATTATTCTTCATTATTCTGCATTATCTCACATTCCTTTTAATTAATTAGTTCTTTTTTTATCTCAATCAAGTTGCTTTTCCTATTCTTTCCCAATTTTTGGGGGGACTGCAGTGATAGGATGACAAAAGAAAGTAGCTTGAATGTGCACAATTTCATAGATCTTTTCATTATTAAATAAAACAAATGTTTCAAACAGAAGTCTCCTGTGAAGAAAGGCCAAGACAACTTGGACTAGTCAGTCTGGAGAATAGGTGGCTCATAGGGTTCCTGCCAATATCTATAAATGCCTGAAGAAGGGGTGTTCAGAAGACATACTTTCCAGTGGTTCCCAGTGCTAGGACAAGAGACAATGGGCGCAAACTGGAGCACAGGAGGTTCTCTCTGCACATTGAGAAACACTACTGTAAGGGTAGCTGAGCACTGGCACAGGATGTTCGGAGAGGTTGTGGGGTTTCTTCCTCGGGGATTTTCAAGACTCATCAGGACATGCTGCCGTGCAAACTGCTTTGGGTTGCCCTGCATGAGCAGAGGGTTGGACCAGATGGCCTTCCTTCCAAACTAAACTATTCTGTAAAGTCTCAATTTTATATAAATGCCTTTCAAATTACATATTGATCAGATAGTGATATTAATAATAAGAAATGAAGATTGAAAAATGTGTGAATATGACATTCAACAGCTTTGGAAAGGTGTCACAAAGTGTTGAAGACATGCAGTTGCATAAGAAATAGACATATTTAGACTGAATATATAGAAAACAACTCAGCAGTGAAGAGTTACATGATATCGAAGACAGTTAGGAAGAGGAAGGTTGGAATATGTTTTTCTAAGAAGCTCAGAAAATGTAAAGAAAGCAAATTATATTAATTTCATTGCTTTGCAGACCCAAATATTCTACTCACCATTTCAGAGCAGGGCCTTCATTACAGTGCATTGTTTGCCAAATAAAGATTCCTGAAAGCATTCCATTTATGGTTAGTATTTCTTTCTCTCAAACCACACAGAGGCTACCTTGTCTTTATTCTCAGTGTTTTCTGATCCACTTAGGCAGGATAACTGGTTGTCACTTCAGCTAATTTTTTTCTTTATTTTACTACAAATGACAAAGAAGATATTGCAAATAAATATTAAGACAGAGATTCTCAATATTTACGAAACTATAAATATTTTTATAAAGCTTGGAAGTCTCTGATAAACTAAAAAAAAATCACTCAATGCATTTTGTCTTCTGTGTAATAATAGTGTATTGTTTTTATTTTAAAATAACTTGGTTTAAAATACTGTTAATAGATGTTTATTTGATCACAGAGACTTGCTTTTTTCTGTTTGGGACCTATGGGTTAATTTCCACCTGAGTTGAACAAGTAGTAGAAATCTCACAGACAGATGACAAATCCACATACTTGAGGGGAAAATAGTGCTATAGAATAGGAGAGAAAACAAATTATTTTCTTGATGCACTATTCAAGAGAATTCTTCTTGGCACTGTCTGGCTGTATAATTTTGCGATCAACACAGCATTGATCTTTCTTGCCAGTGTATACAGGGAAGGAGATAAAGCTTATTGTGTTGAGGGAGAAAAGGATAAATATTCTTTGGTTTCCAATGCTCGCAAAAAGCTTGTTGCTTTTCTACTGCTCCTTTTTTTCATGTGTGTCACAGAGATGCACTAATACTTTGAGTTTATTCATTCTTTTGTTAACCATATAGTGGACATAGAGCAGTCACAGTTGAAGAATGTATTTTTCAGAAATTCATTCATTCATTCAGGAGCAGTCAATTCAAGAAGATAAATAAATTTCTGACAATGTCATTGATTGTGGAAGCAACAGAACACTATGATCAAATAGTACTTTTGTTTTTGTCTGTCAGTTTTAACAGTATCTCCGGGCAGTTGATTGAAGGCCTCTTTAAAAATTATATATAGGTTACAAAATCTGCAGGTCTTCCACAGGTGAGCACCATTAAAAATGTGTATTAAGGAACAGTAATACATTTCCTCCAAGGAAAAAGGCTAATGAAGAAATGAGTGAGAAAATAGATATCTTTGTTTCATGATGGTAATTTATATGCAGTAAAAACTGTTGAGTGATTTGAAATGGAAGAACCTTCATACACAATATATTCATAATTTTTTCATATAGCTAATTTATGTTATTTAATGTGCTAGAGAGAAAAGTCAACAATGAAAAAATGCCTGTGTCTCTGTCAATTAGTAGAGAAATACCTACTGTTCTATTCATAAAGCAAGTATTATTGGTGAAAGAGGTAGTTATATATTAGAGGACTCATAGCTTGAAGACCTAGTATAGAACTGTTATTAAAATTAATACTTAATGAAGTTCATTCAGCTTACTTCATATGTGATGCCAATGATTGATTTTCGCAGTCAGGCTAATGGAGCAATTTTCTTCACTCTTGCAATTACATTACTGCTAAAGCATTCTTCGTTTTGTTCTCTGGTATTACAGTTTTATTAGAATTTTTGAGTGTCTTTTGTTTCTCATACTGTTAAAAATCTCAATATGGAAAATGTCACAGTTTTTTCTGTGGAAGAAAAACTGCTTTTTTGTATTCCCACCTCCTCTACTGGCTGACTTCTCAAGGGCAATCAATATATTCATGGTGGAAGATATTTTAAAAAGAAAATGTCTGTATGGCTTAAACCCATTCTTATAAATCATCAATGGAAATGCTGTAAGAGGGAAAAAATAGCATAAAATATCTCATTTTAAATGAGGTTAGATGTCTTCACATTTATGTTGAAATTTATACTAAGAATATATTTTGTTATTTAAGTGAATAAAAAATAAGAGGGATTAATGTTTTTAACAGTTTTCTGAAGAAAAAAAAGATTAAATAATGCAGATCAAACTGGTCCATCTCAGAAATAGACTGGTTCCAAACAAACAGAAATTATTTCAATCTGATGAAAACAGGCAATGTTGCATGGGATGTGTTTAGCTCTGAAAATCTGCACTTATCCAAATAGCAGTAAAAAAAAAAGAGAGAGCAAATTTGAATGGTCTTGTGTCATTAAGTACATGCAGCGTGTTGAACATGTACAACATGCATGTTTGGATTGTTACATTTCTATTTCATCAATTATTATATTCATATTAGAAGTCAGTTGATGCTGACAGCTTTCAGTAAAGGTATTAGAAAAAAAGACTTCTCAAAATGATGCATAGTAATTAAATAACTGAAATAATACCAGAGTAGTATTTTCAATTATTCTTCTAATTCTCTTTGAAGAATGCATTTAAATGAAATTGGAGGTATGTAGGTCAATGTATAGGCATCATAAAGCAAAGTCAGATCTAAAGGCAAAATCTGCTGTAGTGTCATCAAGATCCAAAGCACGTTTTGTTCACCATGCATGGTAAAAGAACAGTGTCTTCTTTAGAGTCACTTGATCTCTGTGGTTTATAATCCATGAAAGCTAAGAAAGTGCTGAATGAGAGGGGAATGTGAACTTATCAACTGAAGACTAATTCTTTAAACTGAATGTGGATTGTGAACTCATTTATTCAAGAAGTACAAATGATAATAGAAGAAAGATTTTCACATACAAATGCAAAAGTCATTTGTGATTTCGTACTATTGACACACATACAATTAAGTAGAAGGTAAACAGCAACAACAACAAAAAGGGACACATTTTAATGTTTTTGTTTGTTCATTTTGTTGTTTGTTTTAAAATAGCTGGAAAAGCTCTTTTTTTTTTTTTTTCTTTTTGGTTGGTTGAACAGAAATAGATCCCAAGATGATTTTAAGAAGCTACATAAACACACTGGGAGATAGTTCTATCATCTAAGTTATGTGCTTAGTGCAGAAGACAAACAGCTGAACACTCACTAGAAATGTGACCTTTTCTAAAGGTATTTGGGTCTCCTCCCAAGTTGCTGAATCTTAAAAACCTTCTTCATGCACATTCACACTTTATACTTGAAGATGTTAGAATTACAAGAACTTCATCAGTCTGATAAATAATTAAGGCAGATGAATTTAATGTTTTAACGCAAAAAAGTTGCATCTGCATGAAGCAATTTCAAAAGGTTTAAAATGATTGTAGATGGCACAGGAGTTCAACGAGACAGGTAAAAGGGAAAGTTCCTTGATAGCTTATCTCTCCATGTCCCCAAAAAGACATCTCTGTTCTTTAGCCAAGGGACACAGATAGCCCTTCAGTAGGCCATTTTAAGTAAGAATTGTGTGCTTAGATATGTATATTTAGGCTTCATGACTTTTGCACTTTTTCAAAATACCTGAAATAAGGTAAGAGCCAGATTGCTGCCCAAATGAGTAGTATTTTCTTAGCAGGTTTGTCAGTGTTTTCTTGCACTTCTTGAGGTGTGGCCTGAGAATGGCAACGGGAAATTTGAAGTGTACAGTGTATGGAGCAAGGGAGCCAAATCTATACTTCACATGTGCACCACTCCATCTAAGCAAACTATACCAAAAACATGTTGTGGTTCTAGTCTTGGAGGGAGTTAATATGCTCACTATAGAAGACGTAACGTATTTTGATTGCTAATTACCACAACAATAACCCAAAGTGAATTGAGACTTGAAGTTATAGAACCCGGTAGATACTAATGGAAGAGCTATATATTGACAAGTGCAGACTAGTGATTAATTGTTCACCAAGCATATTTAATTTAAAATAATTATTTGGGGAGGGGCACTGATTGAGATACAATGTGTGAATGTGAAACTTATGACCAACAAATTGGAAACAAAATTAAAATGTATTTTCAAGTGCAGTAGTTTTGTAGTGCAGTGTTTTACATTTCAGGACCATGCAAAATTAAGAGCTAGTTTGAATGTGTTTTAAGGGCTTTGAAAAATATATAGTCAGTAATGACATCTGAAATTATTCAGATGCATGAAAGATTAATAGAAGTCTAATTTGATGCATAAGAGTGAAGATCCACGTAAAACTATTTTAGGACATTGCCTATGTACCTCTCTGGTTTTGGCATTACATAGAATTGCTGTGCTCAGTGATGCTAATATATTGTCATTTGGCAATGTACAGGTCTCATTCACTTGAGTAAAGTACTGTTGCCATGAATGTCCTCTGAACACACGAACTTGACATGCTGATCTCATTCAGTAGCCTGTAGAATAAAGAGTAAATGCCTGCTTCCCTCTCATCTCTTTCTACTCAGCCATTTCAGATATTTTTAATATGAGTCACAGAATCAAAGAATTGCCAGGGTTGGAAAGGATCTCAAGAAATCATTGAGTCTAAACCCACTGCTAAAGCAAGTACCTTACAATAGGTCACACAGGTAGGCATCAAGCCAAATCTTGAATATCTCCACAGAAGGAGACTCTATGACCTCTTTAGGCATCCTGTTCCAACACTCTGTCACCTTTACCATAAATATGTTCTTCTGCATGTTAATATGGAACTGCTTATGTTCAAGTTTTAGGCCATTACTCCTTTTTCTATCACTACATACCACTGAGAAGATCCTGGCCTCATCCATTTGCCTCCCACCTCCCTTTACATATTTATAAACATTTATCAGATCCCCCATCAGTCATTTCCCCAGACCAAACAGATGCAGGTTACTCAGCCTTTTCTCATATGAGAGATTCTCCAGACTCTTAATCATCTTTGTGGCCTTCCACTGAGCTCTTTCTAGGATATTCCTGTCTTTTTTTAACTGAAGAGCTCAGAACTGGACACAGTAGTCTAAATGTGGCCTCACCAGGGCAGAGTATAAGGGGAGAATCACCTCTCTTGACCTGCTTGCTTGTTTTAATGCACGCCAGGACACTATTGGCCTTCTGGCCACAAGGGCACACTGCTGACTCATGGCCAACCTATTATCCACCAGGACTCCAAGGTCCTTCTCTACAGGCAGCATTACCAGGCCCTTCTATGTCACAAGGAACTTCATCCCCTTCTTCCATCTAATCTGGTTTAAAGCTCTGGTAATCAATCCAGCCAGCTTGCTCCCCAGAACACATTTTTCTCCTTCTGATCAGTTGCATTCCTTCTGACACCCACATCCCTGGTCTCTCAAAGGCCTGCCCAAGATCATAATACCCAAAACCTTGACACAATCCCGACACAATCCTCTTAGCCAATAATTTATCTGATCTATTTTCCTCCTTCTTTCCAGGGCCCAGTCACCTGCTAGGAGGACAGAGGAAGACACTACTTGCACTCCTGATTCCTTTGAATTCCTTTTTCTTGAGTCTTTTCAAGGCTTGCAAAGTATCTTTTAGTATTCTGTGATTTCCTCATTGCAGCCTCCTGTGACCCTAACTGAATTACAACAATTGGATAGTAGTAATCTTGTTTTATCAGATGCAGAAGTCTTCTCAACATCTCTGACACATGCCCCTGGAAAACATCACACCTCTCTGGAGAAGTTATCTGAGCATCAAATGAAGGCTTCAGTTTCTCCCATCTAGGAGTCCCCAATTACTAAGACTGTCCTTTTTTTGGCGTTATTATGTCACTGTTCCTTCTGAGAAGAACTCATGGATGATGAGCTGCTTGCAGTGATGAGAAATACTGCTGTGCTGCGCAGTATTACTTTTTGAAACGCTCTGGGGTCCAGTTCTGCTTGAATGCTGCTGAACAGCAAGAATAAGTTTACCAGTTCATGTAATTGTGTTAGTCAAAATGACTACAAGTATAATAGTAGGGTTACTGTGAAAGCCTTATGCTTTTCTTAACAGTCTGCTTGGCATAGACATTTATGGTGGCATCATTTGAATATTGTAAAATAAGAGAGTATTTTTATATTCATCTCAATAATATCATCCTATCTATGTTAAGATAAATATTAAATGCAGCAGTAAAACTGCATTTGAACATCTGAATGTTGTTTTGAAAATTCAATTAGTAAAATGTTTATGCTTCTTTTATGTGTGTATACGGTCTTTAATTAGATAGTAACATTCTCCTAACTTACCTTAGAATGGGTGTCATAAACAACTCAGTGTGAGATTCTACTCTATTATTTAAGAAATCTTTCCAGTGTGCTGAAATTATTTAAGGGTTTGTGAGAAACAAAACCAATCATGAACTCAGACTAGAGCCTCAAAGAAAATTCACATCTTAATTAAAAATGATCCAAACACCCACTGTTAAGAGTTTTTCTCAAAGGGAGCTCAGGGAGAGTCAAAGTCCTCAACAGATGAGTTTTCTTGCCTTAACTGGAATGAAGAACTATTTGTTATTTGTCACTTGTCATTACTTTTATTCTTTTGAGTTTTTAGCAGCCTATAATTAGAAGAGTTAACATAAGAACTTCCGAGAATCTTTCCTTAACTTGGTCTGTTTCTGCATCTGTAAAATGGAGCTGGGATCTATCAATAAGGATTGTATAAATAAGCTGAGTTTTTTATGCATAGTGAAAATAAAATTCATTAGAATATGTTATCAGTGTTTTGAACATCTTGCATATATAGTAATGCACTCGGTTTCCTCTCAATATAGTTTTATTTTCCTATGGGTAATTTTTGGCAATCTGGGACCTTCAAATACTGATTACACCTGAACTGTTTTGTGTAAAAGATTCTACATCAATAAATGCGGATGGTACCATAGGTTATGAGATATTCTATGTGTTGATCTTTATAAATCGATAGATAGATAGATAGATAGATAGATAGATAGATAGATAGATAGATAGATAGATAGATAGATAGATAGAAAAGGGGAGAGAAAGGAAATAGAAGGCTTGCTGTCTGTACTTTCACTGTTCTTCACTGAGCCCAGTCTTGATTCCCTGATAGGCAACATCCCCAGCTGTCTATCATGACTAGTATTCAGTATTCCCTAATGTACCCTAATTTTCTTCATAAGTTCTTTCTGTGTGGGCAAAGGAGCCAGGATGTGATCCAATAAATCTGGGGCTGAGTGTCTTGCCCGTTGCCCCTGCTCTACAGAACACATCAAGCTGATGACTGTGAGAAAGCAAGCTTCATGATGCAGTGCAGTGTGCCACCCATCCAGTCCAACTGCAAGGAGGGCATTCACCCTAGTTAATCTGATGTAAATTGTCCATTAAGTCAAAACATACCAGTAATTGTTGTGTCAGATGGCTAGTGAAGTTAAGTCTTTGGCTTCTGTTGTTCTTTGCCTGCATCAGATGTTTCTGGATGAGCTGAACACACACTTCCAGAAATGTTATCTTTTCTTTGTTGAGGAGCTTACGTCTAATTTCTAGCAGGATCTCGTTCATCCTTCTTCCAAGAATGAGAGGAGGGAAAGAGAGATTCCACTAGCTTTGTAAGGAATAACAGAAACAAATAAATATCAATAAGAAAAAAGTCTAACCACTCTTTCCAAAAATTCTTCCTAACATCCAGTCTGAACATCTCCTGATATGGCTTGAGGCTATTCTTTCTTGTCTTATCGATGTCCTATGTACTTACTTTGTTCACATACATTGTTTTGGCCATTGCTGGAAGTATAAGGGCTAAATAGGCTGCTTTATGTTGTATTATCTTCAGCAGAGCCAAAGTTTCTCCCTGTGTCTTCTGATTCTTCAGGAGAAAGTGTCCATGGAGCTTTCCTTGATGGCCTAGAAGGCAGGATGTTTTCTCTGACTTCTGACAAGAGTTAATTTACAAATCTGAATTCCCTGTCCTGTTGCAGCAATACCTGTGTTTAGTTTTAACTTGCTTTAAGGGGAAGTTACCAATCTGTATTATAATTTTGTTGAGAATATCATGATTATTTAGTAACATGGCCAAGCCTCATGCCTGTACCAATGATTGTGCAGAATACTGAAATTTCTCAATTTTCACTGGGAAATAGAAGAATGTTTAAATTAGTCAAAACATAGCTCTTTGGGGAGTTAGGTGAAGAGCAGAAACTGTGAAAGTAACAATTGATCTTTCTTAAACCTTTGAAATGACATTAATGAAAATATGCTTTTGTGAGGTAGAAAACAAGTAGTAATGAGAAAAGTCTTAAAGAGATGGCAATTTTACAAAACATGAAAGAAATAGCAATTTTATTCTTGGTGATGAACTTTAACAAAAGGTATATATCTGTCTCTTTTATTTTAGATCAAGTGTTTCAATTGCCATGTGAAAAATACAGGACATTGTTTAACCCATATAAGAACACAGGACATTATTTAATTTAGTGCTAACTAACATGTACACTTCATATATACATACACTTTGTAGACATTCAGTGTGGTGGTATTGTAGATTTCAGTAGTAGTAGTTGTTGCTCTACATAGTGATAATTAATAAATTGTAAACATGAAATAAATTCAAAATAAAAGGAGGTTTGGAACGAGTATGTTTTGAAGAAATCCACGAAAAAGCAAAGCAAAGCGAAAAGGAAAAAGAAAGAAAGGAGAGGAGAGGAGAGGAGAGGAGAGGAGAGGAGAGGAGAGGAGAGGAGAGGAGAGGAGAGGAGAGGAGAGGAGAGGAGAGGAGAGGAGAGGAGAGGAGAGGAGAGGAGAGGAGAGGAGAGGAGAGGAGAGGAGAGGAGAGGAGAGGAGAGGAGAGAAAAAGGAAAAAGGAAAAATGGAAGGGAAGGGAAGGGAAGGGAAGGGAAGGGAAGGGAAGGGAAGGGAAGGGAAGGGAAGGGAAGGGAAGGGAAGGGAAGGGAAGGGAAGGGAAGGGAAGGGAAGGGAAGGGAAGGGAAGGGAAGGGAAGGGAAGGGAAGGGAAGGGAAGGGAAGGGAAGGGAAGGGAAGGGAAGGGAAGGGAAGGGAAGGGAAGGGAAGGGAAGGAAAGGGAAAGGGAAAGGGAAAGGGAAAGGGAAAGGGAAAGGGAAGGGAAGGGAAAGGAAAGGAAAGGAAAGGAAAGGAAAGGAAAGGAAAGGAAAGGAAAGGAGAGGAGAGGAGAGGAGAGGAGAGGAGAGGAGAGGAGAGGAGAGGAGAGGAGAGGAGAGGAGAGGAGAGGAGAGGAGAGGAGAGGAGAGGAGAGGAGAGGAGAGGAGAGGAGAGGAGAGGAGAGGAGAGGAGAGGAGAGGAGAGGAGAGGAGAGGAGAGGAGAGGAGAGGAGAGGAGAGGAGAGGAGAGGAGAGGAGAGGAGAGGAGAGGAGAGGAGAGGAGAGGAGAGGAGAGGAGAGGAGAGGAGAGGAGAGGAGAGGAGAGGAGAGGAGAGGAGAGGAGAGGAAAGGAGAGGAGAGGAAAGGAGAGGAGAGGAAAGGAAAGGAAAGGAAAGGAAAGGGAAGGGAAGGAAAGGGAAGGGAAGGGAATGGGAAGGAAGGGAAGGAAGAGGAAGGGAAAGGGAAGGGAAAGGGAAGGAAGGGAAGGGAAGGGAAGGGAAGGGAAAGAGGAAGGAAGGAAGGGAAGAGGGAAAGGAAAGAGGAAAGGGAAGGCGAAGAGGAAGGGAAGCGGATAGGGAAGGAAGGAAGGGAAGGGAAGGGAGGGAAGGGTCGGAAGGGACAGGAAGGGAAGGGAAGGGAAGGGAAGGGAAGGGAAGGGAAGGGAAGGGAAGGGAAGGGAAGGGAAAGGGAAGGGAAGGGAAGGGAAGGGAAGGGAAGGGAAGGGAAAGGAAAAAAAGACGATTACCATATATCCACGAGTTCTCAATTCTCCTGGATATAATTACCATTTCCTTACCCCTGTGAGAACATTAGAAATTCAAGGCACACTTGCAGATCAGTTTCTCATTGAAGATACAATGATTATTTTTTTTATTTTTCCGTCCGTGAAATGCAGATTTTTTTTTACGAGTTCTATTTTTAATCTGACAGAACTCACCTCAGGATTACTGTAAAGCATTCTGTTTAAAGTTTTCAGTACTAGTTATGTATCTAGATATGTTTCTTTGGCCACAGTTGGCTATGGCTGTGCTGATTAAATAATCATAGCAGTCTTCTGGTTGATGTATTTAGAATTATATTGAGAGTTAAAGAAAATATAGCATGAGTGTTAAGTAATCTGTATATAATCATGATACTAACATTTTCAACAGGTTTTGATATTAGTTGACATATTTCATTTGTCCATAAAGAGAATATATAGTCTCACTTTTTGAGGGCCTGTTGTTTAAGCATGATAGCCATGGGAGTCATGAAGGAATGTAAGAAAAGGAGAGGAAAAAAAATTGTAATTCAAAGTGTGTGTTTCACACAATAAAGATTTCTAAGGAAGCTGCTTAATTCAGAAGGCAGGAGACGCTGACAACAGACAACAAGATGAATAGATAAAATTCATCAAGGATCTAAGAGACACTAAAGCTAGTGTAGATATGCAGTTTCCAGAGCCTAACAGTAAACACTATGTAGACTGTCAGAGGTAGTGCATTCTCTAAAAAATGTCAATGTGAAGAATTGAAACAAACTTGAATGTACTGTTTCTCACAAGGAGCTGCTTCTTTGTTTTTATTATTAAGTGGATACAGTTGTAGCTCACTTTAAATAATACAAATGTTCGGATAAGTTAATTATATTAAATCCTTACAAAAATATAGTGTTTTAAAAGTAGTTGTGTGTGTGTGTGTGTGTGTGTGTGTGTGTGTGTGTGCATTTAACAGAAGACAAAGATTTATAAAGGGCAACAAATTATTGTGTAATTTAAATTTAATAAAACATGCTTCTGTGAGAAAGTTTTTTTTTTTTTTTTTCTTACAAAACAACAGCAACAAATCACAAAGAAAACCCTCGACTTCCAAGAATACTGTATAGAAGTACATGTCAGGAAAGTTCTTTGCATGCAGCTCTTCCAATCCTTTTAATATAGTTTTAGTCCTCAATTCTCTCCTAGGATAAGCAGTATTTATTATTATTTTTTTTTATTGTAAATAACAAAAATGCACATTAGAAAATTAAAAGAGAGTTTGCAAGAAAGACACTTGAGTCAATAGGATAGAGAATTAAAACAAGCCATTGTATAGTTCAGCTTTGTGTTGCAGTACTGTGTAAGGTTCCTCTTGTGTGTCCTTGTTACTTTAGTATGAGCAATGTAGTGTAAAGTCCATGCAGATAGTTTTTCTCTCTGACAACAGAGGAGGAATGATTTGGTAATAATTTTGTAAAAGAAAGACTGATATGATAAATCACCGATTTAATAAGGTCTTATAAGACCCTTTACATTCAGACTCAAGTTCTGCATTTTCTATCTTGTACAGCAGTGCAGAGGAATTATGGAGATATCTGCCTGAAAAAGGCAGAGAAGCTGATTATGACAATTCTGGGTTTTTTTAGTGGTTATGGAGATTTTGAGCCATTTTGTCCTCATGCCACTGTGAACTTTATGCCTGATCTTAAGGTTGAAATCTCAGAGGTGTTGCTCTCTGCTTATCTTTGCTCTGCAGATCAGTGACTAACAGTATTTATTTCTCTTTGAAAAATCAGTAAGTTTTCAAGATGATTATACAATCAAAAAGGATTGATTCTAACAAAGAACTCTGAATAGGCAGTTCTGGCTTCAGCCTAAGCAAAAGGCATGAAAATAAACAAATCATGGGAATCCTTTTTTACACAGTACTTTTTCTAAAAGTATTCACAGAATTCTAAGAAACTTCTTCCTTTCTAAAAACCTCTTCTAAACTTGACCTCCATCAATAAGCCTATTTAATATCTATATTTTGTAATCTGTATTTTCATGGTGTTTATTAACATGAACTGAGCATCACTATCCAATTTTAACTGGTGCTGTACAAACACAGATGGAAAAAGAAGATACCCAAAATATGCAGAAGATAAGAACTACCAGATGGACAAATTATATTTGAGGAATACAAGGAATGATTAGCCAATATAAGTACACATTGCTGGCAGTGTTTTCAGTGTACTTTTGGATTAGACAGTGATTTCAAAATAAAGCTTTTTTTTTTAACCTGAAAATACAGTTGAATAGATGTGGGGACTCGTTGGGGTTAGACCAGTGAATCTGGTTGTAATTTTACTGTTCAAGGATTTTTTTAGGATTTTTGCTTCCTAAGATTCTCTGGTATTTCTAATTGTTTAAATGGTTCCCTCGCTGAATTTTTATATTCAATTTACCATGTAGCAAGAAGTAGTAGTAAACAGAGGAAAGGTGCAGCTTATCTGGGTATTCTGAAGGCAAAATGAAGTAGAAAATTAAAGATATTTATCTTCATTATTCTCTTTTAAGCTTGTTATTAACATATTCAAAATATAAAGGAAATGAAAAATTCTTATTCAGACCCTGAGTCCAATAAATATTTTAATGGGAGGAAATATAGCCTTTTTCTTGCATCTCACACTCCTTTCTTTCTTTTTCTGGAGTAAATGAAGTTGCAGCTGTTCTGTGGAAAACCTTGTCTATTCAAACAGTTATTGTGTGCTGTGGCTCTTCAGGCAGCTGCTGCCAGTAGAGATCTTCGTAATAACCGAGCAGGTCAGCAGTCACCAGAAAGTATGCACAAGAAAGTCAAGCTCGAAAATATTAATGGCATCAAATTTATCCACACATTGTGAATTTTTTAATATTAGTAAATGTTAGATAAATTATAAAGGAGAAAGTTTGAAGCTGAATATGTGTTGCTGTACATGATAGAACAGTAGCTTCCATTCTGTCCTACTCACTTCCTAAGCTTCCTTTCACAAAGAACATTTTAACTTTAGTTGCCTTTCTCTCTATGTCAGAAGAACACCATGAAAAGTTACAGACTACTTCTCTGAAATCCGTAGTTTTGAATTCCATTTGCTGGATAGGTTTGCAGATGTGCACCACTGCCAGCATAATGTACTGTCCCTATGCATTGATGCCTATGACAGTACGAGCGCAGCCCTGGTGAAGCCTCCAGTGTGGCAGGTAAGCCAGATAGTATTCATAGTATCATAGAATCACAAGGTTGGAAATGACCTACAAGATCATCTAGTCCAACCATCCACCCATTACCATTACTGTCAAAAGCTACTAAAACCATATCTTGTATCTCCTCATCCAGATGCCTCTTGAATACTGCCAGGGACAGCAACTTCACCACCTCCCTGGACAGGCATCTCCAGTGTCTGCCCACTCGCTGAGGGAAAAAGTTTTTCCCTTATGTCCTTTGTGTTCCAGTACACAAAACCAAGCCCCAGATCTCGTTTCATTCACAAGTGATTCATCCTTACTATCAGCAGTAGGGTGTATTTGTGTGTCCAGGAATGCCCAAGAACAATGTTTTCCCTAAAGCAGAAAATCTTTGATTTCCTGACAGCCATGTAGTAACCATTCAACTCATGTATCTTTTTTCTAGACTGAATGCTACTCCAGTAGAGAAACAGGGTTCACTAATGTAAATAAGTGGAAAGTACTGCCATTACAGAATCATAGAATCACAGAATTGTAGGAGTTGGAAGGGACCTCTAGAGATCATCTAGTCCAACCCCATGCCACAGTAGCTCCCTAGACCAGGTTGCACAGGTAGGCATCCAGGCAGGTCTTGAACATCTCCAGAGAAGAAGACCTCTCTGTGCAGCCTGTGCCAGTGCTCCATTACCTACACTGTGAAAAAGTTCCCACGCTCATTTGTGCAGAACTTCCTATGCTTCAGTTTGTGGCCATTTCCCCCACATCTGATTGCCACACACTGCAGAGAAGAGTCCAGCCTCATTCCCTTTGCCTCCTGCTCCTTAGATATTTATAGATGTGGATCAGATCTCCTCTGAGTCCTCTTTTCTCAAGGCTGAACAGACTCAAGTCTCTCTGCCTTTCCTCATAAGGGAGGTATTCCATGCCCTTTATCATCTTCGTGGCCTTCCAGTGGACTCTTTCAAGGAGATCCCTGTCTTTTTTGCACTGGGGAGCCCAGAACTGGACACAGTACTCCAAGTGAGGACTCACCAGGGCAGAGTAGAGGGGGAGGATCACCTCCCTTGACCTGCTGGCCATGCTCTTCTTAATGCAACTCATTGGCCTTCTTGGACACCAAGGCACAGTGTTGGCTTATGTCCAACCTGTCATCCACTAGGGCACCCAGGTTCCTCTCCTCAGAGCTCCTCTCCAGCAGGTCATCCCTCATCCTTTACTGGTATATGCCGTTATTTCTCCCTAGGTGCAAGACTGTACACTTGCTCTCATTGAACCTCATCTGGTTCCTTTCTGCCCAACTCTGCAGCCTGTCCAAGCCTCGCTGAATGGCAGCACAGCCTTCTGGTGTGTCAGCCATTCCTCTCAGCTTTGCATCATCAGCAAACTTGCTGAGGGTGCACTCAACCCACCTCACTGTCCACTCATCTATTCTACACCTTCCCAATTTTGTTATAAGGATGCTCTAGGAAACAGTGTCAAACGCCTTACTGAAATCAAGGTAAGGCTACATTCACTGCTCTCCCCCCCATCCACCCAGCCAGTAATAACATAATAAAAGGTCACCAGTTTGGTTGAGCACAACTTCGCCCTGGCGAACCTGTACTGACTATTCCTGATAACTTGCTTCCAACTGCTGGGAGATGGCATCCAGAACAAGCTGTTCCAACACCTTTCCAAGGACAGAGGTGAGGCTGAGTGACCTGTAGTTTCCGAATCCTCCTTCTTGCCCTTTTTGAAGACCAGAGTAACATTGGTTATCCTCCAGTCTGCGGGCACCTCTCCCATTCTCCAAGGCCTCTCAAAGATGATAGAGAACAGTTATGAGCAATCACCCCTGCCAACTCCCTCAGCACACGTGGATGTATCCCAGTGGGGCCCATGGATTTACATACACTGATGTTGCTTAGACACTCCTGGACCATCTCCTCCCACACCAAATGGGAGCCTTCCTTTCCCCAGACCTTCTCACCCCCATGGTCCAGGGAGAGAGTTCCAACAATGAAGACAGAAGCAAAGAGGGCACTCAGTATCTCCACCTTCTCTGCATCCCCCATTACTAGAACACACCCCTCATTTACTAGGGGACCCACATTTTCCCTAGTCTTTCTTTTACTGTTGACATACCTAAAAAAACCTTTCTTATTATCCTCTGTCTCCTTTGCCAGATCCAGTTCCAGGTTGGCTTTGGCCTTCCTCATTGTATCCCTGCAGGTCCTGACAACATTCCTATATTCTTCCCAAGAGATCAGACTCTTTTTCCACATTTCATGGACCTTTCTCTTCCCTTTGAGTTTATGCATGAGCTCCTTGCTCATCCTCACAGGCCTCCTGCCACCCTTGCCCAATTTCTTACTCACAAGGATGCACCGATCTTGAGCTTTGAAGAAGCGCTGTTTAAATGCTGACCAGCTCTCACAGGCCCCCTTGCCTTCTAACACCCTAGCCCACAGGATAGCTCCAAGAATGTCCTGGAAGAGATCGAAGTCAGCTCTCCTGAAGTCCAGGGTAGCAATCCTTCTTTTTGGTTTGCTTCTTCCGCTCAAGGTCTTGAACTCCACCATCTTCTGATCGCTACGTTCCAATCTGCACCCAACCTTTACTTCACTAACAAGCCCATCCTTATTAGTAAGAACAAGGTCCAGTAACACCTCCACTCCTTGTTGGCTCCTCCACCATCTGCATCAGAAAGTTATCTTCAACACATTTCAGGAAACATCTGGAGCATGTGTGCCTGGCGATGTTGTTTTCCCAACACGTATCTGAATAATCAAAGTCCCCCATAACAACCAGTGCCTGGTATCCTGAGGCTACTTCCAGTTGCTTGTAGAAGGCCTCGTCAACTTCCTCCTCTTGATCAGGGGGTCTATAATGCACCCCCACAACATTGTCACCCACACTACCCTGCCCATTCGTTCTCCTCAGGTGAATTTTGATACATTCTAGTTGCTCTCTCACATAAAGAGCAACTCCCCACCGCAATCCTGTTCTTCCTAAAAAGCATGTAGCCGTCCATGGCAGCATTCCAGTCATGTGAACCATCCCATCACATCCCCGTGATCACTATGAGATTGTGACCTTGTAACCACAAGCAAACCTCTAACTCTTCCTGTTTATTTCCCATGCTGCATGCATTAGTTTAGAGATGCTTAAGGGAATCAGCAGGTGTAGGTATACCTAAGGGGATTCAAGATTTCAGGCGGGGAATTTGCAATGGTAACTCCTCTGGAAAGTCCTCACAAGATTCTGCATAATGATCTAGAGGTATTTCCCTGCAGTCTACACCTACAATGTCCCAAAGCCCTTCTCTGTCCTGTTGACCTCCAGCCTCTTTCCACATCAGATCTAGTTGATAGCTCTGAATTATTTGCTCCACCCTAGCGAGCAACATTTTCTCTCCTTCCCCCTTCATACATAGTTCAAAGCTCTGTCAGTGACCCCTGCCAGCTCCCCACGTTAAGCTGCTAGCAGTAGTACTTTTTTTTTTTTTTTCTAAGAAAAGAGAGAATTAACAACAGCTATGTTTAAAGTATACTATTTGTTTTTAGCTCTGTTGGTGTACTTTTTTTTTTTTTTCAGAGACCAGCATACATCATATGCTGGCTGCAAAGAATTTTTTTTTGATAAAAATACTATCGAAGTAACCCCTCAGATTATACCTGTTAGCTCACTACTTATTGTATTTTAAATAGACTTTGTTAACATCAGTTGTTGTGTTCAATATTATTACTTTAAAAATACTCCAAATAAATCATTGGTCATCCAGGAACATTGAACTATGAGGTAATCCATTGGATTAGCATGTTTACTCTAATTGTAATGAAGTGTTATTTTACGTGAAAAGGTTTTAATTAAGGAAGCATCAGTTTTCTTTAACAGCAAACCATTAATCAGAAAATGAAATTATAGAAAAAGAAGATGAACACACCTCATCAACTGAAAACAAATTTGGCATAAGTATAGAAAATGATGAAGTCTGTTTAATACATAGATTGCAGTATAATTAAATCAGAGGCCATGCACTTCAATAATAGTGACTGGTCTTGGAAAATAGCACACCACTGCACATAATGGAGTAGAACAGAGGTTGTGATAAAAGCTCTTCAAACAGACTCTGTGATGATCACAAGCTAAAAGGACACATATTATTTTTAAGAATGTTTATAGAGAAATGGACACTAAATAAAAGTAAAATATACTGTTGAGCTTGTAAGCTTTGTAAGTTAGTAAATTTTTTGCTGGTAAGTTTTGGCAATTATAATACACAAATGTATTAAAAGAGGTCTCTGAAGTTCGTATTCTGTGAATTATTTTGTAAACTTTTCTGACTTCTTTCAATCACTACATGTGCAATAGAAATGAAAAAGAAAAAAAAAAGAAAAAATCTTTAACATGAGTGACTCATTAGCTCTGCAACTTTACAAAATTAGAGACATACTTAATGTATAAATGTTAACAATTAAAAAAAATCGGTTCTTTAAATTCACTATTATTATTTAATGAAAGTCATGTATGTGGATATCTGAGTCGATGACAAAGTCGTTACCATTATGTATAGCTAAGAGAGCTCAAAAGACCTGAGGTGATTTTTAACTCAGTAATCAGGGCTGCATTTTTCGTAACTTTGTTTTCATATATCATGTGGTGGATAATATCGTGTTGTTTTTTTGTTTGTTTGTTTCTCCATGAAACATAGATTTTTAAAAGTAGTAACATATTTTATCTTTCTCTTTTGCCCTGATCAGATGTCCTTAGTAAGGCAAATGAATGAGCTGATGGCCTTAGCTGATGACCTCAATGAGACCTCAGGGTTATCCATATAAAAACTTTCACCAATTCTGAACCACAGTTTCCATTCCACGTCATTCTAATGGCCACTGCCCAAATACAGATGCTCAACGTCTCCACATAAGCAGCCTTGTACTTTATGTCAGAGGGCAAAGGTAGAATATAATATTTATTCATATGGAGAAAGCATTGTCTAAATTTGTCACGTTAGCAAAAAGCTTAATGAAAACTTAAAACTCTTCATTGGTTCTGGGCAGGTTTATAACAAATTCTGATCAGCTGGAATCCAGCTAGATAATAAAAATTTGAGCTCACTAAGTATGTAAGTCTGATTATCAGGTGATTTTTGTAAGGCATAGAGTGATTTTGCATTTGGTATTAAGTAAACAAGTCATTTAAAAGAAAACTAAAATGCCAAGAAAGGCCTACATTTCTTTTTGTGATATGATAAGTTTATGGATCACCTTCTCCAAGTATACATCATTCATAACATTTAAAAAAAAGGTAAAAAAGTGTAATATGATATTAGAATTCAGTACTTACACCTACTTTTCATATATCTAAAATGCATAAGAAATATATATGTTTGCACACACACACACACACACTTACCAGAATTAAGAAGTAAGACTCACTAAATGTAAAGGAATATGTTTTGTGATCACAGCTGACTGACCAGGAGAAATATAAGCATGAACTCAAGAGAGATTAGGAAGTATTCCAGCATAGACCATCTAGTTTCACAGACATCACAAGAGCTATGCAATCCTAAGTACATTAAAATGTCTGGACAAAAAAATGCCACATCTGTTACAAATATTACTTTATAAGTAAGACCTCTTGCTTTGTAGCATCATTACAGAACTGCCAATGCAATATGAGTTCATTAAAATAACTTCCTGTTATATTTATATGACTCTAGTCATATGTCAAATGAAGTGAAATGTTTGTATAAAATAATTCACATGCTGTGGTAAATACTTCACAACATGCCAGAATTAGAAATATTAGCTCTTTGCTTTTCAAAAAGTAAATATTGTATGTAAAACTTTTGCACATTAAAATCTGACAGATGTTTCTTGTTACTTTCTTCATTAGATCCAAAGTATTATCTCAGAGTTCTGTTGGATAAAGTAGAGATTTCTAGATCCAGACTGAAAATTAGTAGTAATCAAAGGCTAAGTACTTTTTTCTTGATTGGCAGAAAATACAAACTTGCTTTGTTACATTCTTTTTTATGATTGTGAAGCTTAAGTTGTTTTTGATAGTAATGGATATCAAAATTAAATTTAGTATGAAAAGTCATCTAACAGTCATAAAATCATGGTCAATTTCATCTTAATGAAGATGTCACTCTAATATTCCAACTTGCTCTTTGGTATGAAACCAAAATCTAGTTCAAACTAACTTCATAGGTTCATAAGGCTGGAAAGGACCTACAAGATCATCTAGTCCAACCATCCTCCTATCACTATCCCTACCCAACTACTAAATCCAATCCCTTAGCACCTCATCTAAACGCTTCTTGAACAGCGCTAGGGATGGTGCCTCAACCACCTCCCTAGGCAGGCCATTCCAGTGCCTGACCACTCTTTCTGAGAAAAAATGTTTCCTCAGGTGTAATCTAAATCTTCCCCGGCGCAACTTGTGGCCATTCCCTCTCGTCCTGTCATTATTTATCAGTGAGAAGAGGTCCACCCCCTCCTCACCACAACCTCCCTTCTGGAAGTGGTAGAGTGCAATAAGGAATATATATCTACTATATTCTATATATCTATATATCATATATCTACTATTATTATTAGCTATGGTATTGATATACACATGAGCTATATAATGTATATAAACTTTAGTAGATTTAGGATTACCTATGTAAACCTCACCACAGTATTATTTCCAAATTGTAGCTGCCTGTATAAAGCTATTTCAGGGTAAGCTGTTCAGTTCTCCAGCCCCTACTAATTGTGTTGATCAGTGATACAGTTAAGTAGGCTTAACTCCATTACCACCTCATCTTCCTGGGACATCTCAGCTGGCCTCCAGCTGCCAGTCCAGAAAGTCTGGGTGCCCATGTTGCACCCTGATGTATCTGTAGCTGTCTTGGGTACTCTAAGGTGTAGGGTTTGTAAACTGGAGCTGAACTGCACCAAAATGTCATTAATTTGACATACACAGTCTTTATCAGGATCAGATTTATTGTCCGGCTTTTTCCCCCAGTCAGATATAGAATTTTATATATATAGAGAGAGTATATATATGTGTATATATGCGTGTGTGTGTATATATATTTTTGTTATATATATATAACAAGATAAAGTTATATATATATAACAAAAATGCATTTTTTTCCGACATTTGTGGCGTAGTAACTCAAACAGATGGGGGAAAGGAATACAGTTACATTAGTCTTGGTAACATTAATGAAAAAATCGTAGGGCAGCTAATCTACAGAAATTGCACAGCAACTGCTTTGAAAAGTACTGGGTTTCTTGTTACAGGACTTAGAAAATTGCTGGATTCATTCACATTACCTATTTGGGGCCTCTAGGGCTTTTAGATGATTTTAGATGGTTTCATCCCAATCTGCTTCAGATTTATAGATGAACAGTAATGTTGAGAAGTTACTGCTGAAGCTAAAAAATAATGTCATTACTTTAAAGGATTTTTGACTCCTCTGTTCATTAATGGAAATATCAAAGAACTCCAAAGGACACTGAGAACATATCCAGAATATCCAGTTGTACCTGCTGAGTATATATATTTTTTTCTACTTACGGAAATTATGTACTTTCACAATTCATTTCTCCTAAGCAACAACAAAGAGATCAACTAAATGCAAACAAATATTGGCAGTGAAAAGAGTTAAATTATGAAGTGATTATAAATTATTAAGTTTTCTAATTTTTTTTTTCCTTAAAATAAATTCCATAAAAATTAGAAACACCAGTAAAACTGAAGAGCTCCTTCATAATTTCACCATGTGTGGGTTTGTAATATCTTCGGGATATGGAGTTTATCAAATACACTAATATTTATTGCTGCTTTAGTATTTTTTCCCTTTCTTTTATGTAAGGAGATGTGTACTGCTCACTTATGAGTCTAATGCCTCTAGTTTAGTGACAGGTTAAAGCAACTACAGAAACATAATAAAACATATGGGTCCACGGCATCTGTGTACTCTGGAAAGTATTAAACAAATTAATTTTATATTGTTGTTTTGTTTGTTTGTTTATTTGTTTGTTTCCAGAGAATTTAAATTATGTTTATTTCATTCTTTCCTTGAAATTTACAGAAGTGGAGATTCCAGTATATTCCCTGAAATGAACTTTCTTTTTATTGACTTTTTTTTTTCATTTATTCTGCTACCATCTCTCATCTCTGGCGAAAATATATATATACTTTTATATTTACAATTCTATTAGAAGTAAGATTTTAGGTTACAATTAAAGGCCATCCATCATGATCACTGTACTGTTCCATTCAATTCTATTTTCAACCATTAAGAACTGTGCAAATTCATTTCCATAGTGAGTTGAAATTTTACAGAAAACATTAGTTCTGTTATGGGAAAAAATTTGTGATCCATGATCTGTTCCACAATTAGCTTTCTGCACACCAGTCTTCTCCATAAATTTGTTTAGTTTTTTTTTTTACGTACAAACATAGAATCATTTGAATTGGAAACAACGTTTAAGGGACATTTAGTCCAACCCTTCTGCAATGAAAAGGGATACCTACAGCTAGATCACGTTGCTCAGAGTCCTATCCAGCATGGCCTTGAATGTCTTCAGGGACAGGGACACAACCTCTCCAGGGAACTTGTTCCAGTACCCTCACTGTAATTTCTTCCTTATATTCAATCTAAATCTACCATCTTTTAGTTTGAAAGTATTTCTCCTTGTTCTGCCACAACAGGTCCTCCTAAAATACCTGTCCCCTTCTTTCATATAGTCCCCTTTCTATACTGAAAGTCCACTGTCATGTCTCCCCAGAGCCTTCTCCAGGAAGCCACATGTAAAGTCTCCATTCCAGCCACACGTGAGGTCTACATAAATACTGTGAACAGGTCAACTAGATATGCATTTGCAGGAATTCATGTTTATCTCATCTGAGATAAGCCAAACCTCCAGAGTGCTTCATAGATGATGATATCTGTTCATATATTTCCTACCACGAAGTTAGGTCGTCCTCACAACATTAACTGAAAACATGTTCAATAAACACTGTTAAAAATGGTTCCATAATTAAGTGGTAACATTGCTAAGCTTTCTCTTAAACAAAAATATTCTTATGTCTGTCATCTGCTCCAAGTGTCTTTCCTGTTTTTTTCCTTTATGAAAGAGAACTTGTAAAAAAAAATAAATAAAAATAAATAAAAAAAAAATAAATGGCATCAGACAAAACCTATTAAACTATTTATGAAGATACAGAAAATTTTGTTGTAAAAGGTATAAAACACAAAACTGGATAGTAATTAATACAACTGTACAGATATTATAGAAGGACAGAGATTTGTGGTCCATTTGAGGTCATCTTAATACATACCCAAATTATAAAATATTTGGCAACCAAAAGCACAAAACACACAAACAAAGCAGATAATATAGTACAGTTCTTTAAGCAGTCTAAAATTACAGAGCATGTACCAAAATAAGATGCTCTTCAATATTTGCATTGTATACTTGGATGTGACTAAAAGAAAATAAAAAGTTTCTGAAATATTTTTTTCTTCATATTTCAACGAGTAAAAAAAGAATAATAAAAAAAAAAATCCAACGGTTCTTCTTGTTTGTGAAGTCTTTGCATAACCATGAAGCCTCAGAAATTTTGCTTGTATGAGTAATACAGACTGATTTTGTACTAGATACTAAAGCTGACTTTATTAAAGGAACATAATGTGATGAAAAAGTTCACAGAATGGTTCCATATAATATTAATAGTAAGATAAAATTATTCAGAGTTACAGGATGAGACTACACGGTATGAAAAATGTGTTTAGTCTAGTGGGCAGAAATGTGAGCATACTTTTTTTTTCTCAATGATGATTTTAATTGATGAGCCATTCTAAAATGCCTGAAGAGTTGTCAAATGTAACTCACAAGATTTGAAAGGATCACCACAGAACATATTTTTCACTCATTTTCTTGGAGCATCAGAAAATGCTCTGGATGCCTGTAGACAGCTGTTACTTAACCATCCCAAGAGAGTATTATGAGCACTGTTACTAACAAGAGCAAACTACATGCAGTGATAATGAACTTCTTTTTTTTTTCTGCTGCCGAAAGAAAGTGTAAGGCCATAGGGAGGTGCTGGATGCACAAACTTGTCAGTCTCATAGATGTCAGCAGTAAAATATTCTTTTGTGATGTCTCAGGCTTTTCAGACTGTCCTGAATAATGCAGACAAATTGAGAAGACATTTGGATTTCACACTTAATCTGGGGAAGGCATTTTCAATGTCCTTTACTAGCATCTTATTTAGGTTATTTGTCTACTTGCCTAAGCCTGGCAAAGTTCTTGAACCTATCATTCATGAATCTTTACTCTGACAGCATGATAAGATAGCTTCTGGAGATGACAGATATTAACATTGTCATAAATGACTACTGTCTATCAAGACATCCTCATTTTGCCAGAGGAGTAGAATATTACAACTGGACAAATGCAGTCATATTCTTTATTTCAATTGGGAAGACAGAAATCGAGGGAAAAGGTAAATATTCTGTGTCTGGAGGGTGCATAAATATGGCTCAGTAATGATAACCAGCAAATCTCATTCACTATAACTCAAAAATACAGTTTTTCTTTATAAAATTCATGGTGAAATAACAAGTGATAAATAGCCTGTAGCATGCTCAAGGATAATACAGTATTTTCTATTTTGCAGTTTGCTGGGTGCTGTAGTAGGAACCTCCAAATTTAAAGGTCTACTGAGTTTTCAGTCAAGATTTAGACATTATATGGCCTGTAAACTCTGATAACCAGTCGTGAAATATTTTCATTATTTTTTCTTTCTCAAAGTTGTCACTATGTTTTCCAAAATAGTTCGCTCCAAAAGTAATGCCCCCTATCTATGTCCATATAAACTACAATAGGTAGCACAATAACACTATTTGATAGAGCAATTTCTCATTTACAGAACACTCTTTTTCAACAGTCACCACCATTAGCTGTGCATTTTTTCCAGCAAACAAGAGCTTGCCTATGATGCTTGTAAAAACTGCACCAGTGGAAGTGAACCGCTGTCACTGCTGCCAGTGCTGAAACATACTATCCACTACCTCACTGTGCTCACATCCACTGTTTGGTCTCCATAAACGTGCAGAAAACATCAATAAATGTCAGTGTCAATTTTTTCCACATGGAGGAGTTCAGTGACACACCTTTGCTTTGTACACACTTCCATGTCAAGCAACATTTTGTCAATTTGCTCCACTGCCATCTGTCACATGGCAACAAAATGTAATATAAGGCAAAAAAGCTCAATCTCTGCTGCCATATCACCAACATCCCTGGTGTTGCGGGCCAACATAATAAAATAAGAAGCAATGTTTTCGTGGCAGCCCTTATAAATGTAATTGCTAAATTTTAAGGGTAAAGGCCAACACAGAATTTTAACTGACTTCAGTGCACTCAATATTTACATCTAGTCACCAAGCCTTCCTTTTTGTTGGGAGATAAAGACAGATTCTAAAAGAATTTGCAGGGTGCTACTACAATACTAAGTATTATAAGCAATTACATACATTTGGTAGCAAAACTCAAACTCTGTTCAACACATAAAAGACAAAAAAAAAAGTCAGACATTACATTTCTCCAGCTTGATCACTGAGAGAATTTTAAGCGTGGAGTATTTTGTATCTCTTTATCTTAGAATTTGTTTCTCTTTGCTTTTTAGCATTTTGTCTAAATGTATTCAGTACATTGGCAAGATTTTAGGGTATAAGTTAAAGCCAAAGATCATGACAGTTGTGTCTGTTGCATTCACTATCTAAAAGCAGATGATATTTATGTCATTCAGATAGAATGGCAACCAAAGCAAATTCATCACTCTGTAATAACTTTCCCAGAAAATCCATGACTTATCAGAGATATTGTACTCACTGTACCAGGCATTATGAAAGCAAATAAAGATCATTTCACATACAGCTTTAAGAAAAGGCCTTTTGGCAAAAGATGAGTAAAAGAATCAACTCAGCCTTTGAAAAGTTCAAGTGAGAACATCAATAATTCTACAAAACAAAAAGCTATTTTTGAAGTTGATATTGTGCTTCAACGGTTCATTTAAAAAGCTCAATTAAGTTTCCTGTAGATAATGCCTAAGCACAATTGGAATATTGTTAAGATTTATGTAGTCTTTTTTGGCTTTTGCAATAAAAGATAAGGCGAGGAGTCTGAACACTGCACTCTCAGGAAACATTGTATTTTATAGTTTTAAATGGTAGTTGGTTTGAACTTGAAAGATTAATAAACAGTATTGCTTTAAAGTGGTTTGTACAGAACTCTCGATCAGCTCTACCAGTGCTACTGTTCTGAGCTGCTCAGAGCAAATATTGATTATATGAGAGGTAATTTGTGGTTTGTGAAACTTGAACCAATAAGATCACATATGCACTTTTTTCTTTTCTTTTTTTTTCCTCAAGTGTAAACCTCTCATTCAGAAGCATAAACCTGATGTTCTTACTCTGTGTGTCTCAGTTGTAACTCCAGGTGACCGTTCTGTGTTAGAGTCTCCAGCTCCTAAAGCCTGGATCCTTCTGTGGAAGTTAAAACTGCACTGTTTTTTTCACTCAGACACAGAAGTTAATGACCAAACTGGTTTTCAGTATTGAATACTAGATATGTGTAGAAAGAGACCAAAGAAGAACTTTGCATGAGTACTGTGCATACAAGTATCCTCACAAGACAGTTACAAATATCACAATTTTCTTTGAGTTGACATTTTAGAAGAAAAAGTATCATAGTATATGCCATGAAATTGTGTACAAATGAAGAGATCTGAATGAGGGACATATTCAATACATACAAGAATAAAATTGTTCAGGATACTACAAGCTCACAAAAAATGAGCTGTATATTTAGATTCTGTAATCAAGTGTGAAGTTTTTAGCCTACAGCTTTTGACCCATCTCTTGAACCAAATCACTCAACAATATTTTGGCGTTTATTGTCTTCCATACTTTTCTGTACTGAGAAAGGAAAAGAGAACTCTGGAACACTTCCCATTAAACCAGAAGCTGATTTCTGCTCTTTCTGTATTGACTGCTACATAGATATATAGATAAAAATACTCTCTTCTGACAAAGACAGAATTAAAAATAAAAATAAAAAAAGGAACTTCGATGAAGTGAACAATGAAAATGTCATTTTTGATTGTAGATCTTAATGCTAACTCTTCATTCTCCTTTCTACATTCTATGACATTTAGGTGTTATATTCAATAGCTACTGTTAGGACAAAGGTACTTTTTTCAAGAAGAATGTGATGCTTACTTTCTTATTGCCTTAACAGTTGGCTTTGGCATTATTTATTCTTTTATTCAATAAAGGGAAGCTTTCTAGTAAGTGATTTATGTTCTTTCTTTTTAAAGATTGCAGAGGCATATACTCTGTTCATAGAAAAAAAGAAGCAGATTTTTAGGCCTTTCTTTTATGTCATGTCTATCCTCTTTATATCATTTTAATGGTTCCTTCAGTTTTTATGGAATGGAAGCTTTATTGAGTAGTCAGCCTAAAATACAGTGGTAAATATTATATATGGCCTAAATAAGTTGATTGTTATTTTGCCAACTGGATGTATGAAAAATATGAAGCTCCCCACTGTGATCATCTAAACAGAAAGCACATTTAGTCTTGGAAGAAGCTGGAGCAGTGTACTCTCCACAAGAGAAATGAAGAGATGTAAAAAGTTAACATCCAGGGAGACGAAGCAATATCCTAGCAAATCTGTTTGGAATTTTGGTTGGAAATAATGGCTCATTCCTCCCCATCTCTAAGCAGTTTTTTAGACCTGTCTTTCCTCTCTGCCTTCTCAAGTAATCTGTAATAAGCATTGTGTTGCATGAGAGATTACAGTCTTTCTTGGAATGTATCCTCATGGCATAGCAGGAGTTAATGTCAACTGTTTGCCTAATGGATTTATTCTACAAAAACACTCACTAAACTGGCTGGTTATTTCTAAATGCTTGAGAAGCATAAAGCAGCTTCCTTGCATGAACGTAATCCAAGAGTCATAAGAACTGTTTTTGCCCTTAGAACAGATAATTGAGGAAAAAAAATTCCAATCAAGATAAGTCATGTTAAAAATCTACATGTTATTGAAATCTATCGTTGAACATGAAATAGGTGCTCTGTACATTCAAGATAACATATTTGGAAGTTTTTGGAGGTCTCACTATGAGAGTTTATAGTGTTGGTGAAAGTGGACATTTGGCTTCTGTCTCCAGAAACAGATTAAGAACTGCCTTAAAAAGTAAGATTTTTAAGATGTTGGACCATGTAAAAAAACATTTTCTTTCCAGACATTTAAAATTTACATTATGAAGCTTCGTATACAATTGGCTAGGCTGATCTCTCTCTCTCTCATATAACCTATAATCTCTCCATAATCAAAATGTAACATCTGACTGCATGTGTCAGTGGGTCTAAGAGAATTATTGAATAGGATAAAACTCATAATTAACCTACAGCAATGATAGCCATATCAGAGAATTGTACTTGAGAAAATGAGGCCTAAGTTTCACTGTTGCAAATATGGATCATCAATCAATAAAATTTCCTGAGCCAAAACATGTCATATTCTGCAAAAGAAAGATGCACTGTGTTAGAGACATTGAAGCTATTGCAGACTAAATTTCCCTTCACTTTGGAGTAGCACTGAATTTTGGAGGAAGTTGTGAAGTATCATGGATTGAGATATGTCAGACTTCTCACTTGAAAGATTCATGCCTTCCTGGATCTTTCAAGGTCTTTGAGATAAATCAAGTTGAAGAATGACAGCATGTAATGTCTTTACAACAGAATCATCTACATTAGCATTTTAGGTAGGTTGTGGAGTATGCTTTCAAAAGAGGTGTTCTCATCATCCCACCTTTCAATGTTTTTATTCCTATCACGGAAATAGTGTTGAATGCAGAAAGCTAAGGCTTTGGGAATGAAACTGAGAAAGCTTCGTGTCTGCAAATATCTTGTGCACCACAAGAGTGAACAAGAAGAAACTTATAGGAAAAAAAAAATAATCTTACCAACTCAGAAGAAAGTTCTTTGTACCACAGATTTCTGAAGTTGTAGTGCACTGCTTGCTAATGTATAAATGATGTAAGCGCAGATATAAAATCAGTAACTGATTTGCTTTGTTGCTCACATCTAGGTAGAATGTTTTGTGTTGGAAAACCTCATTTTCTTTAGGAAAAGAGGTAATATTGTGATGGAACTTCTGTAGGAACAATTTATTGGTAGCTGAATCTATGCAAAGCTTTTAGATGAAGTTTTAAAGTTAAGAGTTCAGCCTATACCAGAGCTAGCTTCATGCTATCTAAGCAGATGTTCGATTTTCTTCAGTATATGTCAGGACATAATTTGTTTTCACATACTGACATTGTTAAACTAATGATCTCAGCAAAAACATCATAGCATGTTTGCCTGTAATTGTATACACACGTGCAAAGATATTCACACACACAAACACCAATTGGACTGAAGAGTTTGTGATGGCTGTACTCTGTTTTCCTTCCAGTGGCTTCTCATGGATCTTAGTTGTTGCTGAAGGAATTTTGGCAAGCACTTGTGAAAAAAAAACATGTAGCCTCAAACAGCTGTTCCTACCTAAAATACGTTAATGCAGTTAATTAGTGATGACCTTTTAGAGTATTCATCATGCCATTCCATTATTATCCTGAAAGTTCACTTTAAAGGAGATATAGTTGGTCCTGCAGGGAAAGGCTGAAAGAAAACTCACTTGGATTTTATTTTTATGTTAATGTTAGAAAAGAGTAAATGGTTTCTGCTGGGTAGCCTTAATTTGTAACTTCATTACAAATATCTTAATTTTGTGTTATTGAAAACTTCCTTTGATTATATTATTCATTAGATGATTACTTAGGTGGAACATGAAAGTCATTTGTACCAAAATTGCTTAATGGTCATGCTTTAGCATATTTTCTTGCAGAAAATATCTAAATAAGCAATATAACAATGATACTCAACATACCCTCACAAATTCATTGAGGACTGATAATTAGGAGAAATATTAAGGTTGTTTAAATACAGTATATGACTGATTTCTTTTTCATAAATATTCAATATGTTTGTGTAAGGATGCATGCAATTATTGTTGTTTACTTGAATTTCCATTTTTTCACTATTTTTATATTTTATATGGCTTCTTATCAACATGCCCTTCTTTTTCAAAGTGCTAAGACAAGTTTCCCCGCATTAAATTACTGTCTGTATTTCTTCATTTTAGAATTTCAAGTTACTACCACAAACTTGGAGTTGTTCTGGTGCTTCTTGCCTAACCAGATGGTGGCACTGTGATATTTTTCAGTTTACAAACTACAATGCCTTAGCCCAAAGTTAGGTTTAGGGGACAGTCACTCCGAAACATCTGTTATCACAGTAAAGTTAATGAAGTATTTGATACTTATCCATCAGGTCACATAATAAGCTAAACAAATTCACCCTTTTTTCATATGTGTTCCAAGTATACATGGTAATCTCCAGATTAGCATAAAAATGTACCTCTTGTAAAACAAGTCAATGGGATCATTGATGATGAAGTTTCCACTCCAAATTTTTTACACAGACTCAAAAAGAAATTATTGATAAACCAGAGAGATTGTAGTTGGTCGGTCAAGTATGGGAGGTGATGCTGTTCTGCCAAATCAATGCTTGCATCTCTACAGAAGCAGCAGGACAATACATCTTCGTGTGGGAGAACTATCTATATAATTTAATGAATAAGTTAAAGAGATATATTAATTTGGGAATTGGACAGAGATGAATGTATGTGTAAGTCACAGAGAGCATCCAAACAAACAGTCTATAATATCCAGTATGTTTCAGGAAGAAGAGATTCTCGTGAAGGATGTGCAACATGAATGCAAGACAGCAGGATTCCTCAGGGTGTATTGAGGAACTGCATATATAGGGAAATCTTTTAGATTTGATTTTCATACAGTTAGTTTATTACAATAAACATTTGCAAATATTTTCTATTTTACATTTGACTTTCAGAGCTTCTTATCCTAGCCTAGCTTTGTTAGGGGAAATGAGTTATATAAATAACCTCATCCAGTTAGGGGAGGAAGGAGGGCTAAATACAAAACCTACACTGCTAGAGACACTGTTACAATTACCTAACTTTGCAACAAGTTATTTACAGTCTGGTTGCGAACAAGTAACTTGGCCCAACCTTCAAGTTATCATTACAGATGTCAAGAAATGAATTTTCCCAAGACATGAGTGAAAATTAGTGTAATAAAATAAAGTAATAGAAAGTTCTCATGAAGCTATGTGTTATTTGAGTGTCTGTGTGCTGCTCACTGTTCTGCTGGATCACACAAAAGAGAACGTAGTCAATTTGGGCAGATCTAGGCAGATAAATACAAAGATGCATCAAAGTACTCGTGTTCCTTAACCTGAACTGGAACTAATTTGTTCTTCACTGTCTGGTTTAGTTTCCAGAAGCATAATTAAAACTTCTAATCTGATTTTGCCACTACTGTTTGTTCCTGCTGTTGTCATTCACACTGTCAAAGGACAATTACTCTCATTAACCAAACAAAAGTACTGTTTAGGGGAATGCAAATTCCAGAAATCTTACTCAGCACATGGAGTATAATAAAGGTATGCAGTCTTTGTCTGCTAAAACTTTACACATCCCAAGGGCAGTGAAGCAGTGAATTTTTAGCTAGTGTCATGCTTCTTTCTATACCCAGTGATTAATGTGCTGGTAAAAACTTTATGTATACTTAATCACTCATAACCAAACATATCTGATTCCATGCTGCTAAAAACTTCAACAGTTATAACTAAATGACATCAGCAGAAAGAATCCAGCTAAATCTGGATCTGGGTTGTTTGAAAGCTTAATGATGATGTTTAAATCTTCCTCCATGTTATACCACAGCTTTTAAGGACTGTTCTTGTGATTGTTTATCACAAGAGGGAAGAATAGTTGAGCTCTTTTGCAGTGTTTTCTTGGGTAGGAAGGGAAAAAAAATGAGACAATGCAAAGAGATGACAAATCTTTCAATTAAAGTCTATATTACAAAGCATGTAGGAAGACATAGGCATGAATTTCCAGCTGTCAAGTTTGAGAAAAAATAAAATCACAGGAAGGTAACTGTAGGTGGTGAAAATAGGTAAAATTAGGAATGGAGGTAGAGGAGGTGCCAGGTTTTGGATTCTTCTTTCTCATCCAGATATAGTCTAACAAAATGAAGATGTTCTTCAGAAATAAGTCAATTAAAAACATACAGCATACTTCCATTCATTCTTCCTTAACTTAACTTTCCTTTCAAGAACAGATATGCAAGCTCTTAGCTCACATTTTTGAATGTGAACTCAATTTAGTTCACAAATTTTGGTTATAAGTACACTGGGCTGTTATTTATCTTATGCCTTCATGAATATATTTCTTCAGCATTTTTCATTGTTTCATTGTTTCTTCCTATAACTTTTATGATTTAACATAAATACTGTTTTCTAAAAACATGTATGATTTTTAAGACGAATACCTTTGGAACAGATATAAATTCTATGAATATTTTGAAATGGTTTTTTTTTTTCTTTTTACATACTCACACATTACCAATAAATAAATAAATAACCAGCCCACCATTTTCATGGACTTTATTTTTTTATTTTTTAATAGTCTATTTTGTTGCTGTTGTTTTCTTTTGTTTTGTTGAGAAGATATTAAGTAATAATAAAGCAGAATAACTCATGAGATGGAACATTTACACCCTGATTTTATTCCATTTCTGTGGTCCCCTGAAGCAAGTGATGGATCAGTGGTCTAATTTGTTAATTCCCTGAAGCTTGAAAGAGATATCTTGGGACTAAAGAACATGGAAGCTCTCTGAAGCAATGCAGTATTCAATTATTTATTTGCCTCTATCCTTAAAGACTTCTTCAGTTCCAAATCTTCCCATTTCTCCTATATAATTAATGAGAAGTATAAAATAGAGAAACTCGTCTGTATTTGAAAGCATGTATATATTTTGTTTCTTTCATTTTTCAGAAAAAGTATATAAGCATGTGTATAGCAGCTTCTGCTTATTTTTTCATCATGTATTGTATGCCCATGTGTTTCATTATGCCTTGAAAATGAAGACAACTCTTTCACCAGATAAAAAGTTTAATTGTAAATACAGTTTACAGGAAAATATATAAATGACTGTATAGAATGGATTTACACATTTACATATGGAGCCATTTTAAAATGGAAAGGGGAGTGCTAGATCATTGTTTTCACTTAGTAATATTGAGATGGACATCAAGAATCTATGAAGTCCATGTTGCTTGCTGAACACAGACAATGTTTTACAACTGAAAGAACAGCCTCACCTCTAAATTATGTGAGTGTATATACTAGGAAGGTGTAAGTTTTAGGTATATTTTCAAGGCTGGGGAAAATATTGAATTCACATCTTTCACTTTAAAGGTGGACTCTAAGATAACAGCCACTATTGCATTCTGTAGCTGTACTTTTGCTCCTGTTTCTTGGAGAAAAAAATATATTTGAAGATATCAACCAATTGCCCCCAGTATAATGTGAAATATCTTTGCTACACCAGTAAGGAAATTCCAAGTTGTTCATCCCAGTGCTTGATAGATTCCAGACCCAAAGACCCCAGATGGATTCAAAATTTTCTACCACCCCTTTTCTACTGTTATTCCTTTTTTGTAAGGTTGGCAGAATCAAGTTGTCAGCAAGTGCTTTTTCTCCTCCAATGAAAAGTCCCAGGTGAGAAGAGACTGCTCCAAGCTCGCATTGTCTGTGCTCTGAACCAGCCCGGCAACAAACTTGCAAGAGTAAAACTCTCAAATATCATAGGTTAGACTTTTAAAAGTATACATGTGCTAGAAAGTATTGTAAATATCAGGCTCGGCACAGCCCAGGAGCTGAAGTTTCACATTTTTATGCCTGTGGATCTTTGTCTCCTTAACGCACAAAAGGTAATGAAGCCTGTTGAAGTGCATACTCATTCATTACTGTGATTTCTAGACAGTTGTTAGATTATAGTTAAAATAATCCTAGGAGCCAAATGAGATTTTCAAAATCCAGCTAATAAATATGATAGGGATTATTTAGAACATGTAAATAGTTCTTTACTCCTGTCTATCACATACTTAACCATACTGAGGAAAAGTGTGCATGTGTGAAATTCCTTATCTGATTTCCAGACTCACAGTTCTTCAAGAAATATAAAAAACTAATTTTGAACACAAGGTATTCTTTGTATTTGGATCCCCTGTATGGTTTCTTAATGAGTAAAACCCAGTAAACGTAGCATTTCAGTAGTAGTGTAGTCACAGTATTCTAGATATTATGCCTTTCCAGTAAATGAATAGTCACTGCTCTTGTCTGAGGCACTTCTATAATTGTTTTCCAGAGCAATAAAGCCCACAATTTTTGCTCTTAACTGCAAATTTCTGACCTATAAAACTGTTCGAGGAAAAAAGTGTTTTATTTCAGTACTGTCCTCTTCCACTTTTTTCAGACAGATCTCCATAACTCATGAGTTTTCCTATGGGGGGACATATGCTCACTTGTAGTTTTTAGCAAGCATACCATTTTCTTAAAATTCATAGCCTTTATTAATTACTGATGTACTAAACTGAGACTTTTAACACAATAATGCAGATACAAAAATCATATTTTTAAGTGTAGAAAATTTAGTGATTTATAGAACTTAGTTATTGCAAGAAATCTATAAAGAGTTTAACAGAATTGTTTATTTTTCTGTCTGGATTTAATTAGCACTAGAAACTCCAAAGTAAATGAAATTTACCCTTGAACGATAGTAAAGTTTAGGAATATAAGGAAGTGGTTTTTTTTTATTTATTCTGGAAGCTACATGAGCTGTGCTGATAACAAATTTCTTAATTTGATCACATTAAGAAGGCCTTTCATGTTATTTTAAATGTTTACAGCCACTCAGGTCGTGTCATGTGACTCCGGAGGCAGGGTGCATGAAAGCACAATATCACCTCTACATTTGTGAGAAAAAGGTGGGGAGAAGGATAAATATCTTAACAGCTGTCCTTGCAAAAGATTATTTAAAAGATGTAAAAGCCTTCATTTACCTTCAGGAGCTATGACATATGGTCAGAAATGGTTTGAAGATTGACTGTCATCTTTGTTGGATGAGATTCAAAGGGTTTTTAACAAGGATCTTGCCCCCTCATAATCCTTCTAAAAATCCTTCAGATTCAGAAGGCAGTATATACAGAAGTATACAGTATATACAGAAAGTGTACAGAAAGCAGACAGAGATTAATGGGTCTCACATCTTTATTTATTTATTTATTTATTTACTTACTTACTTATTATATAAGGCAATTAGCAGGGATTAGATGAAATAATATGTATATCTATATATGACTTGTGAAAGTGCACCTTATATTTTTACTTGCAATCTGGTTTGTTTTTGGACACTATTTTGTCATGTGCATCAGTGACAGATCGTTCCTTATGCAGTTAATGGAGAGCTCAGGTGTAAATTTGCATGTTGCTCACAGCATGATTTAGAGGCATGGGGCCACTCATTCCAATTACAGCTATCCATTTGGTATGTATCTTCCTCCCCCACTAGTTACCAGTTGTAGATTTATTATTTTGAATACATCACAGGACCTTTCCACTGATAAAAGCCCATTAAAACTTGTGAGTCCAAGAAAGCAACAGGAAGGTTCTGAATGACAGGCCACATAATCAAGAAAAGCAATGGATAATGGTTAAAGGGCCTTACCACTGAAGTGCTTGCAACTGAAAATGATCTCAACTATTCATCGTGAAATCTTAATGGACAAGTCTTTTCTAACCTATTTTCCAAGCTGAAGCTATGGGGAACAGAATTCTGCACCTGAGGGAATTCAGAATAAAGCCCTTAACAAAGAATATTGAAAGGTAATTTGATCTCAAGGTATACTATCAGTGAGATATGGCAAAGGGCACCTTTCTTATCCCTCTAAATTTTGCATAAGTCAGACTGATTTAAGCTCTTGCTGAATAAAATCTTCCAATTTTATCAGACTTGACTAGAATTTATTGTGTTCCAGTATAAAAATAACAGAGAAACATAATACTCCAATCATATTTTTAAAGGTATCTTCAGAGTATAATGTTATAGCACCTGCACAGTAGAATTATAGTGACTTTCAGATTCAGTGTCCTTGATTGCTTCCTGAATATCAGTAATACATATCACATAAATAAGAAATCAGTCATCTTCATATGTAAAGCTTCTCAGTGTCTCCCAGCTGGGGTGAGAGTAGAATGATGACATCTAAGAGAGGGAAACCGGGGGTGGCCATCATGTTAGTGCTTCACTTAATCCCAAGGGGAAGGAGACAGGAGGCACAGTGCCATCCTTGCATGTTTTCATGGAGCTGAGTGAAGGCTGTTGGGAGGAGGAACCAGCACTAGTGATGATTAAATAAGAATGCAAACTTGGGTAACTGAGAGCACAGAGAATTAGCAAAAAGTAATAAAGTGGAGTTCTGTCACTCTCTTCCCTTTGTTGTTGTTGTCACTGAAATCTTCTCAAGGAAAAATATCTAAAAATTAGGTTGTTGTTTTCCATGTTTCCAAGTTAGATGAAAGCTCAGACAATATTGCATGAAAATAAAACCCCTTCTTCCTTCATCTGTTCACCATGTGGTGCAAAGTGAAATTTTATGTTTTAACAGAAACATACTATAGTAAATTACAGGAAGATTCTGGCTACACAGGTTTTGTCAGGTTAAAGTTGTCTATAGCCATTCTTGAGCACAGGGGCCAGCAGGCCTGCTTGTGATATTCAAATCTGCTTGCCACAAGGCACTGCTGAATGGAACATGCCCACATATACAGTTGCTGTGCACAGTCACTGCTTCGTGCTATTTCTAACTCCATTTTGACATAATTGTCACTTCAAGGAGGACATTAAGCCATAATTCCCTTCCTTCAGAGTTCTTTATCTGATGAAGTTTTCACCTGCTTTATTGTTGCTTCAAATGCACTAAACTTCTACTCAGTGTCATCCCTTCTGGCCGGAACTTTGTTTTCCTGACATCAATACATTCCTAACCCTCAGACTTGCATAAATTTGCATAAATCCACCAATACTGGACCTCCCTTGTGTTTGTACTCTTCTCATTGTGTGACAGAAACACAAATGATCAAAACAGAACATCCAGACCTGCCTGAGAAACGCTCATATCCTGCAAGGAGGCTAACTTGAAAACATTATTCCAGGGCAGAACACCACCTACTACAGTAAAAAATGCCCCCCCTGCTGCCTGCCCAAGGGTGTAGACCATCAAGTGCTATTCCTAGAGGAGCTCAGAGGAGATGGGTGCTACCTGGAAGGAGAAGCTAAGAGGAATATGTCTTCAAAACTGCCCGTGGTACCCCTAGTTGTGATGACAGGGAAAAGACAGGGAGATGGCTGTTTTCTTCACACAGAGCTCCAAGCTGTTACTGAGGCATGGAAATAAGAAAAGTAAAAGTAAAAACGTAAGGTTCTTATATAGTGGAAATGGAACCATAGGGAAAAAAAAAAGAAGTCTGCAACTGCATCTTGAATAAACAAGATTAGTTATCCAAGACTATAGTGAAGCAGACTTGGTTCTTTGTGAGAGGGTTCATGTATGTGCAGGCTCATGTATGGTGCCTCCAAATTGCTCCAATGGGGTATGTTTCATAATATTTTTCATTGTTTCTGAGATGTAGAACTAAGCTCTAGCAGTTTTCTGAATCACTTGAGTTTTGCTTCTTATTAATGCTGATTTTAATCTTCAAAAGGAATTTAACAGCATAGAAAATGTACCTTCTAATTTCTTCTTATTTTCTTTTTCTTTTTTTCTTTTTTTTTTCTTTTTAAGTAACTTTATACTTGGAAGCAAATCTTAATCATTGTCATTTGATTGTTTTATGTATTTCACTGAGCTACTGCACCATGACTTATATTAATGTTGTAGAATGTCAGGCACTTCTGTGATCTTTAATACTTTTTTTTTTTTCATTTTTTTCCTGTATTTTGAACACAGAGACAAGGTATGTAAATGACACATACCAGCACAAATATATTACCAAGAACGTTAAATACCATGTCATTGTTTCATTAAATAACTTCCAAAAAATGAGTTTGTAGTATCTACAGTAAAAGATAGCCAATAAACTTACATAATGAATTTATAAATTTATCCTAATCAAATGTTGGTTTTCAGATGTAATTTCTTGACTGAGCTCTGAGGCTAAGGACAGCTCAGTGGGGGGGCTAATTGTGCTACTAATATGAAAAGTAGAATCATGAAATCACAGAATCATTTGGGTTGGAAGAAACCACTAAAGGTCATCTAGTCCAACCCCCCTGATGAACAGGGGTACCTACAGCTAGATCAGGTTTCTCAGAGCTCTGTCTAGCCTGACCTTGAATGTCTACAGGGATAGGGTATCCAGCACCTCAGTGTCCAGTCTGTTCCAGTGTTTCACCACCGTTACTGTAAAAAATTCTCCCTTACATCCAATCTAAACCTACCCTCTGGTCATTTGAAGCCATTTCCCCTTGTCCTACCACAACAGACATTGCTAAACAGCTTGTCCTCTTCTTTCTTATCTCTTTAGATACTGAAAGGCCGCACTCAGGTCTCCTCAGGACCTTCTCTTCTCCAGGATGAACAATTCCAGCTTTCTCAGCCTGTCCTCATAGGAAAGGTGTTCCATCCCTTGAATCATTTTTTGCGACACTTCTCTGGGTGTGCTTCAGCAGGTACATGTCTCTCCTGCACTGCAGATTTCACATCTGGACATAGTACTCCAGTTTAGGGTCTCACCACCACAGAGTGGAGGATCAGGATCACCATTTTTGACCTGCTGAATACTATTTTTTTTTTTGTTGCAGCCCAGGATGTGATCAGTCTTCTGGGTTACAAGAGCGCACTGCTGGTCCATGTTCAATTTCTAATCCACTGGTAGCCCCAAATCCTTTTCAGCAGGACTGTCTTTCATCATTATATTCCCCAGCATGTATTGATTTTGGGAGTTGCCATGACCCAGATGCAAGACCTTGCACTTGCCTTTCTTGAATCTCATGAAATTCACCTGAGCTCACTGTTCAAGCCTGTCTAGGTCTCTCTGGATGACACTGTGCTTCAGTCAGATTAACTGCACCACATATCTTCGTTTCATCTGCAAACTTGCTAAGGGTACACTCAATCCCACCATCGATGTAATTGATGAAGATATCAAAGGTTGCAGTACTGACCCCTGAGGGACACCACTTGTCCCTGATTTCTATCTGGACATTGAGCCATTGACCCTAACTCTCTGGGTATGATCTCATAAGCAGTTCCTCATCCATCCAACAGTCCACACAACAAATGCATAACTTTCTACTTTGGAGAGAAGGGTGTTCTGGGGGATTCTGTCAAAGTCCAGACAGATGACATCAGTGGTTCTTCCCTTGTCCACTAGTGCAGTTAAACCATCACAAAAAGCCACAACGTTGGTCAGGCAGGACTTTCTTTTAATAAAGTAGTTGATTTCCCTTACAAATACATTTCTGTAGATTACTAAGTCAAGACAAAGCACTGTTGGGCAGTTTGGAAAACTACAGATAACAAATAAATTCTTTTCTTACAAATTTATTTAGACGATTCTGATGAAATTTTTGAAATATCTGTGAAATATTTGCATTGCTTCAAGTGACTATTCCAGTGAGTGGGAAAAATGGACTGCTAAATTAAGATATTGCATTACAAGTGTCAAGACTAACATATAATGTGAAGGCAGAAGACTAACATATAATGTGGGTGAAGGAACCATTGCTTCTAAAAGGAAATCAGTATATAATAACAACTAATATTAAATTTCTATTCAGTATTGGGGGACATCATTTCCAAGGTGTCTGCAATAGACTTCAAAGTGCATTCACATTACTTAAGTAGGTACTATAACTAATCTTACCATTCAAATATCAAACCAGTGTGACCATTTTGAAGTGGACTAACACTGAACTTTAACTCTGTAAATGTATAGAACAGTGGAACATTCATTGTAGTTGTACAAAAACAGATGGTGATTTTACATTTCTGCCTACTTCTGAGAAGATACTATTTCTACTTCCTGATGAGCAAAATATGTTAGAATCTCTGTATCTATATCTCTGTATCTATAATAAGCAGGTTGAAGAAACCTGAATTGTCGATAGATTAGTGTATTAGGACAATCAGGCTTTTGGCTTATGCCTTAACTGCTATGCTTAACAGCTATTAGTATTTTACATAGCAAGGCCGGAGAAGAGTTTTGTCTTACATCATCTTCTGTAGTAAAGACTTATACTTATGAGGTCTCAGAGGAATAACATGCAAGCAGGTCTGTGTTTGAATTCTTAGCTATTGATTGAAGTCTCTGAGGCTGGGTTCTGAATTCATTTTGCATGATTTTGTTGCCAGTGCATCTAATCTGTTTTAGTTTTAATTTAGGGAATAGCTTAATATAGTGCTCTCAATGAAGCATTTGTTTCGCATTAAACACTGTAAGAAGTCTCAGCACCTAGTGTAAAGCTACTGAAAAAAAATCTGTTATATGGCTTTTTAATATCAATTGTAATTTCATTGTTGTCCTACAACTATGTTGTCTGCATGGTGCATGAATGAATGTCCATGGTTTAGAATAGGTTTAAGACATATGGATCTAATAACTTTTATGCCAAAGTTCCAAGTTTATTTCGAAGTTTAATAAGTAAAAAAAATTTGGAAAAACAGAAACAAAACAAAACAAAAAAACTCCAAACCATTATCTTCCCAATAGATAGATAGTGCAGATAATCTCACTAAAATTATTTGTTACTATTTATTTGGTTTTGATGCAGGCATCGATATTTTTCTGTCTCATAATTAATTTCATCTTTCATTATTAAGAACTATTTCTTAGACCAAATTCTGTGACTTAACCTTTCTGATTTTTATAGCTGGTTGGAGAAGATCTGACTTTATTTTATTTAGTAAGATGTTGCTAAAATAGGTCTTTGAGATATTTGTCTAGATCTATCTTTTACTTCTTAATGGAGAGAAAAAGTCTGATAAAATATTGAGCCACAACCTAGAATGAAGGGCTACCTTTCAGGAAACAATATGTAATCTCAAGTGAATTTGAAGAGAAAAGAAATGTACCAAAAGTGAGAAATCATAAAAATGCAGTGCACAATATTTTATTCTAATCCTAAAATTCCAATTTTGTCTTAGAAGTACTATTAATAGTCAGTTTTGATCAGTTTTGTAAGCAATAAAACATGACATTCTCACTGGGAACAGATAAAATAGTTGGAAAAAAACAAGTTGCCTAAGTATACGTACATAAGTACTTATTTTATTGTGATATAAACCCAGATAATGAAGTTCTTTGAGATAATGTTCATTAAAGAAAAACCATGTTGTTCTTTGTTTTAGTATTGTTGCAAGTCTTCCTTTAATTTCCTCATAAAGCTCTGAGGATTTGTATCTTCAAGATTTAGTCCATCTGTAATTCTGAGCAATTGATATGGCTCTATCATCACTGGATTTAGATGCCAGTAAAGCCACTAGTGATTCAACATTTGACTGTCTAGCTTACAGAAATTTGAAGGTACCAAGTATATGTTTTTCACCTTGGTGTCCATGCATAAATGTGATGAGTTTTGGAGAAACTGATTTTTGAAGCAAACCCATTTCCTTTCAAAAGAATGGAAAATGAACTGATTTGCAGGTCTCTACAGTATATGCAAGGTATGAGTAACCCTGTCAGGTTTACTCTTTCAGCATTCAGCTGACTACTTAAGGAAAGAGATATTAATTCATTTTTAATGTTAGGAAAATTCAGTCATTAAAAAGCAGATAACATAAAATGCCAGAAATGCTTTTAACATTACACAAAGTGCTCCAGTTGCCTAAATAGCTTGCTACTTTTGGAGATCTAGATATGCTGAGGTATTAAATATTAAAATAGAGGTTTCTTTCTAAAATGCAATGTTTCTTATCAGAAAAAAAGAAAAAAAAGAGTTTGAACAAGTAGTGCTGTTGTATAATGCATGATGTTGATAATAAGGCAGTCTAGAAAAATCATTTTTCACACTGTAAGATTGGTTTGCATTTTGTATAAGAAACACCCTCTGTTCATGTTCTCTTAAAACATTATAGAACAGTGCTGTCGAGATGCATACGATTGGAAGTTTGCAATACACTCTAAGTCACATGAGGTCTATCGTGGGCTTTTATCAACCCCTTTAACAGGCTATCCATAAACTTGATTGGAATTTCATTCTCAAAGAGTAGTTATCAATGCTTCAGTGTCAGTTTATATGAATGCATTGAAGGATTCTGCAGGACCCATTTCATGCCCAGTGTTATTTAATGTGCCTGGTACTGATTTGGATGAAAAGTAGGAATCCTGTCAATTCTATTTTCAAATTACACTAACTTGTTTATATGCAACATTACTGAAAAAAAAAATCTTCTAATAATTCTGATATGTTGTAGAAAACACTGGGGAGAAAATGGTGTATTATCCAGCAAATGTAATTTAAAATAATAAAAGAATTTTGGAGAATCACATTTTACGCATAGGCTAGGAAATGGTTGATTATATAATATTTTATACAAATAGGTATCTACGGTCACAATGAGCTAAAAGGAGAGGAGAACTAAAATATGAGCTGATATTGAAAAAAAAAAAAAGCAGAGAATATAGTGGGAATAAAGATAGGAGTATTTTCTGAAAGATGTATGAAGAAACTCTGATATGCAATGGAAGAGTGTTTTGTACAGTTTTGAACACAACAGCTCAGAAAGAGTGATTTGTAGCAGTGAATCTCGTGTAATAAGAATTATCAGATGATATGACCTCTATGAAAAGGTCGAGGAACGTGAAGTTTTTCAGTTAAGAAAACGTTTTGAAACTTGAAAAAAAAAAACGTATCTATTAAAGAAAAAGAAAGAAAATATATGTTGCCCAGGTCTATTTAAAAAGTAAATCAGTAGTAGAAGAAGCTTAAATCAACAGTGGCAAACACTGAGTAGTGGGAGATAGACAAGAAAATGTGTATTCTATTCCAAAAGAGATTTTGTTGGAACAGAGAGAAGATAAAATTCTGACCCATTTCAGGTACCAGTCATCATCCTGCAGAATAAAATAAACCAAAGTCTCTCCTCAGGATGGAGTTGGGGTTAGGATTAGAGTTGCCAAACCAATGATCTCATAAAACAGTAGTATTTAATTTTTTTTTCTTCATAATAAAAGTTACTGCTTGATAAAAACTACATAGTATATCTGGGGGTACTTTTGATGTGTGACTTTCAATTTAATTTGTATGGACAGAATAACACACTTTTTACGTATGGAAACATTTATTTTAAGAAAGTTTCCAAGACACTAGAATACTTTCAAACGATATAATTCGAGAGATGGAGTAGATGGAAGTAATGTATTTGTTACTGTTCACTTATGATCATATATGCAGGTCTGTTTCCTGTTTATATTTTTTTGTTGTTGCTGTTATTGTTTGTTTTTGTCTTGGTGATAGCATGCAATGATATGGTTTAAGAACAAAACCAACAATGTTTCCATTCAACATTAAATATTAAACTGTCTCTACTGAGGGAAAGTGAGAGGCTTAAAATACAGCTATATAATAATATGTAACTAAAGGACTTGATCTGAAGGGACTTCAGATTGGAAGGACATGACCTTGACTTTGAGCAAATCGCTTTGTCACTTCCTTCTGTTCCCCTTGGCCCCACTTGTTTCATATAAACCATATAAATTAACGTTTTGAAAAGCTATGCAATGTGTGCCACTCACTGTGTATTTAACAATAAAGCCAGCCCTGTTCCAACAGGAATTTTGGGCATGATTACTGTTTAATAATAAAAAACGTGAAACAGAAAAGAAGAGGTTGTGAATAAGGTTGATATGCAAAGCACACATCTAGTCTGGTTAGACGCATTAGACTTTGCAGTGAAATATTAGTACTATTCAGACAGAATCAGTTTAACCATTTGAAATATTAATATTCATCTCTTACTGTGTTATTCACAGTAAATTTCTTAATCACTCTAGTCATCTGCATGCATTTCTTGTATAATGCAAATCCTTCTGTCTTTCTTGTATTCTAGTATAATCAAACTCCTCTTCCATAAGTATTTTCATTGAGATATGCTTACTGTTATAAGTTTTAGGATTTTTTAATGAACTTTGTGCTTGATATCTTGAAGATAGATACTCCAGAACCATTTTACAATTATGAGTTCATATTAATTCCACTTCTTCCATGCATTTTGTTCTCAGTATGAAGTGTTGACGTAGTAATTTTAGAAACTGTTGATTTTAGAGTCTTCATTTCATAATAAAGGTAAACTTTCTATTAATCTGTTATTTACAGTACTGTAAGTAAAAATGTTGCCTGCCCATTAAAGGCAATTAGATCCCCTGAGCAATTTCTGCGTAACAGAATTTCCTCAATGTGAGGTAGGTTTTCTGAATTATTTCAACAGAAAAAATGCCTCCAACTTAATAAATTCGGGTAGTTAGATGGTCTACTTTGGAAACTATTGTGAGTCACAGCCAGGATTTACACATTCAGCACCACATACATGTTCCTGGGAATCAAAATTATGGATTCTGGTGCATTCCTGAGGAGTTTGTGAGCTGGAAAGTGATAGAATAAAGTACTCAAAAATAAAATTAAAGTTTATAAAATTATATGAGCCCTTTAAGAAAAAAAATCTAATTTTATCGTTAGTGTGATAAAAATGTAGGTAGATAGGTATCTCTCAGCTTCTCAGATACATTTTTAACTCTGAAAAAAATAAAAATTACAAAAAGACAGATTTTGCCACACCTTACTGTGCATGTTCCCTAGATAGGGCAATTGAAACTGAATTCAATCAGTTCATTTCAAGATGCTGATGAATCAATACATCTTGCAATCAATACATCCTAATCATCCTAGAGACTTCAGAAACTGTCAAATTTCTAAGGAAAGATATTTTTATAACATCTGATATTGCCTTTAATATTTGGATACTACTGATATGACATTTTTATAGAACAAGATCAATGTCTAGTTATTGATAAATTATTCTAAAACATTTGAATGTATTTTTGTTTTTCAGGAATATTTCTCAATTACATTTCTAGGAACTAGTTTCTACTCTTTGTGGTGACCACACAACCATAAATCTTCACAGAATTACAGAACAGTAGGGGTTGGAACGGACCTCTAGAGATCACCCAGTCCAACCCCTCACCAAAGCAGCTCCCTAGCCCAGATTGCACAGGTAGATATCCAGGTGGGTCTTGAACGTCTCCAGAGGAGATGCCACCACCTCCCTGGGCAGCCTGTGCCAGTGCTCCATCACTGCACTGTGAAGAAACTCAACTTTAACTAATTTCACATTACATCAGATACTAGTTTTTTGAGTATCTCTTGTATTATTCAGTCATTATAGATAGCTTTATACCACAATTTAAGGGAAGTATATATCTGAAACTTGAGTGACTGAGCTCCAATACTCAGGCTCCCTTTTACAGTCAGTGACACAAAATAGGTAACCTTTCCAGAATGCAGTTCATCTCATCTCAAGATATGTATCTTCGTGAGTCAAGCAAATTACCTTCAGTGAAATCTAGTTTACTCTATCATTGTTGGTATCTTAACAGTGATGATTAATTTTTAGATATCTGAAATTGGAGAACATAAATCTTATTGCATTAGATAATCAGTACTGCAAGTACAAAAATATTTATTTAACTGAAAATTATTTCCTGGAATTTCAGATGTAGCTCTTGATAAATTTTATAGCTCATTTGTTGATAAGATCTGTTTGTATTTGTCACGTATCTTGCAATGAGAGGAGCATACAATATGCAACATTTGGAAAATGTTTTCAAGAATCGTTAAAGATTCTGCTTTAAAAAATCTGAAGCTGCTTACGCTACTGTATGTCTGTGTTGGTAAAAATGATACAGATATTTTTCTCAACGAGTTTCTGAAGATGAGAAAATCATACTTTTGTTTCTTATAAACAGAGGAAGCAGAGTTCTATTCTGTACTGTCTTTCAATTGTTAGTAATTTACACGTATGCCAAGAAAATCTTTATCAAGTCAAAATAGCTGGCTCCATATAATTCAGATATCTCATAGAATCATAGAATGGTTTAGGTTGGAAGGGATATTTAGTTCCAGTCACACAGCATTTTTTCTGTAGGGTTCCATGGACTTTCCCCTATTCAATGAGTCCCTGGGCAAGAGGAGCTGAACTGCCTGATCTGAGATCTGCTGACCATCAGTGTATGCAATATGAAAGAAGAAATACACAAAAAACAACAATGCTGTGATGCTGCCAGGGCATTTATTGAAGCCTGGTCTTGCTCTGAAAACACCATTAGAAGTAATGCTTCCTTTCTGTCACCTTCTATACAGTCATGATTACACATGTAATGTTTCCTGCAACAGTATAGCAGAATGAATAATGAAGAGATATGCCAGGTATGGAACACTGTGTCCAGTACTGGGCCCCCAGTATGTGAGAGTCATCGAGTTAATGGATAGAGTTCAATGAAAGACTACAAAAATTTTGAGGGAGCTGGAGCACCTCTCCTGTATGGAGTGCAGAAACTGCTCAGCCTCAAGGAGAGAAGGCTTATGGAGGAGGATCTCATCTATGTATACAAATACCTGACGGGGTGGTGTTGAGAGAAGAAAGCCTGGCTCTTTTCAAGGGAGCCCAATAACAGAACAAGAAGCAGAGGGCAGAAAGTAGAATACACAGGTTTCCTCCAAACTTCAGGGAGCTGTGCAGGTTGACCTGACAGGTCATGGAGTCTCCCTTTTCGGAGATGTTCAAAAACCACCTGGACGTGGTAGTGGGTAGCCTGTTTTCAAACCTAAACCATTCTGTGATTTTCTAGTACTATAGTTTGTCACAAGTGATGACTGAAACTGTAAAATTCTTTTGACTCAGATCCAAAGAAATTTCAGAGGTTCCACAGAAACAGAGATATGCAGCAAATCTGAAACAAAATTATTGTGTTCTCCAGGAAATATCATATTCAATACATTGTATCATATGTAAACAGAAATATATAGCTAAAAAAAGCAATGTGAAGTATGACAAAAGTAACTTGAGAAAAGAAAGGTGATTTTTTATTTAATCAAAACTTAAACTACTGCATAATCACTCAAAACCAAAACTATAAGACAAATCAGCGAACACACTACCTTTCAAGGACTGAAATCTACACGTAAGAAGCATTTATTTTCCTGTATGCATTCAGCTCAGAAAAAGAAATAAATGAGACATTCATATAATACAAGAATTTGCATATTCATCAGTTGGATGGAAATGAAATTTGCAATGTTGACATGATAAGAGTTGCATTTCAGTAGCATTGATAAGTGAATGTCATTTTTAGGAGACAGCCTGGTTACTTTGGCAACTCATGCATTATTAGTCACTTCAGATAAGTCATCCTTCTTTCATTACCACCTGTGGCCTTTGTCACTGTTTCCTAGTAACATCAAATTGTTTTGATAAAAAGTAATTAACGTATTCAGTTGTAACAAGGCTATACATAAATTGGATCACTCTTTATTGTTTATTCTCAAGGTAGCATAACACAATATAATAGTAAATTTGTTTTCTTTTATTTTCTTAATTCCTAACTAAACTTGAGAAAATTATGCTGAATTAATGAAGCACCTGTATATCCAAACCTATTAAAATAATAAAATTTAGCTTTAAAATGCCACGTAGGATAACTGCTGTTTGATTAACAGAAGGAAAAATAGCTGTGAGTTAGAATGAAATAGAAAGTGATAATTGTGAGAAGTTTGAGAAAATTCAAACAATTCAGAGATACAGAGATTATTTAAAACCACCTCAAAATATATCAGTGATTTCTGTAGTGAATTTGACTGACATTATTTAACCACATTTTAATATCTAATAGGCATAGGACAGGAAAACAAGCTTTTAATATTTTTGTACTGACAGCATTATTAGATATTATACAAACGATTACTCATTAACTGTTCATAAAATACATGTTTGTATGTAAGTGTGTACATGCTAGGGCCTGTGTTTTTCATCATGTAAAATGCTTTTGTTGCCATTGCACCTAACATGTCAAAGAATCACAGAATTGTAGGGGTTGAAAGGGACCTGTAGAGATCATGGAGTCCAACCCCCTGCCAAAGCAGCTCCCTAGCCCAGGTTGCACAGGTAGGCGTCCAGGCGGGTCTGGAACGTCTCCAGAGAAGGAGACTCCACCACCTCTCTGTGCAGCTGTGCCACTGCTCCCTCACTGCACTGGGAAGAAGTTCCCACTCACATTCGTACGGAACTTCCTATGCATTAACTCAGTATTCAGAACTCTGTAGGGAAACTGTACTGCTCTTCTCCAGTCTGAACAGCCCATTCTCTCTCAGCTTCTGCATGTATAATAGATTTTCTAATCCCTCCATTATCTTCATACCCTTTGCTGGACCTTCTCCAATCCATCCATATTTCTCTTGGGCATAGTACTCCAGGTGTAGCCTCACCATTAGGCTGAGAATACAGGAAAGATCACCTCCCTTGATTTGCTAGCAGCACTATTTCTATGACAGACCAGAAAGGCATTGGTTTTATTTACTGTAAGAAATATATTTAACTTTTTGTTCAATAAGGCATGTAGGTCCTTGTCTGCAAAGCTTCACTCCATCTGGTCAGCTTCCACCTTGTACTGATACATCTATGCATTATTCTTTCCCAGGTGCAGGAGTTTTTATTTCCCTTTGTTGAACTTCCTCTTAGTCCTCTTCTGAAGTCTGTTGAGATCCCTATGGATGGCAGTACTATCCTCTCTGTTTCATAAAACCTGCAAATCTGCTGGAGGTGAGCAATGTCCTATCATCCGGTTCATCTACCTAAGCGAAGATAAAATGTGCTCACTGCTCTCCTCTTATTCTCCTCACTGGTCATTTCATTGTAGAAAGTTATTGGTGTGGTCAAGCATGATTTCCCCTTCATAAATCCATGCTGACTACATCCAGTCGCTTTCTTGTACTTAATATGTTTGGAAATGTCGCCCAGGATTATTTGCTCCATCACCACTAAGGCTGACAAGCTTATAGTTCCTTGGATCTTTCCCTTGTCTTTCCTGAAGATAGAAATGACATTTGCTTTCTTATAGGACTCAGGAATCTCAGTGTCTTGCCATGATCATAAAGTTTGGTTAGTTTGCACTATTTTTGTTCCAATTAGTTTTGGAAACAAATTTTTCATGTTCTTTGAAAGCTTTGTAGACAAGCACACCATCTTCTGTTGCTGTGTAGGTATGAGGTAATTTTTTACCATTTCAAAGATGTATTTCATAATTTCATATTGATTATAACAAGTAATGTATTAAAATGTATCCCATTTTTAATAACAACAATGATAATAAAACCTGCAATTAGATATTTTTCATACTGAAATATTTCTGCATCTTGACTAGAAAGAGTATAAATTGTGACTTTATGTCACAATGCAAATGTTATACAGTGTTTCCAGGAAGCAAATGCAGTGCAATTCTTTTTTTCATTTTTCTTCTCTCTTTTTTTTTTAAGGTACTATTCACTTGACTAATAATGTATAATTCCAGTCAAACTTTGTTCAATCTGGAAATAGTAAGTTATCAAATAATTCACAAATCTATCTTGACTATTGGTTTAGAGAAGAATATAAAGTCTTAATGACCAGAGAAAAGGGCAAAATTCATCAAATAAATTATTCATGAAAAATGATTGCCCATCCTTAGTGACATTATGAAGAGTAATGGTCTCCTTTTACACTATGACTATTCAGGCCAAACTTAATCCAGAAGTGCATTAATATTTGAATTTGGTATTCTGAACTAATTGAGTCAGCATTAAGAAGTTTAATTGAAATAACAAGACCTTGATTTTCCTATCTTGTTTTTAGAAATATGCTCTTGTACAGCTCATACTAGTCTTTTCCTAATTTGATTCAATAAAGGAAGGACTGGGAGAAATTCAGAGTAAGATCTTGAAGTTTCAGTTGACATGGGAACAAGTTTCATGCAACAATTGAATCCAAAATTACTGCATAATGCCATACAGTAAAAATCTTTGCTTCAAACAGTAAGATCAGCAGTGGTCCTTATTGCTCATCGTAGTATTGAATATGTGCCTAGAGATGTTGGGAATAATTCCATCACACACAAATATGTTCAAAAAGACACTTCTGTTCAGCGTTAGCGAGAAGTGAGCACTACAATTCACCTCATCTAATTTCTAAACCTCTTAAATTAGTCATTTGTTTATGTTGTCAGATAGGACACATTTGTAAGTGAGACAATGAAGAATCATCAGAAAGCAGTTAAATTATCTCCCTTAATTATAGAGAAATGGCATTGGTAAATGTACATGTTTACACACATGAGAATCTGGTATAAGAAAAATGAGAGGTGAGATCACAGTTCCTTGACCATGTAGTAAAATGTACTTGATAAGAACTCTGAATGTATGTCTGCTACTAATTTTTCAGTTTCACTAAATGGCAAGGGGCTTTTTCTTGTGGCTTTGACTTAAAATATATATATATATGATTTCATTCTAGGGAAAAACTTGTCATTTTATGGACAAGCCAAAACCAGAATATAGTTTAGCTTAATGCTTGATCTGTTTGCAACTCTTCCAGTTTCACACGATTTAGAAGATGAATATACTATCTGCTCAAACACTGCAGCTGTGTGGACTGAAAAACAACAACAACAAAACTATATACATGACTTTTCATGAGTATTTATACAAGAATCTTGATCAGAAAATCACATATCTAAATCAAAATCATAAATTATATATAACTGTACTCCCATGTGGGAGTTGAAATTGAAGGGTTCTAAGCATAGTTCAATTTTAGTGATATAATTATGGGTCCAGACTTATAAACGGAAGAGAAATGAAATTTGTCAAGCTTAAGCGAGTCAATCTCAGTATTCAGAAGGTGTTCCAAAAAGAAATTCCCTCCCCTTAGACTAAGAGGTTTTTGTGAAAAAAATAAAAAAAAATTAAAAAAAACAGGCCTATAAATGCTTTTTTTTTTTTTTTCAATAAATTTCAGTACAATATTAATAAGGAAAATAAATTACTTGAATAAGGTTCTTTTGCTTCATGGTTGGACTTTGCTAATAGCAACAGCTGAAGCTATCTGCAGCACATTCCTTTCAAATGGATAGAGGGATGGCGCAGAGTGTAATGTTTATGTGTATGAAAGAGATGGTTATAAATATTTCACAATTAAATTTTGTTCTCAGTAACCTGAAACTTGAATTTGGAATTATGTCAGTATTAGTAACTTTTATGTTTAGCCATTTGAAAACGATAATTAAAAAAAAAAGAGAAAGAAAGGACGGAAGGACGGAAGGACGGAAGGAAGGAAGGAAGGAAGGAAGGAAGGAAGGAAGGAAGGAAGGAAGGAAGGAAGGAAGGAAGGAAGGAAGGAAGGAAGGAAGGAAGGAAGGAAGGAAGGGAGGAAGGGAGGAAGGGAGGAAGGGAGGAAGGGAGGAAGGGAGGAAGGGAGGAAGGGAGGAAGGGAGGAATGGAGGGAGGGAGGAATGGAGGGAGGGAGGGAGGGGGGGAGGGGGGGAGGGGGGGAGGGGGAGAGGGAGGGAGGGGGGGAGGGAAGGAGGGAGGGAGGGAGGGAGGAAGGGAGGAAGGGAGGAAGGGAGGAAGGGAGGAAGGGAGGAAGGAAGAAAGAGAAGAAAGAGAAGAAGAAAGAGAAGAAGAAAGAAAGAAAGAAAGAAAGAAAGAAAGAAAGAAAGAAAGAAAGAAAGAAAGAAAGAAAGAAAGAAAGAAAGAAAGAAAGAAAGAAAGAAAGAAAGAAAGAAAGAAAGAAAGAAAGAAAGAAAGAAAGAAAGAAAGAAAGAGAGAAAGAAAGAAAGAAAGAAAGAAAGAAAGAAAGAAAGAAAGAAAGAAAGAAAGAAAGAAAGAAAGAAAGAAAGAAAGAAAGAAAGAAAGAAAGAAAGAAAGAAAGAAAGAAAGAAAGAAAGAAAGAAAGAAAGAAAGAAAGAAAGAAAGAAAGAAAGAAAGAAAGAAAGGAAGAAAGAAAGAAAGAAAGAAAGAAAGAAAGAAAGAAAATCATTGAACAGGGAATTATTATATACTTAATTTGGACTCAAGGAATCTTTTGGATCCCTCCCATCTCAGGATATTCTATGATTGAATTCCATGAATCAGATATTTTCAAGAAAAAACTCTACTGGGTCCTGAGATTTTCTTGGATTGTAGTAATTGTTTAAAGGACAGGAGATTAAAGTTAGGAATAAATAGCTGGATTTCCAAAAGTGGAATGTTTCACTTAAGTATGAGTTGAGAATTGTGCTCTTTAATATCTTTATGATTAACAAAGAAAAAAAGGCAGTGGAGGGAGGATAATACTGAAGTGAAGAAGCTGCTGATCATGTCAAAGTATGAGGGGCACCTAAATTAAAATAATTGTAAATAACGTAGTTGCAGTTAAGTATGTGAGTGGACAATAATGACCTATCAAGTAGCTATTACTTTCCAGGGAAAGAGTTTTTGAAGTCATGAAGACACTTGTTAAATATCACTCCTCAAGAACTGTAAAAATTGCAAACACAACTTCTGGAATTTTTAAGAATGCCCTGTAAAAAATAAACTAATTATGTTAACATCCAAGTAGCTCTTCTGACCTCATCTTTAATACTGCATTCAATTATGCTGATCTCTAATCTAAAAGACTGGAAAAGCTTGAAAATGTGCAAAGCTAATCAGAAAATGAGGATCAAACATCTATATGGCCATAACAAGGATTATTAAATAGACTGAGTGCTCAAGATTGAAAAGAAATGGTTGGCTGAGATGATGATGATGATGAAGATCTCCATAATTTATAGAAAAAATGGTAGTTACCATGTTGTAATGTACAAGGAAAACTGGTCAGTATTCAGAAAAACTGAGAGGCAGTTAGTTTAAGAGAAACATATGTAAGCACTGCTCTCTCATGACCCATGATTTTTTAACAAATATAGGTTCATAGGTTCATATGGAACTCAGAGGATGTTATTGTGGCTGGATATACAAAGCATTCTAAAAGCAATTGCCAGAGTTGTTAGCACAAAGTCTGTTAAACTGCAACAAGCCCATTATGTACATAAAGTTCCTCATAAACCACAGATTTCAGTAAGTAGGAAACACATCAAAGGAAAGTTATCAATATGCAGTCCCTTTGTTCTTTTTCTCAAGGTACCTGCTATTTTCTCTTTTTTTACATGTGACTATGGTGGACTATGTCCACCAGAATACTATACTCTGTGGATCTACTGTGTAAGATCATCAAATCCATGTGTACTCAGCAATAAAAGCTGAGGAAGGGATAAACTCTCATTATGAAAACATTGGTCTTCCCAAGCAACTTTTATTAAGGCTCTGTTTCCGAAGATGTACCTAAACATTACTTGCTAATGGGAAGTAGACAACAGCTGTTTTTTCCTTTTTCTTTTTTTTTCTTCTCCTTTTATTAAACTTCACTTTATCTTATCCAGTGAGCCTTTCCTCATATTTTTTTCCCTCTGTTCTTCTGAGGAGGAGGAGTGAGAGGTTAGTGAGAGGATGCTGCTCTTCTCCCATTGCCATGCTCTGCTCTATGCTGCTGTTGCCTCACCTCACTTCTCAAAACTGCACAGTTTTGTGCATCACAGCATAAGAAGTATATAAGACCATTAGAGAGCGTCCAGAGAAGGGCTATGTATATTGTGAAGAATCAAGAGAGAAAGACACGTGGAACAGATGAAGATCCTTGTTTTGTTTAGCCCAGAGAAGGGGAGGTTATGGGGAGGGTTCATGGTAGGCAACAGGGGAGCAGACAGACAGGCACAGATTTCTCTCTGGTGACAGCTTTGGAACCCAAGAGAATGGCATGGAGTTGTGTCAGGGGAGAGTCAGTTTGGGAGTTAGGAAAAGGTTATTCACCAGGGGGTGGTGGTAATGGAACAGGCTGCCCGGGGCAGTGGTCATGGCCCAAAGCTGATGGTGTTCAAGACAGGTTTGGACACCTATCTGAGGCATAGGGTGTGAATTTTGGGTGGTCCTGTATAGAGCCAGGAGTTGAACTTGATCCTCGTGGGTCCCTTTCAACTCAGGAGATGCTGTGACTCTATGATTCTGTGCCGCCAAGAACAGTATGAAAATATGTTGTGGTTATAGCTACCTAGCTAGAGCTGCACAATGCAAATTGTGATTACATCCAGAATGAAGACTTTGCAGATACAACTTCCCTCGGAAAGTAAAGAGGTCACAATGTCAAAAATGTGTGGTCTGATATCGCTCATTCTCATCACAGGCAATTTAACATGATTTGGATCCACACTTTAAACACGCTAAACCAGCTACAATATTTTTGATCCTACATATAACACGGTGGTAATACCTAATACCATGGTGCAAGTGTAGGTGCAGCAATAGTATTTATCCTATATTAAATTAGTAAGAGTTTTACCACTGAATTTAACAAATAAAATACAGGTGTTACCTGATATTCTAATACTAACATTTTCATTTTCTGGAATTATTAATCAGAAATCGTTGCAATATAATTATGTATGGAAAATAAACGAGATAATTGCCTTCAATGACCTTCCCATTTATCTTTATTCATCTTCATTCTTGAATAAATCCAGAGAATGTATAAAAGCATTTCCTTGTGACTAAAAATGTGTTATCTTTCTTGTTTTTGGGTTCTTTTATAATTATGTGAAAGGAGAAATCACCTCACTCTATGAACAGCAACTTCTTTGGTCAGGGAGCATTCAGAGACAAGCCATGAAATAAAGAACAACATAGTGGAGATATCAGTAAAATAGTAGAATCAGCATTTCCTGCTGTATCTGGAAAAGGATGAGGTCTGCCTTGGGAACTAGTGCTTTGTAACAGTGATTGGGCAGGAAGCCAAAAGGAAAAATGCACTTCAGAAAAACAAAGAAAGGCTGGTAGTAGAATAACTTGAAATTTAGACATTCACCCCCTGTCCAATACAGAATTGAGTTTATGTAAGTAACCTGAACTAGCTATATAAAAATATTTCCATTAAAAGCTGGAGATTATATTCAGTTAGGCCTACATGAGCGTTGAAATAGAAATATGTATTACCCTAAATAAGTATCTATTCTTGAATAGTACATGTGGAGTTCACAAAACCTAGGTTTTTATTTTGTTACTGCTTCAGTTCATTGCATATTTTGTTTACTTGAATTTGTTATAAAAGGCAATCAATTCTAATAGTCTACATGTAAATATGGATTACTTTCTCTTAATCTATTTTCTTCTTCATTTAGTTTTAAATGTAACTCAACATTCTAGGTGCTTTCACAATAAGAAAAGAACATATTAGGGATTTGTTTTTTCCCCCAAATTGACATTTTTTAAATTCAAACAACATGAAATGATGGAACTGAAATTTCTTTTCATGCTGATGAAAATCTTTCCATCATAGCAGAAAGTGCTCTTATCAAACAGCAAAGGTATGTGGACAATGCTAAGCTGAGTGATGTAGTTGATACTGCAGAAGGAAGAGATGACATCCAGAGCAAACTGGAAAAGTTAAGAAAGTAAGCCCTGGCGTACCTAATGAGGTTCATCAAGGCTAAGTGCAAGGTGTTGCACTTGGGTCAGGTCAATCCCAGATAGGTATAAAGATCTCCTTGAGGGCAGCACTTTTGAGAAGGACTTGGGGTTCCTGGTAGATGAAAAGCTTAACATGATCCAGCAGTGTGCACTTGCAGTCCTGAATGTGGACTGTATCCTGGGATGCAGTTGTTTTGCAATCAGAAGTTGCATGACCAGCAAGGTGAGAGAAGTGATTTTCCCTCTCCTATCTGCCCTTGTGAGGTCCCATCTGAAGTACCACATCCAGTTTCGGGGCTCCCAAAACAGAAAATATATGGAGATGCTGGAGGAGGTCCAGATGAGGACCACAAAAATGGAATCAACTTTTTATGTGGCTAGTCACAGGACAAGGAGAAACTTCTCTTTAGAGAAGTTGCATTCTTCTATTTTTTCCACACGAATCCAAACGAGAAGGCTGATTAAATACTTGAAAATTTTCAAGTCAGGCATTAACTAATTTATGAAGAAAGTAGAGTATTACTGTAGAATCTTTGGCCCTACATCTTTTAAGAAAAGTATACTACATATACTCTAGTGAAAAATTCTGAACGATAGAAATAATTTTGAAGCAGGTTATCCTAGTATTTACTTTCATTTATCTCAGGATTTATAAAGACTAATACAACATGAACTGTTCTTTGTTTTAGGAAAATTATAAAAATGCTGTAAATACAAAACTTAAGGGATAAATGAACTTATCTCTCCTCATTTATATCACAAATATACAATAACCTTTCTGACGAGATCCATTCTCTTACATGTTCATAATTTGTTTTCCTCCAGAGTTAACCAGTAAGAAGATAATTGGTTGAGTGGTTGTATGAACATAGCTAAATTTTCAATTTATTTACCACCACTTCAGATGACCTGTTTGTGTTCTGTTGCTAGAACAATAATGAAAAAGAATAAGGTTTAGCAGATTATTTTTTCCCACCTTTCAGCTAGGAGCAGCATCAAAATGAGTAATGTGGCTAAATTTCCAGTATCTCTTTGCTTTTAAGTAATTGTGAAGATTTTTCAGTAGACATGGCAATAGCATGCAAGGATACAGTAAAGTGTAAAAAGTAAAAATGGATTTCACAGCAGTTTTTTGTATGCAGCTTTAGAAGGAATAAAACAACACTTGTAGAAATAGATGAAATGCAAAGTGACTGTCCATAACCACTTATTTCAACAAAAGTTCTGATTCTTTAAAATTTTCTAAATAATTTCAAATCAGTAGACTTTCCCCCATAGGACTACCTATGTATTACACATATGCAGTTGCTAATGCAGTACAAGTGCCTGAATCCTGATCTTCTAAACTACAGAATTATGCTGTCTACTTCTGTCTTACATAAGATATTTATCATTTTTTACGTCTTACATATGTTAAGCTATTCTACAGAAAATTGAATAGTTTCAGGTGTAGAGACTGAGGAAGCAGCAACCTTCACCATTAAGTACCCTAGCTGGAATTCATCTCATAAAACGACAGGCACTAAAGAGCTATTAAAATTTTTATTCAGAAGAAGAAATGTAGTTAATAGAAAGAGCTAGATAATGGGAACAAAATAGAAGTAGATATAAGTTGGGCTCTATTCAAAGACAGTCATCTAGAATATATTGTAGGTAATGACATAGACAACTAGTGACAGTTATACAGCTAAATATAGGTGAGATGTTCCAGCCAGACTAGAAGAAATAATTTGAGTACCATAAAAGTTTGGATTAAGTTTCCTCAGGACATAAGAGCTGACTTGGTTGTCATTTGTCTGGAGTAAACCTCCTGTCTGGTGAAATACTGGAAGACAGGAACGCCACGCTCAACAGCTCTTGCTCCTCTGAATTGTCTCTGTGCCACATAATGTCCAAATGTCTCCACAACGCTTAAATCGTTTAAGGAAAATAAGTGGTGAAATCACACTTTGGGAGACCAATAATTGAAGTATGAAAGAAATATTCTTGTTTACAGCAGTATATCTATACAGTTTAGGTGTTCTCAAAGACTGAAACATTGGAGCTGAAAATATGCGTATAATAGTTTAGGTACTCAAGGAAGGCATGTACTACCAGTGTTCAGCAACAGTAGTGCATGGACTTCAAGGTGCTTAATTTATGAATTAGGCATCAGAAAATGACAAATGAATGTGTACGTTCCTTTTGGGAATTTAGTGGAAATGATCTAATTCTGTTCTCTCTCCTTCCTAAGTCATATGGGAATACAAAATCTTTGTTTTGTGTGTTAATTCTGAATTATCTGGGGAAAATACTTGTCCAACCTTGTTAACTTCCCAAAAGATTATAGTAAGAAGCTATGTACTTTAGTTTCCAGGGAAAAATAAAATAAAATGTTTGTTTGTTCAAATGAAGTATGTCCAGTGACTATTACTGTGTTTAAGTGGATCCATGAAACAAACAAAAAAACCTGAAAACAACAACAGAAAGAAAAAATAAAACAAAACAAGGGAAGGTCATTGCTTTGTCACTAAAGTAAAAAACTGTATTTTAATCTTTGCTATTGTGCTTGTAAGCTTCATATACTTCCTCATACTTTATGTAGTTATGTTGATGATCTGGGTTGTATGTCTCTGTGCATGGTACTGGAAGCCTAGGAATCTAATTTTTGATGGTATTAGTCATCTGAAATTGGAAGATACTGGCTTAACACTTAACATCGCATCTCTTTCTCTTTAGTTCTCTGTCATAGCTTTCGAGAAGGAAAGCTAGGAACTGTCATTAAACAGAGATAGTCTATCCTCAAACTTACAGAATTTTATAGCAGCCTCATTAATGATCCATATCTTTTCTTTTTCTTTTCACTTAAAATTATTTCATACTGAGTATTCATACTGAGTGATTTTGCAGCTGATTCTGATCTCTGACAGGTTTTTCCTTCTATGTCTGTGGTCTTGCCTCCTGTGACTATCCTTGTCTACATTTTCTTTAGTTCCAGTCTCTAGTAGCCAATAATAATAATAAGGGAGGGTGGGTGATAAAGAACAAAATAGCATACAGACAACTAATATCTAGCAGAACAGTTCAGATGTCAGTATTTGATGCTATTATCTTCTCTCTCAGACCATTAAACAGCTGATGATACTGAAATGAAGCAGAGAACTGCTTTGGCAGTATTTTGTGTGTAACTATTATGCCTTCCCTCCTAGACTAACTATTTCTAGAAACATTAGCTTAGTTGCCTCAAGGAAAAATTCTTTACAATTTCAAATGGCAGCTGAATTAAATTTTCAAACTTTCTGGAAGTTTATGGGCTAAGAAGTTCTCCTCAAAAATTTTCAAGTTCACAAGTCTACAGACAGATATTTGAATAAAATAATGCTAGCCTCCTTTTCTTTTTCTGTCTTTTCTTCTACATTAGTATTCTTTTTGTCTTTCCTACTTTCAATGAATGAGATCAATTCCATCAAATTCTGCTCATCTCTTTGTCTCCTAAGACACTAATGAAAATATCAGCTGCTTTGTATCAGAGACCTTGTATCTAAATGCAAGCCACAGGTGACCATTCTAAGATGATAATGTGAGAATGCAGTATTCTGCTGTGCTAAAATGATGCTACAAGCAAGAGGAAACAACAAAAATAGACAAAACTACCAGATGAAATTTTGAGTGGAAAAAAAAACTTTTTTGAAAATTGACATAAGCAACATTTTAAACCAAAACAGATTTTTTTTGTATGTTTGTTTTAACAACTGTTCAAGTGAAGATATAAGGATCAAAAGAATAATTTAAATATATGTCATAGAAGAAACTAAGATTTCTGATCTCTATTTCGATTTTGACAAAATCCCATACTTACACAGAGATAACATTTTACTAACAATGAACATTTCAAATTTTCACAGAAAATCTATTCTACTATTTAATTAGCTTTACTGTTAGAGAATGCTCATATTTCTTAAATAAATTTTCCTTGCTGGAATGCAATGCCACTCTTTCATATTTTGTACGCTCTAGGCATGGAGTATAGCTTATTTCCTTTCTTGTTTGGGCAGCTTCTTAATATTTGACATTTCAGTCATTTTCCTTCTTTGAACAATAAATCTGTCTGTTTCTGTATACTATTATTATTAGACATCTGTTTATTGTCCCATGTAGAATCTCTTTAATTTCACATTTTTCTTAGAAGTGCAAGGTGCAAAAATAGCCCCAGTAGACTTTTGAGGCCTTGCCAAACTCAAAGAATTATATTAAATAACTTTCAAAACATATTTCTCTGTTGTGTGACACTGACATTTTACAGTGGGACTATTTCCTTCACAACTGCCACCTTGTCAGCTGTTTCTCACCTATAATTTTTTCAGTTGATCGTACTAACTAAATGAAGAACATTATTAGTTGTCAGGTTTTTTTCTTTTCCATATTGAACTCCATCCTGTTTCTTTCAGAAACATTTTTATGTTTCATTTTTATGTTTATTGGTCCTGTTTTCAAAACCATTTTTGATTTTGATGCCCAGGAATTGTATAGATATATTCTCTATTTTGTCATCCTAGTTGTCAATGAGGCATGAACAGGATTGTTTTATTACTGGATCTATGCCTGTAGATCATCATACATCCTTCCAGTCTTACAAGGAGCTATGGATAACTACTCCCTGAATATAGTTCTTAAACCAGTTTTACACATGTCCTAGAATAGTTTGTCTGTAATGTCACTTGCTCATGAAAATATTTTATGAGAGAATGTCAAAAGAATTTTTTAAGTTAGTATATCATGGAGTGCTCTGTTTTTCATGAGTCTTCTTTCTTAGAAGGAAATTGAATTGGATATGTTCTTGACAAATGTGTGCTAGCTGTTATTCATCTTCACGTTATCTTCTATGTTTCTAAAATTTATAATTTCTTCCAGAATTGTTTCAGGAACTGAAAATAAGCTAAGCAGTTTATAATTCCTTGTATGTTCCTACTCCCACCTGCAGGAAATAAAGGTTGTGTTTGAACTTTTCAAATCTTCTGAAATGTCAGCATTCTCTCCGAACTCTGAAAGATAGCCACTAATGTTTCTGACACTGTTGCAGCCAACACTTCGTGTACTTTAAGTAGAATTTCCAGAGACTTGGTTGATTTGACACCTAATTAAGCCAGATATTCCCTTCTCTGTTCTTTCTCTATTTTTACTTGATTTCTTGTCTTTCTGTTAGTCTCTCAGGTAGACTTGCATGTAGTTCCTAATATGAAGTGGTGGTGCTGTTTTAGCTTGGTTTGTTTGTTTTCAATTTGTCACTGAATTTCCACTGAAAGGTGGACTCAACACTTATGTCTCTAAATTGCCAATAGAAGTAAGAGTCAGGCTGTCATTCAGACACCTCATTTTAGAGGCTCAGTGCATGCTTAAGCAGAAATGCTTCTGATTTATTCTGTATGTCTAGAACAGACTGTATCTCAAGGCTAGAACAGTGGGGTCAGTTCACATATCTGGTACAATTTCAAATTTCCTACACTATCCTGTTTGGTTTTGTGCTGCAAATTCAGAATTCTGAACACTCACATCGATGTTCCAGATAAACCAAAGTGTTTTAGGAGCTTGACTGCTATGTTTAGGCAACTGATTCTCTCTCACCTTAATGCTGATTCTCATGCTCTATTGAACAGACTGACATTTATAAAAGATGAACACCTATAAGGTTGTATCATTTTAACCCCTCTCTGATTTCAGAATTATTAAGTTATTGCTGGTTTGAAATATTCCTGCTTCTTGTGAAAATTATTCACCTTCCCTTTCTTTCAGAAACAGTTCCATATTCTTAGATATTTTATTACATTCCTTTATTCTTCTGTACTATAGAAATTAAATTTGAACTCCTCTTTTCCAGGCTTTGCATAACAGCTAATCTTCTTCCCTCTTGTATCCTAAAATCATAATCCCCTATTTGTGACACCAGAACTGGTTGCTGTTGAAATAATTGCAGTGTTACCAAACCTGGTTAAGAGTTCAAATGGAGAAGAAACTAGAGAAGCAAACAAATTCTTAGAAATAAAAAAAAATCGACTCAAATGTTAATTTCTTTGGTAGTGAATACAGTATTAAAGCAGAACTGTTTCTATATACGTTTTTTTTTCAAGTTCTACATAATGTATAACTGTTACGTTCAGCCAGAATTTTTTTTTTCTCAAATTTCTTTGTAATTAATGTTAACAAGAGATAAAGAGAGAAACAAAGTAGAAAATATGTATAATACCGTGAACAAAAGTATTTCTAATACATATTCTGAAGTGGCAGAATGTATTCTGTGTCCTACAGTCACTGCTTGCATGCATTATTCTTACTTTTATTGCTGAAAATTATTGCATCCAGAAGTATTCTATGAAGCTCTTTTTTCTGATTGGAATTTTGTTTACTTGTTTGCTTTTGAAAAAGCAGAGTATTTTCACACATGTATGATAAATTTGAAAAAAAAAAAAGAGAAAAGAAAAAGATGAACAAACAAACAACAAAAAAAGTACAAAGTAGAAGTGGTTCAATTGAATATCAAACTTGAATGGATAAAAATATTTCTTAGCATCCCAAAAAAGCTGCTTACATTAGGGTAAAATAGTAATGCTGCCCATTTATCATCATGTGTAAATAATACTGGCAAATCTGTCTCTTGTATGCTGAGAGTACCAGTGAACATCCAGTTGCAGATGTTTACACTAAAACACATTGACAGCTTGCAGACGTTTTAACCCAGAGACAAGTATCTCTGTGTGACCACTAATGATCTAATGTATCAAAACCAGCCACTGAGATGAAACAGTAAGAGGAGACAAAGCTACTAAATTAAGTACTACTAGTGGATATGTAGCAAAATTGCTGATGGGTTCTGTAGTAGGCGTGCGTCCTAGCTATGCACGTAGAAGTCCAGACTCTTAAGTGCATATGATTTATTTGCACTTGAAAAGTAAATTGTGTTGATGTTCTGTGCATTACTGTGACTAAATGAGTAAGTCAAGAGGAGATAAAGTCTGAGATTTTGTTTTATTAGGTGTGCTTAGCAAACAAATGATAGAGAGTTAAAGCTGACAGTAACAATCTTCAACATTTAGTTGATGATACATAATCAATTTGTCCTGTGTCATAGGTGGGAATACAGCTTTAAATATACTACATCTTCTCACTCTAAAACAATACTATATTGGTTATTTGAGAAAGAACTATATTAAGCATTCCATTGAACTTGGAAAGAAGTGTTCCACACACAGAGGAGTTTCCACTGAAGTCAGAATAACTTGTTCCCATTTCTTTGTTCATTGCAGTTTTGAGTATCTTTGTTCCTCTGTACTGCTGTTATTCTCTCCAACGTCTGTGCCAGTAGCCTTCATGCTGCAGGAGATGTTTTGCAGACACGCACAAAGTACAAAACCTAGGGATCCAAGAATACAAAGAACAAGCAAACTATGAAAGTAGGGAAAAGAGGGGGCTGTTATGAGAAATCTCTTTTTCATCTGTGTAAATTCAGATTCTGGACAAGACATTAAATGCAAACTTCCTGAAACCTTAGGTAAATCATCCAGCCAGCACTGGGCTCTATTTCTAGAACTTAGCTGTCAAACAGATTGTGTAGTATCGCCTAATCAGTGTAACTGCATCCTTAATACCCAAACTGGTTCAAAATCTCTCTTCATTTCAAGTATAAGTTACAAAGGGAATGTACAGGAAAGTTAGGGAGGGACTTCTAATAAGGGCATATGTTGACAGAACAAGGGGAAATGGTTTCAAACTGGAAGAGGATAGATTTAGACTGGGTATTATGAAGAAATTATTTACTGTGAGAATGGTGAGACACTGGAACAAGTTGCCCAGCAATGCTGTGGATTTCTCCTCCTTGGAAGCATTCAAGGCCAGGCTAATTGGGGCTTTGAGCAACCTGGTCTAGAAGGAAGTGTCTCTGTCTATAGCAAGGATGTTATAAACAGATGATCTTACAGTTCCCTTCCAACCCAAACCTTTCTACGATGATGATATGATTCTATGATTTATGGAAGGTGAACTTCAGCATTCCTACCAATGAGTATAAGGAAAGCAAAATTTCTAATTCTGGTGAAGAAAAAGTGACCATCTCCCTCCTTCATACTTCATAGCAGAGGCATAAAAGCCTGTCTAATAGTATCATGGAAATACTCGATTTATAACAGATTTCTTTCATGAGATCTATGTGCAATTGAGAAAGGAAGTTTAAGTGTGGAACAAATTTCAGACTATTCAATGTATTTTTACTCAGTGAATATGATGATGCCATGCATACAAACTACCACACTTTTGTTAGAAGCGTATTTTGATCACAGATATAGGAAATTAATAAAAGGAACTCATTTGAATCTGAAAAGTGTAAAAACCCAAGACCATTGAAGATCTCTGATTTCACATTTCCTGGTATTACATGAAATTATTAACTCATACTTTGACACATTAAATAACACTACAAATTTAACCAGAATTGATTAAATAACATATTTTCTTTTAAGAATTCTATTCAAAACTGTAATTTAATCTATAAAATGCTTGGCTGTGGCAGCCAAGCTTGTTCACAGATCCTTGAATTATTCTCTTGGGATCTTGTAAGGATAGCTTCAGTTTGTAATTGCTGACCCAAACAATCATCAGTGACTTTTAAATTTGTGACCTCTAGCACTACCAAAAGAGAATTTATCATTAACTTTAGATCACTACTTTCATTCTGAACCTCCAGTAGCTTCTCTTTATTATTATTATTATTATTTATTTTTTAATTTTATCAAAACAAAACTGAAACAAACAAAACAGATCATCATTGTTACTTGATGAGGAAATACAGGTTATGGCTCAGTTTGCACAGTAGCGCAACGTGGATCTGTAGAGTGAAATAGCAGGTGCTGAGGACCTGATGTCTACATCACATACATTTAAAGGTGCTTATTTCATTTTTCCTATAGTGTTTCTGTGGAATGCATTTCTGTTAGATGCTGAAATGTCTTACGTAGTCTTAGGTAAAGTCCTGCAGTGTATCTTTTTATTTGCTGCAGTTTAATTAGAGAGCAAAGCAGATTACACCTGCTGTTTGAGATATGACATGAACTAAAGCACTGCAGGTGCAGGTACTGGCAGAATCACTTCAAAATCTCACTCCCGATCCAAACCAAAATGCTAATGTAGCACACCCAAGGATTAAACACATATAGAGTCACTATGAGGTAAATGTACCTGGGAAGAAATGTTCATTTTTAAAGAGAAAATGACCCATGATTCTTGATCAGGCAGCAGCAGATACACTATAGCTAGTCTGTTCTCAATCTATTTTCCAGCCACACATAAGGGTACACAGTATTACTGAGAAACTTCCTAAACTCTCTATTGGTGATGACAGTTTATTCTGCCTTGAGGGCACTAGTGGATGTTTGCTTGGAATCACCAGAAAGACTTCCTGAAAGGCACAGTTATTAAGCAAACCAAACAGCTAGAGAACTTTGAATTTCAAAGATCGATTGAATCTGATTTCAGAGTACTCAGCTTGAAAGATGAAATGACTTTGTGTTGTACTTGACAAAAATAAATAAATAAATAGGTTCAAAAAAGGAATGACCTGTCTGCTAGTTTGATTTTGTAATAATCTGCTGTCTGGTCCAAGTAATATGATAGAAATATGAGAGAAGTGAATTTACAGAATGAAACAATTTGTGTTGATGACCTTATGCCCTACAATATGTTTTTGGGGGTCTTTTACCTCAAGATAACCATAGACTAGTTTCATGAGTACCTTTTAGGTGCCAAACCATTTTAGTCCAGTAACTGGAGTGTATCTTTCAGTTTATTTTCATTTTAAAGGAATCCGTTTCAACCTCACTGAGGCTGCCCTATAATGTGGACCAAAGTGGATGTCTGCTTCAAGTGTTCTCCAAATTGAAACAAAATGCTAGTGTGGGTTCATGTTGCTACTTAAGAGACTCCTAGCCTTCTTGTCTCCTCATCACTATTCATTTTCACATTTCCTCAGTAGTCTCTTTTGCTAGCTAGGAGTCTTAGTTTATCTAACTCCTCCTAAAATATGAATCTCCCGAATATGAAAGCCTTCTGTGTTATCATCCATGTTGCTGTCTTGAGTTTTGCCATCTCAATGGGAATTGAACTTCAAAGTTAAAATCCTTAACTACTCTCTGACTGCGTTATAGCTGCACTAAAAAAGGAAATTTCTCTACCCAATTGCAGAACCCCTGGGTCAATCCCTGGAACTGAAGGCTCGTAATGGACTTGTTCTCTAGGTTGACACAGTCACTGTGGAGGTAAAAGAGAAAAACAACCTCTTTCAAATACAGGGACAGCATGTAGGAGAAGTGGCAGGAGATGTTCAGGATGCTGGAAATTTACAGAAATAAAACAAAAACAAAAACAGCAAGGACAAATTGGAGGAAAAAAATAAGGGAAAAAGAAGAGCAGGAAAGTTTGATCACTTTTCATTCAGAAATCGTAAGATAATTCATTATTGCTCTGTAAGTAACTATCAAGTACACTGAAAAACATTCTTCGTAAACAACCATTACTGTTTGTTTGTGCCTATGTTCACACCTTGCTTTTGGACAGAGGTGAAGTCCTGAACAGAGCTTTCACATCATCCTCACTTGCTGAGATGATCCATCACTCACTGTGATGAGTCACAGAACTGTTTACATTTACAAAACAACAAAACAGAAAAAAAAAATCAGAAAAAATCTTGAATAAATAAATAAATAAATATCTCCACTCCAGGTGAAAAACAAATATACTCTAATGCTTTTGTGAGGGATGAGAGATAATGGCTCGTTGTATCGCACGTCTGTTGGGAACATTTATTACAGGGGACTACATTAAATCTGAAGCAGACACCTTTGCCACATATACCATTTCAGGAGCCTCAACACCATCTGCTTTGATCTGCTGATCCTCTTCTATTGATCAAAATTACTTGCTAACATATACATAGACTCAGAAACTAACTGGTAATTAGCTTGAACATCCAATGCATCTAACATTTAGAGCAGGGCTCATTATGATTTCACAAAGGTCTAGTGACATTTAGTTTGTTTTGTTTTTATACAGTAAAAAAATTGACTTTTAGAAGAGTTATAGACCCCTGTAAGCAGTCTGGAAAGGCTGGAAAGTCACACACTCAAATGTTAGGAAATGTCAGCATTAAGGTTGCAGAGGTGCCTAGCAGTCACAAGTGCAAGTCAAGTCAATTAGAGTTGAGTTTTGGAAGTTTGACAGGCCTTAAGTGCTAATACTATTATAACTGGGTTCTGTGTGGCTTTTAAAATAATAGTGTATAATTTGGATAGCTTTTTTTTTTTTTTTTTTTTTTTTAACAAAGGGCTCATTACTGTTAGTTCATTAGCACTTTCAGACAGACACTGCTGTCAGGGATTTGTATCTGTACGTTGTGACACAGAAATAAATGTATAGTTCCATTTTAGTCAGTGCTAATCTCTACCAAATTGCTGTCAAATCTCTTCTGAATTACATCTGGTCTATTGCAGTGCTGAGGCTAGTTCTAAGTAAAAACTAAGTTGTTCTGGCTCTTCTGCTGTTATATCTGCCCTCCAGATAGAGAGATACACTAACACTGGGAATGTATTTCTTCTTCATCACCACTTTGGTGTTATACTGCAGCCCTGGACACAGACCTCCAGCACTTCCTATACCAAACTTGTAACTTCTATTTCAGGAAAAATATACTTTCTACAGGGACTCCCAAAATCTTTCTGGGGCCTCTTTACTTAAAAATGTGACCTTGTTTTCATGTCAGTTTGTCTAATTTCATATTCTAGCTGAGACAGGAAAGAAGAAGCTGACCAGCATCTGATTTAATCAGATTATCTATTCTCTTGTGTTCTGATATATTTTCCACCGCTAACATTAGCTGAACTGGCAGTACATCTTGCCAGTTTTTCAATATGTGTTTTCAGGCATGAAGATAATAATATAGAATTCTTCTTAATGTTGCCTAGCAATAAGATTAAACATGGTTAAATGAGTCAATGTATTGGCTTGCAGTTCTCCTGTTGTCTATAATTTGCTGTTTGCATTTCAGTTCCTGTAGCTGACAATGCCATAGTGGACACAAACTGAAAATATACATGCCCCAAATTAACTAAGTACTTATTTGACTCTAATGCTTTTTAGGTAGCAAAATACTATTCAAGTTAGTCTATGAAAGGTCTTTCAATCAAAATTAAAATGTTTACAGAAAGATAACATGCTTTTCCAGAGGCACTTCTAAGTAGAATTTTTTTTTATGAACAGAGCTAGTTAAAAGTCATGTCAAGCGTCACAGTAAATATTCTTTTCCAGTTTATGTATTTTTGGAACAGAAATATAAATCAAATTATTCTGAATACTTTTGAAAGACAAGGAAATTACATCTAAACACTTTTTATCTGAGGAGAAAAATGATGCTTTCAAATAGCCACAGAATGCCTCCCATGCCATTTTAATTTGTTTTAGTAAATTGACTCCTTTGTTATTTGTTTCTCTTTTGCTTGATTCTTATTTCTGATCAGTGTTTTCTTCTTCTAAGGAGGTTTTAGAGATGATATATGCACAAATTATTTTTTTAATGACACAGAAACTTAATTTCTTTCATAAGAAGATAAATAGAAAGTTCTGGTAAATGTCCTGATGGCAAAATACCAGATTTCTTAGAAACATACGACAATCTTGATTGCTCTGTCAATTTAAATGTTCACATATAACCAATTAAGGATGAGAGTCTGTGAGAGCAATATCTCTCATAACTGAAGCAAGAAGACTTCATCAGCAGGATCCCCTTGATCAGATGGCTCTGACCACCAGCTGTCCATTATTGGGCCAGTGCATGTTTTCACCCACAAGCTTTCAACCTGATCCCCACTGTTCCTGGGAGGCAGCTCTTTGCACTCTATCCATCCCCTAACATAGAGTGCAGCTCCTCCATGCCTCTTTCATAACTTTTCTGAAAAGCTTGTAGCCCTAGGTCATTGTGTTCCAATCATGTGAATCATCCCACCATGTCTCTGTGATAGCAATTAGGTCATATTTCCAAATACACCATGGCTTCCATCTTTTCCTGCTTGTTACCCAGGTTATGAGCACTGCTGTACAGCAACTTCAGCCAAATTATTGGAAAAGTTATCTTCTCTGAGAAGTCCTCATGAGATCCTTTGAGATAAGTCAGAGTCTTTTCCCCACTGTTTCCTAAAGTGACAGCACTCCCCATCCCTTCTTTGTTACGTAAAACTCCATCCCCTTCCCCCATCACATCTAGTTGAAAGACCTGGTAATCAATACAGTCAGCTTGCTTCCCAGAACATTCTTGACACACCTGCTCAGTTGTGTTCCATCTGATGCCCACATACTTGGTCTCTCAAAATCCTGTCCAAGACTATAGTACCCAAAACCTTGATCATGACACCACCCATGCAGCAAATCATGCATACTAATTTAAGCTGAAGATTAACTGTTTTTTTAGATTCCTTTTCTGTGTAGGATAATGTGAGAATATATTCATAAGTTACTGTTTTGTTTTGTTTTGTTTTGTTTTTTTTTCATATAAATATACCAAGATTAATTTGTTAAATTTTGAATAAGAAACGGTATGTTTAATGGGAAAAAAAAAGTAGACCATGTATGGAGAAACTTAAAAATATAAAGGCTTTCAGATATTCCACAGAAATTGTTTTTAGTTGGAATATATCTTAATATTGCTGCTGGATTCAGTGGCAAAGTACATTTAAATAAGCAATATCAAGAATAACAAACTATCAGTAAAATATCTACCTTTGGAGTCCTGTTATACCAAGCAGATGATCTTCTCCTATAAAAGAAATCAAGGCAAACATATAGGTGTTTTTTCTTAATGTAAAATCAGGGAGGTAATCTTTGAAACTAGAGGGTAGAATATGCTCAGAAGATAGGAAGAACTGAAAATGAAAGATATAACACCTTTCAAACAAAGAGAAAGGTATGATTCCTAGGTCTTTCCTTGACGGATTAGTTTCAAAGAATCTGTGCAAAAGCATAATACAGCTCACTTATAGATGCACAGTAAGAAACTTATCTCAACTTTTCCCTCAAGCAATCTGAATTGTGAAGGTTCAGACTAATGCTGAAAACTGCATTAACTGTTTTGTGCCATTTGTCATTATGTGACATGTATATTTGAGGATAGTTAAAGTAATTCATAATTTGGCATCATCTCTATCTTGTAATTACAATTACAGTTACTGTATGGTATGGTAGACTTTGTTTACTGACCTGAGTGAATATTTGTATATGTTTAACAAAAAGATTTTCAGATTTGTAATTGAATGTGTTAAAATTGTATATGGGTCTCCTAAAGTTGAGTTCTTCCTCTTGCTTTCAAATAAGAGGTAAAACAGTTACAACTAGATAAACTATACAACAAATGGAAGAAATACTTAAGAAATAAGACAGCTTATCTTACTTAAGTAACAAGATAGAGAAAACCATTTGAAGTTACTTATAGTGATGCTTCTATGACAAGTGAAGCAAAAGATTATCTCTGTCTATGCAAATATAACTTCAGACAAGCCTCAAGAGCACTTACATTTTCATTGGAGTACAGTAACTGGCATGTGCCTTCATAGAATCATAGAATCATAGGGGTTGGAAGGGAAGTCAAGAGATCATTGAGTCCAACCCCCCTGCGTGTTGCCTTTTCTCGGAGTTAATGGTCTGTGGATCCAGCCCCACTAGGGTCTGTGCACCCGACCTGCCCGTCTGGGGCCAAATGACTGCACTTCACACCAATGTGGTGAACAGCAAATGGCGTTTATTGTTAGCAAAAACATCCCCATATATGTTAGGATAGCGCATGCGCATTACTACTCCTAAGTGACTCAGCATTCTACTTTCTAAAACTTTCTGGAAGCAACTCAGCAAAAGTGGGGAAGTGTCTCTTCTCGCAATATCTCGCTCTTTGCCTGTAACATCTCCCCCCCCTTTTTGCCAAAGCAAGTCTAATGCAACTCAAGAGGACCCTATCGCGTACATCCCGAAATCCACGTGTTGCACCTATACATACCATTGTCCTCTTGAGTAAGCCATGTAAGCCTTGCCCCGTTACACCGCGAACGCAATTTTCCCAATTCTATGCCCTTCTATCTAATGGCTAATTTTGTGCCTTAATCTACAAGCTTTCCTTAACCCTATGATATTCTATTCTTTGATCAAAAGCACGATCTAGTACATTCTGCAAGCAATTCTGTGTGCATGGGAGTATGCATGGGATGATCAGTAACAGTAAGACAAGTGTCAAAAGGGCATCTCCTAGCAACTTGAATACAGAAGATAACCAATTAGCCCAGTTCCCAAAGATATTCCTCAGCCAGTCCCCAATCGGGTCATTTTGAACTGTTATCTTTTGCATGTGTTGCTTCAGCCAGTCCCCACAGCCGAACCTCGTCGCCACAGTCCTCTTTCAATGTGTGTATTGACCTTCTGCTCCGTCGCTGTGTGAAACTTTGGGCTATGTTAATCCAGTCCCTCATCTGTGGTGATAGAATAGTTAATTTTCCCAGGTAGCATGGCCCCCCAACCGCCTTGGCACATCGCTATAACGGCCACTGCCACCTGGGTTGGCTCTATCGGGTTAATCTTTTCCTTATCTAGCACATATTTGATGGCCTCTCCTGGTGTTTGAAACTTAGTGGGAGCCGAACACAACAGGGCTTTTACTTCCTCGGACGACCTTTGTTGAAGGCAGTCTAAAATAACCGGATTATGGACTGCTCTCGGTAGATCTGAGGCCTCCACAGCTCTTATAAGTCTATTAGCAAAATCCTGAAAGGACTCTGTCGGCCCCTGACTGATTGCCGTCCACGGCGTATAAGGTTCCGTGCTTCACGCGAATTGCCTAAACGCTGTTAAAGCCGATTCTGAGGTGGCCAACATTTCATCCGGCTGCAAGCGAGCGACCTGGTCTTGTGGTGTTAGCAATCCTGCTGCAGCCCCAGTTAATCAGGTGATATCAGACCCATGGACTGGGTGGTCAGGATAACCCCTGAGCTGTGGCTAATACGCGCTTAAGTTGGCTAATCCATTCTTCCTTCCATACTGTAAACTGAACCGGCTTTAAAACAATCCGCAGAAGTGCCTCTATGTCATACGGCAACAGCAGGCCGGCTCCTGCTAAAAGCTCTAGCGCATTCAACGTTAGTGGGGATCCCAAGCCTTTTTTCTCAATTGCCTCTACTAAGCGGGCAACACCCTTTGGGTCCAACGGGACCCAGAGGGGGCCTCCTTCCTCTACCACCACCGGACGTACAACTGCATCAGATGGGGATGTTCCAGCCAAGGCCTCTCTGATCCCTGCCCAATCAGTGATCTGGGACTGTGACCGCGCTCTGCCCTCAGAGGAGCGGTTCCGAGGGGTCAGCAGGGATCTGCCTTGCTATGGTCGGGAGAGATAACAGGATCGTCCTGCCCCACTGCGGGAGGTAACACCGATAGAGAGGGATACAAGGGCGGGTAAGGAGGTGGAGCCGACGTGGGGGGCGGCGATTCGGCTGGTCGAGGCGGCTCCAGGGGAACTGTTTTGTTCTGATTGTCATTGGGCACCATCTTATTCAAGTCTGACAGTCTTTGTTGCGCATATTTCTCCACGCGATCAACTGTGAAAAGAGAAGAGCCTCCCGACCCACCTTTGCACCCCGTAACCTTCTCAAGGCTGTCATGGTCGCACACAGTGCGCGTGAGCTTCCCTTCTTCCCTGGCCGCCCAGCACCAACCCCCAAGTTTTCAACTCTGCGGCTTTCTTAGTCATAGTATCCCGCATAGAATACTGTGCTAGGGCGGCCGTGATATCATCCCACTTTTCGGGGTGTATAACATCCCGGGGAGCGAAGATAATCCCCTCCCCCATCAAGCAGGACATGAGCTTAGCAATCTCCTTCTTTGAAGGAGCATTCTTGCTACAGTAATCCTTAGACAAATAAAGGAGTACCTTAATTAATTGCTCCATACCGGCATGGCACCAATATTGCGCTCGGGAACGCCTAGCTGCCGACCACAGTATCTTCACTGCTCCCAACTTCCGTGGCCGCTGATGGACTCAGCGCTCAGGACGCCACAGACACCACCCTTTTGGCAGAATGTCGCCACACTGGCCTTCCATGGTCCTGGTTCCGCAGGCTCGCAGGCAATGTCAAACTTCTGACAACATCATGTTGGGGTCACCATTTGTTGCCTTTTCTCGGAGTTAATGGTCTGTGGATCCAGCCTCGCTAGAGTCTGTGCACCTGACCTGCCTGGCTGGGGCCAAATGACTGCACTTCACACCAATGTGGTGAACAGCAAATGGCGTTTATTGTTAGCAGCACCATCCCTATATAAGTTAGGGTAGCGCATGCGCATTACTACTCCTAAGTGACTCAGCATTCTACTTTCTAAAACTTTCTGGAAGCAACTCAGCAAAAGTGGGGAAGTGTCTCTTCTCGCGATATCTCACTCTTTGCCTGTAACACCTGCCAAAACAGGTTCCCTACACCAGGTAAAGGCAGCAGGTGCCTTAGAATTATCTATTTGAAAGGAATGATTTTTTAGCATTTTTCACGTTTCTTAATTTCCTTTCAGCATTTTCACTTATACAATTTATCCTATATTGTCAGAACAGTGAGTACATCCTTTAGGACCAAATATAAATGTACCAATACATTATTATTTATTGCCATAAATATATTTGCTTTATGATGTTGTCTCTTTCCTTTTTCATCATCTATTGAATAAGTGGATCTTTAGTCTTTACCATTTCTGTCTATACTCTCAGATTATGAGCCAGTTATGCACCAGTGTGCCTACAAAAGATCAACAGTTTATCAGTGACAGAACTACTCTGAGAATATCCAGGTCTGCATGTGAATACTAAAGAACTTATGAAAGAGCATACGTATGTTTCTACCAGCTGTCAATTTTCAGCATTCATAGTGCAAATTTATTCACATTAAATTTTGACACTTGTAAAGGTGATTTCATAATATACAAATATAAATAAATACAGAATCACCTGATTTTGTAATAGAGGTATGTCTCAGAAAATAAATTTTGGCATTTGGATGAAATTACACAATCACACAGAATCACAGAATTACAGGAGTTGGATGGGACCTAAAGAGATCATTGAGTTTAGCCCCTTTGCTAACACAGGTTGCTGTGGTAGGTCACACAGATAGGCGTCCAGATGAGACTTTAATATATCCATAGATATGTAATTGAACAAAATATGCTTACCTCTTTTTTATTTCTTTTTTCTTCTTAAGTTCTAACTCCAAGTCTCTGTTTTTCTGCTACATTTTACAACAGGATTATCATATTTAATTTGCAGGAAGAATCAAATGAGAATGAATTTCTTGGCTAACTTTGAGATTTGTAACTAACCTAGTTGTCAGAATGACAACACAAGTATATATTTTCTTTTTACTCTCTGAGACAAAATTTAGAAGTTAGTAATTTATGAGCTAACAGGATTCCAAAACCAGGAAGGTTTGGAAACATCAAGAAAGATTTAGGAACTTTCTATGCTATAGTGAGTTCCCAGAGTTTTTATTTCAGTGATACTTAGTGAGATGTACTTGCTGTTTTTATAACTAGAAGCTTCTGTGTGAATGTACTTAGTACATACTTCTTTCCAGAAGTAATGCTTCGTATTTACTCCATGGAAACTACAACAGATACAAAGAGCACAATAACACTATTTGATAGAGCAAATTCTCAGCTATAAAGCACTCTTTTTCAACATAGTCACCACTGTTAGCTATGCAGTTTTGCCAGCAATGGACAAGAGCCTGTATGACATGCTCATAAAAGTCTGCAACAGCAAGGGTGACCCTCTGTCACTGTTGCTACTGCTGAAATGCACCACCCAGTACCAAACTGTGCTCACATCCACTATTTGGTCTCCATAACTGTCCAGTGAGTGTCAACAAATATCAATGGATGCCCTATTTTTTTTTTTGTATAGAAGTATTTCAATGGCACCACTTTGCTTCATCCAGACTTCCATGTCGGATGTCATTTTGACAGAGTGCACCTCCACTGTTTTTGTTGTTGTTGTTGTTTGTTTGTTTGCTTGCTTGCTTGGTGTTTCTTTCTTTCTTTTTTGAGACAGACAATAAAAATAAAGCACTAAGAGTCAGAAAAACAGTTTCTATGTGTGTTATAAGAAACAAAATACATGAGCATCTTGGAAAATGCTATGAGAAAATAGTAAGAATTCAGGCATGGTAAGTCTTACCCATCATCACATCTGAAATCAGATCTACAGAACTTAATTGAATAAAATATGCAGACCACAAAATTCACTTTTTCTGTGTGAATTAAACATTATTGTCTTTAAATTATGCTGATAATAAAAATATAAAATATATTTTCTTTCATCAATACATGGTAAAATTAAAAAGCTTCTTAATTTTTTTTTCAAATTTTTTTTTTTTTATTTTTGAATTAAGCACCCTACATAGATTCCTTCCCTAAAGATGCATACAACAATGTAATATACTCAACAGGTAGATCTTTGGATCTTAAGAATACACCATCCTTACCACAGTTTAACAATGAATTCTCTCATCTTCATTTCAGTTTCTTAGACATATAAGATTATGATAATGAAGAAACATTGTTTAGTTGAATTGCTTGGTTATTGTTTTATTTCTTTTTGAGTTTCTGTCTCACATGCTATATAAGTGATGTTTTGAGAGTTTCAGCCTGCTTGCCTCAGATCATTTTTAATTTTAAAAGTCTAATTGTCCCTGAAACTAGCCCATATAGTAGATTTCAGTGATACTCAACAGTTAATTCAGAGCACTGAAGATAAGGGACCTTACAAATAAGGAATAGTTTATGTATTATGACTATGTGTGTATCATATATCTGAAGTTTTATGTATCTGTGTTTCTGTTATTGTGGTAAACTGACAAATAGTAATGTAATTTTAAATAGAGCAGAAACAACAGTCAGTAAAGTAAAAACTAAAACTTAATGAATTTGTTTAAGAAAATAACCCAGAAGCCTAGTATTTTGCTACAGATTTCATCCAGAAAAGTAGAGCCACATTGCCTTTTCAGTGTTTCAAGAAAAGGCTAAACTTTTAAAGAAAATTTATATTCTTGCTCTTCTTTAATGATTTCACTCCTCTTTTTCACACTCCATATGTTTGATATGTCACTCTTACATAGTTATAAGAGCTACTTTCAGTTATCCACTTTTGGATGGGTTTTGGCATGAAAAAATATGCAAATCAACATAACCTCCTCGAAGTTACTGTGGAAACAAGGGTTCTTTGAAAAATATCGAGATATTGCATTCACAGTCAAGCTGTACAACGTTGCACAAAATCTTGACACCAGAACACTGGGAAGATATGGAAGCCTTGGAGCTTTTGTCTGTTTGCAAGCATGGCTAAAGTAGAATATTGCTTGCAAAATTGACAGATTTGTAGCCCCAAAACACATGGCATAGACAGGCTCTTGCTTATATTGCTCTACCTCATCTGGAACAGAAGCTGCCTACGTGATACCACAATTCCTTGATCCCGATACCTCAGTGATTCCATGACTGACCAATGTTCTGGCATTATTTTTGCATTTAATCAGTTGAAAGAATTTGAAATGAGATATCTTATTCCATCTAAAGATTTAGCATATTTTGCTTTTATTTGCTTATTTATTTGGAGCTTCTGTAAATTCAAATAGCAATAGCAGGGTTCTTTCTGGGAAAATGTTGCATTAATTACACCCTCAATTATTAAAATTTTGAGTCATCTCCCTTTTTGTTTCCTTTTCCTTCAGTTTCCTTCCTCGTATTTCATAACCATTAGCCTTCATTTGAGAATTTAATTACAGTATATAAAATCAAATTCTAAAGATTGTGATCTGATTTAAAATAATAATAATAATAATAAAGAAAACAAAAAGAAAATAAAAGCTGAGTCACAGTTGAGCCTTAGAGTTACACAAAGCTATGTATTGATTAAAAAGGCAAGTAGGAATCACAGAATTGTGGAAGTTGCAAGAATCACAGAATTGTAGGGGTTGGAAAGGACCTCTAGAGATCATCAAGACCAACCCCCACTACCAAGGCAGGTTCCCTAGACCAGGTTGCACAGGTAAGGTGTCCAGGCAGGTCTTGAACATCTCTAGAGAAGGAGACTCCACGAAATCTACAGGCAACCTGTTCCAGTGCTCTATCACCTGCACTGTGAAGAAATTCCCACACACATTTGTGCAAAACGTCCTATGCTTCAGTTTGTGACCGTTTCCCCTTGTCCTGTCTTCACACACTGATGAGAAGAGTCCAGCCTCATCCCTTTGCCTCCTGCTCCTTAGATATTTATAGATATGGATCAGATCCCCTCTGAGTCTTCTTTTTTCAAGGCTGAACAGACCCATGTCTCAGCCTTTCCTCATAAGGGAGGTGTTCCAGGTCCTTTATCATCTTTGTGGCCCTTCGCTGAACTCTCCTGTCTTTTTTTTTATACCAGGGAGCCCAGAACTGGACACAATACCACTAGAAATCATCTAGTCCAACCCCTCTGCAAAGCAGGCTCTGTAAAGCAGGCAGCACATGTAGGCATCCATGCAGGTCTTGAAATCTCCAGAGAATGAGAATCCATAATGTCTCTAGTCAGCCTGTTCCAGTGCTTCATCACCCTCACCATGAATAAGTTCCTTTACATATTGGTGTGGAAGTTCCTAAGCTTCAGTTTGTGGCCATTTCTCCTTGTCCTGTCCCTACAGACTGATGAAAAGAGGTTGGCCATGTCCCTTTATTTCCCACACTTAAGATATTTATAAACATTAAGATCATCTCTCAGTCTTCTTTTATCAAGGCCTTTTCTCCAGGTCATGCGGCTCTCCTGACAGGGAAGATGTTCCAGGCCCTTTACCATCTTTGTGGCCTTCCACTGGACTCTTTCAAGGTCTGTCTTTCTTGTACCAGAGAACCCAGAACTGGATACAGTACTCTAGGAGAGACCTGACCAGGGCAGAGTAGAAAGGGAGGATCATCCCCATTCATCTGCTGACAATGCTCCTTTTAATGCACTCTAGGGTCCCATTGGCTTTCTTGTCCACCAGGACATACTGCTGGCTCATGCCCAACCTAAATTACACCAGGACCAACAAGTCCTTCTCCACAGAGCTCCTCTCGAGCAGATCACACCCCAACCCATCCTAATACTTGTAGTTATTCTCACCAAGGTGCAAGACTCTACACTTGCTTTTGTTAAACCTCATCTGATTTCTTACTGCCCAGCTCTATAGTCTGTCCAAGTCTTGCTGAATGGCTGCACAGCCTTCTGGCTTGTCAACCACTCTGCCCAGCCTTATATCATCAGTGTACTTGCTGCGAGTGGACAATATCCACTTGTCAAGGTTGTCAATAAAGATTGAATCTGCCCGCACCCAGCATCAACCCGTGAGGAATACCACAAGTCTCCAACCAGAGTCTGCACCACCAATCGCTCACTGAGCTCTGACAGTCAGCCAGTTCTAAACCCACCTCACCATGCACTCATCTATCCCATACTTTCTTAGCTTTGTTATCAGGATGTTGTGGGAGACAATGTCAAATGCCTTACTGAAATCAAGGTAAGGCTACATTCACTGCTCTCCCTCCATCTTCTGAGCTGATGATGCTATCATAGAAGGCTATGGGGTTGGTTGAGCAAAATTTTCCCTTGGTGAATCCATGCTGACAATTCCTGATGACCTTCTCCTCTTCCAATTGCTGAGAGGTGGCATCTAGAACAACCTGTTCCATCACCTTTCCAGGGATAGGAGTGAGGCTGACTGGGATGCATCCCATCAGGGACCATGGACTTGTGCACATTGATCCTACCCAGGTGCTCCTGGACCACTCCCTCCTCAACCACAGGGAAGCTCTCAATTTCCTGGATTCTCTCTTCCCTTCAGGATCCAGGAGTCCTCACTGGGAGTCTTTGAAGCGAAGATCAAAGCAAAGAAGCTATTTAGCATTTCTACCTTCTCAGCATATCCCATTACCAGGACACCCTCATAGTTCAGCAAGAGACTCACATTTTCCCCAGTCTTCTTTTTATTGTTAACAAACTTTAAAAAAGACACTTCTTATTATCTTCTTTGCCAGCTTCAGCTCCAGGTGAACTTTAGCCTTCAACATTTCCTCCCTGCAGACCCTGACCACATTCCCATACACCTCCCATGATAACTTGTCCTTTTCCCACATTTCATAGACCATCTTCTTCCCTTTGATTTTATCCATGAGCTCCTTGCTCATCCATGCATGTCTTCAACGTCCCCTCCCCTATTTCTTCCTCTTAGGGATGCACTGATCTTGAGCTTGGAAGAGGTGCTGTTTAAATGTGGTCCAGCTCTCACAGGTCCCCTTCCCTTCTAGCACTGTAGCCCATGAGATACCTCCAAATAGGTCCTAGAAAAGGTCGAAGTTGTCTCTCTGAATGTCCAGGGCAGCAATTCTACTTTTTTCCTTACTTCTTCCACTCAGGTTCTTGAACTCCACCATCTCCTGATCACTACATCCCAAGTTGCCCTCAGCTTTCACATCCCGATCATGCCCATTCCTGTTGGAAAGAACAAGGTCCAGAAGCACCCCTCCCTTTCTGCGTCAGAAGATTATCCTCAGTGCAGAACTGTCTGGACCGTGCGTGCCTGGCCATGTTGCTTACCCAACAGATATCTGGATGATTGAAGTCCCCTATAAGAACCAGTGCTCAGGATTGTGAGGCTACTTCCAGCTGTTTGTAAGGAAAATAAAAGTTTGGCTGAATTTTATTTTTGAGGTTTCTGGGTTCATTCAGATTTGTAAAAGAGAAACTTAGGCACATCAAAACTAAGGATGATCTGAGCTTTTCTGTGTGAAACAAAACTGATGAACTTTGTTCAGTTCTGAGCAGCTGAATTAAAGTGCAGAAATGATCATCCAGTGCTATGTGAGTATTTAATCAAGTAAGATGATGTCAGTCAGAGACAACTGTATTTCTTTGATTGATCACACTTTCACCTGTGCACACATTGTTCACTATATTACTTCTACCCTGTATCTAATTAAAGTGTTCTGCTAATACAGCCCTTTGTAGATTAAATTCTGTAACATTCATAAACCTGATTTGCTAATAAAATAACTGACAGTTTCAGCTTGATCATTTTATACTTTGCATGTGTCTTGTCAGACAAGTCTTAGACTGTATCCTGACTTCAAATGATACATAAAATTAGCATTAAATCTCTGCTTTCCAATTCTCTTTAAAAAGTCTGTATTCACAGATCTGAAGCTTGACATGAGGTACACAGTAGCTGCCTTTAAAACTGCAGAGAGCTCTCTGTTCATATCTTTACTCTAGAATTCATTCCTCAAGGGAACAGTTTGGCAAAAGCCTTGAATCTACTTTTAGAATCTATTTATTTTATCTTCTTTACCTGAATGTTAACTTCAAATTATTTTTTTATGATCACATTATTGTGGGACCTTACAAGATTTTGTCACTAGCATACGTGCCTAAGTCTTGCTACTTTATACTTTTTTTACTGTGCTGCACTGGGAAAAATATTCCCAGCAGGTCAAGTGAGGAGATCCTTACCTGCTCTTCAGTACTGATGAGGCTACTTTGCTCAGTGCGGGGATAGAGAGTCCAATGAAGGGTCATGAAGATGATGAAAAGACTGGAGTGTCTTTCCTATCATGAGAGGCTGAGAGAGTTGAAATTGTTCAGGCTTCACAAGAGCAGAAGCATCATAGTATATAAATACTTTAAAGGTGAGGGCAAAGGAGATGGAGCCAGCCTCTTTTCAGTAGCACTCAGTTATAGGACAAGAGGCAATGGGCAAAAAAATGGAACATAAGGTATTCCCTTTGAACATAAGTTCAGAGCTGTTTACTGTGTGGATAATGGTGCACTGTCACAGGTTGCCCAGAGAGGTTGTAGAGTCTCCCCTCTTGCAGATCTTCAAAACCCACCTTGACATGGTTCTGGTCAAATGGTTGTAGGTGAACATACAAAAACAGGTGATTGGACCACATTACATCCAAAAGTGCCTTCCAAACATAAACATTCTGTGATTCTGTGATGCCAATTTTAAATAGCTTTTTAATAGGATATTGTTAATAGTAATAATAGTTTCAGATTACTGTAGGAATTGAAACTTTTTCCATGCAGTATTTCCAGTTTCTTGCAATAGAAGTGCCTTAGGTATCACAGCGGGTGCAGGTGTTTACTTTGATTATTTCTTAGATATCTTAGACTTCAGTACAGTGATTGTTTTGGCTGAATTTATAACCAGATTATATATAAGCAGTCTTTGAAGTGTGACCACAGATTTATAGGTTATAATGGTGACAGATTGAAGCATGGACCTTTAATAATGTAATACATGAATCATTCTAATTAATTTTATCTCAAATAAAACTTCACTTAAAAGCCAGTATGTTTCATTCATTTTCCATCCTACTTAGCCAAAGAAAAGGAAAACTAGGACTGTGATTCTTGCATGGAGATCATGATCTGTGGGGGCTCGTATATTTCACAGAAAGTATTAAGGAAAGGGAAATAAATAATTCAATAATTAGTCAACAATCAATAATAATTCAACAAAATTCCTAAAACACTGAGATAAACGAAAGTTATATACTTTTATTGCTGAATTTTACTTTCATTTATGTTTATGGATGAGTAACTTCAGGTATGTAAGTAACGGAATACACTTGGGATGGGGCAACCCCGAATATATATACAGACTGGCAAGGAAGAGGCTGGAGGGCAGACCCACAGAAATGTATCTGGGGGTCCTGGTTGATGACAAATAAAAAAAAGTGAACAATGTAATTTGTCAGCCAACCATACCCTGGGATATATCTGGTCCAACATTGCCAGCTGGGTGAGGGAAGGGATTATCCTACTCTGTTCTGCACTGATATGGTCTCTCCACAAGCACGGTGTACAGGTTTGGGCACCACAATGTAAGAAGGATATAAAACTATTAGAGAGCGCCCAAAGGAGTGCTGTGAAGAAGATAAAGGCTCTAGATAGCAAAATACAGGAGAGACTGAAGTCCCTTGGTTTGTTCAGAATGGAGAATATGCTAAGAGGAGGCCTGGAGGCTCCAGCTTCCTCTCAAGGGGAGGGGAGGGGCAGCATTGATCTCTGCTCTCTGATGACTGCAACAGGGCTTGAAGGAATGGCATGGAGCTGCATCAAGGGAGGGGCAGGTTGGTGGTTAGGGAAAGGTTCTGCACTGAGGGCAGTGAGCATGGCCTCAGGCTGCCTGAGTTCGTGGAGCATTTAGACACTGCCCTCAGATATAGGATTTGAATTTTGGGTAGTCCTGTGTGGAGCCAGGAGTTGGATTGAGTGATCCTTGTGTATCTCTTCCAGATTGGAATACTCTATGATTCCATAATCCTGAAGTGTAACCTCTAGGTGCTGAAATTAATATTATTTATGATGATGATGATGATGATTGCAGAAGTTTACTTTGAACCCTGTAGATAGCTCTTCATATTTGAGAAAGCAGTGTTAATATAAGGTAAATAGCTACTTTATGAATTGTCCTGACTTATTAGTTTTTTTATATAAAGTTTTAGAATTGTGTCGTGAGACTATGCAGTATTAATTTTGGATGATAACTCTATTATGATACATTTTTAGTTTTAGATACTTTATTTATAACCATACTGGCAGAATTTTAAACCTACTCAGTACTGTTATGCTGTATTTAAAAAGTATGAAAATACACTGGGAATAATCCTAAAGTGATGTTGAAAAAATGCATGTAGTAACCTGATTCTTCTTTATCAGCTAAAATTGGCATTGATAATTAAAACACTCAGGAAGTAAATTTGCATTTGGCAGAAAATGGTTGGAAACATCTGTACAAGTGCTCAAAAGTGCTGCTGTGCTGAATGGGCATAGAAAATAGCCAAAAATTTTCAAAGAATATTCATTAAACACAGCAGTCATTAAGTGATCTTTGAAATTCACCAAATTAATTACACTGCTTTGAAGTCACCTCAAATGTAGACTTTTTATTTGAAAACAGGACACAAGGGAAAACTTTAATAAAATGCTTTTGTATTTTCTATTTAATGGAAGATGTATAGGATTTGCTTTGCTTTGCCTTCTTTTTTCACAACGCTTTTCAATGAGTTAATAGCACCTGCATTTAATTTTCCTCGTAATAAATCTATAAATCTCCTTCAAAATCATAAAGAGTTGTGACAGCTATTAACTAGTTATGTATTGTACTTATTGGGACTATGAATCCCTAATTTCTAATTTAGAAAAGTGCCAACACAGAAAAGAGGTCATTAACTGGCAGATCTGTATATTTTTGTACAAATTTTACATAAAACATTATGAATTAATTGCTTTTTTAACTATGTCTTAGCTTTACAGAAACTGATTTGTTGCCTTATCACATAAATGCAGGTGAATCTTGGTATTTTTTTCGTCACAGTGACACCCAAACTTGGCTACAAATTTTCTAAAAATGTTTTCAACTGTTCCAAAGGAGGGTTTATTTTTTCATTTTTCATTATGTGCATTTAATTACATATGTAATTCTGTGCAAGTTTTCATCGTTTCCACATAATATTGTCTTGAACAAGTTTTCAGGGTTGATTATTTGAATTGTAGAATCACCGAGGTTGGAAAAGATCTACAAGATCATCCAATCCAACTGTCCACCTATCACCATTAGTTCTCACTAAACCATATTCCTCAACACAAAGTCTAAACATTCCTTGAATACTTCCAGGGTCAGTGACTCCACCATCTCCCTGAGCAGTCCATTCCAGTGCCTAACCACTCTGTCAGAGTAGTAGTATTTCCTAACATACAGTCTGAATCTCCCATGGTGCAACTTAAGACCATTCCCTCTAGCTCTATTGCTAGTTACACAGGACAAGAGGCTGACACCCAGCTCACTACAACCTCCATTCAGGTAGTTATATAGAGAGCAATAAGGTCTCCCCTAAGCCTCCTCTTCTCCATACTGAACAGTCTCAGACTGAGCAATCCCATCTCTCTTCTCTAGACTGAACAATCCCATAATTTAGTCATTATGAAGAACAATTACCAAGTTTTTTCGAGGAAGATATGGTGCCTATCAGTCCAAGCTCACGATGTCCTTTCAAGTAACAAAAACAATATACATCTTCTCAATTTTAAATGTTCCCCTTCCACAAAGATTGTAAGATGACTCAGGAGTCTTTTTTTTTTTTCTGTTAAAAATTTCAATTCAAGAATCTATATTAATATTACATAAATTTAGACTCTGTGTATTGATGAGAATTTCTTTTCGCGTTGATCTTCAGTCATAAATGTCAAACCTTTAACATTAAAACACCTGAAGGGCAAGAAACAGTGTTCCATTCAGTTAATGATTTTAAAGAGACTGAGTCTTGTCATGTATCTCAGGCCAGAGAGGGGACTGACACAAGGACTATAGTAAAAAGAGCTAATGTTATTCTTCTTTTAATGGGGAAAAAAAAATAGTGCAAACAATAGAAACACTTCTCAAACACTATTGGGAGCAGAGGAAATCTGCAATTTTTGCAGGCTATGCTCTTACTCTTTCCTTTAAAATGATTTCATTTTATTTTTGTCAGTGATTTCTGTGGCTACCGATACTATAGAAGCATAGTTGCTGTTAATTAGAATGAATTAGAAGATTTCAGGGCAAATGAAATTATGCTAGAAACCGTTGATTTAAAGAATATTGTAAGCATTTTTTCCTGATAGACTGCTGAACTGTCCTCCCAAGTTTGTTGGATCTGCAGTGCAATGTAGCCTGCCTTGTGTCCTCCTTCAGGACCTCTTAAAGTCAATGGTAGTGTCGTGCTAGCTTTGTTAGGCTCCCTGAAATAAGAGTCTTTTGGCCTTTGAAGGATGCTACACTGATCAAAGACTCAGGATCTTTGAAAAAGGGATGAGGACTTGTTCAGCTACTGTAATTCAAGATTCATTTTGTACAGAGGGTGTTAGCTCAAAGAAATGCGTGCAAGCCCCTTCTAACTGCAAACATGAAAACTTGGTTCATTTGCTAGGAGTGCAGCTATAGCCTTTGGATGCACAGGGATGGGTAAGATACCCTGACAATTTTACCTGAACCAGAAACTGAGAATGTTTCTGTATCTTATCATAAGAAATCTGGAACCACAGAGGTTTTAACCTAGAGACTGTAACAGAAAAAACACAGAGCCAAAAATTAGGAATCCTTTGAGTCTTGCTGGCCTCTGCTGAAGGACAGTACTGTTATCTGAACCCCTTTCACTTCAAATGCCTCCAGTACTCCAGACACATCCACCAGCTGCCTCTCTCTTCAAAGAGAAGTCCTTGTGTCCCAGCTTGAATGAAAGATGACAGGTCTTGGACACTCCAGCCCGTAGCCCAGGCTCTTGGACATCTGACAGCTGGTTATTGAAACTAACAACCTGGTTACAGCAATGAAAAAAGATATCGAGCATGATGGTCTGCATTACTGAATCTAGAGATTCACAAGGAAATAACATTTAGTGAATATGTTTAAGAATTTCCTGTCTGTTCATCAAAAGTTTGACTATCTATGGTGTTAACATAGAGTAATCTCATATTATAGTTAACAGTATTGACACACAGAAGCTTTAGTTTCATACTGATAATTAGAACCCTTATAATTCAGAATGCTTTTATTCATAATTCACTGCACCTTTTTTTTTCAGTTCAATGAACCAAAATTTGTAAAATTTTAAAAAGTGAATCAGAGCAGCTTAAAAATAGTCCCAGAAAGTCAATAGGAAAATTCTTAGATAAGAGTATTTTCCAATGGCACATTAACGGTGGGAATCTGTAGCCATATTTCTACCTCCTATGTGAGCCCGTATCCTCTGTTATTGAAGAAGCCATTTCAGTACTATCTACTTGTGTAGCAGTGGGCAGAAAATGATCTGAGTTACTAAATTCCTTAAGGTTTACTTTGGGAAATCACAGAGCATTCTGTTGTACACCTTCAGGAAATAACTACTTATTTTTGTAGTTATGAGACCCTCATACTCCTCCTCATGGAAGGAGATGTCACAGGCGATAAACAACCAGGAAAAAAAAAGGCATTCCTCTAGTAAGGCTGTCTTCTCCCACCTGGCACACTGAGTGGATAGGAACAGTTTTTCCACTGATCTCTGTGAGTCAACTCTCTTAGTCACTTTGGGTAAATTTTCCTGTATACCAAGAAACTCTGCAAGCAGGAGATATACAACATAAAATCAAAAAATAATCATTTTCTAGTTACTATCCTTGATTGATAACTAGGAGTAATGAGCTATGACACAAAGCAGAGGTGTGATCAGTGATAAGACACCCAGTAACTCTCCAGTGGCATCCACAAGCTCGCTGGACAACTTGTTCCAGTGTCTCACCGCTCCCACAGTAAAGAAATTCTTCCTTATACCTAATCTAAATCTAGTATTTCCCAGTTTAGAGCCACTTTTCCCCATCCTGTTGATACCTATCCTTATAAAAAATTTCTCCCCAGCTTTCCTGTAGACCTCCTTCAGGTACTTGAAGGTCTCTATAACGTACCCCAGAGCCTTTTCATCTCTAGGCTGAAGAGTCACAGATCTCTCAGCTTGCCCTTGTAGGAGAGGTACTCCATACTTGTGATCATCTTTGCAGGCCTCTTCTGGATCCACTCGAAAAGTTTGTTGTCTTTCTTGTGCCGGGAACGCCTTAACTGGACACAGTACTCCTTAAGGTTCTCATGAGAGCAGAATAGAGGGGCAAAATCACCTCCTTTGATCATGCTTATCTTGATACAATCCAGAATACAGTTGGACTTCTGTGCTGTAAGTACACATTGCCACCTCATGTTGAGTCGTTCATCAGCCAACACTACCAAATTTTTCTTATCAGGGCTGTTCTAAAGACATTCTCTGCCCAGCCTATATCTATACTCGGGATTGGGAGTATGGGTTGATCATCCTTTCTCTGGATATGCTTCAAATTACCGATGTTTACCATCTTTTTTTTTTCCATAGTGTTTTTCAGCTTCCAGTGTCAGCAGTCTCCTTGAATCCTCCAACTCTCACAATGTTGTTAGTAATTTTCTTTCTGATACCTTTCACAGCTTTAGCCTAGACTTAAGTGTGGGCTTTCTCATACTGTAACAGTAATTAAATATGTAAAACTGAGCCAAGTTCATAAAACAAGGACAACCAGATGGACAAATTTCAGAGTTTCTGCTAATGTAAATTAATGGATAGGCCTTGAGCAAGTACAATAGAGAACTCTAAGGCCTTAATAAGTTACATTTAATACATTTAATACATTTAACTACATTTAATACTTAAATGTAGCCTCCCCTTTTTCACTCTCTTTTCCTCAAGTAGTTAAGGAAACGGGGAATCATAGCACCATAGAACCACCAAGGTTGGAAAAGATGTACAAGATCATCCAATCCAACCATATACTTGTCACCAATAGTGCTCACTAAACCGTGACATTCAACACAAAGTCTAAACATTCCTTGAACACCTCCAGGGTCAGTGACTCCACCATGTCTTTGTGCAGCCTGTTCCAGTGCCTGACCACTTATCATTTCTACATATAATTGTTTCAAACAAGTTTTCAGGGCTGATTGTTTAAATCACAGAATCATAGAATCACTGAGGTTGGAAAATGCATACAAGATCATCCAGTCAACCATCCACCTATCACCATTAGTTCTCTCTAAACCATGTCCCTCAACACAATGTCTAAACGTTCTTTAAATACCCCCTGGTTTGGTGACTCCACCACCTCCCTGGGCAGCCCATTCCAGTGCCTGACCACTCTTTGGGAGAAGAGGTATTTCCTAGCATCCAGTCTGAATTTTCCCTGGCACAACTTGAAGACATTCCCTCTAGTCCTATCACTAGTTACAAGAGTGGAGAGGCCAACCCCCAGCTCACTACAACCTCTTATCGGGTATTTATATAGAGAGCAATAAGGTCTCCCCTGAGCCTTCTCTTCTCTAGTCTGGAAGTTAAAAGTTCTGAGTTCTGTGATTACGCTGAAGAGTATCTCACTGAACAACTTAGCAGAAGAACAAAAGTTTTATTACCAAACTACATAATATAAACCTAATCTAAGACCAGCATGATGTATCTTGTAGTTGTCTTTGTGAACTATTTCTACAACTGAAATTGCAGGAAATTGTGTAATTATGAGCTAGAAGACTGGAACACAGGTTCATCTGTTTAATGGTAGTATGGAAAAGTTTTCTCAGGCTGACCAAAGCCATATGGAAAATGGGAGAGCACTGTTAAAGAACTTTTAAACTGATGTCGCTAAGTTTAGTATTTTAGAAACATGAATTTTATACATGATAATAACAGTGTTCTACAGGAATCTGCATGGGTCTACAGTATGCTTCAGTGCACAATCAGATGAAATGATTGTAGGTCATGCTGCTTTAAGCTTTGCTGTATGTATAATAGTAATGATGCTAACTTGTTTTGGGCTTGTCCCTGAGGACTCAGTTTGGCAGTATAGCATATGCAGTTAACCTCAGGCAGCTCCACGCTGTTGTATTTCTTTGGATACTTGAACTAAGCCATGTAAATCCATCTGTGATACATCACGAGTTCCGATCACATATTTGAATGTCATTATTTAATACATATTGATTAAAATCTTAATAATTTTGTGATTGTGTATGACTTTATCCTGCTTTCTTAATAACAAAATTGTTGTGAGTGCAGCAGAAATACAAAACATGTTTGCGCTGTGCTTTATGTTCATGATAAAGCAATATGCCTCTTGTATTCACCTTCTCACTGTAATGGTCTAAAAGATATTTCTGATATTGTAGTAGGGGACATAATATACAGCAAAAGTCAGTTGGTGGGGAGGAGAAGTTGGCTGCTGTTCCCTGGTGGAAACATGCTTTGAAATCAGAAAATTGCAACCATCTAAGAAGTGAGATGATGAAACTATACAGTGCTGAATCACAGCCTTACAGTTTGCTTTCCACAATGCAGTGAACAAAATGCCTGTAATACACCCCCGGAGAGGTAACTAAAGAGTCTTCTCACAAACGGTGTGATCAAAAACCAATTGTCTGGCAATGTATGCTTGGAAAATAAAATGAACCTGAGTGTAGGAGTAGTGGTACTGCTTCTAGTAGTTTAGTTAGGAAGACTCTAGGGACCTCAGCTCTTTCTTTAGCATCTGTGTAGTCCTACTCTGAACAGGTTTGCCTTGGCCTCTGCTTCTGTAACATTACTGAGGGCTTCCCAAGGACAACAGGGTCAGGGCTTGTTGTAAATGAATGTTCCCTGTGGGACCCATAATGAAGAGACTGTTAACTAATTATCGGTCTGTTTGGAAGGCATTCATTTTTTAATTGACCTCAAAGCACTCAAGGAACAAAGGAAATCTGATGAAAGATGATTTGGGTCCAGGGCAAACAAATGAGTCATTTTCTTTTATAGGGTAGTTGCACATGTTTATTGGAGCCCACTGGACATGCAAATTTTGCAAGCTCAGATTTCCAGTGATTAAAACCAGGGGAGTCATGTCTGACAACGTAATTTCTATGTTACTGACAGCTTTCCCTCCCTTCTGTCAGCTGCTGTTGTTTTCTGTGCAAATACTGCTTCCATCATCACTTGACAGGCCAGTGTTACAAAGGAATTAATTTAAACTATAATCTGTAGCCTTTCGTTTTAAGTAAGAAAGTTTGATTCTATGATTTGAATGTCAGGTGCAATTTTAGAGAGGTTGTTTGGCAGGCTGTTATGCCCTACAGAGATTATTATAAATTCAGAAGAAGCTTCGGGACTTGTGGTTATAGATCAAGTTTTGTCCAAAAAAAGTTTTCATTTTCACTATTTGAATGGTGACTGAGGTGATGATAAGTTGATCGTGAATGTAACTTAGCTTTAACAGCAAAATAATTAAATTATTACTGTTTTAGAAGTTCAGGGTTTTTTTCTGTTTAATTTAATTTTGAGTTAGTCAATGATAGCATTTGTTTTTCACATACATGAGTGACAAAAGGTGGAAATACTGGAAGAAAATTATTTTCCAGACTAGAAAAATTGATAATGTGGTCATAAAGAGTTCTCCTAAGCTTGACATTTCACCAGTGGAGCACTTAAGTAATTGATAACTTCGAAAAGAAGGTGTGCAGAAACATAAGTCACCAATACAGAAAAAGATCAAAATCTCAAATGAGTAGGTAAGAATTAAAGGTGAATGAGAGTGATTTATTTTTATTTTACTAATCATATTTTTAAAAGTATCTGGAGGAAAAAAAGAAAAAGAAAAAGAAATTGTAGAAATATTAAATCCAGAAACAAAACTGCAGCAAATCCAGAGCGCTTAGTGATAAGAAGCTCTGAGTGATGTAGTAAATTATACTACTTTGTCCACAAAGGACTAAATATGAGCAGGTCTGAAGCAGATCTATGAAGCCAATTTTTGTAATTGTAAAAAACTTAGTTAATAAGAAAGCCCAATCACATTAATCTAATTAGCAGTATGAAGAAGCAGAAGTGATCTTCAATATCTTCGGACTCTATTAATGCCTACAGTGACCAAGTTTGAAAGTGCACCTTGAATTTACCCATGTTATGTATTAACTTGGATTCATTACCGAACTTATGTAGTCACTGTGAAGACTATGTTTCAAATCTCAGCAGTCCTACAATAAAAGCAAAAAAAGGACAAACAAAAATCTCTTCTAAGCTGGCTTTTTTGAAGCCAGCAAAAGTGCTGTGCCTCTGCCAGAGGGCTGGCAGCTTGTGGGTGGGCTACAGAGCTAGCAGGGGTGGTAATTAGATTCATAGATACATTAGGTTGGAAAGGACCTACAAGATCATCTAGTCCAACCATCATCCTATCACCATCCCTACCCACTAAACTACTAAATCAAATCCCTTAGCACCTCATCTAAACGCTTCTTGAACAGCACTAGGGATGGTGCCTCAACCATCTCCCTGAGCAGTCCATTCCAGTGCCTGACCACTCTTTCAGAGAAAAATTTTTTCCTCAAATCTAATCTAAATCTTCCCAAATGCAACTTGTGGCCATTCCCTCTTGTCCTGTCGTTATTTATCAGGGAGAAGAGGCCCACCCCCTCCTCACCACAACCCCCTTCAGGAAGTGGTAGAGTGCGATAAGGACTCTAACGGCAGTGCCCACTCTTAATCTCTTGACCTTGACCTTAACCCTTGGCTGCTAGGCTATAAGCAGCCCTACAGAGGGTGGAAGCTAGCTTCTGCCCACACAACACACTGTCTACACTGCAGTAGAAGGTGTAGGAAGTGGGTGGAGTGCTAGGGCACAGGAGTGCTGTCCATCTTTGCTCAGGCGACCAGCTCTTCTATTGGCGGTCCCTGAGACCACATTTTTAAACATGGTCTTCACCAGACAGCGGGCTTGCCTCAAGAAGACTGTGGTGATTCAGACAGAGGGCTGACCAATAAATGTGGTCGTTTAGGTATCTGGCTGCAGGGAGAGCCTATTACTGCCGGGGAAGGGTTGGAAGGATTCCACCTGTGCGAGGTGCAAGCAGGTGGATGAGCTGCTCAGCCTGTTAGTGGAGGTCAAGGAGGTGGTGGAAAGACTAAGGACAATCAGAGTACAAGTGGGAGATTGACTGGTGGAGTGACTCTACAAGAAAGACACTGGGATTGCACCCCCAAAACATGGTGGACCCTCTCTCATGCCACAGTCATGCAGAGGGAGCCAACTTGAGAGGAGAGGAGGAATGGCAGCAGGTCCAAGCTCAGTGATGCTGACAACCCCCATCCCAACCTACCTTGGTTCCCCAGGTGCCTTTATATAATAGGTTTGAAGCCCTGGAACTGGAGGGAGAAGTGAGTGAGGATGAGGTGGGAGGTCTGCCTCCAAAACTGTCTAAGGTGAGGCAGTCAGCTTGATGCCTCAGACTGCCTTCACAAGGAAGGGAAGAAGAGTAATTATCATGATTCCCTTCTGAGAGGAACAGAAGGCCCTATATGTTTCCCTGACCCTACCCTTAGGGAGGTGTGCTGCCTGCCTCCCTGGTGCCAAGGTCAGGGATATTTCTAGAAAACTCTCCAGTCCGAGCCACCTCTCTGATTTTTATCCTTTATTGATAGTTCAGGCCTGCAGTGATGAGATCACTGGCAAAAACTGAGGACTATCAAAATTGATCTCAAGGGACTGGGGAGGTTAGTTGATGGAACAGGCATACAAGTAGTATTTGCCTGTATACCGTCAGTGGCAGGGAAGGACTGAAATATCCAGGAAAACCCATCTTATAAACACATGGCTGAGAGGCTGGTGCAAATGCAAGAATTTTGGGTTCTTTGATCATGAGGAGGTCTACTTGGCACCTGAACTGAGGTCTGCTTATGGGTCTTGCCTGTCTCAAAGAAAGAAACAAATCTTTGCCCGGGAGCTGACAGGGCTTGTGGAGAGGGCTTTAAACTAGGTATGAAGGGAGAAGGGGATAAAACTAGACCTGCTAGAGATGAACCTAGGGGAATGATAATGGCATGACTGGAGTGCTGCAATGGCTACAAGCTCTTCAGAAGGGACAGGCAGTGAAGGAGGGGTGGTGTGGCTCTCTGTGTTAGACAGTGCTTTGATGTTACTGAGCTTGTGGCTAAGGATGATAAAGTTGAATCTGTATGGGCAAGGATCAGCGGAAGGGCTGACAAGGAAGACTTCCTGGATGGGGGTCTGTTACAGACCTAATTAGGATGAAGAAACAGATGAGGCATTCTATGAGTAGCTGGCAGAAGCTGTGCCAGCCCTTGTCCTTGTGGAGGATATCAACATCACTGGCATATGCTGGAAATACAACACAGCACAGAAGAAGCAGTGTTGGAGGTTTCTAGAGTGTATGGAAGATAACTTCCTTCTGCAGCTGATGAGAGAGCTTACAAGGGGAGCTGTCCCGCTAGATGTGCAAGTCACAGAGAAGGTCTGGTGGGAGATGTGGAGGTTGAGGGCTGTCTTGGACAGAGTGATCATGATATGGTAGAATTCTCAATTACAGATGGAGCCAAGATTTGGGACAGCTAAACTGCTACCTTGGACTTCCAGAGGGTAGTCTTTGAAATGTTCAGGAGACTAGTAGAGAGGGTCCATTGGGATTCAGTCTTGGAGAGTAAAGTGGTCCAGGACAGTTGGTCAGTCTTCAAGAAGGACGCCTTAAGCACAGGACCAGGCTGTCCCCATGTGCCGGCAGTGAAGAATATGGGCATAGATGAACAGGGAGCTTTTCTCAAGGCTCCAGGAGAAAAAGAGAATCTATCTTCTGTGGAATAAGGACTGTGCAACTCAGGAGTACAAAGAAGTTGTTAGGATGTGCAGGGAGAAAATTAGAAAGGCAAAAGCCCAGGTGGAACTCAACTTGGCCACTGGGTTAAAGGGGAACAAGAAACTCTTTTATAAATATATCAACAGTAAGAGGAGGAACAAGGTGACTCTCCATTCTTTACTGGATGCAGCTGGGAATGTAACCATTGAGGATCCTTATCCTGAGGTTCTCTTCTTTACATCTGTCTTTGAAAGTCAGACCTGTTATCCTTAGGGTACTCCACTCTCTGACCTGGAAGTCACAGTTAGGGAACAGAATAAACTCCCTCAATTCAGGAGGAAACAGTCAGAGACCTACTACTCCAACTGGACTGCCACAAGTCCATAGGACCAATGAGATTCACCCAGGAATGCTGAGTGAACTGGTAGAGGTGATAGCTGAGCCAATTTCCATCACCTGTCAGCGCTCCTGGTTGATTGATGAGGTCCCAGAAGACTGGAGGCTTGCCACTGTGACTCCCATCTACAAGAAGGGTTGTAAGGAGAATTTGGGGAACTACAGGCCTATTAGCCTGATCTCAGTTCCAGGTAAGGTTATGGAACAGATTGTCTTGGGGATGTGCAGGACAACTGGGGATCAGGCCTAGCCAGCATGGGTTCATGAAGGGCAGGTCCTGCTTGACCAACTTGATCTCCTTTTATGATCTGGTGACCCATCTGTTGGATGAGGGAAAGGCTGTTGATGTAGTCTACCTAGACTTTAGCAAAGCCTTTGACACTGTCTCCCACAGTATTCTCCTGGGGAAGCTGGCATCTTGTGGCTTGGACAGGTACACTCTTTGCTGGGTTAGGAACTGGCTGGAGGGCTGGACCCAGAGAGAGGTGCTGAATGGAGTTAAATCCAGCTGGCAACCTCTCACAAGTTGTGTTCCCTAGGGGTCAGTGCTGGAGCCTCTCCTCTTCAGTATCTTAACTGATGACCTGGATAAGAGCATTGAGTGCACCCTAAGTAAGTTTACAGATGACACCAAGTTGGCTGGAAGTGTCAATCTGCCTGGGGATAGTAAGGCCCTACAGAGGAATCTGGACAGGATGGATAGCTGGGCTGAAGCCAAAGGGATGAGATTCAAGAAGACCAAATGATGGATCCTACACTTTGGCCACAACAACCTCAGGCAATGCTGCAAGCCTGGGACAGAGTGGCTGGAAGTGTAGAGAAAACGGACCTGGGGGGATTGGTCAATGCTTGGCTGAACGTGAGCCAGCAGTGTGCCCAGGTAGCCAAGAAGGCCAGTGGCATCCTGGCTTGTATCAGAAATATTGTTGCCAGCAGGAGGGAAGTAATTGTCCCCCTGTACTCAGCACTGGTGAGGCCACACCTAGAGAACTGTGTTCAGTTTTGGGCCCTCACCGCAAGAACGATATCAAGGCCCTGAAGCAGCATGTCCAGGGAAGGGTAATGAATGATGATCATGAGGGATCTGGAGCACAGGTGTTATGAGGAGCAGCTGAGGGAGCTGAGATTGTTCAGTCTGGAGAAGAGGAGGCTTAGGGGAGACCTTATTGCTCTCTATCACTACCTGAAGCAAGGTTGTAGTGAGCTGAGGGTCAGCCTCTTCTCCTGTGTAACTAGTGATAGAGCTAGAGGGAATGGTCTCAAGTTGCAACAGGGGAAATTCAGACTGGATGTTACAAAATGCTTCTTCTCTATAAGAGCAGTCAAACGCTGGAATGGGCTTCCCAGGGAGGTGGTGGAGTCATGAATGTCTTCATGAATGACATTGTCATTGGGGTGAAGCACACCCTCAGCAGCTTTGCTGATGACAGCAAGCTGTGGAGTGCAGTCAGCACACCAGAGGGATGGGATGCCGTCCTAGAGAGGCTTGAGCAGTGGGCCCAGGTTAACCTCATGAAGTTCAAGAAAGGCAAGTGCAAGATCTAGTACCTGGGTCAAGGCAACCCCTATTACCAATACAAGCTGGGGGATGAAAGGATTGAGAGCAGCTTTGCTGAAATGGACTGGGGGTACTGGTGGATGGGAAGCTAGACATGAGCCAGCAATGTGCCCTTGCAGACCAGAAAACGAACCCTATCCTGGGCTGCATCAAAGAATGCATGGCAAGCAAGCCAAGGGAGGTGATTCTGCCCCTCTACTCTGCCCTAGTGAGGCCTTACCTGGACTTTTGCATCCAGATGTGGAGCTCTCGGTACGTGAAAGAGACAGACCTATTGGAGCATATCCAGAGAAGGGCCACAAAAGTGACCCATGGAGTGGGCAATGAGGACAAGCTGAGAAAACCATCAAGAGCTCTCAGCTCAGAGAAGAGAAGTCTTCAAGGTGACTTGATAGTGGTCTTACAGTATCTAAGGGAGGCTACAGGAGGGAATAGGACTGACTCTTTAACAGGATCTGTGTTGATAGAACAAGGGGAAATGGTTTCAAGCTCAGCGAGGGTAGATTTAGGTTGGATACAGGGAAAAAATCTTTTACAATCAGGGTGGTGAGGTACTGGAACTGGTTGTCAGTGATGTGGTTGATGCCCTGTGCCTGAAGACTTTCAAGGCAAGGCTGGATCAGGCCCTGTGTAACCTGATATAGCTGTGGATGTCCCTGTTCATTGCAGGGGAGTTGGAGTCAATGGACTTCAGAGGTCCTTCCAACTCTAAGGATTTTATGATTCTGTAGACAAAACAATATCATAACAATATGGTAAAACACTCCTTTTCCCTTCTATCTTTTCCTTTTCTATATGATTAGGATAGAAACTATTACACACTGATTGCCTCAGAAAGAATTGTGGGTTATATAACATGCTATGGAAACATCAAACTGCAATATAAATATAAAATGTTTTATTAAATGTTTCTTCACACTTCAAAAAACATTGTAGCACAATTACCATATTCACCTGCAGATTTTGACAATTTGAATCGTGTGAGGACAGATGTCAGATTACACCATTAATAAAACTGAAACTGAATACTGAATCTCTGAATACCGGAAGGTAAATTTCAAGTTGGAAATTGATTTGATTTATATAACATAGGACGCAAAAAGAGATATGTGGGTCACCATTTTTAGTTGAAAATGGTGGCTAGAAGAGTTGTGGCAGGTTGCTGATAATTGCTGATTTTGTACTTTTTAGTCTGATAAAATGCTGGTAGCCACATTCTGTCACAAATAGTGATGAGACACGGTTTACCACAAGGAAAGCCTAGTCAGCTACATCCAATGCCACTTGTGACATCAAAGTCTTTGCTAAAATTAGCATGTATTTTTAGACCGTATGAAGTTTCCCAGGGCAAGAATTGGTAGATTAGCTGTGAACACATATTCAGCCTGCAAAATGCTTCATGTGGGTAAATACACAAACCAGTGATTAACCTCCTTTCAGGGTAATAGAGCAATATATTTCAAAACAGAAATGTCAAATGATCCTGTTCAGGAAGTAGAGGAAGCACAATCAAATAGAGCCTGCAGAGTTTTTTCCAATTCAAGCAGATTCAATCACAGATGTGCACAAAATAAGGAAAAAATCCAAATTAGAGCACACATCTCTGAAGATAAAGAAAAAACTACTTTCATTTTGAGAAAATTGAGACTACTTTTATTTTTTGAAGAACAATTCTCTGTTCTAATAAAAGTTGAATGCTACAGAATCATATAATTACAGGGATTGGAAAGGACTTCAAGATCAAGTCCAACACTCTGCTAAAGAAGGTAGCCTACAATAGATGACACAGTTAGGTGTCCAGACGGGTCTTGAATATCTCTGTAGAAAGTCCACATCCTCTCTGGGCAGCCTGTTGCAGTGCTCTATCACCCTTACCATAAAGAATTTAGTACAGAGCTTCAGGCTTTACAAGTTTTAGGCCATTACTAATTGTCCTATTGCTAACTCAGTATGTTTAATAAGAATAAACACAAGATAGTAATCATTGCTTTTAAAAATCTAATTAGGGTTATTATACAGAGAGTGGTTTGTCAGTGAGTTTCCATTCACCATTTCCAGGAAATGGCCCAAGATTTTGCCAGATTGTCAGTCTTTGGAGCCTGCAGCCACTCATGATCAGTGCAAGCATAATAGAGCTTATGAGCTTCAAATTCTTAAGACTTCTTTGTTTAGTGCACTTGAATGTCTTAGACTGATCAGAGGACAGGCATTCCATTGCCACAGAGGAAAGATAATTGTATTTATTTTATCTGTAATCTGACCTGTGCCTCTAGTGATGGAATCGGAGGAGGAAAAAGATGAAATTGAAACAGAATATCAAGAGTAGCATGATTCTATTTCTTTACAAGAAAATTCAGGGAGAAAGTCTAGAAACATTTTAAAAGAAAGATGATTATAAATTAGCAAATTATGATGAAGACAGGTAGTTAGTGTAGATGGTTTAGGAAGACACATTGTTAGGAGAGGAAGGCAACAGGTTGACATAGAATTTGAGAGCACTTTATGTAATTGGAAATTTTATGTGTCAGCAGTTAACAGCTTCATGAATGAATGAATATCCACTGAATTAAACAAGGAAACATAAGGAAAATATGTGCATAGGTAGAAAAAATAAGTACAGCAGGAATCTAAGTATGTAGTGTGGAAGTTAGATTTTAAAGTAAAGTAGTTTTTGTTGTAAAGTAAGACCACAAATAAAAAAATGAGCAAAATTAATACTGATGCAAAATTGACTTGTTTTCTGAAGTCAGTATACTTTAATGTGTCATAATATTCAGCATGACATAACATCTGTTGTAGTTTAACTCAGTAGGAAGCTAAATGCCATACAGCCATTCTCTCCCTTCCCTACTGTGGTACAGGAGAAAGATTGGAAAAAAAAAGGTAATACTTGGGGGTTGAGATAAAGACAGTTTAATAGGGCAGAAAAGTAAAGAATAATTATAATTAAAAGAGTATACGAAACAAATGATGTACATTGCAATTACTAACAACTGGCTGACCAATGCAGAGATAGTCCACACACATCAGACCCCTCCTCTAGACAGCTCCTCCAGTTTTATTCTTCAGCATTACACCAAATGGTATGGAATATCCCTTTGGCCAGTTTGTCTCAGCTGTCCTGGTGGGATACTTCCTAAAGATTTATAGCTGTGAGATTTTTAAAAAGAATTGAGACTGCAAGAAGTCTCTTAACGTTACAGTTCATATCTTACAAACTATTGCAGAACAACAAATTAAGTCGGTAAATGGGTCAGGGTTGAGGAATGACTGAGCTTCAAATCAAAAGACTTAATTCAGAAAGTAAACTAAAAATTGAAATAAAATGACAGCAAACTCAAGACAATGTTTATTCTAAGCATGTACAAACCTTTTTTGATGCTGTTTTCAAAATGACGCAGCAGCTAAATGTATTGTACTCCTGGGAAGTGTAAACCTCAGGGCCTGATTCTCCTTGCTACATAATAACAATGGTGAACAGTAGCCTTAAAGTAGATATAAATTGCATTTAAATCTTCTTTATGGCTCAGCAGTGATACAAAGGAGCCTTGATAGAAATGAGAATCAGGTCCCCCATATTTATTTAACCCCTGGGCTTTGTATATCATTTTGTTTGCACCTCTAAGAGATTTGCAGAGGGCTTTTTAATCAGGATTTGGTGTACAGAAAGCTAAATGTTTTCATTGCTTTACAAGTAGCTTTAATCATACAGGCAGATCATTCTTTTTATTTCTCGGGAGGGAATGATAGAATTTCCTACCTTCACACAAACTGAGCTAAATGTTTCTGACACCCTAGTACAGTGTCAATTGGAAATTCACATTTCATGTAATAACAGACCATTTTAATTTCATGAGCTAAAGAATTGGTTTCCACTTGCAAATTGTACTGAAGAAAGCAATATTGTCAGAAGAACTGGCACCGTGCTTCAAGAGATAAATCTATTGAATTAAATAAGAAGCTTTCATTACCTTTTACATTGCATTTCTGTATAACATAAGCATTAATTAAACTCTTCATTGCTTTCTCCCATTCAGTGAAGCATTTGCTTGATCTGACAAGAAATGCTGTCCAAGAAAATATGTGGCACCCAGACACAATCATTAAAATACACTTACTCAAACAGAATGGAAGGAAGGGGAAAAGGGGAGAATGTTTTAGTACATTTGGGCAAGTGGAACCTACCTACAGAAATACATAATTTATGATTTTTGAGTTTTGATAGCAGGAAAGCTCTGATGGTATTTCTCCAGATATTTTGAACATTAAGAGAAAACAAGCAATTGTCTTAGGATTTTTAAGAACACATTTGCTTATGTAGAAGGCTTCTTCAGTTCAAGAATCATTTTCATCTTGAGATGTTTCTGAAGTATCAATACAGCACTGCAAAGTGTCTCTCTTCACTGGGAGAGCCCAGCTATGGCAAAACTGTTGATTAGAAACAAATTGTTCCCAGTGAAGTGGTCAAATCTTAAAGATATCTTTACATAGCCCACATTCTTGAAGCAAAGTTATATGTATATTGGGTTCTGATGTGTTTACATGTGTGTTCAAATATTTTTAATGCCTTTTTTCTTCCAATTCCAGGGGAACATTTGAGAATCTGCCCTCAGGAGTATACATGCTGCACATCAGAAATGGAGGACAAATTAAGCCAGCAGAGCAAACTGGAGTTTGAAAACTTGGTGGAGGAGACAAGTCACTTTGTACGCACCACTTTTGTCTCTCGGCACAAGAAGTTCGATGGTAGGCTGGATATAATATACATATTTTCAAGGTTATGGGATTTAAAAGTTGGTAAGCCAGAATGAATGCTAATATAATTTTCTTTACAATTTGGTAAAATATTTGCAGTTGTCAGTTTGGCTAAGATAAGTTATGGCTGGTATACTTACCAGCCTTATGAGTATTGCCTTTAATTACAGTAACATAAAGAATCAGACTCTTAAGTGCCTGCAGGCTTGGCTAATGTTGAAAAAAAAAAAAAAGATTAGATATGCATAGGGAGGTTTATAATTTTTGTCTCCTGATTTCAAATGCAAAATTTAGGTTTGAAATTATGTTCACTGTTGCAAGATGAACTGTGGATCTCCATGATTTTTCTATTGGAAAGCGGTTTTTTGTACTCCGACTTTTTGTAGCTTTATAACTACAGTATTTTCCTACATGATTTTCTTGTGATATGTACAGTCTTGTGGAGTCCTTCTGGGGCTTCTAAACAGACAGGCCTCAATTGCATTTGGGGGGTACTTTTATGCAACTCACTCCAGATGTATTGTATACTTTTTTTTTTTACCTAAAAGGAATTGATAAAGTCAGTTTTCTAATCAGTTTTTTCTGGTGCTTTTTCAGAATTTTGTAAATTTAAGAGTTTCTTATCACATTTTCTTAAATAATTGTCTTTATGAATGAACTTTTTTGCAGGTGTATCTCTATTTGCATGCCACAGTTCACTGAGCTCCTCTTATAAACTGCAGATTAATAAGGAGCAAAAGAGCTTCAGAATATTCAGTCATTTTTATGAAAGAAATATGTATGTGTTGAATATCTTTCTGAGAATTTCAGTATATGTATAGATAGAAATGACTCTGGCACTGAGAGGTGTAAATCATCATTGCAGAGGAAGAAGAGCTGCTTCTTTGCATGGAGGTAGAAATCCTACAAACAGGCCCTGTAAAGCTGAGGAAAACAAACAACAACAGAAAAAAAAAAAAAAAACAGCTAATGAGGCACATATACATATGTAGGAGAATAGTGGAAATGTTATTCTTGGAAGTGGAAGATTATGTAGAAATCTTGAGATTGCATTATGAAAAATTGAAGATGTCCCTCACTCTGTGGAGTAATTCTGGATCATTCCTTTTATCCTATTATAGATGATGTTTGTTCTGATACTGATTATCTCAATATGACACAGAGCAAATTCTAGTGTAGTTTATAAAATGTCTCTAGTCTTTGGAAGGACTTGGTGCGGATGGCTGTGCAATGTCCTACACTGTTATGCCTTCAATTTTTAACATGAATCTTGAACTTTCATGTCCTATATTTTCAAAACTGTAGTTGTCCTTGAAGGACTTAGAAACAAAATCTAGAAGCTGTGCACAGTGTTGCAAGTCTACAAGCAGAACAGATGTTTGAAAACAGCAACATTTGCACAGCTTTCCTTGTTTTCTAGGAGGAAAGCAAGATCACTGGTGTTCAGTGAACAGTGCAGTTTAATGAAAATACTGGGCTTCTTTAAGACAGAGTTCATGACAGGTGGTATATTATTAATTTTCAGTCAACATGTGGCATTTTTGTTTTGTAATGAACTTAAGCATATTATGGATTTTTCAGTAACTCGAAATGCTGTAAAACCATTGTCTTTATTGATGGTAGTGAACCTATATATAAGTTGTTGACGGGTTATAAATATTGTATTTTGGGGTTTTTATTGATCTCCTCTAATTGGATTAAAAAACTATGTGGCTTATCATACATTTTTAAAGGTAATTTGCAATTCAAAGTCTCAATATTACTAAAGAGCATTTGAATTTTCTGTACAGTTTTGGTATTTTAATAATGTTATAAAACTATTTAGAATTGGTTCACTTGTCTGGAAAAACTACATAGTCTTTCTATAGGGATAAACACATTCACAAAAAAATGCAGATACCTAATAGGTTATCTTTCTACATAAAAAAAATCTAGTCATTTTTCAGTTTAAAATGGTATGACACTTTTTCATGTAAAGCAAATATTAGATTGTTAGATAACTTTTATATTTTAGTTCTTCAAGATCACGTCCTTTTGTTTTGCTTTATTTTAATTTGGTAGTTTGATTGCACAAAGAAGTTTTGAAGCATGAATCTGCCTTTAGATGCTAGTATACCACAAATGATGAAACAAATACAGCCATTTGTGATCATCCCATGCAAGTTTTGCACAGGACCTATTTTATCAAGAGTAGGAAATTTAAGCCATACCAGAATATATGAGCATTTAAGAAAAGCTGAGACAGGGAGCGTATTGTGATTGCTCCCTGGAGGAGTTATTCTGAACAATGTTGCTGACAGCCTGCATGTTTGTACAGACATCTATGTCATTCTGTAAACTCCTCAAAGTGGTGTGGAAGTTCTTGTTGATTTTTAATATTAATTTTATATTTATTTAACGATAATACTAATTTTTGCAATGTAAGGCTTTCTAGCAGTGCATGAACTCTATGTTGAAAAATGATCTGTTCTTTGTGTACCTTGCCTCTCTTATCTTGCAGTAGTTTGAATTCTCTATCATTTATATTCTGGCCTTCATTCATACACTTAAGTATAGGTTAGAGGATTTTCTGATTTGCTTTTTGAGAGCTAATCTAAGGTCTGCTTTCCCTGTCAGGGTTTTGCCCCTGATTACTATTCATGATCTAATTTTCATCAATGAAACTAATTCTACTGTATCTTAAAGATTGCCTATTTAGCCTCAGGTCAGTCATATAATCTTACACAGAATCACACCACTGTTGAAATGGGAAGCCATCTCTGGAAGTAGTCTAATCAGTGTACCCCAGGGTCAGTAACTGCAAATTGCTCAAAACCATGCCCACAGGGATTTTGAGTATCTCCAAGGATAGAGACCCCACAAACTCTCTGGCAACCTGTGCCAGTGCTTAGTCATCCTCACAATGAAAATATGTGTCCCAATTAATTTATTTTTTTAATGAACTTGATATTTCAATTCTATTTATAACTTCATGCCCATTGTTTCTTGTCCTTACACTGGGATCTCCTGATCTCAATCCTTTACTCTTTCAACAGCAATTTATACACATTAATAAGATCCTCCTGAATCTTCTCTTGTTTAGGCCGAACAGTTTAATTCTCTGCCTTTTCTCATATGTGAGATAGTCCATTCTGTAATAACCTTACTGGATTTCTGCTGAACTTGCACCCATATATCCATATTGCTCTTGTACTGGAAGCCCAAATCTGTACCAGAACTCCAAGTGTGGCCTCACTAGTGCTGAGTAGAAGGGAAGGTCCTAAATGTCATTTCTAGGTCACTTTTTTATTTCATTTTACCTGATGTACAATACTTTCCAAATGTCTACAATAACAAAAATCTGGAATAACAATACACAAGAATAGCTAAAAATGAAATTATTTACAGAGAACTGTAGAAACTACTAAATGTTTTGGAACTAATTACATGCTTTTCATTTTAGATGGCAATTAGTTCTAGCATCCTAAAGCCCTGTATGATCTTATTCACTTCTTATTTATTTGAGAACAACATTTCTAAGGGACTGTTACTTTGGTGTGACTTTTAATTGCTCCACTCCTCCAGATCATTTTTTTAGGTGTGTGTTTTATTCCTCATAGTATGTGTAACTTTGCGATATCTGATAGTCAAAAATCTGACAGTAGTATTTCTCATTTGGTTTGTATATCTTAAATCATAAATGTGAATAAGTCACTACACAACATGCATTGCCATTTTTCTTGAATAAGCCATACATACAGTTGTTTACGTATCTGTATCTGAGGTCAGTCTGTAATGCCCTTGTCAGTATACTCACCAGTGCATTGCCATATTGCAGTCATTTCCAAACATTTGGTATCTGGAGCTTCACTGCTGGGTGAGTGAGGATCCAGGGAATCTCCTCCTGATAATCTTTCCTAAGAAAGCCTTGAAATTAGAAAAATTCCTATAAAATAGTAAATAATCAATTATGTCAGCAGCAGGAGATACAAACCCTCCCTAACTCAAGGAAAAAAAATAACAAACCTTCACACAGGCAGGAAATACACAGGAAGTGAGGAGTGATGGCAGATTTTTCATCTAACTAAAGTCTGAGAGTGGGACTAATTCAATTGAACAGACACAAAACCATCAGCTGTTTCCTGTTCCTTGCAAGAGACAAGCAATCATGGTCTAATTCCTAGGCCCCCACTGCATACCTCAAGGCAGCTTAATATATATTATGCTCCCAATGTAGTTATAATAGAATCATCTTATTATCAACAATTCCCTTGCATAGTGGCATTGCTGAGCAGCTGTTTCACAGACAAGCCAATTCTTTTAAGAACTGCTCTATCAGCAGCCCAAACCAGACCTACTGGAAGGTTTTAACAGGAATGTTAATGAGAAGACAAGTATCTGTTCAGTAACATTTTCTCACCAATCCTTTGAATAACTATAGAAAAATTGTAGAAAGTAAAATTATTTAAGCTTAATTCATCTGACCCTGATAGGAGATACTGTCTCCTCATTCTCATTTAAAAAGGATGGAAATCTTGGCAATGGTGTTAAAATGTGTAAGAATAGCTGTGATGAACTTGAATGGTTATAGATAGCCTTCAGCAGAATGTATGAGGTATGATGCCATGGAAGGAAAATAATTTTCAATAGCACAGGAACTGATCTACATTGTTATATCTCACAGGGGTTATCATTTCCCATCTCTTTCTTTCTTCTTTTTTTTTTATTTTTTTTTCCCAGTTGAGGGAAAACAGCAATATATGTCCATTAGTGCCTCATTTATTTCTTTGTCGTTACCAGAAGTTGCAGTGTACATTGAAGAGTAGAAAAGAAAATTTCAAATGTAACCAACCAAAACAATACCTGTAAGGGTAGGTAGCATCACAGAATGTATTCCCCTTTCTCGCACAATTTATGGAAGAACTGGGAAGAAAAAATATATCATTAAGAATCTTTCCTTGATATGGGAGGTGGCAAAAATGTGTTTTATGAAGTGTCTTTCCAAGAAAATAAGAATTCTTAAATGGGATAAACTTTTGTAGCAAGGTATATCTACCCAGAATAAATTCGACAAAGAAGGGAAGAAAACAAGGGAGATGTTTAAACTCAGAATATATACAGATTCAGCTAAACGGACAATGAAAGATTTCTGGCCTTTCCCCTTCCACTCTTTTTGTTAAGCCTGCCAGACCAGCTTAGGCCTGCCTTATGCTTGAAGCTTAAGTTATGTTCATGGACTTCTGCAGAGGACTGTGAAGCCAGCATGACTCTACTTGCACACTGTTACTGTCACAATGTGCAGATAAAGCATGGACATCGAGGAGCACATTTTTTCATGCTTTGCTTGCATTGAAAGAGCATGATTTTCACTTGGTTTTCTTTCCTCTGGTTTTTTTTTTTTTTTTTTTTTTTTTTTTGAAATAAAGAATAAAAAAAATCTGCCTTTTCCCGATAGCTATTTGGAATTCAGGAGGCTTCTAAGGAGTGTGGGAACATCAGATAGATACATCACCATCTGCCAACATTGTGCATCTACCCATATTATTCTAGTGCTGCAGTGTCTGCAATAGAACGTAAACTTCACTTTATGAACACTATGATATCAGGTATTTTGGCTTTTTAGTAATGGTCAGAGCATTGGTGTTTTGTTTTCTATGCATTACGTAACTTCAGTGTAACTTTATGTTTCCCATTAAATGCTACACCCATTTTGGGACAGGTGGGTTTTTTAAAACTCTACAACTGTTAGGCTGCCAAGGAGTTAGCAGGCCATAATTTCTATATAACTCATCCTATGTTTTAACAATGTAACTTATGCACTTCTTAAACTACAGGCCTTATAGTAATAACATCTGCTGACTCATAGCATGTAATTGTTTGCAAACCTTTGTAGGACATCTGGTGCAAGTTTCTAAACATTATAGAGATTTCTGATAAAGGATTCCTTACATTTATTTGACAGGCAACATTTAATTGAATATAAAAGTATCTGGACCTGATCTGGGCCTATCAGGGTTGATAAAATACTCAGAGGAATCTCTGTTGCATATGAATATTTTAGAGTTTAATTCTTTAGGATTTGCACTGATAATACTATTTAACCTTGTTTTATATTTTGGGGTAAATTTTGCCTGTAAATCACACTTATGTTAGATCAAAATAAATTATGTTAAGATCAGCTGAATGATGAGAGGCTGCAAGTCTGTGAATCTTGGAAAGGAAGTATTGGCCTTATAGTAAGGACAGTCTCCTGCCAGGGCTGTAAACTGCTATATCCTGATCAGCTGTCATGCTGAAAGGCAATACCACAGAAACTGCTGTCTCCTGCACACTGTTGCAGCCAGCACAAGCCATTTGCAATGGCTTGTTCTCCCTGCTCTTCTGCAGCTTCATGTGCTAAGTGCAGCTCAGCTCATCAGTGGAGCGTGTAATCTTCCATCTAGCTGCATCAGTTTTATGAAGATACAAGGACAAGCTGCTGCACTGTGCTGGAACGCGTGGATGTTGTCCACTCTCACAATGATCTCATGTGAAAGCATGCTGTCCATGTACAGCCAAACCTTAGAAGGCTTTGAGGGGCCAAGGATTTAGCATTTTTCCTATTAAACAGAGAGCAGAATTCGACTTGTTGAATATTAGAAGCCCACAGAGTAGAATACTTCTGTAGTAATAGGAATTATAGACACAAGTCACACAGATCTAAAGTTTACTCAAATAAGATAAAAATCTCTTCTTGAAGTGTGTATTTCTCTGTACTGATCAGAGAGGGCATTTGGTTCATACATAGGTACTTATACACTGGAAGTAAACAATTATTCACTTGAATTCCATTCTGATGAATACAGTGATGAAGCATCCAAACACTTTTAAAGACTCTGGGTTTCTCTCTTTTACCAAGGTCATACCCTTCCCAAGTTCTGTACAATTTTGTGAGGAAAAAAAAGAGGTATTAAAAATACTGAGGCAAGTAAATACTATGGTGGTGAGCTAGTTTATTTTGCTGGTTGAAGAAAAACACTTCCGAATTCATATGATATTTATTCTTCACTTAAGCTTTGAATATGGTGTGTTTTTAACATTTTACAAGGGAAACTGTTTTCGTAATTTATTTTCCAAGCCTTAAACATGCTAGTCCATAAGTAAAATTACTGACTCATGAGATAATAAAGAACACTGCCTCAAGTTCATAACACTGATGTCAGACATCAGTATTCAGACAATCAGCCATCAGAGTCTATTAGCCATCCCTGATTCTTGCTCAGACCGTAGTTGTTCTCCTGACATACTGCAAGGACAAAATCATTCAGTAAGAAATAAACTGTAAATAACAACCAAGCTTGAAAACAGAGGTACTCATACATAGTATCAGCACCCTGGATAATAGAAATTGTAACCTTATCAGCAAGGGTCCCCAGCCCTCATTAAAAGCAGAAATTCTGTTTTTGAAATGGATGTCTTGACTGTAATACACTGGCATTGTCCTTTTGCTGCCCTTCTCTTGTTAATTCTTTCACTTGTGGTATCATGAGAGCACCAAAAAGCTATTCCCTATATCTGAGTTAGGAAATACCAGTGCACAGCTAAAAGGCTATCCTTGATATTGAATAGCTACACTTGCAGATAAAATGTTAGACATATGTAAGGAAGGAAGGAGGTGAAAACAGCTCATGTCAGTAGTGTAGGCTATTTTCAGTCAATAAAATCTCAGCAAGATCATGGCAAAAAAAAAAAAAAAAACAACAGGAGACAGTCATTGTGTACCAACTTTAGTGAGTGGGTGCAAAGACGTGATTTCATTTCTACAGATAAGAGCAAATTGGCAACACAGTACATATACCATGCTGAGGAGATTATGTTCTTAAGTAATTTTTCCTTTTTTTCATATTGAGGTATTTTCATGGGGGCAAGCAGTTTAAGGAAGGTGCCAACTTATAAATCCTTACATCAAAACTGAAACAAGGTTTGATAGGACCTTGGAGTCATGTCTGGAAGACAAAGTGATCTCTGCTGTCTATGAACTAGTATCTGAAGCAATAATAAATAAATAATAAATAAATAAAAATAATGTCTATTTTTCTTCATTACTTTTCAAAAACTGAAAACAATTTTTTAAGAAAATACCGTTTCAATAACTCCACAAAGCAAGAAGTAAGACTTGAGGATAAAAAATGTATTCCACATCAAGACAGTGCTATACAGAGTTAGTACTGAATTTCAGTATTTTAAGGTATTTTGAAGGGTTTGAAATGAAAGCTGAAGGTCATTTTCGAGTGAAAAGTCAACTATTCACATTTAAAAGAGGTACACATAAACTAATAAATTTTTGATACCTCTTGTTTATCACACAATGAAATACTATGAATTTGTGAAATGTATCGGCACTATTAGACATCCTTTTTTAATTTTACAGGTGTCTAAAATTATCTTTTTTTTTCCCTCAGTTTTATAAGCTAATCTCAGGAAATCAATGTTCCCACAAAATCTGACCAATCATGGAGCTTAAAGGTAAAATCTCTCCTTCTAGTAATGCAGTCAATGGGAATTGTGACATTTCAGACAGAGGAAAGATGTTTGTAAATCAATCGACTGATCTCTAGCTGTACTGCATACCCTGGACCACACACAGAACTCTTATTTGTCAATGTGAAGCTTAAATACCATTTTAGAAGCATCAGAGTGGCATAAAAACAGTTCAGAGATAGAGAAGAAATCGAGAGCTGTGTGATGCTAGTAACAGCTGCCCAAGTAGGCTAGCAAGGAATAACCAACATCACACATTTCTGTTTCTATTAAACTGTATAAGACTTATTCTTGGAATATCATTAATAAATGGAAATCCTCCAACACATTCCTCCATAACTACACTTTCAGTATTAGCCATCATTTCAACAATACTGATAATTAAGCCATTTTAAAGATTGAATTTTATTGGTTTAAAGAATTTATTTAGCAGGTATGCAGCTATACTATTTAAATATTAATCAATCCATGTCTATGTCATACTCCTTAAAATTCGTATAAATAGATGTATCTTCAAATTCCAATAGAGGGATTTAAAACAAATTTGTATCATCTGAAAGATTTTGTGCCAGCTGGAGTTATTTTACTGCAGTATCATTGCCAGACTACATTTCATTGCCAGACTACCTGCTACAGCAAGCTGTGAGGCCACATGCTTGAAGTTAGGGACGTAACAAAGTTCTCTGTAGGATAGGAATCCCTACAAGACAGTTTCTCCGTTAAATAAAAATGAAATGTTAAACATCAGTTTTTATTATTATTTTTTAATTTGAAAGTAAATTCATATTAAGTGCTTATTTAGCCCTTTTATTGGAAATAACACTGCAGCAGATGTTTTAACCTCCAGTCATAGCATCCTTCTCCTTGAATAACTATGGGCATATCTTCATTATTTTTCACACTATCATGCAACTAATGTATAGTTGTGATCACTGGAGCAGGACTTGCCTTATTAAATCTGTACAATCTTGTGAAAGTACTTACTTTCCTGCCTAAATAAAGTATGAAAATATTGGAGATCTTAGAAAAGTAAAGGAGAAACAGATAGCATTTTCAAATGCACTATGTAATAGTGCTTCATGTTGAAGGAAGGTATTGCAAGTCAGAAATCTGACTGTACCCAAATTCTATTATTCTCTGATTTTACACAGTCCTTAAAAAATGAAAATAAACAAAAAAACAACACCTGCAACAACAAAAATCACTCAATGGCTTGGACTGGAATGGATTTAAAGCCTGTCTAGTTGGAACCCCCTACCATGGGCAGGGGTACATTCACCAGATCAGGCTGCCCTGGGTGCATCCAGCCTGATCTTAAACACCTCCAGGTGTCTACAATTTCTCTGGGCAACCTGCTCCAATGCCTCACTCCTCTCTGAGTAAAGAATTTGCCTCTAACATCTAACCTAAATCTCCCTTCTTATAGTTTAAAGCTGTTCTACCTTGTCCTACTACTTATCAGACTGTATTAAAAGTCAGTCTTCCTCCTGTTTATAAGCTCTCTTTAAATACTGAAAGGCTGCAATGAGGTCACCCTGGAGTCTTCTCCAAGCTGAACAAGCCTGGTTCACCCAGCTTTTCTTCATAGGAGAGTTTCTGCAGCCCTAGATCAAAGTAATAATTGATCAGCTGTAACAGCAGAGCCAGGGAGACAATACTACTCTTGGCACGATAATAAAATATTTAACTGTTCACAGGGTAGCCTAAAAGCATAGGGAGTTTCTGGTATCTTACATTTCTACATTCTCTTCCATAATGAGGTGGTTGGTGGTTTTTTTGTTGTTGTTGCTTTTGCTTTTTTTTGGTTGTTTTTTTTTTTTTTTAGCTGCTTTCTTTCACATGCAAAGAAATCCATGACAGAGTATAAGAATAAGATTCTGTGATAATGTGGTAAAACTGAACAAAGTACAATGTGACAATGTAATGTACCTTACTAAAAATAGAATTGTACTGGTTCAGGTTTTCAGATAATAAAACAAAAAACTAAGTATGATTAAAATAATCAAACTCATATGCCTTTACTTAAATTTAAAACCCCATGTGTGAAAAAATAACTCATAACTTTAAGTAGTTGAGTACTAATTCGTTTACAAGGGTTTAAGATACTAGTCCACATTTGTGTTGGTACCAAAATGGGAAGCTAAATCTCAAAGATAGACTACTTAAAAAAATAATAATAAAAAAAGAGCTAACCATATGCACTTGTAGCTAAAGAGAACAGTGGTAGCCTGAGGTACGTTAGCAAGAGCATTCCCAACAGATTGAGGGAGGTGTATCTCCAAATTTCTTCAGCCCTGTTAAGACAACATCTAGAGTGCTATGTCTAATTCTGGACTCCTTGATTTAAGAAAGCTAGGAAACTACTGGAGAAAATCCAGAAGAGAGCTGCAGAGATTTTTAGAGGCTCTTATGACAAAAAGGCTGAGAGATCTAGGACATGTCAACCTAGAAAAGAGAAAGCCAAAAGGGGATCTTATCAACTTAAACAAATATTTTATGGAAGAGGATGTCAAAAAATGGGCCTAGGTTCTTTACAGTAGTACCTAACAACAGATCAAGGGGTAATGGACACAAACTCAGCGGTTATGCTTTAACCTGGCAGACAGGTCAGTGTCACACAGCTGCTTGAAAGGAAACAATTGAAAAGAAAAAAAAGGAAACATTTGAAAGGAAACAACAAGCATTTAAAAACCAAACAATCAACAACAACAACAACAAAACATTCCTGGCTTGACTAAAATTTCTGAATGTCTTAATCTCTTAAATTGGCATCTCTAATACTGCTGTTTATAAACTGACTAAACAGGAAATGTGTTATCATCCAGGCTGGCAATACTGTTATCAACGCTATTTTGTTGTTTTCAGTACTTTAACCATGTCCAACAAAGCTGCAATTCATACTTAAGTTATAAATAACAGTGATCTTAGAGGTATTCTACATAATATCTGAAATGAAAATAAATGTTTCAGAATGGTGAATAAGCACAAGCCCAGTGGGCACTTACTGAGAAGATTTGTATGCAAAAGAAGATATTCCTGAATTACCTATTGATAATACATCTTGTTATTTTCACATGGGTATGAGCAGTACTGAAAAAACTCACAAGTTAACATTATGACCAGAGATTATTTCTGGTTTGTTACTTATAAATCCTTTCTTAGAGGCATTATATTTCTATTTATTTATATTTTATATAAAGAGATGATTTTTTTTTTTTTTACGTGGTGCACCCTAGGCATATTGCTAACAGGATAATTTTTCTCCTGGCTATAGAGTGCTCAGATAAAAGTGCAAAACAAGGCATATTATTTATCAGTGAGTTTTTAAAGATAAAGGTATAAAAATTACATAAAGTAATACATTTCCAGATTTAAAAATCAAATGAAACTCACATGGGGGCCTCAGTGTTCTTAGGTATTGGTTCTTTTTTTCCTTTAAATCTCCTTTTGTTACTGCAACCTTACATATCCTTCCATTTGAAATTGTCTTCTTTAATACTATTAAAGTTACGAGTTTAACCATGACCAGCCTTAATATTAGATGTTGAAGCTTAAGATCAAGGTCACCTTTCTGTGATGATCATGCATACCACCAGCCAGTTTTAAAACAGCTAAAAACTTTTAGCTTGTTAAATTGGAGAAAATAACCATAGGTATTTTTTGTTTTGTTTTGTTTTGTTTTGTTTTGATAAAAGAAAGGGGGGTGCTGTTGTTTAACCCAGCAGGTAGCTAAGCATACACAGCTGTTCACTCTCCCTCCTGCAGTGGGATAGGGAAGAGGGTTAGAGAAAGGTAAAACTCATGAGTTGAGATAAAAGCAATCTTTTAGAACAGAAAAGGAAGGTAAAATAACAACAGTAATAATAGTAGAATATAACAATCAAGTGGTGTGTAATGTGACTACTTCCCAACTAGTGGCTTCCCCTCAACGCCCCAGCTATGTCTTCCCCATTTTATTATTCAACATAAATTCTTATGATATGGGATATCTTTTTCTCCTGTTTGCATCAGCTGTCCTGGTTTTGTCCTCTCCCAGCTCCTTGTGCACTCATAGCTCCTTACTGGAAGGTAGCACAAGAAGCTGAAATGTATTTGACTCTGTGTAAGTACTGCTCAGCAATGAAACTGAAACATTTTTTCTCTGAAAGAGTGGTCAGGCACTGGAATGGCCTGCCTAGGGAGGTGGTTGAGGCACCGTCCCTAGCGCTGTTCAAGAAGCATTTAGATGAGGTGCTAAGGGATTTGATTTAGTAGCTTAGTGGGTAGGGATAGTGATAGGAGGATGGTTGGACTAGATGATCTTGTAGGTCCTTTCCAACCTAATGTACCTATGAACCTGTGCCAGTGTGTGATCAACATTCTTATCTTGAAACCTAAACACATCACCGCACTAGTCACTACGAAGAAAGTTATCCCAGCCCAAACTAGAGCAAACACAAAGAGGATGAGGAGGAGAAATGCAAAAATTCAGCAGTCTAGCCATGTGTGGCAAGTAATTTTGGGGCATGAGGACAAAATAATGTCAAGAATATGACAAACTTAAGAGGTCTGGAAGTTTGAAAGTAACATGAAAATTTAATGCCTTAATATTTACATTTAGCAGCAACATGAAAACATCAAAGCACTAATGTAGATTTCAAACTCTTAGGAAAGGGCCATACTCTTCTACCAATGCCTTGCCACTTAGCCTGTTACAAAGACTATCTGACTACACAGCAAGACTGAACACTATCAAATTCACTAATAGACCATCTATGAATGAGTGCAGCAAGTTTTGCACTAGCTAAGAGGCTTCTTCTCAGCTTTTGTTTGCAAAACATGTGTGAGTTAATTGAGTATCACGTTTATGTAGTGCTAGCATATTGACCTGAAGTCTCTTAAGGAAATAGATCCAGGTTTCACCTCTAGATGTACTGTGCTTTACAATGGAAACAGCTCGCACTTTCTAAGATGATAATGTTATTTGTTCATTAAATAACTGAGGTGAATTGTAGCTTTTCTGCACCTGATTCTTTACTATTTGTAAATGATTGAGTAGTTCCTTCTTGGAGAGAAGTTATCTTCTAAATAAAAGTCACATTTCTTTGTTTGTCAACTTATGTTTTGAATAACTGTGAGCAGTTCAGTTTACAGTAAGAAACCTGATTTTCATGACTGTAGGAGAGAGAATAATCTGGTTTTCCTTCCCAAGTGTTCAATGCCATTTCAGAGGGAAATTGGAGAATACTGTAGAAATAACATAAGTTTTTTAGGGAGTCTATAGAGAAGAATAATGCAAGGGACATATTTCGTGTCAATAATCTCAGAATCATTCTTTCAGAAAGATAGAGAACTTTTATGATGATGCTGTCAGTCTATCATATTTAACTGTTTAACATAAAACATGCTTCTGGACTGTCAGGCTTTTAATTAATTAATTAATTAATTATTTTAGGTAAGATATGAAGAAAGGTCGAAAATGGATTAGAAATCAATTGATAAATGAGTTATTCTGAATACTTTCTCCTGCACCATTCACTATAAAAGAATACAGTTCACCTTAGCCACAAAGAAGGACTTCACACATATTATTCATAGACAGTAAATATGCAGAGGATTGTTTTCCCAGCACCAGCACCACAGGGATAGAAATCATAGAAGTTAAATGAGAATGTAAATCCCACAATCTTAAACCTTTGAACCTGAAGTATACTCATTCATTTTTTAAGAAGTTTGACCTAGCCAGATTTTAAAAGTTTTTCTCTATGTGACACTCATTTTTCACTTCACATATCTTAATTTTACTGTTTATATTTTCTCTTTAACATTTGTAATTACCAATCTTGATTTAATTCAAGTTTTGTAATTTCTATGTGAGCTAAGTAAATATTCACATATATAAGATCTAAAAAGATGCTAAAGGAACTGAGGCACATAAGGGCATTTTGAATTTCTTGGGGTCACTCAGTTCAGTAGCAACAGAAATGCAAACAGAATCACAGAATTGTAGGGATTGGAAGGGACCTCTAAAGATCATCTGGCCCAACCCCCCTTGCTGAAGCAGGCTCCCTAGACTAGGTTGTACAGGTAGGCATCCAGGTGTGTCTTGAAAATCTCCAGAGAAGGAGACCCCAAAACCTCCCTGGGCAGCTTGTTCCAGTGCTCTGTAACCCTCACTGTGAAGAAATTTCCATGCACATTTGAGCGGAACTTCCTATGCATCTGTTTATCACCATTACCCTTTGTCCTATTACCACATAGAATCAAAGAATCAAGATTGGAAAAGACCCACAGGATCACCTGGTCCAACCATCCACTCATCACCAATAGTTCTCAGTAAACCATGTCCCTCAGCACAATGTCCAAACGTGCCTTGGGTCACCTCCAGGGTCAGTGACTCTACCACCTCCCTGGACACCTCCCTCACATGCTGCTGAGAAGAGTCTGGCCTTATCCCTTTGCTTTCTGTGCCTTAGGTATGTATAGATGTGGATCAGGTCCCCTCTGAGTCTTCTATTTTCAAGGCCAAACAAGACCCAAGTCTCAGCCTGTCCTCATAGGAGGGGTGCTCCAGGCCCTTTATCATCTTTGTAGCCCTCTTCTGGATTCTTTCCAGGAAAAAAAGAGGGCTCCTTTCCATTTGCCTCATCTTAGATAGACCCTCACCTTTCTTTATGTCAATGATGTAAAGTTTCTAGAGATAGCCATGGTTTTTCTTGGTTTTCATTGATCCAAGCTTGTTCTGTAAATTTTACATTACAAGTTATATTTTCCCTTATAGTCACTTTTTGTTTCTTTTTCATAAATTCTTTTCTGTTCAGGTTTTAGTGTAAAAATATCTAGACCTGTACCCAACATGGAGAGAATGTATCATGCTGCTATAGAAGGTTCTGCTGTTTTACCATTATCAGTTTCTTGCCTTATGAATGAAATTGATTTTCCCTTGCTGCAACACCATGTTGCACATTCACATTACATTTATTACCCTCAGATCTTTTTCCCTAGATATCTCCCTTTAATTTTTTTCTCTTTATTTTAAATGCATTCACCTACATTTTTCTAAATAGAACCAAGTTAAATACATATCACCAATTTTTATTTTCAGTCACTACAAGACTTTTTGTCTTACCTCTGTATTAGAGATTGCAGAACCTCTCATTTTGGAAGCATATACAAATTTAATTAATGGGCTGTTCACTCCTTCTTTCTAGTGATTAATAAATGATTTCTTTGAGAAGAACACATATTCTTTATCTGACACAAGCTCTTTCAGATATACTACCAACATAAATAATTGGACTGCTGAAATTCTGCCATACCCTCTCATCACTGATCTTCCAAAACAACAGTGCTCTCATTGTATTAGATTTCTGCTGTGCAGCTTCATGCCAGTTTCCCACAGCTGAAGTGGATCACTGAACCCCAGTTATTTATCAAATGAAGGCTGCCTTTTTTCTTTGGATCTGTTACCAAATTGCACCAGACTTGTGGCCATCTTAAATTCAGTGTTCATAAAATCACTTAAGGTTGGCTGGCAATAAAGTTGTTTCTGTGAGTATTGTCACTGAACTGACTGCTGTTTTGTCTGTCCCCCTGGATGCTGCACTGCCTATTCAATCTCTAGAATATTAGACAACTACTCGTCCTTGGTTTGTTCAATTTTTCTCCAAAATGAACAATAAATTCATTTCTTTCAATAGAACTGGATGGATTTTTTTTAGCTAGTAAATTATCTCCAGTGCATCATTGCGTAGTGAGCTAAATATAAATCATTAATATTAAATTTCAGAATATCTTGCAGCACTTCTTAGCTACTTAATAGAACCCTTTGACTGTAGGCTCTGTAGGTAGAAACTTCAAATATCATTTCCCTAAGAGATTTTTTCAGTTCCCAGAGATCTTTTACTTACTTTATTTCTATGCAGAACAATAGTTAATAAAAGGCTTTTCATGTCATACCTAGCAGTGAACAACTGTTAAGTCCAGTGATGCCTATTTAGGTCTCCTCTAAAGTTTATATCTTATTCATAAAAGCTGCCTTTTAGGCTGGCTACAGATGGTATGATACTTTCTTTAGGCACATGCATTATTTCCAAAAGCAGCCCATAACTTTCAGAAGAGGAACAAGAGTATCGCTTAATAAGACATGCTCTTAGCAAAAATATACTTTATAGCAGGTTCTAGCTTTTGGCCTTTCCTCCTCCTTTCTGGTTTTGCTGTGCTATTTGTCCTCCAGGGAAACATTCTGATATCACAGGTACTGAAAGTGACAGCAATTGCTAAATAGTTGTATTTGAATAACAAGAGTAATCTCTGATATAATTAACTATTTCAGTCAGTGTTTACTGAATGTGATATGAATAGTTGTGATTACTTACACTAAATATTGGTACATTCATATAAAACAAACAAACAAAAAAGAAAGAAGCAAACAACAACCCTGTAGATAGCTATTGCATATCTTCAGGATAAAAAGTTAGACAAGAAATGAAAGCAGTCCTATGGTCAGAAATACTTTGGTAGAAAATATATAAGTAACAAAGAAAAATGTCTATATTCTATGTATTCAACTGATGACAAAATGATAGATATCTTCAAACTCTATGAACACACTTAGGTCCATTCCTTCCAATTTGAAAGTATGGCGTGTGTAATTAGCTTAGCATCTACCTGTACAGCACTGAACTCTGAGCTATCCAGATAAGCTCTCAGAAGACTGATGGAAATCAGGATGTCAGATTCAGGTTTTCTCTTGTTATTTATCTGCAGAAAATACAGAGTTAAATGTTCCTATATTCCTTACACAACTATTGCTTGAAGATAGCTTATTAGAGAAGTGATTGATTTATGTTTTGACCTTTACTGTTCAGTAATGATCTGTTTCTTTTGCCTTTGGAAGAAAAGAAAGTGCACGTCTAACAGAATAGCCCTGCCACAATCTCAAAACTTGTTGTTTTAAATGGAAAAAAAATGAAGCCTGATATTTGAAAATGCTGCATATGAAATATATTAATAAGAGTGATGGTATTGACGAAAATACTAATATTAATTTCTGCTAACATACCTTTTATGTGACCTTGGAATATTTCTGAAATGTGTATTGTGTATACCCATATACCCTTGTAAACATGAATAGATGTTGTCATTTATTCACAGAAAACTGCAGTAAAAAGTGCTTTTAATCAGATGTCTTATAACCTACATTTAAAACACTTGAAGAACTTTGAAAACACTTTCTGTTTAACACTCTGTATTGAAGTATTTCATATTTTATTTGTTTTCATGTTAAGGTTTGTTTCTGGAAAGAAAAGCCAACCCCTATGATGTTGAAGTATTTAAGAACTGAATCTTTTTATTATTGCTTGTTAAATTTCAAGTACAGCCTTGTAGTATATGCTGCTAATCCCTAGAAACACTGCTCTGGAAAAAAAAAAAAAAAAGAAAAAGAGAAAGAGAAAGAGAGAAAGAGAGAGGGAGAGAGGGAGGGAGAGGGAGAGGGAAGGAGAGAGAAAGAAAAATCAGGAATGTCCTGAAATGCAGCAGGTGCTGGTTTTGTCATTTCAACATCAGTTTGGGGTTCAACAACTTTGCAGGACTGAGATTGTCAGTTTGCAGGTGTTAAAATTAAAAGACTGTGAGGCCAGCTGCATTCAAGCACTGTGAGTATTCACGGCAGGCATTCAAGGGCATATCATGCTTGAACAACCTGATTGGCTTTCCAAAAAAATGACTGGCTATCTGAATGAAAGAGGAGACATGGAAGTAATATACCTTGACTTTGGTAAGGCTTTTGATGCTGTCTCCCACAGTGCTCTTCTTTTGGTAGTCAATGAAACCTGGACAGCCTTATCTGACTGCTGTGTGGGTAGAAAATTGTCTGGACTGTCATACTCAAAGGGCAGTGATAGGCGACTTGATGCCTGGAGGTCAGTGCTGGGGCCCATATTGTCCAGCAGCGTTATTTTTGATCTCTGTGGTAATGCAGAACAAATCCTTTATGAGGCACAAAATTAGTGTTGATATGAGTAATAATTGAATTTCAGTCCAGAGGTCTATTGAGGAAAATTTGGGTGAGCTTGAAGTCTGAGTCAACAGGAACCTTGTGAAGTTCGAGTAAGAGAAATGTATAGACTAGAAAACAATTACCAGAGAAATATCTTTACTAAAGGGTCACAGTGGATGCCAGGCAGAACATAAACAGTGGGCTTTTTGCCTTATTGTGACAAACCCATGTACTGTGATATATGAGGAGGACCATAGCCAGTGGAGAGAAATTATAATCCTCCCTCCACAGAGAACTAATTTTTTCACCCACTTCAGCAGGATGTGGAGAGGGTGCTGTAGAAGGTCACAAAAAAATAAGCACCTATAATACATGTTACATGGAGAATATGAGATAGCATTTGATATGACAGAGAGGAGAAAAAAGGAGAGCACTCTGGATGTGTATGGACACAAGTGTTAGCCATGTATGGAAAGGTGGGTGAAAGTTTCTCATTTTATCTTGTTTAATCTTCAGTGTTCTGTGCACACTTAGGCCTCTCTGTTCCTGCTTTTCTTGGGTTTGGTAATATAATTATTCAGGCTGCTTCCTTCCCATCTTTGGCAGTTAAATCTCTTCATCTTGTTCACTTCTGAGCTGCATCCCAGTATCAGTCTTTCCACTAATATTTTAAACACTGTTCTCTCTTTCTGTTATTGAAAATAACTATGTTGGTTGTCATTGTTCCCAGTTCCTGATGATTCATCTTGCATATGGTAAATGCTGAGTCACAGCCTGAACCTCTGATTGAGTACCTGGAGAAAAGACCCAGGCCAGAAAATTGAAGGCAATTCACCTGTGTGACAAGAAGGGGTGGAGCCAGGCTTAACCCCACTTAGACCCCATTTAAGAGCTGGCTGCAACAGAGGAACGATCTCTTTTTGGTTATTTCTTCTCTGTGGAGTTTTCCCTTATAAGCCTTGGAGGTGGGTGAGCACTCTTTTTCCCTTCTTTTTTAACATCTACTTGCTTGTGCTGGTCCTGTTGCCATTAAACCATTACACCTTGTTAAATACAGAGGACTTAAGTGTTAATCACCCTTGTGATACTAGGACTTTTCCATGTAGTTTTGTTCCTTACGTCTTGCAGCTTTAAAACTTCTCTTTCCTTGTTCCTACCTCTCTATCTCATTCTTTAGGTTTCTTTTTCTTTTTCTTTTTTTTTTTTTTTTGAAGCAGAATGTCAGTGTGGATGACTTCATCTTATCAAACAGTCAACTCTACTGATAGTCAATGGAAAGAAGTAAGGATTAACAGAGGCGAATAATATTTCCTGCTTTATAATAGGTTAGACAAATGTATCTTGTGTGTGGTTTTTCTTCTCTACTGGAGTGAAGATTAATCCCCTCTGATGTGTGTCACTGATACTTTAAGTGAGAGGAAATCACTATAGATCAGAGTGATCATAGCCAGAAATAATTATGTTGCCGCCATCTCTCGTTAATAGGAGTTGTTTCTATAGCTCTTTGTTATTCTTCCCATGTTCAATTTTCTCTACCAAAAATTGTGTTGGCCTTGGTGTTTTCCCATGTTTTTAATATCTTATTAGCAGGCACAGCATATGGGGGTATTGCATTTCTTTTTTATTTATTTATTTTTTTTGCTGCCTTTTGCATGTACATGGATCAAAAAGTTTTGAACTCTGAAGCTGTTCTAAAAACATTAAAACAGTTAAAGTACTGAGCACCTCCCCTTTAGATCTGTTATGAGGTATTTCAGGCAGCAGAAACAAGGTAAATGCTTTTGAGTGTTTATTGTCTTTCCATTTCTTACATTATTGTCCTCTGTTATGTTGAATGCCATCAATGTTCCCCAGCCTGAGAAGCATTATGCAGTTACCGGCTGGAACAAAATGCTTCTGCTGTCTTTTAGGTATAACAACATACAGCCAATGAGTTTTTAATGGCTCTTTATCACAGTTGGACTATAATAATAAATGCACCAAGGTTTCAAACACTTAAATTCTCTTTATCTTTGACTCAGGATATAGAGGAATCTAAATGAGAAATGTAACTAGAATACTTCGGTTTACAAAAAAGTAGCCAATACCAAGCAGTATTTGTGGTCTCCTTGAATTTAAGCTTGTTTGACTTAATATTTTAAGGCACCAAAAATCAACATTAAGCTAACTTTGTTGTGAAAAATTGTTATTCCCTTGGCCAAACAATCTCCTTCTTATGGCCAAAGCCCTTTTCTCTCATCCACGTCAGCAGCTGTGTTCCATAGTGATCCACGTGCCATGGCATATGTTGGCTTTGTTGGTACATCTTTGCCTATCACGTACAGGCTGTGTCTGCCCCCACACACTGAATCACAAGGTTGGAAAAGACCTTTCCACGGAGGCTTTCTCATTGTGTATTGTTTTTGTTTGTTTTTTTAACCTGTGATTAAATCCATCATTGTGATTAAGGGTTTAGAGAAGTTTCTTGATTACTTGTATTCCTTTCAGAGCAGTTAACGTAAAATGTTATTGTAATATTACAATTAAACACAAGCATATGCTTTTTTAACTTATTTGGTCTTGAAAACCCTTCTTCTATATCTAGAAATTAACCCAGAAATCCCGTGCCAGCTTTATTGGCTATGTGAGGATGTCAAATGGTGCAAGAACCTCACATGTTGGTCTAGTCAGGTTTTTCAAATATAGTATAAGCCCAAGGCAATTTTTTCTGATTTGAGGAAAAAAAAGGCAGTATTTCTGTGATCAGTGGATGAAAGAAAAGGCATAGCAGCTCAAAAGATGATAGAAAGATTTGATGATTTATCTGTGGAACAGTTGGGTTTGTTGAGTTGCTTTACCAATGTGTGGCAGACATAGCAATGCAGGAGTGGACTGACATTTACATTTTGACTTGGTGAGCATGAAAGTTGGTATACTTTAAGCTGATGTCTGTAGAATAGCTATGTGAATACTATAGTGAGGGTATTACTGTGAATCAAAGTTGGGGCTGTCTAGGCCACAGTTAAGAGCTAGGTCAGCCAGAGTAATTGTGCACCCTACTGTATTATGAAGGGTGGCAAGGAGACCATTAGGTACTGCTCTTAAGTATAAGAGAAAGTAATGGTCTCAGAGTCAAAGGCCTTAGAGGTCAGGAGGTTATATTGCTTATATTGCTTTTAGTAAGAAATAGCAATGTGACAGAGGAAAAATAATAATAGGGAAATGATTTGGGTGTTCTGACTCTTTTCACAATTTTTCTTATTGACAGGCAAAAGAAAAGAAATTCTCTTGTGAAGGAGAAGATAGGTAGAAAGATAATTCATGCTTGATTGGAGCTGATATGTTTTTTTTTCTTCCTGAGAGTTGTTTTAAAAATATTTATTTTCCTACCCTTATTTCAAGAATGCATTTTCACTGAGGTAAAAGTCAGAATCTGCATATAAATGGAAAACCTTCAACACCATCATGGGAAAATTTCATTTTCTTGTGCAAGGGTAATATTATTATATGCACTTCTTAATAACAAATGAAGTGTAAAACAGAATATTTTATTTAAATGTAAATTTTGAAAAATGAATGCAGTGTTATCTCTGAGCTCACTCGACATCAGAATGCTAGTACAGGATAATAAACACTTAAGAAATCCATACTTGAGTATCTCTGGTTTTAATATAAAATTTTAATAACTAAAAGTGGTGCAATTCAAGACATCTTTATTTATGAAAAGTGATTTGTAGCAAGTAGGATTTAAGCATGCTACTCTCAAGTTTGTTTCTGTTGTGTATTGGGGGGAGTACTTTCACTTTTCCTTGATAAACTGTGTATGATAAGAAATGATTCTTACTGTGGCTCCAGTATGGTGCAAAGACTCTGCTAGTCTCACAATTTTCTTCCAATTATATGTTACTGAATTCTTTGCCTGCTCTATAGATCTGTTATTGTATACTTATTTTTGGAGTTATCTAACTCAATATATTGTCTCCATTTTTTTTCTTCCATTTTCACTTAACAGAACTGTTATGGATGTCCTGGGTTGTCAAATCCAGATGAGGATTCATGCAGGAGTCATACAGTAGTAGTGCCCTGCTCCTCTTTCCTACACAAACTATAATTGAACCTGTTTTTCTTCTTTTAATTGTTACTTAGTGAAATTAAATGTACTGTTTTAAGAATGGTCTTAAGTATGTCACATATTCATTGTGACTTTCACAGCGTTCTTGGCAGTTTCTGTTCCCCATTTTTAAAATAGGATAACATGTAGTAACTTTATTAAGATTGGACATGCTTAGCTAAATATTGCTAATAAGAGGATACTAAATCTTCTTCCTGATTTTAGTAATTCAGAAGACATTGATCTAGGTAACTATTACGGGCAGAGTTGTTAAAATCTGACACTTTTTAATCTGTAAACAGTAATAAAACATCTGTGAATAATTGTGTATGAACAGACTAGGACTGAAATAAAAAAATGCAGCAATACAAAATTATAAAATACAACACTGCTGTAAAATAACAAAAAAAGCAGCAGCCTTTCAGAGGAATTAGTGTTGATGCCATTACAGCTTTCTCACTTTGTTTATTGTGCAGTGACCTGTGACTTTGCACTCTCTTCAAGTCTTCATCTATCTGCAGTATTGAAATCTGTTGTATATCCAGACTGACTAATTCAAATCCTTTGAATATAAAAATCAATACATCACCATGTCAATCAACCATCCTTTCAAGCAGAGGCACCTTTTATTTAGGAAATAGAGCCTTCAGTTTCAGTTTTGAGAGACTTGGAACCTGATAGTATCCTCCAGTTCTTTACTAATCAGAAGTAGGAGGATCAGCATCTCTCTCCATTAAGCATCTGAGAATTTCCTATCTCTGCAATTCTTGTGCAAGGAAGGCTTTAGCAAATATTGAAGGGGGTCTAAAATAAAAACAAAAAAATGCACAAGAAAAAAATGGTTAAACACATTACTTGATATGATTATGAATGTTGTATGAAAAGTTATCTTACTAGAAATCTTTTGGAGAACTGCATTAATATATAGTACTTCTTGGATTGTTTTTTTTACTCCTTTCTTTAAAAGCATAAACCAGTGTTTGTACCAAGTAAGAAATGAATAGCAGTATTTACCTGAATGCAATTTTTGAAAAATTAAGTAGGCTTAGCATATTGTATTTCATTCTGTAGTACAAGGAGCAAGCAGAAATAAAAACATATAAAATATTCATTGTATGAATTTGCAATAATGGCTGTTTGGGTTTAATTGTCCTTTTGTTGAGAATCTGGGTCCAAGCATCTTGTGCTCAACAGGAGTGCTTCCTTGGACTGCAGAGAGCTTTAATTTACATCTTGCAACACTGATTTGAAGGTACAACATTAGGGAGACCTGTGCTTAGAAGAAATATTTTGCACAGGATTTGCTTTCAGTTCATTAGGATAATGAAGATTAACCTCTTAGCAATTGTAATGTGGTAAGTGAATCAGTGTTATAAAAAGTTCTTGAATTCCAAGCTTTGTAAACTATTTAGTAAGCTTCTGTTATAACTTACCAACACTAGTGTTATTGCAAATCCAAATAAACACCCTGGTGATTACAGATTACAGTCACAAATCCAGAAGGTACAACACAATATACTTTTCTCAGCTAAATTAATTATTTCAGTTCTGGGAGACTCAATAGTAAGATCTGAACCACCAGCTGGCAAATATGTACAGTCAAAACATTTAACAGCAGGTTTTTACATTAGTAACAGCTAGAATCCATTTCACAGAAAACAGCAGAGAATAAATGATTCTCATTTTAAGAGTCCTTAAGGCTAAAGTGCTTTATTCTCCTTAAATGTTCTGACTAACTAGCTCCACATGATGTCATCAAGATTAATTTTATGTGGGTAGTTTCTGCTGCAGAGATATAGACTTGTACACATTTCTACTGTGAGAAGTAAAGGTGATGGAACAGAACAACGAATATAAAACAAAATTGTCCAATTTCATAAGCAGACTTCACGTGGTTTGCTTCTGAGTGTGATGGTTTTTCTTTTATTTTTTCCTACTTGCTAATACTGTGATTATAATGTCAGATTATATAATCAGATACCTTCTTATGGAAGTTTTCTGTTCTATAAGTTAACACAGAGGCTTGAAATTTTCTGAGAATGATTTTCAAAGAAGCGGCGTCAATGCTCTTCTAGAAGGCTTGCCAAAAATAATAATAATAATAAAAGCAGTATATCTAGAAATGTCAGCATACAGCTGTGGCATCAATAAGATAGGGTAGAGTGGTTTGGGGTTTTTTTTAATGTTAGTTTTGTTTTCTAGAAATCATCTTTTGTCATCTTGTTTGAAGGAATCTAATGAAGGGATCTAAACTAGTTGTTATAAAGCATCTTGTTCAACGCCAACTGTGTGAACTTCCATTACAAGTTGAAGGAGTCACAAATCAGTTTTATAAGCATCTCTACCCAAAGTAATTTGAGAAACCCAGAATAACTGAAATAACTCTATCAGAGTACCTAGCACAACACAAGTTCTGTTACAAACATTGCTGAGACTCCTTTATTTATTTAAAGAACACTGATCTAGCCTTGTTGCAATCACAGGAATCTGTGTACTAATTGCAATGGAGATATATGACATAGTACAGTTTGGAGATTTATGTTCTTCTAATCTGACACTTTGAAGCTAGAGATTAGACTACTGCGTTTAAAATGGCAGGAGATGCCTGTGTTTAAATGATTGAACTTGCAATCTAGCCAAAATTGTCAGTGGAAGCTGGCATTTCTTCAGCTATCTGGTAGGATAAACTGGGTATTTTTCCAAATCCACTGAGCTCATTCATTTGCCTAAACAGTTGTCTAAATACATAAACAAAGGATCTTTGTGTCAAATTCTATGTGAGGTGTTCAGAATATCCAAGACATTCTAGGTCATTTCAGTGACATTAATTTTTTTTGCAGCAGCAGCAGGTTTTCAGCGTTCAAATTGAAACTCATCAGCTTCTAAAGTCTTCAGTATAACAAGAGGCCTTCATTTTATTAGAATAGATCTCACGTATTTTGAGATGATTGAAATTAGATGTGAAGTTAGATGTTTGTCACAGGGGCTCCTCTATTTATATTTTTCTAGTCTGAAGCCAATGCTTCCAGTGCTTTGTGTGGACGCAAAGAGTGAGGAAAGTAGGATGTTCCTCAGGGCACCTGAGTAGAAGTATTAAGTAGGTGTTTTCTCTCGCCATGTTATACGAAAGTTAGGATGGGTGGAAGTTAGTGTCTGTCTGTGCTACTCCAGATTCCCCAGATTATCTGCTGGTAGGTAAACCTCAGCTATGCTGGAGCTAAGTTTTCTGTCATCACAGCTGGCAGCCAGGAATAGTATTTTGAGGCATCTCAGGGAGCTCTAGACGCTTTGTCAGACACATATTTTCTTGTATGGACAAATTTAAGGAACTCATCACAATTCTAGGGTGCAAAACAATTATTTGCTGTCTAATACAGGCAACATGTAGCTGGCAGTGATGAGCTACTAGATTAAGCACCTGTATAATCCTGCAGTGAGATACTGAGAAAATCTGAGCTGGCAACCATTCAACAGTCTGATAGGGAACACGTTGATCCTCAATACTCATAGATTTCCATTTCCTTTTCTTTTTTTCCCTTTGCTTTTATACTTTCCTGTTTCAGTGTTTTACTTCTTGAATCTTTGATTTGCTAAACAATTGCTCAATTATCTCAGTGTTTACATTCCTTATAATGAATGATGTACGTAACAGGCTTTCCCACACTCCTGATAGAATTTTCTCTGTAGGACTAAGCCAGGATCACCCACTGCATCAAACTGGGCTTGGTTCAAGAAAGCAGTGTGCCTGGGCTGGGGGCTACAGAACTGAGCATGAGATGTCCAGAAGACTTATGTTATTCTGAGGAGGTAGATGAAGGACAGGGAAGATACTGAATGTGCCTGAAATAATGCATAGTGTGGGCAATCATTCCTTCATATGCTAGCTCCCTGATGAGTAGGTGCAGTCCTAGTGAAGTCACTAGAATTTTGTCCAGCCTAAATCAATTTGAAAACCTTTTGAATTATTTCTAGAAATGTTAATATTACAATACGTTGATGAATTCAAAGGTGATAGGGCTTACTGAAAATAAATGCAAGAATGTTTTCTCTGAAGAACTTTATATCATAGAATCATTAAGGTTGGAAAAGACCTACAAGATCATCCAGTCCAATTGTTCACCTGTCACCAATAGTTCTCACTAAACCATGTTCCTCAACACAGAGCCTAAACAGTCCTTTAATACCTCGAGGGTTGATGACTAGATCACCTCCCTAGGTAGCCCATTCCAGTGTCTGACCACTCTTTTGGAGAGGAAGTATTTCTTAACATTCAGTCCAAATCTTTCTTGGTACATTCTCTCTAGTCCTATTGCTAGTTAAATAAAAGAAGAGGCCAACCTCCAGCTCACTACAACCACCCGTCAGTCAGTTGTAGAGAGCAAAAAGGTCTCCCCTGAGCCTTCTCTTCTCCAGACTGAATAATCTCAGCTCCCTCAAAGTCTGCCCTCCTGAAGTCCAAGGTAGCATTTTTGCTACAGTTTTGTCCATCCTCCTGTCTCCATCAAGAATTTTTAACTGTGCCATTTCATGGTTACTGTGTCCAAGACAGCCCCCAGTCTCCACATCTCCTACCAGACCTTCTCTGTTTATGAATGGCAGGTCTAGCAGGGCAGATTCCCTGGTAGGCTTTCTCAGCAGCTGCAGAAGGAAGTTATCTTCCATATGTTCCATATATCTTCCACATGTTTTAAAACCAAGTTATAGACTGCACCTTGAGCTCTTTGTTCAGTTTTGGACCCCTACTACAAGAAAGACATTGGACCATGTACAGAGAAGGGCAACAAAGCTGGTAAGGGGTCTGGAGCACAAGTCCTATGAGGAGTAGCTGAGGGAATTGGGATTGTTTTTAACATATTCATCATATAATTGCGTTCTACATAGCCCACATCCCTCTAACTAGCCATGAAATATCTGTACAGCACAGGCTGCCCAGAGGCTGTGGGATCTCCTCCCTGGAGCTCTCCAGAAGCTACATGGCCATGGGCCTAGGCACCCTGCTCTGCTTGGCACTGCTGAAGCAGGACCTGGTACACAGGGGCACAGAGTGCTCTACACCCTGAGACCATGATTCCTTGAAAAAAAAAATCATTAGATTAAAGGAAGTGCAGTGAAACTTCCATGTTGGGTATTTGTACAGCTAAGAATTAAAAAAATAATGTGCTGTCATTGGTAAGTCAGTAAGTGTATGAGAATCAGCAGAGCACCTGTTGCTTTTAACTAGTGCTATCTATGCTATTGCTTCTTAACTCAGAGTTAGCGTATAGGTTCAACTTAAGTACATTGTGAAGTGGTTGTGAGAATATTATTGTAAATAACAAAATAATTGTGTTATTTATTTTCCAAGAGTAATAAATATACATGAAAAGCTTATTTCTGACATTGCTGAAACAGCGTGTCATTTGAGTAAATGCAGACTAATGCCAGAAAAGTTTTCAGAAGGCCTTGTAAGTCTTTGCCAAATATAGACACCTAATTTAGTATAAAATACCCACATCCTGAGAAGGAAAGAGATATTTTATGAGATAACTTTAAATTTAATCTCCATTATTTTATCTCCATTAGAAACTTTTCTTAGCCACTTGTTCACGAAAATGTTCTCTGATTGTGAAAGGAAGAAAAGCATACCTGTAAGAGATCTTAAATTATATACTGTGAAAAATATATCTCTAGACAGTTGGCAGTATGCAGTCATCTAATGAATTTTCAGTACTGAAAAAGCAAGTTTGAGTTTCATCATCATTTTCAATTCAGTCAAGAAACTTAGGAAAAGCTGTTGTATTGATAATAATAAAAATACCATAGCATCATTTTGTAACACAATTTCCATTTTGTACAGTTTTTTGTATAGCTGGGATTTTTGTCCCTTTTAAGTGGAATAGCTGCTACTGAGTCAGAACTAGCAGTCAGAACCCAAACTAGGTCCCTTCTGTCACACTGCAAAATATAAGTATGAAAGAATTCTCTTTCATCTTGTGATTTAAATTCTTGTGAGAAAAGTTCCATGGAAGCAAGAAATAAATGTACTTCCACAGAAGTACAAAATAGGTACATTTAACTTTGAATGGCATGCAGGAGAAGCGCTTTTCAGTGTGTCTTTCAATTCATGCCAATTTGCATTAGAAAAGTGTTTAAGAATTTAACATATTTAAATAAAGTCTTTGAAGGGAGTTTTTATATTCTGCATAAAAAGATAGGTATACAGCACTATTTACTGATTTTTTTTTTTTAAAGCTCTGAATGTTAGAGAATGTCTTTCAGGAAGAAAACCTATTTCTTCAAAAACATGCCTGAAGGTTTTTTATGTGGATACTCTATGTACTATCTCAAATGTTGAGTTGGAAATGATAATTTACAGAAAAAAATCAAACAGTATAAAAGGTTTTTTTGTTTGGTTGGTTTTCTTTTTTTATTTTTAAAAAGGCATGTAGTCTTGTAAAATGCAACATCAGTAGTGTTTGAGATTATATTTTCAGCTATGAAAATGATGCTGAGAAATCTGAAGCTCTATAAATTTTAGAACTAAATGATTCTTAATTTGCAAACTTGTTGAAAGAGTCTGAGATATCAAGTTGACTTTCAGAAAGATGACCAGCAGAACTGCAAATATCTGTTACGGAATCCACTTCAAATCTGAATTACCGTTTTGAAGAATAGCTTGCATACCATGAGCTCATGATATACACATGTTTGATTGTATCCTGTTGACCCTATTTTGATGGGACATTAACTTCCATTAGGCAGTTCACTTGTATTTCACCTGATATGTCAGCCACAGTCTATAGTAAAGACTCAAGGCTTCACAGAGTATTTCAGATAATATAGCCAAGATTTGCTGGGAGATCAAGACCAAGTATTTGCTCAAAAGCACAGAGCAGAGTGGTTTTAGTGTAAATAAAGTTGTGCAAGGAAGCATGAAATTGAGAGAGTTCTCGAAGCCTCTAGGAATGAAGGGAGCTAGTGCTTCTGCTACATTTTACACGCTTGGTTGGGTGATTTGTTTTTAAAATGGGGTGAAATAAGATAAGAAATCAAGAAATGTCCATTATGCAGACCCTTTTCCTTAGAAGGTTATAATGCTGAGAGCCAGTAAAATGCATGGGCAAGGGAGAAACTATCAAAAAAATGTTATGGTGATGTGAATTGAGTGTATTGCAAACTTTATCACAATTTGGTTTTAGTGATCTTTTTTTATTTGTCCTGAAGAAAATAAGAACTATTCACTGTCATTACTAGCAAAAGTCTTCATTAATATCTGTGCTATATTGCTTTAATTCTTCAAGGTAGTTCAAAAGTAGTACTTAGGAATTTTTTCTCAGAATTTAAATGTTTACCTCTGCAGCCCATTCTGATTGTGCAACAAAATTAATTAACACATTTTCTGAAAGAAGACATTATAGAGCATCTGTAAAAAATGAATCTGTAAAGTACTACAAGGTAAGAAATGTGGGGTTGTGCTTGAAGAGAGCTCATACAGCTGTTATTCTTCATAGCTACTTACAGTGAAATCTTAACAGTCTGTGCAGAATAGATAATTTGTGATTACAAATTGATGAATTTATAATAAATGGGATTTTTGAGGCTCTGTTTCTTGCATTTTGTAAGCCAACTCTGTATTCTTAAAGTACTTTGGTTTGAAAGTGCAAGACAGAGAAGAAACTGATTTATTTGTTGTTCTTCTGTATGGACTTTCTATTTTTATTTTTTAACCTTTTGTTTCTCAAAATCTAGCCATCCATGATTTTGAGTGTTCTTTTTTTTTTCATATCTGACATTGTGCTGGTGTTAAAAGCTTAATTAAAGTGCCTACATGTAGTCAATGATTTGAAATGACGTAGGATACTGCTTATGATCTCCACCTATCACTTCAAAAAAGCAAAGGCTGTGATATATCCCATACATCCCAAATAGCACTTGATATTTTTTATTTAGGCACCTGAATTGATGCCAAAGTTATTTTTGGAGTAAGATCTGTTTGCTTATATATAGATGCTTAATGTTCAAGAGAGTGAGCGGTACTGTAGAGCATCTTGAATGTAACTTAATGTCAACAGTTTATGGGCTGGTTTGGCCTGGTTCCGTGACGACTGTAGTGGGAGACCGCCGGGAAAGGGAAAAAGGAAAAGGGAGAGGTGCCTAAAAACAAAACAGTGACAACGATCTGAGCAAAATAACACAATATAATTGGAATTGAATAAAATGAGAGAGAGTGTCTGATAAACCAAAGGCCATATGCTAAATGCTGGAGGCGAGATGGCTTGAGAGCAATTTTTCTAGAACTGTCAGATATCAGATAGCACTTATGCAACTTCTGGAGTAGCAGCTGAAGGGCCAATAGGATACCCTAGAGAATTTCAAATCTTGCTAGATACTGTGTTCAAGTAAATGAGTTCAATAAAACTTACATCTCTGCTGATGGCAGTGAGAACCAAAGCACATAAAGAAATGTGGAGATCTTTAGCTGAAATTTGAACCTCTTCCTTGTGTGTTTGTTGCTGTTATTGTTGTTTTGTTTTTTCCTTAGTGCAATTGTCTGTGCTGTTTGATATGTCTATGATATTCTGCCTGCCCTTTATCTATGAGCCCCGAATTTCTTGATTGATCTTCTATCACATCAACCGACATCATGTCAATGCCTTGGATAAAACAGAGTATGCCAAAGACCTGTAGACACTTGAGGTTAGGTAACTGTTTGAAATGCTTAGTATTTATGTCAATGAAGTGATAACATCTCAGGAGCTTCAAAAATTTAAAGTATCCCTGCACTTAGGTATAATGGCAACTAATTTGTAAGCGTATGATCAGAGCATTTGGAAACAGGAAAAAAAATCTGTCTTAAATATCTGCACATAAAAAATAATAAATACGATTAAAATATGATTAAATAAAAGCATTATTCTTCCAATACATTACTTAAATCAGCCATCCACAAAGTAAAATTTAGTGGAGATTTTCAGAATGAAAAAAAATAATCATACCATTTCATATATGTGCGATATACATAGCTGTTTAACATATCGATTCCTCAAAGGAAAGAAACTGCAATTCAGTACAAAAATGATAGCATTATAAAAGATGACTGATAATCTGAAATACTTAGTGAGGTTATGTCTCACCTCAAGGAGAGAAGTAGAAGAACACCTAGTTATGTATTTTCCCACCAACTGAGGTGTTGAATGCTGTTCAATGCCTGTAGCATTTTTCATCAGATTGCTTAATGAAAGTCTTCTATATCCTCTGGAAACATGGAAAATGAGCTATGACTTTCTTACTAAATATTGAATCTAAGGGTATGGATACTACTAAGTTTATCAGAGAAGAGGGAATCATTATTTATTTTTCTCTCAGTGTAAATCACAGTCTTTATAGTAGCATAATCAGTGGTAAGGTGTCAACTAGCCACTAACTCTCTTCTGCTATTTACCGAGAGTGAAAAAATGGCAAGGAGTTATATTTGGCTTTAACAGGTGAAGTACAGTTAGAGTTTTTTGAACAGAGACAATACAAAACCACAACAGTATGTAGAATAATTGATTACTGTATAAGGACATTGCTCTATTATGGTTCAGAGCTGCATTCCTTCTAATTCACAAATATTTGCTACCATAAAGAAGTCCATTTAGTGTTGTCTGATATCTGGTCATTAATTCTGAGTCTGGTCAATCTTCCCCTCTTATGCTTTGTGAAGCTCTTAATCACAATTTGCCCCGTAAGCCAGCAAGACCTGTCCCATCACTGGTCCACATTGCTATTTGGAAAAGTAGTTTCATTACATACTGCTTATGGAATATTTTTATAACCTGTTCATTATTTATTGTTTTGAGTTTCTGACTATTTCACTGCAATTAACCTGTCACTAAGTACCTTAGATTCTTGACAGATTCAGTTACCTTTGCCATAAATTGTTGGCTTTGACAGATTTGCTAAGCGTTTTGCATAACTCTTTGCCTGTGTAGGTTTCATTTCTTTGAGTCTGCTGTGTTCTTCTGGACTGGCTCTATAGTTTGATTTCTTTATCCTCATTATGCTTTGTCCGTAGGTTTGACACTCACCATCTACCTTGGTGGAAAAGCTTGCTTTTAGTTTTAACTTCATTCATTGTATAAAAAAGATGCTGTTATATGAGGATGCCTGTGTATATGTTACTTGAGACTCTGATTGACTTAATACAAAATAGATTTGAACAAAAAGTTACCTGGGTTGTATTTTCATCCTCAGACAGAAGTATAACTTTTATAATTAGACTAGAACTCATATTCGCCATTAGTAATAGTAAAATTATGGTTCTACAAAGGATGAAAAATATGCTTTATTTGCCTACTGAGGAGCTAAAATAAATTCACAGTGTTTGGCTCTGATCTGACTATCATTTTCTTTATTATAATTATCATTTTGTTGGATGGTTGGTTTGATTTTTTTGCTTTCTCTCCCTTAAGTTATCTCTGTTTAATACTGAATTAATGTGCCGTCTCTCCCTCGGTCCTAATTTCTGCATAAAAAGCTCTGCTTCTAATGTCATACACTGTTGTGTTTCCAAACTGCTGCTATTCTGGGTGATGTGAGTTGATTCCATGTGTGAAGGACTTGGATCTTAGTAAAATTTTATTTATACTTACTTCTCACAGAATTAAAACAATAACAACAAAAACCTAAGAAATTGGTAAAGGGACAGCTGAGATTTTTTTTAAAGAGATGCACCCTGAATTCTTCGTGAGGTAGAGAGACACAGATGGCTGTGAACTGATCTTGTTTGAATTTGTTAAAATAAAATGACAGATGTACCTTAGAAATTGAAGACAGGTGTTGCAGGGAGAAAGTTATTACTTTGTGTCTGACTTTGTTTGTAGACAGCTGGTGATACATCTCTTTTTCCAGTTTCTTTTATAATGGGAATTCAGGCATTTTATTTGTTCTCATCTTATATGTCACTTTCAAAACATAGTTAAGTGGTTTTAATATTGACTACCAACTGCAATAAATAAAGACTTGATTTTCAGGGTTGCCAAGTATCCACAACTTCCAGTGATTTTTGTATGTGTTTTCAAATTGAGGTTCTCAATCAAAAATAATAAAATGGAAATATGTCAAATTTTTTTTTTGTATTTGCATTTGAGTCCAAGTTACCCAGTATAAGAATAGTTGGCATAATGATTATGTACTTTGCAAAGATGATGATTTTGAGTACATACAACACTGAATATTACAGTTCTGTGCATTGTACTGCATGTCATACTTTTAATTCCCATTTACTAGTAACACTGAACAGAGTTAACTGTGGAGTTATACTTTATATTATTAAATCAATGCCAGAATATTCTGTGGGCCCATGTACCCATCCCAAGTCATCACATTTTACAAATCAGAAAAAGAGTTAGGGTCTTGTAATAAATTGACAGACCAAGCTGAAGGGAAACTGGACAGTAAAACACATTTTTCTGTGGAAACTAAAAATTGAAAGGAGAAAAATTAGCTATCAGAAACAGTTATGTTTAGTTTCCTTCTGTTAATCAGTAAAGAAGTTTAAGAGGAAAGAGTAGTTGGCAATTGGTGAAAGAAGGAGATATTAATAAAGCAGAGGTGAAGGTCTATGATATGTTCAGAGATAGTTGGCAGGGTGTCACGGAAAAAAATGGAATGTGCAATATCTTTATTCAGTCCATAACTTTTACTGTCCAGTATAATAATGGGATTTAGTTTCCAGGCTCATCTGTTGAAGGTATTTTATAGGTTTCACTTGAGTCTCAGGAAAAAGAGTGATGAACTGTTCTGTGAAAAATTGTTTCCTTCAACAACTGGATGTTTCTGTCCTCTGCCAATTGTCTGCCCATTCTGAAATGCAATATTTATTTGGTTTAAACTATATGGCTTCTATAAGGATATTCAGTGCAGTGACTGAAACGTTTCACATTACCTGAGGTGAATGTCTGTAGGACATACAGCTTTTGATGATTCAGTTGTTCAAGCAATTAAGTGTGGTAGTTTAGGATACAAATTGAAAAGCCTTACTCTTTTTAGTCTGCAGTGATCTCACGTTACTGATGTCTGTTAATTTTAGGGGAGTCTCCCTCTGAATGTGTTAATTGAAGTCAGAGGATTCTTTATCAGCAAGGTAAAAGCACAGTGCCAAGAAATTATCTTCCAGTGTATGATCTCTACTTTTTGTATAGATTGTAACATGATAATGATTTCTTTTAATAGATTTCAGGGTAGAATGATATGTAACACTGACAGTGCTCATTTAAGCAAGGCTGCAAGGTCTTTTTTGGAGAGGCAGGGGTCAGTTGTCTAACAAGGATACATATAATTCACGAATAATTCACATATGTTCTAAGATATGCCCTGTTTTGCCAGAGGAGTGTTAAGTGGAGATCGTCTTTCAGTTATTAGGGGAGCATTCTCCTTCCGTCAGATGCCTTTTTGGTTTGAGAACCTAACTCAATGGCACTTGTACTTTAGTTTATCTGAGTGTTTTGCTGATCTTCTATATTAATAATTCTCCAAGAAATACTAACATTCAAATAGTCATTCAGTTTAAAAAAATGCTGTCAAACATCCTAGCAATAGTGATGAAAAATCTCACGATGAATGGAACACCTTAAAATTAAGGCATCTTAAATAATCATTACTCCTTGAAACACAACTAATGTGTTCATCATTAATTTACAAAGGTTTCTTTAATGAATACATATATTAACACTGTGTAATCCTTCTTTGATGTTCTCAGTTTGCTTACACTTTATCCTTCATTAGAACCCAACATCACTTGTACAGAAAAATGAGTTGCTTTCTGTGTTTTTGTGAAATACTGTAAAAAAAAAAGTAGAAAAGAAATATTCCAACAGATATAACTGTGATAATGATGCTGCCAGATCTGGATTTTTTTTTCTTTTTTTTTTTTTCTTTTTGGTGAATAGTACTGTAAATTAGTGGATGTTTTGATTATTCACTGGAATAAGTAGAATTTTTTGAGGCAATAGTAATGTAATACCTATATTCATAAATCCCAATAGTCATAAAAGCTTCAGAAATCTATCTTCATATTTCTACCTATAGTACATATAGTACATGGTACTAATCAATTTTAGGATGGTGAGGGCTTTATCAGATAGCTACAAAGTTTGAATTAATTACACCCTGGTCTAGGGAGCCTGCTTTGGCCAGGGGGTTGGACTGGATGATTTCTAGTGGTCCCTTCCAACCCCTACAATTCTGTGATTCTGTTATATATTGTTAGTATCCAAAATGTCTAGTTCTTAAGAATAAGTGTATGGTTTATGATTTCTTCTTTTTGTTTGACTGTAGTTTTCAATCCTAGTTCATATTCTTCAAGCTAGAAATAATATTTCTATCTGGGACTATATACAAATGTTTTTTTTTTTTTAATGTTGTTATATAAGTCATTCTGAACATTGCTGATTAGTTCTAATTTTTCTAACGATTCCTACATTTATTTATTTATTTATTTCCTTCTGGAAGGTTTATAAGTGAACAGAGTGAAACAGAATGCTCATTGCACATAGCAGGTTTCAAAACTACACTATATTATCCTACATGGGCTGTTGTAGCCTAGATCTGCTTCACACTTGCTGTCATTGGCCATGATTTGTAAAGAATTTAAATGTATTAGTGAGTATATTAGTTCCAAAAGCATGAGTAGTTGTTTATTAATAAACTGAAAAAAAAAAAAGAAAAAAGAAAAAAACAAACTCATTTGATCTTTAAAATGATCAAGATTAATAATGCAATATGGCAAACATACTACTAGTAGGGGCATAGGGATAGAGCCAATGAAATTTTCAAAATAAAGAATTTTTTTCCTGCTAGCTACTAGAAGCATGCTAGGAGGATATAGTGAAGTGCATGCTCAGTAGCTAACAGTCAGGAAATTTCAGCTTCTAGATTTCTTTCAACAGTTACAGTGGTGATAAACTCCTATTCTAGACATTTGAAGTGATAATAGTAATAATCCTTTAAATGAGATAGATAAATGTCTAGGAAAAAGCACATTTGCAAAAAGCAAAAACAAAAACACGTATTTTTGGTTTGAGTTTGTTTACTGCCTTCTTACACCTATCTGTGATGGACAAGCAAAATTTTTGGAAGTTGAATTGAAAGTCAACAGCACCAATATTGTCATTCTTTTTCCTGGAAATCTTTGCTAATTGTACTGGCATAACACCTTTCTTCCTCATGTATTTTGGCACAAGGGTAACTTTAATGTTGCATCCTTGCCTGATTAACTGCATCAAAAAATAGATTCCTTTTTTGCAATAGATTCCACTGTTTTGGGATTATGACAGTATAAGTGCACGAGTTGATAACTATAGCTTGTTTTATGTGCATGCAGCTTTCCTATCTTTATAAGTCCCTCAGATTCTTTATTAATTGAAGCCCTCCTCATACTACAGCTTCAGGACTTCCAAGAAGGCCAGTTCATTTCCCTTGATCAGAAGTCCTCTAGAGTTACTAGAAGCCCACTGACGTTAGCAAAGTGCCTGATTTGTCCGCAATTACAAGTTTCTGTCTAATGAAATTAGAACAATCAATAATATACCATTTTTGCAAGTGCAATGATTGTTGACATACTCAATTTCATTTTAAGGATAGAGATTTGGTGGAGAGATATGAGAAAAACAGATGTATTTACTCATGTGTTGATAAGAGAAAGTGATCATAAATTGTTTTCTTCGCCTTCTTTTAGTCTGTGGAGTTTAAAGATTATTTTGGAGAAAAATATGTTTTTCACCCACAATTTTCAAATAGTTTTCTTTTTTTTCTTTTTTTGTTCCTTTTTTTTTTTTTTTTTTTTACATTTTTCTTCTTCAGCTCTGTTATGCAGAGCCAAATTCTTTCTTTCTGGTCCCTTCATATTTCATTACTTCTGACAGAGTGCGCCTCAGGAGACACTGCATCACTCTAGGTAATTTCATCAGTGTCGAAATGGATGTTAGCCAGTGGCCTTGACACTGCAAGTTAGTCTTTTATGAAAGATTTAAACAGACAACAATAAGGCATAGGATAGTATCTTTAGACTAGGCTGGGGAGAACTCAAGTGTCAGAAGCATACAGCATTCTCTTTAGTGTTTTTCAAATTTTCTTGAAGGTTTTACGTTTGCAACAAGACACATACTTTGAAAAATCAAAGCAGTACTATTAACTTCCAACAAGTTTTCAAATTTACATTCCAGAATCTCTCTTTATCTCCTCTTGCTCTGATGTAATAAAATGCTGTAAAGTCTAACAGTCATCCACATGTACTGTTTCTGTGAAATAAAACAGCAAACACTGAAGTACTCACTTTTCCTTCCTGCAAGTTATTTATCCCTTACTGCACTCTACCACTTCCTGAAGGGGAGTTGTGGTGAGGAGGGGGTGGGCCTCTTCTCCCTGATAAATAATGACAGGACGAGAGGGAATGGCCACAAGTTGCGCTGGGGAAGATTTAGATTAGACCTGAGGAAACATTTTTTCTCGGAAAGAGTGGTCAGGCACTGGAATGGCCTGCCTAGGGAGGTGGTTGAGGCACCATCCCTAGTGCTGTTCAAGAAGCGTTTAGATGAGGTGCTAAGGGATTTGATTTAGTAGCTTAGTGGGTAGGGATGGTGATAGGAGGATGGTTGGACTAGATGATCTTGTAGGTCCTTTCCAACCTAATGAACCTATGAAAGTTCTTTGTAGTAATAAAAAAAACCCACAGCATTCTATTTGTACATTAAAATTACTTCTTTGTATTAATAAAAAAAAAACAAAAACACAGCATTCTGTTTGTACATTAAAATTACCAGTCTGTGAACTATAGCAATGAAAAAAATAATTCTGAGTCTTTAATATATTTAAACTGAAATATTAAATTTTATTTAACTTATTGCTATACAGGATAAAACGACCTCTACAACTGAGACGTGTTTTATTAGTATTTTATTAATATTTATTTTTCTGTTGTATTTTCACAGTTTGTAGCACAAATCAGCTTAAAATGTTGCCTATTATTTAATATTTTAGAACATATCCAATATGTTTCATTCTTGGCATGTAATGATAATTCCTTGGATAAAGAAACAAAAAAATGTTTGTTCACACATTGTATCAAAACCATTGGAGTATTCATTCTGCATGTAACTAATTTTGTTCCAAGAAGTTGTTTTTCATCAAATTTTCAACATAGACTATTAATGCTATTAAAGTAAATGATTTTTATACATGAATAATGAGTTATTTAAGTTGATCTGGTAACAGCCTGTAAGTTTGCCTCTTATTTTCTGGGGATTATTTAAAAAGAAGGATGCAGCTTACCTGATTGGGGCTGCAAGTTCAGGGAGGTCTGAAATAGGTAAGATTTAAAAACAAGGAAACAAACAAAAAAAACAAGCATGGATTTCTGGTCTGCAGACTGGAATTCTATCTGCACAATTTGACATTATAGAAAGGTTATTCTAAGGTTTAAAATAGTAGTTATAAGCTTGAAAATAATAGGAAATTTGATTTAATTATTAAAAAATAATTTTCTTTTTATTGGCTTCCATTATGAACCAAACTTTATTTTAGGGTCCCTATTTTTGACTCAGTAATCCTTCATCTGTTATTACTATTAATGTTGCTTACCAGTTGGTTACCATGGAAAAATTGCCTGCAGTCTGGCTAGATTTAAAGACTCATATGCACCTATTTTTGCTTGAACAGATCCATCCTTTGTATTCATTACCCAAAACACTTCTGAAAGAACACTGAGAGGGTTTTGAGTTAGAGTTAGTCTTAGGATTTCTGGATAAATAATCCAAACTATAGTACACTGTTACACACTCACTTGCAGTAATGACATAACTATTCTTATTCTAACCTGTAGCCTAATTAACGATGCTAAATGTCTGTCCAGTAATTATAATCCCTTGTAAAAGTAACTTTTTATTTATCACAGAAACAGGAAGAAGGCCTGACACATCTTTATCAAAATACTTGTAGTTAAGCCTTCCAACAATGTCTCATACTAGAACTGTGTAATAATGCAGAACACAACGCAGCAAACTGAAACCTTTATTAACTTACCCACTGAAGAATGAAGTCTCTTCACTGACAGACAAGTGACATGAGTGAGCAAAGAGATTTTTATGCAGTAAAAGGAGAGAGGAGAGGAGAGGGAAATGAATCATTTAAAATTCTGTGAAATTATGTGGAATTTTCCTATAGGAGATTTCTAAAACAGAAAAAAATCTACATTCCCATGAAGTGCTCTAGGCTCAATGAGAGACATATCAAAGAAGTTCTATTTTTTTCTTTCTTTTTTTTTTCCTTTTCTTATACTGTATTTATAGGTTGTCATTTTTGTAGTTTATGCATATTACATATTTATGTGACAGTTACTCTTAGTTTACATATATTTCAGTGATGGAAATAAAGATAAACAGAATGTTTAGAAAGAATGGGAAATACAAGTAAGCTTTTCAGTTTTATTTCTTTAAAAATGTTAAGAATATGATTCAGTAGCAAGCATGGAAACACTTCCTTATGCTTTTTAAACACAAACTTAGGAAAAATATATAAAAGAGATTAATCTTCTCAACCTTGACACATCTAAGGCATAGATGTGTAAGTCTGAGCCAGTTCCCTTGGCTCCTTTTATAGTCTGAAGAGATAAGCAAGGCAGAGAGTAATTCATCTTACTCCTCTTAGATACCTTTCTTACCATGACATTAATTTCCCTTCATGGACCGTAAAGGGAGCTTAGAATGACTAGCTGTGATTTAAATGGAGATACCTGAATTACAGCTAACTAACTGTCCAACCGTTTAAGGCTGAAGACAGTGTTAGACTACAGTCTGAATTTCTATAGATCACATTTCACTGGGTTGCTGAATCCAGCAACTTAAGATAAGAATGACATGAAACTGACCTGATCTTGAGGTTAGCTTTAGCTTATCTGTTGGGGAGGCCCTTGTCATAATATACTAACCTGAATTCTAAGATCCACAGGGGCATGCACCTCTGTAAGAAATTAGGTGGGTGAACACTCTGCCTTGTTTTTATATTTCTGATGTTGAGATATAAGAAAATCTGTCTCCTAAGCAAGTGTGCTTGGCTTTCTGATTTTTAAGTTATGAATACAGAAAATTATTCTATTGCAGCTACTAAGATCCTGTTTTACTCTAGTTGATTGTCTTGCCTCTCTGTTGTCTGGTTCCAGATATCAGATAATTGTCTCAAAAGTCAATTTGTCTTCAAATAGCATTTTGTTCATTTCATACGCACTGACTTTTTACCCTCCCAGGAAATGCCTTTCAGTGTCCTCTCAAAACACCAATTCTGTCTATTAAGTGAAAATGACCCTCTGAATACTATGATTTTCAATCTTTTTTTTTTTTGAGAATCTGGTGCTTGGTGTTTCTTAATTTTCATTTTCCCACCATTAAAATATTATTATGTTGAGACACAGTTAATACAGTGTATCAAATCTCCTCTGATTCCTGTCTGTCTAATTATATTACATCTGTTCAAAAATATATCATTACAAGCTTTCTATAAAATTTCTTATAGACTTCAAAGTTTTCTTTCACTTACAAATGCTTTCACAATAGTGGTCCAGGATGCTGTGGCTCTCTGACCATCTTTTATCAAATGTCGCTAGTTCTCCAGCTAGGCTTGCATGCATCATACTGTTATTTGAAATGTTCTCATTATCAGCTGAGAACACTGAATTTAGTCTTTCGCAGCTATAGCCCAGACTGCATGATCCAAATTCAGCAAACTGACAATAGCCTGTTTTTCAAGTTGACATTTAAGGAACACAGGTGTCCTGGAGATTTTTAATGGGTTTTTAACCTGTGAAATACGCTTTGCCTACTCTGAAGAAAGCCCTTGATTTCTGTGATTTGAGTACTGATAGCATCTAGAATTTAATTTATGATGTATTAATTAGCAGCCACTGGAGGAAATAGCATGACATATTTGGGGAAGTTTCTTAAAATATGCTAAATTTCAGTTGATACTTTCACTTGATTCCTGAGATACAGAAAACTCAACAAGTTGACAACTCATCCATTATCATTATCTCAAAAAATAGGATAATGTAAAATATGCAATACCTCCAGAACTGTTTCTCAGTTTGATGATTAACAGACTTTCTATGCCTGTAGATGATCATTCATTATTCTTCTTCTTATTAGTCATGTTTTCATACTGATCTGCATGCATGACAGCAAGCTTTTTTCCTATCAAATTAATTTCCCAAAAATTCCAGCTCCTCAAGGTAGTCTCACCACAAGAATGCCTAAGGGACATATGTTGGTTGCATACATCTATGCCAATTTCAAACAGTACACTCTTTTGCTTTGAGTAACTGGACTCACATGTTCTTGTTTAGCCTTTTTCTCCTCTGGTGTGCTTGTTTTTCTAGCTTTTTCACCCCTGTATACTATCCTACTCAATAAATATCAGCAACTATACACACTTGGAATCACAGGGTTCATCAGGGTTCAGATTTCTGTCAGACCTCAATTCTGTAGATTTTATTTATGTGAGTTTTGCAGGACACAGAATGGAAATATTTAATGATCAAAATCTCCTCTCACGCCTTTTGTCATATCTTAATGTTAGTTATTGCTTTTTCCTTTTCGCCTTTTGTTCAAGCTCTGCTCTGTTTATTCTGACATTCCTTAAGAATTACATCTACTGCTCAGCCATCGAATTAGCAGCTTGTGAGAGATTACCCATGGTACTTGGAGTAGAAGGCACTCTGCTTGGTCTCCATCTCACACATCAGTGGCTGGGGAACTGGCAATTTGAACAGATACAGTTATAGAGAAAAAATGAAGGATCTCTGTATAAGAAGTACAGAAGTTTGAATCGGCTTGGATTGCATAACTTTAAAGTCTAAAAAGTAAAAATATTTAGATATATAAAGAAGAATCACAAGAATATGGGAGAAGAAGAAAATAGCGTATAAATTCAGGTAAGAGTTAGCAGATAGTAGGGCTGTCAGTTGGTTTAGTTAGCTCTTGTTTAGAAGGAATATAAATACTTGAAACAAGTAGTAAGTTAGAGTATTTTCCTTTGACACAGCAACTCCCTGTTCATACCAGTCAGTGTTTTGCCTTTCTTTGTAGTTCCATCCATTTGCTAATTTATTATATTAATACATGTAAGGGAACTATTAGGTCATGGCCTGAACTGATGATAAGCAACTAGTGAAGGGAGTGGCTGACCCAGGAAGCAAAGGTACATGCACTTCCCAGTGATCCAGGAACCACCCCTCCAGCCTCATTTAACCCCCCCCCCCCCCCCCATCTGAGGGGGGAGGCCGTTTCCTTAATTAAGATTACTTTCTTCAAAGGAGTGGTTTTATTTAGAATTAGAGCTTGTTATACTTACCATTAGAAAATGCTAAAATTACAGTGGTCTTCACCCATGAATGATGATGATTCAGAATGATAAAGTTCACCTTTTTGATCACATAAATTTTTAACAAAAACCTTACACCCCCATCCTATTCTTTCATGCAGCATATGAAGAACATCCTGTTAGCAGGATGCCATATTCATTTTTTTTCCTGTTTTTTAAGATGTACAACAACTGAGACAGGACTGATGAATGTGAAATAGAATGGTACCATTATTAATGAAGCCATAGTAAAATTAGGAAAAAAAGAGTAGAGATTTTGGAAATGTTTGTCTTTTTCCCATTCTTAAGTCAAAGCAGCAGTATATACTTGTCAAGAGCAATTGTTCAGGAACCTGTCATTTAGACCATCTCTGAAAAGGATAGCCAACAGAGCAGAAAGCAGTGAGAGGAGTAAGTAAGAGGTGATAACATAGTTATTTCCTGGGGGAAAGAGAGAGATTAACTGTAAAGCATAGTAGGATTTGGAAGGGAGACAAATTCCTGGAACCTACGCCTAGATTTTAGGAATATGTCTTTCATCTACTCCATGAAATGGGTTTGTATCTATATTTTTTACTTTCTGGATGTACTATGAATAATCATAAGGTTAGGTTTAAAGAAGTGCTGTGTAAATTGTAAATGCAGTAGTCTCCTCTAGACTAGGATGATGCTAAAATTAGCATATGGAGAACACAGGTCTCCTCATCAGAACAGCGTACCCAAAATTAGTAGACATCTTACTACAATAGTGCTTAATTCTCAAACTGAAAAATGGTTGTAATAAAATCTCTTTAATCTTAGGTATTTGTATTAATGGAACAATAGTTTACTTTAACAAAAGTACCATGGAAACAGTAATTAAAAGTATAATTTTGTTTTCAAAGAAGACTTTAGTAATATGTACTAAATAAGGTATGGGGTCAAAAGCTGAGGAAAACAAACAAACCTTGAATAACAATAAATGTGACCAGAAGCATTGGGGAAGAAATATAATGAATTGTAACTAAAGTATTATGATGAATGTGACAAAGAGGCTGTAAAGTTGCATATGTATGCGCAATATTTCTGAAAAACTTCTAAGTGCTTCAATATATAACCACGCCATTTGGCTTAGAAAAGGGTGTGTGTACTTCACAGGAACAGAATTTTGTGTTTCTAACTTCTTATAGAACAATCTGCAATGTGATCAGCTATAACTGTGTTGATAATGAATTAGGGTCATCATCACTCTTTTTCCAATTAATGCAACAAACTGCTGTAGCTTCAGGTAGTGGAGTAATAAATAACAGTAATGGACTGTTTTTTGTCTGTGTACCAGTTGCAATGGACAATGCAATATAAGGAATCCAAAATGTAAAAATATTAAGGACCTTTGAAGTTCAATTACAATTTCTTTAAGAAAATATACATTAACAATTAGAGATACCTATACTACATTGTCTAATCTTGGTCCCTTGTTTCTGTAAACTTGCACCCCTTTATCACAAATGCTATTTCTCACTCTCCTGTAGAATATTTGGGCAATTGCCTCTGCTATAATTTTATATTTTTTGCCAGTCAGAGCTGTTTTGAGAGCATAGCTTTCATGATTATTCAATTTATTTTCAGTGGCACCCCAGTTCTCAATTATCAGTAGGAAAGATGAGGAAGCATATCTGGATAATTCAATCATAGTAGAAGAGACCACAAACATTACCATTTAATTTTAGGTGCAATATTACAGTGTCTCTGTATGAGTTAGGTGCATAAATTCCAGTTATGGTTAAAGGGGAATGTAATTCATTTATCTGCTGTCGGCATCTAATGTCATTTCAGACATCCTGGTTTATTCAAAGTATCCACGTGGGGCTAGCAGGTAAGATGGCCTAGTGATGACCATGTCATTCTTAATCACCCTCAGGTCAGGCAGATTGTGCTGAGACATTTCAGATGGCAACATTTGCCAATATTTAAACTACTTATTTAATGTTCTACATTTAAGCAAGCATGTAGGCTTGAGTGTCTACAGCCTGGAGCTTAAACCCAATTTGTAACATCTAAATGCAAAAACAAAAGATTGCTGTTAAGACATCACCTCTTTTCAAAGTTAAGAGGATACTGGAGCTTCTCAACTAAATATTAGTGAAAATGTATTGTACTTCCTCAGCTTTTGCTTTAATTATATTCTCAGAGATGGTCATCAGTCTTACTTTAGTTTTTTTAAAAAATTACCCTGAGGAAAAACAATCAAGACAAGTTCCTGAGTGAGTTATGGGTTTTATGTAGCTATTATAAAAGAGAATGAGACCTTACAATTTAAAGATTTGGACAAGTATAAATGTGGGCAATTCTTCTGACTTGTTCTTTCCATATTTGTCAGTTTAACTATTACTTATTTTAGGTTAATAGTTTAGCTTTCAACAACAGCCAATCCTTTCATCATGGAGTTCAGACTCAACTTACAATTAGTGATCCCATGATGGCTGTATCCCTACCCCTTAGTTCTATTTGGAATTAGATTCCAGGAGGATTTGCTCATGGAATTTGCACTAGGCCATTCTTAAGGAATAGGAGGAATAAAAAGGAATAAAAGGAATAAAAAGCCACATTCTAAAGCCACAGAAGAATGAGCACCTCAGTTAGTCTTTTAGTCTCAATTTATACAACAGAATAAGCAGAAATATTTTAGCTTCCTTGAGAGTGACACAGGACTTAAGACTAATTGAAAGCCTTTTTTAAAACAAAAAAAATCAATCTTCACATCAGCTTGAAAAATCTTCTTTGCTGACTAAGCTTATCAATATTGGGGCAGGATGCTAATCATAACACTGGATGTTTGAGCTGTTATATAAAACAAGGAAATTAACTTATATTTAAACTCTGTTTATTGTTAATATAAATTATGTTGATTATTAGCCACTTTGTACAGAAATGGTTTTGGTTTGTTGCCAAAGAAAATCAGTTTCTCACAGTCTTTATTATATTTCAGTAGGAACGATGCATAAATGAGTTCCTGTTAGTTTACTGGAGGAAATTAAAATCTATCTGTAGATTTAAAGGAATGTATATATTCATTTATTGTTCTTTAAAATAATGGATCTGTTGGTTAAATCACAAATTCCATTGTAATGTGTTGTGAAACATATGCTATATGAGAAGCTTGGCATTTAGTTGAATGAGGCCCTGGGCTGTCTGACCTAGAGGGTGGCAGCTGCCTGTGTCAGTGGAATTAGAACTAGATGATATTTAAGTTTTCTTCCAACCCAAGTCATTTTATGGTTCCATGAAAACTTCTCTAATGTCACACAATAATATGAAATTCTGTAGATTGAGGAAGATGAGAAGAGGTAAAAATGAGGATAAATTTGTCTCATCTAATAACTTATGTGTAATCTGGGGACAGGGCATATAGGTTTTGGCATACTTTATATGAATATAATCATAGAATCATTTGAGTTGGAAGGATCCTTTAAAGGTCATCTAGTCCATCTCCCCCGCAATGAACAAGGACATCTACAGTTTGATCAGGGTGCTCAGCACTATCTACACCTTGACCTTGAATGTCTCCAGGGACAAGTGATTACCACAAGTCTGGGCAGTGTGTTCCAGTGCCTAACCACCCTTAATTATTTTTTCTTTATATCATATCTAAATCTCTCCTTTTTAGTTTGAAGCCATTTCCCCTTGCCCTATCACAACAGACCCCTTCCTGCATATAGACCCCCTTTAGATACTGAATGGCTGCTCTCAGGTCTCCCCAGGCTGTAACGAAATCCCTCTTTCTGGAGCTTCCCAGACTCCACCCTAGTGAAGGTGGTGCATAAGATTTACAAAAAACAAAAACAAAAACAAAACAAAAAACTGTGTACAACTGCAAATTCTGATATAAAGACACAATGTCAACATTTTTGTGACCATTCGTTTTGTTTGTTTATCTTAATCAGTTACCATATTAGTAAGTCTAATGCACAAAAGGAAAGTGCAGGAAGACTAAGTGAAGAGGTGAAAATCAAGATATAGTGAAAGCTGTGTTCTGAATTCAGTGCCATGTTGGCAGTGTCATGCTGTTTTGGTGATAATCTGTATCTGAGACGGGGTGTAAAAATATTTCTGAAAAAGTAAGAATATCTAAGGTTATGCCACTGTCCAGTCATCAGATATGTTAGTGTTCTTTAATCACCATCATAGTTCAAGTTTGTTTCATCCTGTTTCAAACTGGACAGCAGATGATGTTATCACAGAATGGATGTTTTTCTGTTTTGATTTTAGTTTTAGTTTTTGATTCTTGGTAGGCTTGATCACTGGGAAAGCTACAGATTTGTGCCTATTGAAAGAAGGAGGATGGCTTGGGTTTTTATTGTGGTTTCTGGGGGATTTTTTTGTTGTTTTTGGTTTAGTTTGTTTGTTTGTTTTCCCCTCTCTCTACAGTACTGACTATCTACAGCATATTAGATGTTCCCTTTCATCATATTTTAATTTTAGAGTTACTGAGTAACTGCCATTACTAAGAAAACTTCCCTGTGTTCAGTTTGGTTGGTTGTACAGTGATGTTAAACACAGACTTTATATTTAGACTTAGAGTTCTGAAGCACCATACTGTTTTATCCTCATTTGAAGTGCCATCAATTCTCTGATGCAAGCAAATATCACATAAAAACTGGCTTGATGCTAATATGGACCATTATATTCTATAGAGAAAGATTTTTGTCCTTTACTTTGTGACAGGGTCTAAAAATAAGCAATTAGTGTGACACGCTGTTCCGAAATCATCCATGATTTTGATGCATTCATGCTTGCCCTTTTTCATTAAAAGGGCATAAGTACTTTGTTCTGGTTTCAGCCAAGACAGTGTTAATAGCAGTACATTTTTTGGTTGCTGAGCAGAAGAAGTACACCAAGAAGAGCTGCTACCTTTATCAGGGGATGGGGTGAAGACTCAACTAGGTCTGGTTGGCCTGAATTAGGCCAAGGGGTTATTCTATACCATATGCTATCATGCAGGAGACAATATAGATAACAGGAGTTGGACAGGAGTGAATTGCTGCTCAGACATTACTGATTGTCAGTCAATGGATAGTAAGACACTGCATTGCTAGTAGGGTGTCAGTCACTGAGCAGTTGTGCTGTTAGCTGGGCACTGGTTAGCTGTGTCATGTTCTGCCCATGGGTGTAAAGGTGACTAGATTCACAAATCCCCTCGGTTATATTAAGGTGAAGCAACACTCAAGATCCAAACCCAATTAATCATCAGTTTTAATGAGAATCTCTGTATTGCAATTATCTTCAAAGTGTTAGCACTCTTACAATTATATCTGCTTAAAGCTGCAAGTCTGAACAATGTGACAAAAAAAAAAAAATTGAAATAAGACTTCTGCTATTTAAGAGAAGAAAAGAGGGGGGTGGGGGAGGAGAAAGATTCTAAGAAAATGAAATCATCTGTATGGACTCTATTGTTGGCCCACCCACCATGGGGATCCTCAGTTTGTGAAAAAGTGCTCATCCAGTAGTTCCTAATTTCAGAAGTCTCAAAGTCTTCCGAGTTTCTCATAGTCATTCTTTTATGCCTGCTAAGTTCAACAAATTAATTATCAACAACTCTACAGTCAAAACTCCACAGTCAAGAACTCCACCTGAATAGGGAAGTTTTGGAAAGAGCAAGGCTCCACTGTCCACAGGGCTCCCCCCTCTGACTACATCTTCAGCAGTTAACCTGTTGTCCTGGTGATGGTATTATCTTGCAAGTGTTTGAGACAATTCCAGATGTATCACAGATAGTGTTTTTCATTGGTCTGCTACAGGAAGGTAGCAAGTAGTTGTACTGTGGATATAAATACCCAGATAGAGTTATCATCACATTTTTGTTTCTATATTCTTTTTCTATCTCAGTAAAGAAGTTTTATCTCCACTCATGTTTTATTTTGCATCTGCTTCTCTCCCTCATCCTACCTGGGGGGACCAAGCAAACTAGAGCTTAGCTGCCTGCCTTAAACAACAAAATACTCAAAGTAGTATTAATAATTCTTGAATGATTTTAGAGCCACTGATGATCCTACAAGCTGTTTTGTCCATGTATTCACTGTCAAACAAAAGCAGACACTACATTGTGGCAATCCAGCTTAAACATCTGATAGACTACATTCTCACCTTGAAGCCTGTCTACTTGTTATGTTTTACATTAGATTTCTCTTACTACTTTCAAGTCTTGGAACACTGCATATTTCATTTTACTTAATATTTGACATTATTTGACCTTATGAGCAAATGCTTCTGTTTTTATAATCATATAAATCATTTTATTTTCTTACTTTAATGCAGTATAAAAGTATATGGGAAGTTCCACACAAATGCGTGTGGAAGTTTCTTCACAGTGAGGATGACAGAGCACTGAGACAGGTTGCCCAGAGAGGTGGTGGAGTCTCCTTTTCCGTATATGTTCAAGACCTGCCTGGACACTTACCTGTGCAACCTGGGCTAGGGAGTTGCTTTGGCAGGGAGGTTGGACTAGATGATCTCTAGAGGTCCCTTTCAACTTCTACAATTCAGTAATTTTGTGATATATTATTAAGCATTTATGGTGGACTACTTCACAGGATGGTGAAGTTCTACTGTGTTTATTCTCTTCCCATCTCCTCTCAATCCATTTTTTTTACTACATCTGAGCATGGAATTTGTTAATGTATTTACTTGCTATGCTGATCTGTATCTCCTTATCAACAGTTTACCAGGCTGATTCAGCCCAGTTCCATGACAATTGGTGCGGGGGACCCATGGTCCCACACCACAGGAAAGGGGAAGGGGAAAAGGGAAAAGGGAGATGGGCCTAGAAACAAAACAGCAGCAGTGATCTGAGAACTTAAGCTAATTTACTAAGTAAGATATTGGAAAGCAAAATAACGCAATATAATCCAATATAATTAGAATTAAAGCTAATAAATCAAATAAAATAAGCAAGAGAGAGTGTCCGATAAACTGAAGGCCTTACGCTAACACTGAAGGCGGACGGCAGTGAGCACCCACTGCTGAGTCCATCCCAAAGGAAAGAGAGTGTCCCGTGACCGCAGACAGTTTTTATCTTTCCCTCTGAGCATAAACACGTAAGAACACAAAGCATCGCAAAGTCCTCTGGGGAATGGAGTTCTTCTTCTCTTCTGAGACAGGCATACCTGGAACTATCGATGATCCACGGAGCTGGAGCATTAACTCTCTAAGTCTAAATGCACTACATGATGTTATGATGTGGAATACCAGTACCAAAAATCATAAAACCATGACATCCTGAAAATTTAATTGTATGTCACAGTACAGACAGAGGTGAAATTTAATTCAGAAAATTGTTAAATATATGCATTTAGCTAGTTTCAGAATCTTTGCCATACTTGAGATATACCTTCTGAAGTGACACAATTTTTATTCAATTAATATTATGAAGAGAAAAAGCAACAACAGGAATAAGATTTCCTGGAAGTAATGCTAGATCAAATTACAATGCCATAAAGATAACTTTTATAATACATATCCACTTCTAAATCAACTCTTCTTTCATTATCGAGATCACATCTGAATAGTAAGAACCATTTAATTAACTAATACAATAGGCCTTTTTCCATCAGCTCAGAAGAGGTGTGCCATGAACCCCAAAATTCACTGCAACAGTGAAACAGGAAAGTTTTCTGTAGCATAGAGTAGAAGTGTGCCACTAAGAGCAGGCATGTGAACTCAGTTTAAAAGAGAGATGGTTACTGTTCAGCACATGCTTATCTGCAAAAATATCACAGAACTTAAGCCTAGGCAACAAAGTGAAACATCCAGTCTATCCACTAAGAATTTAAGATGTCAGTATCTGAACTATTGAGTAGATTGCAGACCTGAAATGCAATGCAAATATTCATATTTAAAGCTATATATCACAGTGCCAATGTAAGGCAGTACTTACATACACTCAAGCCTTTGGAAGAATGGGCAGCATGCTAGAGGCAGGAAATCATGTGCAGTCAGAAGCAAAGAAAAGAAAGATTATTTAGATGAGATACACATTATACAAGTGCAACAAATCTTGCATTTTGGAATAAAGGAACAAAAAAATCACAATTTTTGACCTAAAGAGGGAAAGAAATTCCATTCAAATCCCGAAAGAACAATCTGTGACTTTTTTTAGAGTATTTATATGAAGTGTCAAACATCTTAAGTACAGTGTGCCAGCAAGACTGTTTTCAGAAACTGTTCTTTGTGCAATTTTTTGTAACACCCAAAAACCAAACAGAGCTCATGATTCCTTCTCTGTGAGTTGCATGGGAAGCTGGCAATAGCAAGATGATCCTGAATGTTTTGCTGGAGTGTAATTTCCTCATATACTTTAAGTCTACTCACCTGTTCCTGATCTGCAATGCTAGTTTACCATAGTTTTCTTCTGGGTGAAATTAATCACATTAAGGACTGTAAGAGAGAGAATTGTTAAATGGAAGCATTTGCCATTCTAAGTTTGAATGCAGGAATTCAGGGAACATTTGTGTGGTAGAGAAAGAACTAAAAGAAGGATATAAATATAATTTAACACACTTTTCAGTATCATTACAAACCAACATGATTTACTAGTAGAGACTTTAGAGTAGTTTGGATGTTTGGATCACTTAGCTGAAATTTTTCACTTTCAAATTTCATTTCAGAAGTTTAAAACTGGATAAGTCTGAGATTCCAGGAAGGTTTCTAAACTCCAGATTTTACTGCAATGTCTCTGAATCCAGGTGTAAATGTGCTAGTGTGTGTCACCTCATTTGGACTTTTGGCAATATCTGAAACTAATTCATTGTCTCCTCCTGTGTGAATTCTGATAATGCCAGGGGGCTGGGCTGCCATATGCTTTCTATATTAATTTTGGCAAGAATAGTATTGCTTCAGTTCACATTGCATAACATATTCATAATGTAGAAACTACTCTTGTCCCAGTGGTGCTGCTGAGCACAGTACTTTGAAATCCTAGAGTTAAAGCAATAGTTTGAAAATATATATGTATAAATATATATTTGTTTTAAGTGTTGCAAGTAAGCAAGGGAAAGTTATCACTTGTGAAATATTCCATATTCCTTAGGATATAAGAACTCAAAAACAATGTTTTGGCTTTGTCTTTGAATATGAGATATTTGATTAGTCACTGTAGATGTAGATAGAAGACTTTGATTGTTTGAGCCTCTGTGGGATAATATCAGTAAATTTCCTGGGGTTTAAGGCAAATTTAGTTGAAAATTTAACATTATTTCTTGTTCCTAATAGAGCCAAAACTCTTAGCTTGCTTAAACTCTCTTCAACACAAAATAAGATTTTTATCTATTTGTGAACATATGCTAACATATACAAGTCAACTGTTTTCTGCAAATGTAAAAAATACAGTTTCACTTTTTCATGATTTTGCTACTCAGAAAGATGTTTGGACAGTTCTGACAGATCAAAATAAAAATTCTGATACATAAAAAGCTCACATGGCTGAATCAAATTCCTCAAAGAATAGTTCTTACCTTTTTTTTTTTTTAATAACTATTTATGGAAGAAAAATACAGTAGAATTGTGATAAATATAGTGTACTTAAAAGCTCTTGCAAGTTTCTACTTTTACTGAACGCCACATTTAAATTGACAGTGGTAACCAGTTTTTGGTTTCTTTATCTCTAGGTGTTCATAAAAGTGTTTTAAGTGTTATTTTAAAGGTATTTCATTCTTAGCATGTCTCCTTGGAATGTAGCTTTTGTTTAAAGGAGAACAGTCCAATTTAATTTTATGGTATATACAGTTAACAGTTTAATTCCTTATGACAAATAATGCTACCAAGAAACTGAGCATATACTTGAAAAGACTATAAAAATTTAATTACTCAAGCATAATGATTTTACTTAACCACTTTGTCTTTTACTAGTACTAAATGAAATCAGTGTATTTCAAAACACTGTGGAGCAGTAAGGAACATTTTGAAAACTGGTATTCTCTAGATCATTACTCTTTGGCAATAATTATATAACATTAATGTAAACATTTTCAGGAGCTCTCTAGTTATTCCCTCTAACTAATTGAAGTTGCAAATAACAGCAAACCACATAGTAGTATGTAAAATGTACAGCACATAAGAGAAATACATACTTTCTTCTGAAGACACCTTCAGTTACATAGTGTATTATTTATAGCAGTACATATTTAAATGATTATTCTGAAATTTTGGAAAAAAATCTGCTTAATACTGTAGAAGGAATTTCTCTCAACAATCTTTGAAGTTGATCCAAAGTGATTTATGGAATGGTTTGGAAAAGAAAATTACCTGACATATTTCTCTACAAATTAATGCAAGTTTTAGCATAGTCAGATGGAATCCATTTTCTGTATATGCCTCATTAAACCAAGTGGAACTGTACGATTGTATTTTCAAAAGAAAATTTAAAAATGTCATGGAAAAATGTTCATTCACTTGCAGTTGAAGAATATATAGATACGTCATCCATGAGAAAAATCTGGGTTAAAAATATTTTATTAATTTTCCTTCTTTAAGATTTTGCACTCTAGGCTTCCAAATTCCATTTATTGTATTACTTTTATTTCTAAGTTCTTATTGTTAAATGTATGTTGGATCAAGGTCAATATCAGAATTGAAGTATAGAGGGTCACTGGATCTTCCATCTTGGGTACAACTGCTAAAGCTGTACTATTAGTCTTGTTATACTTTTTCCAGCACGTAAGCCCACATCTGTTTTGGGGTCTTTTTTAATTTCTCAAAAAGCAGTGACATAAAATAATGGGAAATTAACTCAGAGATATGTACTAGGGGGTGAATATTTACCAGAAAGTTATCAGAACCACAGCTGAAGCAGTACGTTTTTATTAAACCTAAATTTTAATTTATATTATGAAGTAAATTGTGGCACTTAGCATTGAAAATGATGCAGCACAGAAAAATATTTGCTAAGATATATGCCTATATTCACTGTCTTATTGAGAGAAAGATCAAGGTTAAAACTCTTCATGTCTGAATAGCAATGAGCGACTGAAATAGGTTTTCAATTTACAAACACAATCAGTATTGAGAAATGAGGAAATATAAAATGTGTTAGCAAAAGCCAAATGGAGTTCACTGACAGTAGGACAGACTCCACAAAGTTTTATGTCTTCATAGGGTGGAAAATTGAGGCCTGGGCGACATTTGCTTATCTGTGATGTTACAGATATTTTTCAGTATGCTAAAACAGATCTGTGCTCTATCAATTGTACTGAAGTTATAGCTATTGCATAGCTTAGGAGGAAAAAAATGCCACATTGTCAAATTTCTAGCAAAGAGTTAAAGATTTTTGCAGAACTGCCTAATTTCCAGACAGACAGCAATTTTAAAAGTAGAATATTAGGTATAAAATTCCTTTGATATTTTTCTCCTTTATTCTATCCTTATAAATATTTGGCATTCTTACATTCTTCAGTAGTAGTTCTGTAATCCTGTGAGAAATTACCATGGATTAACATGTTCTGCTTCTAGTTTCATTCAGTTTTGTTTTTCTTATTGGCAATAGCACTTATTTGAATGGGAGTCTGTCTTGTGTCCTGCCCAATGTGTCAGGCAAATGATGGAAACCCACTGCTAGACAGTAGTCTCATACTCAAATTATTTTAAACCAAACTAGTAAACTCAAATGCAGAGATGCATTCAAAGCCTTATGTTAGGAAGAGTTTGGACATTTTCCTAATTAAAACAATGACCTCAAATGTATTTATATTTAAGAGTAGACTAAAGGTAATTCACAACTGTATTCAGTAAGGCAGATTTTGCTCATTAGAACTAAAAGCAAAAATGGGGATGGTATGTAACATGCTTGTCTTTACCTGGTTTAATACCACTGGACATAATTGAACACTGAGCTTTTACAACTTAACTGGGAGATCTGAACTAGCACAAGGCATTATTTATTTACTTATTGATTTTTTATACTTAGTGCTCTGTTTCTAAATACGTATGGCTGGACATGGTTTTTTAGTTTTGCTATAGTTTTTTCATTTAATTTGACATGGTTTCATCTTAACATTAATTTTTGGAATTCATAACTTGGGTTTTAAAACCTCAGCAGGCATAATTACGTGTTCTGTATATATGCATCATATCTAGTTTGACTTTTTTTTCATAACACTCTTAATGACATAATGTTTTGGACTTGTGAAATCAGTGAAACTTTTTTTTTTGCTACAGAGTACTATTTCCAACAGGCAACTCTAAAATCTTTTTTTTTTTACTGTTCATGAGAACATAAGTTTTGTGTTTTTTTTCTCTGCACTTAAAAACAAAAATGCTAAGTGAACAAACCATGAAACTAGTCCAAAATGAAATGAGGTACCAGGTACACCTAGAATAATGTTTATAATTACTCATTGTGTTATTATAACTTCATATTTTGAAAGATAAATTGTTAATAGAAATCTTTAAAAGGAAGCACTGAGGAAGAAATTAATTTTCAAAGAAAAACATAATCTGTGCTTGACATCTCATTTTTGTTACCATATATAATTTGGAAGTTCTCACCACTCCACTGGGGAAAACTACTTTTAGATATATCTGTGTACAGTATATTAAAGTGCCAACTTAACTCTAAAGATTCTGAATATAACATTGATGATATATGTTGATCTCCCTCAGTTCCACATCTACACTTTACTTGAACACATCAAGGGATGGTGATTCCTCAGCCTCTCTAGGCATCTTGCTCCAATGCACTACCACGCACTGAGAATCTTTTTCCAAATATCCAACTTAGTATCATCAACTATTTCACTAAGTTTTGTTTTGTTGTTGTTGTTGTTTTCCAGTAACTTCTTCACTGAGGTTTAGGTTTAGGGGTCAAAAGAAACATACAGTTCTCTTGTCTTCTTTATAGTCTGTGTTATGAAAAGATATAATGTAATAATTAGTGAATTAAGCCTCTGATTTATTTTAGAGTTGTCATATGTGTCTGAAACGTGGGATGTGAATGGTAGATTTAAGGTAATACAGCTGCCATCACCTCCTTAAACACATTTTCCCAATGACTAAGTACAAAAAGTCTCAGCTTTACTCTAGTTTCAGTTTCTACAAACTATTTTTACTTCTGATAAGCTGTTTATTACCAGAAACCATTTATTCATTGAGAGCCTTCAAATAAACCATTCTTAGCATTCTACTTGCTAAAAAACTAACACTACTTCAAGAGATAAATGCATTCTTTATGCATTCTTCAATCCTCTAGCAATTCATCAACAGCTTTTAAAGCATCACTGCAAGAACTTCAGTAACAATATCAGTTATATTGCACACTAAATAATACAATTTCCCTAGTCCCATTTCTTGGCCTTTTTCCTTGAAATTATTCCCAGTAGCTGCTGTTTGTTATTTGTAACCCTGCACTGTTAGCTTATGCTGAACTTTAATCCCAAGATCCTTTTCAGTGCTATTTCACTTGAGATTACAACATTCAGTGTTCATTTCAGCTCAGATTCTCTAGGTAAAAGTAATTTTAAGTCAAAACTGACCATTCAATATTTATTTTTTCTATGTAACAACAACAACTAAAACGAAATCTTGATTTTTTTAATTAATTTATTTTCATGTTAGTAACAGGTATTTAATAACAGACACCCAAGCTTTGTTCTAGTATAATATACCATTATTTAACCTGTGAACCGTCCAACTTCTAAATAATCTATTGATACACAAAGTATTGCTGCTTGTTAAAATGAATGCCTTTTTTAAAGGAGTGCTACAGTCCTGCTGCTTGGCCACCTCTTGACAGTAAAATGACAGGACTCATCTGGGCTTTTTCATTGTCAAAATAATCTTCATATTGAAAGCACTCTCACTGTTGTAATAATTCTCACCCCATAAAAGAAGCTACAAGACACAGGAACTTCATTCAAGGGAAGAAGATATTTTTCTTGCTTAGTGAATTGTCAAGTACTTGAGAGCCTGGATTAAATAACAATCACATTTGGAATGAGCATAAATACCTAAGTTTATTAGTTTGTAATTTATATTGTTGAAATACAATCAGTTTCTTCTCATGAGATCTGTATCTATGCTTCTTAATCTGATTTCTGTTTTGTAAAGAACTGGAAAACATATCAAGCACTTTATATCTATCTTCAGCTGTTATTTTTTTCCACTGATATTTTTGTTCTATACAAAATCTACACTGAGAATTTCAAATGGCAAAAGGATTATGGAGTCTGCGAAACAGATTTTACTTCTCCATCACACATAGACTCCACAATACTGTTCATCCCTATCTGAGTATCTATGTTGGAGATCTGGATCTACAAAGCTATACCTGTATACACCTTCAAGGCTAAGAAACTTTAGTTTTAAACAATTTCGGAGTATGGAGGCAGGTGAAAGAAGGCTTTTGGGTCACTGAGACTGTGAAGTTTCCTTCAACTTATTTCTGCTTGATCCATGGATCCCTCATATATCTACAATCCCAACAGCTTCAGAACGTCTCAGGAAGACCTCAAAAAGATTCTCAACAGGTCTTCTGAATACTCATCCTCCTTTGTAAACAATACTAAAGGAGCAGGATTTTCTGTACTTTCCAGGGTGGAGAAAAACATTTTATATTGTGAAATAGAAAAAAAAGTAACATGATTTTATTAAATTCTGTCATATATTCCATAATCTTTCAATGTAACAGTCAATAAGAACCACAGTTCATTTCAGAACTTAATTCAAATAGAACATTTTATTGTTTAATTGGAAAAGGTACATACGTTCTCCTGAGTAAAGGCTTTTACAAGTAGGAGGATAAAAATAAAATTTGCAATAGATAATCTGATAATGTGTATTCTTTTAAACACAGTGTTTAAAAATGCAGAGGACATAGTGGGCATGGTGGTGATAGGTTGATGGTTGGGCTAGGTGATCTTAGAGAACACATGCAACCTTAATGATCCTGTGATTCTGTGAAGAGAAGTGAATGAAAAGTTCATGCACTGGAGAAAATTAATGTTCTTCTGTATTCACTATTTTAATTCCATATACCAAAGCTTTTAAAATATAATCTATACATCATTCAAAATATAAATAAAGGCCGATTTTCATTGACACTCAGAATATAGTGGTACATAAAAAAACCATCTAATTAAATCAGTTTCTGGATGTGCCTTTCTAACTTGTTCTCATTGAAAAAAAAGAAAAGGTATTAGATTCATAATTGTTAGAATGCATCATGATGCAAATTGTCAGGTAGTAGAAGTATTTTGTTGAACTTAAGTAAATAATTTATTCTTGAATATTTCTTAAGAATATGAGCTGGCATAGTTGAAGGTTTTGTCAGAAAGCTGCAGTTGTCTGGTAAAACTTTCATATAACTTCCATATAGTTTTACTGCTATGTCTAACAATGACTTGTCTAAGAATAATTAGATATTTAAGAACTGTGTTGCTCAGGATTCTGCCAGGCTGAAATTAGATGCTGTGAATTAATAGTACTAGATGTTATGTGAAAACAGACAATTCCTGTAGTATTTATATTACTAATTTTTATATATGACTGAACTACATGAATATTTAGAGCAGTGTGTAACACTTATGGATATGAGCTATAGCTCCATCAGTACAATCATAAACACAGATGGAAACCAGGAAAGTGACACATTTTATGTTAATTAAAATCACCTTGACAACTGCAGAAATCCCTTTATAGACTTCTTAGCATTCATTTACATGTAATTAATCAAAATGTTATTTGAGAAGACTTAAGCTTATTTCAGGAAAACATGTAAATGTTATTCTTTTTGTATGAGTACATTTGAAATAGTGTATGAAATGCATTTTTTTTTTTATGATGCATGTTTCCAAAACTTCAGTGTGAACAAATGAAAAAGAAACAAACAAACAAAAAAAAAAAACAATGGGTTATTTTTCTTGGTTATCTTTTAAAAATCTTGTTAATTAAAAGTTATTTTATCTTTTATTGAATATTTTTAGTACATTTAAAGACATAACCAAATATGCAGGGCCATTCTAAAAACCATTCTGTTTTGATGACCACACTATAAACAAATAATTAAAATTCTTATTTGTTCCCTACAATGGGAATTTCAGTACCACTTTTTTTCTTTCTACAAGCCCATGATCCATAAGATTGAAAAAATCTCTTAAGAGCTGCATGTGAGTGAGCCTGCTAACCTGTAATGCACAAATGGTCATCAGTCATTTCTCTCACCTTTCTCTGTTCTAGTTTTACTCACAGACTTGAGATGAGTGCTGTCTGAGCATTAATCTACATAATATTAGCTGTTCCAGAGACCAAATGCCTTAAAATTAATACTGCTATGTGACAGCTGTGGAATGCTGACTTTTAAAGTTTTGCAGCTTTGCATGATCTAAGTAGTGTGTGCCTAACGCAGCTTAATTGTTACAATCCAAGAATTTTCCAAAAAGCCTAATATTATATTTGGAAATAGAATTGGCTTTCATGTACTACAGATGCAGTACGTACTAGGTCACTTTAGAAGTAACATTGCCTGTTTATTTCCAAGGAAACTACAAGATACAAAGAGCACAGTAACAAAAAAAAAACACTCCTTTTCAGCACTGTCATCTTCATTAGCTATGCATTTTTGCCAGCAATGAACAGGAACCCTCAAGTCTGCACGATGCAGTTGTAAAATGTGTGTCCAGAACATGTCTTGTATTTCACATCACTGTTTCCATTGCTAAAACACAACACCCATCATTTCACTGTGCTCACGTGCACTCTTTTGTCCCTATAAACGTTCAGCAAGTGTAAATGAATGTCAGTGGGTGCCCTTGTGTCTGCTTGGAGGAATTTAGTGACATTCCTTTGCTACATATGCACTTCCATGTCAGATACCATTTTGTCAGACTGCACTTCTGCTGCCATCTGTCACACAGCAACAACATGTAACGGGATATTGGTAAAAAAGTTCAGCCTCTACTGCCACACCACCACTATCTGTCTCTGATATTATGGGTCAAAACAATAAAATAGAAGATATTACTTTAAGGGCAGCCCTCATATCTCCTTATAGGCAAAATTGGAATGCACTGTCGTGAATGGTTTCAAAGTCAAAAAAGGTACAGTAGAAATAAATTAATCAAGAAAGCAGAACAAAAACTTATGGGAAACAACACCATTTCTTCTTCTTTTTAATGTGTCAGAAGATCTACCTCATAGTAGACAACAGGATGCTAAAGAAAAAATAAAAATAGCCTTACATTCTCTTAAATCAAGCTTCTAGAACACTTCTAATTACTTTCCAGTAATCCTATGATCTGCGATTGTGAAATTCCAAGTCAGAAATCATGTCCTTACATTAAGTGTCCCTTGATGAATTTTTATTTCCAGAGCCCTTTAGGCACTGTATATGTGCCATCCTTTTAGTAGGTGATAGAAAAGAAAAACAAAACAGGATGAAAAGAAGTTAATTTGCACAGATTAATGTAAATGAATGTGACAGACCTCCAAAGTGTAGGAAGAAGAATTTAGAATAAATGTATAATATTATTTTCTACACATACCAGTTCTGCAACTACACAACCATTTCAAGCTTTTCAAAATAAACTAAACAAATCAATATGAAAACTAGATCTTAACAATCTGTTTTTATCTTTACTAAAACATGTTTTTTCATGCCATCAGTACGAAAAATATTGGCAGGAACTCAGCTGGATTAACACATGGAGCTGAAGCTGAGTGTATTATCAATTACTGAAGAGTAAATTCTTCTATTTGTCTGATACCAGATTTGTTGCCTTTAAATGAAAACATGCAGTGTAGTTTTGCTAACTAACCTCGTCCAGGACTTGAATTGTATTTCACACCTGAAATAAGATGTCTCCTGCTTACCTGTCCTGTTGCTGCTTTATTCAACAGGTGTTTTATCAAGATAGAAATGCTTATGTACTGACTGAGCATAGAGGTCCATCTAGCTCAGATTTGCCTCTGACAATTGCCAGTAATAGATGAATATAAAAGCAGGACAAATACTGATCATTCATTACCTTGTTTAGGTTTTTGCCTACCACAGAAAATAGTAGTGCTGCAGGAAAACGTGCTGAATTTTGACATATTTTAAAGCTTTTTTTAGCACTTTCTGATACAGGAAAACACAGTTATCACTACAGCTGCTTTCTTGAGCAGTGAGAATACTGACAGCAGCTGTACAATGAAGTCTCATACAAGCATTACACATTGCCTATATTTGTTGAAGTGCTATGTGGTGTTATTTAGGGACTCCTCGTTTCTATTTATTTTTATTTGAACTGTATTTGTAACTGGGCTAGGCTTTACACAGAGTAATTTCCCCCCACTGCTTCTGGTGATAAACACCAGCTGTCAACAGTGAATGCTGTGACATGAGAAGCATACGCTGATTTTCAAGACAAGGTCAAATGACAGGTAGTTAAATAATGTAGAAAGCATAATCTTCTGAACAAGCAAAAATCTGAGTTTGGCTCAATGTTTTTCACAAAATTTACAATCAGCAGATGGCAATGCAGAGGTCAAGCTCCCAGACAGAATATATCATGTACCTGAATAAATAATTTGTGTATAACTGGAATTCTATGAGAACTGTCTTTTACTATTGAGGTATCTCCATGACCTTGTGATGTTAGTCTAAACATTTTATAAACTGCAGTCTGAGTTGTGTTATAAGGATATTCTACTTGAAATCATATGTTGCTAGTAAATGCAGATTTATATAAGTTATACAAATATGTTTGAAGATCAAATGATTTTAAAAGTCAAAATATTGTGTTTCCAGTGCTTAATAAGTTGTTGTGTGTCCTTAAGAGTGTCTTAATGATGGGAACAAGATAGTAATCATATCCTTTGGAATTTAAGCCAAATGCAGCTGGTTCTAGGATTGTTTGGTCAGTCTAGTGACTTTCTATTCATATTCCTTTTCCACTTAGATCTCACTTCCTGTGATTCATGGTGCATCCAAAGAAGTGTTTCTTCACCTTGTCTAAAACTCTACATTTAACTGACATAAAATTAGCAGTGTTCTGTACTACTGTAAAAGCTTAATTTTATTTATTACTTAAACAAAATTTCTTTATATTTTTGTGAAGTTAGAGAATTGCATAGAATTATTCTGCAAAAGTTCAAATGAGCTCAGTAAATATTTTCTTACTACCCTTTTGGAACAAAAAAACAAATGCATATATTTCTAAAGTAGATCTCTGAGGTACGTTTTAAGAATGCTATAAAACAGCAATCTAAAATCAGACTGTAACCAAAGCCACAGTGAGCTGTGACAGATGTAATAATATAATGCCAGTGGAAGATTTTTTAATGGAAATGTCAAATACAATTGTACTAATAGGAAGTTAGCTCCCTATGACAATGTAAGTACCATTTCACTGTCAGCTAGGATCTTAAATGATTCTTTTCCTTTTATATATTTTATTTTAATAAAAGAAATTAAAATACCGATCAAAATCTATGCTAAAATCATGTTAAGGGTTTTAAGGAAATAGGCAGTGTAGGAAAATTCACAGATAAAGCTGCCACAATATCCAGAGATTAAAAGCAGTGGAACAACCCCCAGGAATTGCTTGCCTTCCCTGAATTGTCAGTTGATGATGAGCTGATAGCAAAGTGAAATATTTCTTCCCACTGAGCTGAAGGTGTGATATTGACTTTTGAAGGTGCAAAGACAACTTGATTAGACTGAATTTATTCTGTATTTGCTTTCTAGTTTTAAAGAGACAGTCTCCTTTCAGATACTGGAATACTAGTAAGCAGAATCTCAGACATTATGTTCTTTTAAGCACCCAGGATCTTTTCCAAAATAAGAAAACATTGATGAACTACATGGATCTTAAAGATCATAAGATCTTTGACCATAATGACACAGAAGACAGCTTTGAAAATAGAATTTACAGTTTTCAACCCTACTTACTGTTCTTAAAATAGCCATATAACTTTGGTTTTGAAAGAAAGTTAACACAAAACATTTAAGTGCTTCATTCTTTCTCTCTACAGTCACTTTGTGATAGTCACATTCTTTCACTGAGCCAGGAAGTGAAAATAACCTATAGAGTTCATACCTATTACATCAAGGAGAAACATTACAGCTTGAAGATTATACAGATTACTGGCTATGAAAGTCAAGTGTTTATGTAACTCAGATGAAGCCTGTGGTTAAATAGCATTATACTCCTGTTCTGCAAAACTTTTTCCAATCCCATTGACAGTAGCTAGAACTTGTTTAAATGCAATTTATTGCTATGTTTTTTGTATCATTTGAATAACATCAGGATCCAAATCTCACTGAAATAATAAGGGTAGATAATGTTGTCCCATTACATTCACCAAAAGAGGCATAAAGGATGTCAACGGGTATCTAATATTGCCATTCCTAGTATTTGAAGATGACCTCAAACAGTTTAGCATATGAAATGAAGCAGGGAAATATAAATTTCTTTCTGACTGTAATGAGAAGATTCGTGAGTTTGGTTTGTTGTTGTTTGTTTGTTCATTTTATGTTTAGTTTTGATTCCTTTTGCTTTTCAGTACACACTTTCATTGTTTTGAAGTTGTTCCATTATATTTACCATACTTTCTTGTATAGAAGAGTAAATATGGGAATACTTTGCAATTGGTCTTATACACTATGTTTTATATGAGGAATTTTTCAGCATCAGATTGTCATAGATATTTAATGGCTAAAAATCAAGAAAATGTTTTCATCTAAGATTGCAGAAAATAGTTTCATTTCCACTATCTTAAAAAGAAACACTTGTAAATATTAATAAAGTTCATTTTCCCAGGACAGATTCCCTAATGTTAGCAGTAGTGTGGTGGCATCCTATTACAGAAAACCGTGATTTTCCTCTCACCCATCATATTCTTATTTTTTCTCTATCTTCCAGAATTAGAATAGCTATTTTATATGATTATTATATTTTCTGATCAAATTTTTATCTATAAACAATGGAATGGAATGGAATGGAATGGAATGGAATGGAATGGAATGGAATGGAATGGAATGGAATTGGACAGTTGGAAGGGGCCTCCAAAGATGTCATTTGACCTGTCAAGCAGCTCACAGTTTTTTGCTCACCCCCACCCCTATTCTCAGTGGACAGAAAAGGAAGAGGGAAACAATGGTAATTATATATATTTATAAATATTTTTTAAAAAAGTGATGCACAAAATAGTTGCTCATCACCTGCTGACCAATGCACAGCTAGTCCCCAGCCAGGTGTTTATTGTGGCCTGAACATCCTCTGGTGCAATGGCACAAAATTCCTTTGCACCCTGTCACTGCTTACCAGGGAGAAGAGACTGGTGCCTGTGCTTAATGCATATTGCAGTGCTGTTTGCTGTTGCCAAGGCACATTACTGAATCATTTTGAGCCCACTGCTGACCATCCCTGTCAGGTCCCTTCCTGCAAAGCTCTTATCTAGCCTCTTTTCTCCCAGTCTGTACATGCATCTGTCATTACTCCATCTGAGGTGCAGAACCATGCATATTTATTTACTGATCTTCTTGCTACTGATGGTTGTCCAGTACTACAATCAATCTATCCCTCATCCATCAAGAGTGTCAATAGAACATCCCAGTTCAGTGTCATCAGCAAACTTGTTAAGGGCACATCTACTCATGAATCCAGATCACTGATAAAAACATTGAGCAGGACTTGTCCTGGAATTGAGCCATGGGTAGTTACTATTTGTATTTTGTATGTCATGTCTTTTAATCATGTGTAACATAGTGTAAAAATACTAATATAAGGGTTTTATGATGAAAGTAGTCAGGAGGTGCTAGTCTTTTCCTATTGACAGAGAATGGAGCCAACATGATCACTTCGACTCACTATCACGAGTTATAATCATGTATAATTACCAGGGTTTTATCCAAATCTGTGGGGTTAATCAAAGTGTAACAAGACTTGTAAGTTTCTTTGAAGATTGAACATTGCATAGAAATGAAGTTTTGAAAGGTTGATTCACATGTCCATGAATTGGATCTTTAGTTAATTTTATATAAAAATAAAAACAAACAGTTCTGTTTTCAAAGGTATTAATTATAGAGAGAATTTATGCCCTTCTATTTTTGGTAACCTTTACATGTGAGTTTCACTGAGATTTTCAGTATTTTTCCTGAGGATTTTTTTGAACTGTTACATTGAATATAATCTGTAGTTTGTATTTAATGTTTTAGTATCATGCAGTATATTGAAGAAGTAACCTACTTCTTTCCAAGAATTCAGACACTATATATAGCATAAACAGATGAGAGTAAGAGAAAACATTTTATTATAACATGATGAATTTAATAGCTATATCAAATTTATGAATGATTGAAGAACAGAAAAATCTAAGTTCCAACTGTATATACATAAGATAAATGCAGTATCCTGTCTGTTCAGTCCATAAAAAGATGATGTTAGGACAAACAGCAGTGAAATTAGATAGTTTCTGAAAAAAGAAAAAAAAAAAAAAAAGATGATTAGCAAGATTGAGTAACAAAAATAAAAAATTAGGAGTTATATATGAGAAATGACACAGAACTCAGTAGTAGCTAGGTGAAATTGCACTTATTGGACAACCATTTTGCAAAATGAAATTAAATAATGTATTTTTGTTGCTTTTTTCCCCCTAGTACTATCTCAAGATAAACTGTATATAAATTAACTTGAAAACAACTGGAGAACGACACCACCATAGAACATACATCAAAATAAAATATTTTGGAAACAAAATCACAGTGCCATCATGCATTGTAGCAGAGGTTAACAAATCTAGTGGCACTATACTGAGTTTTCAGGGATGTGCACAATTCAATCTAGAATGCACTAAAATATATTCTTTAATTTATCAGAGGAAGACTTTGGCCTTCAGAGAAGTGTTCATATCTTTCACCAGTTTCAGAATTTGGCTCATATATGCAAAGTTGTGCTGATTTTCCAGAATGGCAGTTCTGCCACAGCTGTCAGAAGCAGTAGCACAGTGTAGTGGAAGGGATATGATCAAGGCTGCATAGAAACGTAGTGATTAGGATAACACTCTATATCTTCCACAGAAGCAAGTACACAATCAGGCTACATTTTCCATCTATATTTCTTTCTGTGGCAGAATGAAGAAAATGTGGCTAATATTCAACATTATCTTTCACTCTAGGACCTGAAACATAGCAGAGAGCTTGAGAGGAGATGCACAAAATTTATGTTGGGTATGATTCTGTACTGAAAGATTCAGTGAAGGCAAGGAGTGTTAACAAGGAAGAAGTCGCAATGCATTTCAGTCTCAAAGCTCTGCATACACATTTCCTCTTCAGAAGGAAAAAAGGTTGGGTACATAAAAGTCACTCGTATCTACAGTCTGTGGCTAAGCATGCTAAAATTATAACACATGCATGAGCTCACCTCTTTCTGAACGCATTCTGTTTGGAAGCTGACTTCACATCCTTGGCAGTCACATTTTTTTCTATGCTTTTAGTGTTTTCAGTTATGCATGGAGAACATTTGTGTACAAAGATATCTCTGGAAGAAGGATAATGTTCTATTTTTATTTCTTGAAAACTTTCTAAATATATATTTTCAAAAAAAAAAAAAAAGGAAATAAAAAGGAACAAGGAGAAGAGACTGGGAGTTAAAAGTACATCAACAGCAATAAAAGTATTCAGTCAAAAAAGTGTAATATGTTACATTTAAACTTTGGAAAACGTTCAGTTGCTAACATACTGGGCATTAGTATTAAAATATGACTATAATTGTTGTATTTAATTGAAAGTAAAGCATGTCAGTGGAGGAAAGGACTCTATTTCACCAACATAAAGAACTATTGAATAACCTACTAGCAATTTCTAGAGTAAAAAGGAGGTAAGAGAAAAAGAGGAGTATATTGCAATTAATAGTAATGTAGAAGTTAATACAAGGGCCACACTGAAAGTAATGCCTCCTATTTTATTATGTTAGCCTATGATTTCAAAGGCAGATGGTGGTACAGCAATAGAAGAGGAAGCTTCCTGCCAATATTCTGGTACATTCTGTTGCCATATGACAGATGACAGCAGAGCAGCGGTCTGGCAAAATATCATCTGACACGGAAGTGCATATGAAGCAAATGTGTGTCATGGAGTTCTGCCATGCAGATCAAGTGGCACCATTGACATTCATTGACACTTGCTGAACAGGTTATGGATACTGAACAATGGATTTGAGCACGGTGAGGTGGTGAGTGGTGTGTTTCAGCAGTCGCAACAGTGATGTGCAAGACAAGCCACATTCCAGACATCCACGCAGATCTGTCACCACGAAATGAAGAACACATCAATCTGCTCATCTATGTGAACTGGTGGATTACAACCAGGAAACTATGTACAAAGCTAAATACTGGCTTCAGCGTTTTGGAAACAGTGAGGCCAACAAATGCTCACAAAGAAACAGAAAGAGCATAGTATGCAAGTTTGTCAGGAACTATTGTATCATTATGAGGCTGACGGTGACAGTTTCCTGGATCACATTATTACTGATGATGAGATGTGGTGTAACCACTACAAGCTGTGGTCAAAATGGCAGTCCATGGAGGGATGACATGAAATCTCCATCAAAGAAAATCTTCAAGACACAGCCTTCAGCAGGTGAAGTGATGTGCGCTGTCTTTATGGATGGTAAAAAGGTGATTCTTCTGTGGATATCCAGGAACCAAGCAAAACTATCAACTGTGACTGTCATGAGTCTAACTAAACTTAAGGCTTGAACTTCCAGAGTCAGGCCAGGGAAAAAGACAACTTTTCTCTTACAACATCATAATACCAAGCCCCATAACAGTTTGAAGATTGTGGAGCACATTGCCAGTCTTGGCTGGACTGTCCTAGTATGCTCATCATATAGTCCAAATTTACTGTCTAGTTTGTATTTTCTCTAATTTCTATGACATAAATAGGAGACATTTCTTTCAGAGAGAATGTATTGTGTAAGCATCTGCAAATAAACAAATAAATAAAACCCAGAACATGCAGGAGCATGATGGTTAAATAGTAAAAGCTTTAAGGCATGGGTCTTGAACACAATACAGGGAAAATACAAAGCAAAAATACGTTAAGGAAAACAACTTATTATATTCTTTGGATCCAAAAGCAAGTAATCACATACATTAAATTTCTTAGCATTATTTTTTTATTTCAATGTACTTCAGATGCAATTAGTGAGAGGCATATACTTTTAAACATTGGTTTAAAAGAAAGTCTTCACCTGAAACTGAATCATTGCACTTGGTACATTTGCACTTCACAAAGCAGTATTTACAGGTAAAAACTGCAAACTTTATCTAGGCCACTGTCAGGAAGTGATAAATGAGGTCACTGGTAGTGTAACCCCACTTTTTTTCCCATGGGTAATATTGACTCCCTTGAAAGCATACACTGGTGAGTTTCTGAATACGTAAGGATTTCTACTGACTGTCTGTGGAATAGTAGATTTTGTATGACTTCTGCAATGTTACCTTGTCAATCAGGAATGAAAAGTGTATTCATTGGAGTGCTGCTTTCAGCAGTCCATATATAACTATTTTTAATAAATAGAAGTAGGGAGTTGTTTGTTGATACATGAACTAACACATACTAATAGTTCTGTCTATCAATTCTATCCAACTAGCATTTGCATTACAGAAAAGTCAATGTTAGAGCATTTTTAAGCAGTCTTCCATACCTCTTCTCATGACTTTTTGAAATACTAAGTCTATGCTGGAATCAATGGAGATGTGGAAAAATTATGTGATATAGGAAATTTACTGAAATGTTACCCAGTGTACATCTTTCTATCCTGTGTAAAGTAGCAATTATCTGTCCTATTTTCTATTTAATATATGAATTCCCTTTTGATACCAAGAGTTTGCAATAATGCGGTGACATAAATGGGCCACAGACTAAAGCAAAATTGTTAGATTGCAGTTTGCAGTTAAATCAGAGTTTTAAAAAAGAAGATAAAAATGCCAGACAGGTGAGATTTTAGTACCATAGTGCCTTCAGTATAATGATTCTTTGATGAGCTGATTTCAGAATCATGTGACTCTTTGGTTCAAATATACATTTATCTCAGGATTAGGCAGGTATGTTCTCCAAGTCCCGTACAAATCAGTTCCACATCATGTCTTTAAAAAGCACTGCTGATACATACAGACAGAAGGAAAATATGTGATGAAGATCTATGTTTACATGTTGAAAATACATTTTTTTTATGCTTAATTTTGTGTTTTCCAGTGCATTAAAAGTGCTCACCAACTATGCTCTAATGCAGAGAATACTTCTGTCATTGTCAAAACCATGACTTAACAAGAAGAAAACAAGAAAAAAAAATTAGATGATGAATCCATTCTTTATAATGGACTTTTAAAATTTCTACTGGGAGAAATCCGGCATCTGTTAGTAGAGTTTAGATGAAGAGGAAGATGGAGAAAAAAAATAATTTTAATTCACTATATATTGGCATCTGTAGAAAGATGACAGTTTCCTTTAATTACACTCATGCCTATGGAAGAAATCTAAGAGATCAGTATCTCAGTTTGTATAGAGATAATCTACCTTTTAAAAAGACATTACTGTTACTTTTTTCATTCCAAATAAGAATAAAAAGGGTAAGAATGTACAAACAAAACCCAGTCAAGCAAAATTTAGAAGTTCCAAGTGATCTTAATAAAACAAGGATTGATTTTCTACAAGATACAAAAGGGCATCGGTATGTTTTTCTGAAACTGCTTTGAAAAGTGTACAGTATCTTGGCTTCCAGTGTCTTGCTTTGTAAAATAATTTCTATGATAATATAAACTTTTTGTCATAAGTAAGAGATGGAGTAGAGATGGCTGACTGTGTGACTGGCTAAGTATTATGCTTCTGAAGCCCTTTGGGATTATTCTGCCCATTAATGTGCATCCTCCACCCAGATTCTACTCATTCTATAGCAATTAGCATCATTCCATACTTTGCAAGCCTCATGCTCTGCAGTGTGTGAGAACAAGTGTGATTAGTCTGTTATAGGTATTAGTCAATCCAGATTTTTGGTGAAAGTTTATTATTTTTCATGAAAAAGTAACAGTAGATTTCAGCGTTCTTTTATGTTGCTCTAAAAGACATCTTCCCATCAACCTCTAGTAAATTCTGTTCTGTCTTTGTATAGGTGCATGTGTATATGTGTTTTAGCAGTGAGACAGAGAACAGAATTGAAAGGCCTTCTTCAGTCAAATTAGTGCTGAAGATTATTTAATAAAAAAATGTTCATGCTAATGCATTTTGTGAGAAATGCTATATTCGTATGGCTATAAGGTCTTTTGCTTCCATTTTAGATTGCAGATGTGACTGGGTAATTTGAAATCCTTAATTTTTCTCCTCTAAATTTCCTTTTGAATGTATCTCTCTCATTCCTTAATCAGCCCTTTCCTGCTAACAGTCCCCTGAGTCAGATAGAACCAACACGACCTTGAGCACCGATCAACACAGATGTAGTAAATTTACACAGTATCATGCAGTTTTCCTTGAAAATGTGGAAAGTGGGGACCTATATGTTCCTAGACAATCTGAAATGAAGGACAGCTTAAACTAGAGGCTTTTGACATTTCAAACTGTTCTTTATGAGAAATCACTAACTTTTGTGACTTCTTTCTCCTATCTGAAATAGCAACATTAAAGACAATAAGTTGGTATGCAAAAATAGTGCTGCTGAATGAGACTTAATCACACAAGGAGGAAGCACAAGGGTTTGCGTGTGCAGCGTGACCTCACAAATCAATGGACTTAAAACAAGCGTGCACACATCAGCATGCAAAATGTTTTTTTTCACATTTATTTTCATATTCTCCTTAATTAGATGCATGAGCCTATAAAATAAATGTTTCCACTTTTACACTGTGAGAGAAAGAACAGTGCTACTCTCTGTTAATCCAAAGGCCATTCAAAATTAATTCTAATGGCAGTAAAATGTATTTTCAGAAACTCTGTACTATGAATCTGGTAAGAAATAGATCTAAATAACAGAAGGTCCTTCACAAATACAAAATTGTCCTTGCTTCACTGACCCAAAAGAGACACTTTTAAATGAAACAGGTGAGTAAAAATGTCTAAAGGGACTGCTGTATGGACAACACTGAAGGCAGCAACCATAGTTTGTTAGTTGGTATCTGTAGCCAAGAATTTTCTGTCATGCCAGGATGAGTTTTTGTCATGGATTTGGAAGATGAAGTTGTTCATGAAATGCTGAAAGAAAAAAAATATAAAGAAGTATATTGAAAATCTTAGAGGTGGACAAAGAGGGTTAGGTGAAGATAAGTCAACTAAATGAGGAATGTCAGTTTTGACAAAATGCTTCAATCATTAAGAGGTATAATTGACAAAAGGTAATGCAATCAAATGTCCACACTAGATTTTTTTTATCAACATGCTTTGACTATAATGACAAAAAAAAAAAAATAGACAACTTACTGTTCTATATCTGAACTTGTTTGCATGTAAAACTTCAGAGATAAACAGTGACCTTCATTTTGAATAACTGTCATAGTTCCCCCTGTGGGCTGGCTAGAGCCTGTCAACTTGCAAAATGAAGTTTAGAAACTGGTCTTTAAATTTCAGATCTTGAAATGAGAAGTTAATATGTTAATGTTGTAGGTCAGTACATGCTCTCAAGATTTGTGACTGTCAGTACCATTCACAGATGTCTTGCTTATGTCTTTGTATTGCTCTTTGCTATTGCTTATATGGCTATCACCTGGAATACTAGGAAGAATAGCATGGTAGAGAGCTCAGACTTTCGGGCACTGCTGAATGACTGAGTCATATTTGCCTAGTAAGTACATTGGGCTCTAGCCTAGTATTCTAGCAAGACTCAAGAAAGATAAAAAATAATTTCCTTCTTGAAATAGAGGGGTAAAGATGTTTCTGTTTTATAGCTATCTTCAAATACCAAATTCCAAACTACTCTGAAATCAAGAAAAGACACTGTGAAAGTTTAAATGCAATCTACTTTTAGAATAAATTAGGTTCTTAAATGTTTCCTGAAACTTTTACAACAGCTGTTCAAATTATATATCAAACCAATCGTGTACTGATGGAAACAACATGACAAGAGCTTGGGGGTTATCAGTGTACATGAACAAATTATCTTCAGTTCCACTATATATGGCGATGATGTATTGTTGTTCTCGGCAGTTTATGGAATAGATTAACTTGTTGCATAAATGCTATTTTCTGAAACATATTCTGCTTTTTTCTAGCATTTGGATACACAAACAAGCCACAAAGACACATTTTACATAAGCTGACATCAGTAGACTACTTATTTGAAACAGAATCAGTTAGTGCTGACTAATTACTTATGACGTATATTCAGCATATATTTAGTTTAAACATGAAATCCTGTAGTATTTGATAAGAAGTATGTTAAAATTGTTTATTCTGGTGACTGAATTTGATTGGATTTTTCTTTAAAAATCTGATCTGAATGGCATTAAAGAGTAGGATCAGGCACTATCAGAAAACTCTTTTGCATCCTCAGGGCTCTATTAAAGCCACATCTGAAATTATTGTTCATGGGGGAAAGGGCTTTGAAGTAATTGATATTATTTGTGTCTTATTTGAACTCCTTATGGCAGATAGAACTTAAAATAAGGATTCCTAAAAATTCAAAGATTTCTTAATTTCATGGACATTGGACATAGTTACCCATTAGCAGTTTTATGAATTTTCCATGTTGAGTAATCACAATACTTTATTGATTAGGAGTTTCTATTCTTTCCATAACTAGTACTTTTCACATGACAATTTTTCTAGTACATTTATCTGTCAATTATTCTATTTCTTATGGTCACAGGACTTCAAGAATTTGAACTCCTATAATAAACTAATACATCTCTCCTAATATAAAGATTCTTCACAAATGAGTAGGGGAACTCTAGAAATTCTGGAAACTCTATATTGTGCAGCCAAACAAGTGTTGTTTATTTATTTATTAATTTATTTTTAAATTCTCATTTGTTTTGGTTTCATCCCATAGAAAAGGAGATTTCATTTAGACTGAAAATTATCTTCATCCTTAGGAAAACTGTGAAAACAGAGCAGATAAATTTCTTTTTAAAGGGAATTACTGTATGAAGAAATTCATGCTTCAGAGCTTTCTAACAAAGAGTAGAAGGAAGACGAATTCCAGCAGCTTTATTCTGTGATTTTCAGCGGTGAAACATGAATTTCCTCACAAGCTGTTTGGAAATACAAGTCGTGATATCTTAATGATGTAAAATGAAAACAAAATGGGAAATCAACCAATTTTCTGATGAAGTCACAGTGAGATCCTTCCTTGTTAGGTTGATGCTATGCCAGAACAGCTCAGAGCCAGATCATAAGTAGTGCGTTGGTGGTTTGTTGTTGGAAATGCCTGAGCCGGCCAAGTCCGCGCCCGCCCCGAAGAAGGGCTCAAAAAAGGCGGTCACCAAGACCCAGAAGAAGGGCGACAAGAAGCGCAAGAAGAGCCGCAAGGAGAGCTACTCGATCTACGTGTACAAGGTGCTGAAGCAGGTGCACCCCGACACGGGCATCTCGTCCAAGGCCATGGGCATCATGAACTCGTTCGTCAACGACATCTTCGAGCGCATCGCCGGCGAGGCGTCGCGCCTGGCGCACTACAACAAGCGCTCGACCATCACGTCGCGGGAGATCCAGACGGCCGTGCGGCTGCTGCTGCCCGGCGAGCTGGCCAAGCACGCCGTGTCCGAGGGCACCAAGGCGGTCACCAAGTACACCAGCTCCAAGTAGGGCAGTCCGGACCTTTGTTTTTAACCCAAAGGCTCTTTTCAGAGATTTTAAAAAAAAACAAAAAAAAAAAAAAAAAAAAAAAAAATGGGCTGTGACGTCGGCAGCGTTTCCGCCCGGCTCGCGCCCTCGCCGCTTCGCTTCCTGCTGCTAAAAATTTTTTTTTTAAAAAATTTTATGGGCAATAAACAAGAAGAGCTGGAAGCCATTGTGAGGCAGGCTAACTATGACCTTGTAGCTATTACAGAAACATGGTGGGACCTCTCCCATGACTGGAATACTGGGATTGATGGCTACAAGCTCTTCAGAAGGGATAGACAGGGAAGAAAGGGTGGTGGCATAGCTCTCTATATCAAAGAGTGTTTTGATGTTGAAGAACTAGTGGTTGGAAATGACAAAGTAGAGTGTCTATGGATTAGGATCAGGGGGATAGTCCTTAGAAGTGACATCGTGGTGGGGGTCTGTTACAGACCACCTAGTCAGGATGAAGAAATAGATGAGATGTTCTATAAACAACTCGTAGATGTTGCACGATGGCCAGCACTCGTTCTCATGGGGGACTTCAACTTCCCTGATATATGCTGGAAATACAATACTGCGCAGAGGAAGCAGTCCTTGAGATTTCTAGAATGTGTGGATGATTGCTTCCTGACTCAGCTGGTGCAAGAGCCTACCAGGGGAGATGCCTTGCTTGACCTACTTTTCACTAACAGGGAAGGACTAGTAGGGGATGTGAAGGTTGGAGATTGTCTTGGCCAGAGTGACCATGAAATGGTGGAGTTTGCTATTCTGGGTGCCGTCAAGAGGGTGACTAGCAAAACTATTACCTTGGACTTCCAGAGGGCAGACTTTGACCTGTTCAGGACACTTGTTGCAAGGGTCCCTTGGGACTTGCTCCTGAAGGGTAAAGGGGTCCAGGAAGCCTGGATGCTCTTCAAGATGGAAATCTTAAAGGCACAGGAGCAGGCAGTCCCGGAGTCCTGTAAGTCAAGCCGGAGGAGCAAAAGACCAGTGTGGATGAACCGGGATCTTTTGTTGAGACTCCGAGAGAAAAGGAGAGTCTATGTCCTCTGGAAGATGGGTCAGGCTACTTGGGGTGACTACAGAGAACTGGCCAAGATCTGCAGGCAGAAAATTAGAAATGCTAAAGCCCAGCTTGAAATTAGGCTGGCTACTGCTGTAAAGGAGAACAGGAAACCCTTTTACAAATATATTAACAGCAGGAGAAAAACTAAGGAAAATTTCCCTCCTTTACTCAACGAGGCAGGCAATATAACCACAGATGATAAGGAAAAGGCTGAGGTTCTCAATGCCTTCTTCACATCTGTCTTTAATAAACAGGACAGTTATCCAAATGGTACTTGCCCTGACCTGGAAGTCTGGGACGGGGTGCATAATGCACCCCCTGTGATTCAAGCAGAGACGGTCAGAGATCTTCTCCTCCATCTGAACTCCCACAAGTCCATGGGGCCAGATGGGATCCACCCAAGGGTGCTGAGGGAGCTAGCAGAGGTGATTGCCAAGCCACTTTCTGCCATCTATCAGCATTCCTGGTTATCTGGAGAGGTCCCACAAGATTGGAGGCTTGCCGATGTGACTCCCATCTTCAAGAAAGGCCGTAAGGAAGACCCGGGGAACTACAGGCCTGTCAGCCTGACCTCGGTATCAGGGAAAGTTATGGAACAGATGTTATTGAGGGAGATCACACGACACGTGCATGGCAATAAAGGGATCAGACCCAGCCAGCACGGGTTCACCAGGGGCAGGTCGTGCTTGTCCAACCTCATCTCCTTCTATGACTGGGTGACCAGACAGGTAGATGAGGGAAAGGCTGTTGATGTAGTCTACCTGGACTTCAGCAAGGCCTTTGACACGGTCTCCCACAGTATTCTCCTAAGGAAACTGGCAGCCCGTGGTGTGGACAGGTTCACTCTTCTCTGGGTGGAGAACTGGCTGGAGGGCCGTGCCCAGAGGGTAGTGGTTAATGGAGTTAAGTCCAGCTGGCGTCCTGTTACGAGTGGTGTCCCCCAAGGGTCAGTTTTGGGGCCCATCTTGTTTAATATCTTTATTGATGACCTAGACGAGGGAATTGAGTGTACCCTCAGTAAGTTTGCAGATGACACAAAGCTGGGAGGATGTGTCAAACTGCCTGAGGGTAGGGAGGCCCTTCAGAGGGATCTGGATAGGCTGAACAGCTGGGCTGAGCAAAATGGGATGAGGTTCAATAAGACCAAGTGCCGGGTCCTGCACTTTGGCCACAATAACCCCATGCAATGCTATAGGCTTGGGGCAGAATGGCTTGAAGAATGTGGAGAGGAAAAGGACCTGGGGGTGTTGGTTGATGCTCGGCTCAACATGAGCCGGCAGTGTGCCCAGGTGGCTAAGAAGGCCAACAGCATCCTGGCCTGTATTAGAAATAGTGTAGCCAGCAGGAGCAGGGAGGTGATCATCCCCCTGTACTCAGCTCTGGTACGGCCGCACCTCGAGTACTGTGTTCAGTTTTGGGCCCCTCACTACAAGAAGGACATTGAGGCCCTGGAGCGTGTTCAGAGAAGGGCAACAAAACTGGTGAGGGGCCTGGAGCACAAGTCTTATGAGGAGCGGCTGAGGGAGCTGGGATTGTTTAGTCTGGAGAAGAGGAGGCTCAGAGGAGACCTTATTGCACTCTACCACTTCCTGAAGGGGGGTTGTGGTGAGGAGGGGGTAGGCCTCTTCTCCCTGATAAGTAATGACAGGACGAGAGGGAATGGCCACAAGTTGCGCCAGGGAAGATTTAGATTAGACCTCAGGAAGCATTTCTTTTCTGAAAGAGTGGTCAGGCACTGGAATGGCCTGCCTAGGGAGGTGGTTGAGGCACCATCCCTAGCGCTGTTCAAGAAGCGTTTAGATGAGGTGCTAAAGGACTTAATTTAGTAGTTGGGTAGAGATAGTGATAGGAGGATGGTTGGACTAGATGATCTTATAGGTCCTTTCCAACCTTATGAACTTATGAACTTATAAGGAGTAGTCTGCTAGTGGAAAATGTAAAGCTAGGTTAGGCCCTATTAACAAGCCATTATTGATAAATCAAATCAAATCAAATCTTTGTAAGATTGAGTGATGTGGACTGTCTCACTGCTATACTGCCTAGGACTTCCCTACCTGATATATCATTCCTGTCTTGAAAAAAATCTGTTTCGAGGAGCCCCAAATGGAATCTGAAAATAGACTAAACACCAGAAGAAAATCTGGTGTATAATGATAAGACTTGCTTGTCCCTTCTGCCTGGCCTCTAAGGCTTTTCTTGTCTTCTTTAGCAGCCCCAGCTGCCTCAGCTTCCCAAGCCAGCCTGGGAACTACCTCTTCTTCCCAGCTACTCTGTCTGACAGTTACATAATGACATGATGCACATCCCAACTGCAAATATTTTCATACCCTTCAACAAATGAAGTTTGATTGTTCCTACCACAATTGTTTGAATCTGTTGTGATTTGGTTCCAACCACAACTTAAGACTGTGAGGCTTTGTACTATACATGTGCATTTCGATTTTTCTGCTTACAATACACGTGCTTGCATGAGTTTACATCATATTTGCACTTTTTTCCCTATGATGTATTAATATTAAATTCTACCAGAGGCATCTAGTAGTTTTTCTAGGCATCTACTAGAAAAAACTACTAGATTTGGTAACTCTCTAAACATTTCCTATCTCCAAGATTGCAGATAGTAGATAATTTAGGTTTTCAATAGACTCGTATGAGTTATAGTAAAGCTTAAAGCAGGCTATATCCATTCTAGTTTTCATCAGTTTGAAAATATTGACTCTTCACTTTGTAAAGCTGTATTTATGTAAGACAATATCTTGCAATGAAAACAAGGAGACCAATCAGTAAGAGAACAAACAAGTGAGGCACACCTGCAAATTTCATTCAAGGGAAAGGGAAAATAAATGATTATTAAAAAGCAAAGAGAATTTTCTGTAGTAATCTGACACTGCTAGTATGCATACAGTTATGGAGTAGTTTTATTTGAAAGCACTGTAAACTGCCCAGAACTATTCATGTCAGTGCAGAGTTATGGCAAGTACTTTTTTTTTTACTTGTGTGTGCTCTACTGTGCTCTATCTAAGCATGTTTTCATTCACTGTAATAGTTATTTTCCTAAAAAAGTCTGATTTTAGAATTATGCTATTTCTGATACTGACTACCTGATGTATGTGTATTAAATGGTATACCTCATAGGTCTATTCTTCTCTACTTCCTACAGCTATGAGTTTTTGTTTTCCTTAGTTGAGAATGGAGAACTGTATGAGCAACCCTACTTTGTGTCACAAAAGTTTCTCTGTGATGAATGACAAAAATATTGCAGTAACAACAGAGATTCAGGGCAGAATCAAGTGTTTACATGAGGGAGAAATCTTGTCACACAGTTCTGTATGCAAAAGGAGCTTCTAAAACTTCAGTAGCTTTTCATTATAACCCACAGCTACATGGATATTAAGATAATTTCCTCCCCTTACTTAATTTCTTCCCCTACTATAGGAGATTAATGCTGAAGCTTTAAGTGTAGAGCATATACAGTCACCTTTTTTGTTTTGCACTGCTAACATACTTATCATACAAATGAGCATACTGTGACAGAAACAGTATTGTGTACATGAGCACTGAGAAATTTTCTTGCATACAGATGTTTTTGCTGTTCCTAATTTCTCAGTTGTATCTTAGAACAAAAAAAAGTTATGATGCAGCTGATTAACCTGCAAAGATTATGGATTCTCCTATAAATAAATATGTGTAATTGAATAACATCAGAAGCCCTGGGATCTGGCGGAAAGAAACTTTTGTGGGGGACTTCTGTGTGTGGCTAGTCTTGTTTAACATTTTTATCACTGATCTGAATTTTGGAACAGAACACATCACTAGCAAGTGATCATCAAATTAGAAAGTGCTGTTTACATTCTTGAGGGTCGAGAGGCCTTGCAGAGAGACCTAGATAGATAGGAACACTAGGATATTAGCAATGGTATTGAATTCAAAAAAGGAAAATGATGAGTGCACCACCTAGGATGGAGTAGTACTGGACAAAGACTGAGAGACAAGTAGTTGAAGAGCAGCTCAGCAAAAAAAGAGACCTCGGAGTGTTGGTGACAGCAGGTTCAATATAAGCCAGCAGCATGCCATGGCAGCCAAGAGGGCAAACCACATTTTGAGGTGCATTAAACACAGCATCACCAAGCAGTCAAAAGAGGCAACTCCCCCATGATATTTAGCACTGGTGTGGCATCACCATGAATACTGCAGGTAGTTCTGGGCTCCATGTCTCCCTGGTAACTGTTGATTAAACACTAGAGAATGGCACAAAGCTTAACAAGAGAAAGTTCAGACTGGATATAAGGAAAAATGTCTTTATCACGAGAGTGGTCAAATATTGGTTCAGGCTGCTTAGAGAGGCTGTTTATGATCCATGCCTGTCAGTATTCAAGAGACAGTTAGACAATGCTCTCAGTAATATGGTTTGACATGTAGTCAGCCTTGAGAATGTCACACAGTCAGACTAGAACATCTTTGTAGGTCTCTACCGACTGTTCTGCTCTCCTCTACTCCACTCCACTCTGCTACACTCTATTCTTATCACAGCTTTGCACTCAGAAAACTGGCCAGCTGTCTATCTACACGGGGGGTTATAGTGACGTATAGAGTGCTGGATATGACCAGAGACAGACAAGTTTCAGAGTCCTTGATTTACTGAGGATTTCTTCAGTTTAAGTATACAGGAAGAAACTGCATTTCTTTTATGGACGCTGTAACCAATTTGTATTGGCCAATAAAATAAATCAAGAAACTTCCAGTAAATCTTTCTTATCCTCATCCTATTAATTTTCTAACACTGAACAAATGTACCAGTAAAATGTGTACCAGTAAAATGACTGGACAAGTATAGTTGTTGTTTGCACACCTTTTATCCTAAAAGAGCTCAATGAATATTAAATGTTTTTAGGGATGCTTAGTAATGAGTATATGTACAAGTTAATGTACATATTAATCTTTCTGAGTAGGATGCTAGCAGTTTAAAACATAATTACTAAGTAAAAAAATAATTTTCAGTACATAGATCAAATTTTAATTGACAGACTAATTACAGCAAGACAAGAAACCTTTGAAATTATTTGACTGAATGTTGGTTTTGCATTTTTCCTTCTCTCCCAACCCCTTTACAAATCATATAAGGCTTCACATAGTCATATAACAATAACTTCTTATTTAATGATATAGAAATTTAACCTTTGGATAAGAACAACAAACGATTGCATTGTATGGATATCATAATTGATACTCTAAGAGGACCAGAAGTAATTAAAGTCTTAAAGTATTTATTGCTGTTTAGCTTTCAGCCAATGCAGGTAGTGAGCAGTCAAAATTTAAAGAGTTCTTTGTAAAAAAAATCTAAACATAAACTTTTAATAACATAATGTTTTAAGGTCTTGAAAGTTTCTAACTGAAATAAGAAATTCACAGTAAAGTATAATTTTATTAATTTGTGATGTTTTTGATAATTAAGTCAACCAAATTATTAGAGATACTGTCATTCAGCAACTCAGACTTTTTCTCAAACTGTGTAGAAGCATAGAAAATCTTAAGGGAAGATGAGACAGACTTTTCTATCACTCCAGCATAATGCTCTATGGGAGCTCTGCTAAAACTCACAAATGTCATAGGATATCTGCAGAAGATTTTATAAGTAAATTAAAGAGATACATTCAAACACAAAATATTTTAGAGATACAGGAAAAGAAGCTGTCTCACAAGAACAAGGATGAAACTGAACTATGAATTTCTTAAAATGTGAAAGTTGTATTTTATTTCCTGATATTATATTTTCAATAAACTCTTACTTAATGGTACACTTTCTGAAACAGGAAATAAGCATTTAAAATATGCACTCTAAGATTCATTTTTATTATAAGGTATTTCTAAGGTCAGCTAATCTGGTTACATAAAACATCACAGAACTGCATACTTTAAGAACCTGACTGAAATAGTTCACACAAAATACAAGGAGCATACTGCAACTCTTTTTTTTTAAGTGAGAAACAGGTGTAGAGATTTTGAGATTATAAAGATGGAAACACAAGAGACAGATGTTGAATACAATAAGGAGATAATGATGTATGTATGATTAATATATCACTAAGTATGGTTTGGGACAGTTCTGTATGACCTATTTATTCAGATTAAAAGCATGTGCTCTAAATAACAGTAGGCTTTTAATTTAATCAGAATTTGTCTTTATACTGCCAGAACTCAAACGGAAATGTCATGGGCATTTAGGTTGATGAGACCTTACAGTTGCTATATCATTCTTGTTAAGGACAGTAAATGGCTGGATATTTGACCTTTCCTGTTATACACAGTTACACTGAAAAATTATAGAAGCTGTAGAATGTTGTCATTAGTACTTTGCTAATGCAAATCAAATCATATTTTTTGAATATCTACTTATTTAGGATACTTGAATAATATCAGTTGTTATTCACATAAATTCACATCCCAGACTACTTTCACAAGACTAGATTTAAATGTATTTCAAATATATTTTTTATAATAGATGATGCACACCAATCCTTAATGAAGCCATACATTAGAGGCTTGATATCTCAATATCACATTGTTCATCAACCTCAGAAAAAATCTCTGCCTTGGAAATTAAATTCTATGCCTGCAGATTAAAGCCATGATTTTTATTGAAACAGGACATAAAAAGATACAAAAATCTGTGTTTTCATTTGGGCTTCACCTTGCCCCAAAATTCCTGAAAGACAGTGTTGTAGACCACTACTTATTTATTTATTTATTTGTCTTTCTTTCATATTCTGGGATCATCCTAAATGTTTACTATAGACAGGCTAAGTCCAGTCAGAATGGTTGTATGTTCCATGAGTTGCATCATGTTACTGATGCATAATACAGAATCACAGAATTGTAGGAGTTGGAAGGGACCTCCAGAGATCATGAAGTCCAACCCCAGGTAGTCATCCAGGCGGGTCTGGAACGTCTCCAGAGAAGGAGACTCCCCCACCTCTCTGTGCCACTGCTCCCTCAATGCACTGTGAAGAAGTTCCTACGCACATTGTGTGGATCTTCCTACGAGCCAGAAAATTACTTATAAGGATTGAAAGATATTGAAAGAGCTGTGGTGCACTGATGGAATTCAGCTATTTATTCACATTTATGACAATGCACTCTTCTCTTACAAACCTGAAATCAGCATTGACATCTGCAATCTAACTATAAATCGGTACACTAAGCCAGATGGAGTTGTTTAAGTGTAAATACAAGCATTTTAATTAGGTGCTTACATTATGAGAATGTTAATAAAAATCTAGGGTCAGATTAAGCCTAAACATAATATTAAATGCCACATGGTGTGTTCTCTGACACACATGCACATCAAATATCTTTTCATGATGTTTTTACAGATCATACATCTTTGTTACTATCTGAGGTACTGCTCAGTAGCTGAAGCTATCAATCTCACTTGCATTATTTTTTCTTCCTCAAACAATAACTGCCAACAACATGCCAATGATCTAATTATTTGCTATACACAAACATTTATATAAAATATTATGAATCTTAAAAGAGTTGACTTCACTTCAAATTAACTTTATGTACAATAGAAGATTTTTAAATCCCTGCCAAATTCCTCTTATTACAAAACAAACAATCAAACAAGCAAGCAAACAGAACTAATGTAGATGACTTTCATTTGAAACACTAATACAAGGAAATTAATATTTCAGTTATGAAATTCCAATGAGAGAGATAAATGAAAGGGACCGTAAAGATGGACTAACAATCATTAGCCACTAATAATACAGTAAGCATAAATAAGAAAGAAGAAGCTAGATCAGCTTTCTGAGACTGTTTTCCTTTTTTTGAATCTAATCGTTTTCAGATGTAACAAGAGGAGGGTTTATCTGGTCTTTTCCCAAGTAGAAATATCTGTTCACTTGAAAAAAACATGGAATTTTACAAATTTTATTAATTTATTTTGAAATTATGAGAAATTAAAATTTCTCTTTAAATATCTCAATAGATTTAATAAAGTAATCATAAGAGAATAGAAAATATATTAGAATTAAATTAATCCTTTAAGCAGACTGATAATGAAGTTCACGTGAGTCTTAAATATGCAGTGTTTCTGTGAGTATTTCCAGATAAAATATCAAGTATGGTTGATTTGCTTTTTTTTTCTTGAATGTAATAATATTCAGAAGAAAAATCGTTTTTAATAAAATAGAAAAGCACGAGTTTATGAATTTCAATTAATTTTTACTTGTCAAAAATTATTTCATATTATTTATTCTGAGAAAAAAATCTTTTTAATTGCTTTGATTTATAGACTTTCCAGTAGCTTTTGAGTGCACAGACATCTCTGTAAATCTACTTATACAGATTTTTCAGTTCAAAATAAATTAGGAATTGTACAATATAGTGAAAACTTAAGTTGTTTTGTCAAAATGCAATACAGCTGATGCAAGTAAGACATACACCCACTGTAATTCATGCAGAACGATCTGACTTGAAGATATTGTTTCTAATTCATGGAACAATTAGGTTTTGGATGGAAAACTGCAATCTCATTTCCAAGCTTTTGTTGCTGGTCCTAAATATCACAGAATCATAGAATTGTAGAGGTTGGAAGGGATCTCAAGAGATCATAAAGACCAACCACCCTGCTAATCCAGGTTTCCTACAGCAGATCATGCAGGTAGGTGTCCAGAGAAGGAGGCTCCACAAGCCCTCAGTGCAGCCTGTTCCAGTAGTCTGTCACTCTGTCAGTAAAGAAGTTCTTCCTTGTGCTAACATAGAAATTCCTGTGTTCCAGTTTGTGTCCATTTCCCCTTTTTCTATTTCTCTAACATCAGTTTGCATTTCAAATTTATACATATATATGTAAGTAGCTGTTGTTTAAAAAAAATGTACCGCATAAGGGTGGTAGAAAACTAGGCAGCCACTGTGTGGGGAGTATTTAAGGGTATATTTGACTAAATCTAACGATAGATGTCATTTACCCTAAGAGATGCCTGAAATTTTGATGTCTGGACTACAGCTGCTGGCAATAAGTTTTAAGGTAGGTGTTTCTAAGCGCCTTTTGGATCCTTACTTTCGGATGCACGTATTTTGTTTTTATTTTGTTGTTTGTTTGTTTTCTTTTTTTAGATCTATCTGTCATCAGAGACTACGAGGGGAGTTTAATTTGATAGCTCTTACTTAAGTAGTTAGCTTACCTTTCACAACATGTTGGAAGCAGTGTGCCCTAAGTGATCTCCAGGTGCCTAAAGGACACTGGAATCAGTAGAAGTCCGTTTCAGATATATAATCAATTTACTCTCTGCAAATGAGATGGACTGCTACAAAAATTGTCAAGAGTAAAGTGATTATACCTTTAGCATTCAAGGTAATCAATTAGCCAGACTGGAATATGGATTAGCCATTGATACTAATGTTGATCTTAGTTCAGCTCCTTCATCTTAAGACCTTTCCTCCTTCATTCTCCTGTTCTGTTCCCTCTTTGAGCTTGGAGTTATCAATCAACATCTTGTTGTGAGATGCTTAATTCTGCTCTGTAGCTGTAAGTGTAATAATTTCCTGGGATACTTTTTTATGAAGGAAACCCAACTGCTATTCAATATATAGCATGGCTGTGATTTTGTACTTTTGAATTTAAATACATTTATTTCTTATATCAGTGTCTGTTGTCAGAATTTTTGGTACACAAAGCATGAATGGGAATTTTAAACATAGCTGAACATATTGGTGAAATCATTAAAAATGAAAATGTGAAAAAGCTGTCTTTCCAGAAAATGTAAATCTCAGAACTGAGCTAAAACTCTGATTAGTTATCATAATAATTGTGTAAAAGAAAGATGATAAAAGTGACAAAATTAAACAAGTCTTTGTAATAAAGGATAATTGAGGTGATTCTCATCTCTGATGTTAAGTATTCTCTCAAACACCAGATTGATGCAGAGGGAAACATTAAATAAAATAAAACAAAAAAACTTTTCCTTATAACTATTAATGTAATAATGACAGTTACAGATGCTGTCTTTTACTCATGTCCAATCTCAGGTCATAATATTTATATTGCTCAATGCCCAAGCATTTACCAATATCAAGCCAATGGCCATATCAGGTCAGTGAACCTTCTTCAGAAATCAATAATTTCTTATGTAGAGAGGGAAATTTAAAGAGGAATTATGTTATTTCTAGTACTCAGTTTATGTATAAATATGTATAGACAAACTGAGTACTAGGAATAATATATTTCCTGGCTGATTTTATTGAGGACAATTGACACCAATGTTAGAGTTTCCTGGTGCAATCAGTATTTTCATAAGGCTGAATAACTGTGAGACAACAAACATTTTCTTTCTTCTAAAGAATGATATTAGTCTTTTATGAATTATATGGAAATTTAGTTATGGTATATTGTTGAGGTATTATTCTCCTTACAAGATTGGAGTTATTCTATATGGCAGCATAGTTCAATCAGCAAAAAAACACCCAGTTAGAGGTATGTTCTGGTTTTGGCTGGAATAGAGTTGATTTTCTTCCTAGTAGATAGTGTGGTGCTGTGCTTTAGATTGAGGAAGAGAATAATCTTGGTCACACAGTACTACTTTATTTGTTGCTGAGCAGCGCTGTACAGAGTCAAGGACATTTCAACTTCTCATGGTTTCCTGAGAACCAGGAGCTGGGGTACACAAGGAACTTAGAGGGGAAAGAACCAGGACTGTTGACCTAAATTGGCTAAAGGGATATTCCATACCATATGGCATAATTCTGAAGGATAAAAGGGAGGGGTGAATTGGCTGAGGAAGTCTACTGCTGTACAGGGACTTGCTGGGCATAAGTCAGCAGGTGATGAGCACTTGGTTTGTATATTTATGATCATTTTTATTTATTTATTGTCCCTTCATTTTCTGTTCTATTAAACTGTATTTATCTCAACTCAGGAGTTTTACCTTTTTCCAATTATTCCCCATCCCAGTACAGGGATGCCAGCAAGTGGCTTTGTGGCTGGGTTGAACTGCAAAATACAGCTAGCAAAACTTGTGCAGTGTTTTATTATGGACTTTCATAATGAAATACCTGTAAGACTTGCACACTCCATCATCTTGCCTGGCAAGTGCTGGAAATATTGAGAGAAATAAGGCATTTCCCTTATGTAATGAAAGATGCAAGGCTTGCCTTTTTTCTTTGAATAAAATACCTTACTGCTTCACAAAAGAAAAGTCCTATAATTGTCACATGTGGTAGCATTTGAAGAGTATGAAGGCATTTTGTCTAGCTATATCATCAAAGATACTTCGATGATATTGTTAAGTGAAAAAAAGAAATAAAAAATTATAGTGAAATACTAGAAATGCTAAATTTATTCTGAGAAATATAAAATGAGCTTACTCATCTAAGGATATCTGTGGTTAATCTTGGGGAAAAAATTAACATCAAATTATGCTGTAAACAGAATTGTTTCAGAAAAAAATACTTCTGTGTGGAGAGAGCTCATTCTTATAACATAAATAGGGAACCAAGGGTTGAGATTCCTTTTCTGCCTAAGTGGACAGAATATTATTTTCCTTTAAGTAACCCTTACTCTGATCATATTTGCTTCCTGCATTAGGCAGAGAACATCAGGTGACCTCTTCTCCAAACTTTCTTTGTGCTTTTGTTGTTGTTGTAATGTCCTGTCTGACTTCAACAATCACAGTAAATATTGTTTTTTATAGGGAATGAAGGAGAAATCCAATGAACAGATTATCTTCTTATGCCAACCACAGTCCAGCTAAACTAAAATATGAAGTGGTTTATGGAGCATTAAATTGAAACCGTCTCAGTTAAAATACAATCAAATGACAGGACACAGGCATGTTTTATTTAAGTGCATTTCCTACCTGTCAGGAAATATTGAGAATATCACTCCTCCTCACAGTTTGATTATTCTATTATCGAAAGAACGGGGATTGTCAGAAACATACATGTTGATTTAGTGTTGCACTGATGAAACCATTTTGTTTGTGTGATGTGTCATTTTTCATTGCCTTCTTATCATGGTGTTTCAGCTGCACCCAAACCAGGACTTATAATTGCTTCAGTTTCTTCTGGTAAAGTTAAGTCAGTGTCAGTCGTTCAATACCTTTTGACTGCTTTATGTTGGATCAGTTAAAAAAGAATGTGCAGTATGGACTTTTACATATGCATGATGTGTTATTCCTAATAATTATAGTTTTCCTCCTACATAAGAGTGTGGCTGCTACTATATGTATCAAATATAACATATTTAAAATGACATTCTGCCATAGGGTTTAGAGGAGTGAAAAGAAGTTTATATTAAAAACACTATGAAGCAATGTGGGCATCATATGACACACTTGTGAAACACCAAGTGGAAATCTAAAAACAAACTCCATTATCCTTTGTAGGTAAAACTCAAGCATTTCAGTGAAAGGTATGTCACCATCCATACATTCAACAGTCACTCAAAGGTGAAGATAATACCCATCTGAGCATCATGTACATCTATTCCTGTATTTTTTTGAAATGAGGTGCATGTGGATTAGGAAAGGGCTGTGCATCAGTGATTAGCAGTTGCTGGAATGTGGAAGCTTCTTCCTCCTGCTGAGTAGACAGCTGTTGAAGCAGATTTAGGAAGACACCATAATTTTTCCTTGATGCCCATACAGAGAGCAAGAAATTAATAGTCTTTTATTAGTTCTACATTGGCTTGATATCGTATACGAAAATAATGGAGACATGTCTGCCATGTGTCAGACAAATACATTCAATAGGATATTTATCTCTGGAAATAATAATATTAACTATTTAACTTTAACTGCATATCAAATGTGCAAGCACAACTAGCTGTTTTGTTATGTGTTGTGGTTTGAAGAGTTAATCACACTAGACCCTTCCCTCCCCTCAGGAGAAGGGGGGGGAAGGAAAAGGAAAAAACCTTGAGACAGGAATTTATTAGAAGGAATGTGAGGTAATGCAGATTAACTAAGAATAATAAATAAAATGAACCAAAAATAAATGGGAGGAGAGAATCAGTCCAAGTCTTTAGCAGCAGATTATTAAACTTTGCTTACAAAGGGTGTAAGCTCAATTCTGTTTTCTACTAATTTCTCTGGCAATGGCTGCATCCCTAGTAATACCTTACAGCTGGTGGGCTTCTTTACCATTGAGATCCACTTTACTTGCTCCAGTATGCCAACACTGAAGTATCCAGGTGACAGTTTGGAGATTCTCATTTCAAGATGATTACAAAATCAGAATAAAAAAAAAGATATTACTGTAGAATTTCTAGGTATCTTTGCACCTTTGCTTTAACAGGAATGATCTGCTGTAGGATGAGATCTACTAGGCTGGCTGAGTACTATTCACCCATGCTTTGTAGTAACTCTTCACTCATATCCACTGAAAGAGTTTCCATTTATAAAATAGCTTTTGTGACTGTATATTTAATGTGAACTTGGGAACTGATTAAAGCAATGTGACTCAGAAATGCATACAAGTAAGATCACAGGTAACATTCAAAGAGAGATATAAACTGTTTTCTATTGCACACACTGGACAATATGTTCTAATAGAAGTAAAATTCTATGTTCTGTTGCATTCTGTGAAGCTGAAATCACTAAGATTTTCTAACTTTGTTGGTCTTTACAAAAGACCAACTCAAAAGTAATGCTTTCTACACATGCAACACACGCACAGCACTGGAATAAAGTCTACCTCCTCTCGCTTGTCTATCTAATTTTCTGTGGAAAGTAATTATGAATATAATGTACTTTCTTGATAGTCTCTAATCTATACTTTGATGGCAAACATGAGAACTATCTAGTGCTACTGCCGTAGGGAGAACACTCCCTGTTTACTTTCACTTACATAAGGCAGAGTAAAGATACAGGAGATAAATACTTCAATGAATGATACCTGTGTGAAGATGTCAGGTCAGACACATTTTCTGTCAAAATCTTAGAATCATAGAACTATAGAATGGCTTGAGTTGGAAGCAACCCTTAAGATCAATTAGCTCCTACCCCACTGCTATAGGCAAGGACCTCCCACCAGAGCATGTTTGTTCATAGCCCCATCCAGCCTTGCAAAAAAGATGACATTGCTTTCCATATTTGTAATTAGCAGCTCAGTTCTTCTGTGTAGAGCAGAAAAATGATCACATTTCAATTTTATAACCCCACCAAACACATTGTTTTGAATTCCCTTCACTCAAGAATCTTCAAGAATCTGTCAGCATTTCTGCCTCCCTACCCACCTTACCTCTATCCTGTATCTGAGTTGCTGTTGTTTTCATAAATCACTACTGAATGTACGTTATGCTATCCTCTAAACTAAAATTGGTAGAGCCACAGAAGATACTAATATTAAGACTTTTTTATGTGTCCAAGATATTTTGGTTAGGATTCGTATTTGTATTCTTTTGAAACAGTAAAATAACCATTCTGTCATCTCCACATTGGAAGTATATTGTTCAAGTGATGTACAAAATAGTGACATTTACTGCTTGGAAGATTTATATTTGCCATATATAAGTGAGAGCTCCTATTGCTAACTCCTCAGAAAGCTAATTAGAGGAACATGTCTTGAAAATCTTTTGAATCATTTTTTATATATTTTTTTGTTATTTCATTTTTGAGGTGTGGTTTTGGAAAGATTATTGAGGTTTAACTCAATGGAATATAAGTATTTCAGGCCTTTTTCTTTGGAAGAATTTAATTTCTCTTTGTTTATATAAAATGTGTTCTTAAATCTTCAGAATAATCTGCAAGTTCTGATCTGGAAGATGAATACAGAAACAAAGGAAGCAATATCTCAGATGAATCAAAGCAATGCAGTATTTTTTTCTTCTTGATTTACAAGTTTTAGCTAAATAACTATATACTTGTATGCCAACATTTTCATGATAACCCCACTTTGCATGAGCTAGTGCTTTAAACTTTCAAATTTGATTTTAAATATATTCTATTTTTTTTATTATTGCTTTTAATACTCACATAGTTCCAGTTAACTGTATTGATTTTCAAGATATTATTTTCAAAAGAACGTATTTCCAATTCTTTGTCTTAATAAACTTTATTTTCCTGATGGATGTGAAATGTTATTTTTTTCTTTGATGTGCATTTGTATGTGCATATTATGAAATACTTACAAAGCTGTTGGACACCAAGAGAAAATGGGAGGTGTAAATACCTCTTTCTAGTTCTGTATCTGTTTCTAAACTGAATGAGTTGTCAGGCAAAATCATTTAGCTAAGACTGTGTATTAATAGAATTTTGTTGTGCAGTATTGATCATTTTCAAACAGGCAGTGAAAACACTTCAAGATTTCAAAAAATCTTTAATTTTACTTGCACATCTTTTATTTAACATGCAATGCTTAGCTGCTCAGACTGTTTGATGTGTGTTTGTATAGAAGATGCCTCTTTTCACAGTTACTTTGCAGTTCAAGTTCTTCATTACCCTGCTTCTGAGATGGAGGCAATTAGAAAGGTGTAAAATGCTGACTGCTATGGACATTGATGGATCTTGAATGACCATAACTGAAACACTGAACCTATGTTACAAATGCTATATATATAGTGAATAAATGTCAAATATTAATATGGTTAGATTTATGATATGATATTTTTGAAAGAAGGCAGGCTGATTTTCAGATAATGTGTCTACCTATATCGATTCCACATTAGACGATCTTGGAATTGCTACAAACACCAAGGCTATGACAGCTAAATCTATACTTATAATGAAGTCTCAAGAATCATTGTATCATAAAATCATTAAGGTTGGAAAAAACCACTAACATCATTTAGTCCCAGCCTTAAGACCATCCAGGCCTTTCCCATGTAGTTTCTCCAGCACTGTGCTGTCCCATCCCTGTGGGAATGGTCTTCCCCTCTCTCTGCAGTCATTGGCAGTTGCTGCTTTAAGCACCCTCTTCCAGTGAAGCCATTCCCCCAGAACATTTTCCCAGCAGTGCACCATGCTTCCTGCTACACCCTGCAACTGGGAATGGCCGCAGCAGCTCATCCTAACTGCACCTCAAGTGGGCCAGATCTACCAAGAAACTCAGCAGCAGCTTCACCTGCATGCACTGCAGCTCCTGGTTTCCCAACAGAGTCCAACTGCAGCAGCCAAAGAGCCAGGCCTGTCTCCCTCACCATCCCCAGCCAGATGGTGGGGAGCAGAAGGCAGAACTTTCTCACATTTTGATTCTGACAGGATTCATGCCTTATAGTCTTTTGAACTTGGGGCAGGAGTGGTGTGCTGTGGAAGAAGTCTGTTATTCCAGTGCTGTGGAATTATGGTGCTCTCAACATGGTCACACTTTCATTGTCAGATTGAATCATTTCATTTTTCAGTCCAGAAACCTGTTTTCCCTGATGGTTCACAATTCATGCATACAGAATCACTCCTGAAATCCATTTTGGAGTGGAACAACTGTGCCTTCCTGCAGATAAGACTCAGGAGGGGCTCTGCTCAGGCTGATCCAAGGATTGCTCCAGCAGGTGGGAAGACTGCCATGTTGTTCAGCAGACAGCTCATGCTTTCAGCTTCTTGCTATAGAAGCAAAAATTTGACAGGCATAAAGGAATCTGATTATCAAACCCATTCCATAAATAATTATTTAAGAATTATAAACGTATTCTTACAGTGTCTTATACCTTAAAATTAAATTTATCCCTGTTAAGACCTCAATGAGAATTGGTGTTGCATGGTGAGAGAATACTATTTATGGTGTAGTGGGTATGCTGAAGAGGCTTGTGGAATACATATTACATGCAAACTATAAATAGCCTGAGTATGCTTCCAGGCTAATTTACAAAGAGAAGTATGGACTTGATTCATTCACAATTTAGTTATGGGAAGTGTCACTCCCTGTAGCATATTACAAGGACCATGTAACCAAGATGTACAAATATATCTAAATACATGTATATGCATATAGATGGGTATAAAATATATATTTTTTCCTCAGAATGGATTAATAAATCTCAATTAAGCACTGGCCCAATGGTTGAAATGCTATTGAAAGGTAAAATTATTAAAAATATAAACATTGTACTATGGAGTACTGTCAGCACAGTGTCTGGAGAAAAACAAAACAACAACAACAAAAAAAAAAACCAAATACTCTCTTTTCATGCTTAAAGACCACTAAAGAAGTGGACAAACTGAAATTTGATGGCAGTATTTATTTTTGCTGTAAGAGAGACTCCAATGAACTCTGTCACTAGTGGGTTTTAGCAGTTGGATGTCAAGGACAAGATTTAGAAGTTAGCATGGTGAAGTCTGAATGATAATCTAGGAGAAAATATCCATATTTGAAAGTGATTCAAAATTATTTAGTTTATTCAAAGAAAAAAAATAAAAAGGATAGAACGTAATAGAAAACTGGACAGATTAAGGAAATGGGATTATGGTTTCAGATAAATATGCTGTTGAGAAAAGCTAAGAAGTCCATTTAAAGAATATTTGCAGTGTTTAACAGCTCAAACTTAATTGCATAGATTTAGGAGAATAATATCAGAGAGAATAATGGAATAGGCAAGACACAAGTAATAATAATAAAAAATATTATTTGAGATACACAAATGAAAAGATTAAAACTCTGTGAAGAGAAAGGGAGGAAAAGTACAGGAAGTTGATTAAACTCTGTGAACAGGTTGTAATGATATGTCCTTTACGCTATAAGTTATAGTCAAGAGAAATCTTGTACATTTGGTACAAGGAAATGTAAAGATTATACCAACCTATAATTATCCTTTCTTTCAAGTTCTCCCAAGGAAATTGAATATTAAAATGCAAAAAATGTGGGCAAATACTTGCAGAAATCATCTCTACATCTTTTGCTAGCCAATCTGAGAATGGTAGCAATATGTCGTGTTCTTTGTGACCAAACATAAAAAGAACAGAAAAGTTCTGTTATATTCCAGAGAAAGAAATTCAGAATCGAGTAGGCAAAGATAAATTATTTCCATAAACATCTAAGAACCTGGTAAATATACATGTCAGCTTAAATATATGTATCTGCAGATAAATGCATGAAGATATGTTGCATTCATTAAATAACTAGCTCATTTAAAATGAGAAGAAAGTTTTAAAATGTAATAACCTTTCTACTATGTATCCTCTGAAATTATGTATGAACTGAAATTTTGCTTTTATATGATGGGGAAAATTGATAAAATTTCCTGCTTGACAATTATTGTTTTTATGTTTAAGCATCTACCATAATATTTTCCCCTTCTGTTTCATTCTTCTCTTGCAGAAGAAAGGCTTAGGCCTGATGTATTACGCATAGAGCTTGTTCTGCTACATTATGAACTCTCAAAAAGAATCACCAAATGATAGTTGAGAAAAAAGTAGATTTATAATTTGATTTCCGATATGAAAGGAGCTTGCATAAGTTTGTCTGTCAGGTTATTCTCAGTCATTTCTTTTAAAATTTCCACAGGGACTTTACTACTACTACCACTACTACCACTACTACTAGTACTACTCCTCTACTACAACTACTACTACAAGATGGCTGACTCCTCTTGAGACATGTCTGAGCTATATTCCTTCCTTTGTTATTTCTGTCTTAGGAACTGACTGTTGTCATTCCCTGTGTGATCTGTAAAGGAAAAACAAACAAACAAAACCTTATTTTTAGAAGTTTAAATGAGGATTTAGTTTAAAGTAGGGTTGGGTTTTTTTTGTTTGTTTGTTTTTTTCCTGAAAATGAACATAAGAACGTTTATAGCTATAAATATATTGATCAATTGTTATAAATATTTGTTTTCTTTTCTTTTACATATAATCTTGAAAACACTTGCCATGTTGGACTTGCTATTTCTATTGTCTGCCTCATGAATCAAGATAGACTATTAGAATATATCCTGCTCATGATTTGTTATCTTTCTGGAAGTAGAGATTAACTTTTCCTTTAACCTGAAGGAGAGATCTGGAATTAGATTTGCCCTTGTAGTTCCAGCACCACATCACATCTTCACCTGAAGTGACATTTGCACCCTTTGCTGCTCCCTGGCAAGTACCATGCACAAGTAGTGAGCCAGCTGCTGGGAGATGCTGCATCCACCTTACAGCTTGGCCTCAGATCTTCACCACGGGGGAAATCCTTTTGCAGGCAAATATGCTGCAAGCAACTGTAGATAAAGGGATTAACCAGAAAGGAACTCTTCCTTCTTCATAGCCATAAAAATACAGTTCTGGGAGCAGACTAGATATTACCTGTAGCACAGTATGTGATAATAATCTACACTACTGTTTACTGTATATGTAATAATCCGAGATATAGTTGATATATATTTTGTGCTTGTGCATGGTGCCCATCACTGTGCAGGAAATAATGGATTAACACTCTAGTAATATGTAGGAATGTACAAATGAAATAAATTTTATGTAAAAAAAGTCACTTTTTGAAGATTAAAATTTTCTGTTATTATAACATCTTTCCAGTTACACTAAATTTTTATTTAGAAAATTTTAATTTTACATGGTGTCATTCCAGATTAGGAGTGTAAAACTGGATAGGCTGAATTTGTTTAAAGTCAGTCTTTATAGACAGAAGTATCTGAAATTCACATTTATTTTTATTTACATTCATTTTGTCAAAATAACAACAGACTTCAGGTTTCACTGTTTTTTATTCAGCCTATGGCTTCCATGCATTTAACCAAATCACAGTCTTCAGTCCTTATTTTTACTTTCAATTGTAAATGTAGAGAAAGTGTGAAGAAAATGGGAGAAAAATCACTGTAAGAGTCAAAGGTGTCAAAAGGCTAGGTCCACACAAGAGGCAAAATGTTTATTTTTTTTAGATAAAGCTTTGCAGTATTTCTGTGATGTGAAATAGATGTGAAATATCTGCAAGTAAAATTTAACAATTAGTTTCTCATATGACCCCAATAACAGAAGTTCCTCAGTCCACTCTATTTTAAAATGTCAGAAAAGCTAACTGTAGTCTGAGTGGTTCACCAAACGTGGGGCAAACAACTTTCATTATTATATATTATCTGTCTTCAGAACTGAACAGCATTTAATTTTCAAAATTAGTACATCGCTTATGCCTTGGAAACCATATTTATTTTTATCATTTCATTTAAATATTCTGAGTAGGTCAGCATATAATAATCTTTTCATCACTAAAATATTTTCTTTCTTACTATATTTTCCAGGATTGATACTTACTGCAGTTTTACTTGTGACTGACACTACAAAATTCAATCTCCTCAACAATTAAAAAAGCAAGCACACATTTTTCAAGAGTTGGTCTGTTAGATAGATAAATATTGATATATTGAGTCTGTCTGCTTTGTTTTAGTGTACAGTATAACACAATTAAAGTTGTTTTTAAAGTCATTATAAATTAATTCAGTACTGCAGATAGTTCTTTCTTAAACCATTTTATTCAACTTCGATAAGTTTAGGAAAAAAAAGATTGCTTAACAGTATTAAATTTTATATTCAAAATGTTAATCTGTGCTGTTAATATTCTAACAGCTAAGGATAAGTTATTTTTCTATGTGAAAATGTACTCAGAGGCATGCAGCTGTTTGCAGGTAGGCTTAAGTTAAAACAGTCTCTGAATATCCTACAATGAGAATGTAATCCAGGAAAACTATTCATACTTAAGCATTGGTTCTTTAATATATTTCTGTAACCTCCTGAATATAGTGAGTGTACTCAAAAGGATAGAAATCATTATTTTCCAGAGAGGTAAATGTTTCTCTGACTGAGACTGGGAAAAAATTGACACACTGAGGATTAATGAAATAGATGGGAAAGTAATAAACTCATATTTTACACTCACCTTAACTTGTAGAAAATGTTTATTAACTATCTGGAACAACTGTGGAAAGGAAACATTTTAAGAAGTTAGAAGTTTATATTAGCAGATGAAAGTTTCAGACATGAGTTTCATGCTTAATATAAATCTGACCCTGAAGTTCAACTAGAAGTAATAGGGTATTTTTGATTATTTTTTTTAATCTTTTAGGGAAATATGTACATCTCTGATTTATACTCAAATAGGCAATAACGTCCTTTTGCAAATAGGATACATGAGCCATTTCTCATTTCTCTAAAACAGGACTTCAGTCCATATACGCACCATTGTGTATGTAATCATAGGTATACATTAATCACATGTATTTTGCTGTTGTTTTTAAGTAGTAAAGCCGTGCATGAAAATGAATCAACATTCCATGAGATTTAAAGCTATCAGGTGTAATTTTCAACACTGAAGTACTAATATCAGTTCCAAAAAATGTGCAGTAAGAGGCCATTTCATGAAGAAAGGAGTGTTTGTATTTTCCTTGATGAGATATGTTCCATTACCCTCTTAATTCTGACATTTGCCAAATGCTTCATATTTGTAGGTAATCTTACAAAGACAAAATAGTTACTACCGTCACTCTGGGAGATGATCGTCCCCCCTCTACTCTGCTCTGGTGAGGTCCCATTTAGAATACTGTGTCCAGTTCTGGGCTCCCCAGTTCAAAAATGCAGGGATTTCCTAGAAGCAATCCAGTGGAGAGCCACAAAGATGATAAAGGACCTGGAACATCTCCTGTATGAGGAAAGACTGAGACACCCAGGTCTTTTCAGGCTGGAGAAAAGAAAACTGAGAAGGGACCCAATTAATGTTTATAAATACCTGATGGAAGATGGGAGGCAAATGGATGAGGCCAGGCTCTGTGGTGTGTAGTAATAGGACAAGGAGAAGATTTTTCTTCTTAGATCTGCTTTGAAAGTTATTAAATAAATAATTAATTGAAGAGTAGAAGGTAGATGTATCAAAACAAAGTGTTTAAAATGTGAACTTTTTTGTATTTCATGTCCTCTGCCATCAATAGTCCCCCCTTAGATGACTTATCTATTTTCTTCTGAGTCAATAAGAAGTGGCATTTGGGGAGCTTCTAAATCCATATCTAATTTGTTGCTTCAACTTTGATTTGAATTAATTGTGCATTGTTTTGAAATAAACTATCAAGTCTTCGAACACAAGGACATTGTAAAAGATGATGGCTAACATTTGCAAGAGAATATTTAATATATCTTAAGTGCCACTAGAAAGTCTTCTTAAAATTGATTTACCGTTCATAGTATCAGCACAACAAATGTAAAAAAATATAATTTAAGTTACCATTTGAGAGTGTTGAAGTTACCATTTGAGAGTGTTGAACATGTAGTTTGTCTAGAGATGCTGAAGCTGGATAGATGACTGAAAGATAGATAGTAAGAGTTGTATACATATAAATCCCTGAATTCTGCTAGGTGTTCATTTACGTATTTCACAGTGGCAGTTTGTGTATAACTTTCATACCTTATCTATGTGTCAGGAGCTTTGAAATAAATTAAGTGCATAGAGACCACAGTAGCATGAGTATTCTGTGTTAAAACACAAGGTTTTAAGCTCTACTTGTCCTGATAATTCACACTTTATTATTTTTATTGGGATTTATATACAAAGGGGTCTGCAAACCTGCTACGTACAGATCTAAGACTAATGGTAATAGAGGATCAGTAAGAATTCAGATCAGCAGTGCTTTAAGATGTAAATAAAAAGAATCCATAGTTCATTATTTCTTCACATATTTTGGACTTCTAATATGTTTAGAATCCAGATTCCTCATATTTAAAAGTAAACAGTCATCTTGCATGACTACATGAACAAGAGTAGGTAAAAAGAAACCAAAGCTATTTTATTTATTTATTTTTAAGGAAGATATATCTTTTAGCATTACATTCATCCAAAAGCAGACAGTCTATATGATCTCATACCTGTTTCCAAAATTTTCAGTGTGAAGAGAAAGGAAAACTGGCGTCAGACACTTTCTTAAGTAATCTTATGGAGACAGTAAGAGTTGAGGATAGTACAGCCACAGTATGTATAAGAAACAGTGAGGTTTCATCCAAACTATTCTCTGCATTTCAGAATATTACAAATGCTAGTGGTGGGGCACATCTAGGCCCTGTGTCATTTTCAGGTAAATGGCCTGGTTGTACCCATCTTTATTGTGTTTTGCAAGTATACGATTTGCATAGAACAGAGAAAATGATTTGGAGAGTCTGATTAACATTGAATTTGCATGTATTTGCTTTGCATGTACTTTCCCAAACATCTCTGCTTTTTGGTTTTACTCTTTGTCTTCATGTATACCAAATTCAGTTGTTTCTGAGAGAAGTTATAACTTTGTCCTGTTTGCCTTTTTTTGGTTTCAGGCAAGTATCTTTGACCCTTAATAAAGCATGTCCACAGAGCAGTTTTGAAGACTGGACTTCTTGTCATTAACTACTGCACATTTCCTGGCATAGATATGACCTGTATCACTTGATGCAAACTGTGCAAGACAGTGATTGTGGAGTACATCTGAGGGACCGTTTCTAGAGTGGGATACAAGAAGCACCAGGCTTGTATTCCTCTAATTTGCAGAGTTTCTGTGCCCTATGGCAATGCTAGTAACGCCTCATTTGCCCTCATGCTGCCTTCTGGCACTTGCAAAACAAACCTCAGCTTAATGCTCTAAAAATATCACTTTAGTGAGTCGCACAGTGCTATATCAGACAGATTGAAATGTAAAAACCAAATTCAGCTCTGGGACCTCAGCACAGGAATGACTTGAATCTGTTAGAGAGGTTGACAAAAATGGTAAGAGAATGAAGAAGAAAGGCTGAGAGAGCTGGGCTCTTTAGGCTGTAGAAGGCTCTGTGGAGGTCTTACTGTAGCTTCTAAGCACTTAAAGGGGGATTATAAGAAAGATGATGAAGTACATTATACAAAGGCACATTGTGATAAGAAGAGGGGCAATGGTTTTAAGCTGAAAGAAATTAGATTTAGACTAGATAAAAAAGAATATCTTGTTTAATATCTTTATTGATGACCTAGATGAGGGAATTGAGTGTACCCTCAGTAAGTTTGCAGATGACACAAAGCTGGGAGGATGTGTCAAACTGCCTGAGGGTAGGGAGGCCCTTCAGAGGGATTTGGATAGGCTGAACAGCTGGGCTGAGCAAAATGGGATGAGGTTCAATAAGACCAAGTGCCGGGTCCTGCACTTTGGCCACAATAACCCCATGCAATGCTATAGGCTTGGGGCAGAATGGCTTGAAGAATGTAGAGAGGAAAAGGACCTGGGGGTGTTGGTTGATGCTCGGCTCAACATGAGCCGGCAGTGTGCCCAGGTGGCTAAGAAGGCCAACAGCATCCTGGCCTGTATTAGAAATAGTGTAGCCAGCAGGAGCAGGGAGGTGATCATCCCCCTGTACTCAGCTCTGGTGCGGCCCCACCTCGAGTACTGTGTTCAGTTTTGGGCCCCTCACTACAAGAAGGACATTGAGGCCCTGGAGCGTGTTCAGAGAAGGGCAACAAAACTGGTGAGGGGCCTGGAGCACAAGTCTTATGAGGAGCGGCTGAGGGAGCTGGGATTGTTCAGTCTGGAGAAGAGGAGGCTCAGAGGAGACCTTATTGCACTCTACCACTTCCTGAAGGGGGGTTGTGGTGAGGAGGGGGTAGGCCTCTTCTCCCTGATAAGTAATGACAGGACGAGAGGGAATGGCCACAAGTTGCGCCAGGGAAGATTTAGATTAGACCTCAGGAAGCATTTCTTTTCTGAAAGAGTGGTCAGGCACTGGAATGGCCTGCCTAGGGAGGTGGTTGAGGCACCATCCCTAGCGCTGTTCAAGAAGCGTTTAGATGAGGTGCTTAAGGACTTAATTTAGTAGTTGGGTAGAGATAGTGATAGGAGGATGGTTGGACTAGATGATCTTATAGGTCCTTTCCAACCTTATGAACTTATGAACTTATGAACTAGATATCAGGAAGAAATTCTTCACTCTGAGGATGGTGAGGTACTGGCACAGGCTGCCCAGAGAAGCTCTGGATGCCCGGTCTCTGGGTATATTCAAGACCAGGTTGGACAGAGCCCTGGGAAGTCAAACCCTGTCCATGGCAGGAGGGTCAGAAGTGGATGGCTTTTAAGTTCTCTTTCAACCCAGGCTATTTTATGGTTCTATAAAAAGAAACAGCTCTACAAATAGTATCAGTTAATAACAACTAGGTACTGCTATGTAATGTGCCAAACTCTCACATGGCCAGAGAATGCTCTGTGACCATATTTTGTCCAACACTGCTTGTATTGTTTCTCCTTGGTCAGTAGCATAAAATAGGCACTTCTTAAATGAAACTGATTTCTATTTAGTATAAAGTTGAAATCATACTAGCTAAATTCTGCTGTAGATTACATTACTAGGTGAGGTCATTTCCACTCTGAATGCAACAATTATTTCACTATTCACACCTTTGTGTTTGTTGTTTTTGTTGTTGTTGTTGTTGTTTGGATGGGAAGTGGGATTTTTAGGAAGATTTACAGATAGTCTTTTGCAGTTGCTAGACAGATTTCCCCAGTTGGGAGAATTGTGCCTGTTCAGGAGTGCTCCTACAGATAGTACATGATATACTGAGAGCCCAATGATAATGGTTTGTGCACTGGAAGAGAATTTGCCCTTGCTTAAGAAAGAGAAATTAAAACTAAATAAAACAAAACAAAATTTCACTTGCAGTGTCACAAGTGTTGAATCTTATCTTGTTAGAACAAATGTACAGATAAGCCCCTACAGTGTGATCTCAGGTTCAATAAACAGCTTAGTTATTAAGGTTAAACAGTGCTCCTGAGAGATATGCTAATGACCGCTTTCTTTTTAACAAATATAGTTTGAACAGTTTTGCATTCTGAAGGGACACAGGGTTGGAATTACTCACAATGGGATGATTAACAATTTGAGAAATTATTTTCTAAAAAGGTTTGTATAGTAAGTAACCTTTAAGCAAAATGTTAGAAAACAAGTACATTTTATTTGGCAATTAAAATATCCTGTATGTAATCTTTAAGTCCAAATAAGTATTGAAAAATACTCAGCTTCATTGGAAGTGGTTCTTTGCAATGCCTGCATTTCCAACCAAAGTGAAAATTCATTTTTCCTCTAGTATGGTAGATATAATACAGTTAAGCACTGGCATAAGTTTGAGTCTGGAATTGAATTAACAGTTAATGTAGTTTAAGTAATGCTTTGATTTAAAATTGAAAAGATTTGAATACTGAATCTATTGTAAAATGTAAGAGGTTTCCTAGTATCCTAGTACTTCTGCTGTATCAGTAGTAGTATCTAAACCTGGAGGAAAGATAACATGGAAGGTGACTTAGAAGTATTAAAAAGCTTTCTCAATAACGCTCCATTGCTCCTCAGTACAGAAAACACTAACAAATATTCAGAACTTAAATATTTAAATATAATTATTTTGGAGTAAATATTTCTTTCAAATATTCTTGGCTAAACGCAACAGTATGGAAGTTTTTGAGTGTCTAATGAAGCCCATGATATTTCTGGCCTGGAGAAATCACAGTATAAAACACTAACAAGCAACCCATGCTTCAACTGAGTAAAGAATGGCTATAAGCAGAGAAATACCTTCCAAAAACAGCACAAAAAGATTCAGAAATTACCATGTATTACTGTTTTTCTTAGTCAAATTGTTGTTTTTGCACGCAGAAGTGGTGATTTTATAACAGTAAAACTGAAAATAAGTACAGACTCATTTTTCATCAAGGTTAATACTCTTCCTTCCATACACTTCTTATCAGAAGACAGGAGAGTAGTGGCAAAAGTTTGGCTAGAGTCATAAGTTAAACTTATCCTCAGATATATTAGGCTTTATTTAACTTAAGATTCTGTCCCTCTGGGCAGACAGATGGGATGAAAAACAACAGCTTTTGTTGTCAGATCACAGGGGCAAACATGTCATCAGGTAACATACTTCATTTCAATTCACAAAAAGTATAATTTTATGCAGAATGAGAAGCCCCAGTGTTTGGAGAAGAAGAAATTACCAAGTTCATTTTAAAGTTCAAAATTCTGATTTGTTTCCCCAGAATCAGTCTTAAAATTTCAGCACTCATCTCTGGGAAACAAACTGAAGCTATGAAATCAGTATGGAGGTATAAAGACAATAATGGCACAAGCATGAACATGAGAGTATGCTGTCATTTTAATCCATGATCAGCCTTAGATAATCATTCTTGCAAAGCGTAGTTTGACCTGAAGGATCAAGTATTTAATCAGAGGCATTAATTAATTTGTTCTGATGATTGTATTAGATGGAGGATGCAGGTATAAATGAACTACAGCAGTCGTTTCCTAACCTGTAAGTGACACTGGTATCACTATTACGGAAGCAAGCATCCAGCACATGCTTTGTAAATATCATAGTTTTAGAACTATTGCAGCAATGCATCCATAAACACTACAAATGCAAGTTTTTCAAGGTTATAAGTTCACAAAAATAGAAGTCAAAATTACAGAAGAAAATTGAACAGATAACTAAATAGTATAAATCCTGATATTCTGTACATTTAAATGTCATGTTGTCTCACCATATTAGTATTACACATATGAGCACTGTTCTGAAAGTAATGCCTCCTGTTTCATTATGTTGGCCCAGAATGTCAGAAATAGATGTTGGTGATACGGCAGCAGGCACTGAACCTTCCCATCGATATTCCATGAAATTTCTTTGCCATATGACAGATAGCAGCAGAGGAGCAGTCTGACAAAATGATGTCTGACATGGAAGTGAGCATGAAGCAAAGGGTTGTCACTGAATTTCTCCACGCAAGAACAATGGCACCCACTGACATTCATTGATGCTTACTGAACATTTATAAACACCGAAGAGTGGATGTGAGCACAGTGAGATGATGGGTAGTGCATTTCAGCAATGGCAACAGCAACATGAACAATAAATCACATTCCTGAAAACCATACAGAGCTGTTACACCACAAAATGAAGAACATCTCAATCAGCTGATACATGTAAATTGGTGGATTATAAGATAACTGTGTACAGAGCTGAATATTTGCTTCAGTACATTGGAAATGATGGTGTCAAAATTGGAATATCGCAGAGCTTGCACCAGCTTAGTCCCACAGCTGCTCACCCAGGAACAGAAAGAACATAGTATGCCAGTTTGTCAGAAATTATTGAACCAATACAAGGCTGAAGATGACAGTTTCCTGGATTGCATCATTAGTGGTAATGAGACATGGTGTCACCACTACAAGCCAGAGTCAAAGCAACAGTCTGTGGAGTAGCAACATGTGAATTCCTCATTGAAGAAAATGTTTAAGAAGCAGCCCTATGTGGGTAAAGTGATGTATACAATCTTTTGGGACAGGGGAGAGGTGACCCTTCTGGATTTCCTAGAATCCAAACCATTGCTACTTTTCAAGTGTGGACTAAATGAAGTCTTGAACTTCCAGAGTCAGGCCAGAGATGAAGACAAACTTTGTCTTACAACAGGATAATACCAGGCTCCATACCAATTTGAAGATGGTGGAGCACATTGCCAGTCTTGGCTGTCTTGCAACACTCACCATATAGTCTGTATTTAGCACCTTCTGACTTCCATCTGTTTGGGCTGATGAAAAATAGACACGCAGTCCAACATTTTGCAGGGCACCCTTTTCCTAGAAAGGATGCAATCATAGCAGCTGTGGCTCAATGTGTCACCTCTACTGGTGCAGATTTTTCTAAGTTTGGCATGCAGGCTCTTGTTCATCACTGGCAAAAATGCATAGTTAACAGTGGTGACTATACTGATAGGAGGCATTACATTCAGAGTGACCTATGTTCACTTATATACAGGTCGACTTATTTAGGTAATTTATGGAAATAATCTCACCATCTCATTTGTTCTTTGAAAAGTGTGACGCTGCAATTGTATGAGTAGCAATAGTAGTAGAACTTTATCTTGTTGACTGTCAGTGTGAAATTTACAACATGTATTTGTTTCCAGTGCACTTGAGTGCTTTATGAGTGTAAGTAAATAAGTTAAAAGTTACATTGAAGCATCTTCTCTATGGTGTTTAACATGAACAATGAACACAAAATAAACAAAATAAGAGTAATCCAAGTAAAGATTTATCCTTTGCATATCTATAAGGAATCAGATCACATTTCTCATTTTGTAAATGAAAAAAATAGCAACTTATAACCCTGATACACCAAGGAAAAAGAGGATGATAACTAAAATAACTGCATTCATGTTTATTCTCATCACAACTCTTGTCTTCATCATTCTTGCAAACTCCAAATTTGTCCAATTATCATTGATAATTATCAGTTATTTTCCCTAGAGAGTTATGTGATAATCCTTAGATCCTCTGTCACTTCACTTCAGAGCCTCAGTAATCCTTGAGAAAGCCTTCTTAACTACATAGATTATCTTTGTGTTTCTCTCTGACAGCTCTGGAGGAATCAAAGTTTTACCACAGACTTTGTTATAACAGCATAACATGATTTAGTTACAATTGCTTAGACCATTTAGTGTTGCAGAGTCAGGAGTGGGAGGTTTATTTCATAGCGGAAGTAAGAAAAATACGAGAGAGATGTTTTTCTTGGATAGTAGGTTATGACCTGACACTTTTTTACTCTTGATTGATTTTCCTTTTAGTAATGGAGTGTTCCTGTCCAGATAATTTGTGTTGCTGTAGTACTGTAGAGAGATGATTTCAGAGCAATCAGATGATGTTCAGGTCATCCTCTACCAATAATGGGATAGAATCCTATAATCAATGCAAATTACATTCTTCATTCATTTATTAAATCTTCTTACAGATGAGCAGTCTAAAAGTTTTCCTAAACTGTGGATCAAGATGACTAGATGTGAACATGTGCTTTAAAAGAAAGCTAACAGCTAATTCTTCCCTACCTCTTTCCTTGACACATTACTCACAGTATGCATAACAGTCATTTCCCAATAACACGATCTTTTCCTTGGAGCTTTTGTTAATTTGATTCAGTCTCATAACAAAGGGAGTGTGGGAGTGTGGAGAAAGGCTTTAAACTAAAAGTTTCCCCTTCCATGGAGGAGGTATACAAGTCTGTATTCTCATAAATTATTCATTTATGGTGCTTAGCTGTGCATTGTAGCAAACTGTACATTTTATTGATGCACCTTTTAAGAATGCTTAATAAAAGCTACAAAACATTTTCAGGAGTACACAGGATTCAGAACAGAAGCTTAATACCATACATCTTGGGACACTGAAAAGGACACCTGAATGGGAAAGAACAGTTAGCTACTGCAGGGTTGCAGCCATATTTCCTCCAGGTTTATTCTATCAAAGAACATCCATGCAGGCAAAACATAGAAGAAACACATTGTAGAAGAGATTAATGAAATAAATATCTCAATAGCACTAATTTGAATTTAAAAGAATGAACAGATGGTCTTTGTGTAAGTATGAGGATAAAATTCAGTGTATGTGTTTGCTAATACAGCTCTGCTCCAAGAAAACACACCTGTTTATTTTTTGATAACAAAAATATTGTTAATATAGTTTTTGTTTACAGTTATCTTTGCAGTTAAATTACTCTGCAGTGTTTTAGTCCCTTTTGTATCCAGGCAGATAATTAGCTTTAAACTACTTAATATTATCCATATAAGTATTTCTCCCCGTGGGTCCAGTAACATTAATCATGACATCAGCATAGCAAGGTGATCTTTCCAGTTTCCTCAATCCTATCTACACCATATGGCAAATGAAGTGTAACTAGGAATAGAAGAAATATTGTATATCCACAATTAGAAAGTAGTTTTTTTTTCCAAGGAACAATAAATCAAAGATAGATCTACTACCATAGATAGTATTGCTTATCTTTCTAGTAATGATGGAATTGAAATATATCTAAAACTGCACCAAACTTCACTACATTGCCCCAAAAAAAAAGAAACATACATTGAGTATTTTTTCATAACTCAGCCAATATGCATGAGTGATACAGTGACAAAAGGGCCATATGTTGTCACCTTCAGTCTGTCCCTTCCTAGTCAGCCACTAAAGTGTTGGTCATAAAAGACTATGCTAAGGAAAGACTTCAAGGTACAAGGGCAGCCCAGAAAACAATCTCTCTTATTTTATTATGTTGGCTCATGATGTCAGAGGTGGATGTTGGTCGTATGACAGTAGAAGTCAAACTTTCCCACCGGTATTCCATTTCATTTCATTGCTGTGTGACAGATAGCAGCAGAGGGACAGTCTGACAGAATAGCATATGACATGGAAATGTATATGAAGCAAAAGTGTATAATTGAATTCCTCTAAAAATGGCATCCACTGACATTCACTGACACTTGCTGAATGTTTATGGAGACCAACCACTGGATGTGAGTGCAGTGAGGTGGTGGGCAATGTGTTTCAGCAGTGGTTACAATTGGTCTTCTCCACTAGTACAGACTTTTACAAAGACAGCATGCAGTTCATTGTTATGAAAATGCGTGGCTAATTGTGGTGACTATGATGAAAATGAGTGTTTTGTAGCTGAGAATTTGCTCGTATGAAATAATGTTATTGTGTTCTTTGTATCTGTTGTAATTTCCCTGGAAATAAATAGGAGGCATTACTTTTGAAGTGTTATAACTATTTCCTGCAATTTTGTACAAAACAAGACTTAGTCTCGAGGACTCAGATTTCATTGTGATTTTCAGGAACCTGAGTTGTGAGTGCAACATAGCTTTATTATGATTTTGAGAAAAGAGATTGCTTTGTGTGTTCAGATTGGATACCTCTTTGAAAAAGTCTACTCAAGTGGAAGGACACTTCACATTAAAACTAACATATAAGTATTTAACTGCAAAGTTTGGAACTTGGTTATAAAGAGGAAAATAAACTGAATATCTGTGTGTTCTCAGTGAACTCAATGAAGTTCTTTCTTTGTTGCTTTTATATTTCTGATAACTTTGAGGGATCATGGGGAGTTTTCTGAAACTCCCTTTTCTTTCTAAAATTGTTCAAGATAGAAATCTCATGTCTTACATACACTTTTTAAGATTTTTTTTCTAGTACATTATTCTATAATTCAGTTAGAATTTAATATAACTACAGCAGACCTTTTAAATAAATATAACTCAATTTTGCCCCAACTGTTTCTTTTTGTTACTGGTATTTAAAAGGAAAAATGCAAATACATTGTTCTTATCTGACTAGCAACTTTACTGAATATAGCTTTAATTGTATTTCTTCATTAGCCTTTGCACGCTAAACTGACTGTCATTCTTCACAATACAATTTCAGATGATGTAAACTGCAAATTATGTAAATAAAAAGTAAAATAATGAAAGGTAATTACAAACTACATGTTTTCAGGAGTGATGCCTGTACATGCTCTAACAATAAAATTAAATTCATGACATAATGACTCAAACTAGATAAAGAAGAGACTACTAGTTACTGAATTAACTAGTTAGGCACGAGAACATGCTTTCTTTTTTTCTGCCTTCTTCCATTCTTTCTGCCAGTTCTAGACCCTCTGATGTCATGAGAAACACATATTGTATTCTTTAGACCAGATCGTGTAAAGGGATTTACATTTTTTTTTCACATAAATTAAGGAACACTCTATTCACCTACTTAAATGTAAACACGTTATATCATTCTTTTTAAAGCTTGCCAGCTTCATGTTTATATGGAAAAGTAACATGAAAATGCAATTTAACATATTTTTAAGAGCAATGCGACTCTGAAAAATGAAAGAACAAAATTACTGATGCTTTATAAACTGCTGTTATATATTATGCAAACTTTCCACACAGCTGTGATGAATTGTTGTTCCTCATCTGTGCTCATATTTACACTACAAAGAATAGTTTGTAATTCAAAGACTAGATTCAAATTCAAAGAAATTTGAATCCTAATATGTACAAAAATGATTTTCTATGAAAATACATATGTGAAAATGCAGTGCTTTCCAGTTGCTGGAAATTCTGTAATTTGTATGTGTGTACATATACCTATACGTATACCTATACGTATACCTATACCTATACCTATATGTATGATTATGTCTCTCGCAGATTTAATGCAGCAAAACTTCAAGGCTCCTTGAATATTTGGTTCCATTTCAGGTAAACAGTTTAAAAATCAGGTCAGAATCAAATGAAAAATACATGTCATGCCCTCAAGCCAAGAAACATGTTCTCCATATCATTTTCAAAAACTTAACATACCATGGGTAGCAGGTTGCGGTGGAAAAAAAATAAAGGAAGAAGGAACAAAAGCAATTAGAAGATAATTTAGCCCCACATATGTCCCACAGAGGTTAGCAGTTAGAGATCAGCTCACACTGTGAGTAAATTTCATTTTAGATTTCTTATCTTGCTTTGGAGATTAGAGTGCCAAAAATAGACCTTGTTAATAGACATCAGGCTCCATTTCACCCCATTGAAAACTTTTCTTATTCTGTACTAAATCCTGTTATCCTTATGATTCTCATTTAGTTTACAGCTACCTTGTTTATTTTCTATCTTTCTTTAGATTTATACATAAATAACATAATTTCAGCAAACCTCATTCTTGTTGTCTGTCATTACACGTAACAAGAATAAAATTAGCTAGAAAAAGTGTAGTTTTGCACAGATAGACAAGTGCTGTCTTATAATGGTACTTATGATGTCTTTCATCACTACCTGAATATATTACTGCATAAGTAAAATATACATATATACACACACACACACGTATATATATACTTTCTCACTGCAGTTCTCTCATCTTCTTGGCAAGAGATTTGACTCTAATGCCTTGATCACCTTCCAATATTCTTTGCCATAATGTCGGTTCCACAATACACTCAATTCAGGAATGAGTAGAAACATTTGTTCATCATATAATTCTATGGGTTTACATACAGATCGGAGGCAAAATGTGTAGAAGCTTCCCTTTGAAAGCGATTGTATCTTAACTTTAAAGATGTCCTGAGTGTTTTGCTAAATCAGGAAGAAGTTCAGCGTGAAGAAGTGATTTTCTTCTAAATTTGATACTGTATCATTCTCTTTTACGCAGCATTTTTTGTGATGGCTTACAGGAAATCCTGATAGATAGGTCTCATTCAATCAATTAAGGAGCTATCAATTCACCACTCTTTGTTTCACTTATGGTTCATTTTGCAAAAAAAAAAGTTTGTGTTTTCAGCTTCTTTATCTGCTTTTAAAAGTGCTCAGAAGATTTCTTTAGCAATTTGTGATTCTGTGAATATCCCATGGGAGCAATTTGTACCTTATGTATTATTTCCATGGTAACTTCAGAGAACAGGAGCAGGGTTGCATGCTTTGTTACATCCATCTCAATTTAGTTCAGGATATGCTGTGTTGTTTTCTTTTTTTCCCAGGGTCAGTTTTCATTTAAGAAAATATTAAATGGCCTGTAAAATGAAGATTTAAAAGGCAAATGTCCTTTAATATAATATGGTACTGAAGTTCTTTTTCACAGTACATTAGTTTTCATCTTTGAATCTAATATCAGGGATCTTTTTATTATTATTATTTTTAGTAAAGCAGTAACTGAAGTATGTTTTAAGTTTGTGTGATAAAAAGAATGTGGAATTTATCATGAGCTTCTTGGAAATATCATCCTGACCTTTTCACTGCATCCTTCCTTGTTAATGGAAGTACTAGTCATGGATAGATGCAACTTTATTTAAGTTAATCCAAGCAGCTAATTGGTTTGAGATATTCTCAGGAGATATCCTTAGGTGTCTCTGGTTTTGCTTCCTTTTAAATTATAACACTGAAACACTTTTCTACATTGTTATGTGCCTACTTTGCCCACACTTACCTCCAGTACAATTAAAGTATTTGATCTCTTTGTTCTCTTTAAGCCTACCAATCCTACTTTCATTGAACACAGTGTTTCTTGTACTCTTTTTAGTCCTAATTTTATAAATATCTAGTTACAAATACACATCACTAAATGGGACTCCATGTTCACCTGGTGCTACTACCTAGCATTCTTGTATAGGTGAAGTAATTGTCTCCAGGATCTGGCTTTTTATTGGTTGTCTCCATATTTGTATCCTTTGACCAAATACATATTAGTTTATCAGTAGATTACATGAAACGCATTGAGATAATGAGGAGCATGTAATGAGTGATACTATGAAAAATGAAAACAGAAGGTACTACTGCTGAGGGACTGACATGACATCACGAGACATTTATTAGAATATTAGGTTTCATTTGTTTGCATATGTTTTCTTAAATGTTAAGAAATACTATTTAAGGCACAGTTCGACTTCATTATGAAGCTGTCATGTTAGAAAAGCACACTTTGAAGATCCTGAAATATACTGTATGGAAGTTGTTTTTACAAAATATCAATAGAAAATATACTGCAGGGAATTGTTGCGCTGTGTAGAGGCAAACTTGCATTACAAACATCTGTATTATGCTGTCAGCAGTCACCAATAGATTCCATGATGTCATTTCCTGTGTGAAGTGGGGAAACAGCTATCAGATGTATGATGGAAACAATTTTATTTAATTATATACAATATTAACATACCAACAATTTAATGATTAGAACTGCATCTCAAAGTATGACTTTAGAATGTTTACATATTTGTTTCACAGTGATGCCATTTTTTTCAGTGGAAAGTATCAGGATATTTAATATAACTCTTCATTTTGAAATTCTAATTGACCTAGACTCCAGATTTTCAAGAAAGAAAATGGCTGAAAATTGAAAAACATCTTTCAACAAAATTTTTCAAAACTAAATGTTTCTACCGAAGTCATTTAATTTTCTGATTTCTGTAGGGAGACTGATTTGCATTTGTTGATTTGTTAATTCTTTTTTTTTTCCATCCTTGAAATGTTTGTATACATTTCTCACTCACGTCTGTTTCAGAGCACACTGATCTAGTCGCATTTCAAGTCTGTGGAGGAAATCGTTGCACACTAAGTCACTTTTTTGACTGAAGCAGTGGAACGTGGATGTATGATTTTGTAGGAAGTGTTTGCTATTGTAAGGGACACCTTTTCCTGTAAAGATACTTTGGCTCAGCTCCATTCTCCTACTCTTCACAGTTTTCTCTGACTTCTTAACAAGGGCTTCCACTGTTTTCTCAACTTGGTGCCTAGAAGGAAGCGATGATGACTGGATATATTTGTGCTCATTATGTGCTCTTTTATTGTGTCTTTTCTTTCTATACTGCATTCAAGATTAAAAAACTACATCCATACTCACTTTCCTATGTAAAATGTTCCATCATAAGTAACTGTGATAAGGCATTAATAGCAGTGTCTGCATCTCAGCTCTGTAACTAACCGCATAAAGGAAAGGGGAGAGAGTTGGTGATGCCATATTCATATATTGTGCATATATCGCAGGTCAAAGAGGATCAACTATGTATGGATATTGTTGTAAAACAAAAACATTAATTACAAACACTGTATGAAAATCACAAGGGCTTTGACATCTTTCTTCTTTTCCTGAATCCTTGTGAATAATTTTACTGCCTATCTAAAAGTAACATTGCCATTAATTAAAAGAAAATTTCAGCAATTAGTTGGTGTGTAATAGTTTTTTCTTCAAAGTATAAAGCTTAATTTTACTATCTGTTTGAAACTTTTAGTTATTCCACTGCAGGTAGAACGAGAATATAAGATAAATTCCCTCCATTTTGTGAAACATAATTTTCATTTGTCTTGAGGTACTTGTGAAAGATTATACAATATAATATAATAACTATTAAATATTAACCAAAGTAGACATGAAGCAAAACATTTGAATATGTTTGAAATAAATACAAGGTAACTATAGATACTTCCAAAAAACACCTCTTTACGATCATTTAATTTGGCATCGTCTTTGCCTTTTAAAATGATTTTTTCAGTCTGGTTTTTTTTTTTTTCAATAAGATGTTTTTATCAGAGGCAGCATTCAATCCCTTTTTTTCACAGTCTTCATAAATTTAGGCAGCCAAGAAGTAGTGTGAGAAACACTCATGTTCAGTATCCCGAGTCAGGCAGAATTTGCTATGAATCACAATTTATTTTACATTTTTGCAAAAATGAGTATCCTACTGAATGTAGGAGGTAACACACTGGTACTACCTCACCCCCACACACGCTTTGTTTACGTTGTTCATACACACTTTGTAATCCAAATTCAAAGTTCGTTGCTTTCTCTAACTAGAATTATTTTTGTATCTTGTTTGACAAATATCATCTTCCTCTGTCCTGTAAAGCAAGCAGAATTTACATGTAGTTGCCAAGGTAGCATCTCCTGTCATATACCTACAAGTTTCTTTAATCTATTCTTCTTAGATTTTATTTTGCAAGGACATCTTCTCCTTTCCTCTTTCATCCCAATTCCCCCTTTTCCTATTTACTATCTAACTTGTTAATGTACACATTCTTTGGGCCTAACTGCAAGCAGAAACTTGTCCTGAATCACGAGCCCTGAGGTGCATCCTTTTGGTTTCACAACATTCTGTTGCTATGCAAAAACATCTCTTTCCCCACAGTATGGGACCTAACTTCTACTACCAGCTTATTCTACAGTGATTTAATTTTATATTTCCCAAGACTGGAGTAAGATCTTGAAGCCAGGTCCTTGTATTGCCAGAAATGTAGGACACGTGGGAACTCTAAGTAAGCCTGATCTATTGTCACTGTGAACAAGTTCCAAGATTACCTTTTTCCTGTGATTTTTAATATAAGAGAATATGAAATACCTGCAGCGTGGTTCACAACACAACATAAATTTCTTCCATGGGACCTCTCATTCTCAAACATGGTGTGCTTTCATTTTTAATGATCATTGTAATAAGAAAGGAGATAAGCCTTAACTAGCACATTGCCACACATCTGAGAACAGACAGATTCAAAGTCAGTCTGACCTACCCCACAGCAACCCTGAACTTCAGTTTTTGAAAAAGACCTGAAGAACTTCATTCTACCAGACGATTACAAATAATGAGAATTTAGGAGTCAAAACCCCAACAACTATTGAATGTACCAGAAATGTAATCTTTCAGAATCCTTTAATTTTTGTAATTTTGTGCATTTGGGGAGATGTAAATTAAGAATGATAGGAATCACTCAGTGGCACAAGAATCACTCCGTGACTATGCAGATGACTCTCCATAATCTGCTTTCAGTAGGTTGTGAAAGTGAGGTCACTGTTTCAACTTTTCCTTTAATTTCTGACTTCTGCACTTGAAAATTTTGAGCTCTAAACTAGATTTTGTAATTACTCTTACCTGCGGTGCAATGACTGTCTGCCAACTCATTAAGATTTATTTACTATCACTTGCAAAAGTAAAACCAGGCCATTAATCCTCCCTTGTAGTGTGACCTACACTTCATAGCTACTGCTGTTGCCATTATCGGTGCATTTAGTCTGAAGGTGACAAAATGCATTAAAGATGCTAATAAGGTAGGAGTCTCGACACCCCTGCAAGATAATTAGGCAATGTTATTCTATACTGTAGAAGAAAGAGATTTGAGTAAACTAAGGACTGATTATTTTCTCTAATATGCATAGTATTTTTAGACATAATAATTTATAGGAACAGAATTGAACGAAGGCTTACATGCAGCACCATTCACTCTTATCATAAGATATTACAACAGCGTATTAGTGTGAGAATATTTACTTTCTACTTTTCCAATCCCATGCAGATTTATATGTGTTTCAAAATGGGGTTATGAATTGTCCAAAAATTATATCTACTTCTGAAATTACATTTGTGTCTAACATAAACAAAATTGCCTAATCACAATTGTCTAAACAAATGTGATTAGGTAGCAACTCTGTCCTAGGAGATTTTCAAGACTAGATTGGACAAAGCCCAAGGCAACCTCATCTGACCTCATGATTGATCCTGCTTTGATCAGGAGATTGGACTAAAACCTCCTGAATTATCCTGTGAACCTATCATAAAGTTATAGAGTTGTTTGAGTTGAAAGTGACCCTTAAAGACCATCTAGTCCAGCTCTCCTGCAATGAAGAGAGATATCTACAGCTAAATCAGTTGCTCAGACCCCCTTTAGTTTGACCTTGAATGGGTCCAGGGACAGGACATCCAACCCCTCTATAGGCAATCAATTCCAGTGTCTCACCAATCTCACTGTAAAAAACATTCTTTATATACAATCCAAATCTTCCCTCCTTTAGTATGAAAACATTTCCCCTTCTCCCGTCACACCAGACCTTGCTAAAGTGTATATCTCTTTCTTTCTTACTGCTCCCATTTAGATACTGAAAGGCTGCTACCAGGTCACCTCACAGCCTCCTCCAGGCTGAACAGCCCCAGCTCACTCAGAGTGTCATAGTAGGAAATGTGTTCCATCTCTTAGATCATTTTTGTGGCCCTTCTCTGGATGTGCTCCATCTATTTCTCTCCTGTACTGAGGACTCCACACGTGGATGTAGTACTGCAGGTGCAGCCTCACAAGCACAGAGTGGAGGGACAGGATCACCTTCCTCTTCCTGCTGGCCACACTTCTTTTGTTGCAAACCAGGATGCAGTTGGCTTTCTGGGCTGTGAGGGCACATTGCTGGCTCATATCCAGCTTCCCATCCACCAGCACCCCCAGTTATTTTCAGAAGGGCTCTGCTCTATCCTTGCATCCTCCAGCTTGTACCAATAGTAGTATTTGCCACGACCCAGGTGAAAGACCTTGCACTTGGACTTATTGAACCTCATGAGTTCTCCTGAATCCATAGCTCAAGCTTCTCTAGATCTCTTTGGATGGCATCTTGTCCCTCAGGCACATCAACCACACAAAATCTATGTTTTTGGAGGTTTTTTTGTATTTATTTACTGCTAGAAGCTGCACATCAGTGACAAGTATATCCATGTATCATTAGTGTATTATTATGTGTAGGAAACTTAATATTCAAAGTAAGATTCGTGTAGAATGCATTTGATTAATTGTAATAAAATGCCATAGCACTAGAACTTCTTAACATTAAAGGAATGATTGTGCCTTGTCGAAACTCTCTTGCATTAAATAAGCAAATGACTTAATTATACCTAAAAAGCTTCCTAACAGAAACAGATAATAGTCATGGAAACTGGAACCAGGGGAGGTAAAATGTAAATGGCTCAGAATCTTTTCTGAGAGCCCACAACACACATTTTCAAATAGATTTAAAAATTACTTCAAATCTGAAATGAAATTATGATTCATCTGTTGATTACAGAATTGTAAAATATGTTTTGTTGGTGGCTAAGAGTCATGCATAGTGTCTTATACAATGATTGCAGATGAGTTTACTTTTAGTATAAACTTGTTATTAACTTTCACCATCCAAACCTTAAGACTTGGGACCACAACCTTTCTGCAAATAAATAATTTTCTTGACTCAAAATGTACGTAAGATTGTTTATTTTATGAAGTCCATGATAAATTCTGTGGGTGAATATACACATTAAAACATCACAGGAAGTGCCCAACACATTTTCTTCCTTTAATTCCTGGAACTTTTTAATATTAATTATTGGTTTTTATATATATATATATATATATATATATATTTATTCTTGATTATTTTCACAACTCTTCAAGCTTAAGGCAGAGGTAGTCTGTAATTAGGGATATCTAGGGAATCCCTGGAATCAGGGTTATGCTCTCTGTCTCAGACTAACTTGCACTGTCAGTAGGGGACCAAGAATAAACTCTTGTGATGCTGTGTGTCACCTTGGCAGAATGAAATGCTGTCCTTTGTATTTGAAAGATAATTTCACCTCCTACCTGTGTAGGAAAGGTATATTAAAGTCAACTGTTAGAGGGTGAACAACTAAATCCAGGCTTTTCTGCAAGGTCCTTTCACAGTCAGGAAGACAAATTAAAAGGCTGAATATCCTATTTGAATGTGCAGTTCACAGTGCAAAAACTACAACTTGTCAGTCTTCTGAGAAAATACTGCTAGTGAAAGTTGCTACTGAGATCAGAACAAAGAGACTACAAGAAAAGAAACTTACTCCAGAAAGAATGGAGGAAAAGTTACAGAAACAAAAATACTGTACAAGACAGACATTTGGTGCCTGCTGCAATAGCACACTGCTTGTAAGGCTTCATAGGGGTTGAATCTGCTTAGTGCTGACTGCTTGTAGGCACTGTCAAGGTCTCTTCTTCAGAGAATGACTAAGAAGTTACTAAAGGAAAAAGAAGTCTGACTGTTGTATACCTAAACTTTATCATCTGTCGACAGTTCTTGAAGTTAAACCAAAGAGCACAATCTGATTTTATTTTCACCAAAGACAGTATATATACAGAAGAGATAAAAGAGCATAACAGAATGCAAAGCAATTGCTTCCTTTGATTTTACTTACATGAAATATTTATAACTTGCATTCACTTTCTGTTTTCCACTCATGTTGAAAGCATACAACTTAATACTTATGTGGAAAGCATGCACCTTAATATTTGTCACGCTGTGAATGGACCACAGTAGCAATCTGAAATCTGACCTCCTGTCTTTGTCTGGATACCTAATCGGACCTGTTGTGGTACAGCTCTGCAAAAGGAAGAATGTTTAAACTACTCTATTTTTTTTGCATGCATTATGTATATTTGATTATTGCAGTGAATAAACACAGTCTGACTGTGGCTATATAGCTATTGACAACTAGAAACTAATTTATTCTTAAAGGAAGACATTTGGATACTGTAGATTCCCTGTTCAGAAAGGCAGTCCAGTAATATGGTGACCACCAGCTTGGGTATCCTGTTTTGCTCATTAGTTATTCTATGAATATATCCATAAAATATAGATATTAGTTCTGCAAAGAGCACATACAAGTTTAGCCATTAGGAAACTGTCAGGATCTCATCCAGTGAACTTAAACCATGGCAGGAGCTTGCAAGATGCCTGTGCTGGGGCTTCCATCGCTGACTTCCAGCACTGATAGCATCAGTGACCAAAACCAGAATCAATAACAAGAGCTAATTATATATATATAAAAAAAAGATCTTGAAATAAACATGACCTTGAAGAGATTTCCTACATGCTGGGACTTCCCTTTTATTCCCCTCTCAAAGAATCATGGAATGTATCTATGTTTATGGAGCTGGAGCTGGGTGATATGCATCTCAGGGTCCTGACGAACCTAGTGGTTGCCAAAACACTATCCATCATATTTGAAAAGTTATGGGTGTCAGGCAAAATCCCTGGTGGCTGTAAAAAGGGAAATATCACTTCCATTTACAAAAAGGGGAAGAAGAAGGACCCAGGGAACTACAGTTTGGTGAGCCTCAGCTCTGTGCCTGGGAAGATGATGGAACAGATCCTTCTGGAAGACATGTTAAGACACAGGGATGAGCAGGTGATCAGAGACAATCAGCAGACCTTCACCAAGGGAAGGTCATGCCTGACCAATCTGGTGGCAATTATTTTAATTTAAAAGTGGGAAGACTTAGATTAGATGTTAAGGTTAAATTATTCACTGAGAGAGTGGTTGAGTACTGGAACTCTGCCCAGAGAATCTGTGAATTCTCCTTCCCTGGCAGCGTTCAAGACACGGTTGGATGGAGCAACCTGATGTAGCGCCTGATTAAGTGGTTAGCAACCCTACCCACAGCAGAGTGTTGGAACTAGAGGTTCTTTAAGGTCCCTTCCAATGCAAGGCATCCTATTATTCTGTGATAACAGGAGATGAATGCAATTAATGACAAAATAAATTTGAAGCACAGATTTTCTTTAATATTTTTTTCTGAAACAGCTGCACCAGCCCAAAACAACTTTTTTTCTGCCATCACTGCTCTCCCCTAGCTCTCACATAAAAGTATAGTTCTGACCTCTGTGTTCCTCTATCTTCCTCACTTTACCTCATCTGCTTTCTCAGTGCATAGCAAGATGGATTAGCCTGGGTGTTCTTTATTCCTAATACCTTCAGAGATAGCACCTGAAATTGAATCACATAACAAGTTTGTACTTCCTCTAGGTGTTACTGGGGTGCCCTTTAGATCTGGAATATGCATCCTGAGGAGCCTCCTGAGTCCTCTTTGTTTGATAGATCTTCAGCAAAGGGACAAGAGGGACTGACACATGGCAGAAAACTCTAGTCCTCGTGCTGCCTTCTCTCACGTTGTCTGATTTCCACCTCAGTTATTAGAGAATTTTGTCTAGATAACCATAATGTAAAAGCCCATTCATGGGTCTGATGCACTAGCTTTGCAAACCACACTTATGGACTTTGTAGTAGTACATGAATCTTTTCTTTCTGTAGCAGCTTGCAGTTTCAATACCGCTTAATAAATTTCAGTAATCTGTAGAAGGTAGATGCAACAAAAGCTTAAAATCTACAGCGCAGCTTCTAGAATGTTTTCTTTTTTTAATGTTTTTAAAGTAAGGTAAAAACTAAGCAAATATTAGTATCATTCTGTTCGATCAATTTTTTTTTTCATTTGGGATTTTTTGGTCTTTTTAACTGATTTACTTTCCATTTATTGACACAACTGAACTCCTGTAGAAAAAGAGCATGCAAGAAGGAAAATATTCTCCACAAGCTGTTGCGCTTTGTAGGAGCTTTTCTATTCTCTTCTGGGATCTAACCTGAGGTCAGACAACATGTGAGCTACGCTGATGCTTCATGTACAATATCTGAACTTATAATATATTAAATGGAGCTGATAGGAAATATTTAGCAGGTATATAGTGTGTATGTCTAAAAAAAATAGATTCCTGAGGAAAACGAAAATAACTAAAGGTGAACATTTATTGAGTCTGTGGGAGATCTAAATTCAAATCTGTCTCCTTTCATGAATACTGGGAGCTTGTATTTATGGTTCCTTATAACCAGGTCATACTCCAACTTTATGGACATTGTTACACAAGAACCTCTCATTCCTCTTTTGCAAACATGTATTAATTTGGAACTCTTTCTTAAAGCTCTTTGTTTCTGGGCCTGATTCTTTTCATAAGATTTCCCTAACTACACAGATCTGTTCACCTGAAAACCTAGACAGATATTTTTTCTTTTCTATAAAATGGAAATTTTCCATATCAAGATCTATTCTTGGATCTTTCTTCATTGCCAGATTAGTCCACATTAATAAGAAAGGCAGAAGATTAAATAACTTGTAGTATCATCACTATACCACTTAATATATCCATTTCTATTTCTTTCTGTATATTGTAAATTTCATATAAGTCAAAGTAAATTTTTCTATGTGTAACGTTGGATCAGATCCTCATCACTTCTAAGTTCTGGTTAAGCCCTTTAAATTCAGTGGGATCCTTTTTGTTTAATGTTGCTTGTACAACAACAACAATTAGGAAACATGGAAGAAATGCATTGTACTGGTGAAACTTCCTAGGTTAGCTGACATAATTGTCATCAGCAAGTCACACATTCTTTCTGATCTCAAGACGGAGTGAGGGTTGACTCTTCCTATCTAGGGTTGTCTATTCCTATCTGCATCAGAAAACTATATTGTATATTTTCAATGATTCCATATATTAATATTTAGCATTATTTTGCAGTTTCAGGAAGATCAGTTTCAATTTTTTCTAACCCACAGTTAACTGAGTCACTCATCTGTTTCCTAATGGCCTCCTATCTTTGTTCAAAAATATACACTGTAACACGTTACTTCTGCATACACCAGTTTGTTGTTTGTATGGTGCTTTAATTTACTGTTCTGAGTGAAGCACCAACTGTTTATAAAACAACTTCTGCCTCCCATTGTAAAAAACGACTTGCAATAATTGGTAGATGGGCAGTGACCATGCCAGAATATGCATCAATTTATGTCTCAGAAACTTTACTATTAATAAATTTACTGTCAAGTTTTAAGATCAAAGAATAAATTACAACACAATTTTTCAACACAGTCCAGAACACTTATTAAATAGCATGTAAATTGAGGTCAGGTGGAAGGATAGCAGTACTTCAGAGGCTTTGCAACTTGATACTCTAGCTTAATGTTGGGATAAGATTCTCTCTTCGAAGAATGCTTGCAGCTGACAACGCTATCAACAACTGCAGCTCATTAAGACAACAATAACATTAAAAAAAAAAAAAGCATCAGATATATAGGTAAAACCAATGATTTTGCTTGTATCAAGCAAAAAGGCACAGAAAAGGGACTCCTGGGATATCTGAGGGAAGAAACTCTGATGCTAATTGACATGATTTAGAAAGATGGCTCTGTTATTGCCAGCAGTCTAATTTAGTCATTAACTCCCCAATGCTGAAGCAATCAAACCGGTTGTTATAATTTTAGTAGATGGTTAACAAGGTATGCCTTAGAGTACTGATGTATATGCTAGAAGGTAGGCTAAAATAATGTGAAAAGAGCTTACTCATAAATAGATTTTGTATATCTGGTTATGAAACACCAGAGCTTAATGTTATTTGTCTGCTGAATGAGCTTTATTATATTTTGGATGAATACGTAGAAGTAATTTGTCATGAAACTATGGGAGAAAAAAAAGCAAAGCCAAACAAAACTGTCTACATCTCCTTAATTTCACCACTTTTCAAATTAAAATACTTACATTTTTACATAAAAAATAAATTTTTGTTAGATAGAATTGTTAGCTAGAATTTTTGTTTTTTGTTTCCTTCCTGTACTGTATGCTTGCACTGCAACCTGTATTATAGTCCCTATATTAAAGAACTTGATGAATTTTTTCCTTTCTATACTGTGCTTCCTTTGCAGAAAATGCCCCTGTATTTAAGAACTCTAGTATTCAATTGGAAGTTATCAAGTGCATAAGAATTAAAAATGTAACTTTATTGGAATTAGTGGCAAATGTAACTGGTTATCTTAGCACAAAGTTTGGTTTGATACTGTCATAAACTCTGAAACTGCCCTGTAAGTTTCATGCTTTCTTTCCATATTATAACAATGTCCCGTAGCATGTGCTACACCTGCGGTACTTCCCGTTGATTGTTCTAACCAGCCTCTTTGCTTCATGTGGTTCTGAAACCAAGAATGTGTAAAAATTATATGGCAATCTGTTATGGTTTTATGATTTTTGTTATATTGTAAAATCAAAAATCATAAAACCATAACACAATCCCTGCAGATAAGCCTCTTTCCAGGCTTCCCTTCTACCCAGGAGAGATCTCTGTGCTTCTCTTGCTTTCCTCTCTTGACCTTCTTCATTAATCTCAGCGTAAAGTTGAGTTAGATAAGGAACAGATACCTGAACAGGAAGGAGAGGAGCCAAAAGCTCCGAGGATAAGGTGATTTTATTGCCACAGCATATATACAAATGACCCAAGTTTCCAGTTTTTTTTAATATAAATTTTTGAAAAAAAAAGAAAATAATTTTTTAGTGTTCTATGTGGTCTGTTTTTTGATATTTTTCTTTCACTTTTTTTTTCCCAAGAAAACAGTTTACCTTCAACATGGAATGTTTAATACTAATGACAGGCTATTTCTGCTTATATTTTGATTCCAAGAGAACAACATAATATATTTAAAGATGAACATTTGAAATAATAATAATAATAATATGTTTCTTTGATTAGCTGGAATCTGCCAGAAGGTCTAGAAAATTTCTCAGAATTAACACCCTTTTGTGATGTTATGACATTATCCCTGAGTGGTATAAACGGGCATTAGAAAATGATGCTGTCAGGGATGGATTAAGAGAACTGATGCATAAGGATTCAAATCTCTGACCTCTTATTTGAGTTACCTCTCATGAGTGCTGCAGTCCACTGGGAGAAAGATAGAAGTGATAGCCTTTGTGAAGCAGAGCAGATGAGTGCTCTTGTAGATTGAAGGGCTTTTGAAAAGTTGAATTGCATGCAGGTCAGCACAGTCAGCATTTACTGCTATCTACTGCTAGGGCAATTTGCATGGGAGGAATTTCCATGAAGCTTCTAGAAACAATTGCAAGAACTTACTGTTAGATGGGGCGATAAACAATAAGAATACCAACAAGCCATCAATCTGTCATTCACTGTCTGATCTTTTTCTCTTAATATTCTGTAAAGTATAAACTAGTCATAATTTTCAGCATGCAGAACAGGCAAATGCCTTACTTCCCTTCCTCTCATACATATACGTTCAAAGACCTTTACACTGGGACAGTACTAGCTTCACAACAAGGAGGACCCTAATAAGGCAGAAGGCATACTCAAACGGTGATTCTCTCTGCTTGACTAAAAACTTTGCCCATATTCTTCGCTAATGTCTCCAAGGAGAATAAGAGAGGAAAAGAGGGCTGGAGAAGAGCTTTATGTTCAGCCCTGATTACAAGAACTGTCATGAGTCACAGCTGAATTTCTGTGAGGTTTCCATTTTTCTAGGTGTGAAAAGATACATGGTGTTGTTGGTCATTTTGGCACAAGTTAAAAACACCTGGGTTTCAGTAAAGTATTTTTAAGAAGATTTCAGTGACACCCCTTTGCTTCGTATGCATTGCCATGTCAGATATCATTGTGTCAGACTATCCCTCTGCTGCTGTGTGTCACATGGCAACAACATGGAATCATCAGTGGGAAAGTTCGGCTTCTACTGCCATTACAACATCTGCCTCATGTTAGCCTTCATGGGCTAACATATTAAAATAGGAAACATTACTTTCAGAGAGGCTCTCACAGGTTCATAGGTTCATTAGGTTGGAAAGGACCTACAAGATCATCTAGTCCAACCATCCTCCTATCACTATCCCTACCCACTGAACTACTAAATCAAATCCCTTAGCACCTCATCTAAACGCTTCTTGAACAGCACTAGGGATGGTGCCTCAACCACCTCCCTAGGCAGGCCATTCCAGTGCCTGACCACTCTTTCAGAGAAAAAATGTTTCCTTAGGTCTAATCTAAATCTTCCCCGGCGCAACTTGTGGCCATTCCCTCTCGTCCTGTCGTTATTTATCAGGGAGAAGAGGCCCACCCCCTCCTCATCACAACCCCCCTTCAGGAAGTGGTAGAGTGCAATAAGGTCTCCTCTGAGCCTCCTCTTCTCCAGACTAAACAATCCCAGCTCCCTCAGCCGCTCCTCATAAGACTTGTGCTCCAGACCCCTCACCAGTTTTGTTGCCCTTCTCTGAACACACTCCAGCGCCTCAATGTCCTTCTTGTAGTGAGGGGCCCAAAACTGAACACAGTACTCGAGGTGCGGCCGTACCAGAGCTGAGTACAGGGGGACGATCACCTCCCTGCTCCTGCTGGCTACACTATTTCTAATACAGGCCAGGATGCTGTTGGCCTTCTTGGCCACCTGGGCACACTGCCGGCTCATGTTGAGCCGAGCATCAACCAACACCCCCAGGTCCTTTTCCTCTCTACATTCTTCAAGCCATTCTGCCCCAAGCCTATAGCATTGCATGGGGTTATTGTGGCCAAAGTGCAGGACCCGGCACTTGGTCTTATTGAACCTCATCCCATTGAGCTCAGCCCAGCTATTCAGCCTATAGCCCAGCTATTCAGCCTATACAGATGGTCTGTGAAGTCCCTTCCAACCTCATTCATTCTATTATTCATTCTATGAATATTTTCACCTTAATGAAATGCCAGATACATGTGTTCTATTACAGTCATACAGTTAGGTGACTGTGAAAATATGACCTTCTATAAATATGCCTAAATTAGGGCTCATGGTTATGTTGTTCTTAATGAGGAAAGGCTGTAGAAATAAAACCATATTCATGACAGTAATTTGAATAATTTTTCCACGAAGTAGGATTTTAGACAACAGTTCTCTTGCTTTTATTTATTTATTTATTTATTTATGAATTAAAGATCCAAAATTAAGATTCAAAATTAATGATCTGGGTTCTAACAGGTAAGGCAGTGAGGAAAGCAGTAAACTCAGTGAGACAGACATTACAGTTAAAGTCACAAAAATGTTAATTTTTCTGAAATATCTTCCACAAAATGTTGAAAATTGTAGGTTTTAGAGTCCATGAGATCGTTGGATTTAAGTTTTACAGTTAAAATACAGGACTCCTTCTGATAGAAGACTACTTATGACCATGACTGATCCCTTAAACCATGTTTTCTTAATTACTAGTATTTCAACAGACATAATATTGTATCTAGAATAGTTAGAGTTCCTATGCTATGAGTCTTTATTCAACTCAATGATTAACCTAATTAACCATTAACATATTTAAGGTGTATGCTTCTTAAGTGAAGTGCAACTACTGCAAAACACACAGCAAGAGGACTGCCAGTGGTAAAGCAGTAAGCAAACAAATAGGGCAAGAGACTTGTTTTAATGTACTACATTACGAGATGAGGAAGATAAGCTTGAGTGCAAGTAGATAAACAATCCAATACTCTGGTGGGATGTTGTGTATCAGAGACAGAATACAGTGCAGATCCTTTGAGATGAGAGTAGCCTGATCATATTTCTCATCTCTCAGCAGAAAACAAAGAGCAGTGTATTTAAACATGCAGACTGTCATGCTGAATTTGGGAAACTGGGTTGAATGTCAGCAAGAAATGGGTAAGGTAGAAGTAGGAAGGAGGGAGAGAATGACTCACAAGTTCTCCAGCCCACGCGCATTAACAGAAAAAAGTCTGACCCCATGGTAACATTTGTCTGAGAAATTAATTTGTTAAGATAAAATATAGTCTTTCATATATACGCAATTCTGCAAATAGTCACAGACTGGCAACACTGCTCTATTGTATCACATATATAGCCAACCTTTTTAATCATTATAATTTTTAAACATTTTATCTAAACAATGAATTTCAATACAATTTATGAGCTGTATTAGAAAAATAAATATTAAAAAAAATAACAAACAACACCACTTTTAGGTCTCTGAATTTTTAGCTGTAATTTATAGATTGCAGAATATTTTAATGGCCTGATGAAGTGCAGGGCAAAATGACAAAAGAAAGTAATGACATTTCTTCACATTTTCCTTGTCATTTCTTATTTAAGGGGAAATTTGTGACCATTATCTGTTAAAGTGACCTGCATATCTTTCATAATATCATCATATGCATAGGACCTGATACTTACTGCCAGTAAGACACTGAAGATTATTCTCACGTAAAAGGTTAATCATGTGCATAAGTGTTTGCAGGAAGAAGCTATTAAAATTTGCACTGTATGCTCCAAGTACCAAGGCAAACCTTGAAGAAAAATTCCATTCTTTAGTCTGTGACTCTTATCTGGCTGTTTTTTAGTCTTCAGCTCACACACCCATAGTCTGAAGTAATAGCAAACAAAAGGAGAGATACCAGCATTACAATTATTTGGAATATTTCATATCAAAGCTTATAAAGTGACTAAGAAATAATCAGAACCACCACCTCACTGCTAATGCAAGTGTTGGCTCTTCAAGGTTGAATGCTCTTTACTCCCAGTGGTATCAGAAGCCGCATACGGAACTATTTGCTCACAGCATGGAGAACACATGAGGAGAGTTGTCCTAATACAGTGTAACATGCCTACTTGAGAAACCCATCAGATACTGTCTCAGTCCATGTTAGAGTAGAAGTGGTAACATAATCTACTCTGCCTGCAACTAATAATTCCATTACATTCATTTCCCACACAAACATATTTTTAAAGATCTCCATATCCAAAAGGTATTTTTAATTTTCTATATTGAAAACAATGGAGACAGAAATTCAAAACCATATGTAGGAACGTCGACTGATAAAACTAGGGACAGATTTGTCTTTAATATGTATGGTCGTATTTCATATAATTACTTTTTTTTTTTTTTCATTCTGATTTTCTTCTAATTAGATCAAAAGTGGAGGTTGTATCCTACAATCCAAATTTCTATCATTTAAATTCTCATCTGAGTAATACTCCAGTAGCAGAACACAGTAACATCTGTGAGGCTAAAATGCTTAATTTCTTATCTGTCACTGTCTCTTTCAGTGCACTATGTGCAAAACACTCCAACCATCACCTGTTTTGTGGGCATATTTGTTTTCTAGTTTTATTGGTTTGACTGATTTTGTATCCAGTCTTATAAATTATTTTTTCCAAATTCATTACAACTTTCTCTTTTTTCATCCATATTTGTCCAAGGAAGTTGAGTATATTCATCGACTTAGATAATGAAGTACTAAGGTAACATTTTACTGAACTCTCAAAGCAATTTCTGTGAATCTGCATTTGCTAGACAAAGTTTACTAGACCCATTACTTTCCCTTTGGGTGCACTGCCTGAATCACCACCAATGCAGAATCATAATTCTGACTGCAAACTCCAGGTAGAAACCAGGCTGGGTAAGCCTGCAGGGTTTTAGTTTAAGAAACCTAAACTCTGCAGATTTTTCTAAAGCATTCTAGCCATCGTCATACTAACATATTGCAGGATACTGAACAACATTAGAGGCAGCCCACTTGCTATGCAAAAAGCAGAAGTACCCAGTGCAAAAGAAGATGTGTACATTCTGGTAGCAAGAGTGATCTCAGAGTTCAATGTTCTGACACTGCAGTTCATACACAATTAAATAGTTATATGCACTCCAGATTCAAACACCAAGACCTAAGCCTGTACAATAAGTTGCCACCGTGGAAACTACCTTTTTACCTTTTATTAAACATGAAAAACAAGCAAGTAAACTGAAACTAAAGTAATCTGAAAATGCACAATATTCAATAGATATTAAAATTCTAATGGCCCCAAGAGTTTCTAGAAAAAAAAAATAGAAAAAGTCTTTCTACTTTACAGTTTTCAAATCGTCATGCTAATAATTATTACTGTCCTTCTGGAGGACAGTTAAAAGGTTAATTGAGAAGAGATGGAACTTTCACTACTACACTTTTGTCTTGTATCCTTGAAAACAAAATACATTAAACAATACAGATATGAGAGAAACAGACAAAACAAAACAAACAAACAAACAAAAAACCAACACAGTATCAGTGATGAGGGCTAAGTCATACAACATAGTTTTTCTAATAATAATAATTAAAAAAGGCAGGTATTACTTGCTATCAGCTAGCTCAACACTCAGGAAACTTATGGCAGTGTCAAGCTGCCACAGATAGTACCATTAGCTGTCTTCCTAGTGATAAGCAATCAAACAAAAGAGAACATGAGTATCTGAGACCAGCATAGTTGCAAAGAAATGGATTAGAAGTCATAATCTGATAAACACATCTGTTTTGAGATACCCAGCTAACAAACTGTGACCACTTGTATATCTGAGGCATCTGAAAAAGTGACAATTCAGCCATTTGCAAGAGGAAGGTCTACCATGTTGAGTATTTTTCAATACAAACCTGTGAAGTGAAAACCAATTCTGGTGTGGATTGTAACACACCAAGGCAAAGAGTTGGTGGATGCTGTTGTACAGAAAGAGAGCTATGGTAATCAGTCCAGCTTCCAGTTTTACTTGCACTTATCTTTAAGACAGTTTCCAATGACAGTGTATTTTGTTGTCGACAGAAAACATCTTAGAAGTTGCTGGTGTAGCTCTGTAACTGGGAAGGTTTGAAAAGAAGAAACAGGAGGTGAAGATGAAAAGGATACATGAAAGCAAGTGTTGTCAGGAACTTAAATGTCACATTTCAAATAAAGGCTGAGATCTAATTGAATCCAGGGAAAGTGATGATATCTTCTATGTGACTTTTTAGCTATGGTCTGGATAGATCATTTCTAAGAGTCAAAATGAGGAAGAGATGTTAGTTTGTAGGGAGGAAAGAGATGAAAAGAAAATCTAGCATATAGTACAGTCAAAGGGTAGTCCTCATTCAATTACTGTCTAGCTATGGAACCTGATGACAAGGATACTTCCTCCTTCCTCTTCGTTTGCTCACTAGTTAGAACTCATATATATTTTATCAGTTCAAAGAAAATAAGCTCTGATTCATCTTATCTATGTTCCATAGTTTTTAGGTGATGTAAGTAGGAAATCTTTGAAAGATTCTTGTTTCATATTGCAATTGTTGGCTGAATTTACAAAGCACTTTCTGCAAGTAGATGAGTCAGGAATTTTTGTTACCTTGGGCAGCTATAATATTTTTCACAATAATAGTACACTTTCCATTATTTGCTGTGAATGTATCTAGACATTAGTTAGAATGAAATTAGTTTAGACACTATTTCCTTTGTAGCAACTCTGAAATACTTTGGGAAATAATCCAACGAAACTCAAGATATAACTACAGAAGAATATATGCTCAAGTTTAGCATTAATTAAATTAATGTAAAATTAGCTCAAACCCAGAATGTTGTCAGCCTGTAGACATTGAATTCAAGATGGAGATAGAGAAATTCACACAATGTTGGGTGAAACTGAGAGAAAGGTTAGAAGACAGATAAAAAAATATACTGATTATACTGTGAAGAACGTAGCCATCTAGTCCTCTGCAGGATGTCTTGTTGCACTGACAGATAAAGAGGCCAGGGAAATTATCATCACTAAAATTCTCCTGCTGAAAGTCACCAGGAAATTCTCTTCAAAGAAGGTGAGAGGGGTCTGAAAGCCAACAGAGAAAGAGAGATTGATGAAAAAAGTCTTCAGTTATTTCGTGTGATATACTTTACTGATTCTTGGAGTGATTTGGTAGTCTAAACTTGCTTAGCTAAGTTTAGCCTGAACTTAAACCAAGCCTAACCAAAGTTTATGCTAAAAAGCAGAGAAAGGATTGAGTACTGTCTCAAGAGAACTCAAAAATAATAGATATCTGGAAGAGTTAAGAAACTATCAGATGGAGAATGTAACTACAGTGCATTAGCAGGTTATTTTCCATTCCTGTCTAAATAAGAAGCAATAAGAAAGTCTGAAATTGAATGAAAATACAATTTATTTATTTATTTGTTTGTTTGTTTGTTTATTATACTTTGAATTATTGTTTCTATCACTTGTAAACACTTTATGAAATAGGTCTTAGCTATATATTATGTTCCTACTCACTATATTAGTGTACATATATAGTATGCAAAAAAGTCAATTATTTCTCAACAGAACATTTCATGACTTATTTTGCAACCTCTTATGATAAAGAGTCTGCTAAGATTAGACATATGCTTTTACCTCTGTACCCAACAGACTTAGGCTTGACCTTTTATTTCCAACCCAGCTGATGAAATTTCTTTCTATAAAAGACTGAGAGTTGTTTTGAAATATGGTTGCTCTTTCTGATCTCCTTGGTATTACATCTCCAACTGCAAGTGGTTTTAAATTCCTTTTTAAAATCAATAATGATAAAGGAAGCATGCAAAATTCTATCATCCAAGTGTCACTCCACTGAAGCACCTTGTCCTTTCCTGTACATTGTTGCCTTAAATCTCATGTCATTATGGTATCTATCTCATTCATTTTTTTGTACAGACATACAGGATCTATGAACAGAAAGATAAGATATATTAGCAGAGATTCCTTCGTGGTGAAGTCCAAGATAAATTGAGATTCCTAAGTGTTAAAAAAATATGTCACTGATGGATTTTTGGTAGAGCAGATGGTCTCTGTAACAAGGAAAACAAACAAACAACATGATCACCAATTAAAACAATTTGAAAATCCTCAGAGCTGAAAGTCTGTAAAGTCAATACATAGAGAAAAAGATCTAACATTAAATTAAATAATAATCTCAGATTTCCTGGATACTGAGAAATGAAGGAGGTAATTGAATCCCTGGCTCACTACAACTTCTATTAATCTAGAAAACAGAAAAAAAAAAAAAAAAGATTTAGGAAAAAAATAGAAATGTAAAAATCAGCAATACCTAATTCCTTTCTCTAGTAGAACCACTGGAATATCTGTGTCAATTCTGTGTCCAGTAGTGGATATGGAATGTATAATTAATTTGCTCTTTTCACTTGGAAGGGATCATGTCTTTCTCTGACAGCTTTGATCAGAACAAATCATCAGACCTCTTAACCACCTCCTGCTGTGGATGATTAACACTCAGAATTATAATAAAGTGAAAAAGTCATTCTGCATATGTTTTTCATAGCTGTAGCTAGATACAATATCCCTAGCTTATGTCTTCTGCCATATTAAGGCTATATTTATACACTTTCATATGTCCCAAAATTTCAGCATAGTCATAACAAACATAATGCATAATTTGATTTGCATTGTATACTTGAAAGGCTTTGCAAAGGTGTCAAAGTCTTTAATTGGTTCTTTGTTCAGTGTTACAAATAAAGGGAAAATGAATCTCAACGTTATTAATAGTTGTATTACTTCGAGACAATGGTATTGTGCATGACTAGAGTAAAGTAGTATTTTTTCTACACATTTCAATATAAATGCATAGTTAACATTATGGTCCTTTCTTTTCTTTTCCTTGCCTTGCCTTGTCCTGTCTTACCTTTGGATAGTATCTTGATGTTTACCTTACATCATGAACACTACAAGATTGTCTCAGACTGAAGCAGTACAAAAAATTATCAATATAGAAATATTGTTTCTCGATAGCAAGGTATAAAAATAAAAGGAAAAATCTTTCACATGACACATTTTTAATAGAATTGAATGTTTTGTGTACTATGATCCAGTAGTTTATAAATTATCATTTAAAATCTTAATTAGAAATTTGTAAAGATACAATTATTCTCATCTGGGAGTTAACACAGTAAGATTTATGTTGCTTGCTTTACTTTAGCATTTAGACCAGCATTACCATTTTTAAATTCAGTGAAATATTACTGGTCAAAAGAAAATAAACACATTTGGCAATGAGATAAAATAAGGCAAAAAAATGTGTATTTAGTGAAAACAGACTCCCAACAGAATCTATCCTAATTGTTTCATTAATTCAATAAAGTATTAAGCATTACAATTATGATGGATTTTAAAAGCTTCCTTAAAATAAGATTATATTGCTAATGGTGTCATCCATCATTTGGATTTTATCTAACATTTGTAATTTCTAATGTCCAAAAACATTTAATTGAATTCAGCTCAGCTACCCACACATGCAAATTCCATATTGGCTGAAGTGCTTGCTGGATGAGACTATTGTTTGGATAGAATTACATATCCAAATATTTGTCTTTTTGTTGCCAATTATTTTTCCTCAGTTCCTGTCAAGATACACTCCTGAAATACTGACATTTTTTACAGGACTTTTACCATTTTGTCTCTTTTACATAAAATAAAGCGTTTACATAAGTTTAAAATATTTACATTGTTTAAAACTGAATTTTACCACATGATATGAGTTTTTATGAAATAAAATTGTGTGTAATATTAAAACAGCAAACACGAGAGTGCTCATAATATCAGATTGATGTTTGCTTTTGGAGAGAAATAACAGTGATTCTGTTTTCTAACTTTTATTTGAGCCACTGCTGTGCTATCAAAAGGGAGTTTGTCTAATTATTCTCTGAACTGACTTGAGGCTTGAGTTTCCATTATATAGTTGATACCAATTCACCATGCTAACGTCGTAAAATAGAGGCACTATTTCCAGTAATTACTTCTAAACAGTTGTTTGTTCTCTAAACCACATACACCTGCTTCTTACAATAAAGCATTCAACTTGCTGAAAGACACAATTCTGTTAGCTTTTTACTTGCTTACCTGACCTCATCATTTTGATACTGTAAATATTTGCAAATCAATGGGTTCACTGTTTACAAGCTCTCTTTCAGAGCTTGAATATAAATCTTATGTGATTCAGACCTGTTGCAGATTATCAAATATTGTGTTAAACATAAAGTGTTGACTAATGTTAATTTACATTGTAGTCATCTTACGTTCTATTAGACACATATTAAAAATCTCAGTTGGGTATTCTTTGAGACAATCAAAGCTAAAAGGTCGCAGATTTCATGTGAAATAAATGTCACGTTACTCACAAAAAGAAAAGCCTGTAGGTATGCAAGATCTTGGGGTTTTGTTTGCTTGTTTGTTAGTTTTTAAGGAGAATGGCCACTAATCTAAAACGTTTGCATCTTGAAACTTCGTTCTAGCGATGGCCTCTCCACAATAAGTTTCTGTGCAGAAATGGAGCTTTCTTCAACAAGTTGATATTCAGTGAACGTCCTGACTTGCAGTGCTGATGAATCTGTTTCTTCCTTCCAAATCATGATGTGAAAGTGACCAGACTGGGTTTAGATTATTTTCTCTCTCTTCTCAGGACCCATATTATTAGCATAGTTTCCTTCCAATCACATCAAGAACTGTGTCAGATACATACATTTTGGAGTAATGTTACAGAACAACTAAACAATGTACTTAGTCTGCTACTGAAGGTTGTGAATTAATGATCAAATCAATTCAACAGATTGTCATATATTACTTGTAACTTGTCTTAATGTTAGAGATGGAATTGGTCCAGGAGGTGTTTTGTGCATATTAGAAGTGGCAGAGTATTTCCTGATAGTGTTTTCTTTGTAGGAAAATCCAAATAACTGGAAAAGGAGTTCATTACTTTTTTGTGCCAGTATAAGAGAGCTTTTGCTGTCACAGCCTTCCCTGTTCCATAATGGAACTTCTAATCAAACCCAGAAACACTGAAAGAGAAAAAAAAATGCAGTATTGTGGTCTCCAGAATGAGAGTGCCACAATGAGCAGATTATTCACTGATATAAATACATACTATTCAGGTTTTCTTTTAGAGCTGTTGCATTTCATATGTCTAATTAAATATTAATTTATGAATATCTCAAGTCTCTAGTGTCCCAAGTAACTCCCTTGCCTACTGAATTTACCCTTATTTTTATCCAAAGAGGAAGTTCTTCAAAAAAGTATGCATGTTTTAAATAGATGCAAATTCAATAACTTAACAATTTTGTCTGTTAATGCTGCAACAAGAATAGCAACAACAAAGATATGAATCAGTCATAACCAAAAAGAAACCTCAGAGAGTGCCAAAGGCTGGATATCAATTCTTCAATCATTAACACAGTGGTTGGAAGTTGAAAAGTTAACTTTTATGGAGGTACTACTATATGGCACCTGAGATGGGAAAGAAAGAAACTCAAATGCTGTTCTCTTGAACACTATTCAAAACTTAGTCTAATTGGTAAGGATCTCTAGGCACTGCCCTGCTGGGCTTTAGTGATTACTCCTCTGCTGAGGGCTCTGGGAGTATATTATGCTTCCATGTTTTTCTTTTTTTCCTTTCTCAACATTTTTTTTTTACTTTATGTTTTTGCTGCAATTTAGCCACTCAATGATCAATATTTTTACTCTGTTTTCATGCAATCAGGTACAAGAGAGCTTGAATTTCTGGAAACTACAGCTTGAGGTAATCCACTAAGTGGGTTAAGCAGAATGACTGTGAGATCCTGTCTGAGCTGCTTCTCCAAATAATGACTACAGATTTGATGTCATAATAACAGCTGTCAGCAAACAGCGTGTAAAAGAGTTTTTGAAGTCACAATTACTGGGTAACCTCTGTTCCCATTGTGTACCAGAGGCATGTTTGATGTGCCTTCTGTTGCCCTCCTGCCTAGCATCACCACAGCTTTGGGCACTGTACATGTCTGCTGCTGCTTGCAAGATGATTCATGCAGTTAAGCACAGCTTATACTTCTGCTGTAGAAAATGAATAAAAGTGACACCAGCATGCTGCCTACATAAGATGTATTTAAGCCGATGACTTTTCAGTTCAGCAGGAAACTGTTTTCCTTTGCATTTGGGATTGGTGTTAGCAGCAGGTTGGAAGTGACCACTCCGTGATAGCTTTTGTCTGTAATTGGCCTTTGCTATCCTGACATAGTTGATCTCAGTGGGAATAATTAATCTTTCACCCACTCCGGATATTGACTGGGTAGTCTGAGCTTAGAGAGATCAGCTAGAATTTTTCTGAGTCACCAGCAAATTGGCACAGGGAGAGGTGGGATGAGAAGTGATAGAGATCTTCTATGAGTATGAATGTTAAGATCATGCAGTGAAAAAAAACAGTACATGCCTTTGTTTTTCTTGCAGAGTAGCTGAACAAAATATTTTCAAAATAACAATCTAAAAAATGTTGGATTGATTGAGATCTGCTGGTTACGGAGGAAAATATTCTTTGCTCTGTTTAGAATGTAGATATCTAATACTGAAAATAGATATATGATTCTCCTGCTAAGGTAAGGTGATTACCTAAAAATAGCATCCATGTAAAATGATTTTATACGTATATGTATATAGAAAACATATTATAGCTTTGAAAACATATTTTATTGCTGCTGTTTGTCTTTGCATTTAAATTCCATCATTTGAAGTCCTTTAAATGTTATATAAATCAAGAAATCCAGTATTCCAAGAATATCTAAAAGGCACAAAGATACACATTTTGACAGTGCAGTGAAGAAAATTTATTCAGCCAATTCTTCGCAAAAAGCAAGTGCAGGAGGAAAAGGCACTCAAGTGTTCTTTCTTGTGCTCCACATATTTCAGCCATTGCTGGGGGAAAGCTATTGAAAATGAGAGAATTACTGTTTTGGGTCCTGTAACAGCTCCATGTTTACAGTAAGCAGCCAGAGATGAAGAGGAGAAATTAGGGTTTTTTCTTTGCTTTCTCTTTTTCTATTGCTTTATCCCAAGAATGAAGATACCTATCCTTTCCAGTGTTCTCACACTGAACAGATCTTTCATACTGTTTGAAAGTCTTATTGTAAGGGTGAAAATTTGTTTTATTCTTGGTAGATCAGATCAGGTTACCCTGCAGTGATAATTGCGTTTAACATTTTGTAAGCCCAGAAAGATGTCAATATAGATTTGAATGTTAAAGGAAAAATTCAGGAGGCCAATTCATGGAAGATTTAACTATTCCCATCTCTAGAATGTGAATCTTTCCAGTATCCTCATTGTGCATGCAGGAATTTGGACAGAAATTCACTTAAATCTATTCTAAACCAACATTGCTGTTGAGGATAGGATTTTCTAGGCAAAGAATTTCAGGACAGGTATTAAAATAAACTAAAATATATAATTAAATGAATTATAATTCATTGTGAGCATACATGGCAGAATGGTAATTGATTTAGTTATCTTTGTATATTATTTACTGTTCTTTTTAGTTTAGAAGCCAAGGCTGGTCATAAATGGGGAACTTTCCATTTTCAGTTTTCTATTTCAAATTATTCATATTTTGAAATTTCTTTTACTGTTATTGGCTGAAAAGTTATGTATATTTTTCTTTTTATGTTAGATTAGATCTTGCTTTCAACATAAAATATCATATATATATAAAAATTAATATACTGTTCATTCCAAATTGATTTTGCATTTTTGCTAGTGAAGCACAAAATATTGCTTTCCATCCAACAGTCGTAAAATATCTAGTTAATCATGCAGAAATAGCATCAGGTTTTTTTTGCTTTTTTGTAAGTTTCATTCTAGACTGCATTAATCTGTAGGCAAGGGGCTCCAACAGCTTAAGTGCTTGTAGAACATTGTTCCAAGAAATAGATATTTTTCTCTTCTTGTTCCTTCATTTTCAAATTTTGTGATCTTATTACCTGTACCGATGCTACTGAGTTATTAAGCACTTAAACACTGAATGTTTTCCTTTCCCCTCCCCTCCCTCTCCCTTCCCCTTCCCCTCCTTCTCGCTCTTCCCTCCCCTTCCCCTCCTCCTCCCTCTTCCCTCCCCCTTCCCCTCTTTTCCCTTCCACTTCCCCTCCCCTTCCCTCTCTCTCCTCCTCTTACTATCCCTCTCCCTCCCTCTTTCTCTCCACCCTGCTTCTCTTTTCTTGGGGGAAGGTTGAAGGTTAGGGAAAACCTTGATTCCCAGACATTTAGACAGTCATACATATATATATTTTATTGTTTTAACTGACCAAAAATTTATTCTAAACCAAATGATCTAATGGTCCTTCTTGCTTAACTCTTTCAAATAGAAAAATATAAAACACATGTAGGGATGTTTGCATAGTGGATCCATGCATTTTATGTGTAAAAACCTTACTATTATCTTTGTAGTGTAATAGATGATAGTGAGAGCAGATAACAGATCATTTTAACAAAAACAAGTGAAATCATAATTATAATAGAAGATTGTTATTAACATTTATAGCATCTTCTGTTCTACTTCTCTAATATCATATTAATACAGTGTGCAGAAAAGCCAGACATTTTAAGACTGTCCTTCAACAAAGAAAAGATATTTTGATCAGAACTCACAGCTTGCCCAGGTTATCCAGGGTTCAGATTAAGTTCGTGAAAGTGAAACTTTACCTCAGCTATTTTTTTATGTTATAGAAACAGCATTTCTTTTTGTCTAACCTTCCTTGGAGATCTTATTAAAGTTTCACAACTAGCTCCTTCATCCCTGCTGAGGTTTATTGTTTCTCTGAACATTTAACAAATAAGGTTTAGAAAGTTTGGGGTTTGGGATTTCTCTGGGGTACAAATTAAACAATTCTCATTTCTTTCCAAAATCTTCTCAATAGACAACCAGTAACTTGTTCCTATTACAGTTCCATGTCTTCCTTTACTTTAAAAAGCAAAAATTTCATCTGCACTATGTTAAGGTAAAGAATATGTTGGAAGGTAAAAGTTAGAAGATATGCCCAGTGGACATGTCAAAACTATTAAGTCATCATAAAACTAATCTTTTGTAATTCTTCCCAGAAGCAATAGACCGTGATTTCATTGTGCTTTATAATCTAAGAAAGGTCAGACCAGTATCTTTAGTCGTTTAATGAATGAAAACTTAAGAACTCGCCTGTGCTTAGGATGATGCTGATTAAGTTAGTCTAAAAACAAATAAGATCTAGCTAGAACAGTTTGAATTTACCTTACACTGCTGTTTCTTGCTGCTTCTCTAGGTTTATAGCCCCCACAGCTGAGGTCCAATAACAGACTGTGGGAATCCTCCCACTCTCAGTGCAAACCAGCCATATTAATTTAAGTCAGTACAGATGGCCCTGGCTAACTTGAGTAGTTACTTAGTGCCACTCAGTTCTTGACACGTGGTGCCATTATCACTACTTTCAAAGGGAGCGTTTTATGGTCCTCTATGCTATAAACCTACTCAAAATTACTGACAGGAGATAGTCCTAGAGAACGCCAGACAGATTTGAGAAACCAGATTCTCATGTTTGAGAGCTCTGGTTCTTTAAAATACCAAACTGAAGACTTTCTGTATAGTTAATGGTGTCAAATGCCAGTGTGGTTCAAATCATTTCATATCATACTTTTTGTTTTAAAAATGCCTCTTTTTTTTCTCTTGGCCTCAAAAGAACTGCTTGGATTGATCTTTTTTTTTTTTTTTTTTCTTTATGCAAAGAAAAATTAGTGCTGTTTAATAAAAGGAATGAGTGGAGCTTGTTTTAAAAGTATTTTAAAGTTCTTACTTTTTTTTGGTCCATCTCTAATGCCAATGCTCTGATCAGATTTGATCTAATGTGCAATTTATTTTTTTGTTTGGGAAATATCATCTTTATATAAATGGGAAATATTATTCAATATTTCTGCTCTGAATTACTGCATACTGTTGATGAACACTGTTAAGGTATACTCTTCATGATCAAATATATCTATGTTGTTAACTGAAAGAGACTCAAGAATTCAGCTTGGTCAGCCCCTGTTCATCCACATTAGTTTTTAAGTCAGTCTTTTGATCTGTTTTGGACATTTTAAATTAGCTCTCCCTAATAGCACTAAGCATTGTGAACACAATGTTCATGAGTAAGAATTTATATATTTTTTTTTGAATACTGATATTTTAGGGTAAGCTAACTGACAAATTACTTAATCTGTTCATTCAACTATTTGTGCATCTGCTTACTAAATTTCAGCTTTGCTCTTTCACACAACTTTAATGACCTTTTTCCAGAAATTCTCAGGAAATGACCTTTATCATGTGACCCTGCCTTCTACATATTAGATTATTATGTATGGAGACCAGAAAATAGAAGATGAAGTTTTTGCTTCTATCGCTTGTGTAAAAACAGGGACAGATGATTGCTGTTTTGACTCTCACAAATGATTAAGAATATGCAATTATTGCAGTAATATCAGTACTTAGCCTCCGGAGAAAGGAGGAATGAATTGCTGCCAGCACCTTCTTTCTGCATGTTGTTGCCGAGGGACACATAACATTCCCCCAGGGCTATGGTTGCTCCTGCTTCCTGTGCAAGGAAACTAGAAGATATCTGATATTTTTCACTTGTACATTCCTAAAGAATTCTGAAAGATCTCAAAGATCTTCAACCTTTGGAGAGATTCTTAATTACATTTATAGCGACTGAATTGCAATATCTGAAATATGAAATGGTGCTTGTAGATACATGTGTATCTATATGTATATGTATACACGTGCATATCTATACACATATATATGTGTATAGACACAGGTGCAGATACAGATACATATAAATGTATGACAAGTTGCACTGATGTCAAGGAAAAGAGTGTTTTATAATAGATCCTTCCCTTTTTCTCCTTAACAGGTTTAAAAATAGCTCTCGGGAGTTGCATACAATAATGGCACCATTTGATTAGTGCTGTATTTTAGAAATCTGTTTCAACTAAAATTGCCTTCATAAGTTTTCATTTATATCAGAATAGGGAAATGGCCTGCAAAGATCTGTGGATCATTTTATTACTTTAGTTTGGGACACTGATGAACCAGCATGTCAGTGGTCTGCCTGCATGGAAAGGGTCATACTGATTGAGATTCATAAATAGTATCCACTGGTCATGCTATTTTAGAGCAATACTCAATCTAGGTAATTATGGTCTGTTGCCTCTGCTGAAAACAGACACTATATAAATCCTTCAGCTGCGGTGGGCTTGACAGACTGAGAATAATGTGCAGGTCCTCAAAAAGGATTTATATTCAAGGTCCATTTGGTAAGTGTGTTGTCCCATTTTTCATTTCTCTGAACTGACAACAAACTGAACTAGTTGGTTATTTCTCTCAGATGCTATTATAGTGATGGGATGATCAAAGACCTGTTATTAATCCAGAGTCATTCAGATGTTACTCAGATGTTACTACTAACAGTTTCAACATATTAATTTGAGTATTGATTTCTTGTTTAATTTTTAAAAAATAAAGGTATAACTACCATGATGCAAAGAATCATATAGAAAACAGCTCCGTGCCATAAAGTTAATTTGAAACACGTATGCTTACCCTTGCTTGGGAACATATTGTTTCTTCCATTCCTCATTTTTTATGGATTTAAATTCAGTTTAAATTAAAACAACTTTCAGCATTGCATTAACTAGAATATGTCCCTTAAACCTAATATATAGTAATGTACATAAGTTATGCATGTTATTGCATACATTTTGGCTTTACAAGGCCTTGCAGTCTGAAGGTGGAGAGATCAAGGAATGTTTTGCTTTGTTATCCATTCAAAAAAAATAATCTTATAGTCAGAATAACTAATTACACAGTGCAATATGACAGAAGAAATGCACATAATTATCATATCTTAGAAATAATAATGTTTTTGTTTTCCTGAGAATAGTCTTAAATTATTTTTAAGTATATTTTCCATTGTTAAGTATGTTTTCCATCTGGAGAGGAGCTCTGTAGATAGGGACCAGGGTGTCCTGGTGGACGACAGGTTGACCATGAGCCAGCAGTGTGTTCTCGTGGCCAAGAGGGCCAATGGCATTCTGGGACGCATTAAAAAGAGCATGGCCAGCAGGTCAAGGGAGGTGATCCTCCGCCTCTACTCTACCCTTGTGAGGCCTCATCTGGAGTATTCTGTCCAGTTCTGGGCTCCTCAGTATAAAAGAGACAGGGATCTCTTGGAAAGAGTCCAGCACAGGGTCACAAAGATGGTGAAGGGCCTGGAGGATCCCCCTTATGGAGAAAGGCTAAGTGAACTGGGTCTCTTTAGCAGACTAGAGAGAGAAAAGAAGTCTGAGAGGGGACCTGATCCAGGTTTATAAATATCTGAGGTGTGGGGGACAAAGTGGCGAGGCCAGACTCTTTTCAGCAGTGTGTGGAGACAGGACAAGGGGGAACGGACAGAAACTGCAGCACAGGAGGTTCTGCACGAATGTGCGCAAGAACTTCTTTACGGTGAGGGTGACGGAGCACTGGCACAGCTGCACAGGGGGGTTGTGGAGTCTCCTTCTCTGGAGACATTCAAGACCCGCCTGGACGCCTACCTGTGTGACCTGGTGTAGGGAACCTGCTTTGGCAGGGGGGTTGGACTCAATGATCTCTTGAGGTCCCTTCCAACCCCTATGATTCTGTGATTCTATGATTCTATGATTCTATGATTCTATGATTGTAATCTATAGGATGTATATCTAGAATATCTATATGATATCTATATGAAGCAACAAATGCATATTGTTGATCTGACAGAGGTTATGGTAGGGATAATTTGAAGTTAATCTAATTGTAATGATGAGTAATAAAAATATTAGTGCTGAATCCATGATTTTTTCCCAGTAAACTACCTATTTTTTGATAATACTTCATATTTGGAAATACCAGAAAAACAGTCTGGAAGGTCATAACCTAAGGATATGAAGAAGGATAATAGCCTTCTTCATATAGCCTACAGAAGAAATAGGGAGTTAGTTGATTGTAGTAAAAAAAAAAAAAAAAAGGTTTTTTCTGTTACTCATGAATAATTACTGTTCTAAAACTGTGTTAATCTTACTTGACATCTACAAAGCACTGAAAATTTTTTAAACAATTGAAAAGATTTGTGGTTAAAATGAAACCATTTCACTTCTTATTACTGAAATCATCAAACTATACAATACGTTGATCATTTTGAAAAAGAATTCCCCCTTGGGAAATTTGGTAAAACATATTTATTTAGTTATTCAGTTCCATTTGAATAATGAAATTAATTTCTTGAAGCCAAATCACAACAACGTAAAACCTCCTATAATATTGTACTATAAAATAGAAAACAGTTTAACCAAAGATAAAACAAATGTACTGTAGATAGGATTACAAAAATGAGACATTTTTTGGTAGTTTTGTTCAGCTGGTTGAATTGGCTTTTTAGTGTATTTTGATGGTGATGGTGGTTATTTTTTTGTGGAGAGTGTTTGCCTCTTTTTGAGTTGAGGATTGGCAGATTCCTCAGTGAGATACAAAAATAACATGAGACCAAACTAGGTTTGGTTTACCTTATTTTTTTCTTCTTTTGTCATCAGCTATCGAGCTGAATTTATTAGTACCTCTATTCTTCTGTCCTACTAAAATGCATCAAACTCACTATATTCCATATAGTAAAATACACAATTTCAGCAGCTAAATATGCATCTGTGTATACATGATGAAATCAGCATGCTATATGCAAAACAACCATCTAAAACCAATGAGAATGCATTCAATATTATCTATAGAAGTGATATTTTCAGCAAGAAAAGTGATATATTTTCAACAAATAGTGCAATCAAAGAAAAATACTCATCTCGCTTTGATCATATTTCATCGATGTTTTTGAAGAAATTTGGCTTTGACCACTCTTGTCCAATTTGAAGGCATCAGCCACTGCAGTACTGATGCCTAGCACAAGGACTGCTGTGTGTTGTAGGAGGAGTAGAAAGGTCCCCCCCATCAGCAGCTAGTTGCAGAAAGATGGTAAAGGAGTTTACAATATTATTTTGTGATTATCCTTCCCTCTTCACCATAACAGTATTATTTCCTGTTTACTCACTGCTTAAAAAAATGTGCAAATCTCAAGTGACCAAGGTTCTACCTTGTGCCTGTGTGGCACAAAGTCAGTGTGAGGTTAAAGTAAGCATTTAGTAAAAATAAAATAAAAATAAAAATAAAAATAAATATAAATATAAATATAAATTCAATATATACTATATATTACATAATATATAATATATCATGATTAAAATGTAATTATATAATTATAATTAAAGTAATATTATTTAAATTGTTATAATTAAAATAAATATTATTATGTGATAATAATTATGTAATAATATGTAATAATAATAATTATTATTATGTATAGTATTAAATCTAAGTCTCTAATCTCACTTCCTCTTACTACCAAACATGGTGATAATCTAATCTTCAAGGTATTGCAGACTCTTGGAAACTTTTCAAAGCACTTGACTTAGCCATATTTATTTTTAGAAGGAATTCACAAATAAGAATCCTTATCTTCTTTATTGATGCACTACAGCTAAGTTTATTTCCATGTAATTTAGTCATCTAATCAAAATATCAGTCTCAGGAAACTTATTTTCCCTACAATCCCACAAAGTCAATGAGAGAAAAAAATGCATTTACAGAGATTCAAATCTTACATTTCAACAAATTGCAGAAAACACCATATAGTATCTGGAAAAGTTATACTCTATATTTAGCTCCCTGAAAAGAGGCTGACTAAACATGGTACCAGTGTGCACTGATGTATTTTTATGTTCCATACATTTGTCTCTTTTGAAGAAGGAGGAATATTTCTATCTTAAATTATTCTGTAGAAAGAGGGTTAGACTCTTCTCAATTTTGGTGCACAGTCCATCAAATGTATGGTGGCCTTGAACATAATGCTGGTGAGAGAGTCACCAACAGAAAGATTAGCTAAAAGAAAGTGTATGTGAAATTTTGTAGAATAAGTGAGTTAAACTGTCAGTGAAGATGTCCTTTATGATTGTGGAACTCATTGAAGCTGGCAGCTCATGGCTTGGACGAGTACACACTTTGCTGGGTAAGGAGCTGGCTGGAGGGGCAGGCCCAGAGAGTGGTGGTGAATGGAGTTAAATCCAGCTGGTGACTGACCACGAGTGGTATTTTACAGGGGTCAGTACTGGGGCCTGTTCTCTTCAATAACTTTAATGATGACCTGGATGGGAGCATTGAGTGCACCCTAAGTAAGTTTGTAGATGACACCAAATTGTCTGTAAGAGTCAACCTGCCTGGGGGTAGTAAGGCCCTACAGAGGGATCTAGACAGGGTGGATAGCTGGGCTGAAGCCAATGGGATTAAGTTCAGCAAGACCAAATGCTGAGTCCTGCACTTCAGCCACAACAACCCCAGGGAATTCTACAGGCTTGGGGCAGAGTGGTTGGAAGGCAAACCTGGGGATAGTAGTCAGTGAACATGAGCCGAACATGAGCCAGCAATGTGTCCAGGCAGCCAAGAAGGCCAAGGGCATCCTGGCTTGTATCAGAAATAGTGTTGCCAGCGGGAACAGGGAAGTAATTGTTTCCCTGTACTCAGCACTGGTGAGGCCACATCTTGAGTACTGTGTTCAGTTTTGGGCCTCTCACTGCAAGAAAGACATCAAGGCCCTGGAGCATGTCCAGAGAAGGGCAACAAAGCTGGTGAGCGGTCTGGAGCACAGATCTTACGAGGAGTGGCTGAAGGAGTTGGGATTGTTCAGTCTGGAGAAGAGAAGGCTTAGGTGAGACATTATTGCTCTCTACAACTACCTGAAGGGAGGTTGTGGTGAAGTGGGGGTCAGCCTCTTCTCCTGTGTTACTAGCAATAGGACTAGAGGGAATGGCCTCAAGTTGTACCAGGGAAGATTCAGACTGAAAGTTAGGAAATATTACTTTTTTGAAATGGCACTGGAATGGGCTGCCCAGAGAGGTGGTGGAGTCATCGACCCTGGAGGTGTTCAAGGAACATTTAGATGTTGTGCTGAGAAACATGGTCTAGTAATAACTATTGGTGGTATGTGAACGATTGGACTGGATGATCCTGTAGGTCTTTTCCAAGCTTGGTGATTCTATGATTAAGAAACGAAGAACATGGTTGTTAATTTGCTATACAGACTTCAACTTAGTTAGTATCGATTAATCAGTATCTATTACACTGGCAGATGCCTTTTGGTTTCCTGACAGCCTGATTTTGTGGGTTATGCAGCTAGGAGAAGAAATCTTAATAGGCATAGAAAAGGATAAAGGTTTTGTCAGTGATCACAGTGGTATGACGATCTCAGTCAGGCAGGGAATTTTATTATAGTGTGTCCATGGTTTATGGGCTGGTTTGGCCTGGTTCTGTGATGAATGGGGTGACGGGACCAGTGCACTCACTCTCTGGAAAAGACGGAGGGAAAAAGGGGAAAGGGCAGAGAGATGGGCCTAAAAACAAAATAGCAGCAACGACCTGAGGAGGAAAGCTAAATTACAAAATAAGATATCAGAATGCAAAATAACACAATATAATACAATACAATTGTAATTGAAGGTAATAAATCAAATAAAATGAGAGAGCGTCTGAAAACCAAAGGCCTTCCTCTAAAACTGAAGACAAGGTGGCTAGGGAGCTCACACACTGCTGGGATGATCTGAAAGGGAAAAGGAAAGCATCTCGTGACTTGCCAACAGTTTTATCTTTCCCTTTGAGCAGAAAATGGAAAAATGCAATGTAACGCAAAGTCCTCTGGGGTATGTAGTACTTACCTTCTGAGACAGGTATATCCAGACCTAGCAACAATCCACAGAACTGGAGCATTAACTCTTTAACTCCCAGTTCACTACATGATGTTATGATGTGGAATGCCAACACCAAAAAATCATAAAAACCATGACATAGAGTTAGAACATACCTAGTGGTGGTCCAGAATGCTTTTGTATTAGTAATTCATGCCCTTTCTTATCTGAAGCCAAAACAGGATTTTTTACTTTTTGTTTTCTTGTCTGTTTACTTAGTCTACAGAACATAAGTTAATTAAAGGGATACTATAGCATTTAAATGGAAGAAAAGGTTGATGGGAAAGCATGGGTCCAGCAGCCTAAGTACTCAGGAGTTAACAGATTTCCCAGAGTATGCAAATGGAAGTCCATCTAATGGCTTACTAATGAAATGACATGCAATATTCTATGATTGCCCTCAATTACCCTATGCAAAGCAAGAATTAATTACTAGTATTGAAGAAGTTCACCTTTGTCCCTCATTTCAGGCTCTCATTTATGCTGAGTGTTTCTCAGGCGATATTAATAGGCATCCAAGTACTTGATAGCTGTTTTTTTTTTTCTTTTTCTTTCCCCTTGTAACACAGCTGATCCTTTTATGTGATAACTGTAGTCTAATCAATCAATGGCTAGAGCAAGCATTAAGGTATATACAGAGCATTTCAAAAGTGCTGAACCTACCTATGTACTGTTTGGCACTTTGTTGTCCGGAATTGTAGTACACAGGGTGGTTAATTTGATCCATTTGTTTTCCAACAAAGACTGCCACTGCCAAGTTATTTTAATGTAATGCTATAAATCAACTTGAAGGTGGCATTAAAAAAATAAGCCAAATAAAAACAACCTAGGGATTCATCATTTTTGTCTGTTTCTCTTGTTTAAATCAAGAGATGTATTTCTAAAAACAAACAAAAAAACTATATGTTCATTATTCTACGTTTTCTGATCTCCAAGTTGCTAATATAGCATTAAGTTTGTAGAATGAACTCACTGCTTGTGTGTGATTTTAAGTTACATTCTGTGCATGTTTATTTAGTGAAAGTCTAGACATAAACAGAGGCAGAAATTATTTTTTAAAAGTTAATATTATGATTCTGAAAATAATCATAATTCCTCCTATATCATTTGCAGTGAGGTTGACTATTTATTTATTAATTTAACAGATTGATGGAATACTGTTGTAATAGAGGACAGTGTTGTTATATAGGAAAACAGACACAAACATATTTATTCTAAACATTTTATTTTAAGCAAAAAAGGCTTTTGTAGGTTAGGAGGTGTGTATCCAGACAGCTATGGATACTGCAGATGTACATTAGGGAGGTATGTTAGGATTTTTTTGCATTTGCTGGTTGTCAATGCTTTATAGGCTGGTTTGGCCTGGTTCCATGATGAACGGGGCCCCCCACCCCAAGAAAGGGGAAGGTGGAAAAAGGGAAAGGGCAGGGAGATGGGCCTAAAAGCAAAACAGTGTCAACGATCTGAGAAGGAAAAATAATTTACAAAATAAGATATCAGAATGCAAAATAACACAATACAATAGAATATAATTGGAACTGTAGCTAAAAAGTCAAATATAATGAGAGAGAGAGCATCTGAAACCAAAGGCTTTACTCTAGAGCTGAAGGAAAGACTGCTAGGGAATCTCCACTGCTGAGATGACCAGCAAAAAGAGGGAAGTCTCAGGACTTGCATGCAGTTTTATCTTTCCCTCTGGTGGAAAACAGGAATGCAAAGTCCTCTGGGGTATGTAGTTCTTCCTTTTTATCTGGAAATCTGGCAGTTCATGGAACTGGAGGATAAACTCTTTAACTGCCAGTTGCGTACATGATGTTATGAGGTTGAATACTGATAACAAAAACCATAAAACCATGACACTAGTATAATGTGCAGTTGCACACGAAGGCTGAGAGGTACAGGAAGAGTACAGGTAGTGCATGAGAAATAAATTTCAAAGACTCAGAAACTTCAAAACTTTCTACTCCCCAGTGTCAGCTAGTAGTGAACCGCTAGTGGAGAACAGCTTCCAAAATCAGTTGTTGAAATCAACCTGCTTGACTCTGCTGTGAAAGGTACTGTAAATAGTCATTCACTCAGCAAAGAGTGGGAGGAAGTTTACAAAATCTCTTGCTCTTTATCTTCTACAAAATTCCATAGAATGGAGAGACATCTATTATGCATTGTCTGTGCTTGAAGTCGTCAAACAAGCTTTCTTTGTAGAGAAAGAATAGGCACTTCTAGGGCGGCATTGCACTCATTCGTAAGATAGAGATATAGTAGAGACCAATATAATTGCTCTCAAAAGTCCCTACTTCTCACTGTAACTAAAAGAGGAGATCTAGAAAACTAAACCTGTTGTAGGTGTCCACAGAGATGCCAAGATAAGACAAGCCCCATCTACAGCAAGTGACTTAGGAGTGTTTCTGTTCCATTTGGTGCTAAATCAAACTGGTTATTTTGAGTGTTATGTTAAGATTTCTGAAGCTGATCCTATTCATTTTCAATAGTTACAAGATTTCAACTGAAATTCTTTTAAAATGGGCTGTTTGCCTTTGTACTGAAGGAGACTGTTATTTGTCATAAACCAGCTATAATAAAAAAATACCTCAGAAAGCATCTCCCATCAGGAAAGCAATGTTTGACCATAACAAAGCATGTGGAAATCCATGTCAATTTGGCATAGTAACCAGCATATTGTGAATGAGTTCAGGATAGACAGCCAAGTCACCTAATCAAATAAATGTATTCCAAATTGCTTCTAAATAAAATATGGCAACAGAGGTACTCAGGCAAAACAGAAATATATTCAGACAGTAGTCACACTAAACACCTATTCACTGAAGACCATTTGAATTTTATATACTGCACTTGGACTCTTCTTTATCATTGTTAGTTTGTTCTAAGCAAAAGGTACAAGAAAAAATGTCATCATTTTTTTCTTTTGCTAATAACAGTATTTTTCAGTAACTGTAATGCATCATTTGAACATTGATAATATCTGACTATATTTCATTAGTAAATGAATTCCAGGTAAACAACTGGTAAAAATAGGAGCTGCTGAAAGAATGGATTTATTTTCCACCAGTTTTCAGGAATCTTTGTATGTAATGAAACTTCTGTAATGTATGTCCAATCTTAACTGAAAATAATTAAATAAGTAAAAGTTCAGAGCCGTAAATTGTGAGATAAAATGATTTTTTGACCTGCATGCACAGTAAATTTTTCACATGAAGGCAACTAGTGAAGATTTTGTACTTAAATTCTCAGATTTTGGATTGAAATAACTGAGAGAAAGCTTTCAGAATCTCCTTTCAGAACAACCTTTTGGAGGTGACTTTTGAATTGGAAAGGACATTTACCTGATAATGAGTAACGTAACTTTCACCTTTGCTTATATAACGTTTTGCATATCACTTTTTCCTGTGTCCCTTCTGCCACTATGAGTTTTGGATCCCTCTATAAATCTTTCCTGGACCCAGCACTTTGGTCTATTTAGATCAACATGTATTCTGCATGTTTAAAGAGCAGGTGGGATTATTATAATTAGTATGTCTACCTTGAGTTTTTGGGTTTGGTTTTTTTTTGAATTTTTGGGAAAGAGTATTCACTTCTACTCAGTAAACATCTATACCTGACCACAAAGAGGACCACAAAGTGGTCAGGCAGGGGTCAAAGCCAACACTTAGTGACTCCTTAGCACTCTTATCTTTTAAAAATTCCATGATAAATATAAAAAGTATTCTTCAGTTAGAACATTATTCCTGAATTTCTCTGTTTGTGGTGTTTTTGCCTCATATATTAATATATGTAAATATACCACTAAAATATATTTTTCCTCTCTTACTTTACTGATCAGACTATGAAAATCTCTGTTGACTTGGAGAAATTCTGCTATTGCTCAGATTTTCAAGGTGGAGTTCATTCAGTGTTACTTTTGGATATAGATCAAAATAGTTCTGGTGCAGAAAACTTTATGTTGACATTGAAGAACCATTAATAGGGAAGAGTACAAGGAAATACTTCCAGGTTAAACGATCTTCCTTTTGTGTTTAAGTAGGTTATGCCTTACAAGTTTGTTTCACTGTCCTTCCCACCCTCTTCTATATATTTTTAAGGAGATGGATAGGAAATGAACTCAAAGATGTAGGTACCAAACACTTTCTCTTATCGTGCTCTTCTTTAAAACTGTTATTTTGAATCTTCTGAAGAAGTATTAATTTTGTCTTTGAACTCTGCAAATGTTTTCTAAAATTGCCAAGCATATTTCAAGGAAGTATACCTCATGTTATTTTGAATACTGTTGGCCAAATAATACTGTGACATCCACAACTAAGCCCATTAAATCAATGTACAATGAATATTACTCCTGCATCTCCTATTCTTCCTAGTTCTTGTCTGTATAAAGTATCTCACATCTATAAACACCTCCATGCTGAGATATGATTTTCAGCACTGAGGGAAACATTCAAATTGATACGGATATCCCCTTAAAGAATCAGCTGGCAGCCAGAAAATGCTCTAGGTTACAACTGAAATGCTTTTCACCATGCAGAAATATGAATGAAATGGCATAACAGGCAATATTTTAAATAAAGTATAATTCTGGTGAGATTGATAAAACAGTGATAAAACAAAAAGCATCTGTTCAAGCAGGACTATAAACAGTTTTCAGTCCTTCCCTCTGAGACAGCTGATTGCGTTCCCTTTCTTGTTGCAATCTTCACTAGCAGTCTAAAAATTTTCAGTTTTTCTATCTGGCAAAGCTCACTCTAAGCTGTTCTTTATGACCTACCTTTGCTGTCCATTTCTGTCTTTCCATAAATGGCTTCTGTTTGTCCTGCCTTGCACTGTTCATCCCCCCATTAATTCTTTGGCATGCTGGTTGTGTCTCATGCTGTTTCTTTTCCTCTTCTACCCAGGTGAACAAAGTCTGGGATTTGGTCCACTACTTTTCTGTTATGACATCTCATGATACCACTTTTCAGGTTTCAGGAAAATCTTTGGCAACTTCTATCTTGTTCCTTTTATTTCTGTCCAAAAGTTATACTTCAGTTCTGAATAATAGTATCTTAGCTTAGGTTCACTACTCACACCCAGCACACATCTGACAGAAACTTCCTACTGATAGTTTCAAACTTTTATCCTTTGTAGTAGTCAGATAGACAAAAGAAACACTATATTTCTCATCTCTTTTTCAACAAATGTGTTTTTCTAACTTTGTAAAAGATACAAAATGACCATATCCTTGTCTTCTTTATTGATCCCTTTTCTCTCCACAGGAAGCCAAGAAACAGTTTTTGTCTTCTGAGGCTCTTGACATTCAGGGAAATCCTAAGAAAGGAAATGTATGAAAATAAGTTTGTACCTTCTTTAAGAAAAGTATGCAGAAGAAAAAGAAATCATTTTTGTCAACCAAACACAATCTCCAATGACCCATAACTACTGGGGATCAGTGTCCTTTGTTAGGAATGTCTTCCATTAGATCTGTTTACTCAAACTCCCTACAACCTGACCTTGAAAAATCAGGCATACACAACTCCAGGTAGCCTGTTCCAGTGCCTCACTACCCTTATCATAAATAATTTCTCCCTTATGCCTAACATAAATCTACCTTCTTTCAGTTTAAAGCCATTACCCCTTGTCCTATTTATATTCCCTTGTAAAATGCCTCTCTCCATCTTTCCTGTAGGTCCCCTTTAGATACTGGAAGGCAGGTGTAAGGTCTCCTCTTGTCTTCAGTAGGCTAACAGGCACAGTTCCCAAATCCTGTCTTCATCAGAGAGGTGGTCCAGCCCTCTGATGGTCCTCATGGCCCTCCTCTGGGCCCACTAAAATAGGTCCATGTCTATGCTGTACTGACAATTCTACATTTGGACACCATATTCCAGTGTTTTCATGCAATATTTGTACCTATTGTCTCACTTTAGCAAAGAGAGACTAGGCCTCATTTCAATTGTTATTCTTGATGATTTATGCCATTTCAAGATTACCTATATAAAAAAAATTGGTAGACATGACACAATAGCTAGAGCTATGGTTTTTTTTTTTTTTTTTTTTTTTTTTTTTTTTTTTTTTGAGATAGCAGCAGATTAGAAGAGAAAGTATGGGGATTGATGAGGATTTCCTGCAAAACCACATAGAAGTTACAGGATTCATCTGAGCTGACTACTTAAGAAATGTTAAAAGACTGGGTAATGCAATTCATAAAGATAAGATAGTGAAGAGAACCTATATAACAGACCATGTTGGTAGTCTTACATAGACTTAAGAAATATTTGGGTAATGCTTTATTACTCCTGTTACTTAATGTATGTTGTAATTAACGAACCGATCTAGAGGCATCTGCTGCATTAAGATCTACAGCTGATCTAAAACATCAGGGCCAGTAAGCTGAGAGCATACACCAATGTGGTGACAGCAAAATGGCATTTATTGGTAGCAAGCACTCGCTTATATGCCCTGTGTGTTCTTTGCCCTCAAGCGTGTGTACATCCTGGTACGTCCACGTAGCACAAAACTCGGTACATTCCTGATATTGCCATGTAGCAGATAACAAAGCAGATAACAGAGCAGGGGAGGTCCTATTGTGTCACATCCCGGTGTCGCCTCATTAATGCCTAATACAGCAATGTACTTCTCAAGTGTAGTTGATTTTAAAATGACACTGGCAAGAGGAAATGTAGTTCCATTAGGTTTAAATGTATGTATCATGTCCAAAAATATACTAGTGAGTCGATAATCTGGGATGTAATGTGGTTCAGCTGCAGTCATACATTCTTAAAATAAGAGCAGATAAATAGGAACAGAGAAACTGAAGTGATTGCTTACAGAAATTGAAATTGTCTGTGGGTGGCTGGGTCTACAACAGAGCACTAGAAGAAGCATATTTATGCTCCAAGATATTTGTAGAAGGTGAACAACAAAATGTGTGAAATGAAAATTAGTCAATGCCAAGAACTACTTGAAGTATAGCAGAACTAAAGAAAATCTATGTTGTTACGTTCTTTGCAATGTACTTCATTATTTTGTCATTTTACAGTGTTTTTGATTGTAAAGTATGTTTAAAAAAAAGAAAAAACCTAATTCTAGAACTATGTCGTATCTTGATGTGGACTTTGAAAAAAGTCCTTGCCACAACTTGTATCCTTACCACAACTTAGCATTTGATTCCTGCAAGTTTTGAAAGCAACATATGAGCAGTTGCAGTCTAAAAATATCAACAAATTTTTAATAACAGTGAAAGAAGTGAACATCTCTAACTGCACTGCCATGGGAGCTCATTTGATGGTATGTGGTGTGCTATGAAGTTTGACTCTCATTCTGTTTTGATACGGGTTATGATACACAACTGGGATTTCTTTTGTGTTGCCTATTTCACAGGATTCTAGCATCAGTAACTAAATGGTGGGCTTACTGTCCTTTTTTTTTTCCTTCTTCTTTCAGGCACTTAGTCTGTATTTACATTAAATTAGAAAAAAAAAAAGGGTGAGCTTGTCATTTTAGTGATTTTACTGGTTTTGCTCTTTCAGGAATTCTTATTATTTATGAATGGAAGAAAACTAAAGTTATCCAAAGTGCTGAGTGGGTTCAGATACACTGGGGATCTGTGCTGAAAAGATTTGCATGGAGAAAACTTTAGGACTTTACAAAGATACATGATAATTTACATATAAATTGATTTTTTTTTTAATGGCAAAATGCTAGCTTTCAGGATTTGAGGGAACAGGCATAATGTAAATTATACTTCGTTGACCGCTGAATAAGTTAAAAAATGAAATTATAAAAAATGTAATTTGAAGAGGAGAAGAGAGGAGAGGAGAGGAGAGGAGAGGAGAGGAGAGGAGAGGAGAGGAGAGGAGAGGAGAGGAGAGGAGAGGAGAGGAGAGGAGAGGAGAGGAGAGGAGAGGAGAGGAGAGGAGAGGAGAGGAGAGGAGAGGAGAGGAGAGGAGAGGAGAGGAGAGGAGAGGAGAGGAGAGGAGAGGAGAGGAGAGGAGAGGAGAGGAGAGGAGAGGAGAGGAGAGGAGAGGAGAGGAGAGGAGAGGAGAGGAGAGGAGAGGAGAGGAGAGGAGAGGAGAGGAGAGGAGAGAAAAAGGAAAAAGGAAAGAAATGGAAAGAAAGGGAAGGGAAGGGAAGGGAAGGGAAGGGAAGGGAAGGGAAGGGAAGGGAAGGGAAGGGAAGGGAAGGGAAGGGAAGGGAAGGGAAGGGAAGGGAAGGGAAGGGAAGGGAAGGGAAGGGAAGGGAAGGGAAGGGAAGGGAAGGGAAGGGAAGGGAAGGGAAGGGAAGGGAAGGGAAGGGAAGGGAAGGGAAGGGAAGGGAAGGGAAGGGAAGGGAAGGGAAGGGAAGGGAAGGGAAGGGAAGGGAAGGGAAGGGAAGGGAAGGGAAGGGAAGGGAAGGGAAGGGAAGGGAAGGAAAGGAAAGGAAAGGAAAGGAAAGGAAAGGAAAGGAAAGGAAAGGAAAGGAAAGGAAAGGAAAGGAAAGGAAAGGAAAGGAAAGGAAAGGAAAGGAAAGGAAAGGAAAGGAAAGGAAAGGTAAAAAAAAGAAAAAAAAAGAAAAATCTCACACCTAAAATTTGTCTACCTTAATCATTAGGGAAAACCCTTTTTCTCAATTTCTGTATTTCTTTAGAGCAGTTATCATGTTTCAGAATGGCAAAGATTAAGAATTTAGCTAATGCTGTATCACTTTATGTCCTGGGCTGAAGATCAGGTCTCAGCGATCTGGAAATAAGATTGCCCATTTCATACTGATTACGATCTGTTTGCAACACAGAGCATTTTACTGAGTTTGAAAAGTCCTTACAGGGCATTAGATTGGAAAATGGTATATTTTAAAACGTGCAGTCAGGAAAGGTAGCAATTATAGCTCCAGAGAAACATCTTTAACACAGACTAGAGACAAAGTTGAGAAAAAGATTTTCAGGTGAAGGTGGTAACTAGATAAACTCCTAGATCTGTAAGTAAATAATTTTTTTTTTTGTATTTTTTATTTTTTTTACTTTTTGAGTCCTGCTGTCAAGGGAAATTCCTGAAGGAAGCACTTGTCATTGTTGGTTTCCTTTGCCAATGCAAACAATTCCCCCTGCTTTTGACTAACATTTAACCCCCTTTATTAAGAACAAATGTCCTAAATAATAGCTTTCAGCTTCTGATTTCTGAGTAGAAGTAAAATGAAAAAGTAACATTCCTACCAAGAGAGAGTTGTTATTTCCCCATAGTAATTTCAGTATTTCAGAAAATATTGGACTAAGTATTTTATTTCATTCTATCTTATTTATCTACATTAAACTTTGAGATCAGCCTGTTATTGTAGTGAACATCTAATTCTTAGCAGGAAAAATTAAGTTCCTAATTATCTGCTTAGTTCTCAGTTTTCAGTTGCACAAATAGAATATAATATTTCCCAGTGTGTAGCCATATAAGTCTTTCTGAACATGATAGGAATTAATACTCATTCTGAATCAATGGCTATATAACAGATCTTATTTCTTTTCCTTGCTTCAAAGCTATGAAATTTAGAATCCCTACTGAGAGTAAGAAGTTTGAGTTTTAAATCCTTTAAAATCAGGTCAAGCAACAAACACCTAGTAAAACCAAGATTAAACAGCAAGAGATAAAGTTTAATCCAATTCTGTTAGATTTTGCAGCAGAAGAAACACCTGAGAAATATAAATCTTGTACTTCATTTTACTCCAAGGCTTGCTGTTCCTTCTCCAAACGCAGTTTCTTTCACAAAAAATATTTTAAAAAATTAAAGCTTGCAAAATTAAATGTCTGTTTAGTACTTAAAATTTAGTTTCCTGGCCTAAAATATATTAGTTTTGGCAATATAATATCTAAGCACCTCATATACAGGTTGTGCTTTCAAACCTTTTCCCAAGAAGGCAACATATGATTATTGCAATTGTTATGATGAGGAAGTAAACCATATAGTTGTACCTTTTCTACAGGAAAATCTCACTTTGTTGGACTTACAATCCTAAGCATCACCTAGGCCATTTAGTGATGATTTTTAGATAAATTTAATATACTTTGCATTTGTACCATCAGCAGAACAAGGATGCATACAGATTTCATATGACTGCTTCCAGGAGGTCACGGGGTCATATTTAAACTGAAAACACACAACTGTAAAGAAAATCAAAGGCAGAGCTAGGTTTTCAGCCTTGAGCACCTCCTTTTTATTCTAACCAATGAACATCTAACATTGTTTTTATCTGGCTTTACTGAAAATGAGATGGGTAGTTACTCTGTATTGCATATTCAGTAGAAACAGCAATCCTTTAGAACTGAGGGGTAGTGATATGTAATGCTGCATGTAGTTGGATACCGTACTTATACATGCCGAATAAATGAGTTCTGTGAATTTTCATGGTCATTGTATGCTCTGCAAGTGTACAGAAACGTACTTTTCCTATCCAGTTTCTTTGACATCAATCTCACTGTGTATAGTGGCAAATGACCATCCTCTATAACAGTGACCTAATGGAGGTTGAAATCAAGTATGGAATTGGAATGGGTCCAGAGGAGAGCCATGAAAATGATCAGAGGGCTGGAGCACCTTCCCTACGAGGACAGGCTGAGTTAGGCTTGTTCAGCCTGGAGAAGGCTCCAAGTAGACCTTATAGCAGCCTTCCAGCACCTGAAAAGGGTCTAACAGGAAATCTGGGGAGGAACTTCTTACAAGAACATGTTGCGATGGAGCAAGAAGTAATGGTTGCAAACTGGAAGACGATATATTTAGAGAAGTTATAAAAAAGATATTCTTCAGTCTAGGAGCAATGAGACACTGGAACTGATTAAGAGAAGTCATGGGTACCCCATCCCTGGAAGTGTTCAAGGCCAGGCTGGTCTAGTGGGAAGTGTTCTTGCACATGGCAGGGGGTTGGAATGAGATGATCACTAATATCCCTTCTAAATCAAACCATTATATGATATCGAGTCTATGAATTCCATCAGAAAAGCCTTTCTACTTTTGCAGTATGTTTCTAAGACTCATATATCTATTTCCTTAAAATTTGAACAGCCATTGCTTTCACAAACTGCCCAAATGCTTTTGATTTTCACTACACAATCAGAGATCCAGCTTTCTGGATTCTCATTATAGTATGTTAGAGATAGTTATGATAAATAGGTGTGTGTAGCATGCATCACAAAGCATAAAAATTATTCTGGAAGAGAAAATTTGTATAGCTATGCTATGGCCACTCTTCTCCCTCTGCCTAAATAAAAACTTCCAAAACCTTAGAATTCAAGAATTCATCCATGTTTTTTTGTTTGCTGTTATTTTCTCACATTTTGGTTCTTAGCACCTTTTGGTTTGGGATATGTGCCTTTGGAAGAACCAGATGATATATCACAATAGTTGTTGATTTCTCATATGGTGTCATAATGTGAAATCCTATTTATGAATGTTTCTATTCTAGAATAGAAAACTTGTTCCACTGTATTCCACTGCTTATTTGTGTTTGTTTTGTTTTTATTCGTGTTTTTTTTATTTGTTTGTTTTAACTTATGTAAATATTTACTAGAACAGGCAGAAATATTGTTATCCATTGGAGTTTACTGTAGAAAAACTGTCTTTTCAAAGCATCAGTATAGCCATGATTGGGAATAATTTTTTTCAGTGATTTGCAATGGAACATTCTGTACAGAAAATATTCATCAGTTTTCAGCGTAAATCAGAAGAGCATAGGTCATCCATTTCTACAGCATAAACTTTCTTCTTAAAAGACTTCTTCAGCTTTATTTCCTTGATACTTTTATGGGTAATTTGTTGCAGAAAGTCTCTGGTCCATTCATTAGAAATATTCTAACTTCACCAACTCTAAGCTGCATTAATAGCCTTTTGTTCTTATGCCTATTTTATCCATCATCATCTTAGATAGTTGTCTTTTGTCCCTGGAGTTTAACTCTCATATGTACTGGAGAGTAATCATATCTGGCCTCAGTCCAACCTTCATAATATCAGGTTAAGCATGACAAGCTCTTTTAGTGTCCTGTGGTATGACAGATTCTCAATTATTTTGATTATTACAGTGGTCACATTAAAAGTGGCCTATGAGTCCCTTGTTGATACGCTTAATTTGCTATTGTATTTCTTCTTAAAATGCTGAGGAGACAATCATAAAAAAATGAAATCCATAACAAAATGAAACCTGTTCATTGCACACTCCTTCCAATGATCCTTTCTCCCTGTCCTTATTATAATAGAAGGCTATCAAATAACCCCTAAATACATTTATGGCATTCATAAGCTGTGGTTATAATCAAATGAATGTCAGGAGGCAGCTTTGATTCACCAGATTGTTGCTTCCCATTGGAAGTCTATGCTCTTTATCAGTTAAATCAGCAATTGCTAGAGTGGTTCACACAATTGGAACTGATACATTAAGTAAGTTCAACCTTATTTTAAGGTAGCTTCAGGACAACATTTGCTTTTCATCTTGATTCCCAAATTGCTATCACACACCATGTTTTTGCAGCTGGAGGTTCACAAGGTCTGTTCCATGGAAAACCCCAAATGTCAGTTACTATGAAGTTAGAAGTATTGTTTCTGTTCTTCATAGGGAATGGCTCATGTCACAGAGTGTATTTGCTGCTCCAAGTTAGTACAAGCCAGTTAGTACATGCCCACTTCCCTTTCTCATACCTCAGGGTTTGCAGTGTGTCATGTCATCTCTAGTTATATTTACCAGGAATGTGACTAAAAGGGTGAAACTCCAGTGGCAATGACATTTAAACAATGTACAGAACTGACAGAACTGACAAAGCTACCTTTTGCTTTTCTTTTTTCCCTCAGATAACTCTCAGAAGCTCCCATAGTGGGAAACAGCTTACAAAGTGTTTTAAGATCTTTGGTGAAGAACATCAAATAGATGTAAATAATTAATTTTCTTTGGGCTAGTATAATGTGCATTAATATGCCTATTTAGTAGACAGTGCAATCATTTCAGTAAAATATAAATACTGTGGGACTGATAAATATAGGTATGAAAAAATTACTGTGTTATGTTAATAGCCTTATGTATATCTTCTATTTAGGTGTGGTGCATGTGTAGGCTTTCATTTAGCCACATTTCCCACCCCCAACACAGCACAGTTTACAGTATTTGAATACATCTGCCCAGGGCAGAGTTCTAGTAGAAAGGAAAATTTAGGGAGTTTTTGCTAGTTCTACTTTCTAATCTACTAGTTGGTTTTTGTTTGTTTGTTTTTATTGTTTACAAGTTGGTCACTGTAAGCTGAATGCTTTTTAATAATGCCAGAGAGCACTGAAGCAAGAACTGCTGCATAACATACTTAGGTGTTACTCCAGAGACAACTTAGAAGTGCTGTATCAGAGAAAAATCATTTAGGATTTTTAAAAAAATAAGGATAATAAGAATCATAAGAGGTTAAGAACTCTGTTAAAGTGTAATAACTGTCTATAAATATTCAAAGTACTGTTGAAAGTTATGAATGAAGAAAAACAGCTAATATGAAAGAATCGATCAATTTGAATTTCTGACTACATAGTTGTAGGAACAAACATTTTCTTATCAACTAGTCACTTTTCTGGAAAGAAATACACTTTTTCATATTTAGCTTACAAAGTGAGAAGAAGCTTATAATGCATGTTATTCCAGGGCAGTGAGTTTAACAGTCAAGATTTTTAACATTATTTTTATTGTGGCATGAAAAGATTTGCAATTAAAGTTTACAGTGGTGTATCTAACTAATGATAGTCTTAAAAGATGGCAATGAATCTGTAGTCATGCCTATTTTAAGCACTCACAGCTTTATGGGTTCCTGCATTTTTATGAGAAAGATCTACAACTGTTCTATCTGATTGATGCACACTTCTATATTTTATGTGCATTCACTAAGATTGCTGTGGGCATGTCACTGTAAATAAAAATACATAATACTGACTTTAAAAGTTACACCGCTAGCACATGCATACACATGAGAGACCAAGCATAATATGGAAGATATATAGCAATGCCAGATTATGTAGATTATTATCTATTTTACACAAACTTTTAGAGCCACATAATTTTGTAAGAGTGGGTTTACCAGTGGTGTAGGTGACATGTCAGAAATCGCACTGAGAGGAAAATGAGAAAGAATCAACCGCTTTGATTCCCATGACTAACTCTGCAAAGTTCAGGTTATTTCAGACCTCCTCCTGAGCTTCTAGGGTTTTGTTGATTTTTTTGTTTGGGCTGGGTTTTGTGTGTTTGTGGTTTGTCTGATCATGTATTTATTTAATACATTTATTTAAAAGAATACACATACTTTCTCTTACTTTATGGCTGTCTTCATTACTTTGGACAGTGATGGATGAATGTAACCTTTTAAGAGTCCAGACTCCAACTACAAAAGGACTGTGTGAATTAACTTTGGCACAAGTATACAAGTATTCAAACAGGTGCTTTGGAACCAGAAGGGAAAGGCTGCCCAGAGAGGTGGTGAATGCCACATTCCTCGGCACTTTAAAAGTCAGGCTGGAGAGAGCTCTGAGCAACCTCAACCTCAAAACAGAAGTTTGGACTAGATGGCCTTTAAATGTTCTTTTCAACTCAAATGATTCTATGATTCTATGAAATGAGAAGCAGAATGGTGCAGCAAATGAGAAAAGGAGCTGATAACTGTAGGGCAGGTAACATTTCTGCACTTTAGAGGACCAACAGCTATTTCCAGCTCTGATCCTTCCGAGTCTCTCAGTCTTTACCAAGGTAACGCTCAAGGTGCATGACAGAAAGTCTCTCATGTCAGATCATTAATCCTCGCCTCAGAAATTTAAAAGTATTTCATTAGCAGTTTCCTGAAAGATTGGATAAAAAATAAAAACCAATTTGGCTGCTAATTCAGAGATCAATATGTTACTGGGCAAGGTAGGGAAGAAGGAAAAAGTTTCAAGGCCCATTCAGGCTTCATTCATAGGATAATATGACAGTGTGTAAAAGCAGAAACACTTGCATAGTTTGTTTTCTGAGCTTTTTAAACTTATGCATAAAGGTGTTTTTTTTATAACAGCTGTTAAGCTGTTATCACAATGAGACAGTGTCATTCTGTATTTTAATCTAGGATAGATGCATCATTTGAGGGGTAAATCACCATCAGAAACATTCTTGTTTGTATTCCTTAAATTAAGTGTTTGGGTTGGTTTTTTTTTCCTTGATATTTGAACTGTCAAGATTTTGTCAGAGATATGAGCCTCAGGTGATGTTTTCCTTATGTGAAATTTTAGGAATGTAGGTTTTGGTTCATCAGAACTTTTCCCAGCACTTGCTGAAATGCCTGTGGAAAAAAAAAAAATGATGTCAGAATATTGTGCTAACAAGAATCATTGCCAAATGATAAAATATTATTTTTTTTACTTTATATGCAATTATGCGAGAAGAAGCAATTATCTCTACTTTAATTGTTTCATAGATGAGCACAATTATGATGTTACTCATTCCATTTGTGGACTGAATGTAAAAAATAATATCCACATCATATAGTCAGAGATTTCATTTTAAAGTAAACCTTACCAATTTTAGATATATTAAAGCAATAAAGCAAGAGATTAAACTTTCATAAACAATAAGAGCTCATTGTTTTGTAAATGGATGTATAATAATGCCTTTGTAGCTCAAATGAAACCATAAAATTGACTGGGCCCCTTTGTCTTTCCGAAAACTTTTGATTTATCCTTTTAATCATTTGTTAACTTTTTTTTTTATGGCAATTAGGTATTGAAAATGGGCTCCAGTCTTTTTGCTGCATTACTCTTCTCTTATTGAACTGCTGCCACTTCTTTATTATGACGAACAATTTAGAGGTGAAATAAAAAAACAACCTAAGTGTATGCAGATCCCACACTACAGGAGTTTGTTACTAATGAATAAAGCAATAGCTGCAATTGGAATGTGAGATTTAGCTTTGTTTGTGACATGTGCAGCAAAGAGTGAAAAAGTAGATATGGCTGACCAATGATTGCAGCTTCTGAAAATCCCTGATTTCTTTCAAGTTCTTCAACTATGTCTTATGATCAGCTGTATTATTTTCTTTTTCATTCTTTCAACTTTCATCTTTTTTTTTTTCTTTTCTCCCCCCTTATTTAATTATTTGTTCATTTATTTTATTTTATTTTTTTTTAGGTAAAAAAAAATAGAGAAAGATTGAAAAGCAAAGAAAGGGATGAGGCTGGACTCTTCTCAGCAGTGTGTGATGATAGGATGAGGGGAAATGGCAACAAACTGATGCATAGGAAGTTCAGAACAAATGTGCATGGGAACTTCTTCACAGTGAGGGTAACAGGAGCAGTGGCACAGCTGCACAGAGAGGTGGTGGAATCTCCTCTGGAGATGTTCAAGACCCATCTGGACGCCTACCTGTGCAACCTGGGCTAGGGAGCTGCTTTGGCATGGAGTCACTATAAGTCCCTTCCAATCCCTACAGTTCTGTGATTGAGAGGGGTTGCTCAAGGCTAGGAAATGTTAGTCACACCCTCTCTGTCCCCTTCATCATGTTATGGCTTCAGGGCTAACAAGAATAAAGAGTGCTAAGAACATCTTTTGTCCTTGAACAAATCTGTTGACTCAAACTGCCTTTTTTTTTCTTTGGTTACTTCTGAGAGTAGAACAGCCCTCTAGAGAAAACTGCTCCCCGGAAGAAGAAAAGTAATAACAACAGCACTATTTCACTTCTTATTTCCCACTTCAGTACAAACACACAGAAATATTATCCATCTCTATGTCCTCAGTCTACAAAGAGGAGAGAATTTTAAGCTAGGAATATTTCAATATGCTGATAGAATCAAGATCTTCATATTTTCAAAGCCCAAATACTCTCAGTACATTTTTTTTCTTTTTCATTTCCAACATCTTGTCTTCCTGTTTTTATTATTATTAAACTATTTATTGGATTTTATGTGAATGTATTTGAATGCATTATTTTAGCCTTTCACATCAATTACTATCTCTATCTCTTCTCTCTTATCCTGACAAATATAATTAGCATGATTGTGCGAATTAATCTGACCTGAAAGTAAACCAAAGATTAATATTTAGACATCATGGAAGAAGATAGCAAGTTTCAAAACAGCATGAGCTTTGATTTTTTGCATTTTTGTGTGATTTTCGATGATGATTTTCCTCAAATCATGTCAGTCTGTCTTTATTTGTATGATATTCATCTAAACGCTGATAGATCTGTGCTGTTAATGAAATAGGGAATTAATAAAGAGGAGTTTCAGGGCTGAGTGTGAGATTTTTACTTTCATTTGTCTAAGCTACTGACACTGTTTGGCTGTCACTTTTTGTGGTATATAATTGTTTGTTTTTTGTTCTTTTGTGGCATTGTGGTGGGTTACCAGCGCGGATAATAACAGATGACAGTTCCTTTTGTGGAAGTTAAGAACTAGCTGATTAATTGTTATTATGTTAAACTCTAGAGGAAACCTTGTAATTACACCACAAAAAGCTACATTAACATAATGTTAAGGGTCTGACTTAGACCCACAAAAGCAAGAAAATTCAAATTTAACAATGAAAAGCATGAGGTTACTTGTTTGAGGCCAAGTGTTGTTCCTCAAAAAGCACTTAATCTGACTATTATTGTTGTCTTTCTATGTCATTAGAGCAGTTCCATTTAAATCAAATTAAGTCCTTTGATTTTTCTTTGGGCTTGCAGATCAGGCTTTGTATTTGGAGTTAGGTCTAATGCTACACTTCATGCTTCTAGATGTCTAGTTTTGTAATTGAAACGTCAATGAGCTCCTTAGTAATTCTTTCGTTTGCAAGTATATTTCCTGATACGCTACTGGAGTAGTATTAGTATTTTTCTGTGCCATATTCTGGTTATAGGAAAAAAAAAAAGAAGCTGTTTCTTTACTTCTTTGGAAGAAGAGGTGCCTGGTTTACGTCAAGGAATGCTTTTCTGAAAGCTAAAATTTTCCAAGTTTAAATACATTATTTCGGACATTACTGTAAATGATTCTCCTGTCTTGTTTCATGTCTCTACACTTGTTTTATCTCACCTGTACTGACTGAAGATTTCAAACACATGTGCAGACATACTATTGAGATGAAGTGTACCACTAAAATTTGCGTAGTGCAGTACTTACAGTAATTCAGTCACTGGTGTGGCAGGGTGACCAAAGGGACTCTTTAATACTTTCTGTTCCTTCTATCCCAAACCTTGACTCTTGGAGAGCTGCAGCATGCACCTGCAGCCCAGGCTGTTTGTAGCCATAACTTTCTCCAGGTAGCTGTTTGAGAGCCTTGATTTTCCTAAAAGGGCTTGATTTGCTGTAGCTCCATTCTGTGTGAAAAATTTTGGTAATATATATCTAAATTCTCTGTTCCCTAGCCTTTATGCTCCTATAGCCTGCTTTGCATCTATCATGGGTAGAAAATTACACATAACTTGATAGAGTTGCCAGTGAAAAATTCACACCCCCTGTCAGAAAGAGATAACTCCTTCAACTTCAACATCCTTCTATCTCATATGCTTGACAATTATTTTCACAGGCATTTACAGAAATGTAATGTTCAGCACTTCATCTAAACAAGAGTCAGAAACATATATGTGCATCACTTCCTCACTAGATCACAAGATAAATGCTTAGTGAGTTATTTCTTTGGCCTTTTTAAAAATATTCAGTATAAAATTACTTTGAAGAGCTTCTTACTGTAGGGGACAATAATGTAAAGTGAACTGTGTCTGTTAAACGTATATATAAATACTTTAAAATATTTAAAACTCACTCAATCGTGAGATTTAAACAATGCCAGTGGGTTCCAGAGATATAATTGCAGTTCTAGGAATGGACTTGATTGTGAGCTGCCAAAGATAAAGCTTTCATTTTTCACGTCACTCTGAGGCTTAAAATTCTACCAAATTTTTACCATTTAGTTATTATGCAAGCTTCTCAGCCACTGCTTTTTAAATATGGTGTAGTGTTTCCTGATTTGGGAAGCAGAAATAATGCAATCTTATCTGAAAAGAGTTAGTTATTCCAAACTTCTATCCCTCTATATATGCAAAAAATAAATTATTTAGAAGAAAGACAGTTCTAAATATTTTTTGTGAGGGGAAAATATTAATTCCTAGAGCACACAGTTTTGCAGTGTTGTCCTGGATAGGAGGGTAAAACATCCCTTTGGCTTTCTCTGACTTTTTCTGATGCTTTTAAGTGCACTTTTGGGGTGTTTCATCTGTTTTTCACCCTCTCTGCCCATCTCTCAGAGAGGGGTCCTGCTGCTAGCATCTGTATCCAGAAATCAGGCCAGTATCCTGGCTAACTTGTGGAAATACTGTTGTTTGCATAGACTTAAATTTACTATCTCTAGCCCTTGAGTAACACTACTTTACTTTTACGTCCTTAAACTTCAGAGCTACATATTTTGGTATTTCTGAACTGGGGCAAGCTACAACCTCAGAGGGTGCAGGAGCTTTCACTTGCTTTATCTTACAGGATCCTAAACTGATGTATGGATCACTGAAAACAGAAACTGTCACCTAGAGGATATTCTCAGTACCTGTAATAATCACATCTCTGCATTCATAAACACACAACATAAATATTTGATTTTTAAATACATTTGCATATCTGTGCTTGACTACTACATTAAAAATGATCCCTCACAAGCTGCAGATCTCTTAACTCTTAGCTATTCTACATATTGTACAGCTGTCATGATGCTAGTAAGATTCTTTTTGCTCTATGATCAAACAGGTATTTAAAATTCAAAGCATTCAGTATGCTTATCATTATTGTAATTTCTATGTCTTCCTGTAGATACTAGGATAAACTTTTCCACAATCCAAGCACCACCCACCTAAGATGCACTTTTAGCAAAGTTGTCAGCTGCATGCTGAATGAGTATCTCACTATTTTTGCTGAAGCTAGACCCTTGCCGAACTCTGCCTGTTGGGGCCCACTTAATTTGAAATAGTTGGAGCACTGCACAGAAGCTAGACAGAAGGATACAAAAACTACATTGGCAAATGATCTGTCAAGTGACCCATGAACAAAATCGAGATTGAGTTGCCCTTTGAAATAAACCTATTTGAATTTTATTATCTCTAAAGCACCTTGTGTCTCTAATCTTGTGAAAGGTTAGTATTCTATCCATCAGAGCAAGATTAGAGCTCTAGCTGATGCTGTGCTTGATGATAACCTAACGCAGCAGTTAGGGCTGGAGAAAAGAGATTCATTACCATCAGCAGTTCAAAGAAAGACTGGGTAAACAGATGAGCAGAAAAGTAGGTTCACAGTATAGACTACATATATTCCAGGTCAGGGTAGCAGAAATCAAAGGAGCAAAATGTCAGTGATTTAAACCCTTTAACAATAATACAAGTAAGGCAATGTTGTCTTATTCCCATCTTTTAATTTTGTGTCACAGATTAGCGGACCCAAAAGTCTGCTGCCTACCAAGCTGAAATGGTAATCACTTCCTCTGCATACAAATCAAGAAATAAGGAAGCTAAAATTTAAGGAATAAATGAGAAAAACTTGTAAAAAATATTCAGAACTCGTGAGTAGATCAGGTTTCCACCTGGCAGGACAGCATGTATAGGCAGAAGTGAAATAAGCAGATTCTGTGATATTTAAAAACAGTGACCTATTTTTATTAATTCAGAAGTTTACCTGCTCCTACCTGAGGTAAAAATAATTTCTCAGGTGTATCTTTCAAAGCACACATGACATTTTGAAAAAGTTTAATTGAAGGGGCAATGTTTTTTCATGTCCTTGCATGTCTGAAGTTTCCAGATTTTATACTATGATCTGAATTGTCTATATGATCAAGCTAATAATAGTGTGACCTCACTTCTCCATTTAAAAACAGAAAAATGATTAAGTTATTCATTGTTCTGTTGCAATGTCACATCAACCTATGTAACACTTCAAGAACAGAAGCATAATCTAAAGGATGAAAATGTGTTATGTTTTTCTAATTTCTAAGTTCCTCCTAATAGACCTGGATACTTGCCTCCGGCTTTTTCATCCATCCAGAATAGACCATGTATTTTCTATCTCACATTTGGCATTAAAGAATAACAAGAGGCCCTTTGGACCCCATGCCAGAGTATCAGCCAGGAGCAAAATAACATGAGACTAAATTTTTTATTTGCTTTCAAAATTCACAGCAATGCAAAGGAAAAAAAAATGGAGAGAGCATCTGAGATTTTCCAAAGACAAAGATATGTTAATATAGTAAAATAGTTGTATACAAAGTAGTTTCAACAAATTACTCACAACATGGAAAACCAGTAATGATACCAAAGTAGATTTCAATTTGCAATAGATTGTACTAATGCTAGGAATATAAGAAATGATGATTTCCATCTGGAGCACTTCTTTTACAAGGAGAGGCTGAGAAGGCTAGGTCTGTTCAGTTTGAAGAAGAGCAAGGTGCAAAGACTAAAGAGGCAGGCTTTGTTCAGTTGTGCCCCATGCCAGGATAGGAGGCTGTGGACACAAACAGGAGCCCAGGAGGCTCCCTCTGAACAGCAGGAGCAGTGCTGCACTGTGTGGGTGCCGGAGCACTGGCACAGGCTGCCCAGAGGCTGTGGGGTCTCCTCCCTGGAGCTCTCCAGAAGCCGCCTGGCCATGGCCTGGGCACCCTGCTCTGGGTGGTGCTGCTGGAGCAGGGGCTGCGACACAGGGACACAGAGGGCCCTGCCTGACACAGCCAGAATGGGGCTCTGTGAATTTTTAAGCAAAAATAGGTATTAACAACAGCAACTAACACAAATAAGCATAGATTTGTAACATTAAGTGCTTTATGACTAAATACATACTGTGGCTGTATGGCATCTATTGCAATTATTGTGATATTAAACAAAAAAAAAATCAATTGAAATGTATTATATGCATACATATTATGGGCAGACCTGAGTGAATATCTATTCTGTACAAGAGTTGAATATGTGACTAATAAAACAATGTTTTTTCAATGAAAGTGAATATTTCCTAGATAATGGGTCAAATGAACAATATAATTTAATACTGAACCCTAATAAAAAATCACCTGTTGGAACACATTTTTAGTTATATAACTTGTAATTGTAGAAGTGCTTAAAGTATAAGGCCATCTATTATAATGTACTACTTATGATGTTTCTTACTGTGGAAAGAGAACAGGTGTAATTAGTGTCAGCTGATAGGTAACACACCCTATTTTTTAATTTTGCTGAAGTTAAATTAAACTTCTTTTCATGAGAGCTCAAATGTCATTTATGTCCTCATACAAGGAAGTGTGTTGTCTCAACTGAAATCCAGGAGTATTTTTTTTCTGAACTTTTCAAAGAAATCTCCATCCTTTGGAGTGGGAGGAAGGAACAATAAAGATAGTATTCTAAGAGACACCCTCCTCTTTTCCATACAGGCCTAAGTTCCAGACTGAGATTTTTGCCCCCAAAGACCCTTTCCAAAGCATCAATGTTTTCGAGTTGTGGTTTATCACCTCACTGTAAAAAAAAATCAATTAGATTTCAGTGTTTCTCCTGGCCAGCCAGAACCACCTCTCAAGTGAATAAACCAGCCCTTAGTCAAACTGTCTGCTCTGAGACTAATCAAGAAGCCATTCAGTGGCTTCAGTTCTGTATTACAGTCTGGCACACATATTACCCATTTGTGTCCAACCTGTTGGCTTGCCTGGGCCACATTTAGCAAACAGGAATAGTCTTTGCCACATATGAAATATAGAATAGAGATTTTTGATGCAACTTTACTCTTCCTGTGTTTCATCCTTGGCAATAAGAGTTCACAAATGTACATAGTGCCCAAAAGTGATGACATGAATAAGGCATGACTGTGAAGCATGGGATATTTTTCTCTGGCAAGAGAGGTCTTAAAAAAATCTGGTAAAGAGATACAATCAAATTTTATTTTGAGCTGAATGTCTGATAGCAATTCTATATAGTCCTAGTGAAAATTCACAGGCGATGTATTTCTGTTGACTGAAAAATGGAATCACAAATATACAAAAAAAAAAAAAAGATGATTTTGGAAATTCTCTAATTCCTTTATAAAAATGGCTGCATAGTTCAGGAAAAGAAGAGGAACAAAGAGGACAGATGAGGAAAGAAGGGGACAGACTCTTTAGCAGGGTCTGTGGTGATGGAACAAGGGGAAAAGGCTTCAAGCTCAGGGAGGGTAGATTTAGGTTATATAGAAGGAAAATATTTTTTACTGTAAGGGTGGTAAGGCACTGGAACAGGTTACTAGTGTTGTGGTTGTTGCCTTGTCCCTGGAGACTTTCAAGGTGAGGCTACATCAGGCCAGGGGCAACATGATCTAGTTATGATATCCATGTTCATTGCTGAGTAGTTGGACTAGAAGGCCTTCAGAGGTTCCTTCTAATTCTGAGAATTCAATGATTTGATGATTCTATGTTTTTCACTGTTCATAGGACTGTTTAGCCAGTGTATCAAAATGCATACAATTATTTGCCTTATATTGAGCTTGCCGTAGTTCAAGTTTCATTTCAAAGGCTGTTACTGTCTGAAACATAACACAGATAACACGTTAATGTATTTTTTTACTGTTTCATACAGATCAAGTGATTTTTATGTCTTTTAATGGCACCAAAGAAGCCATTTCTTCTGTGACATTATATTTGTTATCAATACCTTTGATGAAAATGGCAATTGAAGCTGTATCTATAGCATGAGTATTTTCATCTAACTACAAAGTATAAATTTGAAATTAGCAGCTTTACTCTCAAAAGTTCTTTTGATAGATGTTCTTATTTCTTCGCTTCACTTGGCGATAGTCCAGTGAGGCAAACTAATTTTTGACACATTCTATCTGTCCTGCTTTCCATACATTGCTTAAGAACTCACCATCAGGAAATGGCTTTGTTTTGCAATGAGATTTGCTACCACATAACTAACTTTTATAATAGAGATCATTTGCGTTTCAACTTTTTAAAAAATATTATATTGAGATGACAGACTTTACCAGTTCTGCTATTTTGTCTTTACAAAACATTCTTTAATATGTATTGAATATGGCAGCATGTTTCTGCATACAATGCCTTTTTAAACTGTAATCTTTGAAAACTGACACGATTTCCTAGCAAATTAAGCATAATGCCATATTATTTGTCAGCACTGCACTGCACCCTCCTTCAGCCAGGCCATTTGGTGAAGAAGAGCTACCATCATGATGCAACAGTGTGCCATGGTGAGAGCTGAGCTGAGCCACATGCAGCCCACAGGCCATGGGTTAGACATGTCTGACCTTACCTCTGATAACCATAGGGCTGAGTTTAACAATAGTAAATGGCACTTCTGTTTTGGGATCTGCTTGTTAAAGCAGTGCCATTTTTTTCCCTTTCTACTCTATGGTGTCTTCTGGACCAACTCGTATTTCCCTCTTTTATTTATTTTTTTTTTTTTAATGAGAGAAAAAATAATCTCCCAGTAAATTTTTAAGATTGTTGTAGGTTATAGACATGGCAAAGGGTTTTCATTCAGGGTGTTAGATGGTAAATAACCATAACTAACTCCCTAACTATTGAACTGGATATTTAATAGCCTTTAGTGGTGCATAGAGAAAAAACAAAATAGGCTCTGTATTTTAAAACCATTGTTTCACTAAGTCCTATAGTTTATATACTGTTAATATCATTTTCATGAAAGTGTTAAACATTTTTCAGGAGAACCTGTGCTGACTTGTGAATTTTTTATGAAGTATTATGAATTTTTATGAACATATGATATAAAATTCACAGATATCCATGAAATGATACATGTCTCTCTTTGGTCGTAGATATTCTTGACAATAGTACTGTTGCAAGTGTTTAAGTGCCTGGTCATAAATATACTAGAAGGTAGCCTTATGATGCACTGTAACATTTTGCTTGCATTTTATGAGTACCTCACTTGGGCACTTTTCACTTGATAAGAAAAGTTGAACCTTCAGCACATGTATAAACCTTAGCGTATCTATGAATGACTTGAAAAGCTATCTCATTGCTTCCTTTTTATTCCCAGTATTTTCTTCCTTGTTTATCACCATAAGCTAAAAAAAAAATTTGAGAGGTTCTTAAAAATTTCAGATTTTGTAATTATTATGAAGGATACATCAACTTAACTAAAATCCAAAAGAATATAAATTGAGATTCTAGTGAAGATTTCAAAAAGCATGCTTTAATATCTAATTTCATAATTTTCAAGTGAAAGTGATATATTTCACCTGATTGCAGGATTGCCTGTGTAGAACCAATGGCATGATCAAGTTTCATATTAGACTCACTGAAGTGTTAACAAATGAACTGTTGTGGAGAAGTAACAGCAAGTTTAGCATTTGAAGGCTGCACCTGAAACCTCTGAAGTTGTAGATAACATTCACATTGACTTCAGTGTAGCACAATGAAGTATTATGGGCATACATCAATGCATATAATCAACCTTGAATAGGTGACAACTCCTTTAACTGCATATTAATGTTCATTTGTGCAAAAATTTCTTTGTACACCTAGTTAAATCATGTTTTCAATTGCTATTGAAGGAATATTGGATTGGAAATTGGATTAGGTTGACATTCTGATAATGATGTTTGATGTGTAAATAGTAGCCTAACTTTTTTCTCACTTGTTTGATCTAACCTGTCCAACCCAGCCCAGTATAGATGTGTTTGTTTCCTCCCCCCCCTTCTGTCCCTCATCTTAGCACAGGGCAGTGCTGTTTGCCTTGTCTTCATGCTGCAGAGTGGGGAGTAGGTGTGGATGGAGCCTTCACAGTCTCCCTTTACTCTGGGTCTATTTTTTTCCTTGCAATAGCCTGTCTCAAGCTCACAGAGTGGGCCTAGGAAACACAGTGTGGAAGAAGTCATAGACTCTGGTCAGGAGGGAAGGAAAAAGGCTGCTGTGAATTACCTTCCATTATAAGGTTTTACAGTAATCTAAGAAGTGGAGGAATTAAAGAGGGGACAGCGACCTTCATCTTCACTCATAACCTTTGAGATTACACTGACTCCTAAAAATATTAATAATATCCAAAAGATTTCATAATCTTATGATATTTATAGATGTAAGACCTCTAGAAAAGGTATCAGTAGCCATTATCAGCCAAGTCATTTCACTCATAGGTGGTTTTATTCTGGGTATAGGTAGAAGATGTAAATCACCTATTCTGAAATTTGCAAGTATAGAACACTTTTAATTATCTGACCTGTCTTATCATTAACATCATTAAATGTGATGTTTTTATATTCAAAATTTGTTAAGAGAACATAAAAAGAGGAGAACACTTTCAACAGATCTCATAACACTGCAAAATTTGTTGTTCCTAATGGGAGCTGAAATTTGTTTCCCAGTTGTGAGCACTGAGTATTTGTAAAGGTCAAAGCTATAAAGGAATTTTAAAATTAATTGTTCAAATTCACTAAAAAGTAATACCAATACTCTGATAGCTTCACGAATACAATTTGTTTGCTCTTGAATTTAAATACAAATGCATTATCAAAAATAGAGGGGGAAAATGATCTGGTGTAAGTATTCTCCTTACATCAATTTTTTCTCAGTTTCAAAGTAAAACTGAGTTATTGTGTCTTGTAAGTTTAGTTATTACTAGGAAAAATGTCTCTGGAAACCTAAAATAAACAGTTAGTGTTATCTATTGATCAGAAACCCACCATTTAAGCCTATATAGCGCATGTAATGCTTTCAAACCACATTATTCGCTTTTTCTTTTCAGTTGTTCACAATGTAGCTCAATATGCCTTTGACATTATACTTTTGAATTACTTCAGTAGTGGACCCAAACTGTCTTCCTGATGAACCTCTGTCTAATAAATGAAAGCTGTATAAAAATGTGTTTGCAGCACAGGACATACACAGGACATATTCTATCATATAAATGCATCAACATTAAAAATTAGGAAAAATTATTTCCAGCATTAACATTTCTCATGGCAGTCAATTTTGGCAGCAAAAATAATTTACAAGATATATATGTTCAAACAGTTTTCAGCTTTGTCTTATATAGATTCTCCTCTCCAACACTAGTACTTGAATGCCTTCCAGAAGCACATTAAGCAACATGACTAATGTCTGTCCCATTTTTGTTCTTTTACTTTGAACTGAAATATTAGATTATTTTTCAAAAGGTAGCTGCAAGTTGATGAAATATCATCTTTGCAATGAACATAAAATCTTTAAATTACTATGAACACCATGGGAAAAAATCAGCCTTTGCAGAAGCAAGTACAGTTTCTCTTGATGTGGCTGGACAAGTGCCCAGTTATGTCAGGATGGAGTAACTATACAAGAGCAGCACAAAGCAGTCTATTTTCCTGATGTATGGGAGATTTTCTGGCTTAGAAAGGAAGTGATCCTTCACAACAGTATTCATTTTGCTGGACAGGAATGGACTACAATGTTTTCTAATTAATACAACAGGACTTCTCTCTGAAACTGAATTAAGTGTCCAGTTGTCTTGATGATGGTGTATTCTTTTCCTAATCTTGTATAGAGGTACTGATGAAGATAACACTTAAAATCTTTTGTCTCTAAACATAAAGAAGGCTAATTTTTTAATGGCATAGAGACCTTTGAGAAGACTAAAAATGTAATAAACATACTGATATTCAGAGTGTGTATCAGTTTTCCCACAGAACACCTTAGTGTGCTGTCACGTTTAGATTAGTATGCAATTTAAGATTGTACAGTTACTAGTAATACTTGTACTGCGGTATATATGAAGACTGTAACCAACCTGGATCACACTGTAATATATGTTGTAAAAGTACTCAATAAAAGTCTAACCCTCCTCAAAAGCTTTTGTTATGTTCCAACAAAATGATTGTGGGATTGCCATATGGTATGCTTGTGAAATGTAATAATAGTCAAACAATCTCAGACCAGAGAAGCTGTCAGCAGCTGAAACTCTTATGCTTCCCTGTGACAGACTTATACAATTTTTCCAGATGAACAGTGCAACTCTCAGCATAGCTATGGATTGGGAGGAGTCAACATTTACATTCTTTACAGTAGTCCCTTGATACACACAGTGTAATGGGAGAGAACTTGAGGAGTCTAGATTCCCTGCTTTTGTGATTGTCTTTCACAATTGCTATTCAATTACACTGGTCTAAAATCTTGGCTTCAGTCTTAAAGTAGACTTTGAGCCCCAAATTCTCTGCCATCTTTTTGTCTTCCAGAATATACAAGTAGAAAGCTAGATGTATTCAGCAATACAGGCAGAATACATCATTCCTTAGAAGAAATGCTGGATGTGTAAAACAGTAGTCAGAATGATTCAGACGTCAAGGATACCAACGTGTCAGGGTGGGAAGTGAGAAACAATTTTATTTTGTTTTTCTTTAAAATTGCTTTGTAAGAGTTAGTGGATAATTTGGAAAAACAATAGAGAATACCTCTAAACTGTGTATTGTGGTCCTCAAGTTATTGTATTTGACAACAGAGAAGAGCAAGTTTTGGGTTATTTTAGATTTTGTGTATATACATAAACTTTTTGGTGAAATCATGTTCTTTTCCAAACTGAATTTATACCATCTAAGAAGCTAGGTTTTGATGACAGCTTAGACATTGATGCATATATTAGAATGCATTTTCCCTTTAATAAATGTTTTGATGTAGTGAGTGTGTTTTCAATGTTTCATGTATGCATTTTTCATGACAACCCTTTTACGGTTCTCTGGGAGATCAAAGACTGCAACTCTGCACAATTTCTGCCACAAAGGAGTTGCTCCTTTCTCACAGAGTCCATGCAGCCACAGTGTTTGGTGGAGTCAGCTTTCAGTTGATCTCTGCTGCACATCCTCATATTTAGTGCATACTTTTTCTTAAGTGCTCTTGTCATTGTGCCTCTAGCACTGAAAAGATTCTGCATTTCCATGAGTCACTGTACCCGCAGCAGGATTATTTATCAAAAGGGTACTCATATCATAGCATTAGCCAAGATTATAAGAAGCCAGCATGTCCCTGCAGAGATCACACACAGATGTGTCTATGGACAACAATCACAAATTTAGAACCTGGCATCCTAGAGCTGGCTGTGGGATGTCTCCTGCATATGTCTGAATCATTTCATAGCAGCAAATATACATGATTTGCCAAGGCTATTGCCATCTCTTCCATGCTGTCTGCAATGCACCATTTACAGACCACAGCAACCACTGAACCCTTTTCCAAAGGAGATTTAAGAAGGCTGACAAATGAACTAAAGGAAGATACAATCTCTATAAAAAAAAAAAAAAGCAGCAATGTCTGCTTTTGTCAGATATGTTTAAAAAATGACTATAATCTCAGTGAATTCCTTGGGAAAAATTAAACATCATACAGCAGATAAAGGATATTAGCAAAATACATGATCACACATTTCCAATGTACAAAGAGGTATTTTGGGTACTTCTGCTGTGAATGGTATCCCATGGGATCATCTTCCAGTAATAATAACTGCCAAAAATCAAAACATAGAAATAGATAATTGTATAGGCCTGAGTAGGTAAGAGGCACAGAAGTAGTAAAGTATGAAATGCATTTAAAAATGTGAAGTCTGCTGTTCCGATACAATTAACACAAACTGAAATTAGCAGACTAAACGTGACACAGACGGTGGAGGAGTTCTAGTAAAGTACTTCAATAGAGTAGTAGATTATTGAAAATGCCAGCATTTTCTTAGTATTTCCTAACCAAATAATATTTTTGAAGGAGATTTTGCTCATTTCCAGTCTTCAAGAACATTTACAAATTAATTTTCAGATTTATTTCCATAGTGTTCTTCTATACTGAAACAACTTCATCTAAATAGAACCTATCTTTGTCTAGTTATTTTAAAATTGTTACAATTTAAGTTCTGACATCATATTAATGACTTGACATTTAGCATACCAGATGTAGTATACTGGCTGTGAAAAGTTTTGGAGGCTGGGATCTCTACATTAAATAGTAACTGGAGGGAAAGTGAAATTGAAATTATTTTAGAGTATTTTTGGTGTTCAGTGTTACATGTGCTACATCTTTCTACATTCTTGGGGAATCCAGGATTTGCTTTGTTTTTCTTTGCCTGTAGAAAAAGCTATTTCTTATCCAAATAGATTAATTTGAATAGGAAATTGCTGTAGTAACAACATACTAGGACAAACCATAGGAACGTAATCAAGAAACCCTTTATGCTTTGCTAATATGTCCTTGTTTGTGTCTCCTTGTTTACTTTGCAGAATTTTTCCGAGAACTTCTTGAGAATGCAGAAAGATCCTTAAATGACATGTTTGTGCGAACATATGGCACACTGTATATGCAGAACTCGGAGGTGTTCCAGGATCTCTTCACAGAATTGAAGCGTTATTACACTGGAGGCAATGTGAACTTGGAGGAAATGCTGAATGATTTCTGGGCTCGGCTGCTGGAGAGGATGTTCCAGCTCATAAACCCCCAGTATCATTTCACCGAGGACTACTTGGAGTGTGTAAGCAAGTATACAGACCAGCTGAAACCATTTGGAGATGTACCCAGGAAGCTGAAGGTTCAAGTGACTAGAGCGTTCATTGCTGCACGGACCTTTGTTCAGGGGCTGACAGTAGGCAGAGAGGTTGCAAACAGAGTATCCAAGGTAATTTAAAATAAGAGTTTCTTAAGTTTGAATTTGTGTCAAATTTAATAGACATCAAAATATGATTATACTTGGGCTATTTTTTTTAATATTGGGTTGATTTTTTGAGTTTGTGTGTGAGTGTGTACTGGTAGACACACACTGAGTATATAGGTAGAGATAATGTATTTTATTCCTTCTGGAGATATTACAGCAATACTGACTGGAAATCATTTCCCTGTGCTTAGGACTCAAGGAAGTAGTGGTATACACCAATGTTATACCATGTCATTAGTAATTCAAAACTTATATAAAAGATTATGGTTATGATCAGAATTTAATTGCTTAAAATTATGCTGCATCTTTCTAGGACAGCAGAGCCCTCACAGCATTCATTCATCATGCAACTGGGTGGTGGATTTCATTAGAAATGTCTAGTTATGTTCTTGATGAGACCACTAGTGACATCTCTGGAACTTGATCTTTCCCTAAGGACAATTTGACTGACATTTATATTAGTTTTAATTACTTATCAATGCAAATATTTATAACAATTTTAACCCTAGAGGACTACGTATAATAAATACTATGTGATTAAAAAAAGCAACAAACAAAAATAATACATTGGGGTACCAGAAATGTGCCTTGAGTTACTTCATCTTACATAGTATTTCAAAATCAGATGTACTTATTTCTGAATTGATGTTCCAGTTAAATGTATGTTCTATGATCTGGCTATTTCATGGTTCTATATTTGCATAGTTCTGAAGCTCATTAGTTCATAACAGCAGCACAAGATTAAGGCAAGAGGGAAAAAAAAAAAAGTAGAATCACACTTAAATGTCTCCAAATAGGACAAAAGCAGCACTGGTGCTGTAGGAATGGCTTTCTGCATGTTACACATCAAGCAGCAAAAGAACCTACCACAACTATCACTGGCAGATAATTCTGGTCTGCAAGGAGACAAATTTATCTCATGAGTCTTTTTGTTTGATTTTTGTTGTTCTTTTTTTGTTTTGTTTTATTTGGTTTGTTCTTTTTAGAATCTTGGAATTCTGTAAGCAAAATCCTTTTTGCCATTTTGTGTCACAATTATATAAGAAAGAACCATCAAGACATTAAAAATATGGATGAATTATAAACCAAAAGTACCCATAATCTTTCAGAAATGAGAAAAATCAGTCTGCTTTCCTAACAGCCCAGTAACAGGTAAATGGCTCAGCTGAGTGAAGCTGGGGCAAAGGAATAGGAAAGGATGATGGTTTAGTGGTGATGGTGGTGATGGACTGACAGTGGACTTGACTATCTTAGAGGTGTTTTCCAACCTTAATGAATATATGCTTCTATGATTTTGTGATATTTTGAATTCTGAAGTGGTCAAGTGACATCCATTATGAAATGCTGAAATCATCATAGAATCACATAGAATCAGAGGGGTTGGAAGGGACCTCAAGAGATCATCAAGTCCAAGCCCCCTGCCAAAGCAGGTTCCCTACACCAGGTAACACCTTCTAGACAATAGTTATATACAGGATTTTGATGTTTGCCTTTTATAATACTTTCTTGCATTTACAAGCCTAAGTTTATTCCTCTTTACTGTTTCTCTTCATTGAAATCACAGCAAGAAGGTGAAGTAGAGTAGCAGCTTATAGAGTGTCTGATGGACTGCAGTTCAAGTGCCCAATATGATGAGGAAACTCTAGCTTCTGAACTTTCCTTATCCTGTATGATGTGATAGTTTGCAATTAGAAATTCAGAAGCTACAAAGCCAGAGAGACAAGCGAGAACATGATGGGATTACATGGTCATTTTTGTGTTAAGAAGCTGGTGAATTAAACAGATAATCCTGGTTACCCAGATAAAATTGAACTTTCTTCCTCTCAAGTCTTTCTGGGCTACAGAGTCACCTTTCACTTTATTTCTGGCACTGCCAATTCTTTCAGTCTTTTCTAAATGGTGACATTGCATCAGCATGAATTCCCAACCCACTTAGTCTGGCTGGAGGCAGATACTGCTGTTTAGCCTCTGTGTGTGTAATGCATATATCTACAGCCCCAGGTTTCCTATGAACAGCAGAGATCTCCTTGTTGGTCAAATTTAAAGTGAAAGTGCCTAGCTCAGATATCAACTGCTGTCAGTAGAAATTAAATCTTACTGTATCAGCAGGATCAAACTGTAGGAATTAAGCCATGCAGATCATTAAATTTATGTGTAATTTGTGAATCCCAAAGATATTAAGATGTTAATTGTCTGCTGAGATGTCACTTACCCTATACATCTCTATAACTATATAGAATGTGCAGGTGTTTTCTTTCTCTCATACCTCAGAAGTGTCTACATCTTTCTTGCTGGGTTTTGGATGCAAGAAGCCTTTCAAGAATAGGCCTTGTCACCAGATTGCTAAGTGATTCTAAGACCCTATAATGCAAATTATTAGCTCCGCATACATAAATTGAGCCTTGTTATAGTATCACTTGAAGGTGGAAACAACAGCTCAGTAATGTTCCTGATTCATGTGTGTGCATGTATGGGAGAGAGGGGTTGGGAGTGTTATTTGTTGTTGTTGGTTTGTTGTTGTTTTTTTTTACATTAAAGCAATGCTTTAAAATCTTTTTAAATGCTTGATAGTTCAAGATGCAGTGCAAGCTATTTGCTTTTAAGTATAGAGTGATGCTCTATTAGACTACATTCAGAATATTACATTTGGTTTTGGGACCCTATCATGCAAGAAATATGAGTTCAGTGGAGGGTACAAGGATGGTCAAGAATTGAAAGACTGCATTGGGATGACAGAATGTGGGGCTGGGACTTGTTCCACCTGGAGGAGAGGTGGTTTTAGGTCATCTACCAGCTGTCCAGGAGATGCAGTGAGATCCTCACAGTGGGTAATGATGGGATGTGATGGATACGAGCTGAAAAAAGAAAGAGCTCTTATGTAAGGAGAAACTTTCCAACAGCAGGACAGTCAAGCAGTGGATCACTTGTCCAGAGAAGCTGTGCAGTCTCCATCCATGAAGGTTCTGTCCAGATTGTATAAGCCCTCTGATATGATAAGGACCTGTATAGTCTGACCTCTGATCTCACCCTGCATTGAGCAGCAGGTTGAACTGGGGAATCTCCTGAGCTCCCTTCCAACTCAAATTATCCTATGATCTTTTTAAAATGTTAATTAAATTAACATTTCTACTTAAATATAAAATATGCTTTGTTTGACTTTCACATAAAAATATCAGTGGTAATATTTATGCCCATGAAAATGTTAACAATTGCTGGTTTTAGTGACTTTGTCATACACAGTCTTGTAGGGTGGTTGAAAAGAACCTCAAGTGGGCCTATATTTGTAAGATGTATAAATTTCCTGTGAAGATTTGGGGATTCAAACTAAAAAGAATGGGCTTATGGAACAGACTCCATCCATGGTGCAGACCCATGTTGGAGCACTTCTTGAAGAAACTAATTTATTAATTTATGCATAAGAAGTGCCACACACCAAAGGTCTGTTTAGTAGGTTTTCAGTTGATTTTTTACCTTAGTACCCAGTAATTCAAAAGTCAAGCAGAGCTTCTACCTAGTATACTATAGCTAGCAGATGGGTTTCTGAGTGATAAGTAAAAACTTGGGCTAATTTTTTGTATTTTTTATACCAGTTTGTTAGATCCTAAAAACCTGTAGAGCACGTTGATCCATTTTGTTACATGTTGGTGGAGAACCTGCTGTTCTTTTATTTTTATTTTTCCTGTAAATACATAGCACATTCAAATGACAATGCTTTTAAATGTATTTTGTTTTTCTCAACCTTTTCCTGGAGAAAAATAAAAAGCAAAGCCTATACCAAGCACATTTAAAAAAAATAAAATGGAACACAAATTTCTTGTCCAGCTGTGTTTCAGTATGTAATGTATTTCATGCTGAACCGAAGAAACTACTGAAAATGTTTCTGAAGTTCTTGCCAGCTGTGATTTCCAGTAATGTGATAGAGAAGGCATATGCTTTTTTTTGTGTTCATCTTTGACTCTGTAGGAGCTCTGCATACTTTACAAATAAATAATGGTAAATTATTCCAACTCTTAACAAAATATTCCTGATGATCACAATACTCTCTTTGAATTCACAATGTGTGCCAGAAAATGCAAGCAGAAAAAAGTACTGAGGGCTAAGAAATTAATATTAAATAATTAAATAATAGAGATATTTTATGATTTTGCATTAGCTTTGGATTCATGATATAATTTTCCAAAGTATATTTATAACTGAATTTCCAGCATTATAAAATTTGCTGTACAGGAGACATTCCTCATTATATGAAGAAGAGCTCTTTACTAGTAAACATAGCCTATAGAAAATATAAGTTCACAGGAAAACATTAAGAGTGCAAGTAAAGATATTTCAGAAAATGGTTTAAGTCACTAACTGAATGTGTATTTGCCATAAATCTCCTACTCTTTGGTACGAGCAGCACAGTTTTCTTATCAAGTTGTTATCCCACTAGAATAGCATTTCACCCAAAGAATTTTTTTTCCTGAAAGTATTTTTTCCATGTGCATATCATAGAGAAATTTATAAAAATAAAGAAAAAAATCCCACAATTTTTATATCTCATTAAAATTATTTTTGCCAGTTTCATATCTTAACCAAGGTAAATTCACAGTGAGAACACAAGAAACCAAATGAACAAAAAAAACAAAACAAACAAAAAAAAACGGATAATGAAGTATGACTGGTCAGCTCTTTCCAAAATTGTAGTCTGTGGACAGTTGTCATTACCCTACTGCTGCTCAGAGCGCTATTTTAATCCCAAACAGATAGTTATATATTCATTGGTTCTTGCTCTGAAATTAGCTGTCTAGAAACATGAAGTCAACACAGAATATATCTGTTTACATAGATCTGGGGCTTTAGATATTGTTTGCTAGTTTTGCTTTTCTCTAAGCCTGTTTGGGCACTTTCCACACAATATATGCCAGGATAAGGACAAGAAGAGTTATTCTTAGTTTGACTTCGCCTTTCACACTCACAAATTCATGCTACCAGCAATCAAAGTAGCTTTTATACCAGGTATAAAGTGAAGCTTTGCTTAGGGGCACTATTAAGAGCAGTTAGTGATTTTGTCAGTGACATCAACATTAAAAATTTGTGACCCAGCCACTAAGAACTTATTTCATTAATGCATTAAATGTGAATTATCATTTATTGCAAAATAAAAAAAAAAACATTACACTACTTCTTTCTTCAGTACCTACCATTGCCTATATGTCCGCCTTCTTTTAAATCAATTAAAAGCACTTTTCCCTTGAACCTTATTAAATTATGTTTATATCAGACTTCTTATTAGGACCCCAGTGATATATATGAGCAAAGTGAAACAAATTTAGTAATACAATTATAAGGTTAAACTGAAGATTAGTAGTGAAAAGCAGTCGCTAGTAATTGCCTGTGATTACTTCTACTCACAGAATGCTAGACCACTGCTTTTTAAATACACTGAATCAATATTCTTACAAACTCTACTTTTCATGCTTTATAAATAAACATTCAACTCTTTGTGAGAGTTATAAATAAAGGTCAATATTGAATGGCACGCTGATTCAGAATGTAATTATTTCAGGGAAGGGGAAAAATATTACATGCTGATAAGTCAGGTAATTAAAAGCCAAAACGCATAGTACTTTAATGGTTGAAAATGTGATTTGTGGAGTGTGACAGATAAAGAGCTACGTGACCTGTTTACTTAACATCACTGGCTGCAAAGATCAGATTTTCTGAAGTTACAGAGGAAAAAAGAGATCTAAAATGGACTACAGTTTTCACCAAACTTCTATTCTTAGTTCAATTCAGGAACAGCTGAGATGAGGAAGCATAGCTTTTATGACTGCTTCTGGATCTACTGTTTTAAGGTTTTTCAGTCATTCATTTTTCGAGTTTAGAGTTACTGTACGTTTCCAGGAATGGGAAATTCTTCCACTCCCTGTTGCTCGGCTTCCTTAGACAGGGATTTCATGAATTGTCCAGCCAGGGATTTCTCAGGGCTCAGAGTGGAGAACTACAAGGTAGAGGCCTTGAACACCTCCTGTATGAGGAAATGCTGAGAGACCTGGGACTGTTCAGCCTGGTAAAAGGGAAGACTGAGAGGGCGCCTTATTATGACTTAGAAATATCTGAAGGGTGGGAGTCGAGCAGATGGAGCCAGGCTTTTTTTGATGGTGGCTAGTGACAGGACAAAGGACAACAGGCACAAACTGCAACACAGGAAGTTCATTATAAACATGAGGATAATCTTCACTGTAAGGGTGACTGAGCACTGGAACAGGCTGCTCAGAGAAATTGTAGAATCTTTTTCTCCATAGATATTCAAAACCTGGATACTTTCTCGAGTAAGCTACTATAGGAAGCTGCTTTAGTAGGATGTGGGATTATATCTCTAGTGTTGTCCCTTTCAACACTTGTGATTCTATGACTTCTGTATCACAAAGAGTGAATAGTGTCTGTACTGAAGTGCTTTGTGGGACATATCTTTTGAATTGAGGTTCTCCAACTGTTCTAGAATTCTTTCCTCGTCTCAAGGAAAAGGGTACAAACCAATTTAATTAATATGCAGGCATTTCACAGGAAAATAAACGATCATAAATTGGATGTCTTTCAGATGTCTCAGACTTACTGCACATACACTGACCTGCTTTCTACTTTATGTGCACCAGAACATCAGATAGTCCAGAAGGGTAGTGAGGAGGAAAAACTGATAATGAAACAGTCACTTTAGTGAAAGCAAAATGATGAGTAGGATGCCTGCAAAAGCTGTGGCCTATGTCATCGTTATCAGAATTGTCAGGTATAATCCAGTCTGGCCTCTCCATCTCTTAGGTCTTTAAATTTCATTCAGTTAGCTTTGTATTGACCTTATTGACCTGAGTTTAACTGAGTCATACTACTCAGTAAGATATTCAGTCTTGTTCAGCATCACTGAAGTAGGTCTATCAACCTGGCTTATTATTCAACACATGCCATTTCACATTTCAACATTTGCAGCAGTCCTATCTTCTAGCTGATTTCACTGTATCACTCATAAGCAAACATCTTCAAATACATTGATTACAGTGCTTTTGCTCAGTTTGTACATATTTTTTAGTTGTCTATGGCATACAAATTGTTCTCTCTTCAGCTTCATTTGAAACTTCTACCTATATACTCAGATTGAGAGTGAAAGCATTTTAGTTTAACATTGCCACTAAATGCTATCATAAACCTTACAACAAGGCTTTCTTTAGAACTAATGTCAACAGTTTACGGGCAGGTTCGGCCCAGTTCAGTGACAATTGGTGCGGGGGATCCACGGACCCACGCCCCAGGAAAGGGGAAGGGGAAAAGGGAAAGGGGAGATGGGCCTAGAAACAAATCAGCAGCAATGATCTGAGGAGGAAAGCTAATTTACTAAATAAGATGTTGGAAAGCAAAATAACACAATATAATACAATATAATTGGAATTAAAGCTAATAAATCAAGTAAAATGAGCAAGAGAGAGTGTCCGATAAACCGAAGGCCTTACGCTAACGCTGAAGGCAGACGGCAGCGAGCACCCACTGCTGAGTCCATCCCAAAGGAAAGAGAGTGTCCTGTGACCACAGACAGTTTTTATCTTTCCCTCTGAGTGTTAACACATAAAAATGCAAAGCAACACAAAGTCCTCTGGGGAATGTAGTCCGTCTTCTCTTCTGAGACAGGTATACCTGGAACTATCGATGATCCATGGAGCTGGAGCATTAACTCTTTTCCTCTTAATGCACTACATGATGTTATGATGTGGAATACCAGTACCAAAAATCATAAAACCATGACAATTAACAAAAAGGCACACTTTATGCATGATTCCTTAGAGTTTTCATAGCAGTTGTGTTCCTCACTTGCGAAAGGTATTAATATAGCATCTGCAGAAGATAAGTAGAGAGAAAATGACTTTTTCAGCGGAAATCTTAGAACAAAGGATAGACCCTAATATATGTCATGATATACATGATAGCACAGGTGAGTAAAAGAAAATTCAAAAGAATCAAATAGAAATAGTAAGGAAATTAAAAATTCTGAAGTTTAAGCAATGAAAAGAGATCTATATAATCTTTCAATAATCTGGCTTAATAAAATGTCTATTTTTACAGATTGTCTTCATCCTATTTCAAACTCCACCTGTGGAAATTCTAATTTCCAATTACAATTTGATAAAAGCAATTTGTTTTATTTCTCATATGAGGCTGAAGCCTGTGAAAATGAATAGGTTCTTCTGCCTTTGCCTTTGCCATGCATCTCACCATTTCTTACAAACAGAAAAGAAAGTTAGTATTAATATTAGAGCAGAAAATAAAGCATTTCAGTGCCAAGAGAATAAAAATTCTGGTCATCTATAAAATTTTAAAGTTATCCCTGTTCTCCATTTCCTTCTTCTCATGGGAATGTTTTATACCACAAGCTTGGTGAGCTGTTGTTTTTTTTTTTTTTTTGTTGTTGTTGTTGTTGTTTTTTGTTTGTTTGTTTCTGTAATATTTTCTGAAGAGGAAACGTTACTTTTTTAATAAAAAAGACTCATTTTTTGTTCTTTTGAAAACCCCCAGGAAGAAAGGAAAGACAGATTCCTTGAATAAAAACAAAATGCACCAGACAGAATGGTGGTAGATCTTCCAATAAAGTTGGGAAGATTTAGTTAATCTCAGTTATACACCTCTCTCACCAGTATGTTCTGTAGAAAAGAGCAGAAACTAAGTCTATTGTGAGAGGATCATAATACAAGACATTCCAGTGTTTGTGTATTTTTCATAACAATTTGCCACCCTTGCACAGCTGTCATACAAGGCTTTGCTATTTCCCAAAACCTCCCCCTTCCTGAAAATGGTTTTGCTTTTAAAACTGTCCAACATGTTTTGATGTTCTGCTATGGTGCAAGTTTAAATTCTGGTATTTGATTGCATAAGATTTATCAATTTTACATGAAGTAGATTTATTCATGAAGCATGTACAGACTCGCAGCTTCACCCCTACTTACATGATTTTCATTATTGCCAAGCGAAGAAATTGTATTCTTACTTGCATTTCCTCCCATTATTCTTTTCTGCCCATATGTCAGTATTATCTGTGGACCAAGAATCCAGTGTTTAAGGCAGTATCTAGCAAGTTGACAAAGCTAACTGGGAAACTCTCTCAATCCTGAGTAAGCATTCAGCATGCTGGGATTTTTTGCCAGAGTACTTGCAATTCTCTCCACACGCATACAAAAAAGAGACTGATCTAGTTTTTCTGTTTCAAATGGATGCTTTACGTATCCAGTTGGTAGAAGGATGCCTAATTTATCAAAGTTGTGGATCAGAATTTCACAAAATAAGCCTTCAATGTTCAAGTACAAAAAAGAAATTTCAAATTTCATTCTATTCTTCAGCAATTTTCCAACTCAACTTTACTGCCATTCACTGTTATGTTATGGCGCACTGTGACATCTGCAATGAACCCCGTTTTTCAGACATGACCCCCAAACAAGTGAATGAATATGGACCCGAGCCCTTGGTCTTCCCTGGGGAATGCAATAACTGACCAGCATCTGTGGTGTCCAAGATGTATGAACTCATGTCAACTCAGACAAGGAGCCAGGTCTAGAATAGCTTTACAACTCAACCAGTTTTTCTTGTAGCTCTGTGTTCCTCAGTGTTGATGCAACAAGTAAATGGGCCAAAAAAATTTTGATCTGTATTCACACTGAGATAATCTTCAGATAATATGTGGCTAGTTTAGCAGTCATTTTGTAATTCAAGACAGAGAAAGCCCAAGGCACACTGCTATGTTTAGTTCAGAAGACCTTAAGCTAAACTTCAAGGACCTGCTACCATGTAGAGTGTAGGAAGACAGAATCAAAGGATGTTCAGGAAGCTCTTAGCAACACATTCACCACATGTAAAGATGCAGTTGAGTAGGAAAGATAAACATCTGTGTATCATTCACCATCATACATCTGTTCTTTTTAACAATTCACATCTGCAGTTAAAGAAAAACATATGGAAACTCTTAGATCAGGGATAAACTGCTTTCAGAAACTTCCACACTGACTAAAATTTTTGGGACTTCTCAGGATATTTCCTGTTCAGATGTATGAAGATAAGAAAATCTCTTAATTCGGTACAATTTTTTGATTGTTACAGAATTCACTGGTACTGGCAATAAGCATTTAAATGTGTTGAATATATAGAATATACCAACTGGAAATGAATGCAACACTTCACCTAAATTAGAATAAAAATGTTAGTAAATAATGTTTCCAAATTAATTTATGCTGTATGTAAAATCTTAAGCTTCCAAAGTTTTCAGAGAAGCTGGCTGCCAGTTTCTACTACTGTGCACTTATTCTTGCTTCAGTTTTGTTTTAGTCTTTGTTTTAGTCTACAGCTACAAGAATTTAAAAAGAAAAGAAAGTGTCATAAACTTAAAAACTAAATGCAATAGAATTTACTAACAATATGAAAAAAATAATGGGAGAAGGGGTTAATGTATATATAAAACCCTAAACAGTAGAAAAATGTCATTTTTCATCTGATCCCAAAGAATCTACATCTTATTTTCAGTGTGATTCCTCAAAAATTCTTCTGAGAGAAATATCTTCCAGACTTAGTTTGGTGCTGAATCAGGGTGAATGTACAGTGCATATTTTTGTACCTAAGGGTCGATTCTCTATTTAAGATTCATTCTCTGTCTCCCTCCACATCCTCCCACTTTCCCTCCTGAATCAGTAAAAACTTCTACAGCCATTGACTTCAATCTAAACTTACTTAGGATCTGATTGTACAGATTTGTATAAAATCAGGTACCAAACAAAGTTCATTAAAGCAAAGTTAATTACAAAGAGCATGAGGAACTTATTAGAGAAAGATTACTGCAGTGTAAAATTGGATGTAATAACAGATTTTTAGTCAAGAAATGACCATTTAAAGGTATAAGAACAGCACTACTGGTTAACATAGATAAAATGACTGTAGACTATCAGTATATGCAGTTAATTTCATATAAAATCACTATCAGTAAAATTTTGCCCATGCAACTTACCAGAAGTTTAACAATTTTCTGAAGCATCACTGCCGTCAGAGAAATTGTGAATTGTGAAGCACAGCCTCTAGAATTCTTAAGGGCAATTCTCATGTTCTGAGGTAATACATTACAAACTGAAAGATAGAAAGAATTGTATTCATGAAGAAGAATATGAAAAAAATCCACTGCTCCCATTGACTTGATAAATTCTTGCTCACTCTTGCTACCAGATTTGTTTGCAGCCTAAGGATCAGTACAGGCACAACATGTAACAAAGCACTGAAATTTGTATACCTGTGAAAACGGATTGGCATCCATCACTTGCTTTTCATCTCCTTATTATTTATTTCACAGAGTGTTACTCTATAGTTAAAACATTCTATGAATGATTTTTTGAGCAATAGTTATATAGAAACAATACAAAGCATGATACAATAGAAGTGTTGACAGAAAAGAAAACTGCTAGAGACTAAACTTTCTAAAGTTTTGAACATTTCCCTTTTATCATCCCATCTGCAGAGATTCACTTCTACAAGGACGTTCCCATAGGCAATATCAATACAGTATGGAGGTTTATGAGCCAAGATAGACATCAAAAAGAATTTTAATAAGCCTTGACAGATATATTTCATTAATAGTGCTGATGTAGTGAGGTAAGACCTACGCAGTGGGGTGTGTAAAGCATTCAGGTATGCTCACTGTTGGCTAAGATATAGCATGGAACAGACTGACATTTGGTAGAAGATATAAATATGTTAAAATATATTGAATTGTTTTCTTTTTTCATGATCATGTGTATTTTCCTGGTAAATGTGTGTTGCTCCTTAGTAGGACTACATATCTATCAAAGATTAGATCTCGAGAAAGTGAATGAACTAACTGCTTAATCAAGTGAAGATTTGTTTCTGTTGCTCTGTCTTCAGACAGGCAAACAGAGATTCAGAGTAATATGCTGTCAACTAAAGCAGTGGAAGAACTCACCATGTTACATTGGAAGTGAATTGGACTACTGCCTTCTCTGCACAGGTCAATAGTGTTCAGATGCATTTACCTTTGTTTAGGTTCAAATATATTTCAACATACAAACAGAAGGAGAGGAGTAGTGTTGTACATCTGCACAAACTGCTGACTCTCAGTGTTAGTCACCCTTATAAATATACCAAGGTAACTTTAGTCGTTAAAGATATAATGATGGAAAACTTGCATAAGCATGACAAGAATGACTATATTTGCAATCGAAGACATTTGTAGTGTATTTCATTTAAAATGTCAGGAGTAGAGAAGATGCATTTCTTAAGAGCATAATGTTATTTTTTGCCTATCCAAATTTTCACACGTGGAGCTCTGTAGTTGTTATTTCTTACTAAAATATATATGATTAAACTAATAAGTGTAGTTTCTTCTCTAGTCTGTATTCATGCAGGCATCCAAATTATGAATTAGTCATACGTACTATGAATAAAGAATGAAACTAGACAGAATCAACTTTAATTTCCTTTAAAATGTGTTGATTCATAAATAATTTTCCTGAAGTCACACTATTAAAAAAGGCATTACTGTTGAACTGAAATGAAAAGTGTCCTCTTTAATCTGTTGCCCCAGATGTATGTTGAGTATTCATTATTAGAATAACAAGACCTTGTAAAATGAAGAACAGGTGACATGACAAAAGAGTAAAGGGAGACTGGTTTTATAAAGGCAAGAAACAGCTGTTGGATAGTACTTTCTGAGACAAATAAAGCCTGGTTGTAGAAATTTCAAGCTGCCTGCTTAAATTTCTGTCAGCATAGATTTTATTAACTTATCATTCTCCCAGTAAAGGGATCTATAAGCCAATTCAACCAATTTTGCTATGATTGCTGTCAAAGGTGCAGTGACATTCACTAATCTTTTTCCATGATCTAAATGTGAGGAATTTTGAACAGTTGTCTCAAATGGAATGATTAGGTCACAGAGCAGTAAGGTGAAGAAAAAACAAAAGGAAAAAAATAAAGAAAATCGCAGTTCTCTATCTCTACGCTATTAGTGACGTGGATCAGGAAGAGACAGTGATGGGTATTATCTGAAAGGCATCCAAGAACTGCTCCTGTCAATATTCATGTTAGGGTCTGCTACTACAGGATCACATAACAAATGAGGTTTCAAAAGAACAAAACTGAGGTGTTTGTAAAGCCTTTGTGTGTGCGTGTGTGTGTGTGTGTGTCCTTTTTGTTTTTCCAGTGTTAGACAATTTAAAACAGCTAAACAAACAAACAAAGAAACAAAAAACAACTACAAAAAACGCAGAACTATGTGCAGATACAAGTGTTGCTGAAGTATCGCCACAGTGACGCCTTGGAATTCTGTGGTCCCCTCAGAGTTATTTTCCATTTAGCTAGGTAAATTTATCTTGGAGTATCGTTAATTTGAGGAGGGGGAGGGATTTTATTTTTTTGCTTTGGGACCATAATTTTCAAGTATTTTTGGTTTATTTGCTTTTGTTGGGATTTTTTTGTTTTGTTTTGTGTTTTCTTTTTTGTTGTTGTTGTTTTGTTTTGTTTTCTGTAAGAGCTGATAGATTGGTGGGTTTTCCTTTTTGTTACAGAGCATGAAATGAACTTGGCAAAGGAATTACTGCTTCACTAAATACAAACAGCCATTTTCAGGATGTGCCTGAGCATTTTAACAGGTCTTGTAGCAGAGCATGTGGTTTAGCTAATGAGAGAATTGACTTCAGATTGTTCCATAAATTGTATCCTGGTGTATTCAGAAAGCTATAAACTGATTTACTGTGACAGAAATCTCTTCTACCTCTGAAAGCTGTGGGAAAAGTAGGCTGCATAATTTGAGTCCCATTTTTAGTGCATTTGAAGGAGAACTTTTGTTGGAACAAGTAGCTCACATTAGTCTGACCATACTATGAAAAGGGAATTAAGTATCTGATCATGTAATCTCTTCTCTGCACCCTTTATCAGTCATGGCATAGTATTCCTAAGAGCGTGTAAAAGGTTTATTAGTTTGTATTATACATGACTAGTAATAGAATTTCAAATACATACTCAAGAATAAAACTTAAATTGTGTGAAACAAACAAAAAAAAAAGGACATATTTGTGTTAAATTAATTTCTAAGTTACAGATTAATTAGACAAATTGGAAGAATTTTTACTTTTGTTTCTAAAAAAGAAATAGTGTACCCCTGTTTCTCTTATGAACATCACAGAAATTTTAGCATATATTTCTCATTAGTAGAAAAAAAATGTCTCTGAAGCCTTACTAAACTAAGAACTTCAGAATTTTAGATGAAAGCTGACCTTTACTGACTTATTTATTTTTATAGAGATTTATTCAGAATTGTATTTCTATGAAGATGAAGGCCCCTTAACTTAACTCAACTAGTCTGGGTCATTATGCAAAAAGCTGTTACATTCCTGAATAGAATTCCAGATAATCCTTACTTTAGATTAATTTAGGTATGAAAGTTTGAAGTGTATTTGCCAAAGGCTAGTTCAATGAGCAATGAAAAGTTATGTGTCTCCAGAAAGCAATTCCCTTCTTCAATCAAGTGAATTTACCTCAGAAAGTTGCTATCCAGTTTGTCAATATTAATATGCAATATAGGATTCTAGAACTATTAAAGATTATTAGAATTTTAATCATGAAATCTTATAGGTACTCCCTTTTAATTAATTAACTTAAATGCAATTGTTATTAACATTTTATTCAAATCAATTTTATATAATACAATAATGTATTGTAACTGTAGTTTTATTCAAATCTATTGATAAGTATTTATAAGTTAGACATCATGAAAATGATTCTTGAAAGAACACACTAAGGCAATGATTTTCTGTAGAAATTAACTAGTTTAAAGGTAAAAAATGTACAACCTTAATGTGTTAGAAGATCACCAGCTGAATTTTTTTGTTCTTCAATAGGGGATCTAAATACATGGCAAACAAATATTTAGTAAAAATACGGAGTCTGAGAATGTCAACCATAAACTTTATTTCTTAAATTCAGATATGAAAATACTGTTGAATAATGAAGATGTTGGCAAAATAAAAATCGGTCAGTGATAGAAAAACATCCTGAATTTCATAGCCTGTACAATTTACAATGTTATTTAATCAGATATACAGATTAAAGTGGTGATACAGACTATTTTTGTGTTTCTAGCCATTAAACTTCTGTAGTAATATATTTACTGTTTTTATCTTGTTCTGTCTCTCACATTCTAATCGTTCCTCTTCCATATCCCACATTCCTCAAGCAGTAAATAATTGCTTAGGAGTTTTCTTTTGGTTTGGTTTTCTGAAAAAGGACTTCTTGATGCAAAAAAAAACAAAACAAGTTTATATGTTTTGGCTTTTTTTTGACTGGGAGTAGTGTTACTTCCAATCAGCAGGATAGATATATATACATAATGCATGTTCCAGTGTTGGATCAGCTGCTGCAGGAGAGTCATGAAATGGGTCAAGTTTGAGAAACATTTTTACACAGTACTGTTGTATCCCACCTGTTGATCATATGGAGAAGCTTTTAGATTTTATTCATCTTTTCACTTTCGTGTACTTGTGCTTAACATTGTGCAATTAGCACAGAGGCCTCGATACCACTTACTTACATTAAAAGCATCACATTAGCAGGAGTGTTAACTGTCCTGGGAATACAGTTCTTCTCTATACAACTTAAGAATTTATATTGCTGGAAAGGTTTCTAAAACAGTACTTTAAAGAGTTATATAAAAACTTATCTAAGTATGTACAAGGATACATAGCTTTGGTTACAACAAAAAAATATATATATATATGACTAACAGAACTAGTGAGATGACTAAAATTTGACTAATAAACCTACCTAAATTGCATTTCATGAAGCATTAGGTACTGTCCCATAATCAATCACATTACATGTTTTGACTAGGTCAGTTTCCTCAAGGTAAATGTTATATGCGAATCCTCAGTGTGGTTACCCTGGCATATCTGTGCATGAGACAGTTTTCTCCTACAAATACATGCAGCGAACACTGGTGGACTGCATCCTTTGCTGCACATGTTGACTTGCTGTACACCCTTAATGGGCTGCCCTGGGTACCTTGAGTAATTTAGTTCTGCCTGGCAGAATCAAGTGTCTGAAACCACCTTGTCTTTTTCATTTCCCTCATTTTGGCTTGGGCACTTGGCACTGACGTGCCGCTCTCTTTAAAAACAATGCTCTACATGCAGATGATATGGCCTTGGCAGTACAATATATTGTCTTCACCCTTCCCCAAAGCCGACTGGCAGCTGTGTCCTGGAAAACTGGCACCTTACCTTACAGGTGGCATTCTGCCATCCATAAGCAATCAAGAGACTCAGCAGCAAAATGATCACAAATGAATATCAGCTGTTAAAATTCAAGAACCAATTCCAAGTTATTGAGTTGCTAGAAGCATCAAGTCTTTATTGCTAAATGCAGAAGATTTTACTGCACACAGCATGCTGTCTTTCACATAAGTAAGCCTAAATTAAAGAATAATCTTCCATATAATATATAGCTCTCTGTGCTGTTCCATGATTAGATAGATACAGTTTTTAGGAACATTTTGCAATTAAAAGTCAGAAAATGTGTTAGATGTTCGCTATGTTGCCTTATCTTGCACAAGTTTCTGAGAAGCAGACTGTGGTCAGTAGTGAAATAGACTCTTATTGTCATAAATAAATGAATGTTTCATACAATTGTGTTTTCAGAATGAAATATAGGAAATCAATAGTTGATCTGAGTACTGCCTGTACTACTGGGTGTAGATCTTACCTCCTTAATCAAGAAATCAGAAGGTAAAAAAAGTGCTAGAAATCATATGACAAACTTAGGCAAACTTAGATACCATTTGAAAATGTGATTTTGGTATGAGAAATAAGTTATATTTACTCACTTTTAATGGATTTATGGTTCTTTTAATTGAACTTTGTTGGAACTTTGTATCAGTAAATCTGAATGCTAAAGTAGGTTCAGTTGAGCTGAAATGAAGGTTCACTGAGCCAGAACCCTGTATGGTTCTGTCTGCAGATGGATGAAGTATTTGTAATGAGGAGCTGGATACTGCACCAAACATTTGAGACCGAAAAGCAATAATAAAATTCAGGTGTTTGAATTTTTTTTTCCATAATTCTGTAGAGATTGTAGTGCTAAGAAAAGTGAAATAATGGTCTTTAATTTTTTTTCTTACCACACAAATATGACACTGAATGCATGTAGCTGGCTGGAATGTTAATATTACGATGACATTTTTGCATGCTTTATTCTCAGACTAGAAAAGAATTTTGATTTATCACACAGTTTTTAGGGCAATTTTATTTGACCTTTTCTAAATACTACATCCATTTATCTCTGGGCACTTTTTTCCTGTGACGTAGAAAATCTGAAAACCAGGGTTGTTTCTGTCTTATCTGGCCTCACATATTTAGTTATATTATTAACAATTTGTTTCAGCCTTAGCCTTCTTAAGCAGGCTAATGAGATCCCCCAAAATGTCTTCCAAAGTTATTAGAAGTTTTTAATTTACTGTCCTCTAGGTAATTTTAACCAGTCAGACCAGCTGTATGGATAAGACAAAAAGAATAGGGGAATAACCTCTGGCTTCAAGTTGCACAGATTAAGTCTATATTCATTCGCAGACTACATTGTTTTCTTCCATCTGGAATAAGTAAATTTGGGGCTGATGTGGCTTGATAAAAGACAATGGTATATGCTGGTTTCCAGCACCTCTCCCTCCTTACACAGGAATGGGTGTTATCACGGTCGCTGTGTCAATATTCAACTGGTCTTTGCATTGAGGAGAAATCTCCCAGTAGGGTATGGAGGTACAGAAGAGCCCTGTGTGAAAGGAGATACCCAAATCAGGGCTTTCCTCCAGCTGCTCCAGGAATCTCTGGCATGTAGTCTCTTTGCAGTGTGAACCACCCACCAGGACAGTTCAAAGAGTATATGAAATCTTTGGATGCTTCCACAGCTGACTAATTAAGGAGAAGAAAAGAAAAGAATGTCAATGCTTAGTTCACAGCCAATTCATTCTGAAACTGAGTATTCAGTTTTAAAAGACCTAAGACCAGTAATTTTTAAAAAGGACGGAAACATCCATAGATGGAACTAATTTGTCACCTCTTCTTTCACAAAGTCAGCCCATTGTTACTGAGCTGACAAAGTGAACTCAGCATGAGAATTAGGTGTTTGCCAAATATTCTAGGTGTTTATTTCAAGAAGTGGAGATGGTACTATACACAGGGAGGATACCATATTCCAAGATGAATTGGAAGTGGTATTCTGTGAGGTTACCTACTCCTCATAATAACAGTGTTAATGTGAAAGTAATGCTTTTTCCACACCATTCATATCTGGGCCACTGAGCCTCTCTTTCAAAAGAGATGACATGACAATTAATGATCCTGGTAACATTTCATACCAAAATATAGATTGGGTTTATGGATTTTTCAGAGGTGTCCTCATAAGGAAAGGATTACAGATATCATTTACTTTACCTTTTGAAGACAGAGCTGAGGTTCTCCATATATTTCTTGATCCACAGTGTAAATGATATTGCTGTTACCAAGAGTTGATAAGACCTCTAAGGCTGACTAACTACCCATAAACATAAATATGAGAAAGCATCCTGTTAACAACAAAGAAACTACAAAATGATCCAGATGCAGCTGCATCTCACATATGCTGGCAGTTAAACATCTTGCAAATGCTGTTGACTTCTCTTGAATGTGGTTCTTGTTAACTGTACATTAATCCTATTTGTATGCAGTGGTTATGTAAATTTCTTTATATAAGACTTTTTTTTTCCCCTAGCATATTAGACTTGGGTACAAGAGATCTTGATGATACCATGATTCATAGGAAGAACATTACTGTGCATAAAATATTATACATAGAGGCATGACAATCACTGCAAAGTAGTACTATGAATCTTAGGTGGATGTCAGAGATTTAATATAGTTTAACAGAAACAGAAAAATAACAGTAAACTTTTTATCTGAATGTATTTATTGCTCTATTCAATGAGAACTGCATGTTTTGTGTATTTGCTATTTTCTTTCTGTTTATAATATATCTAAGTATGTCAACTTTGCACATTATTTTGACTTAGCAAAAAACGTAAAAGCGCACTCAGCTTTAATTTCTTATTACTTTTCTGAAAAAAAAAGAAAAAAAAAAGAAAAAAGATTACCACAGCTAAATCTTTAGAGTTTTAAGTAGAAAAGATTATTCTTTTTTAGACATGTATCCTCTAGCATTAGGACTAACACAATATTTACAATAAACTGATTGAAAAATGTGATTAAATTGTGAAGACTGATGTTTTGCTAAAATGAAATGATTTTTGAGAGAATCCTGAATCTTTCTAATGGAAGTTGCTACTCTGTCATTGCCATCAGTAAATTAAGATTCACTCTTGCATATTACATAGCTACCATTAAAGCTGACTTTTAAAAGCAGATAGATAGAGATTTAGGAAGCTCAGTCTGAGACACGCCACAGAAGCGAGAATCTCTGAATTCTGCAATTTCTTTATGTATAGGCTCATTCATTATGTCACTTCTCGAAAATTTCACTTGATGTTTAATAGAAAGCAAACACCTTTTTTGCTCTAAATCACTTTTAACTCTAAAGCAGACATTTGCTGCTCCAAATTGATAGCAGTTCCTTAATTCAGGAAATTCCATGTTATCCAGACTATGGACATATCTAGACCTCTGATCTAGATTTGTTTCAATAGCCCTTGTGAGCTGACTTGGCAGTTTGGGGAGCTTTTCTTTCTTTGAAAGCATCTGTCTTTATACCTGTAATAGTCTCACAGCACATTTTCTTTCCAGAATGATTTGACAGCATGAACTCCAGAATGGAGTGTTTTAAGAGTCAGCATCTTGGATCAGAGAGGGAGGTTCTCAGAATAAATTTTGTTTTTGATTTATTTTTCCTCTGTGGCTTGTTCTTTGTTTTGTTTCTGCTAGGTCAATATAAACAAATGACACTGAGTTACTATTGATTAATTATGAACTGTCATACCTAAAAAATAGGTCTAGAGTCTTTAAAAGTACTAAATCTTATCTCAGTACTGTAGAAAGTTTATGAATTTACAGGTAAAGCACTGAAAACATGGCTTTTCATATGGCTATTTGTGAAATACGTGGAAAAATACAGACTGATAAGGTGGTTCTTTTGAAATAAATGAAAAGAACATAAACTATTTTATTTCTAAAATTTGAAGATAACAGCTTTCAAACTCAACAAGGCTGCACTAGACAAAAAAGTATTGTCTACTGACAAATGTGAATCAAGAATAAAACAAAAGCAGTGAGATTGATCAGATGGAGGTATTTAGTTCAGTCTGAAAAAGATTTGGCAACGTTCTTTTTCAGACTGAAAATGTTTTCCTGATGTCCGTGTGCCAACAATCCAAGAAAGATATTGAAAAACTTGTGAAGGCTCCGAGGAATACAATAATAATATTTAGAAGTAACTAAAATATACCACATAAAAAGAGACTGGAGGAGTTAAGTCTATTTCTTTGTGACAAAAATAATAATAATAATAATAATAATAAAATAGAGACAAAAATAACAAAATAGTATAAGAGATTATTTAATCATGTCATTTACATGGATATATGTGGGGAACAGCATTCTGATGATAGAAGGGTTTTGCTTTTAATTGACGAAGATAAATGAAGATCCTCTGGCTGGAAACTGAAACTCGGCAAGTTCAGGCACTATTCAGTACACGCATTTTAAATTATGAGGATAATTATCTGCAGAAACAGCTATTCAAATGTTATGATGGCTTCCCTAGCACTTGAAATTTTAAATATTAAATAGGATATTTTTTAAAATAGCCTCTTTCATAAAGCTCCACTGCATTTCTAACCTAGTTATTTGACTTGAAGTAGGAATTCATTCCAAGACTCATTGGCTGTGTTTTGCTAGTTTATAAAGCAGATGCCTATAACTGTCTGTTCTGGATTTAAAATCTTATCAGTGAAAAGGATAAGAACTGAAAAGAACTACTTTAAAAAGGTTATGTGCAAATTTAGCCTGATCACACTCATTTGCAAAGTATTTCAGACACATTTTTGACCACCTAGATATGACAACATGGAATAGATTCAGTGAGGAACGCTGGTCTTGATGTTTTGTGTGTTTCTTGAAATGTTTTAACCCTGTGCTCAGGGGCATTTAAAGACATCCCCTCCCCCCCCAAACATTTTAGCAGTCTGCGATTTAGTATTAGTTTTGTGACTTTAGTGGGCTGCCATTATTATTAAAGCTGATAATGCTAGCATTTAATTTTGTAATGTGTAATCTGTCAGTCCTACACTACAGACCCTGCGTGTTGTTTGCTATACAACCACAGATTTTACATTCACAACTTGTATATGAAAAGGGACAAATCTCCATCTTTCTTCTCATACCCAGGGCAGATTCCATCACTAAAAATCAAAGCCTATGCCTCGTGTTGTTTCTAATTCAAGGGAATTGTTTCTCAACCACGCTAAATGGATTTTATCCACTGTATCTGGAGCCTGCAAAAGACAAAATCCCTTCCCACTGCTTTAAATTTCATAATGTAAAATGGATCCTTAGGTGATAGAGTGCGTGATCTAAAAGACCTCCTCTCCAAGTTAAGATATAGGGCCTTCCTGTCCATTGAACAGGAACAGTAGAGCTGTACCACAGAGAATAACATAGACTAAAGCAGAAGAATGCACAGCTGGGATTTTCAAAGCTCGTGCAAGTTTGGAAATAGGACTTAGGATGGTATACTGTCCATTAAGTGGGGCGTGCAAGGTATGACTATATGCACAAAGAAAGCCCTGAAAAAATAAACTCTTAACTTTGATATGACAGTTGCTTGAAATAAAAAGTGGAATAACTCTTCCTCTTTCAGTTCAGCTCTGAACTCTTTTTAAAAGGCCTTTTAAGCTTTTCTAAAAACTGCAGTTTTTCCTTCCTACTTCTAGTTTACTAGTTAACAACCTTGGTACTTAAACAGTGTTATCTAATGAAATACACGTATTTCTTGTTTAGTGAGCCATCTCTCATAGTATTAGCTGCACAATCAGCCTGTTGGATTAAAAAAATGGTAAGAGCATGCCTCCATAAAAAAAAAAAAAGAAAACTTAGTTTAAAATATATTTAAAATATCCATTTAGCACCAGTGATTGTACAAACATGGATGTTTGAGAGACAGGAGCAATTTGTTACTTAGGAATGTTCGATTATGTAATTTGACTATCATTTATGATACTAAGTTCTAACAAATATCAATGTAAATATATACCCCAAAGTCCTCATGAACATTGAAATAACATCAACCTCAATACTTTAAAACATCAGCTTATTTCAGCATGGATAATGATACAGGAGATTGGAACAAGGCACTTGCTGTTAAATATATTGGCTAGGATATTAAAATTGCTTTGTAAATGTCATTTGCAAATACATCTGGATATTGAAGCAACCTAATCCATACAGTAAAACATGATCTTATATCATGCTGAACATCTTATGCTTGCTTCTGAGTTGGAAACATTTAAAATTTTCAGTCTCTTCTTATTCTTTTTAGCACAAAAAGTATATAATAATAAAAGATTATAATTGGATTGTTTGCTGAGTAGCAGCAGGATTTTTTTCAGGTTGAAAGCAGAGCAAGACAGACGAGCTTCTGTGGGTGACTTTTGGTGCTGAATTACCACCTATTTGGAAATACTCTATAGTTATTAGTATGGATACTTTTGTAGAGCTTTTGTGAATGCTCTAAATTTAATGCAAAAACAGTGTTTTCAGTTCGCTGCTCATTATAAAAGGGAATAAAAGCTTGAAATTTTTGAAAAATATGTGATTGACTTCATAACAGCTATTCTTCAACGCATTTTAAAGCAAAAATGTTTGAAATGTCATTAAATATGAGTAAGAGTTCAACTGTTTCTCACAGTCTGTTAAATAAGCCAAAGAGAAACAAGAAAAAAGCAAATATCAATTTATGTTTAGATAATTTGATATTGTAACTGCAAAACTATTCATTAATTTTCTATATGAATGATATTCTTCTGTATTTCTAAATTTGAAAATTATTTCTGCTCAAAAAAGTGCTAAAACATGGTACGTTTGCCAGGGTAGATGTACTAGGATAGTTGATGTGATCCTTCCCAGTATCTAGATTTTTTTAATAAAGTTTATACTTCTGTCCAATTCACACAGCCCACATTTTTCTGAGGCTATTTGCAGGCTAGGGAGGTTTGTATTCAACACAACTATCTTAAAGGGCAGAAATATAACGTGTTGTCATCTGGTCCACTACAGGCAAAAGGAAACAGCATTGAATAATGTTTAATATTACAGTATGTGATTGCATTGTTCCTTACAGAGATGCAGGAAAGTCTTATTTGTCTTTGAGATCTTCCATTCCACAACTTTTTCTGGATTGGAGCACTAACTCCCAGTAGAAGACTCTGCTTACAGTCTATATTTGAGCAAACATTCAGCTGTAGACTGTGGTCCTACCAAGTAGAAATGCATCCAAAGTCAGCAGGGAGGCAGATGGTAGCAGGTTCTCCAAGTTGTGACAGTCATTAGTAACTGTCGCTTTTCATCTCAGACTGAACAGTTTTCTGTTCCAGGTGACTTTAATTAGTCTCTTGGATTTAGTCCTTATTCCTGATCACTGAGATTGTTGGTTAGTTTGCAGGAGCAGTGTGGGAACCAAACCTTTGTACAGTGGGGCTCAGGTGTCATCTAGGATGCTGTAAAATGGATTCCCGACCAGGACAGGAACATGTCAGTGCTCATCCTCTTTATTTTGTATCTGGAAGGCCTTTCTATTTCAGTAACTGCCTCAGACAGGAAAAGAGGCATGCCAGCTAAGACTGGAAGGGTAGAAAACACTCCTGTAGCAATGCTTTCATCTCCCTTGGAGATTAACAGATGTGAGCTGAGACTTTCTAAACACCGAATGTGTTGGAGCTTGACATGGATGTCAGGCTTTCTTTGATGACTCTGGAGGTTTTGTTGGTTAAGAGATTAGTTATCAAACTTACATAACAAATAAGGATTTTAAGGATTTAAGCTCAAGTGATTGTACGGTTCTGGCCATATATTGTAACACTATACATATATATATATATATATATATATATATATATATATATAAGTTATCAATATTCACTGCAATTATCAGATAGCTGTCAGTTGCCAGCCAGGACTTTACGCCTTTTTAGCATTGTTTTCATTTTTTGCTTGCTACCCTCCCCTCCAATTTCTCACGTTTTCTTTATTTCATGTAAGTTTTGTCTGACAATGAATCTTTTAAAGTTATCCATGTAACAAGCTGCATATCCAGCTTCAACTCCAGCTATATTTTTTACCAGTTTTGTCCACCTGTTATTTACTCTGATACTGCACTCTTATGATTTTGATTGCAAATCCTGTTTGCAACAGAGGAGTATTTTGCAAAGTAGCTTTCACATTGTGAATAAACTTTCTTACAATATTTTTTCCAACATAATATCCTTTGACACTACGATTGCACCATATTCTTGGAGTGCTTTCTTGAACATACCCATGATTCCTTTCTGCTATGGTACAACTATGCTTCTGTACTTTTTATGTATTATACTTTTGCAGTACAGATTGGTAAAATGGTGGTAAAGAAATAGGGAGCAAATGCCATTATCCATAGATATATTGAGATATATTGTGGACTTCATTTATTTTTGTTGTTGTTTGTTGTTTGTTTGCTTGTTTGTTTTTGGCAATAGCTTTTCTCTCCACAAGATTTTTCCATGCATGGGGGTTCAGGTTGGATAGTAGGAAAAGTGCTGATAGTAGAAAGAGTGGTGAAGCATTGGAACAGCCTGCCCAGGGAGGAGGTGAAGTCATCATCCCTAGAGGTGTCCTAAAACTGTATAAATGTGGCAGTGAGAGACATGGTTAGTGGGCAATATTGGTGGTAGTTGGACAGTTGGACTAGATGACCTTAGAGGTCTTTTTCAATCTCAAGGATTCTACAATTTTTTTTTTTATAACAAGCATGGATTCGTTTTTAGTACTCTATTAAATGTAGATCTCATTTAGATACACTTTTTTCAGCTTTCTTAATACTGTCTCATATTCTGTCCTCACTGATCATTTTGTGCAGGTGTTTTGAGAGAGGCTATTCTTCAGAGCTGTCCTGTGTTGAAAACCACTGTGCTATTTGCATGTTTTTTTCTAGTGCTTTTTTATCATCAATAGAACTAGAGCTGCTAAATTTCAGTCAGAAGAATAGCTGAGATAATTTTTCTTAACTTCAAGATAAAACAACTTTTACAATATCAATGTGAAGCATTTCGGGTCTCACTTTATCATTTTCTGCCTTTCTTCACCAGAAGAAAAGGCAGATAGTAGTATTGCTGTCTTGTTATTCCTCCCTCCTACAAAACATCTATTTCTACTGTAGGTGGCAGTTAAGATTGTTTGTTCAACTTTATCTCTATTAATGTAGCGGGAGGAAATCATGTGTCCTGGCTAGCTGCTGTGTATAGAGCTTCTTTCTCTATTAGGGCAGTGTACTTGAAGTTATAACGTTTTCTTTTCTCCACTTGAAGGTCAATGGGTCTGTCTGATTTTTAGGCAAGGTCTTTGTCCACTACACTCATGCAGTTCAAAATTTCCTTTCTCAGGCAACCCTGCCCTTTTGATGGACAACAGTCAATTAAATAAAGTCACCTCTTGTAGTTGTATCATTTATTCTACTTGCAAACCAGATAGAATGAACGAGGATGGCAGAATATGACAAATTATCTGCTGAATGGGAAATATGTAATGGCTATTAAGACTCAGTTAAAACTGATTTTAGTAAATAATAATAGATACACAATGAGACTATAAAAAGAACTTATTCTGATATGAAACTAGAAACTTCCTAACACAGATCAAAACCTAAACTGGGATTTTTGAAAGCTAGCCACTCTGAAATTACTCGACCCCTTAAATAAACACTTTTTTTTCTGTTAAACAATAGATATTCCTCAAAAAAATTAACTATTTCTTACTAACAGCAAGTTATGAGGTACAATAAATATGTATATTCACATATACATATAGAAATCATTCTATTCATACTTTAATCTTCTAATTAGACATTTTAATATGGAAAATTAAAATAAAAAATCTCCTTGATTAGTTTTTGTTCTAAACTAAAATATTTGTAATTCTTTATCTGTGGGAAAGTAATACCTTCAAAACAGATATGCAGTAAAGTGAAGGAAGAAAATATATGTAGATTACAAAACACAGGTAAGTCAGCATTTTTCCAACTTTGGTATCTAAAGTTGGGAGAACCCTAAAAGTGGTTTTATTAAACACTGTAGTAGTGACTTCATTTCCACAGGTAGTGAAAATTTGTCACTGTTGATGACAATAGAGCTGGCAGGGCCTATTATTCTTGAAAAACAAGTTATACTTAGTAGGGACACAAGTACAGATCTAATGGGGATCTTTTTCTCCATCACCCAATAGTGGAGCCAAAAAGAATATTTTGCATAATCTCACTGAAGTTTCCTACTTCTTTTATGTGTACTATTCCTCTCACTTTAGAAAGCCAGCTTTCAAATGTGGTTTTGACCCTAGAAATAGCAGATCGGTTTTTTGAACTTGAGCACAGCAGGTACTTTAAGGCTAGATCTACACTCAAAGTGTGGACAAATTCACCTGACATAGGTCAAGGTCAGCAGTCACCAAGATTGATCACCACTTAGAAAATACAATGACATCTTGCTGAGGCACTCTATTCCTCTTTCTATTTAATGGAAGGAGGAGAACAGAGAGTCCATGCCCCTCCATGGTACAACAGTCAGACTTGAGAACTTCAGTATGGGAAATCCCAAAGTTCAGAGACAGCCTTGATGTTCTCAGAACACAAAGAAACACTAGAGATATTTCCTTTTCACATACATTTATTGTCACTTCTACTTAATGAACATGAAACATCTATGGTATCTGTGGGAGATCTTGCTCAAACAGTTCTGAAGATTTTTTTGCAGATTTTAGCTGAAATAATGTATTGATTGGATCTTGTGTTATGACATCTGGAATGCTATCTCCAGCTGTATTTGAATACTGTTCATGTAGCATCAAATTTAAGCAAAGCATGCTCGCTCATTTTCATATTTTCCATATTTATAAAAACATTATTTACTGGATCAGTAAAAATCTGTGTGCAGGTCCACTGTAGATGCAAATGAGTCCAGCTACTTTGATTTTAAAGGACTTAATTTGACTGACATAATCTGAGATTTTAGCCTACTGCATTTAGCTGTGTTTTACATTAAACCACACAAAGGGAGGAAAGATGAATTGGCAACTATTTTCTATCTTCTCTTGAGTAGATTCTGGACAATGATATCAAGTTCAAATCCACAACACTGTAAAATCGAAAGAGCTGGGATAAAGCAGCACTGGACCCATGAAACAAGACTGAAATTAATTCTAACAGGTAGTGCTAGGACGGAACAAGTCAAAGTTGCCACAGTGTCTGAAGTTCCACTGCTGTGTTTACTGTACAGGTGACATAGGACCTCCCAGACATATCTCTGCTGAAATGTTGTTGCTTGGGTTACTTTTCAGCTTTCAAGTTAGCTGGAGAATCTCCCTGTGTTTTAATGAAAAGAAAAATGCAGCTGGGTAGCAACATCATCTCCGGGAAATCAATGAATTCTTCATACTTTATGGAATAAGATAAATAAAGAGAATCCAAAACAGGGTGTGACAGACAGGAACAAAGGAAGGAGCTCCAGCTAAAATGTAAGCTTGGGAAAATACAATCTCTGACGTGTAGATGGCAGCTATGTAGGCTGGGCTCAGTCACCTGCTCCAACCAGGATCTACCTGCAGCACTTAAAGAAGGATTACTGTATGATAGCAGTGTTCTCTGTCTATTTTCTTAAATATATAAATTTAACATTGAAAGCCTACATCTGGCTAAGTCCAAGTCATGCTCAGGATGCCTCTACAGGTCTTACCAGCCACTTGTTTAGTCCATACTGATACATGCTTCATGTTATTGAAGAAGTAAACTGCACTTCCCAATACATTTTCAGCACTACTCGCAGAGCTACATGAGCTATGCTGATACTGTTAGCTAACAGCCAACCTCAAACTGTTCCTCAAAGGGCATGATACCAGCTAGCTGGTGATTGTGCTGCTTACCAATCCTGTGCATATGATAGCAGCCTTGGAAAGGAAGAGCTATGGATATAGCTCACTGCTCATTGAGACGCTTAAGACTGAGCCCTGCCTCTGCTTCTTTCAAGGGTTTACACATACTAATATAACTTTGTGTTATGCACCTGGAGAAAGGAATGTTGGTAACCATTTATATAATCTTAACATTATGGTAGACATTTGCTGATACATGTATATGCATGTATGTATTAATTATATACAAACATGCACACATTCACATTGAGATTATTCACATCGTTACCATAAGAGTAACAGTGTTATACATATAAGGAAATACTATGTTACTATGTATAAATATTTATATGAGGACATCATCAACTTGAAAATCTCACTTGCTCCATGAAAGCATTTTTGTTGTTTCAAGGCTTATGTGAAGTTAATGTAACTGTAAGGTAACAGAGGTTGAAATATTTGATCTGTTTTTCTGTTTATTTAGTGTGTTTGACAGCTTTTCAGATATGGCAGGTTTCCTCAGCTAGTCATCATCACCTTTAGTCACAGACATATTGTTGAAAACACAGAGAAACTACCTGTCCTTGATCCATAAAATTTTTAAACACAGCTCAAGATGTAACCAGGAAAAAACTGAGGAAACTTTTGTTATTTCTATGCTTTAAAGAACAGACATTCTGTAAAGTTCTACACAGATTAGACCCGTTGCCAAAGCAATCTGTGGGCAGATGTTGTCCTTGAAACTATTCTTAACTCATCCCATGAAACTAATTCAATTTTAATTTGATAATCTCCCTTTAATGGTGTTTATTGTACAGTCAATGCTAGTTAATAGGAATATCCACTTCTTTGCCAGGAGGTGGTTACTTGTAACATAATGAGTATTTCAGATGTCATGCTAGATATTATGGATACCTGAGAATTTACTATTATCTTCATATATGAATAGGTCCCTTAAATGTCTTTTAAATTTGAGGGAACATTAAAGTATTATTCAAATACATGAAGAAATATTGTTATCATTGCAGATTAAACAATTCAGCTTACATTTCTTCCAGCTGCACAGCTGAAAATGAGCCTCTTTCTACGATGATGGTAGCTTCTCATCCTTATTATGTAGCAGAAGGGGATATTTACATTTTATCCATCATAATGAACTATAAGTAAGCCTTAGAAAATGTTTCCATTTGTTGGAGATGACCCTTGTTTTACACCTGGAAAAAAACAGAGGCTTTGCTCCTCCAAAGATGGATTGACTTTTATAAGCAGGGCTGTCTCCATGCAGCTGTGTTTGAGTTCTGGCTTGAGCACAGTAATGATTAAAAAATGTGGAGGAAAGTAGGCAAGTGATTCTGAGAAGGAAATGGACCAAAGTTTATTTTTTCTTGAAACAGTGTGAGATTTGGCTATCCTCTGTACCTTTACAACAGAACGTTTATTATGCTCTCAGGAATGGCTGCTTTACTGTCAACTTCCCACACTCACTTTTTCAGCAACATCTCTTGTCACTTTAAATCTTCTTTCATACTTTTAATTGCCTCTCTTTAAGGGAAGACTGCCAATGTTTTCTAGCTATATTTAAAATTGGCAGGTCAAGAAAATAGAAGAGCAATTTTATCTAAATTTTTCCTCCTAATTATATTTATCTTGTTGAATTTTGGGCTGAATTCAAGGCAAGTCTTATTCAGATGGTGGAATATTACTATATTGCTTGTAAATGGAGCAATTGCAGTTTGTTAACTAATTAGTTGCAAGCAATTTGTTCAGTGAGGTTGTGGGAGGAATGACCATGGTGTGAATGAGCTGGGTGGAAAAGAACAGTGGCTGTAATGGAAACGGGCTATGAATTACTGTGTTGTGAATGGCACAGCTTCCATTAATCTATGCTGCAAAGAAGAGCAGAGCAGTCTATTTGCAAAAACCACTTCCTATATGATTTTTTCCTTTTTTTTTTTTTTTTTTTTAAGGATGTAGGCTGGTCTTGGGGACTGTTCTGAAGTTCTGTTCTGCAATTCTGACTGTTTGCCTTTTGGCTTTAGTTAACATTTCGGTTTTTCTCTACCTTATTTAAATAACTGATAAGTCTCAAGAGTTCAGGATAGTGAGGAAGAGGCTCAAATTGCTTCTTAATTTCAATTAAGTTTCAAAATAATAAAAAGTGCATTGTTTAAATAGTTATGTAGCTGTTAAATTACTGTCAGACAAAGTAAGAACTTAGTGTTCCAGGATAAAGTTAAGTCATAAAAGGAGGGCAAAAGAGGGAATATAAATTTTATTAATTTGCTATTTAAATGGCACATCTTAAAATGCTGTTTGCTTCAGTGGGTCCAAAATATAATTTATCTGTTATGTTCACTTTATAGCATTAGACTGCCTAAAGCAGTAACACCCAACAGCTGAAGTAAATGTGTTGCCAAACAAATAGTGAAAGAGGGAATTAAAGGGAACACCTGTGTCTTGTTATTAGAAATCATATACATGCTGGACATGTAATGGCCTAAATAATACAAATTTAGCTAGAAGTAACAAAGCAGATGGAAACATCTGTATCTTATATGTGATGACAGTTATTGGATGGTAAAGTACCTGGTCATGTTTTTCCCTTCAGTAAACATTATTTGTGTAGTCTCTTTCATCATTTGTATCTTTAACCTTTTTAGAGTTATGATATAGGATGAAGATTGTTATGCTGTCATTGTTAACAATTAGAAGATTAGCACAGGGGGACAGCCTGGTACAGGTATAAATGCACAGGTACCGATGTAAGTCCTTCAAATGTCTAGTGTAGAATTACAATGAGCATACTGATTGGGATAAATAAAAAAATAAAACATTAGAACTTCCTTATGTGTATTATTTTCTCACTAAAAACAGAGTGCTGGATTTTGCTGAGATGACAGGCAGCACTTACAACTCAAAACTTATGAACTTGAGGTTGAAGGAATTTAGCTCAAATATCAGATGTCTGCAGTGAAGGTACAGAATACACAAGAAAGATGTCCTGTTCTAGTCAGTGTGTTAAATGGAATAGGGAAACCATTCAGCTGGTTAGATGTCAGTATCTATTTTGGTGTGAGCTGAATAACTCTACAACCTCCATCAGCTGTATTGACAAAGTCCTCTGACCACAAACATTGAGCTTGTGAATTGAAACTTAGGCAGTAAGATATTCTAAACTGAATGTCTGAAAAAAATCCAAATCTCACTTTTGTAGTTCCTTTATACATAGACTGCTTCTAACATGACAGTATCTGCAGTAGTTTGGTTACCTTAACTGTCTAAACTTTTACAGAACTCTGTTAGTTGCTGCCTGACGGTGGTGTGAAAGATAGCTTTCAGATGTATTTTTAGGTAATGTATTCTCTGGCCAATATTTTCTTAGGGAATGGAAAGAAACACAGCAGCAACAATAAAAACAGATCATATGCAACGTACAAAACAGACAGGACTTTAAAATGAAATATATTATTCTCTATAATATGAATTTGAACAAAATATCAGCAAAGAAGAATTCTTTAAATTGTTCTATCTGTATCAAACACTTAAAGGAACCAAGTGCAAACCAAGTCTCTTAGATTCAGATTTTATTTTCCATGCCTCAAAAAAGTGGCATTAAGAATGATTTTTTTCAGCTGGAAGGTATTTTTTACTTTGTCAGCAGACTGAGATGGTTTCAGACTGGACATAATCAACCAGAGAAATTCTACGGTGAAGTTTAGAATACACAAGACAAGGAAAAATCAGTTTACTTTTCTAGTACTACTTAATGACATGCATCATGCCTTTTAATAAGTGACAGTGTTCCAATAAGTGATTTTGGAAGTATATCTAAGATCTGACTTGTTGTCTGTATAGATATATGAATATCCTAAACTGCCCTTCTGCGTCACTTTGCAGTTTTCATCTGATGCTTTCAAATAAAATGCTTCCTAATACACCTATTAAACTTTTTTCTGATATCTTCTTCATCAGACCACCTATGTGGTTCATGTATGAGCTAATTCTCCTGAATTCGCTTTTGTCACTTTTTGGCATAGGCATAATGGCTTTAGTTGTTATAGCCGCTTGAATAAGTATAGCTTGTTTGTTTTTTAATTCTCCTATTGTCATTTTCTCAAGGACTTCCTACAGATGATCTGCAGAGGTCACATTTTACTGAACTCAATAATTTTTAGTTGTGTTCTGGGGATAGCAAAGCACACTCACAGTTAAGAGGTTCTTCTGACACAAGAAAAGTAGTAGTTGCAAAAAGAAAAACAAATGAACAAATGAAAACAAATGAAAAATTTCACTGAATTTATTAGAAAGAAAGTAGATCTTACACTCTTCTGTTCTACATCCAGCTATTAAGCAAGTTATATAATAAAAAGGAAACATACAGCTAATGAAATTGCATTTCTTAATGTATTATTCACCAATCTCTAGGGTTTCACTGCTATTCTGTATTGCTAAACAGTTCCCATATTCATTATTCAACGTGCAACAAAAAAATCAAATTAACCAGACTATTTGAGTGGTAGATCAGAAGGCAGAGAACATGAATTTCCTGAAGAAAAACACTTTTTAATTTAAATGTTCTTATACTCTACCACAGAATTTTCAAAACCACTCCAAAGAGCAAATCTCGATTTTTAAAAATGTGCTGTAGACCAGCTTTCCCTAGAGATGGTAATGAAGCCACCTCTCTACTGTCAGATCTTTCTCACTCTGCATTTCCAAGGCACTAAAGAGTTTCCTAGGTTGCTTAGTTCCTGCTTATATCTCACCCGTACAAATCAATGACAGCTGTTGTCTTGTGATAAATGTATTGCCACCCAATGTACTTTATTGATGGATTCTGCTTGTGGACTTTTGTGCACCTTTCTTTAAATCCTTGGTGGCAGTCAACCTGGTAAAGCTGAGGAAGGCAGAAACACTGTAGAAAAGAAAAAGGAATGAAGAGAAAATACAGCACTGCTTTCTTTAATGCAGTGAACCTTATTCTTCAGAAAGAGCAATTTAACCTTTTTTTATATTTTGCATCATTTGCCATTTGGGTATGACAGAATTCTATTTTCATACTTCATATGCTGCCCATATGTCTCCAGTAATGACTCTTTCCAGTTTTCATTTCTAAAGAAATTTGGTATTCCAACGTTGGTTATTACCATTACACATACTAGTTTATAGCATTAATAACCAGTCATTGTATTAGGGTGTAAAACCAATTTAAGGGCTTCAGTCCTCTGAAATTTCATGACATATTGAATGATTGTTCTTTCCACAGGCAGTGTATAAAATTTTTTAATCCATTAAATTGGAAGTTCAAGCCTCCAAAATGTTTCTTTATGAAGTCACTACAAAACCAAAATTCCTTCTGCTAGAAAAACATTTCCACACGACATGACTGAGGAAATCATGTTTGTTTATTTTCAAAAAACTGTAAGACAAAGCATCATTCCTGTATCTACTTTCTTGCTTCCTTTGCCCATCCCATCATTATTTGTTAATGTCCTGCTTCCTACAGTGAATTATAATTTAGTCCTTTGTGTACATTTCCTGATCTTGGTGCATGTTCAAAAATTCTAGTGTTTGTTGATGTGTGTGTTTAGAATATTTCCTTCATCTAAAATAATATATTTTTAACCCGCCTTAATGGAGGGGGGAGAGAGTACACAAAGGCCACTGAAGACCCAGAATTTCCAATAGATAAAAATAAAGTTCCCAAAGCCATCAGTATATTAGCCAAATGTGAAATTAAAAAAGCTCTTCAATTAAAATGACTTGCGATCATTGAACTGGCCAGGCTTCAGTAGGAGCACCTGCACTGTAGCACGTGCTGTGGAGTCATTCAGCCTCTTGCCAGCTTTTCCCAGTGTGTTGGTAGCAGCATAACCTGCAAATGCTCCCGTGGGATTCCTAATAGGTGAGTGTCAATGTATTTCACCTTGCAGGTGAGCCCCAGAGCAAATTATACTAATGCGGATTCCCAAAATGGTTATTTGGGAAGGACAACATTAGAGCATAATGATGGATATTGCAATGGATATGTTAATACTTAATTAGCTAACCTACTTATAGTCATCTCTATAGCACTCATTATCAGAGCAGCTGTGATCTGATTATATCAGCAATCTGAACTTTATCAAATCGTTAATTTTACAGCATTAACAGTTTGGGAAGAGAATTATAAAATGGCTAGCACTGCTGTTATCGTAATGCCTGACATAGCCCAGTTGCAACTGCTAATTAAATATGTGATCAGTCTTTATTATGGCTAATACCTATTTGTCAGCTGTGGAGCATTGTAGTTTTAAATAACATGCCATTTATGACTTTTTTTTTTACTTTTTTTTTAATTTTTTTAAATTAATACTCTGAATGAAATGTAATCTCTTGAAAGGCCGTTTCAGTATGGCAAGTAGTCTTCATTCTTCTGGACACAGGGCACAGTGCCTTGTGACACAGTTAAGTGCCATACATAAAACAACGGGGTCTTGTTTGACAGTGCTGCTTGGAATAGGTGCCAGAAAATATGTGCTTATTGGTCTCTGTGAAAGAACGCACGCAAGCCAGGTGGGATCTCTGAATTCCTGAAAACACAAAAAAGTTTTCAGTGTCTCTATTATGTAGAGATAACGTAGAAGTCTGGAAGAATGAGAACTTAGAAACATACCTCTTTTTATCTTCTGTTAGCTGACTGGAAGAGTTCATGTTTCGCTGTACTGATGGATAGCTCAGGAACTGCCACATTAGCCGTTATGATTTGCACTGATCTGCGCTGGGTCTTGAGGGCAACAATCATAGATAGGGCTAAAATGTGGATTCTGTTTATTCTCATAAAATCACTTTCATAGCTATTCAAGAATATTTTTTCTCACTCAGTTGAACTGAACAGCCTCATTTATTGCTACAGATTGAGTCAGCTTTCTGTAACAGTAAAATGTATTCCTCTTGATACTTTGTTAGACTGTCAGTGGTAGAAGTCGAAGTCATTTGTTTACCCACAGAACATGTTCTGTGGAATCAGTGGCACAACATGTTTTCTAATACATCCAGTAGTTTTTTCTAACTTTGAAGGCATGATGCCCAAAGTGAGTAGAGGTTTTTCAGCTTCATGTCCCTTGAGCTGCTGGTCATTAAACTTCAAAACTGCAGCACTCTGCAGTTATATTTTTTGTGTATGAAATAAATGAGTCTGAGTCATTGAACTGAGACCATCAACTCATTTTGTGTATGCCCCTGAATAAGCATCACAAGGAGAGAAAGAACCATGTGAAAGGATAGTTATAACAATCTTTATTGTTCTCCTTCAGCAGATCCAATAATTTTCCTGTTGTCCTGTTTTTAACCTTTATAAAAGAGGAATCTGAAAGGGCAATGTAATTTTTAACATATTCCCAATCTACATCTAGGTTCAGCTCATTTTCATTTCATTTTTAATATTTAGACTTTTAATTCTGAAACAGACTGTCTTTCCTGCCTCCACTCCCCAGAAGCTATTAATTCCAAATCACATTAAGGTAAAAACTACAAGCCACTCAATGAGAGTAAAGATATGAAATACTAGTAATTGCATTATTTCTTACCAGCACAGTGGTACTCCAGTGGAAAGTACAGGAAATCCCATTGGATCACTTATAAAATCACACTAACACTGCTGAATCCCCAAATCTCTGAGAAATGTGATAAAAAATGTATGTTTTATCAGTTAGTGATAAAACCATACATGTCTGTGTCATTCAGGTTTTTATCTCATGCTCCAAAATATTTATTTCCTTGGAATCTAGCAGTTAAGTTTCTGGTCGTGTTTTGCACACTTCAGTGTCCATCTGGAAATAAACCTTCTTTATGTATGTCACACTAGCAGAACTTGTTTTTTGTGTTACGGCAAAAGTGCTGTCATTTGTTATTCTCCTATCTAATTTCTTGTTCAGAACATTTTGGACTTTTTGTAACACTGTTATTTTAAATAAAGTATTCTGTGGAAGAACTTCAGTTTAGATGAACCAAATATCGATGTGGTAATTGCAAAGACACTGGCAAGCTTTTGTGACTGAGTGGCATGTATTTTAAAGGAAGTTGGAAGACCATGATCCAATAAATATATTAGTAGGCATCTAATATTAAAATCCAACACTATGGACATAATTTTTCATTCTTTGACACTGTTCAATTCCAGCCTCAATCTAGAAACTTTGTGTTTATTCTTATTTTAACAGTGAGACTAAATGAACTCTTAAGTTGACAGTTTTAATATAGTGTTAAGTAATTTATCGCTTTGAGACAAAATGGAAAATTACTGAGAAACACCTGAACATAAAATAGGAAAGAACATTTTTTTGGGTGGCCATAGACATTCACCAAAAGGAATCTTTAATTCACCAACAGGAATCTACCTGTCCCTGGTATATTTGAGCAATGATGTGAGGGGCTTGTGTGCAAACTCAGTGCCCTTCACATTGATCAGCTTCAAACTGACATTACAGATATAATAGGAAGAATGTTCTTCTCAATAAATAAACAAATAAATAGTCCCACAGCAACTGATTGGCTTTTTTTTTAGCCTCTCCTCTAAAAGAGAAAGGATATGAATCATCATGTAGTAAAACTGACAGCTGAGGGGGTGCAATCTCTTAAAAAATGCCAAGAACAAGGAGCACAGTGCATTCTTGCATGGCAACAAGCTTTGTGGTCTTACTTTACTTCTAGCTCTTGCATTTGTGTTTTTAGTTCGCCATATCTCCCAGGTGCTACTGCAGAAATGAGCAGGATGTGAGTGAAGAAAAAAGAAAAGTTTTCATCAGGGAGATGGCACAGAAATACAAAAAGAAGCAATGAAACAAATTGCAAGATCTACTCTTTGTTTACATGCCAAACTCTAGCTAAAGGAACCATCCACAGCTTGAAAAGGGTCCTGCCAGAATTTCTCTGCAATCAAATCTGAATTCAGACTTTGTCTTGGAGACTGTGATTTTATTGCCACTCATGTGCATCCCAAGTAAACCACCACTGTCTAAACATTTCATACACAGGGCAATTTGTCAGATTCTAAAGATGAAACCATAATCCCATAGCATGTTTTTATACCGGGTAATGTTTTCTGCTCCTTATTCAGCACAATATGTTCTGCATACAAATGAGCTCCAACATTAAATGCTTTGGTGAAGTGCTTTTTACCTTATTTGTAAATAACTTCAGAACAACTGGAACAGGTGGGAGTGAGGGAGGGAAATATCTTCTGTTTTGAATAACTAGCATATGAAAAATGCAATAATATCATGTGTTTCTGCAGGCAAACTGATTTCCTTTCAAGTTCATTGAATATCAAATCTGAGCAATACTTGCTCTAGGATATTATGGAAGGTAAAACAGAGGACTCCAAGTGGTAGATAGGAATGGGCATCTTCTCAAAACTCTGTGGGAGGTGTTTTCACGTACCTAGAATGTATGCAATTTAAACATAGTAGCACTGCTTCAAGCAATCATTCTTTTAATTGATCCTCAGGCTTTCATTCAGTTGCAATATGGCCTAAAAAACAGCATACCACTTGTGTGAATGAAATATAATTAGAATGCAATTCAGAGACTATTCCAGAAATTCTTTGTTTTGGTAGGATTTTATATTTTTTAAATTAAGATCAGTTTTGAAGTAAAAAGAGAGTTTCATGAACATGTCTGGTTACGTAATTACTTTTTCCGAAATCCTTTCAAAGGATATCATCACTGACTTATTGTTAAAATTAAATGCTTTAGCTTTATAGAAATTCTGTATTTGTGTTTTATCACTTTCCCAGCAGCTTACTTTTCCATCTTGGTGCATGACACTTGTAAGACTTGCATGGACCTTCCTCCTTTAAGTAATATAAATTATGTTATTTTATTCAAACCACTGGAATAAATTGCAAAATGCTTTTTCTTTCATTTGTGGGAATACTTAGTGCAAGACTACAACTATTCTTCAGAAATGTATTCTTCTGAGATCTAATAAAAATACTTAATGATATCAAATGAATTCAGGTTTTCCTAAGCAAAGGTGTTTTCCTATATTCTAGTATCAGAAACTGAAGAGATTTAACTGCTAGGAGCATATGAATCTACACATAGTGTTCTAGTGTTATTCTGTGGATTAAAAAACAGAGTTTCCCAATATGGTTAGATGTTTTGTATGAAACAGCTGGCAGCTGTCTTAAAACTTTTTCATTCCCTTAAAACCTATGGTTAGTTTTGAGGGACAACCATCTGCTCATAACTTCTCACATGTAATTAGAACTGAAATAAAATCAAAGTGTTACTAGTGGTGCAAAACTAAAAAATAGAATATTGACTTTGTTTTCTTAAGAGAGGGTTAAAAAGTGTTGTTCAGTGGAGCTAAAATGTTCAGTCTGTGTTAACTGTATATTTTCACCAAAAAAAAAGTGAATGACTCCTGTAAGGAGTGCAGCTTAGGAAATTCTAAATAAAACTGTTCACAATGGGAATTAGTATAGAATATGTTACTATGGAGATCACTTGAGCAAAGAGATACAGAATTCTTTTAACAATTTTTTTTTCCAATGCAATATTTAAAAGAATAATGTGAAGAAAATAATGTATTTACAGAATTTAACAAAATGAGTTACAGCAGTTATGGTTTTGGTGATGGAAGAAAGTGGGCATCTTGTATTTGTTCAGTAAAAACTGATGAAAGCTGTTGTTAGACTGCAGCAGTGAAGAACTCTAAAGCAATTCTCACAGTGGTTTGCCAATCCAAATAATGCCTACAGGAAATTGTATCTTGAGCTATTTTCATACTTATTTAATTGTTGTGTGTTTATGACTGCTATGTGTGCTATGAAATATTTTTATAAAAGGATAACCCCAATTCAGAGAGGACAGAAGTAGACATGCATTTGTTCTAAGGATGTTCCAAGCAATTAATTTATATACTTACTTGACCATTTCAGTGGCATGAAAGTCTGTGAGTGGCATAATTTTATGTCATGCTGCATTTTAGCTTTCTCGAAGCTTTGCAGTAGAGTTTATCATTTTTTACTGGCAAAAAGAATGTGGGAACCAGTGAGCTGTGTACAGAGGTGATACATATCCGAACTGAATATGTGCAATTCTGAAATGCAAAGATGTAAGAAGGGAATTTGAAGAAAAAAATAAAAAGAATAAAGAAATAGAAAAATGAGAAGAAATTTTAGAAAAGATGGATGAGTGGAAGTAAAGAAAAAAAAGGGAAGGTAATATTTTATTGGAAGTTATCTCAAGTCTTCATTTCTGCAATGGTCATTACTAGTCTTTATGTGACTTTGATCCTTTCTTAATGGACTTTCTCTTTGCCAGTTGTCAACGGTCTACCGGGCTGGTTCGGACCTGTTCCACGACAATTGGTGTGAGGGACCCACAGACCCATGCCTCAAGAAAGGGGAAGGGGGAAAGGGATAAGGGAGAAGGGAGATGGGCCTAAAGCCAAAACTGCAGCAATGATCTGAGGAAGAAAGCTAATTTACTAAATAAGATATCAGAAGGCAAAATAACACAATATAATACAATATAATTGGAATTGAAGCTAACAAAATGAGCAAGAGAGAGTGTCCGATAAACCAAAGGCCTTACACTAACGCTGAAGGTGGACAGCTGCAACAAACACCCACTGCTGAGTCGATCCCAAAGGAAAGAGAGACGGTCCCGTGACCACAGTTTTTATCTTTCCCACTGAGCGTAAACACATAAAAATACAAAGCATCACACAGTCCTCTGGGGAATGTAGTTCTTCTCTTCTGAGACAGGCATACCCATAACTATCGATGATCCACAGAGCTGGAGCATTAACTCTTCAACTCCCAATACACCATATGATGTCATGATGTGGAATATCAACAACACAACAAAAAACACAAAACCATGACACCAGTTCTCTTTCTCGCTGTTAGTTAGCTCAGTTATTCTTCCTTCTTTTTCTTATTCCCTTTTCTTTACAACAGTTCTTTTCTGAAGAAAATTTCTGGGTTCAAAGGGCATTATTTCATTTGTTTTTCGTGATTTTGCTAATTAAAGTGGATTCTTAGAAGCAACGATAGCCAACCTAAGTTGTTTCTGTTCTTGATTTTCCATCGTATTTCCCACATATTTTGAGTTAGATATTTTCTAGGACTGAGATTTCTACTATTCCTGTCATATGACTGTTTTTTTATATTCAGGCTAGTTTAGTTTTATGGACTTTCCAGAGTTAACTATCTTACTGATTTTACAGATAAGAGTACCAACCTTCCTTCTGCTTATACTGAAAAAGCTGAAGCCTGTCCTCTGGTTCAGACATAATCAAACACTATAAGTACAGCCTGCATGGCATAATTAGACAGGGCTTTAGAAGAGCTTAAAAGCCAGGGATGATAGTGATATTCGTAACTGGTTAAAAAAAAAAAGACAGGGATCTCCTTGGAAGAGACAAACGGAGGGTTACAAAGATGATAAGGGATATGGAATACCCCCTTATGAGGAAAGGCTGAAAAAGAAGACTCAGAGGGGATCTGATCCATGTCTATAACTATCTAATGAGCCAGAGGCAAAGGGACAAGGCTGGACTCCTCTGCAGTGTGTGGTGATAGGACGAGGGGAAATGTGCGGAAAGTTTCATGAGTTTAAGATAGGTCTAATCCAGGTGATAGCTCAACTAAGCAGAATTAAAATTTAGTCAGACCAAGTCATATAACTTCATATTTGCTACAGATAAAGAGAATTGAGGCACACAAGCATTCGGCTGAAGGAGTAATTTTCTTCTCCTTCTTTTACAAGGCATTTTTGCATTAAGTTCAGCTTCTTCCTAGTTACAAATGGGAATGACTTCAGTTTAAGCAGAAAAGATACCCATTTAGTTAGCACAGACTCTGAAGTTATTCCTGTATCTTCTTTGTTTATAATCTTAAATCAGCTATCTTTTGAGAAAAAAAATGATAGTCAAGGAGAGTATGAATTCTGAAGCACTTGAGAGGGAAATAGCAGAAACTAGCTATTAAAAACATAAAAAAGGAAATGCAGTGAAGATGAGTGTGAGGTACTTTATATTCAAAGCTGAGATGAAAGCATTGTGAATTTAAATTAGTGTAATGACCTACAAAAGCTACAGCAAGGTCGCTGGAATTATTTAGCCCTGGCAACCCGAAGGTATTCAGTTTTGTTTTACTTAGAGTTCAAGTTAAACATAAGCACCGTTAGAAGTCATTTCAGCCTTCATGTGGACGAAAGATTGCAAAATACTTTGTTTTTTCTAAGCAATGCCCTTTGCACTGCTCTACACTGTGTAGGAAAATATTGTTGCCCTATTTTTTACCTTGTTTGCTTATGTATTTTTTCTTTTGCCACACTTGCTTTTTCCCTTTTCTTTTTCCCTTTCCTTTTCCCCCTTTCCTTCATTTTCTTACTGAAGTAAAGATTCTTAATTCTCATTCTCTACTTCTTTTCTCCTGGTGTGTTTCTAATTCTTTTTTTTCCCCTTCGAGTGTTGAAACTTGAATGTGTAAGGCTCCTGAATCTCTGTAACACATAAGGCCATCATCCACTCTCCACTTCAGCAATCTATTGAAGTTTTTTTAAGATACTTGCTATATTTTTCATAAAACTCATTGTGCTCTGGAGCCTCATTCACAAAGTTTAAGTGGAGACAGTTGACAATTCTGAGAATTGAACTTCAGAAATGATTCAAAGAGGATGTTTTATTTTAACCTGGTAGACAGATAAGCACCACACAGCCATTCACTTGCTCCCCCTCAGGAGGATGGGGAGGAGAATTGAAGAAAAAAAGACAAAATCCCTGGGCTGAATTAAAGGCACTTTAATAGGATAGAAAAGGAAGGAATAATAATAATAATAATGATAAAAGAAGATACGTAACAAGATTAACAGTGCAGCTGCTCACCACCCACTGATGAATGCCCCGCTGGTCACCAAGATATTGTTACTTTCCCAGTAAACTTCCCCAGTATGATGCCATAAGGTATGAAATATCCCTTTGGCCATTTTGAATTGTCTGTCCTGCCTGTGTCCACTCTCAGCTTCTTGTGAATCTCCAGCTCCTCACTATCAGGGCAATGTGGAAAGCTGAAATTTCCTTGTCTCTGTACAGCAGGGCTCAGCAACAGCTAAAACTTTGGTGTGTTATCAAAATTTTTCTCATCTTAAATCCAAAACTTGATACCATACAAGCTAATAGAAAGAAAATTAACTGCATCTTACCACTGAAAAAGACAGTATGAATCTTAGTTTTGAAATAAAATGAATCAGACTACTATGATAACATAATCGTAGTTTCCTTGTCCTAACCCCAAGAAAGTGAAAATACACTTTGCCTTGAAAGTGAAAAACATTTCTCTGCTGGAAAAAAGTTTAGAACTTCAATTTATTTTTTTCTTAGATTGTGTCCCTGGATAACCAACCTGTAATTAGCAGCATTAAGGGGCACAATGCCCAAATCAACACAGAAAAGCCATTTGAAAAAGACATCTATACTATTTGTCCATGTGATTAAATTCTGGATTAGCTGTAATCTCTCAGGGGAAAAAAAAAAAAACCTTTCTGTGGACAGTTAAATTAATACATTGATTCAGTGCATGTCTGCAGCCAAAGGGAAAACATTAAGTGCATTTCTGTTTCATAGCGAGCTTTACATAGAAGAAAATGACATAAGCACACTCAAGAAGATGAATGCCAGCTTGAAATGTCTTGTCAATGACCCCAGTAAGAGAGAAAATATGAGACAGTGACCCACTGTTTTGTCCTAGTATGATAATTTCTGTGTTCCTATTATAAAATGAACAAAATTTTATGTGCAAGAAAGAACAAAGAGTTCTGCAGATAATAGTCAATTAGAGGATCAAAGGCTAATTAGGTAACTTCTGAAAAGTTTTGAAGGTGATACAAGCATCTAAGTAGGGAACTGTCACAGGAGAAGGAAAAGATGCTCTTGGCACATCTCAGGAAAGGACAACCAAAGATTTCAGTGACTCTTGTAATAATAATGGGAAGAAATATGCTTAATTAAATATACCAAAAAGAAATTCCTTAAATGAGTGATTCTACAAGTAACTGGTGGAATGACTGATCCATGGGACCAAATGAATGATGATACTGGTTTATTCTAATTTAAAATAGTTCTTTTGATATACTTCGTTTCTTGTATTTGAGAATAATCAACATAAATTATTTTATAAATATGACTGTATAGAGATAGATATGCATGCACAATCATGTATTCTCTTTGCCTGAAATTAATTCTTATTGGAGACTGAAGGCAAAAAGGTTAGAATTATATATTATAAATAATATTATATATTATAGAATTAATAGATATTATATACTATATACCATTTAGAGTGATTTTGCAGACACATAGGAAAGTAACTTGCAGATTGATTTATTCAACTTATACCAAATTTTACTAGATAGATAACAACTGATCTACGGGAGATTATGAATTTCAAAAGAAGGGAAAGAAAGAGAGATGACTATGCTGTGTGCAAGTACAAACATTCAGGCAGGTATAAAAGTTGTTAGAGTGGAGCCTGTATCTCTCATGAAACTAGAGAAAAAGCTCCTGTATTTATGCATTGCCATCCTTCTGCATGCATTCTCTCAGGAAGCACTGGCATTCTTCATTTGTGATAACCATTTTTTAACATGCAACCACTCTACAACTCCCATGAGGTTGGCTGATTTAAGCCAGCTTTTTCATCCATCCTGCAGGATTACTTTTGAGACCATGTAGCTCTACAGTTGCACTATCATACACTATGGTGCTCGGACAAGGGCAAGGACAGGATTTGGACACCGAAGCAGGGCTGTTGCTTTCTGCCTAAGTACAAATTGTCTTCAATAGATCATGGAATATCACTTTTACATGTTCCTTCTTTAACAGATCAATTTGACAAACTCATCTTCTTTTCCTATGTGACACCAATATTTGGGTTTTCATATGTTAATCTCATTTATAAGGCAAATATCAGAATATATAATATTTATGAGTTATTATAGTCTGTCTCCAAAAGTCACCATGTGAATTAATGTCTGCCCTGTTTCATTGCTACAGCATAAACTACCAAGTAGCTTAGTTGCTTACATACAGCACCTCTCCATCACAACTTACAGCCAGGTACCAAACAACCTGAATTACATTCAAACACACTGAATGTTTCCCTAACTTGTTATTATCTTTTAATGTTAGATATTCTAAAACTGCAAAATGTACTAGTGAAATTTCTTTGTTGCCAGGTTTTGTGTATTTTTCTTATGAAGGAGTGTGCTATGTCGTGGAGTGTGTGGAATTACTCCTCTTCTTCATGCAAGAGAGGGATGTAGCAACGTGCTACTGTGGTCACCAAGGACAGACAACACTGTCCAGGTGTCCTCTTGTATTTGGCATAAAGGTCCATGTCACTCTCAAAAAGATTGGTTAAAATATACCAGATAGGTGGAATTTTCATTTATAATTCTTATTGGGGTTCTTTGGTGTATTTGTTTGTTTTTAAGATTCAAAGTTAAGAAAATATTCAGTGTTTTGGAAAAGACACGAAGACTCGAAGACCTTTACTCAGCAATTTTGACATGCTTGGAAATAACTCTATTGTCAACATGATGTTTTTATTGATTTAAAATATAGAACTTCTATCACATAGGGCAGACTGTAAAAATCTAGTTAGGGTAGTATGCTAGCTAAGTTAGTAAGTTAGGGTAGTATGTAGTTAGTAAGTTAGGGTAGTATGCTAGCTATCTGTTCTTGCTGCCTAGGTGGCCAGAGTGAGATACCAGCAACAAAAGCAATTCAGTTAATCCTAGGAAATATATTTAATATATATAGGTGGAAAGAGTTGCTGTCTTGGACCATGTTCCTCATAGAAGACTTAAGTTTGAGGAGATGAAGTACGCTTCTCACAGTTAACTGCACCATTTTATTTACAATATTCTTCTACTGTCAATGGGAATTAAAAGAATTTAGAAAAGAGTGAAAACCTGTGCATCTGAGAATGAATAAAGATATTTCAACAAGGGCTAATACCAATTACATTTTATTTTCTTTGTTGCCCTTTTTACATGCTGTCAGATTATTATTATTATTTTTTTACATTTTAATTACAGTCTATTTTTATTGATTGTACGTGCATGTTGATTGTTAATTTTTGCAGACTGCTACACAGGTTCCTTAGAGGAACTTTTATTCTTTAAAGGGAAACAGATGATGCATATTATCTAATTAACTAAGATCTCTGTGATATTTTTTATGAAGTATCCTCTGAGCAGATGTGTGAAAGCAAATATGAAGCACTAGCAGCTGAAAACAGATGGGACTTTACTCTGGTTGATATTTGTGCAGGTTCTGCATCTTTAAGCTAGAAAGCTCTAGTTTTCTTTTTTTATATGTTATTTAGATAACAGTCACAATCATGACAATGTTTCCTCTTTGTCTATTTCACCTTCCATTCTGTTTCAGATAATGTTTGTTTTTGGGGTTACTTTCATGAAATTTATATCCTCAAAAGTGCAATTTCAGAAAAACATATATGTTGAATCAGTGCAAGGCTTGTGTTTTTCATAGATTTTGATCCTACAAACTGCTCATGCAGATAGGAAGTATGTATTCTGGTGTACAGCTAGGTAGTATGTTCCAATCTTTAGGAGCAAATAACTCCTCCATCTATTGGATTTACATGGCAAGATAGGTAGCAGAGGGCTGCAGGGGTGGCCTCTGTGAGAAAAATCCAGAAGACACCCCATGATAAGAGCTGGCTCTAAAAGGGACCCCTACTTGCCAGAGCTGAGAAACTCTGTATGCCTCTGGGAGAGCAGATTTAAGGCAAAATCTACTGCACAACAACAGCTGGGGGAGGAGAGTAAGAAATGAGAGGGAACAGCCCTGCAGCCACTGAGGTCAGTACAGGAGGGCAGGAGATGCTCCCTGAAGCCCAGGGGAGGCTCACAGAGGAGTATGCTGTCTGCAGCTCATGGTCACTATGCAGAACAGATCTCCACATGCAACCATGGAGGAGCTCACAGTGCAGTTTTAGTTTGGTTTTAGTCTCTCCTTGCTCTAGCCTGTTAGTAATGGACAATATATTATGTAGGTTGCCCTGAAAGTAATACCTCCTATTCATTTCCATAGAAACTACAGCAGAGGTGTTCTACAAGTAACTAGTAGATGTTGCACAATGGCCAGCACTTGTTATCATGGGGGACTTCAACTTCTCTGATATATGCTGGAAATATAATACTGCTCAGAGGAAGCAGTCCATGAGATTTCTAGTGTGGAAGATAGCTTCCTGACAGCTGGTGGAAGAACCTATCAGGGGAGGTGCCCTGCTAGACCTGCTCTTCACTAACAGGGAAGGACTAGTAGGAAATGTGAAGGCTGGGCATTGTCTTGGCCAGAGTGACCATGAAATTGTAGAGTTTGCTATTCTTGGTGATGTCAAGAGGGTGACTAGCAAAACTGCTACCTTGGACTTCCGGAGGGCAGACTTTGACCTGTTCAGGACGCTTGTTGCAGGGGTCCCTTGGGACTTGCTCCTGAGGGGTAAAGGGGTCCAGGAAGCCTGGATGCTCCTCAAGATGGAAATCTTAAAGGCACAGGAGCAGGCTGTCCTGGAGTCCCGTAAGTTGAGCCGGAGGAGAAAAAGACCAGTGTGGATGAACCGGGAACTTTTGTTGAGACTCTGGGAGAAAAAGAGAGTCTATGTCCTCTGGAAGATGGGACAGGCTACTTGGGAAGACTACAGAGAACTTGTCAAGATTTGCAGGCACGAAGTTAGAAATGCAAAAGCCCAGCTTGAACTTAGACTGGCTACTGCAGTAAAGGAGAATAGAAAATCCTTTAAAAAAAATATTAATGGTAAGAGAAGAATTAAGGAGAATTTCTCTCCTTTACTTGATGTGGCAGGGAATGTAACCACGGAGGATAAGGAAAAGGCTGAGGTTCTCAATGCCTTCTTCATATCTGTCTTTAATAGACAGAGCAGTTATCGATTAGTGCAATGCTATAGGCTTGGGGCAGAATGGCTTGAAGAATGTAGAGAGGAAATAGACCTGGGGGTGTTGGTTGATGCTTGGCTTAACATGAGCCGGTGGCCAAGAAGGCCAACAGCATCCTGGCCTGTATTAGAAATAGTGTAGCCAGCAGGAGCAGGGAGGTGATCATCCCCCTGTACTCAGCTCTGTACGGCCACACCTCGAGTACTGTGTTCAGTTTTGGGCCCCTCACTACAAGAGGGACATTGAGGCCCTGGAGCATGTTCAGAGAAGGGCAACAAAACTGGGGAGGGGTCTGGAGCACAAGTCTTATGAGGAGCGGCTGAGGGAGCTGGGATTGTTTAGTCTGGAGAAGAGGAGGCTCAGAGGAGACCTTATTGCACTCTACCACTTCCTGAAGGGGGGTTGTGGTGAGGAGGGGGTGGGCCTCTTCTCCCTGATAAATAACGACAGGACGAGAGGGAATGGCCACAAGTTGCGCCGGGGAAGATTAAGATTAGACCTGAGGAAACATTTTTTCTCTGAAAGAGTGGTCAGGCACTGGAATGGCCTGCCTAGGGAGGTGGTTGAGGCACCGTCCCTAGTGCTGTTCAAGAAGCGTTTAGATGAGGTGCTAAGGGATTGGATTTAGTTGTTGGGTAGGGATAGTGATAGGAGAATGGTTGGACTAGATGATCTTGTAGGTCCTTTCCAACCTAATGTATCTATGAATCTATGAATCTATAAGATACAAAGAACACAATATCATTGTTCAATTGAGCAAATTCTCAGCTACAAAACATCAGTCTCCCTACAGAAAGTCTGTTTTGCCCATGATGGTAGCTGATGAGTGATCTCCCTGTCCTTATCTCAGCACTTGAGCTCTTTTTCATCATATTTTCTCCTCCTCTTATATAGTTTTGCTGGAGTTAAGCTTTCCATCAGGGTGAGACCACTGTACTATATAGTATGTCCAGACAACTCTATCATTATCCAGTAATGCTTCACATTATTTACTCTCCCATCTCAGAATGACATCAGTTACACAGAATGTGTTATCAGATTTTCAAGGCCCCGAACACCACACAAACTTCTGAAAGTGAATTTGTGCTCTTTTGAAAGTGACAGAACAGTAAGCACCAAGAATGTATCATAAAAGGTGCCATTATCCTGCAAAGTAGGTTAGATGTATTTTCCTGTCATAAGAAGTAGAGATACACAGCATTCATAATGTGTTGCTCAATTTCAGTGATTTTATGGAGCATTGCAACAGTCTCAGTGTAGTGCTTTTTCATTTTGAAATACTATTTTATTCTTCACAGATACACCACTGATGGTCTCTTGTCTGCTGCCCTCTTTTCTGGACTAGCCATAATTGCAACTCTCTTATGGAATGATTGCAACAATTGCTGAGATGCTTTCATTTTCAAAAGCTGTTTCTCACTTTCTTAAACAAACGTTTAATGCACTTGCCTTTATATGCATTACTTAAGTAAAAAAAACAGAGAAGTGACAACACTTATTTTAAAAGCATAATTCTTTTCACAGTTTTGGATGAAGCAGAAGCTAAAAAAAAAAAAAAAATCCAGACCAGAAACACAAACTCTGAAATCAAAATTGATATATTAAGAAACTCAGAAAATAAGGAAAAACTGATGAATAAAAAACATTACTTCCTTTTAGGTTGTTGAATGCTAAATTATAGAGATATTGTATAATAGTACACTAAGTTTATGTAATAAACTAGCTGTAAAAAATATTGCATATTTGTAAAAAATAGCTTTTATATTGGTTTCAGAGGTCGTGGGTATCCTCTGTCTTGTATGTTAAAACAAAAATAATAGGTTACTTTTTATCAATTTATTCTTTTTTAAATAAGACCCAGAAACCTTTTGTATTGCACTGTTGATACAGACAAAAAAGGGGAGAGAGAGAGAGAGAGAGAGAATAAACTGTTATTTAAGACAGAAAACTACTTAACTGAAAGAGAAGAGAACAAGGCAATTTTAATTCTTTAGCTTAGATAAAATCAATTATGTTGCTGAGGTCAGTACCAAGTAACAAATAGGCTAATGATCTGGATGAGAAAGTAGGCAGTGAGTTGAGTGGTTATTAATACCAGTGCTGTAAGTTATTTCAGTTAATTAACATGACTGGGAAATTAAAAAACAAAGCTGTCCCTGAGCAGCATGATGCCTACAAAATTCAGCCAAGCTGACTGCAATTTTTTTGGTTGAAAATAACTGAAATAAGTGGCTGTTCCAAAGGAGAAGTTTATGTTGTAAAATTATTTGAGCTGTTTGTGACAGTTTGGCTTAGAAGGAAAAAAAAAAAGTTAGAAAAAGCAACCATAAAGGCTATTTCTCATATAAGAAAACCAAAAAAAAAAAAGAGAGAGAAAAGGAAAAAAAGGAGAAAAAAAAAGGAAAACAAGGATGTCATAATGATGATATTGCAAACCAAATATAATAAAACCTTCAGAACTACAGAGAATAATTGGGAACAAAATCAATCTTTTTTTTTACTGGGTAGGATGTGGCAGTGTTACACTACTGAAGGATAAAGAAATTTGTTCCTTAACTTAGCCAGGAAGGCCTGGGCATGTAGAAGGCTATAGAAGGAGACAAAGGCAAAAGTTTGTTCCAGATCATCCTCAGCTTCTGCAGTCACTCATATAAGCTGATTTGATTTGTCTTTATGCCTGACATGCCTCATGATGCTTGTTCCTATGTCAGGAAAGAAGAATCAAGCTAAATAAAGAACATGTGTCTGTCTTTACATATGTGTAATCCTGAATGGGTATACATTACTTCGTAGTTCAAGTGAAAGCAAAGATGCTATAAAGTCATAAGCCGCAGGAACATAATCCATCAACTGTGTTGGCAAGGAAGGAATTTTCTCTCCTTATGAAGAATATTGCCTTGGGTGCATTACAGATATTTTGTCTTGCTCAAGAGTATGAAATGTTTGATCATTACCAGTGGCAGGGCTGCCACTGTGACAGACCAGTTGTCTGATGCAGTCTGACAAACATTGTGTTTTCATATTTAAATTTATTCAGGATTTCAGCGTGCTTATGAACTTGATCGGGGCATAACTAACTATGCAATACCATTATGTTTGTCCTGAAGAAATAGTTATAGATTCTGAACACACAATCTCTAATTAGAGCAAATTACTCCTGATGAAATACGCGATCTGAAAAAAGGGAGAAGAAAAGGTGAATTTAATTTCTAGTGCCACAGGGAGGTCTTGACTGTTCATAAACAGTCTTTAAGCCTTTGGAGCTTCGCTTTGAAGTGGTGGCTAATAGAACTGGGCAGGAAATAGCCTGATTACCATTTTAGTTAGTAACTTTGAGCACAAAAGATATATTTACAACAATAGCCAAGATTAATCATCTTCAACTGAACTTGACATTTGTTTAAGAAAAAAAAGTAAATTGAATCCATTAAAATGAAATTAAATAAATTAGGATATTCATTGCTTATCACTTTCTCATTTAAAAAAATATATGCTTGCAGATCTCAGACCTAACTAAGGGGGAAGGGTTAACGTTGATTTATATGGGTTATGACACATTTATATACATGTTATTCCCTTGTTAATACAAATTTGCATCACTACAATCTCTGCTTCACTTTGTAAATCAATCGCCAATGTCTACAGTGAAAAGGCTGGGAGAGATGTACTAGTTTATCACAAAAAAATTGTATCTGTAACGGTATGACTTTATTCCACAGAGTTTATCTGAACTCTTTTCAGTCCATGAGGCTCTAGTTAGGTTTTTTTTTTTTTTCCCCTACAGAATAATTCAGTGTAAAGCTTGGATGAAGCACATCTCCCTATTTGATCCTTGTTGTACCACTATATCAAGGAAAAGCACTTGTTGCTTATTATTATTTTTTTTGTTTTTTATGTTTAATGAATATATTGCAGAGCAATTGCTCTTCTGCTTGTTTCTTCATTGTTCAGTGTTTGTTAGCTCAATTTTGTGTGGAACTTAGAAGACTACAAAAAAAGCTTGCATTCATGAAGAAAAAAAAAATTGATCCTACACACCGCTCATTTGAAGCCAAGGACTTCCAGACATTTAACAATGAAAAAATTAGGTCACTTATCAAAAACAAAGGGCAAGGAATGAGTGGTTGGACAAAAACAAAGGGCAAGGAATGAGTGGTTATGGTTGGACTAGATGATCTTATAGGTCCTTTCCAACCTAATGAACTTATGAACTTATGAACTTATGAGTGGAAAGAAGCATAAGTAAGAACCATAAAGGTAGATGAACACTAAGCTGTTCATCACAGTGAGTTTGTCTTTTGTTTTGTTTTTCCTGGGGGTTGTCTCTTTCCTTGCTGGTCCAATTTTGTCTGATGGTATAGCTGTCACATGAGGTGTACTCTCATTTGTTTTCAGTAAGCAGAACATGATCAGTCCCTTCAGTGACCCTAGTTCCCCTGTTTGCCCGTGGACCATTCATTTCTGTCTGGAGGAGGCTTGTGAAAGCTGAGTGGCAGGAGCAAACATGAAAACTATTATTTTATCTAGTAGCAGGCAGCTTCCTTGTTAATAAATCTTCTTATTACATCTTCAATGTAGATTTCAAATGTTTTATATTCTATTTTCAGGTTTTTTTTAATGTATTAGCATATGAAACTCTCCAGGAATTTCTTACTTCAAAATTGTTGCAACTCAGGTGTGCAATATGCTGACTGCTCATAGTTCTCTGTACCCCAGAGACAAGTTTGTTTAACCTAATCCTCCCATGCTAAAACATGAGTTTTCCTAGCCAGATGTTCAAATCATTGGCTTGAAATGCTTTGAGGACCTTAAAAATGCACTTTTTTTCCCTCCCTCAAGTATTAGTATGCCTTTTATCTTAAATTAGTGCCAGGTGGCTTTTAAAAACACTGACTCCTTTTGTTTTCAAGTCATTAATTATTCAAGTTTCATCCATTTACTTTATCTTCCAGTCTGAAGGAGCTCTGATTCCTCAGTGAGGAAAGGGACCACAGAAAAGCAGAACTGTTTGTATAAAACTGGTACTTTTTATGATTCAGTATTGCAATTTGTTCAGATGAGTGCAACTATGCTACCTCCTAATAGATCCACATATTCAGAAAACATGCAGCAAATTAACAGGTGAAATTTATCTTCTTGCAATTCGGTGTTTTTCAGCTCTGAAGAAATGATATTTTCTAAGCACATTTCTGGGACTGTACGCAGCAGCTTGTATGTGTATAGTATATATATTGTGCCCTAGAGACAATGAAATTTTAGTCCAAGTCCCATAAGGATACTTTTAAATAATCTTTCCCACTGATATCTAGTCTCCTTAAATATTAGTTGTGCTTTTATATTAAGAATTACCAGTATAAATAAGGTTTTGCTCCATTTTCATGTATCTTTATTTGAAAGATCAATATAGATCTAGTACGTCAATAAAATTGAGTTGTTTTGACTTGGACACAGACTGGAAGACCAAACCTCCAAATCTGAACCAAAGACTGTTTTCTCAGATGCCTAGTTTTAGATTTAACCTGACATTATGCTGCCTCTTTTGCATGCATATTGATACGCTCCTTTGCCACTATGTGAACAGTTTTATAAAGCTCTGTATGGAAGAGTCTATGTGCATACTCTAAAAGTTCAAAGTTCTAGTTCTAATGTTCTAAGAAGACTAGAAGTTATATTATAGAATATATGTAGCCTACCTTGAGACTAAAGCCAACCTTAAATGAGAAGGCAGATGATAAGTGTAGCAGAAGAGACGTGAGGACAAAACACTCACACATTTTGTCCTCTCCATTAACGTTATTTGTACAGATAATGTTTTTCTACTCCTGCTCCAGAACAATGTAACATAGACTTTGGGGCAGGGTAACTCACAGAAATGCTTCTTGGATCCCTATATATCCTAGTGCATGAAAATGCGTATCCATTACAGGCAAAACATATATTCTGTTTTCTATTTTTGGAAGATATCTATCACACTAGGCTACCCATAATGGAAAAAATTTCCCTCAAAAGACAAAATGTATAGATTCACCTTCTGCTTTAAAATGCAGCATTTAAATTTTTACCTGATGTTAATCACTCAGATGGTGATTTTCTCAATAATTTTAAGTGCTCAAAAAGTAGATTTCCATGTGGGGCTTTTTGCAGAACCCTTCTGTCAGGAACGCTGAGGACTTGTACCTGTTCCAACTTGCAGTTATTCTCTCCAGATCTTGACTGAAGCACTCTAGGTCAGACTAGAGTCAAGTGAATAGGTTTGTTTGTTTGTTTGTTTCTTTGTTTGTTTATTTTTTAAGAAAACCTGAGAAAAATAAGATCCGGCTTTGTGTCTGAGCTTGTCCTTTCAGAAAGAGAAACTGGCTGTCCTCCTTACTGACTGCAGGATTTTCTTAACTGACATGGATCAGTCAGGTCAAAAGGTGAGAGAGACAGAAGCATAAACAACATGAACGCAAATCTAATATCATCTTAGGCTGCTTCTCTTCATTCCCTTGCCTTGAACAAAGACAACACCAGCAGAGCATCTCTGCTGTGCATAGAGCTGCCAGATTCTGAGGTTATGCCCTTTTCATTAAACCAAGAATGGGAAATAGCAGAGGACAGGGAATCCAGGTTCACTTCAGTTGCTGTCTTGCTTTTCCATTTCAAACACAGCATTGCCACCTAATATATGCCTTAAATAGTTCAATAGTTTTCTGTATTTGTTTGGATAGTCCATCACATTTTCAGTAAAGTGCATTATAATTATTTTTCTCATACATCAAAGAGAAAATATTCTTGTATATTGTAAATGAACCCTTGTATTGTGACTACTCTGTGAGTCATCTCTTTGGGGAAGCAAGAAACAGGCCTCATCTTAGTTAGTTCTAGAGTCAGAAACAAAACAGATGTAGCTGCACCTCATACTCAGTACTGTGAAAAAAATGCAGATGATGATAGTCAACTTCAGAAAAAAAAATCACACAAATAACCCTAACAAACTCTAAAAAAAAATTAAAATATATAATGTATAGCTACTTTACCTTTCAGTGTCTACTTGGTGATAAACACACCTTTCATTGGAAGTGGTGAGTGAACAAAGTGCAGTGTTATCAAAGAGAGAACATTCAACTTACAGATAGATAACTAATGTAAATAATATATATTAGGAGTTTCACTTGATTTCACTGAAGGAAATGTATCTTCTTTTATACGTTCCTTTTCCCCTTGTGTTCATCTCTTCTGTTCACTCTCCAGTCCATCAGCCATTTACACTTCTTACTTAGCAGGTTTTTATATTTTCTTTTTCTTCCTTATCACTCTTCCCAAAGGGAAATCCTTGCATTTTTATATTGATTTCTATGATCAGTTATTCCCTTTCTCTTATTTACTTCTATCTGCTGAGGAAATGCTACTTTCCATAGAGGCATAATAGGCAGTCATTTAACTCCCTAGCAGATTGTAGCACAAATTCAAGAGAAATACAGGCCTATTCTTTTCTCCTTGAAGAAGCTCCACTGGGGACAACAAAAGTCTTTCCAATATTTACTAGCCTATATATGGCAGTCATATTGGAAGCTTCTAACTGTTCATTGATCCATCTCTTGAACTTCTTGATCATATCAGTGCTGACTCATGTGTCCAGAAAAGGTCACATAATATCTGACAAGTTGCTCTAGCTGCATAAAAAGGAAAAACTTCAGTTTTCCTCCTTCCAGGCCAGCATTGATACAATCAGGGGCTAGACAATCAGGCTTCTCTTATCAAGGAAATAAGAACAAAATAACTCGAGTGACTTTAAAACTGATCACAAACATTTCAGAACCAATAACAAAAATTTAGATCAGCTTTTTTTTTTTTTTACTAATCCAAAAAAAGTAAATCCTATAAACAGGAATACAATGACTGGCTCTACAAGTATTACTGGATCTACAAGAATTGTAGACAACAAATCCTCCCCTTATTTTTGAAGATTCTCTTCTTCTTCTTCACCATTAAGAACTGGAATGTTTTTTTTGCTTACGAACAAATTTGATTTTGAAAATGCTGATAGTCATATGTGCTCCTTATTTGGCATAAAGAGGAGTTTGAAGCTGAACGCTTTTTTAACCCATGAGTGCATGATAAAGAATAATTATATATTTATTTATTTCAACCAGCTCTTTTCTTGATAAGACAAGCAATGGAGACTGAGAGGGCTTTGCAGGACTCCTATTCCCATCTACAGATGCACAGCAAAAGGGAACCAGACTCTTCTCAAAGGTGCTAAGAAGAGGTATAGAGCCCCAGTTGCAGCATGGGAAATTCTAATTAGATCCTAGGACTTATATTTTCCCATGAGGGAAGTCCAGCACTAGAACATTTTCCCAGAAAGACTGTGGAATATCCATCATTATAAATATTCATAATTCAACAGCAGAAGCTACAGCTGGAACATCTTTGAGCTGAGAGTTGAACCTCTGAACATTCCTTTCAAGCTGAATTTCTCTATGTGTCTGTGACTAGTTGAAATACAACCATGTTGCCCAAAAGAAATGACCACCTGACCTGGAAGACTGTTATCTGAAAATTCAAGTGGTGATTCAGAAAAATAAATATTATATATGCAGTCTTTATGTATTCAGATGTACTGTTTTTTATGCCTTTTATATCAGTGGAATGTCCAATGTGACCAATGATGTTAGATTTGCAGAGGCAGATTTTGATTTGAAAAATAAAAATTTTAAAAACCATAAACAAATTTACATTTTGTCGAGGAGTTTCTAGATTAAATTCCCATTTTTGAATTAAAAAAAGCTACCTAAGCTGAGTAGTAACACCCTCAGTGACATAATAGCTGTATTGTCAGTTCTCTGGGCAATGTTCTGTAGCTGTCAGATATGTTTTTGTCACTGTTTGATCTAAAGGTACCCAAAGCAACCAAGTTAAGAAGTATAATTATATTGGTTGAGGGGATGTGTAGCTTAGGTTTTATTTACAGTGCTCTGGAAATTGAATAATTCACCTATAGCTGCTCTGTAATTATCCTCAGACCACTGTAAGTAAACAGTAAATTTTTATGGAACCATACACTTAAGTATGCATTTAATATTTAAGTATGTAGTTTACTGAAAGAGTGAAAGTCTGTAGTTTGTCAGCAAAATCACATTGAATACACTCACTTTAAACATCACTAACAGAAGACTTAGTGCTACACAAGGCTAACACTGCTAGAGGGATTTATTTAGAGGCACAGTGGCATTTTTAAGGACTCAGAACTTGATACACAAAGAGCTCTGATGGAAACTCTTTCATTCATGTGAAACTGAGCTGAGCTCGACAACTAACATTATTTCTTTTGTGTCTCTCAGTATTGCTGATTTTTACACTGCACCTGAAGTACCTAAGGAGTTTTGTTCTGTAACATTGTGAGTACTGGTTTCGAACACTTTGCTGAATTCTGTCTCTGAGGCTGAAAATCTGCTTGCATTAGGCCAGCCTTGATGGGATCCGATCCCATCATTTAAAGCTTGCTCTCACATTGGATTGATGTTGCACCAGTAATGATCACATGGGGGCTTGTAAATCCTTCTTCATCTTCCCTTAAGCCACATATCTCACCTTCATGTAGATTCAAGCAGCAAAACAAATGACACTGAGGTGCCTCGGACTTTCCAGTCACTATCCCAGGTACAGCCATCTACGCTGGAGACAGTGAAAATGAATGGTCTGAAACTAACTGAAAGAAATGGATAAACAGGTAATCAACTACAGAAATAGCAGTCAAATATTACAAAATGGATAAACAGGTAATCAACTACAGAAATAGCAGTCAAATATTACTCTGTACTGTCAAAAAGTAGCCTATTTTGATCTATAAAGCTAACTAAAAAAGGATTGGAGGGAGACGTTAGAGGTAGAGGACAATGGAATTTAAGCTACAGAGACAAACATTAATAAGTAATATATATCACAAACTCTGTAGGTCATATGCATACACAGGATGTAATGTGTAAAGTAGAAGACTCAGCTTAGATTTATAATTTATGATCCAAGGAACTACAAGCATTCCATAGAGATGTTGTGCACAAATCTTCATAGCTGTCTCATATGTTTTAGTCATATCTTATTTCAAAAACATCACGTCTTATGTCCAAATAAAACAAATGAGGTGGGTTTTTTTATTGTTTATTTGTTTGTTTGGTTGGTTTGGTTTGGTGTTGTTGTTTTTTTTTTTAATTAGCTACAATTACTTAATTGAATAAAAACAAGAAGAACACAAGGTGACTGCTGAAATGAATCAGACCAAGAAGTTTCCACTGGTGCATTTCAATCTAAAATGAGCCTTCAACTGAGGCTACACTCAATAACATTGTTTGGTTTTGCAGCCCTGTAACAATCACTCAATTTCAGGCAGCTACCACAAAGAAAGATCTTCTAAAGAATTAATGAAAATTGCTGTAAAACAAATAAAAGCGGAAGTATTTCTTCTCTTTTAGTTGCACTTTTGTTGTGGTTCTCAGCATGTGTACTTCTGAATGCCTGTATTCTGAAGTGAAACTAAAAAGAGAACTCTTCAAACACTTAGTCCTTAAGTATCCTTTTATTGCAATAAGATTTATATGCATTATACATTCAAGGGATATTTTTGTTTAGGCATATCAGGAGTCATCCCATAGCAATTAAAAATCATTTTTCCATTAACTTTCATGCCTAAAAGGAATTAATGACTCCATGAATCATAATTAAGGCTTCCATTAATTTTGGCAAGCAGAAAGCCAGACATTCAATGGGCTTTCTTGTTATCTTTTTTGTCTGTTCTAATGCTTCATTTTTCATCTTGCTTTCATGCTAAGATCTCCATGCATTTCCTTCATATTTCTTTACTCTGCTAGGCTGTGAAGTCATTGAACAGCAGAGCAAATCTGTTGAAGGATAAGCTGACTGTAGCAAAGCACTTTGGATATTTACCTCTTATTTTACTAGAAAGCTTGGAAACAGAAGGCAAAAGCTGTGTTGTTGCTGTTACTGCTGTTTTGAATTTTTATTTTTATTTTTTAATGTGAAGCTGGAAAACGTTAACTGTATTTTCCCAGGTGAGAAAATTGATAATTTTTCTTATTGGTGCCCTGCTGCTTTTCCCCAGCAGTCTGTGATTTATCAAATAAATTTGTTAACAAGGTCATATTTATGCCAAAGGAAAGTTTTAAAATTTGTGTATGAGTGAGTAACCAATAACTGTAGGGTAGTTTACTGACTTCAACTATTCACAGATTTTAATAAGTTCTTCTAAATGAATAAGAAGAAACAACAAATAATTTTCAATAATCAATAATTTTATTGAAAATATTTCCATCTATGGCCTGATGCAGTAACATCTTTAGTCCAGAGGAAAAACGTGTATTCTATTTAAAATAAAGGATATATTTTCATTGTCATAACAACCCAGGACAATGGATATTGAACATTAACATATGTATTTACTTGATTTGCCACTAATCAGATATCCTGTGATAATCTTTTCTTCTAGAAATTTGAATCTTCTTTTCCCTCTAGTCACCACTTTGTTTATATCCTGTCTCAGACATCTTCACTAATGAAAGTCAAGCACTGAAAACACAGTACTTAACATAATTAGGACCAAGATTCTCTGAGGAAAAGAAATTAGAGATACTAGTGGACAACAGGTTGAGCACGAGCCAGCAGTGTGCCCCTGTGGTCAAGAAGGTCAATAGTATTCTGGGGTGCATTATAAAGAGCACGTCCAGCAGGTCGAGGGAGGCAGTCCTTCTCGTCTACTCTGCCCTGGTGAGGTCATATCTAAAGCACTGTGCCCAGTTGTGGACTCTGCAGAGTCTCCTAGGAATCTCCTAGAAGGAGTCCAGTGGAGGGCCACAGAGATGAATAGGGGCCTTGTAGCATCTTCCTTATGAAGAAAGGCTGAGACCTGGGACTCTTCAGCCTGGAGAAGGCTGAGGGGGGTTCTTGTCACTGTTTATAAATATCTGAAGTGGAAAAGGCCAGGCTCTTTTCAGTAGTATGCATAAACAGAAGGAGTAAAGAGCAGAAACTGGAACACAGAAAATTCCATACAAACATAAGAAATATATATATATATTTATTATTATTAATAATAATAATTTAATTTTTTTTATTATGTGCCTGTCAGAGCACTGACAGAGGCTACGCAAAGTGGTCGTGGAGTCTCCTTCTCTAGAGATATTCAAGATCCATCAGGACACTTCCCTGTGTAACCCACCTTCTTTAGCAGGGGTATTGAACTCAATTTGCAGAGGTCCCTTCCAACCCTTACATTTCTGTGATTCTGTGATATGTAAGTGCTTATAAATAGTATCAGTGATGGTAATAACCACTGTGTCTGAAATTAAAAGAACTTCCATGTAGAGGAGGCATCAAGCAGTTACATACTAAAGATGCATATGAACACATGGTTGCATTTTTCACTTGCAGTAAAAGACCATTTTTCCTAAAGTAGTATTACAATACAAACACATATTGAATAAAAATAAAAATAATTAGTTATAATATAAGACACTGGTGATACTAGCAGGGATAGAATTTCTTCCCTGGAGCATCTTTTTATTTGAATGGCTTGAATTGTTTATTCTTCTCAAATACCAACTTCTTAGTACGCTTTTCACCCAGTGGAGCAGACTAGGACTTGCAGCCTGCCACTTTTACCCCACTGCCATCTATTTGTGTACTATCTACTTTTTTACTCTCTTTTTTGTCTCTTCTCTCTCAGAATTTGCAAGAGGCTAACCATGTCCTGAATCATTGCTCACCTCTGCCTAGCTGATTGCAAACAACACTCCATGTCACAGATCTTCATATCTAAAATATTTTTTGAAACTAACAACAGTAATCATTTTATGAATATACTTCCTTCTGCTGAAGAAGGGATTGTAGTCTAGTAGGGCCTTCTTCACTACTACAAATCCTATTTCCACATTAATTCTGAAGATGGAAACTTATAAGAACTGCTTGTTAAACAGTGATTTTTTTTCACTTTACAATGTGAATACAAAATATTTGTGTCAATTTTCCCACAGGCCCAGAGAATCCATAGTAGCTCAATTTGTCTGGTCAACCAATACTTTATAGGTCTATATATGTAGCCTGTCAGTGTCCTGGATCATGCTAAAATATGTCCATAATTCTTAAACAGCACTCAGAAGATTTTACAGAGCCATTCAGTGCCTCATCTATGATTCTTAATTCCTGAATGAAAAAATATGAAAAAAAAAAAAAGAAAAGAAAGATTGATTTATTTGACATCTGACAATACCTTTTACAGGTTAGAAAAGCATTACCAAAACGTAGAAGAGATCAAATTAGTACAATATCTGAGTGGGGGTACAGGCTGGTCACCACAAGATTTCCCATATTTTGGAATTTGCCTGTGCCCATTTATCACTGACTTCTGTTATGATTTTGGTGGCAAGCTGCCACAGTTTGGAATCTTTGTCCCTATTCTTGCTTTTGCATATAAAAATATTTCTGGTTCTATTCAGTGAGAACCCAGTTTCAAACTTTTCTGTAGATTTAACAAAGTAAATCTAAATTCAAAGAGAATTTTAAAAAGATATTTTAATATTATGTGGAAGATAGTTGTTAGTATACTTGAATATTTGGTTGATTATCCTGTAATGCAACTGGGGGAACTTTTTTCATAAGTCTCTTGAAAAAGTATTATGAAGAACAAGTTTCAGTCTCCTTCCCTTGGGGTCAGAAAAAATCTAGTAAATAATCTACTATATGTATCCCTATAAGCTACTATTCAGAAGGGAACAATGCACTCTAAATTCCTTGGAAGATATAACTATGTCATAAAATAAAGATGAATAGTAGGACACTGAAGGATCCACCAACACTTGCTTCTTTTCTCTCCCCAAGAGTAGCAGAACATTTTCCAAGTTTCATCACAGAAGCTTTCAGCAGAGATGATTTCTTGCCCAAAGGCACAGGAAGATTAACCAAGTCTATACAACTGCTCAACCAATAACTCATCTGAAAAAGAGTCTAAAGAGCAAATTGTAGGCTTTGCAAATGCAATCAGTTTATCAAGGTCAGATAAGGACAAGAGCCTGAATGGATATGGTTCAGGATAAAAATTGAATAGAAACTGATACTCTGTCATTAGGACGAAAATGAGACCACCTGCTGAATCACAGGGGTGAAATATTGCATTCTGCAAAAATGCACTGCCACTAGAGCATAAACAAACTGAAATCCCTCCTGGTGATCAGAAATTAGCTTTGTAGTTGATAAATTTATTACTTCTTCCCTTTTACAAGTTTGGTACAGTGAAATTACTGGTGACATTAGACATTTATGCACTATGCATAGATGAAAAACTTTTATGTGAATTTTTGTTGTGTCAGTGCACAGCAAGCTGCCAACAGTGACCTCCAGTATAATCATCATTAGTGATGGGGCAAGATAGCATCTGCTGAGCAGCTAGCACCTGACAGGTGAAATATGTAATTGAAGACAACATTTTGATTGAAGAAATATCCCATAAGAAAAACAAAAACTCGGAAACCCAAACTACTTTACAAGCTTGAATGTACAAAACCAGGAAAGAGGACTGTTCTCTCTGTGATGTGAGTGAAGAAAGGAAGCTAGAGGGGAGTGGATCATCACAGGATAAAATCTAAGAAGAAAAACTATGTAATGGAAAATGTGACACACAGTAATATTTGAAAATAGGCCAAGGAAAGTTAACAAAATAATGGGTCTTTGCAAGTCTTACTGGTAGAAATCATCTGCTTCAATTTTTTTTGTCATTGTTTTATTTTTGTAGTAATTGTTTTAATTTAAAACTCAAAAGAATGTATTGACTAGTACTTCCTAAATATATATATTTATATACAATGACAACACCATCCTTAGGTAATATTTTTCCCTTATAGTTGATTGGCCTTCAGGATAGAGGGTAGATGCAAAAGATCTCTTAGAGTTTACTTTGGTGTTGTGCTTGTCTGTATGAGTCTATGAGTCACTAGGAATTTTACCATCACAAAAGTAAAAGGTATGCTTATGAATCTTTCCCTTAAAATCTTTTTGTCTTCCTAATCATACAGGTGAACTGTAGAAATATGACAGCCTTTGACTCATTATTTGTGTCAACATTGTCTTCCTTCCATCCTATCACCCTAGTCAGTAAAAACCTTTGTTCCCAAAAACGTTCTTGTGTTCTGGTGGGACAACATAGCTGAAACTACAAAGAGATCTCTTCTCCAGAGATGAGAGCCTTTGACACCACTGATGTAATGTCGTCAGCCAGCTGTTTGAGTTAAGCTCACATTGTTTTTAGAAAGTAATGGTAAGGTAAATGCTAGTCAGTGCCTCTTCACCTTAGGCCATTAGACCAGGTCACAATAGGAGCTGCCACTCATGTATGAATAAAATATTACAATCTTAACACTATTGTAATTCATATAACATGCTCTTGCTACTTAAAGTTTAATTTAGTAATCACTTTTGATACCTACATAAATACAGGTGCAATAAACACTTTTTAATTCTTGTCCAGCTAAATTTCATTAGTTTTCCGGCAACATAGATTGTAGATCTGTGGTTACCTTTTCTGTTACAAGTTTGATCTTGTCATATGATGTGCTCTTTATACCTGAATCTGCTCTCAAATTCTCCATCCCGGGAGGTGTTCAAAGCTAGGTTTAATGGGGTCCTGAGCAGTTTGATCCAGTGGATGGAGTCCCTGCCCTCAATGGGAGAAGTTATGACTGGATGACCCTTTAGATCTCTTCCAACCCAAGCCATTCTGATTGTTATTTAGCCAGAAAGGGTTCTGTGTACATACACACTACATACAGGAATACAGTGAGACTGAAATTAGTCAAAAATAAGTTCAGTACAGTGTTGTGGAGATTGGAGGTACAGAAAGAAAATACCTTTTCACCCTCACTTGGTTCACATAAGGTTGCTTAATTTTTGTTCTCCTGACAGTAAGATTTATACCAAATAGGTCAAGGCACCTAGAGCACCACTGCTAGACTTCAGGTTCACAGAACAGATCACAAGCATTAATAGATCACAGATCACAAGCTTGGGTGAACTCTGTAACAATAGCTTGTCAGACAATGGTGGAGTTATTATGTTTGGTTTGTTTGGTTATATTTTTATAAGGATTTTTTGAGAACAATATTGGCTTAACACAATGTTACAAGTTCTTCTTTCTTAATTATCATTATTTTTCAGAATTTAAGCATTTTTAATGTACGAAACAAAACTTAACCCCTTTACATTATTGTCTTTAATATAGCTTAGCTTCTTACTTGGGGAGGAGACTAAATTAAAAATATTAGGAAAGGTAGCTGTAAGCTGTAGCTGGAGCTACTAAGTCCAGTGCTTCAGCTGGTGAAACGAAGTAGTATTTCTAATATTGAAAAAAATTTAAAACTACTTGATCATCTACCCCTCGACAGTGTACTTGAAGTCAACTCATGGAAAAGCATAAAAGAGAACAATGACCTGAAGCCAGATTTTCACAGATCTCTGTAATAGGATTCTTGTCTTAATTTGTGAACATAATTGCTCTGTATCTATGTCTCCTTCAAGTCAATTGAAGCTCCTTCCAGAGTTTGACTCATCATCTCTTAGAGTAGGTAAATTAACTAAAAAGGGAGCCTAAGGTATCTTGCTCAAATGTAGATATCTAATTTTAGAGAAGTTGAACCTCACTTAAGTCAGTGAAGTCAGATCATAAAGTACATTCTTTGAAATGATATGCAGTGCTACTTTCCAAATCTTTCACGTAACCTCTAAACCCAATCTAATGAAACATTCGTTATTTTTTCAGAGTGGAATTGCACTGTAAGGACTTTGTTTTTATTTTGTTCTATCTTTCTAACACTTCCCATGATTCTATCTTCTTGAACTCTTTTCATTCTTTGTTTCCAGGCCTCTATTCATTTCATTATTCTCTGCTGTTTTTTCCCTTACTACTTATTTCCCTTCACTCTAGAAACTGTACTTGTCCATTCTTCCCTAACACTATGGTACATCTCAGTGTTATCTGAACTAAAAGTAATCTAATCAGCTATTATTTTATTCTGGGAAGGAATTTACTAACAATATCTTCTACTCAAGCTAAATCCCTGTTTATCTGATGTCTCCACATTGCCTGTTCTGAAGTTCACCTGACAAATAATTCTTGCATTACCTTCTTCTATATCATTTTGAACAGAAAAGACAATTTTCTTCTCACATGGTCTATTATGAGTTGGCAGTATTAGTCTCCATTTGGAATTTCTTCCAGGTCACACCTAAGTATTGTAGAATAATTATGCATAATATCAAATATAGGCCATTTGTTATGCATTCATATTCTTTTACCCACACTGCCAGAGTCATGTGTTATCCTTTTTTTCAGTCTTCATGAATGCAATCTTGCTTCCTTCCAGCATTCTTGCTAGAGTTTCCAGAATGTTGCAGATTGTTCTTCTAAACTTTTTTGCTAAAAAAAATAAAAAATAAAAAAACACCCTCTGCTGGTATCATTTTCATTAAATGTAAAAGAGGATAATGTTGCTATTAGCTTTGCAGCTTATCTCCCCCTTTCATGCTTTTATGAGCCCTGCAAAAAGCTCACAACCACACTGCACCATCAATCCACCCCCCTGGTTCCTATTAGAAGCATCCTGTAATAAGTCTCGTTCAAATCTGCTGATATGATATTCTCAAAGTAACAATGATATTGAAATAACTGGTACAGTTGATACACTATTTCTGTTGCCTTTCCCATTGCTTTTCAATTTTTGGTTCAATCTTTCTGAAGAGCTGCTTCTCCCAGTGATTCTATTATACTAAGCTTGTATGCTTCCTTTCATTCTGTTCTGGGTTGGTTTTTTTTTTCTTTTCAGAGATTTTCACAGTATTTAGAAAAGTGTCCTGATCTATAGATAGAATTCATAGTAGCCATGCAAATTAAAATAAACAAAAATATCAGACAACTTCAGGATTTGATGTAGTATAAATCAAAACACCTGTTAGCAGCGTGGGGTTTTTTGCAGGAAGTAGTAGAATTCATTTTTATGGTTTTTTACACAACAATGATGCACTTTCAGATGGCTAAAGAATATTTAAGCAATATTATAAAACTGTTGTGGGTGTTTTTCATAATCTGATGAAAATTTTTACAGTCAGGAAAAATAAGGTAATGCAAAATTGACTCTGTGCAGATTCTGAAGAAGAGCATACAAGGTTAGAAGTGATCATACATTCCTTTGAACATTGAATTTCGTGAAATGACTGTCACAATTTTGTTCCATCCTTCACAGCTTCTGAGTGGGCAATATTCACCCAGTATGGTTGAGAGTGGATTCATAATTTCATTCCATATGGCTCAACTGTACTGTTACATATTATTATTAAATTTAAACTTATAGAGATTTCTGTATGCATTGCTATGTAGTGTAGCAAGAACACCTTAAGTTAAGAAAGGTGTTATTTCTGAATTACCATTCTCAAGTAACAGAACTCAGCAGCCATGCTTATTAAATCAAAACTTTAGAAAATAAAGCATAAAACCAATAGCCCATATCTACAAGAAATATGTTTCTCAAGATTTGAATTGCTCAGATGTGAAAAATCAATAAAGTCTGTACAACTACGTTTATACTGTGCTGGGATTTTTATAACAATAGAGTCTGACAAATTGCATGTTTCCTTTGTCTAGGTTAACAGTAGTGGCTAATTTTGAGTCTATAAAAGAAGGAGAATATATAAACTACAAAATTTTATATTTGTGCTCCACAAGGAAAGCCTGCATATTTGAAGCTGCTTTACAGAGAAAAGTTACTTTAACAAATTAGAGATCTCTTTGGCTCCTCAATATTTGGAAGATATAAAAATAATCTGAATTTGTGGCTCACAAGCATGTGGGACATGGGGGCTCAGACTACAGCACGATAATTTCTTTGAATGAACCCACAGTTTAAACCATAATTCAACTTTTTTTTTCTTGATTTGAAACAACCAGATTCCTGCAGGTAGTATCTCCTTCCTCTTTTTATTAACTTTTTATTAGAATTCCGTCTTTCTTACTTCTTTTTTTACCTTTTAGTAAATATAAGAAAATCACCCTTCACACAAAACTGTAGACAAACTGTAGAATTCAGATGGCCTTAAAAGGACAGAATACAAGTTAATCCTTACAAGCTTCCTGTGAACAATAACTGATAGATACAGACAGAAAATAGCTAATGGGCTGTGAATAGGTAAACAATTCACAAATCTAGAAAAACTTTATCTTATTTAGTCATGCTTTAAATAAAGTCAAAGTAATTTAAGTATTTTTTTAATATCTCTTTCTGCATGCTGTAGCTATGTTTATATAAAGCAATACCTCAGTCAGAATGTTGTAATTTCTAATTCAATACATGAGGAAAACAAAAATAAATGTGTCAATGGTTTACGAGCTGGTTCAGCCTGGTTCAGTGAGGACTGGGGTGGAGGACACACAGACCCATGCCCAGGGGAAGGGGGAAAGGGCAAAAGGAAAAGAGAGACAGCCCTGAAAACAAAACAGTGGGAACAATCTGAGGAGGAAAGCTAATATAATAAATATCAGAACGCAAAATAACACAATATAATGCAATAAAATTGGAATTGAAGCTAATAAATCAAATAAAATCAGAGGAGAGAGTGACTGATAAACCATAGACCTTCCACTAAATACTGAAGGTGAGATGGCTAGTGAGCACCCGCTGTGGGGTCAATCCAAAAGGGAAGAGACTGAGTTTCATGACACACAAACAGTTTTTATCTTTCCCTCTTGAGCGGAAAATGGAAAAATGCAAAACAATGTGAAGTCCTCTGGAGTACATAGTTCTCTTCTGAGAGAGGTACACCCAGGGATATCAATGATCCACGGAGCTAGAGCATTAACTCTTTAACTCTCAGTGCACTACATGATGTTATGATGTGGAATACCAATACCAAAAATCATAAAACCATGACAAAATGTAATAACACAAGGAATCAGTGTGTGCCGTTAAGACTACGTTCACAATTTCCTAGTGCATATGTTTCCTTCCTGCACCACTCAGCTCTGTGACATCAATCTCCACAGCTATAGGCTGCTTCCAAAAATATGCTCCTCCAGAGAGGTCTTGCCCAGTTCAGAAGTTGAGTACACCCCCTGGCCTAGTGGAGGATCAATCTCTAGCCCTCTTTTGTTTTATAAACTAGAGAGCTGAAGAGACTGCCTTTCAGATTGTAGCACAAGCACAGGTGATCAACTTTGCAGGGACAGGGAATATTTTTATTAAGCCTGTTGTTCTGAAGAGGGAGTGGGGAGAGTGGATGAAGTATTGAGAAGTGCAGGGACAGCAGTTTTGCCCCCTTACTATATGAAAAATTTAAGAGTTTTCTCTGCATTTTCCTACCACCGTGGCCTGTGAAACTCCAGAAATATGACTTGTCCCTTCACTGACACATTAAACTATTGTGAATGATAATGAGCAGCGTATTTGAAGCAAATATAAAAATAGAGATCTTATTTTTTGAGGCAGGATGCATGCTTTACACAAGCTTCAGATTTAATTACTTCAAATGTCCTGAATGCAGGCAGAAAATCTCAAAATACAGACTTTGGTATGTTCTGTGTGTTCAGCCTGCCTGAGGCTAATGCCTGGGGTTTTTAAAGATGCATGGAGATGTTAAACCGCAGATCAGCAAAAGCAGTAAAAAAATGAATACTACTGAACATATGTGCTCTGCCTCTTTCCTTCCCAATGAGAAAGGTGTTTTAAATTGAGCTGTCCAGATTTCTGTTCTGCAGTTCTTACTAGAACAACTAACCTCTGATAACAGCACTGAGTATTCAAGGACATTTCTCTCCTTTCAGGACTTTGCTGGGGAGTCGTAAAGTTGTTCATATTTTAAAGACCAAAAGCTATACAGAAAAAAAAATGTAACTAAGTGAGCTTAAGGAACACCCAGTCTTAATCCAAATTGATTCTTTTTATGAATCTTTAACAGAGTTATAACATTACTTCTTTATAAGGAAAGCTTTTTAAACGAAAAAGTGTCAGTTGTCTTCCAACACATTAAAATGCAACCAAAACGACAAGCATCTATTCTAAGATACAGAAGTTATCTCAGAACTTAGAATTATCTATAATATTTCCACCTAGTATTTGGAATATTAGCGTTATAAGTTAATACTTAACTGCATGCATAGAAATTGAAAACATACATGAAAATTATTCACACTTGCTACCTGATGAAAAAGTGTTTTTCTGAATTTTCTACAAAAGCATACATCAAAGTACAATAATGTAACATTTCTACCAGTTACTTTGCCCAGGGATCAAACAAGGTTATCAATCATAGGAAGCAAAGCCATTTCAAGGAAAAATTACATATTCCATAAGAATAAGGACAGCTGTCCCTTTCTGACATTGCCTTGCTTAGTGACAGTATATTAGGTCATCCTGAAATGCTGTGACCATTAAACTCCAAAATTCCACTCTATAGGTCACTGAAAACCCTTTGAAATGCTTTGTTATATTTCAGCCACAGATAAATGAAGCAGAAAATGATTGTTAGAGACCTATCAATTAAAGAGAAAAAATAAAAAGATCTGCTTCCCCTTTCCTGTCCTTGTTTTGACAGATTTATTTTAGTTTCTCTAATAGATTTTTTTTTTCAGAATTTTAAAGACTGAAGGAAAAGCTTGTGTGTAGAAATAATACTATCAGTTTTGACCAAGTGAATAGAATTTCTGCATGTGAGATTTGTTAAAATAGTTTTTCACTCCTGTCATTGGTGATGTTCTACCTGTAAATTGTGTTGTCTGATGCATTGACGAGTAAGATACATGTACTCTGTACAGTTGATTTGCATCTTTGATGCAAGAATAAGCATTTTTTTTAAATGTACCTTTAGTCAATGTCTTTCTACTGCCTATTTTATCAGCATTTGCCCAGTCTTACTCTACAGTCCACACATGAACTGCAAACAAACAAACAAAAAAAAGCATTTTATAGATCTCTTCCTTCTCCATCATTGGCAAGCAATTTCATTTCTCACATACTAAGGTTTGGAAGTACTGAAACAATTCACAGCAAGGTCACATTTCTCTTGTTTCATGCCTATTCTTGTCTCTGCGGCATGTTCCATGCAATGGTGCAGCAAAATTCTGTTTATGCAGCAACTGTAGAATTCATAGAGAGGAAGAAACATTTCTTTCCAAATTTGATCATGTGTATTTTCTCATGTATGTTTGAAGATACTTTCATATATGAAGGATTAAACATGCATACTTGAGAAGTTCCACTGAGAATACGAACTACAAGTGACAGATTTTTGTCTGCTTTCAACAAAAATAGAAACTAACTGAAGGCAAGAATGACACACAGAGTTTGTTAGACAGAATTTTCCTGCAACAGTAAACTATCAATTTCTCCTCATTTCAGCCTATTTCTATCCCACTGAGGTTATGTGGGTTCATTATCTATACATATTTTGTATGAAGATATCTGTGTTCTGCATGTTTTTTCCATAAGAGTGGAAATCATTTAATAATACTGCCTTGAGCTTTCTATTTAAATTTTCATTGCACCTGGGAAAGCTGCTAAGTGAATGAACATCGACTTTCTGAGATAAAAATAAACCTATAGTGCTTTATATTTTTGGCAAAGAACCAACATTTCCTAATTTCACCCTTTTGGATTGTTATGAAATAAAATTCAACATTAGCGATCTGAATTGCTAAAAAGATAAAAGTCCAAATTTGCTTCAGCATTTTTTCCTCTCATAATATCCGGATTTATTGGTTCGTAAGACGGTATTTTCTTGTACAGGTCAAACATTGTCAAATTGTTTAAGCTATGGTATATGTTTGTTGCTTGAGCACAAGTGAACACAGATTTTTACATATACATTAGCAGAACACCAATAATGGCATAGCAAAACTTGTGATTTTGTCATTTGCAAACAATGAGTATGTGGTCATCTACCTGTTGTTTTTGTTTACTTACTTTTTATATACTGGCAACTTATATTCAGAGTACAAGCAAGCAATTTTATCAGAATTAAAATAGACAATCTGGCAGTGGTGGATGAGGAAGAGAGGAATATTTATACAGAAGTGAGGAAGGTGGAGGGGATAATACTATAGGTTGCACTATTCTTGCTTAGCAAATGTGATAAAAATAATGGAAATGCTTAATACTGATAGAAAAAAAGTAGTTTATTCCATACCTTCTAATTAACTAATTTTTTACTCAAACTTGAGAGGGAAAGTGTAGCTTCCAAAAGTGTTCCTTATTCTGCGTTGTTGGTTGGTTTGTTTGTTTGTTTTTGGTTTTTGCTTTTAATTTCCATCAGACTCTTATTTTTCTTTCCATGAAATTTTACAGTTATAAAACTAAAGCTCCAGTTCTGTTCAAAGAATTACAGGACATTTAAGGTTAGAAGACACCTCTGGAGGTGGGCTATTCCAAAACCCCAGTTCAAAACTGGAACGAATAGAACAGGTTACTCTGGTTAGATTTTGAATACCCCCAGTCTCTCGGGGCAGCCTTTTCCAACATTTGATCAACCTCACAGGGAAAAGAAAGAAATGCCTTTTATTTCATGTAGCACCACTGGCTTTGTCCTTTACTACCTTCCCATCAAGTATTTATACACATTGATCAGATTCTCCCTTAGCCTTCTCTGCTCCAGGCAAAAAAGTCACTCCTCTCTCAACCTTGTATGAAAGATGCTCCTATCTCTTAATCATTCTTTTAGTCCTTTGTACGAGTCACTACAATATATCCACAACTGTTCTGTACTGGGTAGCTCAAAACTGGAACCAACACTCCAGATGTGATCTCACCAGTACTGAATAGAGGTGAAGGATCAACTCCCCCGTCCTGATGGCAACTCTCTTCTTAGTGTATCCCAGCAGGCATTTGACTGTCTTTGCCACAAGAACACGTTGCTGCCCAACTTGCTAACCACTAGGCCCCCTTTGCAAAGATTTTTTCCTACCTGTCAGCCCCAGTCTGTATTGGTACATTACTGTTCCACCTCATGGACAGGAATTCATGCATCCTGTTGTTGTTGAACTTCATGAAATCTTTGCTGACCCATTTCTTACATGTAATTGATAAACATCTCTCAGTTTTACATTACCTACAGACCGGCAGATATTGCACCCTCCCATCAGTCAGGACATTAATGAAGAGGTTAAATCATTGCAGCTCCAGTATCAGATTGAGGGTTTGTAAAGGCAAAGGGACCAGCACAAACAAGATGTTACAAAAGGAAGGAAAAATGAATGCTCACCTGTCTCCAAGGATCTAGGCTCACAAGAAAAGAACTCTTTGGAGAATCTCCCACAAGAGATCCTTCCTCAGTGGCAGTCAGCCTTTAAATGACACTTCTGAAAAGGTAGCTGTTGACAGCTGTCTCTTCCCCAAGCTAAAGAAGCCCAGCTCACTAAACTCAGCCTTTCTTCACGTACTGTGTGCTCAAGTTCCTTCACCATTGTCTTGGTGGTCACTGAGTTCACCCCAGTACATCAATACCTTTCCTATAGAGGAGAACCATAAAAAAAAAAAAAAAAAAAAGCAGTCTAGACATAGTCCCATAAGTGTCAAATAGAGGGGTTTATATGTCTCAACCCACAATGCACAGCCCAGCTTGAAGCCATCCTTCCCTATAGCAAAGCGTCATAAGAATCATAGAATATGGATCAATTGGCAGGGACCTCTAGAGGTTGTCTGATCAAGCAGGGATACTTAAAACAGATTGCCTAGGATCACCTCCAGACAGTGGTTGAAGATCTCTAGGAGTTATTGGTCCATTTGGCAGTATTCTTCCTCAGCTTGTTAACAATGGAAGAAATAAAATAACCATGCTCCAAGTAGAAAAAACTAACAGAGACCAAGACTGTACTTCCACGAGGGCAACCCTAGACAAACTGAAGGCTAAAATCAGAATAACATAATTATATACAATTTATCATCGTTGATTCCAGTTCAGGGGCAGCTCACAGGTCTGTAATCAGGAAAGAATTGTATAAAACAAGTGCATCCTGCATTCTACCTGATCAGTTAAAATACACAACAGAAAGAGATTTATTTTGATCTGCAGTGGCCTGTAGCTGACTGAGTTTATCATCTCTGGTTACAGTTTCCCAGAGTTTACCTTTATGAATGCGTACCACCTTAAGACAACAACTAACCAGCAGTGAAATTATTCATCTTTTAGAAGCTGTCAGATTTTGTCCTCAGGATGCAAGGGATTAATCCAACATCAGTAAGTTGGAGTTGATGGTGATGGTTTCTAAGACAGTGAAACTGGAGATATTTTGGAATGATTAGGCAAAAATGGGGGTCGTGATTCATATCTGGTCCAAACCCATTTTGTACTGCCTTAGTGATTCAGCAATACTCAGACTTGTTATTAATGTGTATGAAACCATTATCTTAACTTCATCAGTGTCCCTAACCAGTGGGAAAAACAGATCTATTGGAGCTCCAGAGGCTAAAAGAATGGTTATTTCTACTAGATACTTCTCATTAGGTTTAGCACCTTGCTCCACTTAGGATTTTTTCATAAGTACTCTTTGGCACTATGCTACAGATTAATTTGCCATGTTGAGCGAGAGAAAATACTTTCACTCATAGAATGGATAATAGAAAAAAAAAAGCTTTGAAAGAGTAGGCTTAATCCAACACTGATTAACCATGTAGTCAATACATAGAGGATCCATGTTGCTTCTTTTCTTTTAATGAAGCACTCTACTCGGCTGTAATTTCTGACTCACGGTATCCTGTTACTAAAGTTCTTACAAACAGCTCAGGTGGAGAGGGGAGGAGGGACACAGTTCCCCTTAACTGTAAGTAACTTTTTGTCAGTGAAGTTAACTCCACGTTTCTGAATGTTTTTGGCCTTCAGGTGGTAGAGTTAAAACCCCAAATCCATTTTTCTGCAGCAAGTCAAAATCATGCATTCAAACTTTGCAGTCAGCACCTGCATTTTAAAAATTAGCAGATAACCTGAGATAGTAACAGCTTGTGTATCTTATATCCATCCTTCACTGAGTGGGCTTTTTTCTTATCATTTCTAGCAGGCTATTTTATTTTATGAAATGGGAATTCAGTACAGAAGGTACTAAGAGGTGTAGGCACACATGCATGCATACATGCACATAGCACACTATGCATACCACATACAAATTTCTGACATTTAAATTTGAAGCAGAAAAGAACACCAACAGGGATGTCTCTCTATAATAATTAGCTAATACTGAACACGCCAGGCTTTCTCAGAACTTGCTCGCATGTAATTCTCCACTACTTCAAATGAGTTTAAGGTCAGTTATTTCCCTTTACTTTTTTGTGCACACCCATTCTTTAGGACAGAATAATAGGTTTTCAGGGGACCATTTAACAGATTCATATTTGAGGAATCAAGTGTTTTCAAGACAGAATGGTTGACGGGTTCAATTTCCATTTCAAATTCAAAGTCAACTTCATTCTTATTAAGTAAGTATTGACTTTCTGCAAAGAAATTCTAATCAGAATGCTTCTGACAAAAGGAAAGAAATTGAGAGTAGAAGAGAGGCTGTATGAAAGAAGATAAGATACTCAGTTTCTCCTTTTTCTCTGAAGAGGAATACGTTCTTTGTCATTCAGAGTTTGATGTCCAAAAATCTCTTCAAAGCAAAGACTGAGAAAATAAATACTAAAATTTTGGACACTTTTCCTATCTGAAAAGGTTTGCTGTTGGTAACATACTTCAAGCTACCATGACTGCTATAAATATTTGGACTCATAAATGTTTTCTGGGATTATGGGATTGGCCTTAAATCTCTTTTTCAGGAACTTAATACCCAGAGGATACTTTTATTTTCTTGTTTAATACTGGATGAAGACTTCAGCACTTTACAGAGGCCAGAGTATGTAATGCTATAATGGGATGGAAAGTACCACAATAACAGCAGAATGGCAAAGTCCTTGACTATGGCACATGAGAACAAGCTCCATTACAGCAGCCAGAGAAATGAAAGAATGGAGCTACTTGCCTTTAGAAGGCCACAGATGGGCAGAAATCTCCAGCAAGTAATGCTTTTACTTTCACTGCCAACACTTAAATGAAGTCTAGGAACAGGTGGGTCCTGGACCCCTTCCAGTTACTCAGGTACATTTCATGCACCTGAGCACCCATGGGCTGGCTCTGCTTTCTCATCATGACTCAGCATTTCTGTTAGAGTGAGAAAGAACCAGTAAGATTATTGGGTTTGATCATGGAGAAAAATTGTCCTAGAACTTATGTCTTGTGATGGACAGATTCCTCATTGGCCTCATCATTTTTTGAAGGAGACCTTACTGAGAGGTGGAGGTTATTCCAGATGATTTCCAGGAATCTCATTCTACCTAATTGCTTTCTATGATGATATAAGTGAAAATAGATCTAGCCAGTAGCATACCTGCTTTAACATCCTGGCTCCATAACAAGCTAAATTTTGGACGTGCTTCACTGTGTTTTCTTCCTTAAAACAGAATTACAAGTTTCTTTACTAAAAGATTTTTCTCCTGAATGTCACCACAATTTTTCTATCTAAAAAATATGACAAATCACTTTCCCAGTGGCCATGGCTACATGTTGTTTGTAATCATGGTCAGCAGCAAAGTTAAAAGACCAGAAAAATGCAAACTGTCACTTCATCCTCACCAGAGGGCTTTATGAATGGACTGATATGAATGTTGTTAGCTTTCCAAGCTACAAGACATTTTAAATGATGGATGAACAAAAGCATCATCTGTGCAAACACTGGGATGTTTGAACCCAGAGGAAGGTTTGATAATTAGTCATGCAGAATATTAGTAACACCCTTTGGTCATATTCCAGGTTCCTCCTGGATTACAACACGATGTCACAAATCATCAGCTGCTGTGACCCGTATTTTTACAGAGGCAAAGTTTCCCGGTGGTAGTTCTGAACCTTGGAATAATATTTATACTCTGCTTTCTCCCTCAAACCTGATAGTATACAGTGAGAATTTCATTTAGCAAAAAAAAGCATTTTCTTCTTAGGTTTCTGGAAAAAAATGAATGTTGATTTATTTTTCTCTTCCATTTCTAATGCCATCATCACTGCAGAACTAATTAGTTCAGTAGTAGACAGCTGAATAGTTTTCTACTATTTATATTATCAGCCTACCTATTTAATTGTGACTTAAATACACAGATTCATTTATGTTACAGCTTCAAATGAGTACTCAGATGTACTTTCCAGCCCCACTGTGGGCCCTAGGCTACATGGAGGGAGGTAAATGAGTGTAGAATTTGAAAGCAATGGTTTGTTTTCTGCAGTCATTCTGAAGGAAGCATTTGCTGAGAGGGAAGGTGTTTGACTGATACTGTGCATGGAAGAAACAGCATAGTTTCATCTACAGGGTCCAGGAGTGTTTGTAGAACAAGCACATGGCTAAAAATGACCTTTCCATCAGTAAGCTCAACAAATTTGATCTAAAAATCATTGGGATATAGCAAATAGGGAATTTTATGCAACTATTTTCTGCAAAAGCACTTTCAAAGAAGGGCTGCACTTTAAATCATTCAGTCTCAAATAGCGTTGGACTGTGAGGACAGTTTGGAGACAGAGATTATGTAAAAAGTAGTAAAATTTAAATCATCTCTTCAGCTTTAGGGTTCACTAGCAACTAACAGATTTCACAGTTATTGTCACTGAAAGCAAAGACCCATATGCACTGAAGGTATCAAAATAGTACTGTAAATTACTCCAGAAATTCCTGATCTCCTAATATTATACCTTTAAACTGGATCATTGTGAACTTAGTTCAATAAAATTAAAGGAAGAAGAAAAAAAAAAACAGGTTGGGCTGACAGGTTTAAAATGGAACTCAGTCAAGCACACTTTCCTGGACAAATGAGGCAAACTTCAATGTACACATAGCTGAAACCTCCTGTGATGAATTATTGGCTCTGTATGGCAAGACATGCTGGCTCTGACTTCAATTGTCTGCTTTAAAACACAAACCTCCTGCAGAAAAAAGATTATTTAGTTAGCTAAATAAAGTGCTCGTTGAAAATCCTAAGAAATCATTTGCGTGATAAATAAGGTTGCTTATTACCAAGCTACAATGATTATAGCTATTTTATGAAATTTTAATTACATTATGTGACTGCTCAAATATTGGTTTTGAACATTAATCAAGTTACTTGGGAAGCATTTCACGGAAGGGAAAATAAAAATGAAATGGTTTATTTACTTATCCCAATGTATTAAAAACAAAATTCAGCAGGGAAATCATGAAAAAGCCATCAAGAAGAAAGCACTGCCTCAGAGTGCTCATAGTCAATAGAAGTCTGAAACAAATTTTCACTTGAATGATTCAACAGCATGGACTCGGTAGTATCTCCATGCTCCAGACAACACAGTATGCTTAAAAGGCTACGTGTATAATTTTAAAAGTAAGTTTATAGCCTGAAGCATTCATATACTTTACATGTTCAGGAAACCATAAGATATTCCCATGTTACTGGGTAAACATGATGTCTATCCATTTTGTTATTCAAAATATAAAGCTATTTATGTGCTCTGAAAAGTCAATAAAAGTTCTTGGTCAGAAGGATGAGAGAAAGAGTAGGCAGTAAGGTGTGGTGAATATAAGTCTGCATTAACTAGACAGAAACAGATTGACACTGAACTGATGTGACAGATCCCATGTTTTGCCACTGCATATGTTTCCTATCTCTGTGATTTATTTCCTGTGGTAAATTGCACAGGACAGAGATGTCACCAGAAGTCTGCTGCATTATTTCATTTTATTTTTTCATTAGCCTTCAGAAACATGCCAGGTTTGTATTAACACTGCTGACTCGAACAGCAGTTCCTGGGCACTAGCTGTGCATAGAGTTTTACTATGTATGGATCAGCACTGGCTGTGGCAAAAGCCTCCTGATGGCAATTCATCGTTTATGTCCATCATTGTACTCAGTAAGACCCTTTAAAATGAGATAAACGAGCTCCTATCTCCCTTACTGCGTGACAGAAGAGAGGAGTAATTACAACTTAGCTCTGCTTTTTTCATATCCACAAATGAAGTGATGTGGGGAAAAAATGGAGGCTTTTCCCTTCCTTATCTCCCTCACAGAAGACGACAGAAGATCCTGAAGATTTCCACCCAGTCAGAAGCTGCTGCTGGCCCAGGAGATACAGGGAAAGGACAAAAATGAAACACCAGATGATGTTTTGTATTTCTGTCCAGCTGTATGAAAAAAAAATATGCCTTGCATCTTGATGATGGTACACATGATATTCACTCATGAGAAGCTCAGAAACCTATTGCTTTACTCAGTTCATACCATATCCTTGGACATCCTTCTAGAAATTCTCCAGTACTGAAGAGGAGGGCTACCACTAAGTATAGACAGGAATGTGGTTAGTCAGTTTACAATCTTACTGTGATTTGACACTTGCAAATCAGGGTTATAGCTTTACTGTGTATCTGGCTATGTTGACAAAAAATTGAGTATAAGTCACCAAAAGTGATGAGAAAAATACCAATAAGGAAAGCATCAAAATTTTTTTGCATGATGACTTCTTAATTTTAAGCATATCAAAACTATTTCTTAAGACATATCTGTAGTTTTCTTTCAAACTTGTTGATATTTGTTTGAAAATAACAGGTTTTAATGAATATGTTCAAGTACTACATTAACTTCTTAGCAATGAGAATTACTTGATCATTTTTTTAGATTTAAATCTGCGTTCTTCACAAAACTGTTTTATTTTTATAGTGAAAATACGCCTTATCCAGATAAAATATTTGAATTTATTAATACTAATGATATCTAATATCTAGTCAGATTTGTGGTATTTGCTTTTCCTTCAGACGACACAAAATATCTTGGAAGAGAAAAATAAAGTAGAACAGCTTAGAGATAGGATGATCAGAATCTGAATTTTTTTTTTTCATTGAAGGATAAAGTAGCAAGAAAAGCAAAGGATAATGTAGGTACTCTAAGTGTGATTTAAACTACCATGAAACATGATTAACCCTTGCTACTCATTAGCATTAGCTACTCATTAATCTCATTCCAAATCCTGTCTATGTAAATCAAAATTTTGGTTAGATCATTTTGAAAATATTGTCCAATGTTGCATTTTCATTAAATGCCAGCTCAGATATTCTCTTATGTTAAAGACATCAGCGTGAAGGACTGGACATTTGTATTAATGCATTATGTTGACTTTTTAATCATTTCTGTTCTTGTTTGTTTTAGACTGAATTTTTTACTACATGTACATAGATCAAATTCTCCATACTTGATAACATCCTAAAGTCTGGTTCAAGAGTTAAAAAGATATGTATGTTCAATTTTTACCTACCTGTTTAACCAAAATTGTATGGTAAATATGGTAAAACTTACAGGGAACATAGTAAAATTGATTTGTCAAAAACTGCTCAGGGCTGTGCACTATTTCATAACTCCTGAAGGTGCCGTTAGCCAGGGTAGTTGTTCCATAGCATTTCACCTGGGCATATCTTAAATTAACTTTGAATAGTGGAAAATTGAGGGAAAAGAGAGACATTCAAGGAAAATTATTTTTTCAGTGCAAAAGCTATTCAGGCCCAAGGATACCCACATTTCTCTCTTTTGAACTTTTTTTTATTCAAGCTCAATAAGAATTGATTAAGGATATTTTCTATTGCAATAAATATGTAATTATTTTGATTTTGTAATACTTCTCATTCTAAATAATCCCTTGAAACATCAGTCATCTACTAAGGGACTGGAGATGAATGCTGAATACCAGTGCAGTTGGACAGAAAATAGCTTTTTGTAACATCAAAGTTTCAGGATTTAAAAAAACTGTTTCTCCAGGTTTTTTTCTCATCTGGTTAGGGACCACCACACTCATGTGAATGGGAAAGTTTCTTCTTGATTCATATTATGCAGACATCATCCTAACTCGTCCTCATTTCTTTTCCAGCTGCTGTTGTGCAGCAGTTTTTCCCTTTCTTAAATCTGCTCTTCCAGAGGCACATCTTGTGTTGCTCACAGGTCAGCTCTGACACGCAGTATCTCCTGGACTCTGCTCACAAAGGCCACCCCTGCAGCCTCCTGCCACCAAAACCTTGCCCCATATGCCTGATACAGCTTTCTCTAGTTGTCTCACTGCATGTATTAACTAACGAAAAAAAAAGAAAAAAAAAAAAAGAAAAGAAACTTGGTTGGATCTCCTGCTCTTTTCTTGATACAAAACCTAATCTTTGACTTGAAAATATTCTTACTAAAACCAATTTAACAGTGTGGTGGGTTGACTCTAGCAAGCAGCTAAGCACCCAACATAGCCACTCACTCCCTCACCTCCATCACTCTCTCACCTCCCCACCAGAATGGGGAAGACAACCAGAAGAATTTTGGATCACAACAAAGGTGATTTAATAAGTCAAGGAAAGAGCTAGCCTCTGGGCAATATCTACTTTGCAAGATAAAACTCCTCAAGTTATTATTTCATATGGAATATCCCTCAGATCACTTGTACTGGCTGCATTCCCTTCCTGATTGTTGCCCACCACCAGCCTTCTCACTGCGAGGGCAGAATGAGAAAAAAACCAAATCTCAGTGTGCAAGCACTGTTCAGCAATAGCTAGAATGTTGTGGGTTCAACACTGATTTAGCTTCATCTCTAGAATGTAGCATGGTACAAACCGCTGTGGGGAAAATTAACTCCATCCCAGCCAGACCCTGCAAAATCAATTAAAGCAAGAGACGTCAATTTTGATAATTCATTATTTTCTAATGGGAAAACTGGTTTGCTGGAAAAAAAAAATCCCAAGAAGCTGCATACTAATAATCAGTTCTAAAAAGTTTCTTGTATGGGAGCACAAACCTTGGTTTCCTTCCAAGGAAACAGTGTAGAGTGCTTGGTTACTCATTTATTTAATTTGAAATGACAAGATTGCTCGACTGCCTCACTTCAGAACATTGCTTATATTGTATGCTCAATAAATGAGCATGAAACTAAGGGAAGAAAGAACGAAAAGACAAAACTACAGGATTATATGTTTAGAAAGGCATTTACATTAATGTTCCTGAACTTATCAGGGTATATATTTCCTGTCCCTATGCTATTTTTTCCTGTATTCCTCTCTGTATAATTCAAGGGTTCTGCACTCAGTATGATCAGGATGCTTTTTTAGTGGATGTATTATGGAAAAAAATATTTTTTATGAAAACAATGTTAAAGCACAAACTACGAATTCTAAATTCCTAAATAGCTCTGGGAGGTTTCAAATGTAAAATCTATAGATTAAAAATAATTATAAAATCATTTGTGTTGCAAGGACCATTAAACGTCATCCATTTCAACCCCCTGCAGTGAACAGGGAAATCCACAGCTATATCAGGTTGCTAAGAGTCCCATGGAGCCTGAACTTGAATGTCTCCAGGGACAGGGCTTCCACCATCTCTCTGGGCAACCAGTTCCAATGCCTCACCACCCACCTTCTAAAAAATGTCTTCCTTATATTCAGTCTAAAATAATAATCATATACATTAATGAAACTTGAAATGACATTTCCTAATAGGACTTGGATGTAAGATAATATGTGTCGCAACATCTAAACTAGAATTAGAATTTAAGGAGCTATAGAAATAGCCAGATAGCTGCTCTTTTAGCTGAGTTAAGGGATTTGGAATCTGATTGAGTTGCACTCTCGTAAGCCTCCATGAAGCAGAATCACATTACATAGAATATATAAGTGATGCAGAATCAATACCAAAACAGAGATGGTTTTCTGTCCTCCTTAATTTAAAATCTGGTCTTTTTTTTCCCCTCACAGTTTCAGCGTGGATCAACCTTTTTCTCTTCCCTTGACCTGGAATTTTCCCTGTGTTTTTCTTGTTGTTCACTGGAGCCCTGAGCACCGCACATTCACCCTGTGCATTTGCTAAAGGACGCAGCTTCTCTTAGTTACTGAGATACTTAAATTACAGAGGATCTTTCTATGGCACTGTCAAATTCCTCTCCTAATACAAGAAAATTTCTTACCAATATCCATTGTGTCTTTTGTTTTCCCCTCAAGTGTAATGTAATTCTTTGTTTGCTTTGCCTTCCTCTGGGTTTTGACTAAGTTCTCCAAATATTCCCAAATGCCTTGGTAAGGTCTTAGTCCCGTTTAAATTACATAGAATATAAGCATTTGGTATTTTAAGATGCTTTATAAATGATATTCCCTTTAAGCTATTTTTAGAGTGATGCCTCTGATAAGGGAGAACTTTGAAGCATGGTGACTTACTTCATAGGCTAGGTTGTTGTCATTAGGTTAAAAAACTACTGATGCAATAATAAAACAACAGAAATTAAAACTTTTAGTACCTTTATTATAGTCACATAAATTGTCAATCTAAATTAATGCTTTAAAATTAAGAGAAAATTCTTCTCTGTGACTTTCTGTCATTTGGTTTAGACATCTTAATATCTCACAGATAAGACAACAGTGGAAATCTCTCTTTCTCCCCTGCATCATATTTGGAGGTGCTCAGGTGCCTATGTCAGCATTTTGAATTCTGCTCCCAGAAACAACACATATCAGGTTTGCAAAGTGACATTGAAATCACTTTTTTTTTTTATCCTTTTCATCCTTAAGTTTTTTTCCTACTCTGAGGTATCCCTTCCAAGTTTTCTTTCAAGCTCGAATCATATTTCAACTAAATTGCTCTTAACTTATTCTTGCTTATTCTATGAAAATATCTCAACAAAAAGAAACACTGATGTAGTGTGCCTAAAACATTTGGCTTTGAGAGTACTGTAGTTGGAAATGAGCAAATTCTAGGAAAGAAAGCAATGGAATCTAAGAAAGTAGAGAGGGCAAAGGACAGAGAGAAGGAAAATTCAGGTTAAAATAGCTGTTATCCTATTTTATAAATCCTACCCAAATTGTGTTTCTTGATAATTATATATTTGCGCCTTAGAAAAAGACAGGATGTAAGGTTGTATTTCAGAGATTAGAATAATTCCTGTGTTCCTGAATTGAGTAGGACACTTCAAGGGCATAGAAACCATAGCTCAGTTTTGAAGCTATCTATCCAGAGATTACATAGGTTGCTCTGAAAGTCATTCCTTCCACTTAAGGAAACACGTGCACACACATAAATATACATATATATGCTTGCAATATAAAGCAAATTATAAAGTAAAGCTATTTGAATGCTGTTGTATAAATCCGTGATCCGAGATCAGCAAGTGCCTGGTTTGCATTGTATTGATTGTTTTTAGGTACAGGGGAGTCCTATACAAACCCTTGAAAAAATAAGAGAAGATAATCAGAATATATCGGGTGGAGAAAAAAGATTGACAACTCTTAAAGCTAGCCCTAAAGGGAAAGAAATACTGGTGACATGTAAGACACTGGGAAAAGGAAAGAAGTCTACATTTCAAGTTAAAATAAATTCTGTTTTCTTTTCTAACTGTGATCTTCATTTTAAGCATTTATTCATAGTAATGATTTGGTCCCTACAATAATGTACAAAGGAGAGCTGAAGAGCTATTTACAAATATTCCAAATTGTCATAAATATCAGTTGAGATAGTTGCAATGGATTTGGTCCTAGAGCTGAACTGCTTATGTATTTTTCAGTTTACAAGAGTTTATAAAGAGCGTTTTCTTCTTCAGTTTTAGCAAAACAAAAAAGAATAAGAAAAAAAGAAAAAATAGATAAATCAGTGTTGCTGAAACCTAAAGGGATATATATCTGTTGGAGTTTAGATTAGCAAGCAGTGGTTATCTATACTAAAATTTTTTAATGGAAAGTTTGGAAAAACTAATTTTGTATTTTTACCATGAATTAAGAGGGTAGGAATAAATACCATACAGACCTTTCAGATGAAAAAAAAATTGGTCGAGAATTTATTTCATATTTCTCTCTGCTTTTGTAAAGAAATGTAATGAACGTTTTTCATTTTCATTTGTATTTGTTCCATTTGTCTAATCAAGAAAGTAAAAAAAATAACGAAAATGATAGTTTATGATAAAGCATGGGGGGGAAAAAAGACCATTGTGCCTGAGCATATTTTAAAGATTCATCTTTAATCCTATAAATTGGATGGAGTCTTGCTAGTTATTGCATAACTTTATGTCAAGAAAATTGGCAATGAGTTGAACAAAAAAGTCTTAGTAGGTTGTTGGGGTTTTTTTATTTTGAAGTTACTTTCAGATATTTCCTCATGGTGAATTCTTATGGTTTCAAATGGCTTTTTAAATTTATTTGCATGAGCAAATAAAAAAATCAAGCAGGTACCAGCTCAATACATTGTTAGAGTAGCAAATGCTCCCAACAGCCGTTCTCTTCTGACTCTCCACAGTAGTAGCCGTTCTTCTCGTGTAACAGAAAGAAAAAAATACACTGTTCACTCACTCTAACAGCACCGGAGCTTTGTTTGTTTAATTTCTGTACTTAGCATGGGAAGTATTTATTCTTTGTAACCTAGTCAGAAAGAACAAGAAGCACTGGTAATTGAGTGTAATCTGCTCTTTAATCGTGTAACTTGTCACTCTTCTAGTAGTCAGATTTTTAAGCCAGTGGCACTCCCTGATCTTCAAGGACAGCATTAAACTTATCAATTAAAATTCAATTAATTTGTTGAAAGGACACTTATTTTCTATAAAAGAATTACAATTGTTTAGAAAATACAGCTGCTTTTAAGTTGAGCTTCTTTCTTTTTGTTCAGCTGTCACTCACTGTACCTCCATTGAAAGCAGTTGAATTAATATTATATTTTTTTCTGAAGTAAACATTGAACTAGAGGAACAAACCCCTTAAAAGCATTGCTCAGTTTTCTGCATCATATCATAGACGGAAAATGCCAGACCGTCTATCACTCCTGTCAACACTACTGGATAAGACCATTGTGGGCACGCATTCAGTCTTTAAAAGAATCACTTTGGCAGATACTGAATGGAGCTGCTGACATTTTGCTCAGAAATTCAGTCTGATCGCATAGTACAAGGAGACTGAAGATTAGATCAGACGTGGCTTCCTTTTCCTGTGATTCAGCTTCAACAGCATGTTTAATTCCACATTGCTTGTTATTTCAATTTTGTTTTGGCTTCTGCAACTTTCAGGGTCTTTTACTGATAATCTACTGATAAATTCATGCAGATTTAAAACAATAATCAATTCAGCAAGCTGGAAGTTATTTGATTAGTGAGGAAAAAAATATTAAACGGAATCTTGGATTATACAGTAGCAACTTGTTTATACCTTATTCTAAAATAAGATTTAGTATGAAGATAAAAGGATAGTATTTTATGACAGTAGAATTTCTGCAGAAATTGAAGTGTTTCAGCATATTTTCCACACAGTAAGGGCTTTGTTTCCCTACCTACCCATTTTTTCTGCTACAGACTCCTTAATTTTTCTTCTATCAAAACTCACTCATTCTTATAGCTCATTTCAGGGATGTATTCAGTATTTATACCTATATTTCTTGTGTGTTACATTTAAATGTATTTTCTATAAATTCATAAATCTGTAAAGGTTTGTTCAGTTTATTTACATTCCTGTCTGGACAGTCTTCCTACTTTTTGTAGTGCTTATGTTTATTATTATTTATGTTTGAAGTGGATACTGAACAAATAAAAATACATGTACAAACTTCCAAAGATGCCAAGCAGTCAAAGTTTCTATTGCCTTCGACAGAAGCTTTGTGAAGCATCTTAAAAATGTGTGAATAGAGTCCTAGTTGAAGATGTATGTTTCACTACAAATTATTTAAAATTTCATGACTGTACAGATGTCATGTCTGAATGTTAAGAGGCATTTTTGAAGTTGGATGAAGTAGTAGATGCCTTCTGCAGCTATGGTAACTTCTAGAATTGTAATGGCATTTTATTTGTGTTAAGCTGGAAGCTGGATGGGTTTTTACAGGGCATGTGTAAAATAAGTTACAGTTATTGATAGACCTATCCTCGACATCTTTTTTTGTTCTTCTTGTTTCTTTCCATTTTGTGGCAGCCCTTGACAACTAAAATTGGTTTTACTTCATCCATTCTTCATATCAGAGAAATAAAATAGCAAGTACTGACATGTCTAAGACAAGTTATATCTATGTGATATCACTTCTTTTTCATTTTGCTCTGTCACCTTGTTTTTATTCCACACTCATCCTCACTCCGAATGAGGGGATACACTTAATGTGATAGTTCTGCTGAATACATTCGGGATGTTCAGTTCCATCATCATTATGCCCCATCTACCTTGAATGAGAAAGCATGTTTGAAAACAAGATTTGAACTACACTTTAAAATATATTTTCCTGAATATATTTTTTATCCAGTTTGCTTGCTTAAATGCTGCCCATTCATGGATTTTGTCTTTTCTATGCCTATTTTTCAAGTAAATTGTGAAAGTAGTTGCCTATTGATAAAGTCAAATTGTTATCTTACATCCTATCTCAGGCTATTTCTTTGTTCTTCCTACAATTTCTGAGGTTGAATTTTGAGAACAAAAGGATGAGTAAACACATGTTTTGAGTCAGAGATAGAGACAGTGAGAGTGAGAGACCACAAAAATCTACAATCCATTATACTACAGTTAACTATTCCAACTAAATTTCCCACCAGCGAAGACCTTTCTCTTTTATACCTCTGCTACCATTAGGATCTCTTTGCAGAGAATTCACTAAGAATAAGTGAGGCTTTGATAACTATTTAAAAAAAGGCTTATATGTGGATTTTGCCATTTGATTCTACTATAAGTACTCATAGTATCTTATTCAAAGTGATTGTTGTATCTTTTCCACTTATTAACATGCAAAATCATATGCTGTCTTCTCAAAATTTAGGTTGCTTTGGTGTCAATCATTAGTAATCAATCTCTATGTTAAAAAACATAGTGGCATTATACTCCATTATATTTACATCAATCAATCATGTAATATCATAATATTATTGTATCTGACAGAGTGCACAGCCAAGAAAAACTAACATTATTTACTAGAAGTATCTTAAAGGGATGTTGTTTGAGTTCCAGTGCTAACGACAGAGAATGACATACAGTAGGAAGGTTCCTTCGCAATGAGTTTGTTTTTCTCGCAGTAACGTTGAGCTTTTTGTTGTAATCTCATGTGACCATGTATGTTTATATTTCATTTTACACTCAAGTGAAGGCTAGTTTAATTTTTCCACTTCAGTATCACAGAATCATTTGAATTCTAGAAAATGAATAATAAAAAAGGTGGATGTTTTAGGAAATTTAAACAGAAAAGAGTAGCACTTATTTCCTGCTTGTATGGGAACATAGAGAAATACAGTTGATTTTTAAGCAAAATTTAGTGATCTCTGGTGTTACACATACTTAATCTTTTTGCTAAATATAAGCACAGCTGTTAAATAAAATAATGTTGATTATTATATAACTAGTAGACCACTCGTCTTGGGATTTTTGCTGTTGGATGAACTCCTTTTGACTCTACAGTGTATTTTCTAAGTCTGCATTTTACCTTCCAAAGGAAAGCTGAAGAATGGACTCCCAATGTTAGTGTTAGTGAAGCAGAGAAGTAGATACCTGCCTGATTCTGGGAAGCCATACCAGCAACCGCTTCTCTCATTTTACTCCTTCAATAGTTTTCATTTCATTGCTACTATTCTTACTACTTGGAATACAACTTTTTCCTTGTGCTTTATTTCACCTTTTTTTGGAAAATGTTGTTGATTTTTTTCACATAATTTATTGTAATATTTACTTTAGAAAATATGTTATGTGTATCTTCTTGTCACGCACAAATTATACCAACCAAAATCGATGATTTATGGATATTTAATTTTGGCAAGCAAAAATTCTTTTCTTTTAAACATTTTTTTAGTTTGCTGGAGAGTTTGTGGGAAGGCAAAGTTATGCACGATGCCTGTGCTTGCTAAAAACACTTTGAAAGAAATGGAAGCAAACTAATCTTTTCTTTTGTGTTGTTTTGTTTTGTTTTGTTTTGTTTTGTTTTGTTTTGTTTTGTTTTCTGCATGCACCAGGGTGAGTGGCATCATGTAATGAAAAACATATTCCATATTTCCAAATGTCATGAGCTTCCATGATATGAAATTCAACAACCACCATCTGTGGCTTTAGATGGTGATAGGAATTGACAGAAGAAATTTTGTACTTGCTAAGGATATGAACTATGGGAGTTACAGGAATGTTAAGGATGTATACAAATTTGCAGTCAGTGTATACATGTGGATGTGTGTGCATTTTCTTATGTGCTGATCCATTTTTTGCTTAGAAAGATATTATTTGCTTTTGGATCATCTCCCTTAAGCAGATGGTATCTTTGTGATTGTTGTGACACTTCATTGTTGCTGCTGGCGGATGACTCACCAAAGGAAAATCCCAGCACACTCAGTAGGAGAAAATAAGGCTGTTTGGTGTTCTTTGTTACATCTCATTTTCTAAGAGAATTTCAACAGATGTGACAATTTTGCTGAAATGTTGTCAAAACAATGGTAACAAGTTGACAAATCAAATCTGGCTCATGTTCAGTCCCCTGGTATTATACCAGTTCAACGGCAATAACAAGGGAATTTATTCAGTGTCATCCTTGACAACTTGATCACTCTAGATGGCATATTATAATTTTTCTGTCTATAATTCTTTCTATAATTTTTCCCATGCCTTGCTATCTGTGTTGCATGTTATTCTTTCCAGTATTTTTAACAATTATTTCCAAGGGTAGAATAGTAGGCCCTGGTTCTCAACAGATTTAAAAAAAAAAACAAAGGCAATTATAAGTACAGGAATTAGGATTCTGAGGTCAAAATATGATCAAAACTAAGTTTTTGTAGAGAATTGTCCTACTGTGCTATTTTCCAATGTAAAATTGGGAATAGGAGTACAAATAATGCATAACACTGGAGTCTCATATACGCAAAACTCCGGAGTGTTTGACTGCATCTGATGAAATGTGATAAATGGGTTTTTTGAGGCATGTTATTTTGCTCACCCAACAAAATATTCCTGTGAATCCAGAATGGGATTTTTTTTTATGAAACACGTTCCTCTCTGTTGAACAAAACCGATGTTGACAAAGATTTTGTTGGAATGACATAAGAAAAATGGAAGAGAAGGAATCCAAAAGGATGGACAGTCTTCTTGAACTGATTATTTGATTCTGAAAACAGGAACACCAAAATCTCCCTCCCATTGTCTGAAATAGCATGCTTCTAACATATTCACTTATTTGCATATTTGGTTGACTTCTCATCTTTGCACCTGGTTTTGTTGTTGTTTGGCGAGTTTTGGTTTATTTGTTTGTTTGCTTAACATGGAACATTAAATAGTTATTAGACAGAGGCCAAAAACACTTATTTCATAAATTGACGGTCATTTAGAATTGGATTTTGAACTTTTCAGATTCCATCTCTTGATCTCTCAGGGTTCTACTCATTATCTTCCAGGGTTGGTTACTGTGTTGAGTACTGCCGAACCAGAGATACATTGTGAGAATGTGCAAATTCACAGCATAATGTGATTAAATGATTGAAACTATATAAACCAATCAAAATTCTTCATGTACAGCCTGATTTTCAGAGTATGTTGACTGATTCACCATTTTACAGAAGTGAACACTGAATGCAAATGCAAAATTTTAAAGCAAACAGTAATTGATGCTGGGAAATCTGAATGAGGGAGACAGTATGCTCTGGAGAGTGTCATGTGAATTGTAATGTCAGTGTTCCGCATTTGGATGACATACACAGAGAATATAAAGAAAATGTGGGCAGGTAGAAAATTTGACCATCCTCACCAAGAGTGAAAAGAGATGTAATTTTTTAAAATAGGTAACATACTTTCTTTAAGCAAATATAAAGCTAGTTCTCACAACTGACAACTTATTACTTTGTAAAACTAGTCTTTTATATACAAAATGCCAACGAAGGGAAGGAAGGGAAGGGAAGGGAAGGGAAGGGAAGGGAAGGGAAGGGAAGGGAAGGGAAGGGAAGGGAAGGGAAGGGAAGGGAAGGGAAGGGAAGGGAAGGGAAGGGAAGGGAAGGGAAGGGAAGGGAAGGGAAGGGAAGGGAAGGGAAGGGAAGGGAAGGGAAGCAATATCCATATATTTTCACAGTCAAAACCCATAGCATATATTTCATTATGTTCCAGTATAGCTTATGCAGCGGTCAAAGCAATGGATCATGGCATTTTGAGAACTTTAATCATTCATTTCAATTGTTTTTTTCTCTTGTTGAGAGGACGGCTTGTATGAATTGAATTGACCCACAGAACCTGTTGTTCTGGTCTCATGAAACACAGAAGAATGTCTGCATTGTTTTTCCTCTGGGAAAGTAAATATTTTTAGCAGCAATCTTTAAAGATCTACAGGAATTCATCACACATCCTATATCAGTTTCCTTTTCTTCTCTTGTTCCCCTTATTTTTCTTTTTTCTCCTTTATCTTTTGCTGTTTTTCTTTCCTTTTTGCTTTTTTCCCTTATTTCCTTTTTTTCTTTTTCTTCTTTTTATTTTTTTTCATTTATTTCCTTTTTTTCCCTTTTCTCTTCATTAGAAAACAACAGTTGCTCACTCTACCTACATTTAGGACTTCTTGAATGCCACTTTTCTTATTCCATTCTATCTTGTATCTTACTCACTAACTTGATTGTTTAATTGGATATGATATGGCAGAAGATAAACTAGATAATTAAGTCATATATAAGCTCTTGAATTTCATTTGTATTAGAGTAGAAATCTTTATAATAGAGATGATGTTCTGAGATAGCTCAAGATGTATTTTTTCCCACATGTTAAAGTTAGAAGGAGGGAGGAGTAAAGTAGATGGATCATGATCTCTCCTCCACAGGGTGCTGACTATGTGAAATTAGAAGTCTACCTTTGTTGGCTAATTCTGTGACTACGATTGCTCAGAACAAAGCAAAATAGGTCAGAACACTGGTGACACTGAAGTAGAACTTTGATTGACTCCTGCATGACCCTTGGGCTCCAAGATAGCCCAGGGTCAATTCTCGATACTCGAGTCTGACCTTGAGTAGTTCCATCTTCTGCTGTCATATCTAAAATAAGGTTGTTCTGTTAAGATAAAGTTTACATTAACAGATGTACCAAAGGGACATATTTGCCAAAGCCAGGGGCAGCGAACTTACCTGCCTTTTTCATGTTCTTTACTAATCTGTATTTATGTAGTCAGTGCAGGCAAATCTCTGGAGACATACAGACTCATTTGCAGGAAAACTACACCAGCAGCACTGTATGATTAGTAACCTTCCATCTCAAATCAGAACATTATAAAGAAATATAGATGGAGATTTGTTAATAAGAAAAATACAAAATACAGTTTTGCGCTTATTGAGAGATTGGAATAATGTAGCATGTTAACACAGCATAGCCTACTTATTGCTGGAATTATTATTATTTTTTCTATTATTTTTTAAAAACCTGTAATGTATGCTGGAACCCTGCAGTCATCATACTGAATGATAATCCCTGATCTTGTAAAACTTTAAAATTCATTTCAGCCGTTACTTTGTGAAAAAAAAGTAGAAGGAATTAGATGGAAACAGGTAGATTGCAACAGGACAGATGAGAATTTTAAGGAAAGAAGGAGTTTATATTTTTTCAGAAACAGAAAAAGTTTATAAAAACCTGCCTTTTGTAATGAATTTACTTCTGTGCACAAGACTATTCAGAAAACTGGAGATCTGAAAAAAACTTTCCTACTTCTGTACTGTAAATGTGTGTAAGTTCGCTGCAGACACGTCCTTGAATGTGCTATAGCTATACAGCATACCTAGAAGGTCATTTAGCCGAGATGGTAGTGCTATACTACTGGTCCCAGAGTTTGATTATCTGCTAACTTAAGTACCTTCATGCTATGCTTCACTATTTACTTCAAGAATATGCCAACAGTCCAGGGGACAGCCAAATCAAAGAAGAAGATCTGAGCCTTCAGAACACACAATTCATAAAAAAAGACCTTTCTGGGAAGTATTAAAATTCAATTGCTTTAAAGCCAGTTACTAAATTCTGCTCTCCATGAGAAAGTGTATTTTAGTTATAACCAGTTATGAGTTTTTGATCCAGTAAAGATCAAATGGTCAATTCTTAATATTTCTCCCTAAAGTGATTTCTCTAAACTTCACAAACCTTTGCACATTATCTGGAACGTGCTGTGAATTTTGCTGTTATTGCTCCTATTTTCTTTTCTATTATTTCGTCTACTATCAAAATATCTGTTTACTTTTCAGCTCTGTATTAAGCCAGCCTGTAGTTAATCTTGAAATCTAATAATTTGTTTTTCATTTCTCTTACATTACAAAGAAAGGAGCAGCAATTTAAACACATATGAGGGAACTGGCCTACGTAAAGATGGCAGAATTACAATCTCTTTTATTCTGCATGTGTCTCAGAGGAGCAAGACTGATCATTTTCAGTCAATAATGACCTTGTTTGAGTGACCCGTAAGACAAACTGCTGGGTTATTCAAAGCACCAGATTTCCATTTCTTCATCACTTCTTTTTTATTAACACTTCACAGCAGAAAGTGTCTAAAAGCTGTCTGTGAACCTCTCAGTGCAGTAGATCCATAAAATCAAGACACCTGCAGGTAACATCACATCAGAGGAAACAGCTCATGCAGCACTCTGTCGGTACCACCTCAGTTCCCACCTGAGGACAAACACCAAGCAGAATATGATACGTTCCTGAAACCCTAGAAGCAGTATACAGCATGTAACAGCAGCCAGGAAGCAAGGCTAAACGGTGGTTAGAATGTATGGTTTCTGTGGGACTGACTGAACTTAGTCTCAGGGTAAGGAGTAAGGATCTGGCCTTCTGTTGCTGTAACTGGTGAAACACAAGAATGCTGCTGGAACAGTGTGCAAGCAGTTTGTGTTGCAAGTGACATTTCAACAGAGGCATGAAGAAGCCGAGGGAACAAATTTGCAATTTGTTTTTGTGTGTGTGTGTGTGTTTCTTAATTGAAACTGATACAAAGATAAGGAAGGACTGGAAAAAATATACTACATAGTTCAGGATAAAAAAAGTCTAAGCTTTCTCGTCTAGAAGCTCTTTCAAGGGGACACATACTGGTGTCATACTGTGTTAGGTGGGATAATTGGTAACAATGGTCTGAAAGTTTTTCATAAAAATGCCTCATCTATATACAAGTAATATACTCTGATAGACAGTGTCACCTGACCTTGTTATGTCTTATTCATTCCTAATTAGAAATGAGGCATCCAGATGTGAAAGGTCATTACACTAGCTTCTATGACACCCGTCATAGCACATTTGTGTCACCTAGATTCTGATTAGAAATGCACTGAACAAGCCCAGCTCTCTCTGCCATATGTTTCTTGCCATGTTCAAGGACCCGCAGGTAAAAAGAATATTTTGTCTACCCAGATGGTTATTGCCACATTTGGTTTTTTTTAACTTCCATACTGCTAATTGGTTCACACTGATGCCAGCATACAGAGATGTCATTTTATGGTAATAATGATAACATTGATAGCAGTTCCCTTTTAAACTGTAAAATTTTAGTACTTCCCTAGGCAAAAACAATTATAAATTATCTTTAAATACTAATCTTTTGAGGGTACCCTTACTTAGGAGTGAATGTTGTTGTCTTTTTTCCTTTTTCTTCTTATAGCTTTCTGGAAAGTCATTTCATGCATGTTTACTGAAGTGCTTATGGTTATAATAAATTACAACAATAGTAAGGAAAAAAGAGTGTTTATGTTAAAATAAAAACTTATTACTGTATTTCAAGTTATATGAAGCGTGTAGCAGTCATCATATTTTTCATTTGCTGTTATTGAAGGTGAATCCGGATATTGCATTTAGTCTGAATAGTTTCTTATTTGGCAACCGATACCTTTAAAATCACTTGTACCACTTGCTAAAGAAGCCAACATTCCAGATGAATCCAGGATAACAGAATCTGGCTCAAAATTGATACCGCCAAAATTGAGTGATTATACTTTTGTCTCAAATTCACTTGAGTAACCAAAAAATCCAGGGCCTTCAAAGTCCTCAGAAATGTTTCTGTAATGGCTTCATCAGTCTCCAGTAATGACATGTGTAAGGAACATTGTTAGTTTGGAAGGAAAGATCTATGATCCAAAACATGCTTTGCACAAGCACCAGTACACACTGGCAAGTCAGAAAATTACTTATCCAATGTTAATACAAGGGCATTTTATTACCTACACACTAGATTTAAGTTTTCCCTTTTCCCTGAAGACTAAGATAGACTCTGAGGTCTATGGAGATTGCCATGTATCCAGCTATTTTTCTCCGAGTAGAAGTATATGATTTGTTACTGAATAAATACGTCTGTTGCATTTTTTAGGGTTTCAGTATGCAATAAAAGAACTTTACATGTTAATCTTTCCTACAGTACAGCAGAGAATTTACGACACCCAGGGTCTTGCTGGAAAAAGTGTATGTGTTGTATATATTCTATATATGTATGGTAGCAGAAGTCTCGGTAGACTGATGATGTTTCATTCCGACAGCTTGTTCACAGCTTCTGTCCCTAGTAGTTTAGCAAGCTCTGCTGAGGATACAAAAAAATGGAATATTGGCCTACTTGTAGATCACTCAAATCTGAACAGGTTTTCCCAAGGATCGACACAAATATTTTTGTGACTTCTTCCCAATTTTAGACATCCACAAATGATAAAAGGCTACTTAAAACCGCCTTGAGAGTTGTTTTTCTTTTTTGAAAAGCTAGAAATACAGTCTGTTTTTGGTTTTGATTTTTAACTAAATGCTTAAATTGCTTGTATTTCCTATTACTTTGTTGCCATATCTTCTAAGATGGTCAACAGACGTAGGGCAGATTGCAGATCTACAGGTTCTCAAGCTATTTGTTCTCTGACCCAGAGAAGGTAATGGTATGGTATAGCTCCTGTCATAAGGACTAAAATGTTTTCCACCCCAAAGAGACAGGTTTTATCAAGATGTCTCTGGGAAAGTGTTGACCCTCAGACAGTTCCCAGACATTGTCTGCATCATTATAGGTGATACAAGTACAACTGGGCATCTTGACCGTTGTGAGCCATCTGCCCAGACCTTGCTCTGGCTAAGCTTAGTCTGCAGCAGAGGCTGTGAGGCTCTGTCAGAGCCCTCCCCAGGGGTGTACCAGAGTGGTTTATTCCCATGGTTTCCCATGGTTTATTTTAAAACTACTTATTTATTTTTAACAAAAGCTATTTAAGAAATCTCTTAGATGCTTGGAGACTTTCTCTAGAAACTTTGTTATTGGCTACAGTAGCTTCAGGGATTTTTTTTAATCATTTTCAAACACAGTTGGATTTTCTAAGGGCACATCAAAATGTTGATGATTCTGACTGAAGTTTCCTTTTGCATTTCCTAGTCCTTAGGGTTTTTAAAAGAAAATAAAAAGAGAGAAAAAACATGTTACTTGAATTTTTATATTATATAGTGAGGTCAGAAGTACCATTATTTATGGAGACTGCCATAGTACTCATAGTAGTTGATGTTTCACTACCACAAGCCAATTTGGAGGGCGGTCAGATGTGTGTTAAAAATCCATTTAATCAAAATATTAAAAATGAAAAGTCGGAGACATGAGATAATTGACATGAAAAAAAAAAATTAGAAGAAAAGCAATTACTATGGCTGAGCATGTCAGCTATATAGCAGGTATTTTCTGTGTTGTGAATCCAGTTGGTATAACCTAAATATTCAGTTGAAGATCAGTGGGACAAGATAGAATTCAGTCTGTATTCTTGCAAGATGCAAGGCAGCTTGGATTTCCTTAAAAAAGGAAATTGCAGTTCCCTGTCTCCTATCTCCATTCACCTACACTTAAGAGAAAACTGTTAGTGTTGGAGCTGGAACATGGTCAAAATACGGGATCCAAAAGTACTAGGAAAACTAGATCCCTGTGTTGGCAAATCTATGACTTGAGGAATCAGTGGAAATTATTTCTTTTAGAACAAGTTTAATAGCTTCTAAATTACTGTGTTCTTTATAAACTGCACATTTGCACATTACCTTACAGGCTTGGAGACAGAGACAGCACTCACTGGATTTACCACAAAATTATCCCAGACACCTTCCACCTTTCCAGAAGCATTATAACTTCAATCAGTGAGAGACTGGGCATCTCAAACAGCAGAAGCTTTAGAGTCTGATAGCTTTGCATAGAACAAAAGTGAATCATAGATGGAGACCTTAAGGTTTCCCCAAATTGGCACTGTAATCTGTCTTCCTTCCTTTTTCAGGCACCTTGCCCTTAGAAAATATTTGTTTTCTATGAGTAGAAGAGTGAGCGGGCCTCATTGCCCAAGAAAAAAGGGAAGGTACAGAGCAGACGGCAAGATTTTCTAATCCAGTCCAGGTAAATCAAGATTCTGGGGGTTTTCTTTTGGATTCTTGAAGAAACACTTGGAAAGCTGCATCTGGAACTTGTACAAAATACCATTTCCTACTTCTACGTTGTTTCAGAAGCAAGTTCTATAATAGCAGAAATACTGGTGTGTAAGGTAATTAAAATCTTCAGTTTTCTGTGGGAGGGATTTGTTTGCAAAATACATGGTAAGAGTGGAAAATGAGGCATTTAATATTATGAGATACATCACTATGTCTGGGCTTTTCAATATTAATAGTTATTAATTGTTATAAATGGTCATATTTTAACTCCAGCTTTAAAGGAAAATAATTTTCAACATTTGCTTTACAATTCTTATCTGTGCCCTGGAAGTGCTTTCTAATGCTTCTTAATCTTTTCTGATTGAGTCTCTACCAACTTGAAGTATTATTGATTGAAATGCTTTATAGGAGAATTAGTATGATCAGCTGCTCTGTGAACTGACTTTGAAAACATTAGCATATGACATACCACACCTTCTCTCATTCAAGATTTAGCAAAGTGCCAGCTTATCTACATGAGGTAGCTAATTCACTGTCTGATATCTGGCATAACTGCAGATGGAGGGCATTAGAGTTGTCTTGGCAAACAGCTGAGCACATTGAATATAGATATTTTTAAAGGAGTGTTGATTGGAAGCAACATATGTTGTAAAAACTTGGCAGGCATTTCACCTCATTTTCATTTCTGGTTTCAAGCCATCCAGCAGCCAGAGTAATCACGGGGTTTTGTCCAGGTTTAACTACTAAAAGATAAGAAAGTGAGAAGTAGATTCTTCCTATCATAGATTTCCTCTATCATTCTCATATCATTTCTCCTATCTCCCATCATTGCAGAAATACTATTTATGTTTTCTCTGTAAACACTTACAGGATATACAGGATAGTTTTAGGATAAGTAGGTCACTAGCATTCAACAGTATTTCTATTTCATGGGATCTTTATTATTACTACTAAGTGACATAAAGAAACTGTATTCTGATGGCAGTCATCCGCAATCGTTCCAAGTGAAGTTTAGCCATTGATTCAAAAGAGGTTAACTTTGTTCATCCATTTTTCTCAGCTCCAAAGTACAACAGTTCCATTAACAGTTCCATTGGAGTCTGAGGATGCTCATGGAAGCAAGCAGCAGAACAATTTTTAATGGTGATCCAATGCTTCCTACTGCCATCCACATAAAATAGAAAGAAAATCCAAGTTACTATGCTCAAGCATTAGCATATTCATATAACAATGAATTAAAACATAGTTAATTTTTAGTAGTTTTCCCGTAAATATACCATATCTGTCCCTTCTTTTGTATTTGAAACTGTGCATAGGTATCCTTTGTTGAAATTATCTGCTATCACCTGATTTTGAAATTAGGAGCTTTTGAGCTGATACACTGAAAACTGAAATATTTCCTGTACTTATTCAGTATTTTGTCTTAACTTCAAATATTGCTTAAAATATTTGTCAAATATTTCTTTAAAATGGTAGAGTGCTGTAAAACTGGTGCCAAGGTGCAAAGTGACAATGACTGCTAATGTGTTATATGGTTGATTATTCTCAACATGCCAACAAATATACCAGTTGTATCAGATCTTGCTAAATATTAATTTTAATGAATTTACAGTTACATTTCTATTTAGTTTAAGTAATAAGTGGTCCTCACTTTTCTCCATGTGTTTAAATCAGGTGATATACATTCATCTTTGCAAATCAATTTCATTGCCAATGAACGTTTTGTGAAAACCTATGAGCAAGTATTAAAAACAGAATCAGGATTCTGAAGAGTCTGTGGTATTTTTAATTAATTGTATAGACTGAAACCAATTATTCTTTATTGGAAGCCATGCTGTGTAATTCCTGTGTTTGCTATTGGTGTAGAGCTTACTTCACTGCTGCAAAAGAGAAATGATTGCATTTTTATGCATGATATGTATGATATGCATTTTTAAAATGCATTTTTATGAGGTTATCAAAATATTTGTTATGGAACTGCAAAACTATCTGCATGAATGTCACATATGTCACATTTGCCATTTTGACAAAAAGCCTGGGACATTCGGGACTAAAATACATAAACTGTTACAGTTTGAAGAGCCAGCTCCGTATCACAGAGGACAGTAATGCCCCATATTTCGCACAGACCAACACACAGCGTCTGCAGTAGCTCACACTCTCAAGCATCTTACCTTCTCAGATGCTGAAGGAATCATTTTGTTGGCACTTGAGACCTTCTCCAGTTTCAATCCCATGTGATCCCCCCAGGAGAGTGCTCAATGGGGCAATATTGTTGGTAGGTGAATGGTTGGAGCAGAGGGTCTTAGAGGCCTTTTCCAGCCTTAATGATTCTATGATAGCCAGCAATGGAAACTGGAGCACAGAACTCCAAATCTAATCGCACAGGTCACATCTCCTAGAGATAAGATGCTCTGTGGAAGGAGGCTGCGGCAGATGATTCTTGTCATCTGCAGAGTAGCATGGTTAGTGATTTACACAAATATTTGCACTTCTGGAAAGTTTAACTCAATAAAGTATGATTGCATGTAATTTAACAGAGATCTGATCAGTATTCTTGTCCCTGGGTAGTGAGAATTCAATCTTTTGCTATTCAAATACTAATTAAAAAAAGTCTTCCACTGATCCTAGTGATAATAATTTCACTGTATCTCTTTTCTTTACAGGACAGAATATCTTAACATTTAATTACTGTTAACAAGACCTTTATGGGAAATTTTACGTACTGTAATAGCATTAGCATATTAAATGTAATTGCCAGGTGGCCCTCTTAGGATTACTGTTTCCAACTGAAGCCTATTCAGCTTCTTCCTTTTTGGCATTTAACCATCATTAAATGTAGAAAATCATTCGTTTTACTCCTTTCTATGGCAGACTTGTAGCTGAAATAGACTAAGTAGCTATTTTATTTGATCAATAGAAATTTGATCTGACTGCATTCTGATTTGGAATGGTCTGAAATAGGAGTTAAATCAAAGTCAAAATAACCACAGAAATAGTTACTTCTACATAGAACTAAATAAATCACAAGCTATCCCATTTTTCTTCCTTTCAGGATGCCCCTTATTAGGCACATACAGGAATTTGCTTGTAAGAGGCTGGAGTTTACCGTTGCTTTAAATTTCTAACAATCTGTTAATGCTCTAGAAGTGCATTCTTGACTAATATAAGGAAACTAACTTTTAAAAGTCATTCTTAATTTAATAATATATGACAAAAATTGGTATTCTACAAGCCCTTTTTACTAAGTGAACATACTTCATCCTTTCAGTATATAGTAGTGAGTTTCACTGCTTCTCTGGTTAAAATAGTAAAAAATGGGATAAGAAATTGTTTTCATAAAACAGCAGGTAATATTCCCCATGCTGCAGAGCTGTCAAGAAGCTTCTGACACTAGTAAGAAGTGAACAAAACATTGATATCACCAATCTTCATCACAAGAGTTACTTTTTAGTTGCACTGATAATTAAGATTAACATCTAACCACTGTTTCGGAGCGTTTTAATTATCAGTTCTGCTAAGGTTAAGATATAAAGTATGTGACATTGCCATGCATAGCTGCTTTGCTATTATTTTTCCTGGACTCATTTGCTTGGTTGAAGAATAATATATAAGTTCCTTTGGCCCTGCAATACAAGCTTAGCAACTCACGTTTTCAGGTGGCACAACCCATGCTGGTTTAGAGCAAGGAAATATATGTCCTTTTATACCTGATTTGGTTTGCACATTGTAGCGATCCTTACAAAGCAATGAATGCTTTGCTTTCAGAAGATGCCAGCTTTAGAGCACAAGGTCATGTTTGTATCAAGGAAGCACTCATATAGATCTGAGAGATGATGTACCAGCCTGCAAAAGCACTGCATGCATGAAAGGTCTTGGTTTTGGCTTTGGTGTCACAAAAAGAAAGTCAAAGCAGAACAATACATGGTATAACTTGATAATAGCAAAGATTCCTTTTTCCCCCTAGTCTTAAGGATTGTTATTTAAGCTCATTTTAGTTCATTCTTTTTGTAAAGAAGACTTTTTTTTTCAGCAACTCTCTACAGTGTCATCGTTTATATCTTTGCACTTTATAGAAGAATTTTTTTTTCTTCATGCATATGTGTGTATTTGATTGTGCAGAGGAGACAGGCCCATTATTTTTTTCCTCTCTTTTTTATTTAAGATTTTCCAGATGTGTCAATCTGAGCAAACAAGAAAAAGACTTTGATGGTTAAATCAAATTTTATTAAATATAGCATGTGTCCTATTATTTTAAAATATGGAGATGAAGATTGCTATGAAAACACTGATTCTCTTTATGTAAAGGATATCATTGTTAAAGTGTTATTTTACATGTCAGATCGTTAGGACATTACAGAGCTGCTTCCCTTTGTATGGCCTGGTGGCTGACGCTCATCCAGGCACTCAGGAATACCAGCGTAACCTTTCCTAGCAAGCTAGGGCTGGCACCTCAGCCTCTGTATGGGTATCATAGCAGCAAAATTCAATATTACCATCTTCACCAGCCTTGCTGAGAGGAGAGAAAGGGAAGCAACTTCCTTAAACTTACAGTTTGGATTCACTACTCTCTTTTTGCTTAAGGACTGATTATGTAAGTGATGTGTTCCATTGGACCATATTCAGACAGAATTTATCTTGGAAATATCCAAAGCCTTTTGGGAATTTTTTTTTCCTGCATAATAAGAATGTAAAGTTCAGCAAAGAGCATTAGTCTACAGACAGAATGCACACAACTGCCCTTACTGCAAGGGCAGCCCTGACAGCCAAGAGACAATGTCTCCAGGTATCTGATTTATGAACATGCCCAGACCTACTTGGAATAAAAGTAAAATGTACTTCACTTCTTTCACTGTAGAACAATAAAAGAAAGATTTGCCAATGGAGATCATTCTAGAAACTACAGTAACTCTGAGCTCCTAAAATGGCCATTCCCAAGAAAGTTTGTTATGAAGAAAAATAAATAATGGTAAAAAGCTTAGGAGACCTGAAAACTACCATATTTTAGGGCATAATATAAATAAGCCTGCCAAAGAAAGCACAAAACTCATGTAGGACTATTAGTACTACTGTTCAGTATCTTACATTGTAAATATCTATAGAGGAGCATTAATGCCTGACCTTATTTTGATTGTGGGCTATGGTTACAGATGAGCAAAAAGTGGCCAAAGCCCAATGCTGTATTCTGAGCTCATAAGCCATAGCACTTGTAACCAATTCATAGATTGGAGACAAAGAGAGAACAGACTAGAAGAGTATTCAGCCAAACAAACGAATGAACTTTTTTCTGTAAGTTTGTTAAAATTAAAAAGTTGAAAAGCAAAACAATTATACACCCAAAGGAAGCAAAGAAGTCTAATTCCCACGTAAAAAAAAAAAATTGATTATTTAACAATCAATGGGAATATATATATTCATTTTTTTAAAGAGCAAGCTATGAATTCACTGATATACTAGCCCAGTTATGCAGAAATTCTAACATGAAGTGATAAATTTTTGACAGAAAGATGAAATCTTTCAGAATTTTCTAAAAGATATAATAAATAGACAGAAAAAATATACATAATTGAAAAAAGGAAAATTTGCTCCACACATTAAGTAAACCTTCATTCTGAGTTTTTTACTAGCCTTCTCAACATGTTGAGGAAATAATTTCCTCTCCTGAAGGAGAGAGAGAAGGATAGAGGAGATTTGTACTGAAAAGTCTATAATCTCAAGAATATGAAAGAGATGACAAGATTTTATTATCTTTAGTGCTAGCAGTTTTCACAGAAAAATATAGATTTTCAATGAAATGTCCTAAATATATGTTCAGGAAGTTATAATTTAGCAATAATAGAAAACAACTGTCTATCAATAGCTTTCTACTTTAAATGAAAGTTTAACCTTTATTTTATTTTATTTTATTTTATCATCTTATACAGATACTGTATAAGTTCAAAGCAGGAAAGATTCATTTCACCATCCCAGAGTTCTTTGCTATTTTTTCTCCAACAAATTGAGTTGTAAGTCATTTTCAGGTGTTTCCTCCGATAAGCTTAGGCAAGTGTAATTTCATGCAGTGCAATTCAGCCTTACATTCCTGCTGTGAAAGAGAGCTCAGCTTGCTTTCTGGACAGAAAGGCAAAACCCTCCAGAATTACTTAATGTCAGTTATATTTTCTTTGCAGTGCTATGTAACTCTTTCCTAGGAATGGAATGTACCTCATGATTCCATCCATTCACTGCTAAAACCAACAATATAATTTTAATAAAGTTTTTATTAGTATTTAGAAAGTTACATACTTAGGAATAGCACCATTTTAATATCACAGATAATTAAATGCTCTGTTTAGCCAAAGAATGGAGTCAGCAGTGAAAGTTTTTATGCTGCAGTGAGCTCTGCATGGAAAGAATACTTTGCAAGACTGGGCTATAACATAGCCATTTTCAGTCTGATATCAAAATGGAGACTGAAAATGAAACAGCCTTTATTTTCTTGCCTAAGCTGAGGACTTCAGGCTTGCCTGTAAGAAGATTATGATCTGATTGTTTTAGTAAACATTATTTCATTGTATTCCTTTACTTTTAGAGGAAGGGCTGTAATACTGTAGAACTTCAAGGCAGAAGAGCAGAATAAAGAATTTATGGCAGAAGCTTTTTCTTATGTTTCAATATTATCTTGGTTACTACTTGACACTTCTGTAAAGTGATTATTTGAAGGTTAATTGCCTTTCAGCCAAAAGACTCATAAGGACACAAAAAAAAAACCCAAAATCTCAAGGGATAACAGGTTTTTATCAACCATTCTGATTTTTTTTCTCCAACTATTAATTACATCACAGTATATGTTAAGTCAGTTATCTTACCTCATTCCAATAAATACATTATGGAATACATTATAATAATATAATATAATCCAATAAATACATTATAAACAAATTATGAAACAAAATTTCAGTTCATAAAAAGTAAATTAATATAATTATTTGGCTTTGTTTTGTTTGTTTGTTTATTTGTTTGTTTTAGAAGTTAATAAAGTGGTTTTCACAAAAAGTGAAAAGACAAGGCATGCTTGGTAGGAGACTGTGGCACAACAAAATATGAAAGGCAGTTGTCTGAAAATTATTCTAAAAATCCTCATAGTTCAAGGCAAGTTCTATGTATATTAAATTGCTCCCTGTCCCATTTCCTACTGTTACCTGTAGTTATAATGAGCAAATTCCCTATCCATTACCCAAAAACCTTCTTACATATGTGAATAAAAAAACTAATCACAGTAAGGAAAGATTTGTCAAATGAGCATTCAGAAGTTTCTGCTCTGCTGCTGGACTTGAAGAGAACTTTTCACAGGCAATACTCTTCAATTTGGGCACAGGGATGAGCAAGAGAAAATAACATTGTTCTTTTGTTTGGACAGAGACAGATGAAAATGATTCTAGACAAAAACAGCTAAATGTGTAATTGTGCACACACCACAGCCATGCTATTCACCCATAACAGCTGTTTAACAGTGCTTCAGCCTGAAGAAAAGAAAACTCAGAGGACACCTCATCACTACGTTCTGGTATTTAAAGGGTGCCTACAAAGAAGATGGAGACTCCTTTTTTACAAGGAGATGCATGGAAAAGAAGAGAGGAAATGGGTACGAGTTGCTCTGGAGAGATTCTTATTGAGCTGAAGTGTACAATTTTTTACTGTGAGGAAAATTCAATTACTGGAATAATTTCCCCAAGGATACGGTGTATTCTCTAGCACTTAAGAATTTTAAGGTTCTCCTAAACAAGGTGGACAGTCTTGTCTAGGCCTTGTTTTTACCATGAAAGGTTGGACCCAGTGATCTCTGAGTTCCATAGACTTTTCTATGATTCACTTCTCTGCAAGCTATTTTTTACTTCTCATCTATTTCCCATAATATTGTCATTGGCCACAAACCTCCTACATGTATAGTGGCTTCTATTGTTGCTTTATCTGTTTCCTTTTTCAGGGAATTTTCATGCAGTTCCTGCCAATACAAGTGGTTATATCACTCTCAAAAACATTTTGTCTCCATGTGTTATAGTAGCCTCTATTATATTACAGTTCATTGCACACTAAAAGCATAAAAGCTTTCAAGTCAGTTGACTCTATTGAGGTTTCATTTGCCTATTCCACCAGCCATCATATACTTAAAGCAGAAGATAAGTGTTCAGACTGAAGTGGCCCTCCTCTTTCTCTGACTTCATGTGATACTTCTATAGAATATTTGCTTGGCTGTCTAGAGGAGTTTCATGTATTGCTCTTTCTTGTGATTTTCTTGCCTCCCTTAAATAATAGTCCAATTTCAAAATGTGATGGAGCATTAGATTCCTTTTTCAGTGGGTAACAATTACTTACTGGAAAACATTATTTTCTCTAGTTTATTTAATTATCTATTTTTTAATAAGAACCCTTATGATAACCTCATTTAGATTCTTAAGTTTATTCATATGGATTAAAGAAGACCTGATTAGACAATTTGTCCCATGTGAATTATCAGGATATGTTAAATGCTTGGTTCTTTTGAAATAATCCAAAGTTTTAGCTTTGTTACAAGTTCATAGCTTTTTGTAAACCTTATACTGCGTTCCTGGATGAATTTTACACATAAAATACAGATAGTTTGTAATTTATCATCTGCTTCTCTTAATGCTCACATTCTACTAGTCATTTACAAACGAAAAGAAAAAAAAAGCTCAGAAATTCAGATCAAATATAAAGGAAATAAAATCTAAGTTGAACAACACTGCAGGGTAAAAATTAACATGACAGGGAAAGATTGGGCCTGTTAAATGAGAAGAACTAAGTACATATGGTGGAATTCTTTAGATAAAGCTCAAAATCTGGAAATCCTTTTTTTCCTTATGTCCTTTGAGACAGAAGTGTATTTCCCTAAGACATATGCCTTTTTACCTTCTTTGTAATATTTCTTAGGTACTGTCTAATACAAAGCTGCTCAAAAAATAATGTCTTCTATTTTCATAGACACATCGAGTATTAGAATCTTTAGAGTTGGTACGAATCAACTCTGAAGGCCATCTAGTCCAAATCCCCCAAAATGAACAGGGACATCCACAGCTAGATCAGGTTGCCCTGGTCCTGATCCAGCCTTGCTTTGAAAGTCTCCAGGGACAAGGCATCCACCAAACCTCTGGGCAATCTGTTCCAGTGCCTCACCACTCTCACTGTAAAAGATTTTTTCCTTATATCACCTTGAATCTATCCTCTTTAAGCTTGAAATCATTTCCCTTTGTTTTATCACCACAGACACTGTTAAAGAATCTGTCCCCTTCTTTCCTGTTGCTTCCCTTTAGATATTGAATGGCCAATATCAGGTCACCTCACAGCCTTCTCTTCTCCAGGCTGAACAACCCCAGCTCCCTCAGCCTGCTCTCACAGGGCAGTTGTTCCATCCCTTGGATCATTTTTGTGGCTGTCTTCTGGACATGCCATGTTCTGGACATGGCTTTCTGGGCAGCAAGAGAATGTTGCTGGCTCATGTCCAGCTTCCTATCCATCAGTACTCTTTGGTCTTTTTTGGCAGGGCTTTGTTCAAAGCAATATCCCGGACCTGCTGTTTGATAACAAGGACGGTCTTGTGGGGGAATGTAAAGGTTGGAGGCCATCTGGGGCATAGTGATCATGAGATGCTAGATTTCTTGATCCTTGTTGAAACATGGAGGGAAGTCAGCAGAACTGCCAGCTTGGACTTCTGTGGGGCAGACTTTATCCTCTTTAGGACCATGGTTGAGAGGGTCCCTTGGGAGTTAGTTTTGGAAAGCATGGGCTGGAAATACTTTAAGGAAATTCTTTTAAAGGTTCAGGAGCTGACATCCCCAAGTCATGGAAGACAAGCCAACAGGCAAGGAGTCCAGCCTGGCTGAACAGACACTTTTGGCTAGAACTCAAGAACAAAAAGAAAGTTTATGGTCTCTGGAAGAGTGTGGCAAGCTACTTATGACAATTACAGGTATGTAGTGAAGCTGTGCAGGAAGAAAATAAGAGGAGTCAAAACCCATCTAGAACTGAACTTGGCCACAAAGGTGAAGGAAAACAATAAATAATGTTATGAATACGTTAACAGCAAGAGGAGGAGTAGGGAGAATCTCCATCTCCTGTTTGTCGCCAAGGACAACTTGGTGACAAAGGGTCAGGATGAGGCTGAGGTGCTTAATGCCTTCTTTGCCTCAATCTTTAATAGGAAGACTAGTTACTCCCTGGGAACACTGCTCCCTGTGCTGGTAGGTAGGGATGGGGAACAGAGTAGGCCCTGCATGATCCATGATGAGATAGTTTTGGACCTGCTCCAAAAGCTGGATGCTTACAAGCCCATGGTGTTGGATGGATTATACCCTAGAGTGCTGAGGGAGTTGGCAGATGTGATTGCCAAGCCACTCTCCATCATCCTTCAGCAGTTCTGGCTAACTGGGGATGTCCCAGAAGATAAGAGACTGGCAAACGTGACACCCATTTTCAAAAAGGGCCAAGATTACGATCCTGGTATCTACAGACCTATCAATCTCACTTTGGTGTTCAGGAAGGTTATGAAACAGTTAATATCAGGAGCCATCATGGATCAATTAAAGGTCAACGATGAGATCAGACCCAGTCAGCATGGGTTCATGAATGATAGATACTGTTTGACAAACCTGATTTCATTCTATGACAAGATGACCTGCTTAGCAGATGAAGGTAAGGCTGTCATTGTGGTCTACCTGGACTTCAGTAATGCCTTTAACACTGTCCCTCACAACATTCTCATGGAGAAGTTGGCTTTCCATGGTTTGGATGGGCATGTGCTCTGCAGAGTGAAACACTAGCTGGATGGCCAGGCCCAAAGAGCTGTGGTCAGTGGAGTTAGATCTAGTTGGTGGCCTCTCATGAGCGGTGTCTCCCAGGACTTGGTACTGAGGCCACTTCTATTTAACATCTTTATCAACGATCTTGATGAAGGGATTGAGTGCACCCTCAGTAAGTTTGCAGATGACACCAAGTTGGGAGGGAGTGTTGATCTGCCTGAGGGAAGAAGGGCACTACAGAGGGACCTGGATAGATTAGATTGATTAGCCAAAGTTAAATGTATGAGTTTCAATAGGGCCAAGCGTCAGGTCCTGCATTTTGGTCACAGTAATCCCTGGTAACCCTACTGTCTTGGGAAGAAGTGGATGGAAAACTGACTGATGGAAAGGGACCTTGGTGTACTGATGGACAGTAGAATGAATATAAGCCAGCAGTGTGCCTGGGTGGACAACAAGGCCAATGGTGTCCAGGCTTGTATTAGGAACTGTGTGATGAGCAGGACTAGGGAAGTAATCCTGCTCCTGTACTTGACATTGGTGAGGCCTCACCTTGATTACTGTGTTCAGTTTTGGACACTTCAGTACAGAAAGGACATTGAGGTGCTGGAGCAGGTCCAAAGAAGGGCAACAAGGCTTGTGAAGGGCTTGGAGAATATGTCCTATGAGGAGAGACTGAAGGAACTGGGGATGTTTAGTCTGGGGAAAAGGAGGCTGAGGGAAGACCTTATTGCTCTCTTCCAATATCTGAAAGGTGCTTGCAGCAAGAGTGGAGTTGGTCTCTTCTCACTAGTGACAGGATGAGGGGAAATGGCCTTAAGTTGTACCAGTGTAAGTTTAGGATGGATATCAGGAAACACTTCTTTACAGAAAAGGTTGTTAAGCACTGGAATAGGCTCCCCAGGGAGGTGGTTGAGTCACCATCCCTGGATATGTTTAAAAACTATTTGGATGTGGTGCTCAGGGACATGATTTAGCAGAGGGTTGTTAGGGTAGTATGGTTAGGTCATGGTTGGACTTGATGATCTTTAAGGTCTTTTCCAACCTGAGTGATTCTATGATTCTATGATTCAGCCCTTTCATCCCCCAGCTCATATTGGTAGTGAGGGTTGCTGCAACCCAGTTGCAAGACCTTGCATTTGAATTTGTTGAACCTCATGAGGTTCTCCTGGGCCTAATGCTCAAGCCTGTCCAGATCCCTCTGGCTGACATCCCATCTCTCTGGTATCAAACACATTTCACATCTTGCTGTCATCAGCAAACTTACTGAGGTTGGACTCAACCCATCTGTCAATGTCATTGATGAAGATACTAGAGTGTTGGTCCTAGCACTGAGCCCTGTGGGACACCACTCATCACTGACATTCAGCCATGACCACCTCTCTCTGCACTCAGTCCTGCAGCCAGTTCTTTGTCCATTGAACAGTCCACCCATTGAATCCATATCTCTCCAGTATGTAGAGAAAGATGTTGTGGAGTAACATGTCAAAAGCCTTACTGAAGTTGAGATAGATTACATCAGTGTGTCTTCTCCATTGTTGCAGTGACACTATCATGGAAGGCCACTAAACTGATGAAGCAAGATTTGCCATTGGTGAAATCATGCTGGTTCTCCTGTATCACCTGCCTGACTTCCATGTGACTTAACATAGCTTCCACGAAGCTCCATGATCTTTTCTGGCACAGAGTTGAGACTGACAGGTTGGTAGTTCCCAGGGTCATCCTTTTTACCCTTCTAAAAATGGGTGTGATGTTGCTTTTTTTTAAGTCACAAGGGACTTCACCCGATTGGCACAGCTTTTCTAATATCATTGAGAGTGACTTGTTGACTACATCAGACAATTCCCTCAGGACTCTGGGATCCATCTCATCAGGACCCATAGACTTCTGGATGTGATTTTGCTACACTGGTCCACAATATCAGAGGTGGATGTTGGTACTATAGTAGCAGAGGTTGAACCCTCCCACCAATTTTCCATTACCTCTTGTTGCCATGTAACACTTTTACTCCTGAAATGTAATGCAAATAAATCATGATATGAGTGAAAAATAACAATAAGCACACACCAAGAAAAATGAGTGGAAGGATGTTAAGGTGCTAGGTGAGGTTAGCATGTATATAAGAAAAAGTATCTTCTCAGCCTTAAAAATCTGGTCTTCTTTGTCCAGTACCGAGGGTCTATGTTCATTTGACTGAGAAACTTCTATTGCTCCAGTTATCTACCTTCAGAGCTCTTTTATCCATAGGCTTGTTTCACAGCCTAGGTGAATTTCCAAATGAAGGTGGCAGCCTAAATTTTGAAGCAAGGCATTGCCTTCCTAGAACACTTACATAGATCAAGTAGAAGTTGTTTATTGCTTCTAGTCTTTTTTCACCTTTTAGTGTTTTTAATTTTTTATGTATACAGGGATTTCATGCTAAAACTGTAGCATGCAAATATTACCTGTAGCATTATGGTTGTCTTCCAAAACCCATGTCCTCTTTTGTTCTGTTTCTGTTCCACATGGGAAACTTATGAGATTTGATTTTTGGTGTGCGTACTATAGCTGTTAGTTTAATGGCTTGGAAAATATTGTCACATAGGAATCTAAAACTTCTAATCCATGAAATAGTTGTGTAGACCAAATGTTCACCTACTCTCTCTACCTAATTTTTTGTTACTATTTCTCAATTGCTTTTTCAACTTCTAGGTTAATTATCTTTGAATCAAGAAGTATTACTGGGCATTGAAGGCATATGTGCTTTCAGTCACTTTTTTGCTTTCAGTCCCAATGAGGACTTCTGTTACACTTCTCAGTTTTAAATGTCTGTGCTCAAATTCAAGCCATCAACAAACCAATGCAGCCAAAGCAGGCTGATGACTCAGAGACCTTAATCAGTGTAGACTGTTCTAAACACAACTGGTTCAATTTCACAATCTCCTTGAGCTCAAATGAACTATTGACTTATATTAAGAACTACTATCGCTTTTCATTTCAGTCTAGCCATATTGCTAAACTTGTTTGAGTCCAGTTACCAAATTCAGTTCAGAAATGCAGAGCATATCAGACAACAACAAAGGTTTACCCCAGTTTTTCCAACACAGGCTTGCAGCTTTTAATATATGGCATTTTTATGAGTTAGCTTATATATCTACTGCATTTTCTTCTGAGATACACATCTCAGTGAACAGCTTCCAAGAATTTTAACTACAAGTATACTTGCAGGGGGCTCTAGTGCTTGTAAGAGAACCCATACTTGTGAAGAAGCAGTGCATTTTTTTTCATTTAGTCTGATCTTGAAATCATGTACAGAAAGGAACTGTGGGAAGGAGAGCATTTCAGTCATCAGAAATTAAGCCTTTTCTTAGTATTTTCTGAAAAAATACAGACTTAAACAGCATTGTTATCAGTAAACAGTTTAGTGCTGTGTCTGCAAAATTTGGATAATGAAGCAACAAATTTTAATTTAGGATTTGTGGTACAAAATACTAGATACGTGCTTACTTAAAAAAAAAAAATTAAGCATATACCAAAGATAAAAAATATATTTCTTAATACGAAAACCCAACAATTCTTATGGTCAATTTTCTACTATTCTAAGAAAGAAAGAAAGAAAGAAAGAAAGAAAGAAAGAAAGAAAGAAAGAAAGAAAGAAAGAAAGAAAGAAAGAAAGAAAGAAAGAAAGAAAGAAAGAAAGAAAGAAAGAAAGAAAGAAAGAAAGAAAGAAAGAAAGAAAGAAAGAAAGAAAGAAAGAAAGAAAGAAAGAAAGAAAGAAAGAAAGAAAGAAAGAAAGAAAGAAAGAAAGAAAGAAAGAAAGAAAGAAAGAAAGAAAGAAAGAAAGAAAGAAAGAAAGAAAGAAAGAAAGAAAGAAAGAAAGAAAGAAAGAAAGAAAGAAAGAAAGAAAGAAAGAAAGAAAGAAAGAAAGAAAGAAAGAAAGAAAGAAAGAAAGAAAGAAAGAAAGGAAGGAAGAAAGAAAGAAAGAAAGAAAGAAAGAAAGAAAGAAAGAAAGAAAGAAAGAAAGAAAGAAAGAAAGAAAGAAAGAAAGAAAGAAAGAAAGAAAGAAAGAAAGAAAGAAAGAAAGAAAGAAAGAAAGAAAGAAAGAAAGAAAGAAAGAAAGAAAGAAAGAAAGAAAGAAAGAAAGAAAGAAAGAAAGAAAGAAAGAAAGAAAGAAAGAGAAGAAAGAAAGAAAGAAAGAGTAACTGAGGTTTTATAACAGAACAGTTATATGTATAGAAAAGCTTATTTGATATGAAATTAATTTGGGAGAATAAATCTTTTCCATAAAATTAAAGTTGAATGTTATATAGGTTACATAGATTTTTCTATAACAGTTTTCTTCTCTTTTACTTTTCACTTTCCATGGAGTTAGTGTATACATCACAATGGGAAAATAGATTCTTGCACCTCCCAGTAGTATAAGTAATGGACTTAGAGAACTCTATAATGAAGATCCATCAGAAACTGCAGTAACAAATTTTTGACAAATGGACATTCCATAAGTTTGTTCTTTCTTACTCAATAGCAGTCGTTAACTGCAAGACATGGCTGGCTTCATCAAGAATTCTAGAAAGGCTTCATTCATTCTTGTGACTTTATTAATAAGAAATCGTGAACCTGCATTAACCAACCAATTTAGATAAGACCATCTGTTGTCTAATAAGATGTGACTGTAATTTGAATAGTGATTTTGTAGTAAATGTATTATGGGACGAAGGACAGATAGATATTAGCTTAGTCTCATTAACTTCCAGGAAAAAAGTGTTTGGTTTGCCAGTATGGAACATGTAGTGTTTCTTCTTTAACTATTAGCACATTCTGTGTACAAATAGATCTCCTGTCTCTGTCTTCCCTACAATATTATACAAGACAGCAGAAACAAAAGGACAATAAGATATGACACATTTTAGAATACTCTAACCACTGGTAATAACTACACTTTGTTCTTAAGACTATTTTGATTCTCTTTGCTGCTATTAAATGTCCTGACTGTCATGATGATGAAATGGCAGGCTCTATCTTATCAGTATCATCTCAATATTATTTGGCTTTGATTTATTTAGGAGCCTTCACTGGGCTAGTATGCAAAGCTAATGTCAGCTAAGTACCTTCCAGGTTTCAGAATAATGACTACGTGACATACCTACTCAGACTCTCCCAACAGCTGAGTTTTTAATATGTCTGTTAAATAATCCTGTAAATTAAGTTTTAATATTCACCATGATGCTGATATTAAAATTCACTGTCCAGTTAAATAACAGGATACATTTTTCTTCAGACCTACAAACACAGCATTTAAACCATCTATATAAAGATTTAGTAGGAAATAATTGCAGATCATCTGTGTGCCAGTGACTTTCGAAAAGCCATCTTTAGAAAGAATATGTTGTTTGCTCTGCATCACATTTTTGTTGAGCAGTACTTTCAATTCTCCTATGCCTGAATGTCTTTCAATACAGAAAACAAATGGTTAACAAGGAATACAGCACTATTTACAAGAAAGTAGTATTAAAAATTTAAATTATGTTGAATGAGACATAGCCTTTCAAAATTTGTTCATATTCCCTTAGGACTCTCCCGTCTGGAGTATTCAGTAGATCGTGGCCAGCAGAGATTTGCTTACTTCTGGAAGTTTTAATTTAGAAAATGAAATGAATAATGTATATTGGAAGTATGTATATTATAAAACTCCACAAGAGTTTTATAGAGATTGGGGTTTTATCAGTATCACCAAGCTCTTCAGACTATTTGTAAGTTCTGTTTCTTTATTTATTTATTCTGGTTTCTATACACTTCTAAATTGCCTGAAATTTTAGCAAATTATATTGCAAGGTAAAACTGTTGAGAAAAATGTTATTGAGGTAGCACATATATACAAGATACTAAATTTCCTTTCACTTCTTGCAACTGACTTCCTCACTATGGATATTAGATATTAAAAATTACATCAACGCATTTTGTCCTTCCAAGTTTCACATCCCATAGATAAAGGAATATAAAACAGAAAATGATACCAAGCTTCCTTTCTCTATGCTTGGCTGGTGTAATCTTTACAGTCTACTGAGCACTAGCTGAAATTCAGGAATTGATGCTGACTGAAAACTAAGGGACCTTTCAGAAAAACAGACAGCTATCCTATTTCCTAGTCAAAGGTAGAAAGCAATACAGTACCTTGCTGAGAACTGCCTGGCCACCTCTGGCACCAGGATCAAAGTGGGCTTTAGTATGAAGAAGGGGGTTCTCCATGGGAGTATACTGAGCTCTTCTTGCCTCCATAGTAAGGATACACTCATCTCCAAAGAACAATGTTTCTAAGCCACCATGAAAGTAAAAAATCTGGAACTGATTCTTTTAATAAAAAGATACAGTTATTGTATTGACTTTTTCGGAGAGGTAGGATAATGAGTTTTCTGTGCGACTTAATGAAGTATCACAGAAAAGAAATTACATAATGTGAAATCTTTAGACAGAATTGAAAGAGCACATTTCTTATTTCCTGAACAGTAAAGATTCATTGTGACTCCTCATTTCTTAACAAACCCTGAAGTGAAAATTCTGTTTCTTCATAAATCCCAATCTAACAGTCTGAACTGCGAGTTACTTTATGTTTGCATTGCATTCAATTTTTTTAAAGTTGTAAAAGAATATCCTCACAATTTTCTGAAGCAATTCATGTTTTAGCAAATCTCTCTAGGGAGATGTAAGGATCCAGATGCTTTTTCTATTTGCAGGAGTACGAAGTCTTGGCAAGCAAGTAAAATCCAGGCAAAATGAAAATGTATTGCAGGTGTCAATCACTAACAAAAAATCAGAAGATTCTTCATAAACATGCACTTACAAAGATATGCTCCAACAACAGGCCCAAAAACTTAAAAATAATTTCAAAGCATGCCAGTCATTTTTCTTTTATTTGTATCTTTATGTGTTGGTTTTGCTGACATATTTTTGAAATTCTAAGATGCAGTTTTTACTTCCAAGGAACATGCAAGTCATAAAGCAAAGGAAGGAGATTGCTTTTCAGCAAAAGCTTGACTAAGTTAATCATATGACAGCTTTCATTATGTTGTGGAAGGTTGTTTTTGGGCCAGGATAGTTACACTTGCTACATATTTTAGAATTTAAGGCAATGTATTATACATGTGAATTCTGTTGCACAAATCATATTCAGAAAGCAGTCTTTACAGCTTTTGGAGAGGGACAATAAAAGCTTCGATTTCTTTATTTATAATAGCTATGGTTAATTCAGGATGTCAAAAAATGTCATGACTTACAAAATTTAGTGACAATGCAAGAGCAAATTAGTGCAGAATCAGTGGTCTAACTATTGATTCTTATTATGGGATCTTGCTGAATGAACTCATTATCTAATTAGACTTGTACTTACGCTATAAACGGATCTCAGAGTAGATTGCACTTGGTTTTGATGTTCATCTTCACTTTTCTTTATGGTTCATAATATCAGTTGAAAATTTACAAGAAAATTTGCATTTATTGTACTTCAAAACTAATTGCTGTCATTTTCCCCAAAAAATGAAGGAAGCAAATACATTTTCACACTTCCATTCAGAACAGTCTTTGAAATCAAATAATTCTGCGTTCAGAAAATTTTGAGATCAAATGTGCTCTAAATTTTACTCAAATAAAACAGTGTTTGAAAGATTTTCCTGCTGTATTTGTTTGGTTAAAATTTGTATTTGTTTTCTGAAGTCTCAGAAACCCTGAGATCTTAAACTGTAATGTTTCTATTAACACAAACAATTTGGAACGCACTGACTACTTAATTGGGACCTAAGAAACAACATCAAGGGCTTTGCTATGGAAATCTGTTAAGAAAGTTTAAATTAAAGCATCTACTCAATGACTCCAAGATTCATTGAATACTCAAAAGGACTTTGATTCCTTTTTGTAATCTGGGTGCTCTTGATTTTCATTCAGATCTATGTGGCAATTTTGTGACTGAAAACATGTTACTGTTTTGTTTTTAATTTGATTAATTTTGTTTTTAATTTAAGACATATCGGCTTTGTCTTCTAGACCAAACCCTATGTTGTCTATTTTTGTTTTTGAATACCTAGAAATGAAGAAAATGCAATAGATGATCATTGTGCTATTCTCTGAAAAATAATGGTGACAATGGGCAGAATGCACATCTTAAATACAGGATTATGTTTGTCATTTTAGAACATGGGAGCATCTAATTATGTGCTTGTGTAATATATACTACAGCACAAACCCAGTCTCACTCAGGATATGAGTCTTAAATAAATTATAATTATATTGAAGGGAAAATCATAACTCAGTGAGACTGAAGTTTCATTAAAAGTTAATGAGAGATTTAGTCTACCACTGATCAAATAAAGAAAAATAAATCTTTTTTCTTATAATAAAAACTAAATCTTCAGTTTAATCTGAGGCTAGCTGCATCCCACCTTGTTTCTGAAAGCTTTTTCTTCTTTTTTTCTTTTATATACAATATTTTTAAATTAAAAGAAAACATATCCTGTATAATTCACAGACTGTTGAAGATAATATATCTGTGCTTGAAACAAACACAGCCTTCTGCAAGACTTACGAGTGAGATAGCCAAATGTTATTTATTCCAAGGTGTTGAACAAATTTTTGTTTTAAATACTTTTCTCCTTCTCATTTAAATTCTTCTCTTGAGAGAGAGAGAAAAAGTCAGCGTGTCAGATGGGAAAGTAACATAATAGCTTTATGTAATTGCCTTCTCTAGTTGCTGCTTACAAACCAGACAATCCTAAAATCAACAAATAAAATGTAATCTGTAATGTTTTTGCTTACTAGTTTTGTAACTGATGAGTAGACACTAAGTACAGTAACATCAAATATGTTCCTGAACAATGTATGTTGTGTTTCTTAGGTCTCATTGCTTTTCCTTCACAGATGTATCTGAACATTCTCAGGGCAAAAGGCTTACGGTGTTAGAGGTCAACAAAGACACAGAGGAATTCAGCAAAAGACAAATCAATGAAATAAGGGACAGATTTTCTAAGGACTAGTTGCAATCTAGCAAGCAGTTTTACACTTCCTAGATGAAGTGTGAAAGAAAGCTTAGCCTTTCAACCAACAGCAATGATTCCTTACATATAATATTTATTCTGAAAGCTTTGCTAGTGTGTGAAACTTTAGATCCTAAGAACTGTTTTACAAGCTGTAAAAAATGTGGAAGTTCACATTTCTTCTTCTTTAATCTCTGTTTTCTTTTTTTAATTTCATTTATTTATGTCGTATAGAGAGATAGAACAGTGCCCATCAAACAAGACTTCCGACAAATCTCTGCTTAATTTATTTGATTATTTGTAAAGTGATCATGGTATAATTTCTGTGGAATTGTGGACTGAAGAGCAGAGTAATTGTGATAAAATTAGATGTAAAATTAACAATAATGATGAGGACTAGTTATCAACTATGTTTTTTTCTCTGAGAGATAGAAAACTGTCCTTTGGGAAGAAATGAGCAAATTGGATGCTCCCAATTTAAACTAGTCTCAGTAATTAATCGTGAGACCACTGACCAGATATCTTTTTACTGACATGAGGAATTGGCAGATGATGCCATTTTGCCTCCTGGTGCTGAGATACTTGTGCTGCAGAATCCAGTTCCTTTTGGCTTTAATTGGCTGTTATGTCTAAGGTGTTATATGTAAGGATTCTGACAGTCAGGGAAGTATAAACGAATTTACTCTTTCTATTGCTCTGGAAGCAAACCTTTAAATTCAGGCAGTGGATGAGGTGTCCGGGAGACCTTGCACAGATTCCAACTTTATTGCACTTGATCATGTGAATAAGAATTTGAACCTTGGTTGTTGACAAAGCACTTTTCATTCAGCTGCAGTTTAAGAAAGAATACAAGGTATTGTCTTTCAGTTTTTGAAGAAATGTTTCAGAACCCTTTTAAGACACAGGTATTTACAAATGGTATTTTTCTATAGGTATTGTCAGAAAAAAAAAGATTCTTTATTACATGAAGAGAAATGGTGAAATTGTACATTTTTTCTTTGGGTTATAGTTCCTGAGCTGAAGATGTAACACTCGGTAACTGTTCCAGTATCCACCTTTAGATATAGATGACACTGTTGGGTTTGTGGCATTACTCACACCCCTAGAAAATCTATCCTCTCTGTGAAAGTTTTACAGAAGTGATATTCTTGTAGCCTTTTTCACTGAAGGTCAATGATATTGCTGCACTAATGAGGAAATCTCTCCTGACTTGTGAAATACCTTTGTGTTTTGCACATTACTGAGACTTGCCTTCATTCTAAAAGGTTAGGAAAGAGGTTGTGGTGGTGTAGTTGACAGTTCATCCATACTGGAGATGGTAATGATGAGACATCTTTCAGCGGGTTTATAAATGGATATCTGGCATTGAGAGAGCCTTTATGGTTTGAACATCTTTATCCCTGTGGTTCTGGAACCCAGACCACTAGGTAGATTGTACTTCTGAACATAAATTGTGCTCCAACATGTTTTATGTATCAGGTGGCTTAATCAGATAAAGACAAATGGCCACGAAAAAGCTTAAATACAAGTTCAATGCCATGTAGCCATTACACTGTGCTATGCCTTAGTTTTACTGGACCTTCTGATTTATCTGGTTGTAAATTCAGTCATGTGCCACTTAGAGATGTCATACACTCATATTTGTGATGTTCTTTCAGTTTCAGCATGAATGGAGTTTTGTTACCTAGCAAGGGCTTATTCAAAAGGTTATAGGAAATCTTTCACTTTTTAAAAGAGAACTTGTTATGACATGGGAGAAACATAAAAATTGCTGTCCTCACCTGACTGCAGGTTTATTCAGGGTCAGTTCATTCCAAAGCACAATTTAGTCTATTATAACTATAACATCACCCCACTGAGGGCTATGTGGCGGTGGTAATACAGCCTTGGATTGCCCACACAAAAAGATCTGTGGAAGCACAATGGATCTGGATTTCAACTATGTAAAAGAACAGAACACACAAGGTGCTTTCATGCACAGATATATCATCCTGGAACATAGTCACAATGTGACCACAATACCTAGAAGTACTGCAGTATCAGGTTGATGCTGTTACATCTTCCTCAGTTCTCCAAATCCATTTCATGTAAAGCGGGTATCAGATATTAAAGCAGTAAGAACAGACAATGCTCTTGTTCTTAGCCAGTGGCTGTTGATTGTGTTGGAACAGGGGCTTCAGTTTTTACTACAGAGCACTTCCAGATCACTGAGGATTTAGGATCACTGACTCTTTTAGGATCAGTGTTCCCAGTGAATGCTGACAAATCTAAATCATAACACACATATGAGTGATCTCTGCAGCTGATAAAGTGAGAAATATAAGACAACTAAAGCTGTTTGTGGTGATAATTGAAATTATTATTTTTAAACTGATTATGGCTAAATATCTGAGCCAAAGAAAATAATTTTAGACTATATTTTTTCACAATTTAATGTCTTAATTTTGACATTTACAGTTCTGCTGCTTTTTAGGTCCCAGTCAACACAGAATGCATCTTTCTGTTTTGTTTTGTTTTGTTTTGTATAGAGATAAAATATTTAAAGAACAGTTTACCTGATGGGGATTTATGAAGAAAGAAACATTAAAAGAAATGCTTTCATATGCTTGTAGATGCTACTTCTGTTCTGTACATCACCTAAATTTCATGGTAGATTAAATCAAGATTTAATAGCAAATTTCACATTTACTTTGTCTCTACATAAAAGGAAAAAGCAAATCTGACTGTCAGATATGTTTTTATAGTATAAGTTTTGATTTTCTATCTGCAAGTATGAATAAATAACCAGTTTAAAATCACAAAATTTTCCTTTACTTGATTCTTGCTTATTTCCAATCAAAGTTAAAATATCTTTTCCTTCTACTAAAATATTTTCCAAAAATTGTAGTGCCTGAGTTGTAATTTTTAATAGAAGCATTTTGCTAGGATGATTGATTTCTCTATTCATTGTCAGGGTAAAGAAAATGCATGAAATTTTACTATAGATGTACATGATTTTAATCTTTATATGTTTATGAGGAAGATTGATCTTTAGCTCAGGACTACTTTGTTTTAACAGCATCCAATAAAATATTCTTAGACAGTTTATATATTTGGCTTTGTATTATGTATTCATCCAATGCTGATACGTTGTTCTTATTTAGTGCACATTGCAGAGATAGAACACTGAAAAGAAGGTACATTCTTATTTCAGAGACACTAATTTTCCTAACTTTTATCAATTTAATCTCCTTCCTACATTCCTTTTATAGTTGCTTGGAAGTAAGACACATGGACACTTATGAGTACCACTCTGCTGTTAAATCATTTTACCTATAGTGAACAGGAGATATATTAAAAATAAATAAATAAAATGGTAAAATAAAATAAAATTATAAAATAAAATGTAGATCCATTATGGAGGAAAATACAAATCCGCTTTTTTCTATGCAGTTCCAAAAGCAGCAAGTGCAATACTCAGCAGAAATGTGGGCATACATCCCATAAACAGGTCGTTGCAGACCATAGACATCATCCCAGGGTGCACTTGAGCATCTGTTAAATATTTTATATATGGTATTTATATTTACAAGTAGCTTTTTGAAAATTTAACAAGAGGATTTGAAAGACCATAAAAGAGGAAATGTTAACATGGAGCTATAAGGTGATCTCACATGATTTGGACCCACATAATGCAGTGGGCATTTATGGCACCTATAAATAGATGGTGAGCTATTTATAAAACATTTCTCTACTTCCGTGGTACTCTGAATATGTTATCAAGATACTGTGTTTCATAATGAGGAGCTAATTCTTGACTACTAGTACATAGCAATGTATCTGTCTAGATCGTTCCTGGGATATTCATAAGATCTGATAACCTTCATTTTAGAAGTCAGGAAATAGTTTAAGACATTTGTACTTCTGTATGATCCATGAGGAATTTATTTTACTGTTGTGTCTATTAGGCTTCTTCTTGTGGTTCTTCCATATCATGAAATGAAGCAGAAGTATAAGAATTATATTCTGTTGAGCCCCAGAAAGCCAACATCTTGCTCTCTAATGGGATCGAGGATCTACAGCAAAAGCCAGTCTTCAAAGAAGGCCTAGCATCCATTCCTAAAGTGGTGCCTGTATTTTTGCACCCATCTTGTTTCTGGCAAGGGGTGACCAGTTTACTGCCCAATAATGGACTTAATGTTTCATTTAAAGACACAGAGATCTCTGCTATTTGGCATTTTGAATTTCATGCAGAGGTACCTAGAAATATAAAAAATAAGAGAAATCATCTTTTGTGTCTATACAGATTTCTTTGTTTTGTTTTGTTTTGTTGTTTGTTTGTTTCTTTTAATTTACAGAGCTATATATGCCTTTTTATCCTTCATATTCATTTGAAAAAATGCTCATTGTACAAATATGATGAAGCTTTTTAAGCAGAGGCATCAACCTTGTAGTTGCCTACTTTGTTATCTCTATAACATTTTTTTCTCCAGTAAAATAACTCATTCTTAGTCCTAGTTCATTTACTTCATCCTCTATATTCTGTGCTGTATGCGGCCTAGACAATTAATCTGTCATATAGGAAGGCATCTGAAGGGAGTATACATATTTTACTTGCTGCGTCCAGCAGATACCCATTGTCAACAAAATCAGATCCTGATTACCTGGCCATAAACTTCGAAGTGGCTTTTGCATCAGTGGCTTTTGCATCAGAACTCCATGTATCAGGATCAGGAAGGAGCTGGAACATATTGGGTCAACCTGTTGTCACTTGTCAACTCAAATCATTGCATAACTTATCACTGGCCAAGACTGTCAATATTATGTCCTCATTTATTTCTTTCTAATCTTGGCTAGTGTGCTCTTGCTGACACTGAACAAATAAGACATCCCATAGCCTTCTGTACCACTCTTCCTGCCCTTTTTAAGTCAGTAAAATAACTCACAGACCAGTGAACATTGAAAAAAGACTTCTTTGTGAGTTCTTGATAGTACTTGTGAGGGATCAGAATAGTATTGCTGATCCCTCTCAATTTGAGAGAACAGATTTTCTTCTCAGGTGTTTTTCTGTTTTGGACTCTGAATCATAGGTAGTCAGCATGACTTTCCTCTCAGATATTTATTCTGTGCGTCAAGTTTCTCAGGTGTTATAAGTAGGACTGACTTGGCACATCATTCACATCATTTTCTTATCCAGATACTGCTGCACAACATGTCTAACTGCTTGATTTGATCATTATCTCTTGCTGCTGCAGCTATTTTCTTTTCCACCTCATCTCTTTCAGAGAATTTTCACTCCTGATTATCTGGGGTTATTTTTCCAGGTTATTAAGGACCACCCCTTCAATTTCTAATTTGTACCTGGGCAATACTTTACCTACATCTCTGTTACTTCTCTTTTCCTCTCAGTGAGAACAAATCCATTTCTACTTGATTATGCAGAGTCTTATCTAGTCTTTTTTCCTCACCATCCTTTCTTAATGCATCTTTCAACTTCATTCTTCTCCTGACTGTTCTGCAAAGCAACTGCACATCACTGACCACCAACATCCTCCTGTTTTCTTTGTTGGAAAGAAGAGATGGATTCATCTTCCTTAACTTCAGATGTATGCATAAATACGTTTACATAGTGTTAATATTTTTACAGCCCCACAAGAGACAGCAATACACACCTATTTTAAATGACTGCTTTTCAGTTGAATTGAATTAGAAATGAACCTGGGAACATAAGTTAGAATTAGATTTTGATGTCTGGTCAAGAAAATTTTAGTAATATTTTAAAATTCTACACTTCATATATTTTCCTTTTACTTCCCAAATAACAGAAGTTTCTGGGGAATTTCTGATCCTATTGCTTGCAGCCATGTCTAAATTTATTTTGCTTTGGTTCGTTCCCCAGTATTGTGGGTTTATGCCTCTGACTTCGGAGAGGAATCTGATAATATTATATATTTTATTATTTGTCACTGAGGCCACTTTCATTGCTCCCCCTGCTGTCTTGTACTGCAAGACCCCATAAACAATTTTTTATGCCATATACATAAAAATTGCAATAGAGAAGATGATAAACATTTGGTCTAACACAGTCATGCACAGAGCTAAGCCACAGAAGGGGAACAGAAATTGCCAAGTGTAGTATATTTCTTAGCGATCTTTCAGTGTTTGAATGCTTCATTTTGGCTACCAAATTACAGCTAATATCCTCCTCCTCTTGTTCTCTAGAGACAAAGCCCAATTGCAGCATTACACTTAAATTAAGAATAAATCAAGAATTGCACTCTTGATTTGATTCCTATTGGCTCAAACACCAAGAGGGCTTTTGTTGACTTTATTGTACATTTTCTGTTTAAATAATTGTGCGTGTTCAAACTTCTGCTGTCTAATTATCTGTGTTTGAACATTCTCCTAAAATATTTAGAGTAGTTTCTGTTTCTGACCTCTACTGGTTTGAGTTACTGGAAAATTAAGTGCTTACTTTCCTATTTAGCTAAGTCCTTCTTATCTATCTGAAGCCATATACGTTTCTACACAAACACAGAAGAAATAATCACCTTCTCTCTTTCAAGTGAGCTACAGTAGGAAAGTGGAGGAACTACTTTTCATTAAGAGAATTTCTTAAAGTTCATTTTCCAGAAGAGATGGTAGAATTTGAAAAGCCTAACAGCTGTGAGATTCTATCCTTATTTCTGTATAACAAGAAACTTTTCATCTTCTGGGAGTGGAAGGAAAAAAATATTGCAAAGATTTGTCACCTTATCTTTGCCCTTGCAATGCTGGAAAAATAGATTCCATACCTCAAATTCTAGTTTGTGTGAGCTCATCCACGCAGCATATGAGAAAGAAAAATATTTTCCAGAAAATTTGGAGGGCAGGTTTTTCAGCTCAGAAATATCTCATGGGATGTAAATCTTTGTGTCCTGAAGTATTTTCTCAACCTGCACTGTTTTCAGTCTCTTGGTTTAATGATCCTTGTAAGCAAACAACTTTTTTCTGCACCTAGTTCATTTGCAATTGATTATTCTCCTGTCATGTAAAACAGGATTTATGAAGAATATTTTAACATCTAGACATGAGTGTTCAAGCATTTCAGATTGTAAAAATTTAAACTGTAAAAAATAAAAAGCTTTAAATCATCACTGAGAAGTGACTCAAGAGAGAAAAAATAATTAACTTTATACAAAATATCCTGTGACTATAACTTTTCAAGTACCTTTCTAAATTTGGACTTTCCATATTCATGTAAACTGATATGCATTTTTTTTTAATTTCCTAAAAATAGGGAAAGCTATTCTTTTCCTCTGGATATGGATATTCAATCTCACAGTTGAGTAAGCAAGCATTTGAGCATTTTGTCCTTGTGATTTTTCGTCCTTGACTTCCATAGAGAAATTGTGAGATTCCACAATTCATGTCTCCGGTGATGCAATCTCCTGATGAGGCTGACAATTTTTCTACAGTTTCAGAACTACACATATTGATAAATTAGAAAAAACACTGTTGAGAGAGATACTTATAAGCAGCTTTGAAATTTTCTGGTGCAGAACTTTTCTGTTTTTATCCAATTCCAGTTAAAATTAATAACAGAATCACAGAATTGTAGGGGTTGGAAGGGACCTCTTCCTCTAGAGATCATCTAGACCAATCTTGCTGTCAAAGCAGGCCCCCCAGACCAGGTTGCACAGGTAGGCATCCAGATGGGTCTTGAACATCTCCAGAGAAGGAGACTCCACAACCTCTCTGGGCAGTCTGTTCAAGTGTTCCATTACCCTCACTGTGAAGAAGTTTCCATGCACATTTGTGTGGAATTTCATACGAATCAGTTTGTGACCATTTCCCCTCATCCTATCACCACACACTGCTGAGATGAGTCCAGCCTCATTCCTTTGCTTTCCACTCCTTAGATATTTATGGGTGTGGATCTGATCACATCTGAGTCTTCTTTTATCAAGGCTGAGCACACCCAAGCTTCTCAGCCTTCCCTCATGAGAGAAGTGTTCCACACCCTTTATTATCTTTGTCGCCCCCCACTGGACTCTTTCGAGAAGATCCCTGTCTTTTTCATACCAGGGAGTTCAAAACTGGACACACTACTCCAGATGAGGCCTCACCAGGGCAGAGTAGAGGGGGAGGATCACCTCCCTTGACCTGCTGGCCACACTCTTTATAATGTACCCCAAGATCCCATTGGCCTTCTTGGCCACTAGAGCACACTGCTGGCTCATGGCCTGCCTGTCATCCACCAGAACACCCAGGTCCCTCTCCTCAGAGGTTCTCTCCAGCAGCTCATCCCCCAGTCTGTACCAGTGCATGCAGTTATTCCTCCCTAGTTGCAATACTCTACATTTGCTCTTGTTAAACCTTATCAGGTTCATTTCTGATGTTCAGGTCTCTGAATGGCAGCACAGCTTTCCGGCATGTGAGCCATTCCTGCCAGCTTTGTATCATCAGCAATCTTGCTCAGGGTGGACTCTATCCCCTCATCAAGGTCATTGATGAAGATGTATTACCTATGATGTTTAATTTTTTCATCTCTAAAATGGAGGAGTTATATCACTCTGCCTTCAAGAGCAATACACATACAGTTATACAATTATAGATATACTGAAATGACTGAATAAGTATGAAAAATAGCCCATATTTTAATAAGTGTGGGAAGAAATATAGTTTCTCATGATTTCAAAATTGTTTCCATTATAAATAATTGAAAGAGTCATTTCAAAGAAGAATTTCTAAATGTTATTACTCTTTTAGGGAACAAAAAAAAAAGATTGGTTCCCCTAAGTTGTAATGGTAAGTGCTTAATATTGCACAATTTATATCTGATGGTATATATGTAATTTTTTTTTATATTTTTAAACTTTTCTAGAATTTGGCTATTTATTATTTTTTTAATTATTTATGAGCATGTTGAACTCTGAATGATATATCTTCTAGAAAAATAGTTTATTGGATGTGGAATTATTAAAATTACATTTAGAATGTTTTATGTCTTATTGAGATATAGCATCCAAGAATTGTAGGAATCTTGCAGCTGTTTAACCGATGGCAGCATTTTATTTTTGTTTGAGTATAATTCAAACATGAAGTCAAAGATACTAATACAAAGTCATAGGCCTCAAAACAGCCTTTCACTTGTCAGGGGTACTATGTACTGATAAAAAAACAGACAGCAACTTTTATTTAGGAGATCGGTACTAAATGAGACTTTTGGTTGCTGTAAGCAAGTATTTTCAAAGTGACCTTCTACAACATAAATTCCCAATTGTGTATGGCTGAGGCAGAATTTCCATTTATGTATCAGATTATACTGTATGAGCAGTGAGCTGAGATCTTAGAATCGAAGAACCAGACTGAAACAATGAAGAGCACTTAAATAATACATTCAAATACGTAATGAATATTTATGTGCATTTCTAATTAGATACATACTGTCATATTTTCAACTGAAATCTTTTGAAAATAACTTGCTTGATATCTGGAATATTAAGTGAAATCAGCAGTAATAAAATGCTTGTGCAAATAGCCAAAATATGATCAAGAATAAAATGAATCACTTGGGTCTAGCTGTGATCAAGACTAGTTTCAAGAGAGAAAAGAGGAAAAGTGAAAAGGAAAAAAAAACAAAAACAAAAAATACCCACTATTCTCTAAATTTTATCTGTTTCCCCCATTTAAAAATAAATAACAAAAAATCAATAGATACTAATTTTATCCTGTTGAGATTATAGTGTCAAAGGTGTATGATGTAAAGCAGTGACTGACTGGACTGATGTTTTAGTCTTTGTACTGAATTTAATTAAGCATCAAAGGAAAGAAAAAAAACCTGTGTCTTTTAGGATAGGTGATCTAATGGTTTCTGGCAATCCAGTGTAACCTATAAAGTATACTTCATTGTACACCTCAGTCTGACCCCAATTACATAAATCTAAATGTTTAATTGATGCTACAATTATTTTTAGACTTATTTCATGAGATCAGGAACAATTTTTTTGTTATTAGAAAAGTTTTCTTAGTTCTAGTGTATTGAATACAACAAAGAGCAATTATTGTATTAATTAAAAGTTTTGGTTTTCCTTCTCCTCTGAAATGCACCAGCATGAATCTTTCCTTATTTCTCATTTGAATTTGTGTATAATTTTGGGTAGGAAATACTAGAATTAGACTGTCATATTTTTTGAAGATGAAATGTTAAAATTAGACTATCAAGTTGCCCACAGATATATTAACATTTGGTGGATGAATATGGGAAGACTACATGTCTCAGTGGAGTTTGCATTTCCCCATGAGTTGTTTGAGACATGCTAATGCATGCAAGATCAGTCTCTGACCTGGGAACATGCATAAGCATTGCATTATTATCCTCATAGTCCCAGCTGAAGCTCTTAAAGTAATTAGGCTAGGAACAAAATTATACTTGGAACCAGCACATTTTGTCCATTTATACTGTTAAGTTGGAGACAGACTACATAGATAAAAAACAACATAAAGATTCCTCAGTTTCTCAGGCAGTTCACCATGCCTGCGCAGGGCACATGACATTGGGTTATTGAGTGGGGAGATGGATGATCTAAACAATGCACTTTAAAATTCTTTCCAACTAGGATCCACTTACATGGAATATATACCTCACTGTCTTGTAAAAACTCCCTTCTTTAAAGCAAAGCATGTTAGCTCTCTCTGAACACTGAATGGGAAAGAAAATAAAACTTTCCAGCTTTTATCTAGCAGGTTGGTTGTTAACACATTCAAACAGTTTGAAATAAAATGAAATCATCTTTCCTCTAGACAGGAAGATCATTTAGTGTAGGAGCACTTAAAATCTACTTTCTGGACCAGCTGACAGTTACACCTCAGGTTTTCATGTTAAGGAATGGCATCATGTGCTTCATAATGAGATCAATTCCACAGGAAATGTTGGAAGGGGTTGTGTGCCTGTTGTGGTACTCAGCTTTGATGAATTTTGCTCATATTTGACAGATTTTATTATATGTCAAGAAACGACAGGATCTGGGCCTAAGTATGGCTTTATACTCTGAATACATCTGATATTACTTGGGAGGAATGTCTCTACTGTAGCACCAGACAACATATATCAGTTACTTCAGTAAGAAATCTCCTGTACATACAAGTGGAGAAATAGTGTATCAGTATTTCTGACCCTTTCAAGGTTCTTTAACCTATTTTTTCTGAACTTTTTTATATCAGAAAAAAAATATTCAGGTTGTTTACACAGTAAAGCCAAGACTTGATTATAAATACAGATCAGCTACATAATAAAGTGTCATTTTTGAAAATGTGTTATGAGATAAATAAATTTCATGTTTTTCACCAAAAAAATGTTATCTCCTCAATTATTTATATTTGCAATTTTATATTGCAAATTCTCTCTTCTATTTGAAATTATATTACTTCCAGAATTTCTAAAAGGAGAAAACTTATGTTCAGTAATGAAACCCTAAAGAATCTTGGTGTTCTTTTTTTTTTTTTTTTTTTTTTTTTGGGGCATGTATGCATAAACTTTCATTAAGATAAAGACAAAGCTGTCAGAACGTGTTATAAAGTGCTGTGGTGTAACATGTCCTGCGGCTACTAGGCTCAGTCAAAATTCTGAAGGGTACTTTTCCAACATGCTGCACTCTGTGCATGCATATACTAAAATGAAGATGTCCTAGTCAGTCAGGGAGACAACATGATAGAATTAAGGATTCCTCTATGACAGTTTCTCCAGTAATGTCATTTAATATGTTCTGATTGATTCATAAAACATGACTTACATTAGGACCATTTATTTCTGAACTTTGAAGTCTATGCAAATTTCTCTGCTTAGTATACAAGTAATTTCAATGCATTTTAGAAGACTAAATAAATAAGTAAAAGCCTACAATAACAAATATTATTTAAAGCTGATGAAGAGCTTTCCTCAGCAAATGCAGATTTTGAATACCTCTGAATGAAATGTATGTCTGCCTTTTGACTTTTCTGCAGAAAAGTACTTTAGGATGTGAGAGATTTCAGAGGAGTTTCTTCAGTTTGTTTTTAGTTTGGATTTTGTTGTATTTTGGTTTGTTTTTATGCTGTTTTTGTTTGCTTTTCAAGATGGAAAGAGAGGAATGAGAAATGGGCTTTGAAAATACGTTTCATTTAATTTGCCAACAGCAAGATGTGTCAAGCCAACCTGTTTAGTTGAAAATTTCTACAATAATATATAGATTTCGTGTGTTCTCTAATAAAATCTAAGCTGATTTCTTTCATAGAACCATAGAATGGCCTGTGTTGAGAAGGACCTCGAAGGTCATCTCCCTGCCTTAGTTTAAAACCATTCCCCTTTCTCCTATCCCTATCAACCCGTGTAAACAGTTGTTCCCCTTCCTGTTGATATGCTCCTTTCAAGTACTGGAAGGCCACAATGAGGTCTCCCTGGATCCTTCTCCAAGTTAAACAAGCCCAGTTCTCTCAACCTTTCCTCATAGTATTGGTGCTCCAGCCCTCTGATCCTATTAGTGGCCCTCAGAAACCATTTGAAGGGCTCTGCATCTTTCTTGTGCTGGGAGCCCCAGGCCTGGATGCAGTACTCCAGATGAGGCCTCACAAGAGCTAAGTAAAGGGGGATAATCACCTCCCTCTCCCTTCTGGCCACCTCTTTTTTAATGCAGCCCAGGATACAGCTGGCCCTCCAGGCAGCAAGCGTGCACTGCTGACTCACGTCCAGCTTCTTGTCCACCAGGACCCCTGAGTCCTTCTCCACAGGGCTACTCTTCAGGAGTTCTTTCCCCATTCTGTATGAATACCTGGGATTGCCCTGGCCCAAGTGAAACACCTTGCACTTGGCCTTGTTGAACCTCAACAGACCCAACTTCTGCAGCCTGCCCATGGCTTCCCTTCCCTCCAATGTATCAACTGCACTGCTTTGCTTAGTGTCATACACAAATTTGCTGAAGGTGTGCTCAATTCCATCTTCTATGTCACTAATAAAGATGTTGAAGAGCACTGGTGCCAAGGCTGACCTTTGGAGGACACCACTCATGACCAGACTTCACACAGACATAGAACTGTTGATCACAACACTTCGGCTGCAACCAGCCAACCAGTTCTTAATCCATCAAACAGTCCATCTTACAAATCCATACCCCTCCAAGTTAGAGAGAAGGATGTGGTGAGGGACCAAGTCAAAGGCTTTGCAGATGTCCAGGTAGATGACATCCTTCACCCTTCCTCTGTCTACAAATGCCATCACTCCATCATAGAAGGCCACCAGATTGGGCAGGCAAGGTCTACCCAAGGTGAACCCTTGCTGGCCATCTTGGATCAATTCTTCATCTCATATGCGTCTTAACATGCTAATCAGGTGGATCTGCTCCATGATCATCCCAGGCACAGAGGTGAGGCTAATTAGCCCATAGTTCCCCAAGTCATCCTTTCTCCCTTTCTTAAAAATGAGAGTAATGTTGCCCTTTTTCCATTCACTGGGGATTTCACCCAACAGCCACAGTTTTTCAGACATGATGGAGAGTGGCTAGGCAACCACATCAGCCATCTCTCTCAGAACCCTGGGATGCATATCATACGGTCCCTTGGTCTGTCTCCACCTCCCTGTGTACCTGTAGAACCTCTTCTAGAACATTCCTGTTGAACTGTTTTTATCCTCTAGTTATGCTTTTCATGAATGGAATCACCACTACATTTTCACAGGTCAAGATCCCATAGGTATAAGGGCTGTCAGCACAAGAACCAAGGTGGGCTTGAGAAGGAGACAGATGGAAGAACATGTGCATTTCAGTCAAACCTGGGAGGTCAATCAGGTTTCAACAGCTTTGTGTTGACTAGAATTCTTGGCAGAGGAAGAAGCACAATCTTAATAATGAAAATAACTTTGCTGAAAAAAACTCTTGGTGGTGACTGGCAGAAATACAGCTTTAAACATCAATTTCAAAGTAATTTTGAATGTTCTCTATTTTATTCACATCCCTCTTTGGTTGCTAATCTTTTTGTAAAAGTGGGCCCATTGTAGGTTTGGCGTATATGGACAAAAAAAGCTATACATGTAACCATATAATATAATTCTGAGCAGTTGAAATAATTAATATAATCCTTACTTGGATTTATATTTAGTATTTGGATTTTCTTGTGATTATTAATGTTGAAGTTCTACTTTTAGTGCTTTTTTAACCCCTGGGAAATTCACAGAATCATTTTCCTTGTGTACTCTTTAATCTCTTGAAGGAACTGACCTCATCATTCATCCTTTTCTTAAATAAAGGCAGTAACAAAGACTATCTCCTTTTCTTCTTCAAACTGTTTTCCAAAAGCTTGTAGGATCTTACTGTACCAAGACCTGAAGTCAAATTTTATTAAAATTGGTCAGCATGTTCTAAAGCTATCAGAAAACAATAGCTAAATATACCATTGCACACCCCATCAGATTGTTGTGTGAGTAAAGTGCATTTCTCTAGGAAAGCAAGGCAAAAATCACCAAAAATCACCTCTGAGCCTAGTCAGAAGCTTCTGCTCTAACTTCTAACAGAGTTGTTTTCAAAAAAGGCTCAGTGTAATGAAAATATTTTGCACCAGAAAAAGGAAAAGAAATCCCAGGGGAGAAGAAAAAAAAAAAAAAAGAGGAGGAAAGAATTGCAATTTTAGTATGACCCTGACAATAGAAACTGTATCAGTCAGTTTAGCACGCACTGCTATAGGGCAAAGTCAGATTCATGCTTTCACACTCTCTTTTAGCACAAATTTCCATCACTATAGAAAAACAGTTCACATTCATATTAATCTGTTGCATTTATTCAGAAGCCAACAAAATGAGTGAAAGGAAAGACATTGCTTTGCACTTTCTTGTTCAGAAATTCTCAAATCACTGAGGAACCTGTAGCCCTTCTGTCATTGCGCTAGACTGTCACTCTGACACAGGAAACATATGCTCCCCTGCACTGTGACAAGACATTTTGCAAGTAGTATCTAACATTGCACAATTTTAGTGCAAGATAGAGTTTCTGTCCTGAAAATATATATTATAATAGCATGTAAAATTTTAAAAGTCTGATCTGAAACAAGTGAGGAAATGAGAGGATAAGGGAAATAATGTTTAACCAATGAAAAATAAGTGGTTATCCAATGTGCTCAATTTGGTCAGTTTAAGAATAGAGTATTCAGTGGATGTCCTCCAGAAGATTTATCCTACCCTGCAATAAATGGGATAAAAAAACACCCAAAAAGATTTATCTCTCTCCATTGGATATGGAAGGTATTACTGAATAGAAGCCTGTCATTTTGATGGCTACAAAAGATGAGAGGAAAGATCCTATCATTAGAGATAACAGGGGATCCTTAAGAAAGAAATCTTTCTAACCTTAATGCTCCCTCAGCAGGAAAACCATATGCTTCTAGTGAAAACTGTATTAGATATCAGTGTAAGCTTATAGCTGCACACTACTTCTTTCTGTAAGCCATACACACATTAATGATTTTGACTGAAAACCCTAAACTCACAGGGTGTCTTTCCATTGACTCTGACGGCAGTTCTAAGTACAAGTGCAGCCATGTTGTGCTATACTGATGCTTAACTTGAAATGCATTAGGCTGTTGTCAATAAAATGCTTCATTATTGCTGAAGATATTGAAAGACAAAATCAAACAAACAAAAAAAAATAGCCTGATATCTTTATGAAGTTGTCTGAGAAAATAGAAGGGTGGTTTTTTTGGTTTTTTTTTTTCTGAGAACAGGATTATATCCCTTTTTCATGGAGCATTTCTGAATAATTTAATAGAAATGATCTTGGATTTACTGCATTTTAATAAATAGGAGAATTTCATCCAGTGTGACTGGCAGTTCTAGCTTGAATGAGAATAGGGTAGCATCACCTTGGGATACTTCTGGTTAGGATCAATCAGTTTCTGTCACACTTATTTCCTGGCTTTTTTTTCCTTTAATTCCAATAAATTTCATGGGGGAGGGCTGGGGCAGAAAGCTCTGCCAATCAAGAGGGGAGTGTTGATTTTTGCATTCCTGAAAGTCACTGCTGGCTGTACTGAATGAAGATAATGAGTAGGAATTGTTGAGCATCATAGGAGGATGTTATTAAAGGTTGAGATCTCACAGATTGCCCCTTCTGCGCTTTTTGCTTGAGAGGCATAATCTCAGCAACCCCAGCACTCACAGAACAGGAGATTGATTTCCTCCTTTTTCTTTTTCTTTCCCCCCTTCAAACTCTGCAGGTCAGTCCCACCCCAGGGTGCATCCGGGCGTTAATGAAGATGTTGTACTGCCCTTACTGCAGAGGACTTCCCACTGTGAAACCTTGCAACAACTATTGCCTCAATGTAATGAAGGGCTGCCTAGCAAATCAGGCTGATTTGGATACTGAGTGGAATCTGTTCATAGGTAAGAAGAGTTTAAATATTAGTGGAAGGAAATACTGCTAATAGCAAACATCTGCAGAGTTCTGTAAGGTTAGAAGATTCTGTTGGTTAATACTTGCAATGAAACAATTGCAGATGCATCTCATTTTCTAGTTCAACTTCCTGGACTGCAGTAGGAAATGACATTTCTATCCCAAAGCAATACACATTTCATATTTCGTATTTCAAATGGAATTGTGTGGTGTTATAAGTTCCGATCTAAATTATTATATGATATGTGAAATATTAGATAGTTTTATTAGGAAATGATAAAAAGCTTAACATGGCTGAAAAAGTTTGTACTTCAACTGAAAGCTAGGATCTTGCAAGTTGAGAAGATAGTAGCACTTTATAACATCTATTCAACATACATTACAAGAGCACTTTTCTTAATTTTGGTAGAATATAGTATACATAACTTAAAAAGTTACATACATGAGAAGTTATTAATTCCCCGTTACCAGTTAAAATGTGCTAATGCCTCTCTTTCAATGTGATGAATAGGAAGTATTAAACATACGATCAAAATTTAAGAACAAAGTATAGAAACCATATTTAAAGATAACTGCTATTACAGCTTTATTCACGTATCTCTTCACTCTGGTAAAATAAAATGCAAAGGAAGTAATCTCCTTAACAGTAATTCAGACATCCTGGAGCAGAAGAACTCTTGGAAGATTAACCTTAGACAAGAAATAAGACCTTCAAGTTGCTTTTGGTAATAGATAATACAAAGCTAGGATGAGAAATTAGTCAAGGCTATATGATAATGATAAAATAGAAAGAACAGAAGCAGCTAGTTATATATCAAACCTTTGTAAGCATACTAGGCTAAATTGAATCTGGGGAAAACAGATCAGCTGGAAAACATGGGATAAATTTTCTTTATTCTACATAAAGAAAATATTTTCTTCTTTTGTAAGACAAAATATCAGCAATCTCATTTGCCTAATTTCAAACCCCACAGACCAATGTGACTTTGAAAGTATGACTCTGACTCACAATGCATTTTTACCTTACTCAGCACAGCGGTGGTACAAGATGGATAGGGAGAAGAAAACAGGATGAAAAATGAATCAGAGTAAGCAAAATGACAAACGCTATCAAGTGTGCTATAAAAAATAGCATAAGCAGAAATGCAAATAGCAATAATGAAAGTGATACAAATAGGCATGCCTTCTCAGTTCCTTGTATTGGTCAAAGGAAGCTACCACAGGAAGATGCATAGTATGGGGGAAACCCATGGTATTACTGGTATGAAAGGAAGAGTCAGTTCATCACCTGAAAGCTAAATAAGAGTGGATGAGAAATAAATGCCCATCTGTTAAAGACATGGTGAAATCTACTTTCCCTTTGAAGTTAAAGAGTATGCAAGACCTGAATTGTCAGTAATTATGATCACAGAAAATACTGTAGGCTTTTAGAAAAAAAAATTAACTAAAATAAATAACAAAGTTTTTTATTAAGGTAAGCACCTGTTCAAATTAAAAGCTGGAAGGTAAGATTTCAGGCCTTAAGAGATTTCATTTTCTGGGGCTTTGAATCCACTGAGAGATTTGGGCAGGGTAAGTTTTGTGCTCAGAAGTGTGGAAATGCTTCCAGCTTCAGACTTTCAGTCTGATGAAAAGCCCTTGTCTTCATCAATGTATTTCACATTTCCATTGTTCCTGCTCTCAGAAAAGCAAAACTGCATGAAAGCTAGTACATTTTGTTAAAATATCGTGCTAATTTATTAAATACCATGTAAAACATCAAGTGCTTCCTCAAGGCAACACAGACTGCTATGCAATTATCCCTTCATGTCAGCGATGACAAGACAGTATAAAGCACTGATACATCAAGACATATTTCTCTTTCTTCTACCTATACAACTTTCCCTGTACAAATTGATGGGGGTTGGATTAGAGGAGAGAGAGAGATCTCCCTGTGTTTGGAAAAGATATTCTGTTTTATCCCATTTTGTGAGAACCCTGACAGCTTTGCTGGTGATCAGAGTACTCAGTCCTTCCTTTACAAAAGATTGAAATCCAGCAAGTTGTCTCTGTCTCTGACAGCTGTCAGAGGCTTTCTAATAATACATGCAATTCCCTAGTACTAAACACAACAAAACTTCTTCTCACTGAATTAAAACGAACGGCAGCATTTTACAGTACCACTGAGCTATGAGAGATTGGAAAGTATGCATGAGCAGTTTTTATTCCTGTTCCAGCATTATGAACCATGCACTAGGAAAAAAAAAAAATTTGTGAACCAACAGTCTCTGCATAGGCAGGAATCCTAAATAATAGTGCATATTGTTACAAATCATAATAGGTTTGCATAGTTTATAATCTGGGGATTGTAAGGTTGTTTTGGCCAAAGTTAGGACTAGGAGAAAGCTCCAAGGTGTGTTTGTCAGTAGCAAAGTAAATAGTATCTCCTGGAAAGCATGTTCTGGTATTGCTCTGTAGTTAATTATCCAGCAACACCAAAATCTACAAGTGAGGAGGAACAGAGGTATGTAAATAGGTTCTCTCTCAAAAGGATGTGCTATAAGTTCCACATAGTATATAAATGCAAAATCCAGTACTGAAATCACATTGATATAGCACTAATAAATCTTACATTCACTTCCAAAGCTAGGCAGAGTAGGACAGCTTCCCCTAAACATCTGGTGCTTTCCAAGATTTTATAGACTGTGAAAATTGGTAAGAGGTGAAACAGCTGCAACAGCATGACACACAGTTTATTTTACTTTTTCTATTTGTGTTACCTTAAAGTCTGTGTAATTTCTGTATAACTATTCACAACAGGCTTTTTTTATTTTGTTGGTTTTGTTATTGCACAATAAAAGCCAAATGTAGCACATCCCGTTCAAGCAAAATTCCTATGAAAATCAGAATTTTGCCTAAGAAGATATAGTTATTAATATCTATTAAACTGTAACGATTGATTGCTACTTCCAGGTATCTATGTAAAATTTTCAAGAGGTAAATCAACTACATTTACTTCAAAAATACACACTTTGACAAAGCTTGCTTCTGACATTTTGCCTATGAGCTACCCCTCCCTTATAATATCCCTCACACCACTCTCAGGCGAAGTTAGCCAAGGAAAGATAAAAAGGATGAGTAGAGGAAATGCACTGCTCAGGAAGGAGATTGCTTCAGGGGAGGAGCTGACTGATACCATGGAATAGAAGAAAGAGGATTTTCTCTAGGTCTCATAGCCCAGCAGATACAGTCAAAATTATGCTTCTCTCCATGGAGCTATAGCAATTAACAATGACAAGGATCAAGGATCCCAGTGTTCATTCCATCACAGAAACACAAAAGAGATGAAGAAGAAACTGTTCTCACTTACAAAATAGGTCTTTTCCAACCTTGGTGAATCTATGATTCTACAAAGATTTTAACCTATGTATCTTAGGGAACTAAGCACAATTTCAGCAAGACTGTTACTCCTCTTCATCAGTAGCCCCATTTTTCAGTTCCTATTTCTATCCTCCTCTACAGTTGATCAGCTGGTTGCCTTCAAGTTCTCTGTGTCTCAAGTACCTGAGGAACTAGCTCCCCTTAGTGGGCACCACACTTCCTCTTGGAGCCCTCATTCAGTTACAGAAGCAATACCCACAGAAAGGTGATTTCTACATATGTAGGAATCTGCATCAACTGAGTCAGTGATGACTCAGAATGGCAGAGTGGACAAAAACCATTTGGTTTCTGCTGAAATAGGGTTTCACTTTGTCCTGTACTGGGACAAAAATGTAGATGATGCTAAACCTAGGTGCTAAGCAAGATTGTGAGCCAAATATACCTCTTATGTAATTCAACGCAGCAGAAGGGTGAATATCCAGGTAACTGCTTTAATCAGAGCAATGACTGTACTTGGGCTCCTGTTGTGGACATCTAAAATAAATTATAAATGCTCTCTTGCTGCATTTAGTGGCAGTGTACTCCAGTGTAATGCCTAAGTAGATCATGTTTGCTTTGCTGCAGTCCATGGAGGTTTGTCACCGCGTGGCTATTTATAGCAGCAGAAATTACAAGTAAAATATTTTTTATAGAACCATTCAACAGTAAATCAGGCATGCTTGACTTTGCTCCTGAGTTTAGAAGGAAGGACATTGGTGTAAACCCTTCAGAGCTGTGCTGTAACACAGAGGTGCTGTGGATTCTGTTTTTCCAGAGCACAGCTCAGGACCACATCTTTGTCCGTGAAAAGCAGCCAAGGGGCACCTGCGCTTGGTCACTGTCACAGCTGGAGAGGAAGTGGCCTTGTTAATGGTGTATCTGATATTTTAAAAGTGTTGTAGTGTAGCAAGGCAGAGAAGGCTCTGATGTGCCCTATTTTGATCTTCCAAGGCCAGCAAAGCCAGCACCCAGCTCTGAGAGCCAGAGCTACCTCTTACTGCCAGTGTCTTGCTGGTTACTTCAGACACAGGGGAAAATCATATTTGCAAGGTTTCAGCAAAAGCTTCTCCTGCCAGTCTTGAAGGTATTTCACTTACCATCAGTGCTGCAGCTCTGCATTTCTAATAAATATTCATTGTTGTGCTTTAGGAATCCCTCTGTATTCTTCCCATTGGTATGACTCAGATACTTACCTTAGGAGAACTCTTGAGACTGAGCATACCATGCAATCTTGGTTATAGCAATTCAATCATTTTAAGTAAAACTCTCCATCAAAACCTTAACTATTTACTCCTAATGAAAGCTTGAGAGTGATGAAAATATGCAATCAGTTTTATTTACTGCTTACAAAAGCCTTCAGGACTGTGTGTTTTCTCCATTTCATGTGCAAGCACAAAGATAAATATTTTCCTATTAAAACTTCAAAAGACCACCCAGATTTGTTTCCTGTTACTGGTTTGTTATTGAGCTCTTTGAGAGTCACTTCGGTTCATGAAAAAAAAAAATAAGTAGGAAAAATTCTTGTTCCTGCTTGATCATGGTAAGTAAGAACTAAAAAAAAGATGTTAGCAGTTCCAGTTACCAGGCACTTCTCTCTGTCAGCTTCCTCTGTAAGCACTGTATGAAAGTAAGCTGTATTACTTATTATATGTTAGCTTCTCTCAAGGACACAGGGAGAAAAAACTAAGTGGTATCCTTCCTTCCATGAATGGCTTGCAGAAGATCCCTGCAGCCCCACATTGTCACTACTTCAAATTTCTCGTACAAATTCTTTCATTTTTGTCCTGTGGACATAGCATGAATACTTAAAAATGAGCATTAATATTTCGTATGAAAACTAATAGCATTCATAATTAAAGCAGCCTACAGATCAAAACCTATCAAGCCTTATTTTCAGTCACTGTCAACTTAGCAGACGTTGAAATGTTCAAGATGCAATCCTCCTTTCCTGCTTCCTTCCTGAATAAAATGCAGTGTGAAAACTCTAGTGAAATCATCTTTTCCACACATCAGAATAAGGAAAATTATATTAACTCAACTTTAATAACCTTTTCTTCACATTTCTTAGAGAAACTGTAGTGCCTCCAATGTTTTCTTTAATTCTCCTGCCCATGTATACTACAACAGCTATATATATATATACACTGATCACTACTCCCTTAGTTGAATAGGTAAGGTTTGGTGGATGGCTGCTGAGGTTCTGGAGCTCAATCCCAATTATAAATGAAAAAAAAAATGGAATCTGTAGTTTCAGATTTTTTTTCCCACTTTTGCTTCTCTTTCCCAAAAAACAAGGGAAAAATGGTAGAACATTGTTGTGTGTTACAAATGAAAATGAAGTTGCTTAAAAAGTTCTGAACAATCAGATGGGAAAAAAAAAATGCTTCCTTCAAGACCTACCTTCTCTGCTGTGCATAAGCAGCTCTACCAAAAGGAATTAGCAGTGTTGTTAAAAGTTTTATCATCATTAATCAATTATGACAGTTCAGGATAAAAATATACAGCTAAACAGTGAGCTCAACATGACAATATTTAGTTAAAAGATTACAGCATTATTATTTTAAAATCCTCTAATAAGCACTAGTCTCCATGATTCCATATTTTCCCTGTTTTTATGGAGTCACTGCCTGTGGCTGATGCTTAGGCAAGTTACATAGGAATATCCCAGAAATAAAGAGAGTATCATTATTCACTGAACAAAATAACAATGCATAGGAGCAGGAATATATTTGCTTTTTCTGTTGTATCTCTTCACTCAGAAGTATAAAGGATACATAATCTGGGCATGGAATTCCTCGTATGGTAATGAATTCAGTCTGAGAGCAGCCCTCTGAAGTTGTGTCTGCCAGCACCATGCAAATGGCATCAGAACTTGCCTGCTTCTTAAACTCCAGTTACCTTGCTAAACCTCTGAACCTCTCCACTGAGACAATACAGTGTCCTGCAAGCAGCTCACAGTATCCAGTACCATGTACATTTGCTCTAGGATGTTTCACTAAAGAACGAGGTTCCCTCCAGTGTGACTAAGGGATTGTCTGCTCCAGTTACAGCTTTGGGAAAGCTGGGGCTCATCTGTCTTGATCTTGCTGCTAGTTGGCACCATTGATAGCTCTTTACTAGGAGGACATCTCCTGGAGGGATACTAATGGCATCACTCAGAGTAACTCTCAAAAACAGACTGCTGACAAGATGCTGTGGATATCTGAAGATGCGGATGATTAGTGTAAGGACACCAGCAGACTTATTTTGCTCCCTTGATTTAACTGAACTTACAGAAATGAACTATACTGAGTGATTATGCACCTTATATCAAAGGATAGAAATATATTACTGTGTGAGAAAGACATCACCCATCATTAGGACACATGACAGTTACACATACAGGATCAAATCTGGCAATTCCAGCATTCTGACTTTGCCATCCACATGCAATACACCTGAATTGTGTCATATCAGCATTAGTGAAAAAAGCTTCTCAAGCTTGAAGTGGAATCAAAGCCACAGACTCTGCATTTACACCAGGAACAAAGGAGCCCTAAGTCGACTGCAGCATTTATGTTCTAGAGCAGAAATATCACCCAGAAATAATAGTGCTGATCAGAACTAACAAAAAAATAGTTTAAAAGATTTTACAAATACAGTCAGACACAAATGAAGAAATATTAGTTCAGTTTTCATTCCTTATCTTCAACTCTTTCCCATCAAAGGGAGTTGACTGGGGTAGTCACACTTCATTTGGAGGTTGCATGGAACAGTAAATTCCCATTTTTACATTCAGAAGTGCTGGGAAAGTTGTTTTGCCACTGCCCTTTGAAAAGTTTCTCTGAGTGAACATAATGATGTTACATGAGACATCTTTACAAAGAGAGTATGTTCACTCTTAATTAGCTGAATATCCTGTGATACAAACATCATTATTTTGTACTTCTCCAAGTCCATATCTGTACTGTCTTAGGGGAATTCTTGCTTCCAGGATCACAGTAAACAGCACTGTTTACTTCTATTACTGTGTATATTAACAGAATTTTCTTCTTTATGGGAATCACAGTTAAATATGGTCATTGAGAGCTACATCTCTGTTCATCTGTAGGGGCATCACTCAGACACTGTTGTGCTGATTTTCTCAATTCATAGGCCAGGGACCAGCTGAGAAATGTGCCCATACCTGTTTGTTTTCCCTCCTGGTTCTAGGAGTTTGAGAAACTCAGTCTCTCGATGGGGCATTTGAAATAAGGGAGTGAATAGAGTGCATATCTAAGATTCCAACTCTTGACCATGCTCTTAATTTTCAGTTCCCAGAAATCAATGTGGGTTGTTTTGTTTGTTTCATTTTTCAAGGAATATAAAAACAACTGATGAATGTGGAACTTTGGAACTTTTTTCCCCCTTTCTGCAAAAGCAGAATATTTACAAAGGGTATATGTTTTTAAATTACCATGAAGCGATGTTTTAAGTAGTCTTTATAGTTCTCTGCATAGAGGACTTGCAGGACAAAATCAGGAGTCATAGTTCTGAATTTAAACTGCTTGAAGGTAGCATATGCAAGTATAATTTTGAACTGAATTAAAATACAGAACAAAGAAACTGTAGTTTTTAGCTGTAGTTGGCCGTATTACAGCACCGTATCTAAACTGCAGCCGATACCCATCTCATATGAAAGCATATTTGGACAAACAGCCTGTCTGCATAACTCACTCCTTCCTTTCTCACAGCCTGTCTTTTGGGTAAGTAGTTTTCATTCCTTTTTGGCAAGTAAAGAAGGAATAAATGTTTAAATAATTATGTTGGGAAGTGGAACACTTTATTATTTCTAGTTTATTGATGATTATTGATAGATACAATTAGAGATATTTTTTTCCAAAACAGAATCCTATTTTAAAAATATGTACAAATTCAATTAAAAAAACCCATTTAGTTAACTCCTGAAGCAGTTAACTAAATTAACTTTGAACAATATAACTACATTTATTTTAAAAGTTACAGGTGAAAGGAGACAAATATTCATTCAATTTGAATATTGCTGCTTTTGTTTCACTTATCTGAGTTAAAGTATATTACTCTGTGAAGCCAGATTATGTTATTTTCACAAGCATATATTTGTTTTCATCAATATTTGGATGAGGCAGTATTGATAAATAACATGTTACCTGAATTTTACATTCTGCAAATACTAATATTTTCAAGGGAAGACTAGACAATGATTTGACTTTACCCCAAAAATACTGAAGATATTATTACAATTTTTGTCTCTGTGACCACTCTTCTGCATTTTATTTATGCTCATATTCAGCTGAGTTTAAAATCATACAGCTGGGAACAGACTTTTGTTGCACTGTACCACCAACTAGTTATTTTAAAATATTTAGTCTTGGAACTTGCAATTATGGGTAGAAATTATTACTGGTCAACTATTTTATGAAAGCTGCACAAATATTAATCAATTTCCATATACTGAATATAGAACTTAAAGCTATGAAATGATATTTTATATTACCTGTTTTCTCTGTCAGATTGATTTACCAAGTATCTCAGATTCTCTAAGCTCCATATTAGAAACAAACATCAGATTATGTTCTCCATTATTCAAGTGAATGTCATGTAGTGATGAGTATAACTCAGAGCTTATTTGTTCCACAGCAAGAAAATTCCCTACCTTCCTACTACCAAAAAACAAGTAAATATTGAAAATGCTTTATTGAAGTTTTTCTATGATATCAACAATAGAGGATATGAGTAGATCCCTTACCACTTCTATGTCAAAGCAAAATTGTCATTGGCTTACACTGTATTGTAATTTTGGGCGTTAGCCTTTACATGATGGAGGGTAGTCTGTTTATGATAATGTCTAATATCTTTCTACAGCCTTATCCTTAACAGGATAATGAACATACTTCTTTCAGAAACAAAGTAGTGTTAGCAACCTGCCTGATTGTCTCCATATATAAAAATCCATCTCCTGTATATGAAGTATATTAAAAAACAAACAGAGAAATCTCATGCTATGGGTAGTCTGCAATACACCATTCACGAGACATTTGGGGTTTTCTTAATATCATTTTTTAATGTTATTTTAGTCCTTGAAGTTGAGTAAGTTTCAACATGATATTTCTGAAGCAATGACTACTTAATCCAGAAAGAATGCAAGTGATAAACTGTAGTTTTGATTTTAGATTCTTGTAATATCTAGTAGACTAAATTATTAATTTTTTTAACTTTAATTGCTTTTGCAGGTCTTTTTTGAGCCATAAATAAATGATTGCACATTGTCAAAAGCTCTAAACCTTATTAACAATATGGCAAAAGTCACTCAAATATTTAATTTTATGTGGATATTATACAAAGTACATATGCTCCCCAATGTAAACTAAACGTTCGTTTCTTTTCTAATGAAGATGTATAGGTATATCAGGGCACAGGTTACACTCAGTCACCATTCTTTAAACTTCAGAAAGAGTGGAGGGTTCTTAACTGAGCTATAAATTTCTCATGACTAGGCAAGAGACTACTATAAAGATCTCTACAAAGTGTCCTGTATCAGTGCCATATTTAGTGGAGCAAAATCTCAAAACCATAAGGCAGATCAGAATTTTACTGAAGCAATATTCAGGAAATCATTCTTTCTTTCTGGTAAGGATCCCATGAATTCCCTTCTTGCAGTCTATCCTCCATTTCTTCTTGTAAAGTTTTTATTCTGATGTATTTATTGGTCACGAAAGCACAGATTTTTCCTCCTTTCTTTCTGCTTTACTGACAAGAAGTCTTACCATTTCTGTAGGCAGGGGAGCTGGTTTGCCCCAGAGTGATATTAGAGAGCTGATATGGCTGAAATTGTATGAGCATTTTTTGCAATGGCAAAATCTGAATGCATTCTGATGCATTTGAAGGCAATATGACCATGATATGAAAAACTCAGCTCTTATAATTCTTATTTTTCTGTATTACTCAGTGTCATTTGCCCTGTAATATAGCATTCAACACCCCTTAATGTCATTTGTATTGCAAGTTAACCTATGGGAGCTTAAATTCCCATGACATGCATTTTTCATTTAGCCTCCAGAAGCATATACTGAACTTTCCATGTCAGTAGTAACTCACCTTTGTAATATCACATTTCAGTTTGCAGCATCGATAAAGAGCCTTTCTATCTGTCTTGTCTTGTTAACTCTTAAAATAAAGATAACTATGTAGGGAAAAAGTAGCAGCTTGAAAAATAAAGAATGAAATCTCAGTTCCACTGGATATTTATTACTGACCTCAAAAGAGAATCAAATTTTTCAGCCAAGCTTTACAGCTCAGTGTAACATTTTAAAATGAGATGAAGGTCAGTATTCATTCTCAGTGGGTAGGTTATATCAGTACCTTGCACTTAGCTTAACTGTGGGATGAGAGCAAAAAAAATCACTAACTTGAATGATGTACAATAGATAGTTAAAGGAATAGTGCCAAAAAGCCAAAAAGTTCTCTTGAGCATGTGCCCATAAAACAAGGAGCACTCAACACTAGATAACTTGATTTTCATAGATGAAATGATACAAAAAATCTTCCAGTAGATATCACTGTTCTAATAGAACATGTAGAATCATACACGCATTTTGTTATATTTCAGCATCCTTATTTTACATTGATTAAAGAAAACTGTTAAACACAGTATATAACTATTGGAAAGTAAGAACGACAGCTCTCGTGCTCATAGGTATAGTTTGTGATAGCTGTGATTTCATTCATTCACATGAAAAAAGGGGTTATGTGTTTCTCCTAAGAAACTAAAAATGAATCTATGAATATTTTGTTACTTGAAACTGCTGATATCTGCAGTGCTGGAAATGTCCTTTAAACCAGATTCTCCTTTTCATAATGTACTTTTTACTTAGCTTCAAATGAAATGGGTTTGTTTCCTTTCTATTTTATTATGATACATTTTTATGTCACAAAAACCTTTCTGTGCGAGGCATGAGAGATGTCTGTTCCAAGTTTTGCTGATGGCTAAAAGCACATTTTCATAATACGGAAATCCTCTATTCCAGATATTAGTGACTGACATTCTCATTTCAGTATGTTGACTGCACTCAGATAAATCACATTTAAATTATTAGAGTTAGGAGTACTTTCATAATATATAGTTTGACTGTCTTCTCCATATATAAATAATATATTTTTAAAGTCTCTCTCATTCATTTATTGATATAAGTGCATAATATGCTTGAGTTGCTCAAATGCCGATGCCAGAAAAATACATATAAAATTGAGTAATCTGACAGATGTATATTTTGAAGATTGCATATTTAAATTAATATTAAAAATAAAAAACAGTAGAATGAAAACCTATGGTAATAATATGCCAGTAGATTTTAAGAAGCCTCTTTGACATTTCAGTTGTGATGAAATTCGTCTATGAAAGTTTATTAAAAGCATAATAAATGCTTACTCAGGTTGAAATTACAAGAGATAGCATGGCAGGATTTTAGCTGTTACAAATCATCTAGTAATGGAAATCTGGCAGTAAACAACACATGAAGATGTAATACCACTGATTTTGAATGTAATGAAAGATACATTCAAAAAATAATTCCCAAACAAATTCATTTTCTCAATTTATTTGTTATCAACTAAGGAAGAGAGCAAATGCTTATTCTTTCTTTCAGTGACACCACCTTCAAATCCCTATCCACATTCAGTTCAGGCAGAAAAAAACATCTCTGCTAAAATCTGGGGAGTTTTCTCTCCCATTTACAACAGTAGAGTTGCTGCTCAAGCCCACTAGGTAGGGTATAGGGTATAGGTATAGGACTGCATAATATTTAAAGTCTAACACATGTATTTGAAACTTGGCAATACTGAATGCAGTCATAATCCCAGATTCATAATAAATATTTCATTTATTGTTCATGGCTGTTGGGTGAAAACCCTGGTGACTGGAAAAAGATAAATATGACTCCTATTTTTTTAAAAAGGGAGAAAAGATAACCTGGGGAACTACAGGCCAGTGGGGCTCACCTCTGCAGCTGGGAAAATTGTCCTGGTTACCATGTTAAGGCAAATATGAGATGAAGAGATGATGTTCTCCCGTCTGTGCCTTCTCAAGCCCACCTTGGTTCTTGTGCTGACAGCCCTTATACCTACGGGATCTTGACCTGTGAAAATTTAGTGGTGATTCCATTCATGAAAAGCATAACTAGAGGATAAAAACAGTTCAACAGGAATGTTCTAGAAGAGGTTCTACAGGTACACAGGGAGGTGGAGACAGACCAAGGGACCGTATGATATGCATCCCAGGGTTCTGAGAGAGATGGCTGATGTGGTTGCCTAGCCACCCTCCATCATGTTTGAAAAATTGTGGCTGTTGGGTGAAATCCCCAGTGAATGGAAAAAGGGCAACATTACTCTCATTTTTAAGAAAGGGAGAAAGGATGGCTTGGGGAACTATGGGCTAATTTAGCCTCACCTCTGTGCCTGGGATGATCATGGAGCAGATCCACCTGATTAGCATGTTAAGACACATATGAGATGAAGAGTTGATCCAAGATGGCCAGCGAGGGTTCACCTTGGGTAGACCTTGCCTGCCCAATCTGGTGGCCTTCTATGATGGAGTGATGGCATTTGTAGACAGAGGAAGGGTGAAGGATGTCATCTACCTGGACTTCTGAGGAAAGGTTGAGGGAATTCAGTTTGTTCATCTTGGAGAAGGCTCCAGGAAGACACCATTGTGGCCTTCCAGTTCTTGAAGGGACCATATCATTTACACGGGTTGATAGTGATAGGACAAGGGGTAATGGTTTCAAACTAAGGCAGGGAGATTTAGGTTAGATGTTAAGAGGAAGTTTTTCACTCACAGGTTGGTGACACAGTGGAACAGGTTGCCCAAAGAGGTTGTTGATACTCTATTCCTGGACACATTCAAGGCAAAGCTGGATATGTCTCTGGGCATCATGCGCTAGTGGTTGGCAACCCTGCCCATGTCAGAGGGGTTGAAACTAGGCAATCTTTGAGGTCCTTTTCAACCCAGGCCATGCTATGATCCTATGATGATTCTTTTATCAATGAAAATAATAAGCATTTTACGAAGAATAAACTCTTTTTTCTTCATTTTGAACTTGGTTGCAAAATCTGTCTGTCAGAAATCAATTTTGGATCACATTTTGAGCACTAGTCTACAAACCTACACAGAATTTGAGAGATTTGGGTATATCATTAAAAAAAAAAAGTCTTGTTATGGTAATTAATATCATATATGCTAGTCTATGGTATACAATCTTCATGGAAAGGTTGCCTCAATATGTGGCAACTACATGTGTTCTATTATGCTATAGAAGAGATAAGAGACACAGAGATCTCTGGTTTGGTGATTTTCAGCAGAGGCTTTTTTGAGGTGAAAAGGATAGATTTTCTCAAAAAAGAAAAAAATCACTTTAGCTCAGGGTAAGCTGCAAGATCTTCAGGCACAGAAGTATTATTCCAAGCACTGAAGCTTCCTAATGTGAACATGAAAAAATAATTAGCTTTTCCCCTAATCCTAACTACATTTCAAAATGTAGAGAAATATACTGTTTAAAATAAAAAGTAAAAATTGGATTGAACTAGTACTTACTGAATTTTCACTCTCCTTTTCATTACTTTTTACTGAAATTCTATTGAATAAATATCTATTATATTGCCATAGAATTCCTTGAAGAAGAGGTAGGATTAAAGGCAAATGAGTTATTTTAAAAATGCCACTATCTTTAATGGAAACTGAGTTTCTATTAAATTTCTTTCATTTCAGCCTGAATTCCATAGCTATTCATCTGTAAAAAGTCTTGGTTATCCATCAGATTCTTAATTTAAACAAATACAGATAAGAGAACAAATACTTTTGTTTGAACCTTATTTTACTATAATTTTGCTGAAGGATATAAAACAAGACCACCAAGTTCATATTATTGTGAGTGACTTCATAAGAGACAAAATTTGAAAAGTCAGTATTGTACGTTAACAGTATGAGAAAAGGTATAGAGTTGTGCTACTCCAAGTTATATGTATATGAAGATTATCATTCTTACTGTTGACTAAAAGGAGATGTGAAGTGAGTTCCAAGAAAAACATTAGGAAACATGTTAATAAACAGAATTTAAAACATTAAAATGTTCTTACACTAAAAAGCTGTATTTAAGCAGAGGAAATAAGCTGTTGTTTGAAGAATGGCAGCTGCACTTCATCTCTTTGGGGAGAAATTGAGAAAATGGCTTCACAAGTTTTAGAGAAATGCCAAGAATATGAGTGGGCACAATCCCAATCAAAACATCTTTTGTAATGCTATTTGAAAGTTATTATTCAGCGCTCTGTAAATGCATATGTAAACGCATATTTGGTGAGTTAGAAAAATATGTAGAGGTTAAAAACAGGCCTTTGAGTATCATGGTTTTTTCTTTACTTGATCATAAGTCATAAAAACAAGTTTTCCACCTGCTTTCCTGCTATGTAAACTAGCAAATTTTCACAGCATTCATTGAGTTGATATGGATGGTCAGTTACCCAGATGCAAGCACTTTGATTAATCCCTACAAATCCATATTTGAGTCTTACTAGATTCCTTTTCAGTTCACAGGCCTTAGTGAGATTTCTGGGCATATTTTACAGGTATTTGTTCTAAATTAAGACAAACCATTTCCTAATTATTGCAGTGAATTGCCATCATTTTGGGCAGCTACAAGCATTGTGATGACCTACCCCTTCCCTCTATTTTAACAATTAAGCTTAAATCTCGTTATGAAGGACTGTGTGCCTAGTGAAAGCTGTTTTTTATCTATGGATGTCTATTCCCACAACATCATGGTGGAGAAGGGTTGGAGAGTCTGTATGGGTTGGTGATTCAGGTCACACAAAAAATATTGCTAAATGAGATGTAAAACACAGGGTAAGACCCTGCTACATCTTTTTACTGCAGTTGGCATTCCACCCCAGCTGTATTTAGTTTAGTTACTAGTATCTGCTTTACATACTAATTACAATGTAAAAATAGCAGCAGAGAATTGAGCCTAGACTTTTCTGTGCATAGATTTCTCTGAGCTCCCAGCTGAGTCTTGTAATTCTCGTGAGAGCCCTAGCCACTTCTGTCGGTACTTGTGAAGCTAGGTTGGACGTTCCCAGAAAAGATACCACACTAGTAGTCTAGTGTAGCTAGAGACGATGAATGAGTTAACTGCCTTTTTAAAGTAAAGAAATACACAAGCAAGAAGGGATGGCAAGTCTTAATCTGTTTGATTTCCTATATGTACAATTCCTGCAGGTATAAACCTGAAAAAGAGATTAATTATCACAATTTAGGGCTTATATACTCATAAACATCTACTAAGACATTGCAAAATTCCCAGAATGATTCAGATTCTACCTCTCCATTACTGACTTTCAGTCTGAAAATGGCTTATTCAATTCCCAGTTTTTAAGGCTATAATTTTTAGATTTCAACATACATTCAGAGAAGTTATCATGACTATCTGCAATTTCACATAAATGTAGTGAATTGTGCCTTTAGGGAGCTCTAGCTCTAGACAGCTGAAATTATTTGTTTCTCTGCAGAGACTCACTGTGTATGTAATATATGTAACAATGATCCATAAGAACATTGGAAGCAAACAATGCAGATCTCATGGGCTCTGAGCAGCTGCTGACCAACGCAGACTGCACCTAGCCTTTGGAGTATCAGTGCATTTTTTATGCTTTTATGCAGAATTCTGAATATTGCCTGAAGCTTTGTCTACATTATTAGCTGATCCAAGTTGACCTAAGCTGATGCTACTTCAGAAAATAGTGATACCAGACACAAATTCTTGCACTACTCTGTGTTTCTCTCTCTGTACTAAAGAATTAGCAGGGCCAAAGAGCTCATCTCTGTGAAAGCTAATCCACTTTTTTTTCTTTCTTTCTTCCTTTCTTTCTTTTTCTTTTCTTCTTCATCTTTTTTTTAAATTATTATTATTATTATTTTATATCTATTTGCTTTCAGACTTGTTCTTACTGTGATCCTGTACTCATACACCACAAGGGAGGGAATGTGCTGTGAGCTAGGGTACCTATATAAACAATGAAACGATACCTACATCTGTGTTCTATGTTCTAGTTTCCTTTATTAGTTAGCCTATAACAACAAAAACCTTTTAAACCTTTTCTTCACTATAGAAAAAGCCCTAGCCAGATGACCCTCAGTGAATCATGGTAGTGAGGTACCCAGTCACTTTAGACATTCAGGAGTTAACATTATACCCCAAAACTAATAGCTGGTCTCCTCTCCCCCAAATGAGAAAAGCAGAGCCTGAAAGCCTCCTCCTGCGAGTCTTCCCATCTGAAGGATCAAGGATCTGTCACTACTGTTACTACTGTCTGGTATGGGAGGAGGATTTGGGGCCAATGCCATGTTTTCTCCTAAGCATATGGTCTGGCACAGAGTGGGAAGGTGTGACAGAAAACATTTATAGCCCTGTGAAGGCAGTATCTGAGCAAGCTAGATTTGGGAATCTCTGTCTGGTCATGATTTTAGATTTGGCACCTGTCCTGATAAGCTGGGTAAGGCAGTGATGGCAGCCAGCTCTGTGTGTTTGTACCACTGTCTCTACAGCTGTTCCCTTCTCTTGTGATCCTGCAGACAGAGCAAGGACAGGCAGTACAGAGGGAATGAGCTGTAAGATCTTGCAGAAGAACATGGGGAGGGAGAGAAAAAAAGCCCCATAGACCAGCAGTGTCAGTGGAAACACCAGTGAGACTGGGATTTCCTAACTGAGCTGGATGTTGCAGAGAGATAAAGCTGTGGGTAACCACCATAAACAGCCATAGTGAAGCCTGTGGAGAGATTATTAAGACCAGAGCCACCAGGAAGCTAATCCAACCACAGTGCTGGGACAGGCTTTCTCCTGCCTTAACTACCTGAATTAACTCATATGCCACCTTGTAGCAGAAGAAAATAATTCAGAATAAGAGATGGAATGAGGGTTTAGCCTCCATTGGTAGATCTTTAGGTAAATTTAGCAGTAAAATCCCAAAAGTGAAGGAGTATCCTGAGATGGCCAAGACAGTCTAAGATATAGATGCTACCAAAAGCAGTGAACCCATTTCAAGCTATTGTTCCTCCTATTTTCCTTCTCCTGATCACCTCTCCAATCTTGAATCATCCTAATTACCTAGTATAAAAATAACTACACATGAAAAAATTGTTTGAATTTCTCAGCCAGTTTAGTGAGCAGCATAGGCTCAAAGTGTGTTCAACTCAATTAGAAATGCAAATTGTAATCGTAACTTTACATGAGACGGCTGAGGTCACCGCTGCTATGAAAAAAGATTTCCTCACTTACTCCTTCTCTATTACTGTGACCTGACTGCATATTTTCACTAACTTCTTCCTCTTGCACTCTGATGCTGATAGGAGGTTGTTGACAACAAATCCATTGCTCAAGAATGAAATAATCTCTCCACCCAACCTTATCCTTTTTATTTAACTGGGTTTGTTTTCTGAATGATTACTTACTTGTCTTGACTTCTCTTTAAATTGGATCATCACACGATGCATGCTACAGACACTGCAAAATAAGCTCCCCCCTTGTCCTTTCAAAGGCCAGCTCCTAACTGTAACTTCCCACTTAAAAGCCTGATTCCAGTTCCTTGTTAGAGTTATATGCAACACATTGATGAAAAATCATGTACCCCCTTAAAGAAAACAAGCTGTCCACTACTTTATACAGTTGGCAAATACATGAGCTTATCATTCTAGATTTAATGTTTGTTAGATATTACCTGGTTCTCAGGATTCTCTTTCCAAAAGAGGAAATTTGTTATGCATAATTTTCTATTTTTTAATTCATGTTCTTTCTTCTTTTTTGTACACTAGTATGAAACAATTGTGATTCTCCTTTATTTTAATTTCCAACTTATCTAATTAAAGGAATCTCGCAGTATGATACTAATGGATGCTTCTTTAATGTATACTGCATCCCATTGCAATGGACCAAAATGATATACAGAGTTAAATACTTTTATGAACAGGAAATTGTGAAGAAATAGGTGAGTAAAAACACAATGAAAATGGTGGGAAAATATTATCTATTGTGATTTTGAATAGTGGGCTACTAAGTGGAGATATGTAGAAAAGATGAGAAAGGTGGCAAAACTGTTTAAGAAGGTTTAAGCATGACTAATGTTAACATAGTGGAAAAATTTATTAAGATGGTATTAGACAGAAAGAGTAATGAAATATGAAGCACAGGCAAAGTCTGGGTGGTACCTTGCAGCAAATGTGTCATAGTATTGCAAAAGGTTAGCTTTAATCTGGATTCTGAACGTAATGCCATATTTAATATATGTTTGTCATTGTATCTGTAAGAAATAATGTGAGTAGTTATGAATACAGGGCATCTTTTCAGAATGCTTTGAGAAAGACTGCTTCAACTTATCTGAGAATTATGTTGAACTTTTTTTTTTTTTTTTTTTTTTTTTTGCGAGAGAGAGATGTGTTTATAACGAAATCAGAACTACAATATCAGGTCTGGGCAATCAGCGCTGACAGTAAAATTAAGGGAAGGTATCACTAAAGGAGTTGAAGATGAAAACTATGATCAAATACAAAATAAAAAAAGCTTTTATTAAAGAAGGAATGTGCTCCGTCTTCCAGATTATGCGAATTTCAGATAATGAAGTGTTATTTCCTCATAGCTGTGTTTTAAATTACTGGATTGCTTTTTGTATAGATGCTAGCAAGAACTAGAACATGGTTAGAAGAGTCTATGCAAATGAAATACCACTTTTGATAAAACTTAAATATGGACAATAAAATATACTTCTTGTTAAAGTACACAAGGTACAATCCTAAAACTTTATAACAATAATCTCTTCAGAAATGGTCAAGCAGGAAATGGGAATTTCCTAAGTCGCTCAGTAGGACTGCATACTTTATTAGCATATTATCCCTTCACATAATAAAGCCATGATTTCACACTGATTTTCAGTAGTAACTTTGAACACATTAAGGTCTCATTGAGCTATGTATTATCTTTAAAAGCTCCTTGTATGGTTGATACATTGCTACAGCCTTTTAAACCTCAGTGATATCATGTTACAGAAACTGCAGTCAGCATCTCAAATAGATATTTTAGTTAACAGCGTTCTGTGTTATCTCCTAAATAAACATGAGGTTTTCTGTTACCAGAATCTTCAACACTAGCACAGTTCTGAGACAAGCTTGAGGAGGACTGTAATTACAGCAATTATGGAGAAGTAATTTACTGGTTGTATAAACTGAACAGCTTTGAAAAGGAGTGGATCGACCATAAAAAGAAGTTCAATATTGAAAAATAATATTTTAGAATTGGTGAAATGGTTGTTATGTGGATAAGCAAATTGTAAATATTTTGCCTAAAGTGAATATATTTTTGTTTTGGAAGCCGTTATAATGTATGAATTTGTGGTTTATAAAAAGACTTAGAGACGCTGGAATTATAGAGAGATATGCAGATCTCTTACTACCCATCTGGTATATACTAGGAGCTTACTAAAGAAAGAAATACAGTTAAATTTACATGCCTTTGGAAAAAAAAATCAACATTTTGAAACAGGTAAAAAAATTATTTATTTCAACAAGTTGCCCAGAATAGCTGTGTATTCCCCCTCCCTGGAAGTGTTTAAAGCCAGGTTGAATGGGGCTTTAAGTAACCTGATCTAGTTGTCCCTGCCCATGGCAGGGGGTTGGAACTAGATCTTTAAGTTCCCCTCCAACACAAACTTTAAAATTCCCTCTGTGAAAACCAGAAATTATGGAGGAGTGCTCTGCACAACAATTTCCTCACAGATGGAGAAGGAACACAGTCTGGATGCACACACTGGACCTGATGGGCTAGGAGATAGGTGTCAAATCTTTCAGCTTGCCTGGAACACACTATTGAAGAGGAATTGTCTTGGGCTGCATTTAAAATATGTAATATTGTTAATGTACGTAAGTAACAAATACTTCTTTTATATATATATATATATATATATATATATATATATTAGAACTTAAAAAAAGAAGGCAACAAAAAAATAAAACTGGTGTGTTTGACATTTATGACCTAGAGTTTAGACAAAGTTTCATGGTCTACTTGCGGTAAGAATGGCAATGTTTAGATCTCACTTACATGTCAAGCCAGAGCAGCCCAAAACCTAAGATAATTAATTGGATAATAATAATAATCTTTCTTTGATCTAATGCCTGAAAATTGATGGTCTGATTATCAGTTGCCTGTTACCTGCCTATTGCAATTTTACATTCCCATTTGTCTCAGATTAATAGCATCCATTACGAGCACTGGCTAAATTCCACAGTCAAACTAAACCACATGACAATTGTTATGTTCTATTGCTTTGTAGTAAGTCTCAGCATTTAATCACATTATCACTACACTAAGCTATTATAAGCAAGTCAGGAGCAAATAATGAGGTCTGAGTAACTATTTACAGTAATTCAAGCTTTGGGGATTGTTCCATAAGAAACTGTCACTTATGCTTTGCAGGGAGAAAATTAAGATTTCTGTCTATGAGTTAAATGCTACTGAAAAGTACAGAGCTTGGATGAAGCCATTGTAGAAAATAAACTGATTCAAAAACAACCTCACTACTATAAATACTTTTATTTTTTATAGAGAGTCTTTGATGCAAATGGTCACAGTTACTCTGCACTGTATGAGGAAAGGTACACTGACATAATAAAAAGCTCTTGTATTCCACCTTTAAAGATTTGGTGTATTAATTTGGCAGAATAGGGCTTATAAAAAGACCTTGCTTACATGAACATCAAAGCTGAAGGGTTCTGTACACTATGGGAAGAGTATATCACTTTTTCAGTAGGAAAGAATGAAGGTATTAATGGGGGCTCATAAAATGAAAAAAGAGTTTGCAAGTGGATGAAATGCTGTAACCTTTGGTCTTTTATTTGTAGTATGTCCAGAATTCTTCATTTCTATTTATAACCTATGTTCTTAAAATTGGTGAAGCTTAGCAAGTGACAACAGTAGAAAAGATGCCTATTTGTAAAGATACCTGTTAGTAATAGAAGTATAAATAAAGTTTTTAGATACACAGAATGAATCATAGAATCATAGAATGTCTTGGATTGGAAGGGACCCCAAAGGTCATCATATCCTAACCTCCCTAGCACAGGAAGGAACTCAAAGTAGTCCTGATTATTCCAGGTTAATTCCAGTGCTCTCGGGTTGCACAAGGGAGGTTTATACTGAACATTAGGAAGACTTTTGTTATGGAGAGGGGTCAAGAAAGGAAAGGGGTGTCCAAGGATGTGGTGGAGTCCCCATTCCTAAGGGTATTTAACGGGCTTATGGACATGATACAAAAGGACATGGTTTAATGATGAGACTTAGTAGATCATGTTGTTGGCTGGAAGCTTCTTCCAATCCAGACGTACCTTTGGTTCTGTAATTCTTGGATTCTATGAATTTAAATACATGTATGTCTTTCACATTTATTTATTCACTTAAAAATTCTTAATCTTTAGACTATTTGCCTTAAAATAACTTCATTCCATTAATAAATATTAACCTACAAAATAGTCTTGTAATTGAAGAAAATATAATTCATACAAATGTACGTACCGGGAAGACAAGCCCAGCACAAAGGTAGGAATTATTTTATTCCTTTCAAATGAACAAAAGTATAAATCAATCCCCCTTCATATCTCCAAATTTATTATTGAACCAAGATTAATGTGTACTTATTGTCGAAAATTTTTGAACTAATTTCAGATTTCTACAGGTCAACAGGCCAAAGGTATCCTTAAAAAAAAACAAAAAAAAAAAAAAAAAAGGTAAAGTTTAATTCCATTTCTGAACCTTTAAAAAAATTTCATTTTCTTCAGCCTCTTGACTTTGACCATGTTTCTTATTAATGGATTTCTTTGATGGGAAATAAATGAAAAGGATTACTGTGTTGCTTTTGAATTCTATGTTCTTACAAGACAAAAATATTCTGATGTAAGGCTTTCAAATCAACAGGAAAAACGAGACACAAGTTCTTGTAGCAGAGTATTAGAAAGTAAATTATTTCAGTTTCCTATTTAACCAAAGCAGGAAGCCCATTCTGTAAAACTTATTAAAAACACTTTTAATTAGAAGATTATTCTCATATTTAATTTGCTGTGAAAATTCAAGGAGTAAGAAATATCACTTTGTATCACTTTCAATTCAACATCATAGAAAGAAAATCTTAATACAGGGATGTAGTGCTAAAAATTGCAGGAAGGTGTTACAGAGTTAGTTTGAGGAGACTAGACATGGCATTAATTTGTATATGGTATGTATGTTGTATATAATTATAAGGAATAACCTGTCTAGATAACAAGAGGGGGGAAAACATTATGATAAAGTTCAGAAGCGTATGTAGTTGATGAGATGGAGAAAAGCAGAATGCTGTCATAGATGCTAGCAGGTATGAATGAGGATATGCTCTGAATGTTGCTGATGTGAGAGGAATACAGTCTGGTTTTCTAATAGGACAAAAATAACAGAAATTGGAAGCAAGACTTTTAGTTTACTGTTCGATAACCTGACCATGCTGCACAAATCTTAAAAAAAATGTGATTCTGATTGTCACAGTTCATCTAGGATAAAGGAATTCACTATTTTATTTGTAATTAATCTATTTGTTTCTGTCTCCTATAAGCAAGGCAGACTACTTCTACTGTTTCTCCTAGCCAGAATTTACTAAGACAGAACAAAAACTCAGTTACTTACTTTTCAAGTGGAAAGACTATCAAACAAGCTTTACTTGTCTCTCAGTGACACAGAGTGGACTTTTTCCCTTTGTGTATCCCTATTACCTTGGGCTGCACTATGGCCCTGAGAGAGTTAACTAGGCAAAATAGAGCAAGGTTTCAGAAAGCAACCTTGCCCTGAGCTTGAATCGTAGAATCATAGAATTGCTTAGGTTGGAAAAGACCTTTAAGATCTTCTAGTCTGACCATAACCTACCCATACTACCCTAAAACACATTCACAGATGGGACCATTGCTTTCTGAGAGTGACTTTCTTTTCTTTGTGCACCTTAAGATAAGCAAAACTCTTGTGTGGCACATGAGAAAAGCAGAAAGGAGGTGAGCTAAAAGGCTGAGTCTATATATCAGTGGTGTGGAGAGGTTGAATGCATTAACGATGTCTAACAGACAGGCCCTGAACAGCTTTGGGGTTAGAAAATAAACCATTTGCCAGCCTGGGCTTCCTTCCCATGGAAATGAAGGTGAGGAGGGAACAATCAAGTAAGTCCAGGTTTCATCCCGTCACAAACAATGACAAAGTCATACTCATTTTCCTTAGAGATGGGTAGCATTGACAGTTCAACAATATAGACATAGCTAAGGAAATACATGCAAAAATTTCAAAATTCATGTGAGATCAAGACTTGTAGAGAATCTGCATATAGATAGGCCTAAGATATATGAATTCTATCTGCATACAGAGAACCAAAGCAAGAATCAAAATCACAGAATCATGGAATCACCAAGGTTGAACAATCCCAGTTCCCTCAGCCACTCCTCATAAGGCCGCTGCTCCAGACCCCTCATCAGCTTCATTGCCCTTCTCTGCACATGCTCCAGGGCCTCAATGTTTGTCTTGTAGTGAGGGGCCCAAAACTGAGCATAGTACTCAAGGTGCAGTATCACCAGTGCTGAGTACAGAGGGATAATTTCTTCCCTGCTCCTGCTGGCAACACTTTCTCATACAAGCCAAGATGCCATTGTCCTTTTTGGCCACCTTGGCACACTGCTGGCTTATGTTCAGCCAGACATCTGACAACACCCCCAGGTCTGTTTCCTCTACACAATCTTCCAGCCATTCTCCCCCAAGCCTGTAGCATTACCTGGGGTTGTTGTGGCCAAAGTGCTTGGTCTTGTTGAACCTCATCCCATTGGCTTCAGCTCAGCAATCCATCCTGTCCAGATCCCTCTGTGGGGCTACCCTCGGGCAGATTGACATCCTGCCAGCTTGGTGTCATCTGCAAACTTACTGAGGGTGCACTCAGTGCTCTCATCCAGGTCATCAATAAAGATATTGAAAAGGCCCTAGTACCGCCCCCTGGAGAACACTACTCGTGGCTGGTCACCAGCAGGATTTAACTCCATGCATCACCTCTCTCTGGGCCCAGCCCTCCAGCCAGCTCCTTACCCAGGAAAGAGTGTACATGTCCAAGCCGTGGGCTGCCAGCTTCTCCAGGAGAATACTGTGGGAAGATACACAGCGTGAGTAGAATGACAACCAAGTGATACTGTAAAAAGGCAATTTAGTAGGAGAATAGTATTTCTAAACAATTTAGACAGTAAACACACAGGGGAAAAGTTTGTGCCCTCTGATGGATTTATGAATTATTTTTACCATTGAAATTATCTCCTTGTGAAACATAATTGTTTAAAAATGAATAGGAATATCAACATTTACAAGATAATTAAAGCACTCCAGTGGCATATGAACAATCAACAACTAGACTTTCTAAAGTGTTGAGGTAATTTGAATATAGGTGACCAATGGAGGGAGAAAAAGAGATTTTTTATACATTTCAGAATTGGTCATGCTCATAAAAGTGAGTAAGCAGTGTTCCTATGGGCTTATATCTCTCCATGGGAATTTTACTGAAGATTGATCACACCATCTTAATAATTAGGTTTACCTCTGATAAATAGATAAATAGATAAATTAGTGTCATTACAACTTACTTGTTGTAAACTAATAAGGTTGAAGTTTCACATTTAAGAATGTATTTTATTTTTGGTGTTACATGATAATTCAAAGTAATTAATAATTTAGAAATAATTAACAAAAGAAAATTCCAATTTTTTTCCTTGTTTTGGAAATTGTATACATACTATATGTGAGATATTTCCACAACAGAAAAAAAAAATCATAAAAGGTGAGGGATGATTTCCTTTATTTTGATTCAGAGTGAGTTAAAAAACTGAAAAGTGAGGCTAAAAGCCACAGTCAATGGCTCAGAACAGAAAGCTCTCTAGAGGAGCAGGGCCTGCAGATCCAGGGGTAGCTAAAATGGGCTAAATCAGCATACTTAAACATCCAAGGGCTGTTGTGGCTATATGAAATACATCTGCACCTACAATGAAGCTGGCCTGTTGGAAATCCAGGGCTTTAAGGTAGCCCATTAATGATATGCAAAGTGTGTTGGAGATATTATCTTCTTTGTAAGGTGATGTATCTGTCTAAGAAAAACAGTGGACCAAGTTTTCTGCCCAGTATGTTTTCTGCCCATATCGTATTGCATTACTGCTAAAGCAAATAGATGGACTCTGTTTAGTATTCTGGGATCAACCATGTACTTGACGAGGGGGATATGTGAGCTCTTTTGCAAGAACTATCCCAGTTATCACAAATGCAGTTCTGAAGACACACATGCAGCAAATAATGAATAAGTAAAGCAAATTTGTCCTTGATCCTGGTCTTGGGTCTGCTTCTGTACACCTCCATTAGGCCAGGCAGAAAGGAATTACTTCAACAGTGGTAGCTTAACAAATGAGGAGTGGATGTAGGTGGTTAAAATTAGAAACCTTGAAGTGGTTCCTATTTCTTAATCAGTCTTGCTATTCACCATCTACTGTTGACAGTGTATTTTTGTATGCACCTCAAAGGGCATAAATGGTATCAAAATCTTGAACAGGTGATGAAAGAAAATATTCATCATCCTGTGTCAGTACAGAATAAAAGTTGTCCCTCTCCCACAGGATTCTCGTGGAGTTCATAAATTATAGTCATCTTTTGCAGTAATGCATTATATCCTAAATAAGAAGTGCAAAAAATCCATAGCAGAATAATTAAATGTATTAATTCCTTTTCTGTCCCAAAGGGATTGATCATGAGTCTTAAACAGTCCAATTTCTTTTATTTTATTTAAAAGCAAATGTAGTATAATCAATGTTAAAATTCCTGATTAACCATGAAAGCTCTGGTTGAACAAGTGATCCCTGACATTTTCATAGATTTAATACAACTGCAGTGTGTAAGCAGGACTTATTAGTAACATAGGACTGTAAGCATAGCATGATATGGGTAGAATTCATTCCTTTTCTGTATAAATGTTAATATCCTGTATAGATGACCTTGCACCTCCTTCACATATATGTTAACTCAAGGCAGTAAGTGAAATTTAAAGCCTAACTACAAACAACAGTGGACAGAAGAAGTAATTTTGACTTATGAGGAATCAGAATGGAGTTTGCCTTCATTAAGGTTATGGATAAATAATTATATATATATTAAAAGCTAAACTGTGTAATGGAGATAAGGTACTGAACATAAAAAGAAGGAAACAGTATTACGGTTTCACTAAATACGTGCACTAAATATGTGCATAGTGTAACCAAGGCAAAGAGTTCACTAAATCCTTGGGATTTATAGGCAACCAAGGTAACTCACTTTGCAGGTGGAGGGTCACATAAAACAGTTTCTATAACAACCTTTTATTTTAAAAGCTTGCTAATTTTTTCTTCGATGGTGTTGATGTGATGTACTTCGTGGTGTGACTGAAATACATAATAGTTCATGTTGCTGTAAAAATTGTTTTGCCACTTGTTCAGGATGACCTGCATAACTTACAAGTGGTATACTGACAATAAAACCTTAATAGCACCCCACACTATTATAGATTCTAACCTTATGTTCATACATACAGTTGTGTATATCATAAAACACAGACTATTCTTTAGCACGCCTTTTAATATGACAAATGTCAACGTAACTTTAGCAATATGAACACCCTTTACCAGCACAGAATTTGTTAATTTTGTGTAACAGAGTGAAGCCAGCTGGAATTCTGGCTGAGAACACAGCTCAGGTCAGTCTAGCCCTTGCTTATAATAGAAGTTTAAGCTACTCTTAAGAAAACTTTTATCTGTTTTTGGTTTTCTTACAAAGCCTTTTCTTCCTACATATCATTGCAGGTAAAGTAGTTATTCTAAAATAAGATATTTCAAATGTTAGTATCATTTCCATTGCCTAAACAAAATTTGTATCAGGCAGACCAAGCATTAAAAGTGCTGACCTAAAGTTACATTTGTGAAAATATTGAGCAACAATCTTTAAAGGGCAAAGGGATTGCAATCCCTGACAAGGGATTTGATCCCTGACAAAGGGACTGCAGAAAGGACACTCTCCCACCCCCAGAAAGTGAACCAGTGGTGTGGCAAAACACATGCAACCCTGCATCACTTCACAGCTTGATTTATCAGTACACACTGTTTAAAATTTGTTGGAAAATTCAAGATATTTTAGTTCATGTACCAGTAGCTAATATGTTAAAAGCACTCAGCTCAGATGTGGCATTGTTTGCAAGAGACACTTAATAACATGGTTGTTTACTCTTTTCCTCATTGGTGAAAAGAACCATAATGTTTCAGGACCATCTCAATACAGAGTGATGAAATATTTGAAATTATTAAAACTTAACAAGATTCAATAATCATTTTCTATTAATCTCTCCTGGAATTTTCCCATGAGAAACTGATTAGTGAGGGTACAGTTCTCCCTCTGAGGGATTTCTTGCCATCAGGAGGGTGATCATGATGATAACAGTTCTTATAAGGGGATGTATATTTAATTAAATGTAAATCTGTGAAGGAAATAACTGTTTCTAGGGCATTTAAATTGGTTTGTTTCAATGCTCATGTGTTTATACCATAAAGCATATATTAGCTAGCAAAGGCCTGTCACTTGTTATTCAGTACATACTTCACAAGGCAGACAATCAGAAACGTTGCAGAGACAACGTGTTCCATCAAGGTTATCAGGAAAAGTTAGGGAGAGGAAACATGACTAGATTAATTGTGCATCCATTAACAGACTGCAGTTCAAAGACTCTATGCCTTTTATCTTGCACAAATATTAGTAGAAGAGCATATATCATTAGCAAAAGGAAAACAGTGACTGCATATTTAAAAATCTGGAGAGCAGCAATGACCCAGACCAGAGCTAAAGCCTGGTTTTAAAATTCCAGAGTTTTGTGAATTTAAGTCCATGGTGAGTATACTGATTTTTACATACTAGTAGCTAGTTTTTAGTTATTTAGACTATGAAATATCAAGGCCATTATATATTCTAAACAGATTATGCCACACCACAACTTCATTAGGGGGGTTTCTGCTAGTGTGCTGAAACAAATGTTTGTATACAGCTAATTAGAAGCACGTTTCTCAACAAAATTCAAACACTAGTGAACTGACAAAGACAACCTTCTAGCTTTATTATTCTGTGAAAACCTGTAGCACAGCTTTGGTCTGTGGTATATCTGTTGTTCAGAGGAACTTCATTAGAAGACACTTAAAGGAAAATGCAGGTGTCTTACTGAAAGTAAAGGACAGCCCTTATCCCTAGCTGTAGCTGAATCAGGACCAGTAATATAATTCAGTGCACACCTTAGTACTGGGTTTAGATTTTTTTTTTTAATTTCAAAGTAATAAAGTACTTCTAATAAATTGGGTGCTGCATGCCTCCTTCTTCACACTTCCAACCTTATGTCACTACTTGTAAGTTCAGGTACTGTGGTGGGTTTTCCTTATCCATTCAGATGTCCTACTCAAACTTCTCACTTGCTATTCTTCATCTGCTGGACAGGAAAAAATAGGATGAGAAGAAAAAGGAGATTGCTTACGAATTACAATTGTTTGCAGAGCAGACTCAACTTGCGGAAAATGATTTTAATTTAGTGTCAGTTAAAGCAGATTTGGGTAGAAAGAAACAATAGTAAACGTTAAGAAATATTTATTTCCCTTTCCCATGCTCATTTCCACTCCAGACTCTTCCATTTCACCCTGACAGGCACAGTGGGAATAGATGGGAAGGTTTGGTGAGTACACAGCAATTTATCTTTGCTATTCCTTCTCCCTCATGCTTTTCCCTCCTCAGGTGTGGGCTCCCACAGGCTTCAGTCCATCAGCTGAAAGTCTGCTCCACAGTGTGTCCTACATGGGACACAGGAAACTTCCTGCGTCAGTGCCTGGAGAACATCCTTCACCTTCTCCTTCTCTAACCTCAGTATTAGCTGAGCTTTTTTCAAACCCTTGTACTTCCCCTCCCTATCTCCTCCCCCCTACACACACATATACATTGTGTGCAATTTTTGCCCTTTCTTACATGCACATTCCCTAAGATGGTACCACATTGGCTCTTCGGTCCATGTGTGTTCTGTGGTGGGATCACTGAAAGCAGCTGGAAGTGACTGTGCAGCCATAGCATCAAGTCAATGGAGAAGCCAAAACCTCACAATGGATGCTCAAAATGGGAGCAAAGCTGACAAGTCTATTTTAGATCATAGTTTTCTTAAATAATCAGTACAATCAATGGAGACAGATGGGCATCTCTGAACAGTACTTCAAGTCTTGGGGAATCACCCACCTGAGGTATTTGTGTCTCTTCAGTTTTCTTATGAAACTGTAAACGTCTGTTAAATTGAACAAAGTAAATCTCCCAAGCAGAGTGCACAGCACCTTATGAGCTATTTTTATCCCCTCTACACACTTCACTAAAACGGCACAAAAAATTATAAATACTGAACTGGATGTCACAAATATACCACCAAGCTACTTTAATCAAATTTAATTACACCTTTTTACTTGCTTTAAATTTGCCTACAGGTGCAATAAAATAAAAGCATGTATGTAATGGATCACATTTGCAATTCTAGCTGGGATGGAAAGTGGGCTGTAAAAAACATAATTGTTTTCAAAGCACTGAACCAGATTAGCATGGATTAAAACATTTTTTTAAAATACATGACAGAAATCATTATTAGTGCTTGGCACATCATCTCTTGTTACACTGCTTATTTCTTCATTCACAAAATGTAAGGACTACATGACAATAAAAACATCATGTATTTCCATTTCCAACTAAACAAAACTTAGTAAGTGAGATGAGGTGGTCATTGTCTGCAACACTGAAAATATGTTAGTGGCAGGACCACTGGTTCATAATCCAGACTCTCTTCAACTAGTACACAATGGAGTACTGTTGTAATCGAACAAAAGAATTTGTGTACACTTTTGTTTGAATTTTTTTTTTTATAAAAAACATAAAAGAGAGCAGAATGCAAAGTGAGAATAAGTAGATAGCGCTAGTTAGAGTAAGTTATTCACACTACCCAAATTTTCTCAGCTTTTTTCTTCATACATTTTTTCCCAAAGGAGTGTGTCTTGCAGCTGTCAGGGTGGGTGGTCGTCCAAGAAAGGAGATTCTGGGAACTGATATGACCAGAGGAGTCCTAAGCAATCTTTCATTATTTGTTTAGGCAGTCAATAATGGGTCAACAGAAAACTCAGGAAGTCATTCACCAGGAAACTCTGAGCAATTGTGCTAGATGTAGGAGTGCTTACAGTATATGATGCTGTGTGAGTAGCTCCCTTAACCCATCGTTTTTGAGACATTAGAGCTGTTCTGAGAGGATTTAACCAGCTATATTCAAACACAATAAATTTGCATTCACATAATGCCAGGAATTTGCATTCAGTAAAGTTATGTCCAGGATAATAACCTCCAATCAAAAGTGTGAATTGATACTGAATGAATGTTGACAACTAACATTCAAATTGGTTAAGATAAAAGGACACCAAATTATAGAAAGTAGTAGCAATAAATTAAAATGTTACCAAGTCCTAGGAAGGTATCTGTTTCTACCCAAGTCACTTTAGCTGAATATTCCCTTTGCAAAGTATCAGCATATCAGATTATCATTTTAAAAAGATTTAGTATGTGTGATTTTATGGATTATACATATTCTGATATCAAGTTTCACCAAGGACTTTCCATCCAGCTCCAGATATTCCCTGAAAAATGTTCATTTTTCTGAAAAAGGCAAATGCCATGTAACCCAGCCCAGAGATCTTGTAAACCAACTGATTGCCACTTTGTGTTCTTGGCTCCTGGGTACTTAGTTTTATCTCTCAAGGGCTTTGCTACAGCCATAAAGAACATGAACAAATTCAAGTCTCATTACTTGACTCTAGTATTGTTATTGAAAAGCATCAGGATCAATTCATTGATGATAATTGATGGCTATTTAGTAAAAAAGAAAAAAAAATCACCTCATATATCAGGAAGTCTCAGAATCAGTAGCTATTTAAGGCTGAAAGATGATCCTGAAAGATTATAGTACTTGCTAAGAGGATGTACTTATTTCACCAGAAACTTGTCCTATCCTCACTGTTCCCCATAGGCTCCCCAGGGTCAGAGATGGGAAGACTTTATGGACCATTCTGGTTTGAACACATTTGCATTCATTACATTGGACAGAAATGCATAATGTCTGAACACATGCCTGTAACTCAGGTTATCCTGAATTATAACCCTTCATTAACTGCAGAGCCCCTTTATTGCCCTGAAAAGTTCTTTATCCATTTCTTCAGCTGTGAAATACATAACGCAATATTAGAGATGAAGTGATTGGTCAAAGGCTTCTAGGTTCCTGAGTCACATACTGAAGAGCTTGTAAAAGCCTGAATTATAATTTCACAACAATATTAAACCACTTCCATGAGAAATAGCCCAAGCATTATTGACAGTACGCATTAAACAGTCCTCCTTTTGGAAAATAAATAATAGGCATGGCATTGGAAATGATCATATCACATGTGCGCTGGAGTATATTTAAAATTTGACAATGAAATTAACAAGTGTAACAATGAAATTTCGTAATTTTGTCATGTAGTTCCACATAAGCATAAAGTAAACATACAGTATCCATGCCTTTGGAGATCTGCAGAGGGGTTTTAGATTCAACACATGAATGTGATTGCTCTGGAAATAGAAGAATCTTTTTTCAGGCAAGTTAATGCAAGTCAATACATCACAAGTCCAACTGATGATTTTATCAATTTTCCTCTTCACCTACTTGTATGAAGGCTACTAAGGCTCCTTATTTCCTGCAGATGTTTGACTCTACCTCTAGAATAATTAAAAAAGAGTAAAATTAAATGACGCTTAAGCAAATGCTGACTCATCAACATGTTTTCTCTGGTGTTAACAATAAATGACTGACAAAAAAGTGGGAGGAAGAGGTGTTAATCGGAAAGGAGAAGCATAGAAAAGCAGGAAACGAATGTGGATGGAATGGCTCACAAAGAGAAAGGCAAGGGATTTTGTTATTTAGAATTGTGCTCTAGAAGGAGCTCTCTGACGTCACTTGATAGGGGCAGGATCCCTCAGATGCTGCCACTTTCATGGCTCTAGCATAGGCCTCAGAAGTATATGTCAGTATATTTCTAGCAAGGTCTCAAAGGTAGATGCCATGTTAAAAACTAAGCAAATAATTTGTTAGATCAGGCTTCTGTTTTTCTTGCAACAGAGTCTTTCCAGCTCATTTATCTTCATTTCTTTGGAACTGAAGTAAAATTCACTGTTAAATATTTCCTTTGTATCTCTGCTTGTTCTCTATTCACTGTCCTTTCCAGAATGGTCATAATGATGTCATGGTTTCACCCTGTTAGGCAGCTCTGCAGTACATTGCCACTCCCTCACTCTACCCGGGTGGGATGGGGAGGAGAAACAAAAAGAAAAAAATGCAAGAAATCATGAGTCAAAATAAGGCAGTTTACTAAGCAAAAGCTGTACATGAAGATAAATACAAAAATTCATCCATCACTTCCCATCACCAGGCAGATGTTCAGTCACTTCCAGGAAAACAGGGGTCATCACTTGTAATGACTTGTAATCACTTGATTGCCGAGCCACTTTCTGCCATCTATCAGCATTCCTGGTTATCTGGAGAGGTCCCACAAGATTGGAGGCTTGCCGATGTGACTCCCATATACAAGAAAGGCCGTAAGGAAGACCTGGGGAACTACAGGCCTGTCAGCCTGACCTCGGTATCAGGGAAAGTTATGGAACAGATGATCTTGAGGGAAATCACACGACACGTGCATGGCAATAAAGGGATCAGACCCAGCCAGCACGTGTTCACCAGGGGCAGGTCGTGCTTGTCCAACCTCATCTCCTTCTATGACTGGGTGACCAGACAGGTAGATGAGGGAAAGGCTGTTGATGTAGTCTACCTGGACTTCAGCAAGGCCTTTGACACGGTCTCCCACAGTATTCTCCTAAGGAAACTGGCAGCCCGTGGTGTGGACAGGTTCACTCTTCTCTGGGTGGAGAACTGGCTGGAGGGCCATGCCCAGAGGGTAGTGGTTAATGGAGTTAAGTCCAGCTGGCGTCCTGTTACGAGTGGTGTCCCCCAAGGGTCAGTTTTGGGGCCCATCTTGTTTAATATCTTTATTGATGACCTAGACGAGGGAATTGAGTGTACCCTCAGTAAGTTTGCAGATGACACAAATTTGGGAGGATGTGTCAAACTGCCTGAGGGTAGGGAGGCCCTTCAGAGGGATTTGGATAGGCTGAACAGCTGGGCTGAGCTCAATGGGATGAGGTTCAATAAGACCAAGTGCCGGGTCCTGCACTTTGGCCACAATAACCCCATGCAATGCTATAGGCTTGGGGCAGAATGGCTTGAAGAATGTAGAGAGGAAAAGGACCTGGGGGTGTTGGTTGATGCTCGGCTCAACATGAGCTGGCAGTGTGCCCAGGTGGCCAAGAAGGCCAACGGCATCCTGGCCTGTATTAGAAATAGTGTAGCCAGCAGGAGCAGGGAGGTGATCATCCCCCTGTACTCAGCTCTGGTACGGCCGCACCTTGAGTACTGTGTTCAGTTTTGGGCCCCTCACTACAAGAAGGACATTGAGGCCCTGGAGCGTGTTCAGAGAAGGGCAACAAAGCTGGTGAGGGGTCTGGAGCACAAGTCTTATGAGGAGCGGCTGAGGGAGCTGGGATTGTTTAGTCTGGAGAAGAGGAGGCTCAGAGGAGACCTTATTGCACTCTACCACTTCCTGAAGGGGAGTTGTGGTGAGGAGGGGGTGGGCCTCTTCTCCCTGATAAATAACGACAGGACGAGAGGGAATGGCCACAAGTTGCGCCGGGGAAGATTTAGATTAGACCTGAGGAAGCATTTTTTTTCTGAAAGAGTGGTCAGGCACTGGAATGGCCTGCCTAGGGAGGTGGTTGAGGCACCATCCCTAGCGCTGTTCAAGAAGCGTTTAGATGAGGTGCTAAAGGATTTAATTTAGTAGTTGGGTAGAGATAGTGATAGGAGGATGGTTGGACTAGATGATCTTATAGGTCCTTTCCAACCTTATGAACTTATGAACTTATAATGATTTCTTGAGAAGACTAGTGCCATCACTCCAAACATTCCCCACATTTTTCTTCCTTATCCCAGTTTTTGTTGCTGAGCATGACACCATAAGCTATGGGATATCCCTTTGGCCAGTATGGGTCAGCTGTGCTGGTTGTGTCCCCTCTCAGCTCCTCGTGCCCCTCTGATCTTGTTGGCAGAACAGCAAGAAGCTGGAAAGTCATTGGCTCTGTATAAGCACTGCTCAGCAACAACTAAAATATCACTGTGTATCACCACTATTTTCATCACAAATCCTAAACACAGTTTCATATGAGTCTCTACAAGGAAAATCAACACTAAATGGTGTAGGTAGCTACTCAGATTAAAATAAATTTGTTGACAGGCTTTTATCAATTTCACTTCAAACTGGAGAACAGTGATTTGCTCTTGGGGGAGGTAGGGAAAATTCTTCTAAGTTTTCTGAAAGCAAACAGTTTTTAGCATAGAAAATGACTAGTATGCCAACACAAACAACACAGCATTTTCCACCAACCAAATTGTAGCAGTTGACTGTGCACATTATTTTGAAATGCCAGCAGTCAGAAGTGTTTTCTCACTGCTGGAAAAAAAAAAAGTACTGTCAACAACGAAAGTCTATATTGACAAACTGTTGAAACCAAAACCAAAGCTCTGGTTATATCTGGTGCTTCATGACTATCTACTAATGCTTGCTAGGGGCCTCAGACTAACATGAAGAGCTTTGTTTAAAAGTACAGTCCAAAAACCAAACACAGTGCTGTAATGTTTATAAAGTTCCGTGAAACAAGACATCACCTTGAAACCATTTTATTTTCCAAAAATAATAAATAAACTTCAGCATAGTGTTCTATTCTCTTTAGTTCTAACACTTTTGCCCATAAATTAACCCTTTCTATAGCTATGCTGTCAGCACTCTATGAGCTCTTCACAGAATCACAGAACTGTGGGGGTTGGAAGGGACCTCTATAGAGAGATCCAATCCCCTGCCAAGGCAGGCTCCCTAGACTGTGTTGCACAGGTAGGCATCTAGTCAGGTCTTGAACATCTCCAGAGAAGGAGACTCCACAACCTCTCTTGGTAGCCTGTGCCAGTGCCCCATCACCCTCTGTGCAGAAGTTACCCTCGTTGTGAAGAATAGTTAGGTTTTCCAATAGAGTTTTCATTTAATGTTGAAATACTCATTGTAAAAGAAAAAAGAAGTAAGTTCATGGATCTAGTGTTTCAAATTCAGAATGGTTTGTCAACCTGAACCTGAATGTCCTTTGGTTTCTGAAGGTGTAGGAGTTTCAAGTATTACAAATGCACTTTTAGAATCCTAAAATTTATAGGTCAGATATGGTGAAAAAAGATCTATGATTTTAGAAATCTTAAATAATCTTAAATAAATCTTAAAAAAATATTATTTTCATTTATTGGATTCATAATTTAACATTAATTGCTGTTGTGGGATGGTCCTAACCAGAAACTAGGAACCCACAGAGCCACTTCCCACTGTGGGGAAGAGATTCAGAAAGCAAAACAATTTAGGGGTTAAGTTAAAATTAGGTGAATAAGTGAAGGAAAGAAGGGAGAAAATGCAAGTGATACAAATATGATTACACACCAACTATCCTGGGCACAACAGCAGCCAGCCGGACTTCAAAAAACAGCCATCCTGTAAGCCACAATCTCACAGTTTTGTTGCTGATCTTCATGTAATATTGCATGCGGTACCCCTTTGGCTGATTTGTATCTGCTGTCCCAGCTGTGTTCCATCGCAACTTCTTGCCCAACTCCAGTCTACACACTGGGGGAACAAACTGAGGAAAATAAAAGCTTCAGGCTTTCCACTTGGGAAAGTGTCTCATCTTAACTATATAGATAAAATATTGGACTTGTATACATTTTTCTTCTTGCTGGCAAACCTCTCTGTAGGGAAAAAAAAATTAAGGAAGGAAAGGATAAGAACATTTTTTCATTGCACCTCAAAAAATGACCACTAGTTCTCTGGTCTTTTCCCAGATAAATTTTGTCATCAAATATTATGGAGTCATAATAGATTCTTACACAGTCCCTCTGTTTTAAATAGCTTCTTAAAGATTACATAACAAGACAGTCTGACTCATAATATAAAGAGGTGTTTATAACAGTCCTAGTCTTGTTAAAGTATATAAATAGGTGGTCAGATTTGCAGATAGTATGCATGGTGCTTTAAATCTCTTTAGGATTTGAGTGCTGCAATTGTGAATTGAAGTGCTAGAAATGCTGAAGGCAGCAAGTTTATGTTGCTTAGAGGGATAGGCAAATTTCCGTGCCTTCTTAGCTACCAAGACATGTATTCTGTACCTGCATCAGCAGCCTGATTTTCAGAAAAGAGCAATATCAATTCCCTCTGTCAATTCCATCTGGCAGCTGTTCAGGCAGCCTGTCTCTTCTGTGCATTGCTGGTGTGACAGTGGGTCAGAGGGATCCATCTCTGTTTAACATCTGAAATGGCATATCTTTATCCATTCAAGCTTTTACTTTTTTCACCCTCCTCTGAATGAAATGATTACTTTTAAATAGGGCTAAAAAGGGCTGTACCTGGGATACAGTGCTCAATCAGTGGACTGGTCCTACTTCTCTGCTATGTCAAAAAATGTATACTTGGGTTCTTAATACAAACTCCATTCTGATAAATAATTATAGTGTACAAACTTCTCATTACAAAATACTAATGAAGTGTAATTGCTCTAAATGTAACAGAATAACAACAGGAATAAATGGAAACATGTTTTGGAAGTAAGTTATTTCAAAGTTTTTGTTGTGGCGTGGTTTTACTTTAAAAATAATTAATATCATTTCAATAAAATTTGCATAATTTTAGATGAGTCAGGATCTAAACTAAGTCCGCTTAAAAATAAAATCAAGAAGTAGATACTTCGTTTTCATAATTGCAACTGTTGTGTAACACTTTGGTACATGCGCACTGTTACTAAACTGTTTTAAAAATTGAAGAAAACTCCATATTCAAGTCTAATTATATCAAAAGCAGAGTCAGTGACACCAGAGTAATCTTGAATATAACATTCATAAAAAAAATGGAGGTGTTCTTATGGGACTTCTGATAGTATTAATAAGAGTTTCATCAAATCAAGAGATGTTATTAAAGAGATGTGCTGTATATATCTTAATGACAGACTATTTAAAAGCTTATCAAGATCCCAAATGAGAAGAGTAATTACCTTAATGGGATGCTGATTCTTTCCAGACATAGGGCACCAACTGTTGGAAGTAATTTCTTCATCTCCTAATATTTGACTTACTGAAATAAAATAAGACATGCAATTCTTTTTACTATAAAAACAAAAATAATCACTCCTTTAAATCTTAATCTCAACAGAATTCCATTGAAATATCCGAACTAAACTACCATTTACATTTTTTATTAAGTCTGGATTCATTTTAAATATAATTTATTGGTTGTGGTATGTTGTTAAATTGATAGAGACCTAGGCTATTACTTCCATTTTGTTACTTTTAGAAGGACTACCTGTATCAATCAAGAAAATTCCATTTTTGATCCAAGAGTCTGTTTTTTCAGTCGTGTACAATATATCTAGTAAAATTTAGGTTATCTGAAGAAATGAAAACTAGACCTGTACCAGAAAGATACTGCTCAGTTATTTACAGAAAAATTTGAAAAAAGAACAGAATGTGGCTGTCTTTCTGTGGAGGAATCTTCATTTAAACATCCTTTACTAGCTATTGTGCTTCTTGCTTCATTAAGTAGCAGTTTTCTTGATCAAATTCTTTGTTTGTATCCAACCACAATAATTATGAAAAGAGCAATCTAAACATCAAGGCCCTTCTTTTTTTTCTTTTTTTTCTTTTTCTTTTTCTTTTTCTTTTTCTTTTTCTTTTTCTTTTTCTTTTTCTTTTTCTTTTTCTTTTTCTTTTTCTTTTTCTTTTTCTTTTTCTTTTTCTTTTTCTTTTTCTTTTTCTTTTTCTTTTTCTTTTTCTTTTTCTTTTTCTTTTTCTTTTTCTTTTTCTTTTTCTTTTCTTTCTTTTTTTTTTTCCCTTGGGAATTGGATAAGGCTCTATTTGACTAAGAAAGCCCAGAGAAGGAAATCTGCATGAATAAACCACTTCAAATAGACCTCTCTTGGCTATAGGTGATAGGTCTGCCACTTCACCTAAAAGGTCTCTTATGAAAGTACCTTTACATATGAAAACAGGAGGGTTTTTATTTGATCATTTTCTCCATGTGGTTTTGACTGGGTCTGCTTTACTGCCGATTAAATAATCTCTATTAGGCTCAGAGCTTTCTCAGATGATGACATCACTGCTTCATCACATACAACATCACATACAACAGGAGTTTGCCAAGGAGCTTGGATTGTCTTATCTTTCCCCTGCTCAAGGGTAGCTGCATTCACAGCATACGAGGTGTGTCCACAGGGCATGCTGGATTTTGGCATAGAGACAACCTACTGAGCTAAACAGCTGATAAGTATTTTCAGGCTAAAAATATTTCAGGTGCCCAGACTCAAATGTAATATGTATCAAAAGTTTTGTGCTCCCTTGTTTGCTACACACTGATTGTCAGAATGACAATTTACACGTATGTAACTGTTACTCTTAAGCTTATCCAATAAACAGTCTGCATCCCTTCATGATCCTAAAACATCATGCTTAATTGCAATGTCTCTTGAAAGGGAAAAATTTCAAGTATACACAGGTTTAAAGTCTTTTTCAAGACTATCAGATGGTAATATGCTTCTAGAGGCAACTATTTCTTGACAGTTTTATACCGTTTTCTTAAAAGAGCAGAAGCAATAAAATGGCTGGATAATTACTAGTAAATGCCCCCAGCTTGCTCAGATTTTTGGAGCTGGTAACTAAGCCAGTATTGTAATAAATACTTAAAGAGACTAACATGTCTCCCTCATCAGATAAGTGTACAAAAGAAAATTCTTCTGATATTAAGCTACAATTAAAATGTCATTTGTAAACAAAATTATTCTCATTAAAAAAATTTAAAAGATGTAAAAGAAAACTTGACCCATAGGATGTATGATTGTTCATCTTTATTTTGACCACGTTAGAAACAGCTTGAGCTTTCCTGGAGCACATTTTTGTCTTATTTGCAGTGCAGGATACAATTACAAAGCAATTTTGTTGTTAGGCAATAGGAAGATGTTGTGTAAGCAGAAGGCGATGACAGCTGAAGGTTTTTTATGTGGTTCTGTAATTTACTAATTAGAAAAGATCATCCTAGCAAACAGAACTGCCTCTTGAGATAATGCTTAATGAACATTTCAGTGACTGGATACCTTTAAACTGTGGTCAAGATTGCTACAGTTCATAAGATTGCATTCAACAAGACTGCATATTATAGCACACAAATTTGCTTTAGCTTTCATCAAAGAATTTTGAACTGTTTAGCATATTTATATCTCTTGTATTTACATTTGCTGAAATAATTGAATTTGTAGCAATTATAAGCCTGTGCAGATCCCTTTAACTGTGTATATTGATTGTTACACTACATCTGTTTTACCTCATTAATAATAGTCTTTTGACATAACGCCTTCACACAGACATCAGGTGTCATTCCTTCAGGAATCATTTGTTTGGGGAGATATACTCAAGACTCCATGCAATGTAACAAGTGCCATACAAACTGACTGAATCTTAACCAGATTTTTGTGAACACAGCCCATAGCTTTGGGAAGATTCCTTGCAGAAAACTCCTGCTAAGGCTTTGTGAGGCTAAAAAAGAGCTCCTCGGAACTAAACTTTCTTGACAGTCTTGATAGATTCCTTTGTTTCTTGGGGCAGAGTGGAGAACAATACACTGCCATTAAAAACATAATGATATAAAGCCAGTGGCCATTATTGAGCCAAAGCAGCTGTTCTTCTCATCTTCTGGGATGCAGTCTGGGGCTCAGCAGCTAATTGCTGATATTGCACCACTACCAAGGAGAGTGAGGGATTTCTATTCATGTTGTAGAATCACTGTTTGGGATGCAATGATCTTAAACATTTGAGGAGCTGAGGATTTTAATGCATCATGGGCTGGAAGCTGTTGCCATGGTGAACCCTCACCGCATGCTCTATCTTAGCAACAGGCTCTGTGGGATGGTATATATAGCCCACCTCCAGTGAAACAACAGGAGCATACTTTATGCTTCGTCAAGGGGGTAAGAAATAAAAGCTTATTAGGTGCAATATATGTAGAAATTTGTCAGATCAGAAGTGACTGAAGATAACTAGTATGGAAATAACACAATACTAATGTAGCTTTTCTTGTTTTTATTGTCAAGATAAATTAAATACATTAAAGAAATATCAGTCTCGTGGGTATGCAAGCAATGCTCCAGCTTTAACAGTTTATGCTTCACCTCTTTTCCTCTTCTTTTGTGTTTTTCTCTTCCAGAGATCCTTCTATCTGTACCTGGAAGGATTCTATGATTCTATGATTCAGTCAAAGAAATATAATTCCAACATCATTTCTTTCCTAATTAATTTTCATCATCAAGACTGCTGTATTCCTGCAGTACTTCAGTAATGTTTCTGCCTATTCACAGAAGTTTGTAGTAGAGGACCATATTAGCAGAGATGCTTGGGAACCTACCACTGAGTACCATCATGGCACCTAGACACAAATAAATAAGAATTCTCAGTGCTTTTCACTTGAGTACATGGAAGTTAAGAAGCAGAAAGAATTTAAATGCAATATCTTTATATCTGATTTACAGGTATCTGGCTCCCAGGTTGCCACAAACTATACACATTTTATACAGAAAGACATCTGGAAATGCACTACTCAGTAGCTAGCACACCATTAGCTAGGTGTCTGAATTGCTTGAGAAAGATTCTTCTCTTTATGAACAGTGTTTCCAGCCCCAAAATGATATCAAATTTGAGTCTCCTCCTCTGCTAACTTCAAATGCATATGGGCATCTCAGTATCTTTTTTTGGATTTAGGCCTAAGTGCAAGGTTGTTGTTTTATCTGCATGTTTTGCTAGAAGTAAAGTGATGGCAGTAGGAAAACTATTTGACTGTGCAGTTTGGCATCAACTGTAGTATGGAACTACTGTTCAGTTTTGGAGTTTTCATTTGTACTGTCATTTTGTTTTGTTTTTATGTCATATCAGGTTAAATCATATCCTCTTGGTCTGGCTGAATTTTCTTTTTCTTTTTATACACATATCTACTTTAATTCACAGAGCTTAGTATTTACATAAGAATTCTTGATGCTACCTTGGAAAAAAAGCAAATTTAATATAAGGCTCTCTTATTTTCTTAGATTATCATACTCTTTTAATTAATAACTGTTTTAGAATTAATTATTTTACCAGAGGTGGAGGTGACATAGGAAAAGTAATAATTAAAATATTATTAAGGACAAATGTTTAAACTTCCCTTATAACACAAGAAAAGCCACAGGATTAAAGAAAGATAGCCATTGGTAATTATTCTAGCATCTGTTATTTGAAATTTTGCCCACTAGAATAAAACCTTGTTGAAAACAGGAAGCAGTAACCAGCACTAAGGAGTTCCTCAAATATACCTGCGCTGTCAGAGTTTGGTTGTGCCTTCCAGACCTGGTCTTGTATTTTGTCTAGGGCTGTGACACTGTGTGGGATATTCTATTCTTAACTGGAGCAGGAAAGGAACTAAATGACTGCACACTGGGAACACGAAGAGACCGGTCTTGCAGTGCCTCATTTCTAAGTCTAACATGTAGGCAAAGTACGTCATATGCAATTTTTACCACTTGTTTTGTATAGCTGTCTACATGCAGGTTGGTGTCAGACCTGTTCTTCACATGACATCTTGAGTGATAAAAGGTCCAGAATGATTGGAGTGACCTTGTCTGCATTTTATTGCCTGAGCTCAGCAGAGTGCTGTGTTCCCTGTGCTACTTCAGAGGATCTCTCAGAGCTTTGCCAGGACAGAGGCATCCTGTGGCCATGGCTGATAGAAAAATGGGCAACATATTTTCTTCAGAATGCTCCTTGCAGCACTTCTTATTCCTTCTTTGAGCCATTTTTAGCTCATTGGTTTGTCACATTATCTTACAGTCCCAAATGGAGAGTTTGCATGCTTGCCTTTTGCTCCCTTTTACAGAGAAGGAGGAGAACAAATTCAGTGGGCTTCTGAGCACAGCTTCTGTGCAGACGTGGTGGTCATTAAGGTTAATGACTCTTCATTGTGCCTAATCTAGTGACTGGTGCAGAGCTTTTCAGAAAATGACAAAATTCCCCCTCCATAGACTGAAATAAAAAACCCACAGTCTTTTAACAATAATTTTATACAGCTGACTAGATCTCATAAATTGTACATAGGTAGAATCCCAAATCAAAGGAAGAAAATTTGAAAAGTATTTCTCTCAGATGCAAAGATACAAGTTCAGTTCTCTGCGAGATTTTGGGTCACTAACTGTTTCCAGTATTTTCCCCTGCCATTTCTAAACTTCACGTCTATAAAATCCCAAGTAAAATCATTTGGGTGTTGAGAACAAGACAGTGGAGTAAAAAAAAAACAGCTACTCTGGTTCCCTGTAATGACAAGGCACTCAATATAATTATATACAGTGAACTTGAACTTAGCATATATGAAGTAGGGGACTGAAAATTATCTTTGAGATTCATTTTAAACTTAGAGAGTCTTGAGGGAATATACTGAGAAGCACTTGTCAGTCTCACAACATCTGCAGCAAAGATGCCTGAGCAGAAGGGCACATTACCATATCTACTGAGAGCAGGAATGTATCACCGAGAGCCAATGATGTATATCGTCAAGAAATGCCTAATAAAATTCAATCTAAATTTGGTTAATCCATTAATCATCACAATTTGAGTTACTTTGGTTAGGATGAGCCTTCAAGGCTCTGAAGAAGAGTTTACTGTCTTTGAATTGAAATTATGTGTCAGTGATCCAAGTCAAACACAAAATAAAGTCCTGAAAAGAGTCAGTAGATAGAGCCAGACTCTTGTCAGCAGTGCCGAGTGAGATAGTGAGGGGCAACAGGTACATACTGAATGAATGGAGGTCATTTAAGAACAGGAAGAAGATAATTTCCCAGCAGGATGGCCAAACACTGGTACAGGGTGCCACAGAGGTTTTGGAGTCTCCATCTTGGAGATAACACATAAGCTAACTGGATGTGGTCCTGAGCATCCAGCCCTAAGATGCCCTGCTCTGAGTAAGGGATTGGACCAGGGGATCTCACAAGAATACTTTGTGCTAGAAAGTAGTAATCTAGGATATACTCTGTTTTCCCCATTCTAATCCAAATCTCTTCCCCAGAAGAAAAATAATGCATGTAGACATTCTGCACAGAGATACATTTTTCAGTTGTAAAAATCAAATAAATTTTTACGACAGCAAGCAAGTAGTGCTGACATTTTTAAGAAATTGTTTCTTTGAGGGATAAATGGCACAGCAAGCTCCAGAAAAATCCTAAAAAGATAATTCACCAATATGCATTCTGGGGCAGGAGAGTTCTTTAATTTCTAAATTTCTATTTTCTAGCAGCAACAAAAAAGATTATAAATTTTTCAAATGTGTTAAATAACATCTTTCCTGTTTCTTAGCTTTTTTTAATGTTGAATGTGCTTGAGAGATTTTTTGAATATTCCTTAACTTTTCCATGATAGAAATCTAAGTGAGGGCATGCTGAAACATTTGTGCTCACATAAGACGCTATGCCAGTATAAGAAGAGCATCTCTGTGTCAAAGGCAACACACTGCAATACTTAATCTTTATTTCATCAAAATATTCCTCATCTGATGTAACGGTGATAATCTCATCTTCTGAAACACAACCACTGGCAAGATTTTATTTGTCAGAAGGAAGTTATCCTGGCAGTAGTGTAAATCTGTTCTAGATATGCCTGGAGGTAGGAGTATGACCTTCTTTTCCAGCTCCATGCAAGTGTGTACAAAGATATTTCATAAGAGCAAAGTATCCAATGATACTTCTGAACACTGATTGCTATTTATTTACAAAGTCACCTGTGACAAACTTTTTTATAGAATGAGCAGATGTAGAAAAGAGAAGCTACTAATTCACATGCTTTGTAAATTCACCCTTACTTTCCAGGCCACTGTTTGATCTTTGCTGTTGGGTACACTCAGTCATTTGCCAACAAGATGAGTCTTCTTCAATCAACTCTCCTGCAACTCCCTTCTCCATTGCTTGCTTCTTGTTGCACATGAAATGCGGCCTCTCTGCTCTTTGTGCCCCAGGGCAGAATCACATATAACAGTACAAAAAAAAAGGCAGCATTCATGAGTATTTGGTAGTGTCATAAGATACTCTAAGCATCATTTTTCCTTTGAATCATTAGTGAAATCCTAGTACTATTGATTCAGTGGATTTTTTCCCATTCAGCTGAGCTTGGGTACTCCCATATGCAACAGTTGGATTCATTAATCACAGAAAGACACAGCCATTAAATATGTAAACAATAAGGCATTGACTATTTTGTCAAAAGGCAAATATGAAATAAATAGCAATGATGTGATAAAAATGTGCATGGAATACTAGACCTAATTCTTAACAGTATTAAGAGCTTTTTCTTGTTTTTTTTTGCTTTGTTTATTTGTTAGGTTTGGAGGGAAGGTACCAAAAAACAATCAGGCTTCTAGTACTCCAGTTTCTTCATACATTTCCTTAAGATCAAAATAGTGATTATTTGCTTTAAATCTAAAATGATGTCACATTTACAGAAGATAATCTTACATAAAGTTGTGTATTTTTGTAAAAGGAAAGTAAAGAGATACACCTTTTTATAAAGTATGTCACAGTAGATTAACATTATAATAATAAATTGTATTTCAGTTTGGCCTTTGAATTTTGAATTTCATTAATGAAAACAAAAAAGCTATTTTCTTCTGATTAGTGATTACTAATCAAAGCAAAGCTTTTTTGTTCAGAAATAACCCAAAGTTAACAAGCAATGTTTTCTCCCCTACATTACAAAGCATCAGGGGAAGCATTCTACTGAAAGAATACAATAATCTGTTTTTTGTATAAATAATAGAGAAATCACCTAGAAAGTGAATTATTGTTCCCTATCTTTTTTTAACAAGAGCTGCCTCCTCTTGCCTCAGCAGAGTGTGATTCTGGGTGCTCAATTGCCTCTTGTTTTTGCAGAGTTATTTTTTCATATCAACTTCAGCTTGTGTATCCTGTTCGAGAAGCTTAACTATTGCTATGTTCAGAAAGGATGCTTCACTTACTGCATTTTTACTCACGATTGCACTGATCTGGCATTTGAATTTGGACAAGTTATGCTGACTAATAAATATAGTAATTAATCAAGGCTTCCTTAGGAAGAAAAAAAATGCAGATAATCAATCTTCAAACATTTTACCTTACCTTGCAGTTCTGCACTTTTGATTAACAAATGCACTGCAAACCCATGTAGTTTTAGCAATCCTGTGTTATCCGACAGAAATGGGACAAAATCTCAAAGATCCAGGTCTATTTATAAAGAATTCAGCTTCTGTTAAGTCTCCTCAATTGTGAGCTAGGAGTTTTTTTTTTAAATGTGAGTGACCTCTAGAGATAGCTGTGTTTCTAAGCTGACTGTAGAAGATTACTGTTCCTAAACTCAGTAGGGTTCTACAGACATGCCACAATTCACTCCATAATTCTTTTAAAGTTGATTTGGGACCAACTACATTTGAAAATCCTAGTTCATCTCTGGACTTCAGAAAGTTACCTTTAATATTGAAAACCTATAGATGGACCCCTACCACAAGCTATCTCCAATCATTCTCCAAGTCTGAAGAGATACCTTTATAAAAGTTGAAGAGAAATTGAGTCAGATTAACATATCCAGAATTTCCACAGCTGTTCTGAAATCTGTTTTTTCCTTGAATTCCAAACAAAAACAATTAAGAAAAAAATCGTTATTATCTAGAAATTTATAAAAAAAATGGCTTGTGAGATAGTCATAGTTACATCTCATGTAGGTTTGATATTTTGATTTACTTAAATCCAGTCTTGTTTAATGTTAAACATGTACTTTGAGATATGTTAACCTGGACTCAATATATTAGTTCAAATTATACTGGATTTTTTTATCTATCCTTAAAATGGTTGTGAAATAACCAATTTATATATATCCTACTCAAACATGATACACTCTTTTCTAATTTGCTTATTGCTCTTTTTCAAAGTGATACCAGATTTCCATTCTAGGAGGTCAGTCAGACTCAGAACATTCAAATTTAGCATCCTTATCATTCTTTTCTTTAATTAAAAGTACCAAGATAGTAATGATTCTCTTGTTAGGAAGCTGTGACTTAAGGTTTTGTTACCATTGTGTGATTTTTGCTGAAACTGGATTGAATATCTGACAGTAAATAATGACCTTCACTCTAGAACGTTCAAAAGTCTTTGTTTGTGAGTATCTATATTTTATTCCTCATGTTAATCATGAATTTTTATTCCTGTATTTTCTGTGACCCATAATTTTTTTCCTTGCCATTTCAGCTATTGCACTTTCCTCGTATTTTTTTGGGTTGGTTTCTGATATTCATGTGTTGTAGTTTATGAAAGGACATCTGAAATAACAAAAGCACCAGCACTTACGCTTACTTTGCTTGGAAAACAGCACACATAAATCCTGTGTTGACTTTTAATTGCTTCACACCATGACATTAAGTGCTGCCATATAATGTTATAGTTCCTAGTCACCTGCCTAACCTAGAATAGGCACCCCATCCCCCTCCCCCCCTTGAATCTATACTTATACTTTTATCTGGTTTAATACCAGATATATCAGCAAAGTTGAAAAGATTCATATTTCGTAATACACAGTCATGACTACTTGGAATTTTATGATCCACTCTTCTATTTACAGTGATAGATTTAGGTGGACAGTTTCTTATATGCAGCAAAATGTTCAGAAATGTCCTAAAATACTTCTAATTTTACACAAGAATAAAATTTCATTTTTTTTAAACCATGGAAAATGTAATGAGGAATATAAGAATTTCAGACAGAGGGCAGAACTCAAAATAGCCAGGTAGGGCACAGCTTAAAGTGGACCTGTCAAATTCTTTTACTCAAGCTTTATGGGGGAAAAAAATGCCACTGACCTAAGAAATCTGGTGGATAAGTTTCATCAAAACCTTAATTCCTAGTAGTCTTTCTTTAGTAGCTCCACATTTTCTGTTGAAGTAAAAGAGCAAAATCATTTAATTATCCATGTCATTATAAATTACTGACCATTTGCTATGGACTAAATGGTCAATAAACAATACTCAGATTTAAAGGGACCAAAATTCATGGTTCTTTCTTAGATACTCAGTTCATTTGCTAAATGTAGCTGTGTCAGTTTAGTTCAATATTTGTGGTAATAATCATCACAAGTGCTGGCAAGACAATTGGGAGGTTTTCCAACAGTGTCAAAAGAGATTTAGAATTTGATGGTGCAAGGAAAATGGATGACTAACAATAATGCAGGGGAAATGCAGTGTTGCAATCCCTCATCACATTTACAGTATCCAGCTCACATATCTTGTACCAGTTTTTCTTGGCTGAATAGTAGCTGATTCTCCAGCGAAGACTTAATGGAGCAAAGATGAGACTAAGAGCAGGCTGAGCACAGGACACAGGGGAACATATTAAGGCACCTGGGAGTACTTTTTTGTTTGCATTTCATGTGTCTGTCCTGGCTACATTTCAAATCCTCACCAGGAAAATCTGATCTCAGAGCTGTTTAACTGCACCCAGTACCAATGGCAAACAATTAAAATAAAATGGGATCTATTTCATGTATCAGACATAAAAAATAATAATAAAAAAAAACTGGCTCCCAAAATATATAAAAGTTATTTAAGATTTTCTGCTAAGAGGTGTTTTTTATCAGCTTCCTCCACATATTTACCTCAGCATCTCTTCTGTTCTCCCTCAGAGTCTACTCAAAGGACTCCTACCTATTTCTTTTTGTATCACTTCACAGCCTCTTTGCATCTGAATCTCACTTGTATATGCTCTACTCACACAAGAATGTTTAAATAAATAACATTTCTCCCTTTTAAAATACTACATGCTGCTGGCACACTATATGACTTATCTCCTCCTGCCTACACCAATATTTTCTTTACCAAGACTATTCAGAGCACAGCAGTCAAAGAGCCTAAGCTGTCAATTTTTTTTCTATTTTCTTTACATAGTGTAGTGCTGAGGTCCACTGAGTTTCAAACTATTGCCATGGTACTATAATTAAAAATCACAAAAAAAGAACCACATTAGGTTTTTTATTAGAATTTAACTATCTGTTTCTTTTATTCTTACTGCTACTCATTATCCCCAAACTTAAACTCCTGGTTCCATTCAGATGTGTTTTTAGTTTCCCTTATTTAGTGCGCAAATCAACCTATGTTTTTGCAAGTGTTGAATATCAGCTGCCTGATGCTCAAACAAGTTCAAACTGGTAGAACACATTCACAGTGCCATGTTACTAAGCATAAATAAAAGAGGCTGCTGACATAAAACCAAACAAAACAATCTTGAAAATAATAATAAAGTGATCTATGAAAATCTACCTTAAAAAAAATATTGAAATGAGGAACTACTATGATAGCCCATGCATTAATACTTGGGTGAGAGAAGAGATAGCAGTAGAAAAACAGTTTTATCACATAGTGAATTGAATGGCTCTCATGAGCTTCTGTAGTTGTGCACATTTTAGTCAGATCTCAAAAAAATGAAAAAAGTCAGGACATCACATCTGTTGCTCACTCACTAATTAGATAAGTGTGCGTGAGAAATGTGATCCAGAGGAAGCTGTTCAAGTTGCAAAGAAGCTGCACACTCTGCAATAAAGTAATAATAATTGAAAACATTTTAAAAAATCCCCAAACAAAATATTTCCCTAAAACCTAATTCCTGTTTGTGAAGTTACAGCTAACTCTGTGACTGCACCCATTTTGACCATTTTCTATAGCTTGAATTTTTAGCTTGTTTCTTTTATATATTTGGGATAAAGCACAAAGCATGTTTGTTTGAAATACTGTTTTAAAAGTATGCACATGCTGTGTTGTTCTTTGATTTTTTTTTTTTTGTCTTGAAGCACTTATGACTTTCTGTGTATTCTTTGCATTATCTAATTAGAACTGTAGAAAGGTGAAAATGTTCACATAATTTAGTGATGCTTACTCCTTTGAGACTCCTAACCGCAGTGTTATCTCAGGGTCAGTTCTCAGCAATGCTTGGATGGAAAAACAATTTTAACCAATTTCAGCCAAATTCAGAAAGTGGATAATGGTGGGAAAAGAAGTGAGACTACAACTGAGGGTGTGAAATACAGCATCAAGACATAATGGTGTATAGGAAAAAGCCAGGAAGTAACTGATATACTTAGCACACCTCATTAGTTCTGCTACTCATGAAACAACTGTTGATAGCTAATACTTTACAGTAACGTATTACTGTTGAGTTAAATAGCTACAAAAGAAACTCCCTTTTTATTTGGAATTACATACTGAATTAATGAGTTGCAAATAGTAAACCAATCCAGCTTCAATAAATATCATTATGAGCAGCACTGGAGTTACATACACAAATGTTTGAAGGAAAATTATTCCGTAACTACAATAAGATTTAGAGCACAGTTATGCTCCCTAAAATATAAGTACTTAAGGAGAAGCTTACCATATGTTTAAAATTATCTGTAGTTGCATTTATGATCTGTGATAACAGTGCATATATTTTCTGGATTGCAGCACTTTAGAGGTTTTCCACTTTATTTTTATAGTGTTAGTGTACAATTCACCTCTAGCAATTTATAGTAAGGCTTTAAAAATTCAAATTTTAAAGTAAAGAGTTTCTTTCTATGGCAGTGAGTAGTAATTTCAATCTACATTAAAATGGTGACTCGTTCACATTAGAGAAGCCCAAAATAGCTTTTACTGACAAGTTTAATAAACTATATTTGTACTTCAATACAATGCCAAATTCCAAGATGTTAATCCTATTCTAGGATTAGCACTGATGTTATTTTCTTCTTTTTAAAAAAGGCAAATCACGGTAGCCTTGTTTACACCTTTACAGCATGAGGCTTTATTTTCTTGTCTGAAATTGGCAGAGAAAGGCAAGGCACAGATAAACAGTTCTGAAAGTGTGTTCACCTCACCACCTGGGCTTTGGCAAAGTCTGGTATTATCTCATTCTGTTTTCTCAGGTAACTGCACAGAAGTAGCTAGTCAATGTACATTTCTGCATGACTGACATTACTTGCAGAAAGACTGCTGTTGCCAAAGAGAAAAAATCATCTACATAGAATTAACAAGGCTGTGGCTGTCTGGACCTTTTTCACAAACACAGACCAAGATCCCAACTTTGCTTTGTGCAAGATGTTCATCTCATTATGCTTATCATCAGGCCAAAGGATCTGTGTGATAAGGTTCTGTCAGAAGCTGATGTGATCACTCAGTTGCTGGCTGCAGCAGACAAAATAAGCCATGCACTTACAGAAACACTGCTATGGGTAGATGGTACCCAGAAGAGTAAACTGCACAATGTGTACTACGTGTACTGTTCAAAAATGAGGTAAAATTACATTTGAGAGTCAGTTGGGACAAAGACTTTTCTGTGGGGATCCAATAGAAAACACTGAGTCACTGAGCTGTAATAGACACCTGAATCAGCTACTTCACAGCAGGCTGCGTTCATAGATGTTCTGGGACCAGTCCCAAAGAACAGAAGGGAGCTCTGTAAGCAGGGCTAGAGATCTTTAGCATTGATGCATTGTTACAACAGAAAGGGATCATCCTTTATAACCTATTGGTCTACAAGGTAGATCATACTGTTCCAAGTATGATCCATTTGTCTTTCCTGTCAATGAAGATAAACAGATAGCTTCAGAGGGCAGTTAAATTCTTTTTGAGATAGAGGTCTTAGATAAGTCAGGTGAATCCCATACAAGGTGCATTTATTTCTTTGTATTGATCATGAAAGATTAGCCAAGCTGTTTAGTTCACACCTGATATTGAGCATTTACAGATCTAGAGGGACAAATAGCTCAATCCTATTAGAACTTTCTACTGAAGGCAGTGGGAGTTTAAAGGCAGTCATTAATTCACATTAAGTATCTAAGCTTTAAACATGCATGTGCATATGAATTGCATCTAAGACATTCTTTTTTAAAGAGTGTACTTAAACAGCATCTCAGAATAGCAATTTAAGGAAAGATTAATTTAAGGCTGGAGATATTTCCATTAAATTAAGTATTTTAAGATATTTAAGATATTTCAAGGCCAGGCTGTTTTGGTGGGAGGTGTCTCTGCCCTGCAGGGGGTTGGAACTAGGTGATCTTAAAGGCCCCTTCCAACCCAAACCATTCTATGATTCTGTGACTCAGTGATTTGTTGTGACTATCAGTCCCAGTTGCATTCTAGCTCTTTAGTGTCTGCTAAGTTTTTAATTATTCAGGGAAGATTCTGATCATTAGAAAGTAGGAATATGCAATTTTCTCTAATTATAGAACTGAGATCCTAGGATTGTTTTCTCTCACTGAAAAATACCACTTTCCTTTGTATTGTTAAGGGTTGGATTTTTACGTATTTTTTTTTTCTGTGTTTGATTCATATGCTTCTAAATTGAAAATGGCACTTTGAGCTTTTGGCAAAAATAGAAAAAAATATTCATGACAAAATATATGAAGTTGCTCTAAATATTCAAAACTTTTCTTAAGTATTCATCTGACAAAGAGTATAAGAAGAAATGATGTGATAAGAAACTTTTCCACTAGCATGTTTAAGATGAGTTTACAATGGGCTGCTGAATTACCCCTCAGGAACTGGGCAGCCATTGATAAGTTCATGGTAACTGAACAGGTTATGCTATATTGTACAATGCTATACTATGCATGTAGATTAGACATGCACTTATAGGCACGCCTTCATCTTCAGAAGAAAAACTTCTTCTGCAGACAAGAAGGGCTTCTTTCTTCTGTGAGTTTAATTACTCCGTACAAACTTAAATTGAATTATTCTGTATTTGCTAATGAAAGGTAAAAAGACATCACTGTCTTCTCTGCTTACATCATCATAAAAATTCACTTCAAGCTGGAAACTCTCCCCCCACAGACTGTGATTAGGAAGGATAGTATTCCACCAATGAGTTTTTTAAAATCTATGTTTCAGCTTTATTAGGTGATATCAGACAACCAGAAATCTGTAACACCCACTGTCATGCCTCATAGTTGTTCTCTGTGAGTTTGAGCACGTTTGTAGTTCTCTACACAGAAATTCCTCAGACATCCCAATGGCCAGATTAACACATGTACTGATGGAAGTCTTCACCTGCCATAAAGTTTAATAGTGCTCCATCAAAATCAGAATGTGCATTGGGATATTTCAGAGACTATAAATCTTGATGTCTTTAAGGTAAAACAGTCACTTAATGTATCATTGACTCTACATGTCATTTCCCTTCTCTGTCTCAACTAATTCTTTTCCATGACTTACAGCATGTTCATGGGTTTGCATGAGAGTGGATTTTTGCTGTTTTCATTGGAAGTACACTAACTACAAAATCTTGAGTGATCTGGAATTTCTAAACTTCAATTTCAACTTTTGCACTGCTATTTTTGGGGGGAGAGGGTTCCCTGAATTTATTCTTAGTTTTGGAAATTATTACACATAAGTTCTGTTGTCACCTAAAACGATCAATAGCTTTAATAAACTGAGTTTCATTTCCAGCTCTACTGATAATTCCAAAGCACAGGGAGGTATGTTACATCTTTGATGAACAAGTACTATTTGTATAAATAAAATCTCAGAGCGATGAAAAAAAAAATTTGTATTCTCAAACTGTTTAAACTTTCTGAAATCAGGGTCTTGATCTTAAAGTAACATGAAATCCTTATTATTTGGATTAAGTGGATTAAGGCAGATATGAACACATCCATAGTGTGTATAGCTACCACACAGTCCAACATCCTCAGCTGGCCACCTAAATAAAACTAATACTTTCAAAATCAAACCCAAAGTGATTTGGCCCCTAAAACAAGTGATGGAATAGGAAGGAGCTCCCAGGAGCAATGCTTTACTATGCTCTGTAAAGTTGTTGCTATTACATTCTAGAGTCTAAACAGTAGACTTTATTTGTTGGCCACCTTTCTAATACTCTACACTCTTCTTCGCCAGAGAAAGTAAACACTCAGATATACCTCCACCTCTCTCCCCCAGCTGAAATTAAGACGAGGTTTGCTGTTGGCTTCACTGGGACTTGGCCTTTGCTTTGTGGCATCCAGATTTAGATCTGCTGTCAGTCTTTGAAACATGACTCTTTTTTCCTGCATTGATGATCTCTTTTTCCCCAGTGCTGATTGCAGACTGTTTTAGTGACATTTCATTACAGAGTCAGAAGGACATCACCTCAGAGAGGCTTTTCTTTGTGTGTTTATGTTCTAGAATCTCTGAGTAGACGGTAAAGATAAATTGGCAGAAAGTAGTTGAAGGCAAGCTTGAACTCGGTGTTGCTGAAAGTTGCATCTCCATAAACATCTTTGTTCCAAGTAAAAGAAAGTTCTTAAAATTTTAAGTTGGTATTGATAATAGAGAAAATGAAATTAGAAGGGAAAAAAAACAAGTAAACAAGAAATAAAAATGTAAACTCTGAATACATTAACAGTAAAGGATATACAAAAAAAGTGCTGCAAACTAGAGCTGTCTGCTTTCAAAATCAGAAAAGCTGTTTGGGCAGTACCATGAGCTAAATAGCCAGTTGGAGCAGCTACTCTCATGGCTCCTGGTGCTGCTCCTTAAAGAAGTTGTTATGGAAAGCTTATTTCATACCCCCTTTAGACTCCTTCTTTTTCTTTCCAGCTAAAATATGTTTCTGACATTTTTCCTATTTACATGATGTTTTTTTTTTTCCTATTGAGACAAACACCTTGCCTGATTCTCCTGCATTTGTTGTCCCAGGTGCACAGGTATCTAGAATTCAAGGGGCAAGGTTTCACTGGATCACAATGGGATTACTATTTAATTAATTTGATGTCTGTCAAGCAATAAATTTTTAAGTTCAGTTCCTTTCTGACTGGCTTCCAAATGGTTTAGCTCATCTGCCTACTCTCAAACCACTGCCCACTGCGATTTTAGGCTAGCCTGTTCTGAATCCACCTCACTTTCCTTCCAATTCTAAAGTTAACAGACTGAGGAAAGGGGATTATATCAGACATTAAGAGCTCATCTCCTTTCTTGGCTTCTCTAGGGGATGCGCTCTCCCACAACCACTTTTGTCAGCTAACTAAGTCTCTCCTATCGAAGGCCTCCCAGACATGGGTGGTGACCTTGAGTTCCCCTATGGCTCATTAGAGCTTGTGGCTTCTGCTCTCTCCTCCTGTATGACTTAGATTTATAATAGGGTATTTGGAAAGGCTGTGAGCCTGTGGTTTGAAAGGTAAGTGGAGTAGATGTTATATTACAGCATTGTCTTAATTGAGGCTGGGAGGGAATGAGATGACAGGAAAGGATTCAGTGGCCCAGGAAATGCCTTTCCAGCTGAACGCACCTCTATCAGGTAACTGCCTATCATGAGCAATAAAACAGCCAGGACAACAAGGGTCTAGATTTAAGTTACCACAGTTTAGCAGCTCTTCAGTGCTTGTTATAGAGTGATATAATGGAAAAATCTATTTTTTATTATCAGGAAAACTTGTTGTGACCAGGAAAGCATTACTGTGACCAGTAATATCCCCGAAGATTAATAAACACTCCAGCGCAGAGAATAATGTGAGGCTTGTAAGACATTCTCTCCTACCTTAACTATCTGATGCTTATCTATATGTGTTTTATCAAACACTCTCAAAGGGAAGGGAATACCCTATCATTCATGTTAGAAAGATATCTGAAGTCGGTCAAATGTCACTGCATCTGCTCAGAGCTTTTGATGTGGCCTGCAGATAGGCTTAGAAAATATAAAAACATAAAATAATTTCGGTATATAAATTGGTACGAATAATAGTTCCAATAACAAGACTGTCTATCAGCTTTGATAGTTATCTCAAATATTCCCGTAATGTAGGATTTCTATTAATGATTAGTAAAAACTAAATAATGCTCCTGTTCTTCTCCCTTGGAAAGTAAAAAATTTTTGCTTATTCAGAAATAAAACCATGATCTCTTAGCAATCCCCTGGCTGATATGTTCCCAGCAGAAGTTGTCTGGGTCACATCTTATTCCAGATGTTACAGAGCATATGTGTATATCCATAGCACAGCAGAGAAGATTTGTAAAATATGTCACAAATAACTAGGGAGAACTGAAAATGTCATTACAGAATACTCTTTGACCTTTTTGATTTCATCATTTAAAAATTTTAAATGTCTTCTTTAGAGTGTTGGTTTTGTTACAAAATGAACCCAATTTTTTTTCTTTTTTGTGCATGAACCTTAATATTTGACAAAAACAAACAAAAAAACAAAAAAACCCACTTTTTGGGTAGAATTATGTATCCTACTAGAAAACTCTGAAACTTGCTAGCTTCATAAGAAATCCATCACACATGCTCCAAAAAGGATTTTTGTGTGTATCTTTTAGGTGCACTCAACTTTATTTGCATCTCAGCATATCATGATAGCCCCAGAATATCCAAAGCAGCAGTATTATTGAGTAGAATCCCAAACCAAAGCAAATCAAACTCTGTTTTGGTTCTTCCCCAACTTCAACATAACAACACTTTGCCATATGCTGGAAGGTTGGGCTGTCACTACATATTTTACACAATATTAAGCAGCATGTGCTGTAGCTAGTACACATAATCCATCATTTGAGCCTGTGAAAAGTGAGACTTAGTTAACTTACCCTAACTGACCTACTATTTGAGATATCTGCAATAAGTGAAAAATAGAGACTGTCTTTAAAACCACCAGCTCAAAGAGGGAGATGCATCCACATCATTAAGAAAGGAATTGTTATCATCTACTTGTGAAAATAAGATCAGTAAAATAAGCCACACATCCCAATATAAAGATAAGCTTACATAACATACTGAGGCATTCTATGGACAGGGAATGTATTGTGTTCTATTTTTAAAAGGCTGAGGTAACAGAAATCATAAGCAATGAAAAGAAGGTTTTAAATAGTGATGAGTTAAATTTATTTTTACTTATTTGGGATACTTAGTTTGGTTTGGTCTGGTATGGTTGTTGTTTCCTCCAAGAAAAAGTTAAAAAGTAGTGTTACAGGTTTTGTTTGTGTCTGTAGTTCCTTTCAGTCTATCGCAGCACCTAGACTGAGTTAAAAGTTCTGGATACTGTGATCTAGCCCCAAAATTACAGGGGTGTTTTGTTACCTGTAAGCATACATATGTAACTGTGCAGTCCTAAAACTTCTTGGCTGCGTTAAAAGCCTCATTCACCATCTGCGTTAACTGGCTTGACTGTGCAGACACCTTAAGCCCTTTCCCCTAAGGAACTGCAGCTAATTTAGCAAGTGATTGTGCAAGGGATTTTGTTCATGGACTAAACAGTCACCTTTTGCCCCCCCAACCGTAACAGATGTAGTTCTGATACAGAGAAGTCCAGCTTACTCCTCCATTTTCTTATTTTTTATTTCTTGCCAATCAAATCGCAATGCCAGCACTTGCCCACCTTCCTGAGTCACCATAGTAAGTTTAGGTTTAAAATCTCAGAATAGCTTCTAAGAATAAATAATATTTAACCATGTTAAAGTAAACAGAGTTTTCACAACTGTTTCTCCAGAAAAGAATTCCGTTCTTGCTAGTTCTTCAGAAAATGCTATTGTCTACATATAGGTGTTCATTCTAAACGGTGTAGTATAGATAACCTGGAATGCTTATGAGATTTATAAAAAAAAAAAAATCACTCTACCATATGCTCATAATAAAGGAAAGGCCAAACAGCCAAGACTAGATTCCCATTATGTAAATGAGTTTAATACTTTCTGCACTTCTTCCTAAAATATTATTAGTATTATTCTAGGTATTTTCAAGTATTTATCTAGGTAATTTCAAGTATTATTCTAGGTCTGATTTTGATTCTATTTTCTTGTACAAGAAGTAAATCCACTGAAGTCAGTGAAGTGTCACAAAAGGAGAGCTAATACAGATTAAATCAGTTTAGTTTTGCTCCCAGTTGCCCCCATCCACTTTTGAAACCATTCATGCTAAACTGCACCTGTAATCTCCAGGAGCTGAAACATTACATTTAAGAAATGGAGGATCCAGATGAGTAATATCTGGAAATGTTTAATAACATCTTGAATCTAAGTGAAAAATAAAGCTTCATGTAAAGCAGTTTGCTAAGCTGAGTTGACTTGCTGCTTAAGTGCTCTGAGTGAAACAGGTTTTAATACAAACATGAACTTGAAATAATTTTCCCTGACTGTGGCGTATATTGATAACTGCTGTGCACTATGTTGGTCTCTGTCCAAACATCTTACTATTTACATTTAAGATAGTTTCATTGGTAATGGTATGGAAATTACTTTAAATTAAATCTTACAGCCTAGGCTCTATGCTGAATACATATGGAATCTGACTATCTTGGAGCAAATACTTTTACTGATATATAGAAGAAATTGGTTTAATTTTGGCAATTAAACCAGTCATATTTCAAATTTGGTTACTGGCTATCATTGCAAACTACCTTGAATTGAGTACATTTTCTTTTTTTCTTTTTTTTTTTTCCAGAAAATACATTACAAGAAACATGTTATTTAGATTATTTGGAGCAGCAACAAAGGTTTACTCTGTATAAATGAGATTAAATATAATTAATATAGCTAGGATAACCATTCTATGACAACCAATAAAATAATAGGCTAATAATGTGCAGATGAGTCACCAGTTGGATCTGAACCTTCTTGTTTCAGCAAGTTGAGTTTGTAAACATAAAACGATATGAAAATTGCACACTGAAGCTGGTCAACAGAGTGTGCTCAGAAATTTAATTTGTTACCACATCACTCTAGCTCCATCTCTGTAGGGCAAATATCTCTTAAAGACTGTTGCATTATTATGCTCCAAGCAATGCTAAGTTTCTGAAGATTTTCAGTAAAGCTTTCTAGTAATGACAGAATTTTGGAAAGCAAACAATGCAGATTAAAAGATACAAGTCTTACCTAAGGACTCTTCAAATCATGCCAAACACAATGTCCTACTAAATGATACAAACAGTGGAAATGCTTCAGTATCAGTCAGATGTGCTGGGCTCTGACTTTCCATTCAATTTAGCGAGTGTTGGATCAAACTCATTTACAATTTGGGAGCAATGTCAGACAGTAGCAATGTTAAATCAGTCAAGGCCGTTGACATATTTTAATTCAGCCAGACAGGCCCCTGGGCTGAAAGGAAACAACTCAAAATCAAGCAAGCAAAGAAACCATTGAAACACAGACTTGATTGCTGCTGTCTGCGTGCTTCTATTTTCAAGTGAAAAATATACTTCATTCACATCTTAAAATACTTATAAATTCACACTTCATTCATGAAACTACATAGAATGGCTAGTCCTTGCAACGGAGCACTCTCAGCATTTCATTCACGTTTTGCTTCTGTTGCAACATATAATCTGAAATGCTTGACCTGACCCTTTGCTCTTTTCCTGTCTGGAATATTATATGTGATATAGCATCAAATTGCCTTTGTCCCTGCATGATTAACAACATAATTTGAAATACTTAGAGGTTATGACACATTACTAGAAAGATTAAGATACAGCATTATAAATGGATAATATTACTATAAAAATAGCATAGTTTTACTCTTTTTTTGGACCAAAACTATAAATCATAACACTTTGCCAGAGTTACACTGATAGTTACACTAATTTAATTAGGAATCACAGTATTTCAATTATCCCTGTGAAGAAAGATATATAGCAAAATTAGAAGTGTTTCCCTTCCGTGAAAGGCAGAATGACGTTAAAGCATAACAACTTCTTTCTTGTAACTAATCAATTCTATGAAAATTTATAGAGCTAATGTAATAAAAGGCCATAGGTAAGAAAAAAAGGTCGTAAAGTAATGAAACTAATAATATTAACAGAGTATTAAAGCAATCAATTATTAAAGAGACATAAAGGTTAACTGCCCGTGAAATGAACATACTAATTCAATGTTATTTTATGATGTACTCACAGTTTGTTTCTAAATTTAGTTGAGTGACTCAAGAGAAAATCTACTTACAATTATTTGTGTTGCAGTAAAATATACCAACATTCAGATCAGATTAATGGCAAGCATACGTGTTGGTAATGTTCACAGAACTATGTGTTTGTCAGGATTTCCTTATTTCCACCTCTGCTCTGAACTACTTCCCTCTCTCTTTGATAGATAGAAACCCCTTGTTGATTTTGTTCTTTGTTAGGTACCCAGCCTTGTTTGAGGTACAACCAACCCTCTAACACCTCCACCTAAGAACTTTGTTTGTGGAGAGCTCATCACCTTCCTTGCAGCAATAAACAGACTGAGATACTTGCAGATATAATAAAAGGATTTATAGGTAAATTTATTCCCCTGGGTGAAAACTGAAATTACTTAGAAAACTATTCAGTCAAGGTACTATTATCCCTCTGGGTCAAGAATACCAACCCGCTTGGCAAGATAGTTGTGTTTTTCATTTGAGATGTTATCTCAGACTTGCAAAGGTTGACTCAATGAAAGGTAATGACAATACACACTAAATGTGGAAAGATGAAATTATGAAATATTCTTGCTGGATTAATGATGTATTGAAGGCTACAAACAATTCTGCTGCCTTTTGTCCAACTTCAATGGGATCAATTAGATTGGAAAGGACCTCAGATGGTCTACTCCAGCCTTCTGCTCAAAGTTCTGGATTATACCAGATTGATTAAAGCCTTACAGGGCTCTATTATACATGTGTAATTTATCATACACGTTTCTATTTCTCAGAGTACACGTTAGCTTTGCATTCCCATTTTAAAGTAAAATACGTACTATAAAATAACAGTGCTATGAATTAACGAAGAAAAATGAGGTGCATATTTTTACATAATTAGCATACATCTAAGTATCTTGATAGTTAGCACCTATGTGATATTTCACAGTTTTGATTTTGATCAGTAGCCAACTGCCCTCATCCTGGATACTGATGTTGCGCATCAAGCTTTTCCAGTGGCTGATAACAAGCGAGGACTAAGCGTGACTGTGAGTGCTGCCTGTATTGCAGGTGAGAGGTAGCAAAAGGCAGCAAAAGCTTCTAAGTGGGCTGTGAAAGGCAAGACTGTTATCTTTGACAAAGGAAAAGCTCTTCCTACTGTTGTCTATGGTTGTTTAGCTGTGTGCTTAAAAAACTTGGGCTTCATACATCTGTTCTCCCCAAAGCTCTTTGGTGCTAGGGGCTTTGATAAGTTACATCCAATCTTCTCTTTCTCTGAAATGAGCTAAATACTGCCAATGTCGGTGCTTAGATATGGCCTGAGTGCCTTGTGAACCTTTGCCATATAATAAACTAAATGATTGCTTTGGCTTGCCTGTGTTTTGTACTTCAGAAGTAGAAGGGGAAAGAGCTCTTATGCCTTGGGGCTGAATGGAGTGAACATATTATGGATTAGTTACAACTCGGAGATGCTCATAATTGCGAATGGACTGACTTCCTATGTATTGTTCACTAACAGCAGCACACGCAGATGCCTCTGATTTCATTTACTATTTCAATATATGTGATACCACAGAGATACACCCTCCTGATGGCTATGGGTCTGGCAGCACGACAGTTCTCACTGTTTTTCCCTCACTCTCAGTACTGTGAAACAGCTCAGCTTTCTGGCTTGTACCAGCTTTCCAGTTTCTTCTTTTCTTCCATCTCCTCTCCTTCCACAGTGAAGGGATCTGATGCTACCTCCCTCAGGAGATGTCAAGATGGTATTTCTTCTTTCTGTCCCTTCTCTCTCCCTTCTTATTGAGGGGAATTGGAGTTGGAAACTATTTCATCTCTCAGCCTGTTTACCTCTGCTCTTCTTGATTTGTGAGCATTTTCAGCCCTGGAAGTAAGAGACATTTGTTCAACTCTGGGGAGAGGCACAGCATATCACTGTACCACTTCTAGAGTACAATGGTGAGGCATTTGCCCCAGAGTGAAGTTGCTTCTCTCGGCTCTGAGAAATCACTTGATTTGTATCCCATAACAGAATACCTCCACTACTATAAGCCATTTACCACCTCTTCAGTATCATTTTGTTTCCTGAGGGGTTTGTCACAGAAGTTGCTTTTTCCTTTACCTCTGCCCAGACCTCATCCTTCATTTGGTCCAAACCACATCCCTGAGCTGTGCTTCTTGACTAAACCAAAACAAAACAAACAAGCAAACAAAACAAAAAAAAAGATGAGTTCCTTATGTGATTGAAGGATAATCTAGTTTCTGACAGAAACTATCGGTTTTTGAAATCTGACTCCTTTGCTCAGCTGTGTGAGCTGCAGACAGCCTGCATTAATGTCTGTATAATTCCCTCTCCTTCTGCATAAGTGAAGAAATCACTAAGTCGTTGAAAGCTGATATACTGTGGTTTGCAAGAGTTTGTCTTCAGACACTTGCCTCCCTTTTGGTCATTAATTACAAATAGATTTTAAAGTCTCATTGTGGCCTTTCTCAGCTTAAAGCGATGGGAAAGCAGCACTGCTTCTTTGCTCTCTATGCCTATTTAGGTCCTTGCCTAAAGCAGAACTTGTAGGTTCACTCCTGGAAACACAGTGTGACAACGACAGGGAAAGCACTGGCACTTGCAGTCATACTTTCTCATGACTGAACTGTGATAAGGTTTTTTAATGTACCAGTAGATCTGTTGGAGCCAGAGAAGCAATCAGTGTAGTACTTTGGATCAGAAGCTACATTTATAACAATAGCTTCTAGGTCTGGTAGTGGTTTTCCCTTTATCTGTGTTTCTGCAGCAGAAACAGGTGGATCACACAGGCACAGATGTCTGGCATCTGGTTTTAAATGTGCTCATCTATTTACATCTGAGTGAGCCATGCATCCCACCAAATTGGATTCAAACAGAGCAACACTAAGTAGAAAGACTGAAATTTCTTACTATTCCATACTGTCACTGCAAACTGCAGGGATCATTGGTTTGTATGCAACAACCAAGAAGTGGCACGGTCAAGTTCTGAATGGTAGAATTGTGTGCTACAGTATCATAATGGAGACCCCAGAAGAGAAAAGCAGAGCATCTCTCTGGGATCTCAGATCAGAAACAGCAGTGCATGAGTTGATGACTAGAAAATGAATCTTTTGAAAGGTAGAATCTTTGAGCCCCCTACTTAACAAACCTCTACTATAGTCTGGCATATGATACCTATGAGATTGCCAGCTGTCAGTCTTCTTGAATTAGCACGGAAAATGGTGTAATTTCTCCAAATGTTTTGAGGGTGGTGTTTTTTTGTTTTGTTGTTGCTTTTTAATATACTGAGGAAAGCTTTTTCATTTGAAGTCTGAGGAATTCTATGAAAAGCCTGAAAATCTATTTTTTCTCAACAGGCTTTTCACATGTTCAATCAAAAAAACTGGAACGGAAAATGAAATTTTGATCAAAATAAAGGCATTTCTGCCGTCACAGAAATGTCTTAGAGGGAGAAAATTAAAACTTCCCTACATCTCTTCTGCTTATTTTACACAGAATATTTAAACTTTTTAAGAAGGCCTTTTCTAGAATATTTCAGAAATATATGTACAAAGTTGTCTATTTAATTTTCAGCTGATAAAAACGTATTCTTACAATCAAAATGCAGAATGACTGTAAAAACTCAAGTGGAAGCTATTTCAAAATGGTCAGCAAATATTAGTTTACATTTTATAGCAGGATTTTCTTAATTAAACAGGCACGCAAGGAAATTGTCTGATTTTATTTCATCTAATTTTGTTCAAAATGAATACAAGCTGGTATTTTTTAGGAATCACAGGCAAAGCAGATTAACTTCACAGGTTGGTCACAGTACGTTTGCCAGACACTTCACAAGGAGGGATTCTTGAGTATTTTTATGAAGAAGCACAGAGGCACAAGCACTGTAGCTGCACAGCATTTATGAAAGACAGAGATCTTTTGACAGAAACTACATAGACATACAATCAGCTGACTTCTGTGCCAGACCAGAGACTGAGATAATAAATACCCCAAGAGGAGGAGCTCTGTCCCACTCTGAAAAACAGGCTCCAGTTCTTCATCCTTTGCTTTAGACTTGGACAAAGGCTAGCACTACCTAGAGGGTGATTCAACTCCTTGGACTTCTGTAGCTATATAAAAAATGGATATCTAGTCTTAGGTGCCCAGCTGAGGTGTTTTCATTGTCAGTGCAGAAAGACTAGTGCCTAACGCTGGTGAGATGAATCACTCTCTGAAGAGCCTGAACCTCTACTTCTTCATTGTATGGACAGAAGTCTAAAAGCATGCTCTTGTTCTATATTCAACTTTTAGCAAACCAATCATACCAGAAAGAGAAAACAGTGAATATGCACAGTTCAATATAGGCAGTTATTATAACCAGTATTTTTTTTTTTAGTACTGCAGCATCAGTTTGCCCTAAAAAAACTTCCTTAGTATCCTTTGCATTTGGAGTCAAGGGAAGTTTACATGACTGCATGTTCTGTATTTTTCCATAATAGGAAGATTATATATCTGCCAATAGTCTAATGAAGAAAGTGGTATGAATCCAAAGCGTCCGTAAAACCATCTGTACACATTTCAATTCAGTCTGCATTTTATGTGCACAGATCATCTCCTGTCTGTAAGTTTGAAACAAGGTTAGTGTTCATGTGAATTTGTATTCTGTCTGCATTGAATTCAAAGTGACCAGATTCTGTTTGATTTGCTGCACACTGAACATGGAGTTACCTTGTGCGTAGATAATGACTGCTTATTTTAGATTCCCAGATGACAAAACCACTGCATTGGACAGTAATGAATCTGGTAGAATGCTCTTGAAAAATGTGAGAAGGCAGATTGCTGCTAAATGCAATAAAACAGACAGTATATGGTAAAGAGAAATTAATATAATCAAATGAGGTCATTACTTCACTGAAAAATTGTGAAGAGCAACTTCTAGTAGAATCAGCCATATACTGGAAGTATGAAGGTTGCTCTGAAAATAAGGCCTCCTGTTTGTATCCATAGCAACAACAGATACAAAGAGCACAATAACACTATTTGTTAGAGCAAATTCACAGCTACTAAACTCTTTTTCAACATTTATCACCACTGTTAGCTATGCATTTCTGCCAGCGATGAACAAGAGCCTGCATATCAAACTCATTAAAATCTTCACCAGCAGAGGTGACCTGCTGTTGCTGTCACCACGGCTGAAACACACCACCCACTACTCACATCCACTGGTTGGTCTCCATAACCAGTAAGTGTCAGTGAATGTCAATGGCTGCAATTTTTTCCACACGGAGGAATTCAGTGACACCCCTTTTCTTCATACACACTTCCATGTCAGATGGCAACCTGCCAGACTGCCCCTCTGCTGCCGTCTGTCACGTGGCAACAACATGGAATGGAATACTGATGGGAAATTTCAACCATACCACCAATATCCATATCTGATGTTGTGGGCTGGTGTTATAAAATAAGAGGCACGACTTTTGGAGCATCTCTTGTGTGTATGTGTATGTGTATATGTGTGCATATATATACTATATATGTGGAAAGTATTGTGTATAAAGAGTGGGTATATAAACATATATAGAGAGATAGTATATATATACACTATATATAGGGAGAAAGAGAGTCTGAAAAGAGCTGCAAGGAGTGGTGTACAGCTGTCATATATGTGGAACATGGAAGGTTTTTTTAATCTATCTCATACAATAATATGAGCCAAGAAATTTTAAAAATAATAATTTTGAGGAAATCTAAGTGGAATTTGTAACCAATGAAATGTGGACACATGAAATATACACATATTCCATACTGTAAAGGCAGTGCAAGTGCAGTATATCTTGTCTAAAATAAGGTCATTTCAAAACACTGCATGGAGTGCACAGTGTCTGTCGCTTTCAAATAGGTTAATTTCATTAGCTATGACCAATTCAGTATATGGTAAATTACAATTGTGATGTCTTGCCCTAAAACAATTACTCTAAACTGCCTGGTGATTGTTGCTGGGATTCACCAGCTGACTGCAGTCATCTGAGGTAGTTCATATTACTGAGATGGGAAACCGTATTAAACAAGGAAGCAGAGGAACACTCATGCAGTACAGTTCAACATGCTAGCCTGCTCTCAGCCCGCCCAACAAGTCACGTGAAGCAAGTTAGGAGTGCAAAGCAGATGGCACGGGAAGCCACAATGCAGTGGACCTCTGCACTCAACAGATGGCAACGACAGGATGCAAGAAAATCATCAGTGTCCTTGTGGACTTGGGAGCACAGCAGAAAGGCTTGTGGAGATAGCTACTGGGGGGTCGGGCCACCACAGTAACAGCCAGCACATGTCATGAAAATTCAGCACTGAATTTCAGAAATGAGCTCTGTATATGTTCCCTCTTCCTTCTTTCATCTAAACCTTTAAGGAGAAGTGTTCCTGTTCTATCAGAAAGTTGGGTGCAGATCCAAATTTACAGTTTAAGATGATCTTCTCAAGCTGTTCCCACCTTTTTCTTAAGAGTTTATTACGAATGCTATGTCAGCCTTCCTAACTGTAGAATTTTTTTTCTCTGAGTAATTCCTGTTCAGTTCTTGGAAATATCTTTGTATGTTCCTATTTATCTCCAGCTTTACTTAAGTCTAAACACAATAGTTACATTTTCCCTTGTGACATCTACTTCCTGTCATATCCTGAAGAAACTGTGGGCTCACACTGAAGAGTGAGTTTGGTATGTCGTCACCAATGTTAGGTTCATGTAGAGGGGTACTCAAGATGTTCTAGGTAGTTTGCAAGCTGATGTTTCCTAACTCTTCTGACATGAAGGACCAGTTAATCTTTTCTAAAACCACATGCTGAGACCAATTCACTGTTGTTTGTGGGAGGGAGAGAAAGAAGAGATAATAAATAAAATAATGAGAAATTAACTACATGCAAATTATTTAATAAAAGCATGGTGGAACTGTTCTAATTACAAAGATTTTAATTGCAAGTTTTGATAATAAGAAAAATAATTAGCAATGGACTTATGCCTGAGGATAGATACCACTAGTAGTCAGGAATTATCTCATGACTCTATCAGTTCACAACATAAGGCTTAGGATAAACGTTGGATGTTCAGCTATTATTTCATTTTCTCCCTTCGTGTTTTCCTACTTGTTTGAATGATGTGAGATGTTAAAACAACCATATTTGCATTTAGACGATATAACATCTACTCATGTAAATTGATATGCAGATTGAGAGGATAAAGATACAATCTCAGACTCAGTAAACATCATATATACATTCCAGTCACATAGGAAATGGAAGGGTATGAGGTTTTGTGCACTTTGTAAATACTTTGAAATTATTTTTTGGGTGCAATATTATTTGAAATTTGTTATAAAAGATATATATGAAAGAAATTTGTTATAAATTTCTGAAATGATTTTTCATAGATACAAAGTCACAGCTTCACCATTCTAAAACTAGTTCAGTAAAACGAGAGTATTCTAGTTTTAGCAGGTTTGGATTCTTGCATTGTAGACAAATAGATTTTATTTAGATTTTCAGCAAAGCAATGCTTCGCTCTTATACAGGACAAGTATCTACAAATATTATATCAGAAATAATTTATGCAGATACTCAGATATGTACAATTCCCTGAAAATTATCGTAGGATAATCCACAATTCTAGCTTTGACATTTGTCTCAAAATTGGCTGGATTCACATTCTCCTCCATATGCTTTGTTGGAGCAGATTTTGGGCCAGTATCTCTGAAAATACTTGCCTCTCCCCACAGCTGGGGGATCAGGCACTCTGTAAAACCAAAACATTAATGTGAGATTGTATTTTACAAAATTTATGCTAATCCATATCTGAACCTGCATAGATTATTAAATTTTCAGTAACGTGGTATTACAAAAAAATACAGTGAACAGATTCAATGTACATTCTGGAAAATAATATAAAAATGTTTTTCACTTAAGGTGACATGGAACCTAGTTTTAAAAATAAGCAATTTTGAAGTTAGATGAAAAGAGTGAAGAGAAGAAGGAAAGAAGGTGCAACCAGTAAGGACCAGTCAGAAAACAGGAATTGCAGATCACAGAAGTTGAGAATAATTGTATAAAAAGTTTCCACCAGTTTAGGTGGCTGATTTATTTGAGTCTCAGTGTGTATTTTTGTCATAAGTAATTAGGGTCAAATGTGTCTCATTTAAAGGCTCCTGAGGCAAGTGTGGTTACCTTTGCTTCTCACTGAAGTAAACCATGAGGAAAAGCTGCGTGAGCTTAGGACACATGACACTGTTCTTGGAAGTCTGTCTCTCTCTCACTCGATGACTAGTTTCAGGTAGATGAAGTCTACCTGTTGATGTGGAATGAATCTAAGCTTTACTATGTTTCTCAGATATGTTAACTACTAACCCTCGTACTGACACCGGCTTCAATTATCAGTTTGGTGTTTTGTAAGGATAGTAAGGATGAGTGTGTGATAAATAAAAACAAGATTAAAAACAAGGCTGTCTTGAACACAGATTGGAAAAATATTGACGTACTCTAATCAAAGATCCATAAGAAGGAAAAGTATAAGGTCTCACAGTTAACATGACATCTTTGGACTATCCTCAGTCCTTCCATGGCACTGGGATGTATCACCATAGTCAGTACAATAACATTCTAAACATTAAAGCACTTGAGACCTGCAAATCAGGTTGGGTTGGTTGGATTGTTAGCAGTGCTCTGGCACTGAAAAGAGAAAACAGAGCAGTCATTTGCTATTTTTAATCACTCATGCATGGGTCCAGTATTTCTCTGGAGCTCATTCTAAAATGCAAGCATCATCAACAGGATTATGATTTTTAGAACATCTGCCTAGACAAAAATATGGCTGAAATGAGAGTAATACGGTCACGGTGCCAGAACAGTGAGAACAGTAATAACAATTGCCTCAATGTTTATTATGATCATAATTTTCTTCCCACTATTACACCAAACAGTATAATTTATTGCAGTAATATGACCTGGCTATGAATGATTATACAAATACTTATTTATACAGTTCAGAGCGTTTATACATTCATACTTTCTGATGAAAATATATTATGTACCAACAAAAAGAAGGTCTTAGATAAAAAAGAAAGCAAATTTATTTTTGTAATTGGTAGCTATCCATGTGGAATCCAAGCAGGGTATGAGAAATGACTGCAAATGTGACACAGCCTGTTGATACTATGAATTATCTATTAAAGTATCACATTTGTTATCATCCTCTGCATCCTGATCCTGAACTATGTGAATTCACACTCAATAACAGGTGAATGTAACTTTGAAGTATATTCAGCTGCTGAAGATAGAAAATAAGCTCTCAGGAAATGAGTCTCAAATAATCTCTGATTTCAGAATGAAAAGAACCTGTGTTCATTTACCATCTAAATAGGCTTTAAAGTGCTGAGCCTTAACGGTATTTCTTACAGCTTTGGGACTTAAGAAAAAAAGCACCTGCTTAAATTTGAGGAAAAGATGTCTTTGTGTAACAATCTCTTTTTGGTCTCCAATTGGCAAAAAATGGACCTAATCTTGAGAATATGTGATCGTACAGGTAATTCTATTCATATTAAAACTGTCTGCCGTATTCAGTGGTACTGCTCATAAAAGTCAGAAACAAGCTTTTTCGCTTGATCAAGTGCTTACCAGATCCAAAATACCTAAACTCAAAATACTTTAATATATAATATATTGTGTGTTATCTTTTTTTCGTTTGGAGAAAGTCTATTCTGATATTTTTATTAACTCATTTTCATATAAGAAGACAAATTTAAAGGAAGCTAATATATCTTGCAAATGCTTTACAGAAATCTATCGTGTCCTCATTTTTTATAAGGAAGCATAAGATACACAGTGACCTCAATCATAAGTCATGTTAATGCAGTACATACTTAACGCTTCTCAAAGACATGAAACATGGATTTCTTAGATCAAAAGGGTCTGGCATCCAAAGAGCAGATCTAAAATATATTTGAAAGCTATTTTTAGTTTACTAATATCTGACATGAATGTATCCATGTAGTGTAAGAAGTGTTTCAAAGGATGCTGTGGTACATTAGATATTAAAAGTAAGCTGCAGATACTAAATACACACAGCAAGTTTTGAAGTAAATGTCAAGTTTAAACCAGAGTTAACATTTTATATAGATGAATTTCACTTGCATCTGTCAGTCTAGCAAAGCACATGTATTCCTTTCCTATGGGAAAATTGTTAGCCTTCTTTTCTTTAATCCTGAGAACAAAATGATGAACTTCCTGTACATAATACAGCTTTGCTGCAAGGATAATTTTCAGGCATACTCAGCCAGCTTTAACCTGACCTTGCTCACAGTGTTGGTAATCATAAAGCTTTCAGTGCAGCAGTGCTCCGCTAGTCCTAAGCACATTAAAAATATCCTCTGAGAATTGTTTTCTGCTGAAGAATAAAAAGGTAAAAGATCAGATCAGCTAGCTGATGAAAGAAAAAGTAACCAGCTGTTTTCCTTGCTACCTTGAGATCCTTCATTGGGCTCTAGTAACAAGGGAAGTAATGGGGCCACATGTTAATTATATATTTCTCCCAATATTTCACTAATTTTATACACACTTTTGGACTGACATGTGCAAATTATATAGGTTTGTTTGTGGAATATTTTTTCCATTTCCAAAACTGAAAGTGTGCCTTTTTCATAAGGCAGATGTACATCTTGCATTAGCTGGCAGCATGCAATGAGAGTGTGCATATCCAGCAGCAGCAAAGGCACCCAAAATCACAGTGGTGTGAAAGTAAGCCCTGCCTTGATTGCATCTCAACCCCGTAGAGCATCCTGCCATCGGGGCAGGGCGTATAGGTCAGCTTTCCATAGGTTGTATGCCCTTGACCCTGTAGACAAGGAGTGGTTGACCACATCTTTTAATAAATAGTTAAGCTGACTGAACCAAGGTGTTTACAGATGCACTGATGTTTCTAGAAGTCATTTACTGCAGCTTTTCCAGTTTCAACTGTGTTCCTTGCAGCATCCTTGACAAAACATTTTCTTGATGAGAGTGTTCCTTGAGAAGTTCCTAAGCTTTGAAAAGAATTAATAATTACAGTAGTAGAAGTTCAGAAAGAAACAATAATAATAATAGATACATTAATTAATATCAGCCCTCTTTTTGGTCTTTGGCTTTCACTAATTTATAGATTTAATTTAAAATAATAGCAAAAGCATTATGAAATATCAAACATTATTGTTTGTATAAGGATTAAAGTAAAATTGGCAAGCACAAGAACCTGAAAAAATGGCATTCTACAATGCTTTCTCATTAAAGATGTTGGATTATTACTTTTTAAGGCACTGGATTAAGTTACGCATATATCTGTAAAAAAAAAAAAAACTACCACCTGCTTACATTAGTCTCTAAACATTGATATTCAAACAAATTGAACCTTGCTGATTTGGGGTCATGCTGCTTATTTCTGTATTAAACACAAAAACGCAAATATCAGATAATCACAAACCGAGGCAACGTTCACTCGTGAACCCTTATGTGTTCTCATTCACACTTTAGAAAACATCTGCATTCCAAACTGAGTAGGATGTTCCCTACCATAGAGAAAATTTCATTCCACTCCTATTTTAGGCCAGCACTAATGCAGTGTTCATTCTAATTACTGTTCTTATGTTGGCAGAAGTAAGAGAAGGAAATAAAATATCTGTGCTTCCAAAGATCTGTAGATTCTTTCCAGAAAACAAATCTCTCAGAGCCTTTTTCTCTTCTGCAACATGGTGACAACAACATTTCTGTCACAAGCAAAATTCACAGACAAAATAGACAGTTTATGATGCTTACAGTCTAAAGTTTCTAACAAACAAGGCACACAAGCAGGTGGCTAGCGATGCATTATGGCCTGATGGGATTACCATAAGGCTGGGACTCAGGAGGATACACCACAGATGGGTATGGAGCTGATTCCAGTTCAGGAGCCAAATAAAAGCTCAAAGTGCTATCACTGAGCTAAAACCAAATGTTTTTTCCACAAACGCAGCTTGGGTTTTTCACTCTCATTCAAATTTTCTTGTGCTTTATTGGTATGCTTTCATTTTTCCTTCTCACTAAATTGTAGACAAAAAAAAAAAATGTCTGTACTATACATTTCAATCATCTAACCCACGTGAAAGTAAATAATTTCTATGTAGTACTTTCTTCATGTGTCAACCCCATGGACTAGAGAGTTGGTCTGACTTTTGGATGCCAGCTTGGACACTAACGTCACCCCACCTCCAGTCATGACCAGGTATGGGATGTTGTGAGTTGTGAAACATGTACGGGTTTCTTTTAAACCAGGGATATGTGGCCTTTTGCCTGCTTTCAACTTTAGATACACACCCTGGCTGTGCAGATCAGGAGAAAATATAATGTTCCTTTTCCATGTCAAGTTTTAGTGAAAGAGGAGGCTCCTCCATGACTGGAGGCTCTACTGGGTTACCCAGGAGGTCCTTGCATTTGAGGTGCAAGTCCATGGGAAGGCACAGAGCATCCTCCCCTGCTTCTGTTACTTTCTTCTGTGATAAGTCTCAAGTTGCTACACCTGGGAGCCATATTCTTTTTCTTTTTTTTACACTCTGTCATTGTACAGTGGCAGTAATTTTACCTCTTCTCACAAATCTCAAATAAATGCATGATCTGAGTGCCAAGAACCAGTCCCTGAGGGAGTTCATTGAAAGGATCTGATGACGAATAACAATTTCAATTTACAATGACATTTTGAGACCTATCAGATACCAGTCTTTAACCACTTTAAAATATCCTTAGCAAAGCTTTGAAATAATTTTCACGTATTAATTACAGTGCCATGTAAGATCAAGTCAAATTCCTTCTGTAAGTTTAATTCAACATTTTTACCATCTCCACTGATCTTATGACTCATAAAGAAAATATTTTAATTTGATCTCCATAAACTCATACTAACTGAACAACTACAGTTCTTTCAGCTTTTTACTTCCTTGGTCTGTAGTATCCAAACCAATATTTTGCCTGAAATATTTCTCAAACTAACTTTCTTCATGCATTTCCACTTATTAAAAATTTTAAGTAGAAGTGTGAAATACTGATTTCTTCTTTTATTCAAGTTTTTTTTTTTATTTTAATTCTCTCATTAAAAAATATATACTAAAATATAATTTTCATTTAAAGTATCTACAAAAATAGGCAATACCCATGGTAGCTTTATAATTTTTTAAATATCAGTTGTGAAGACTACAAGTATTTTCTAGTTAAGAATGTTCAAATTTTACAATTTTTCGGATCAGTTGTGGTCCTGAAGTATATGCACACAAACATTTGCTCTTTTTTAAAAAGCAACTGGTTTGAAAAATCTTAAAATTAATCTTTATAGTAAAGAAAGGAAATTATGTCTGCACTGGATAAATTTAGATGAATATCAATAAGATTTTTTATTTTTGAAAAGGGATATTTCTCTCACATCTCAGTTAATATCACACTTATGCCAGTAGAGTGATTGCCCTACTATTTTGTTCTTAATTTTACTGTTACTAAATCTAGACTAAAAATATTTGGAGAGCAGCAACATAAAACTTTTAACTTCAGAGCTGCTTTGGCTATACTGAAATGCTAGAATATCTTGTGCTATCTAAATTCTCTCAGGTGAATTAAATTTTCATAGCAGGAGTAAGGTTCAGCATTTCTTAAAGTGTCTTCTCTATCATTGTTATACCCTGTTGTCTTGCATGCACTAACTTTGACGTTACACATTTTGAAGAAAAAATTAAGGTCAGGATTTGTCATAGCACTTTTGAGGAAGAAATCATAGAATCACAGAATTGTAGGGGTTGGAAGGGATCTCTAGAGATCGTTGACTCCAATCCCCCTGCCAAAGCAGCTCCCTAGACCAGATAGATGTCCAGGCAGGTCTTGAACTTCTCCAGAGAGGGAGATTCCAAACCCTCTCTGGGCAGAAAAGACATTTGTTGTGAGGTAGCATGTGAAATTTCAGAAGAAGTTACAATAGAGTGTGCACACTTAAAAATCAGCTTTATGACAGAAAATTCTCTCTACTCTTATTTGCAAAATGGTAGTCCATGATTCTGTAGCTGAATGGTGTGAGAAAGTGGCGTATGAGATTAGAAGAAGGTGTACTGGACCACAGGGAGGGTCCAGAAACACTCTTTCAAATTGCTTATTTAAAATGCAGATAAAAGGTGATTTGCCAAAGTCAGTTTGAAAGAATTCTATACACACACTTTGATACACTGGCTACAACAAAATATTTTTTCAGATTGACTGTGCCCACTTCTACTAAAGCATAAGAAATCCCCTTTCAGAACCTTAAATATACACAAACAAAAAATAGCATGAAGAGATGCAGAATCTTACTGATAGACTTACCAATATTTCTCTTAAAATACTGAGGCTAGGCAATTCAGTTTCTCAATATTTCACATCGAGGATAATAGTATTTTATTGAACCTCTGTTATTAAAAGCATATTCACTAAGATATGTCAGCATTAATGCCTATATCTTAAAGCTGATTTGTCCCACCTGAATTCATACTTAAGAGGAAGGCCAAGCTGCTCAAGGCACACATCACAGACTTCCAATGGATAGTCCAAACCTTGTCTGTTAGTCCTCTGGAATAACCATATTTCTGCACTGATAATTTCTGTTGTAAAATTTGAGTCTTAAGATTTAGTAAAACAAAAAGTTTGCAAACAGTTCAAGATGTACTGGCCAAGGGCACTTGGATTTATATCAGAGAACAGAGTGGGAGAAAATGAGGGAAGACAGTGAGGAAAGAAAAGCTTAATATACATGAAGCCACACAAAAAAAGCATTCAACTACCTGTCAATTTGGTAGAGAGGAGCTCCTTAGGGAGAGAAATCTGAAGAGGTAAAGAACTAAGGCTTTCTAAAAAAAAAACACAAAAGGATATCAGAAGAAACATTACATGGATCCTGAGGTTGTGCAAGCAGTGCATGAGGGGTGTAACTCACAAGCAGTATCAAGCAAAAACAGCTGTATTAAGGTATAGAAAGCATGACTGTAGTGAGATGACATAGGTTCTGGTGTGGATAGAAGATATATCCCAAGTTTGATAGTGAGGCTTCCAGGAGTAAGTCACATCCCATAGGAGTTCACTGCACAGGTTGCTGCTAGGTGTCCTCCAGTGCTAATGCAGCAGTTACTGAACCAGACAAAAAGCTGTCACTAAAAAGAAGAAATATTATTTTACAGTGCAGTACTGGACTGGTTTTTGAATATAGAGTCTGCAAAATTTCCATTCAATATTTTCTTAACATCTATACAATATTGAAAAGTAGAGTTTGCAAGGAAGTTTCAGGGGCAAATAGGCTAGATAGTTTGGAAATCACTACATCATTACCTTCGAGATTAAATCTGATGTCCACAGGACAAAGGCAATCTAACAGTTTATTTCAAGATCTGTGGGACTTGGTGGTTAGAAAGCAATTTGAAGAGAAATTCAATAGGATAATTTTCTAAGAAATAGCATAAGTTTCTGAACACACAGTCATAAATATGATAGTACTATGAAACCACAAAATCTTGAGTCTCTTTAAATGTTTTCTGGTCCTCTGATACATTACGGATACAATAACCAGCATCTCAGGAACTGAAATGTATTTGCCAGAAGTAACAGTGAGGAGATCAACAGCAAAAAAGAGTGTATGTTTTTGCACACCATCTAATGGTAAGGAAGTGAGAGATGCTCAGATGAGGAGGCAGAAACAAAGACAAAACAATGTCAGAATGTGCGCATAGACATGCATGAACTCTTGAAGAAGCAAATTAGGGTAATGTGGATCTATCCTCAACTATTATACAAGTGACTGCTGCTTGAAAATGTGCTACCCTACTAGAGCCATGCAGTAACCCAGTCTATTAACTGAACAATTTTAATTTTGTTCTATGCAGAGCAGTTACAAGGATACTGTCACCATGCTAAAGTCTGTTCAGAACATGTAAATTACAAAAGTGTATGATAACTCAGAATTGATTGGATGCAAAAGTCTACTAAGGATTGATAGAAAAACCTGAGGTAAATTAGAAAGTCAGAGGTGAAGAGGAGAAAAAAATAATGCAGGTGTCACTTGGAAAATTTTGAAAACAATTTCAGAGAAAAAAAATTTACAAAGAGGGAGATACATTTGGAAAAAAAAAAAAAAAAGATAGGCATAGAAATTGTGTTTTGTAAATAAATTAGGATGAAACAAAAAAGGGAAAAAAATCTGATAGCCTCCAGCTGAAAATAACACAGCAATATAAGGAGTTATAAGTGCAAAGAAGAGATGAGTAGTCTTAAGCAAATTGTTAAAGTTCTGAATTAGTTCTCATTATATAGCGGAGGTAAATCAAGATATTTAGTAGTTCTCTGGCTAAGGTGCAACATTATAATATACATCCAGCAGGGAAAAAAAAGGAGAATTTAGAGAAAAAAAAAATCAATCTTTGGCTAGGTCTGCATGTGGTAAATAGAACGGGATTGCAGATGTGAGTAGGGCTCTTTGCAATTGTGTTCATAACCTAATTAGGGTGGTAATTAGGACACAGGTAAAACCACAAAAGGAAAAGAAAAGGATGTTAAATTTCAAAGAATGAGTTTTAGAAGAATGTAATAGCACAGGATGAAATCAAGTAGGATAAATCAATAGAGATAAAGGACTCAGAGGGAAATGGAAAACATTCAAAGATAAATTAATGTATGCCCAAGGGCTATGCATGTAATCTAGCTAAAAATACACCAGAAATAAAGAAGGCTAATGTTGATGAAAAAAGAAGCACAAACCTGAAAATATACACTCCAGTTAAATCCCAGGCACTGTGTAAAATGAATACAGCTGAACAACTGAAGGTGGAAGATGAAGCTAATAGTACATTTAACAAACAGCATGAATAATTAAAATACATTTCTTAAAGCGGAAAAGAATATACTCTTGGATATGGAAGAAATCAGAAGATAAAGACCAAAATAATCAGAGAGTGGGATATTAAGTGTACAACACTGAAAGAAATTAAAAAAAATAAAAAAAATAAAAAGGTGGTATTATTGTTTATACCTGTTCACGTTTTAGACTCCAAGCAGAAACAGTTGTAATAAGTGACTTCTACTCTGATAATTACTTCTTACAACACTCCATTAGCAAACAACAAGGAACTATATGAAAAACCTAAGATGAGTTCTAAATACCTCCTCTATGATTCAGACAGTTAAATAACCAATTTATGAGTGCTTTCATAGGTAGTAATTGCATTATTAGGAGACTGACCTCTTATTATCATTGATTTCTGTCCTGGTTTTGGATCCAACTCCACCTTAAAAAAAATAGCAACAGAAAAATGCAGCTAAGTAAGCTAAATACTTAGAGATATACTGCGTGCCTTGTGTATATATGTAACTCTCAATAACATCAGGAGAAACTTTGAAAGTTCAATGTCTTCCAAAATTTCAAGCTAGAAGATCGTGAAACACTTTAAAAATTTCAAACTACACTCGGGCAGAAGCATTAAAGGAAAACAGTGCTGGACTTGCCAATTCAAAACAGTGAATCAATAACTCCTCTGTCTGGTAATGAAACCCAGCCTGCCCCATTCAAGATTTTCACCAAAGCACCTGAAGACCTGAATTTCCCTGAGAGCAACATTTCTCTTTCCTCAAAATAAAAAGGGAGTCTGTAAAAAATCTGTACTGGGGAGACTAAAAAGGAACACAACATACTTTATTGAGGATCCTAAAGTGTGGGAGGGTAAATCAGGTTTGAATAGTTTATTACCATAACTACTAAAACAATTGCTTACTATACATTATAATGAAACAAGAAAATCAAATGACTAACTGCCTGGATTTAGTTGATAAATGTGCTACAATATATGAAGCAGAATGGATCTGATGAGATAGCTGGCTGAAAATGAGTAATTGATAATTGTTTTGCACTGGTAGGTCTAACTTATTTACAGTCCATAATCTGTCTTTCTGTAATTTTTCTAAGTATATGGCACTTTCTTTTTTGCAACTAAATAAGAAAATATCTTGACATGACAGAAATTGAGTTCATCTTCTATAAAAAAATAATGAATTAAAAAGCTGAAATACGGGACATGAAAGCAAACTATTACAGGAAGCAAGCATCTTGAAATTTCCTCATCTGAAGGAAGGAGAAGGAATGAAATTTATGTTTCTATTTTGAATCTGATCCTCTATCCTTGCACCCTTCTTTTTCCCTATTGTTATATAATGCTTCAAAAAAAAAAAAAAAAACAAATTTCCTCTTCAGTGATGAAAAGAAACTGAATTAAACCTATGAAGTTTTCTAATTAAACTTAGAAAAAAGTCAGGTAAAAATGGAGGGTATTTAGGAAATCCTTGCCATATGACAGGAGAATCCAAAAGAATCCACCTCACGTACCGTTAAGAGGAGTAAGATGTCCACAAAGGCTGCTATGAAGTTCACTCTATCCAAGCCAGACCCATAATAATATCTCAGAAACACAGAAGGGAAAAAAAAAAAGAGAGAGAGAGAGAGAAACTTATGTTGTATTAAAGGCTGAGGGCAGAAGTATCTATTTTTTGCCGTGAGCTAAAGAAAGGCTTTGCAAAATTAAAGCAATGAGATTCTAGAACAACTTTGTACAAGCAATGAGGACAAAATTCGTTGTTTTTAAGGAGCTTCCTCATACTATTTTGAAAAACATCGTAACCTAAAGTCTTGAAATACCAAATCTCAGTGATGTGCATTTATTTCAGTCTTTCAGTCTTTTTTTTTTTTTAAAGAAGCTACCATTAAACTCCAAAAATTGCCTCTATTCCCTCCCCTTTTCAAGTGTGACAGATAAATAATAAATCCAAAGCACAATGTTTGCAGGAGATTTGGGTTTAACTATGTTACATCATATCCCTCCTCTCAGACTTCAGTAGCCATTTATACACTGGGATCCCTGCTGCTGTAGTCTGCTGCTAAACTGAACTGTGTTCAGAAGGACTTCGGGTCAGACATTTAAAGGCACAAGACCAAAGAAACTTTCTTCCCAGCCAGTCCACGAGTGTAGTCCATTTTCCAGCATTTGAGGATTACACAGTATGGAATTATTTATCTAAAAATGCTCCTTGAGATAATCAGGGCAGTCTCGCCTCCTTGTTGACTCCCACCTCAAAGCAGAGATTGGAAAGCAGTTTCTTTTATCTTCTACGGCATGCAATTTGTCTCCAGTGGTTCTAGACAACTGCATTCTGTGCAGTTCAATCTAGTTAAAGTAGTAGCAATAGCCTGAAGCAGCTTGGAGTCTCCTCTATGGAAGATGGATATATCTAGGCCTCACTGCAGAGTGACACTTTTAATCTAGTCCTAGGATAGTGTCCTCACTCCTCTGAGACTCCTCCTCATCTCTTCAAAGGGAAGTGATGAAGGACATCATTTATAAGCTGATCTAATGAGACACTACACTCTTTTAAGAGAGCATTTGGAGAAGAGAAATCATTAAGGCTACTCTGTGAATAAAGCCTTTCAGCCAAACTGAATTAACTCCACAGATGTTTTTGCTATTTTTCCTATGTTTTTTATGTTTTCTATACCTTTTTCAAAAAAAGTAAAAATACTTATTTGCAAAGTTGAGGAAGGCTGTATGGTTTTTGAGGGTTGTTTTGGAGACTTGAATTAAAGTGAGTTGGGAATTTGCTATGAAGTCAGGCTTCTAAGGACTTCATTAATATGCTTCAGATAAAGCTTGCCACTGCTTCCTTAGAAAAGAACATAATACCAAGAGAAAACATATTCCTACTATATTCAAAAACAGGACAATAAAATCATCACTGTGATTGAATCTGAATACAATAATCTTATCCCTGAAAGTCTCCTCCATCTGCTAAGCACTTACAAGAATTATTTGTTTGAAAGAAAAAATCGCTTTGAATTAGATTTGCCTAGTTGCTTTCCCAGGATTAATTCTTCACTCTGCTCTGAGGTGCTACATATCTTCACAGCTTTGGAAAATCTGTGCTGGAAGGAATGAGAGATACTGGAATCTGTACCTTGGCATTCTTCCAGCAGCACTGGTACCTCCCTTTGCAGAGCATGAAGACTCACTGAAGCTTCAGACAAAAGAATCAATCCATTCTTCTCTTCAGTGAGAGTATCTTAACAGATGTTCCCTTTGATTGTACTACTTTTTCAATATCAGCATGGAGATTACATGATAGGAGGGAATCATTCTTTCCAGTTTCGACAGCTAGAGGAACAAAGCTATGATTCTTTGAAAAATCAGTCACAAAGACATTTCTTAATTTCAGGTTTTAAATTCAGGTTTTCTTTGAATCATCTTTTCTCTATAAACAGATAATTCCAGAAACTTGAAATCACCATGAGTGGTTAATTCTTATGGAATTATTTTCTTTGCTCTAGAATGTATTACTTTAAGGGTATCTAAATTACACTTCAAAGAAAAGCTAGGGTATAAGAAAAAGCCCTCTCTAAAACTACTGACTGAAGATAACAGAAATTTTTCTATAAATAAAATAAAATAAAATAAAATAATAAAATAAAAACATAAGACAAGCCTGTTAAAGGTAGACAATGGCTAAGGTCAGAAATATTTGGTACAGTGAAACATAATGCCTTGCATCACATTTTACGTCACAACAAATCTATGGGGAGATCAAAGTTCCATTACAGAGATACATAAAATTCCCTTCTAGCTTCATATTCCCCTGGATATGTATGTAACAAATATTCTAGCTTCTACTGCAGTTAAAAAAAAAAAAACAAACACTAAATTCAAGGTATTTTTTACTTCATGCAAACTTTTCCCCACATGTATGTCTTTTAGGTCTCTTAGCATCTTACACAGGACCTGTCATTCACTGACTGTGCATTTAGAAGCCCAGTTTGTAATAAAGCAGTGCTCATCAATGCTTAATGCTTTCTCACCCTCTCAGTACCCAAAAGAATCCAACAGACAACAGACAATGGGCAATATTAGAAAAATGAGGCAGAAGAACAAGTTTTCTAACAAAAAACTCAAGAACTGCAGTCAGGAAACAAGCCAGATGCCTGGTCCAATTAAGGACCACATCAAATTCAGAGTTACCATACTCATAGCTGTCAATGTGGAGTTTGATAAAAGGGTTTCTTGCAACAAGATGTAATCTTTAAGATTCTTTTCAAGTATGTGTGGTAAATAATTTAGTTTGCCCTTGGTTCCTGTACTCCTAAACTGGCAGTAATGCTCATTGGTAGTCAGAGAACACCAGGTTATGTTCTACTCTCTCTGGAACTGCTTGGATACAGCCCTTTCATCCTTAGAAACTGTATAAAGTTAGGATCTTGTGTCATATGCTTCTCTTCAAAACTACTTTTAAGTTCTTTGTCAAAAATGAACAGTATAATTTGGAGGTGTTTAGTGGCTCTTCTGCAGCCTTTCTCTGCAGCATATTTGGGATTGAGGAATGTGGATTGACTGCTATGAAGCTGGGAATCAGGAGGGTGCCTTTGTAGAGTCTCCAGATCAGCAATGACTGGCCTTCCTGTCAGCCAGAGGTTTAACATAGCCGTTCTCAGCTTATTTCTGAGTTAGCCAAATATTCCCAGGCACAGAAACATCATCATCTATAGTAGTAAGTCTGGGTCATTTTGGTCTGTGCTTACTAACACTCTCCCAAACAGTTCCCTAGCTCAATTTGGTTTATATGCTCCAGAAACATTTCCCAGTACCCTGCAACTACAGAATAAAGCCAAGCCTCAAGCCGCACTATGTCAGATGGTGTCAGTGCTTAGTTATGTACAGAAGCTGTCTCAATGTCCTGATAGCTTGGCAAGCATTTGGCATTCATCAGTATTTCCCATCTTTCCCATATTAAGTCAGGAGTCCTAGAATCTCATGAAAATCAGACCAAGATATCATTACCTTCCTTGCATCACAGGCATGCTGATAGCTCATGTTCAACGTGGTGTCTGTCCATCAGGACCCCCAGATGAATGATCCCTAGCATGTCCGGGTGCATAGGGTTATTCTTCTCCAGGTGTAGAACTCTGAACTTCCCTTTGTTCAATATGAGGTTCTTTTCAGACTCTCTCTCCAGACTCTCAAGGTCTCTGGATAGCAGCACAGTCCTCTGGCATATCAGCCACTCAAAAGTTATGGGTCATCTGCAAACTTCAACCTATTAGCCAGATAATTAATAAAGATATTAAATTGGACTAGACCCAGTAATGATCCCTGGGTAACCCACTAGTTACCAGCCTCCAACGAGGCTGTGTGCCAGTGACCACCACTAATCAGCAGGCCCAGGAAAGGGAATAATAGATATCCAAAAGAATTGAATAAGCATGAGATAAAGACAGATGATGAACAGCATTGCTAGCAGAGCCAACTAGCCAGGTAGAGCCCAGTTGAATTTAGCAGACCCAGACTCCAGCTCTAGCAGTGTATATTAGCTTGGGCAAAGCACCAGATCCATGTTGGCTCTGTTTATTAGCTCCATTCTACCTCTTACCAACAATTCCTTGGACCAGGAGTGCTGATGGAAAAAAAGAGCATAGACACAGAGAAAGAAAGCTGTATGAACAATCATGCAGTACCAATTAAACTCTTTACATCCTCTCCAAGGCAGTCATGCCAAATTTGGACTAGTTCTATGCAGAACCATTTGGTTGACTTTGAATAGTGGAGGGAAACCAAATGCTATTTGTTTAGGCTCTGTATAGCATCTTAACTGCCTCTGTGCCAGCTTGACCCTGGCAACTATGGAATTACCTTCTCACAGCACTGTATACTAGCAGAACAGTTATAGTTCTGCAGGGAACTAGCTCAGTGTCCCTGCATCTGCAAATCCACTACCCTAAAACTTGTAAACCACTGCACATAATTGAGAGTTGATGGGGTAGAATTTATTTCATCCATGCAAACTCTCATTAATCTGTACTTTCTGAGCAGGAAACTGAAGGGAAGGAGAAGTTAGAGGACATTTTACTGAAGTGAATCCAAGTGAAACATTAAGAAATTCATTACTATAAATTGTAGGAATAATACATGAAGCGAGATGGTTTGGGAAATTAAGCAAGCCTCTGTTCTCAATTGCTGTGGTATGAATTCTATCCGATCATTTTCTATGTGGCTTCCCTTGTTAGAATAAGTGGAAGAAACTTGCTGAAAGGATTGGGACAATGCAGACTCCCTGTCACAACTGTCAAACCAAAAATAGTCTGGCCATATTTTGCCCCTCACTTTACAACAGAAGTTCTGAAAATTCTTCTCAGATTTATTATTGAACAGCCTTCTCTACTCAGTAGGGCTGCTTTATATGATCACTTAGTTATGTCAGTGTTGTATTTATAAGAAAATAACCATTTAGTCTTCAGTAATCTTATTAGTCATTCTCAGTAGTTTACTTAAGTGATTTGCAATGCCTATCATCTTAGGACAGGTAACAAAAATATACTTCATGGTACCGACTGGCAAGCCTTACTTGATGTTGCATAACTAGCCAACTGTTTTTTAAGAGGTGATATTTGGGCATAAACACTCAATAAATCACAGAATAATTCCTGTTTCCATGGGAGTATGGCACAGAAACAAAAACACTGGATGTGTCAGGCAGCAGACCTCAGAAGGGAACATTAGACAACTTCTGGTAAGTTAAGATGCAGAAAAGGATTGATTGGAACAGCAAAGCTGCTAATTATAAGTAAGAAAAAAAAATGCTTAGATTTGCTGATCTTTTATGAGGAATAACTCAGCTGCTAAGAATATATCTGAGATTTTATAGAGGCTTGGTCTATTTATTCAGCATAAAATAGAACAAATATGTTATTTTGTTTTAAAGCATCAAAATGGCAACACCTTAGTACCCTGAAGTAATTATGGAAAAAACTAAATTAAGTAAATATATTCCTTTTCTGGTTTTGCCATCTCACTTAAAAACTTGTGTCCTGAAAATAAATGATAGATTTGCAACAAGCATTCGATTACATTAAATTCTTGCACAGCCATTCTAAAACTAAGCCAATGTTATCTGTGTGTGTGTACTGGGAAGGGAAGGTTGTTGGGTGAATTATTGTGCCAGTAAAGCTTTCTCTTATCAGGCTGCCAATAAAAAGCCAAGTGGGAGGAGAAGTGTAGTTTTACCATTACATATAGTATGACTTTGAAAAAGCAGTGTCCAAAGTTTATTGTAGAGATATCTGTAGGGCATATATTATTTCTGTTAAAGTAAACTCAAATCATAATAGGTGATTTAAAAATAAATTACAAATTTTTGTTCCATTATTTCTATTCCTAGCAAAGTCATTGATCACATTCCTTCATTGGCAGCAGATATCATAACTGTATTTGTAATGAAAAAGAGAGTGTTTTAGAAAAAGCTAAAAAAGAGCTACAGAACTAGAAATACCTGTTTTGGTATCTCTGAATGGATGAAACCTCCTGCTGTGGATTATTTGTGGGGCACTCATTTTCCTCTCTTTCCCGAAGGAAGTCTGCTGACATAGGGCTTGAGTGCTAATGAGTTCCTGCAATTCCCATAACTGGTATAACAGATGCAAAACCCCATCCGAATCATACACTTGGCTACAGGAGAGGCAGAAAGAAGCATCTGTTTTCAGTAAATGAAGCACTACTCAGCATTTCAGTGCACGAGGGGAAAGAAACAAAGAGTGAAAGCCTAGCCTAAGGTAAACTTTCATATTCAGTATAAATGTATAAAAGATGTAGTTATTTTAAAGCAGTAAAGAAAAAATAAATCCATATCTCTTATGGAATAAACCTCAAAACAACTATGTTGTACATGTTAACAACAGAAGTAAAATCTTTGGATTCTGTCAAAAACAAAACAGCAGCATGATATAACTTCATGTTTAGACAGTGTCTAAATGTAACACTAACGTTTAAAATCAGATTCATTTTAATAGATTGATTAAAATAAAAAAAATAAAATTAATTAAAAGATTAATTAATGTTCTGCTTGAATATGACAACCAACAAAGAGTCTCTTTCTAAACTGACAAGAGTCATGACTTTCAGAACATCTTCTGGAAAAAAAGTGTAAAGCTCTTGGCACATTTTTTGCTCACTGGCAATACTATTATTCATACTATAGAATCATAGAAACATAAACATTTTTACATTGGAAGAAACACTTAAAATCACCAAATCCAATCATCACCAAACACCAACAAGGCTACCACTACACAATGTCCCTCAGAGCTACGACATGTCTTAGATACTTCCAGGGATGGGAACTGGAGCATTTCTCTGCGCAGCCCGTTCCAAAACCTAAACACCTTTTCCATAAAGAAACTCCTTCAGTTTCCAATCTCCAACCCTCCTCTGGCACAACGTGAGGCCCTTTCCTCATATCCTTACATGTCCCTTTCACTTATGTGTCCTTTAAACATCCCTGAGGCATTTAAGTCCAGGTTGAATGGTGCCCTGTTGCAGGGGGGTTGGAACTTGATGATCCTTGATGTTCCTTCCAACCCAACCCAAGCCATTCTATGATTCTCTGATTCACTTGTTACCTAAGAAAAGACTGATACTTACTGGAAGCTCCTTTCAGGCAGTTGTAGAGACAGAAGAGCTTCCTTTTCTCCACACCATACAAACACATTTCCCTCAGCCTTTACTGATAAGTCTTGTTTTCTGTTCCCTTCACCAGCTCTGTTGTTCTTCTCTGAATGTGTTCCACCAACTCAATATCTTTCTTGTAGCAAGAAGCCTAAAACTGAACACAATACTCCAAGTGTGGCTCCACCAGTGCCACATGCAGGGGGTCAGTTCTTTATTCCTGATGGCCTCCGTATTTCTGATACAAACTAGAATGCCATTGGCCTTCTTTGCCTCTGGGATACACTGCTGGCTGGTGTACTAGCACCCCCAAGTCTTTTTCTGTTGCATAACTTTCCGGCCATTCTTCTCCAAGCTTATATTGCTGTTTTTTGATCCAAGTATAGCACCTAGAATTTATCTGGACTAACAGTTGGATGTGGACCATCAGTTCAGCCCATACTTCCTACCCTTGGGTAGATCAGTACTCCCACCCAAACTGGTATCTCTGCAGACATAGAAAGGGTGCGCTTGATCCCTCATCAAGATCAAGATAATAATGTGAAATAAAACTGGCTTCAGTACTGAGCCCAGGGGAATACCATTAGTGACCAGCTGCCAATCATATTTAACTTCATTAACAATGACCATTTGGGCCTGGCCATCCACCTAGTTTTTACCCAGCAATCAGCACATCCATTCAAGCTATGAGCAGTCATTTTCTTCAAGAGAATGCTGTGGGAAACAATATCAGAACTTTGTGAAAATCCAAGTAAACAAAATCCTAATGATCTGGAAGAACAGAATAATATACAACCCTGTATTACTGTAAATTTAGTTCTGATGAGTTGCTTTACTAACTTGACACTTTATGATGTGATCCTTACTAGTGTGCAGTTTTACTTGATCAGGAAAAATGTCAAGAAGAAGGATACATAAAGAAGTGCAAGTGTCTTAAAGAGCTCTTCAGTTTGCACTGAGAAAGGATTTATAAAACAAAGCTGCATTTGTGCCCTTAATATCTTGTCTGTAAGAGCTTTTACTTACTTCTTGAAGAGTTTTCTTAAACCCTTTCTGAGTTCCATCACTGCTATTTTTTTCCAAATTCCTTTAGGCTCTTGAATTCCTACTGCTTCAAATATAAACCTGAGTTATTCTCAGTTCAGGATGGATATTAATTTTTCCATTTACAATTCATTTCCAAATACAATGTTTTTAATAGCTCACCCTTTATAATTTATTTTCTAAAGGAAGCTATTTAATTTAATCTTCTGTGAATTCTTGATACTGGCTTAAATTGTACAGAAAGTGTAACAGAAAACAGTAGAAATGGTATGAGGGTAGAGGAAATAGGAGACAGGATGCACACAGGGTTTTGTTTTCTTCCTTGGTTCTAAATCACCATTATATTCTCTATAAATTATCTTCTGTTTCAGTTTATTTTTCATTTCTGTGCTTGGTTTTACCTGTACTTTAGGAGATATACTCAGGAATACATCTCTCAGCACTTCTACATGGATGTCATCCCAAGATCATTTAATTGTTCCTATTACACATCCTACAGAGTGATGGAGACCTGGTCTCACATATTATCCTCGAAGGATAAAAATTATTTACATTCTTTAGTAGTCTTCACAGAATGCACATTCTTATTCAGTGGGGATCATTGGCTCCAGCATAGGGCTGTTCTGTTCTGCCTATAGCATCTAATCACCTTAAAGCTGTAACTGTTCATACTGCTTCTTATCAGCGAAATGGAAAGGGGAAATGATGCAGACAGACATCTACCACTATTTGGTATTTTTATTTTATTCTTCTGAAAGGGGCAATTACAAGGTTCAGTTGTCTTAATGAAGGCCAAATCCTTTTAGTTTGATTTGTTTCTTGGCAATACTACTTGTCCCAGAAAACTCATGCCTAGCTGCCCTAATTTTCACTTCTTCAGAATATATAGTGGAAAGCAAGAGCTGCAATGAACTATTCTGCCGTACAGAATAGATGTGACTGTATCTATGCCCTATGGCTTGGCTACAGTTTTGATGATACTGCAAAAATATTTCCTGCTCCTGAATAATATATATCAACACTGCTGTTGCAGCACATTTACAGTCCTGTTCTGAATATTTTGCATGATTTGGAATTGTCCATAACATATATGGACATATATAAAATAGACATCCATGTGTTTCCTTCTTTTTTTTCCAGAAATAAAGGTTTCTGAATATAGAAAGCGGTTCAAGGGCACACAGTATTACAATGCAGACAGAGAGAACAGGGGAATGATATTTCATTCATTAATCAAGAAAGTGATTTTATGCCTACAATGTCTATAATTTCTTTGAAGTTTTTTCAGATAAACAACTAAGGCCTGATTCCTCACATTTTTCTGCTCTTCCATTTTCAGTGTAATCTTATTCTATTAAAAAAAAAGATCAAACATAGCTATAGTGCTCAGGCTGGTTTAAAACTGAGCTGAGCAGATTCAGCATGTCTATAACAAGCTGTTAGCTGTCCCTAACTAGAAATTCTTGATTAGGTATAATTATTTACCCGCATTGTCCATTGCTCAATATATTATTTTAGTAAATGACAAAAATAAAAAACCCAAAATACACTAGTCTCCTCATATTACTTTAAGGAAGAAATCTCTTATTGTTTTGTTTTTTGTTTTTTTCCTATGCTTTTTTCTTTTTTAAAGTACAAAAACAGAATATATATGAAATAAAGTATTTTGCTAAACGGTGCCAAGGAATTATGTTGTTTGATTTTCCTTTAGGTAGCATACAGATATTCAGATGTAAGGTTTCCTCTTATTATTTCCTCTCCTTTCCCATACTTAATGCCACCTTATTAAATGAAAAACTGCAGAATATTGTTGCTAGTAGAAATGTTATTTTTTGTAACATTTGCAGATGCAAGCATTTTCCATTTTTAGAGGGGAAAAGTAACCAAGAGGGTGGTCAAGCACTGTAATTGGTGGCCCTGAGAGGCGGTGGATTCTTTGTTCCTGAAGATCCTCGGAGCTCTGTAGAGCACAGTTCTCAGCAACTCGATCTGCATTTGAAGTTGAATGTTCAAAACTGGCCTTAATGACCTCCAGATGCCCCATCAAATCCAATTGATCTATGATTCTACAGTCATCCTCATTAGGACTAGCAGATGACAATCCTAATCCAATAAATACAACTTGACCTTTCAGCAGTTTCCTTCAAGCTGATAGTTCACTAAAACTCTGAAATTTGAGGAAAAATCAAGCTATTTAGAATGAATCTTGGATTTACTGTAGGAGGAAGAGAGAGGCTTTTTTGTTTGTTTGTTTGTTTGTTTTTTGTTTAAACTGTGGACTCTAATTTGTAATTTATACAATAGTAAGATGCTTCCTTAAGAAGATTTGAAAATCTCTTGATATTACATTCTTCTTTATGCAGTTTGTTTGGGTATAAAATTTACACCCTTTTGTACTCCTAAATCTTTTTTTTTTTTTTAATGAGGAGAAGGGATTAATCAAACTAAATATAGATTGCCACATATCTAGCTCCTTAGTCTTCTTTCATAATAACTGAGTTACCATGTAAGCATATCACCTTGGACCATGGTAGAGATGGCTAAAATAGGTCGAATGAACAGTGTTTTTGAAGTGTCTGCTTCTGTCAAATGACGTCAACAGTTGCCTAGAGTACTTCATTAGCAAAGCTCTGAATACCTACAACCACAGATATATATCTGAAGTTATGTGAAATTGTCTCCATCTAAGAATGTGGGTTATGCTTAGAAATACATATCTAGGAAAAATATGTATCCTGTAGACATTTCCAAGTCTATGTTGCTCAATTTTCTATAATTGCAGAGTAATTCTCCATTCAGGAAATCTTTGATCAAGAGCCATAGTAAATAATGTCCAAAAGCAATTTTGTAGAAAAAGAAAAATTATTTACCATTCTCTTCTCTGGGGTATAAGGACTGTTGTATGTTTTAGAAAAAGACTTTGATTTAGAGGAGCTGAATGCTATTCTATAAAGTGTTCAGTCAGAGTGCAGAGAAGACTTCTAATTCTTAAAGATTATTCTGTATTTTGCATAGTAAGCTTTTGGTGAAGCATTTTTCCAGAAAGTTAGGAAAATATTTGGTCTGATATTTGTTAGAAAAGCAAGATGTCCAGGGATGGCTTATCTGCTACTCATGCACAGAGTTGCAGGAGTCCTTAGAGAATCTTAATGTGAAAGATAAATATTTAGAATTTGCTTTTTTTCCAAAATGGTGCTATCTCTGTCTTGTCTTTGACTGTAATTTTAGACACCTACTGTCTTTTCTGCTAGCAGTCTTAAATATTTTTTGTTGTTCTATTAATGAGAATACAGTCAAGCCCTCAAATGTAGCAACATGAGAAATATAGCTCACAGTTTTGCTATATTATAGAGAGATGGAAAGATACTTACCAGATGTACAGTGTTATTCCTTTATTTTATTTTTTGCTTCCATGTTAGGAGATATCATTACAGCCCCCTTATACCTCTTTTCTTTTTTTTATACTTGCCTAGACTAATGCTCTGCAAATTTTCCATTATAAACTGAAAATACAAGAAATTTTTCTGGATTCACATTTCCTTACCAAACTGAATGTCAAGCTGAAATTAATCAAAATAAATGAATCTCCCTTCTCAGTAAGGACTTCAGTGGAAGTCATATGGATAGCAATGCTACAGATGCTAAAAGAAACCATACTTGTTTCCTCACCCAGCGCAATATTAAAAGAGAAATTTTCAGGATACCTCTGTTCAGAAAAGAATAAAACAAAGCAGTTGTCTAACTTACTGGAAATTCAGTTCAGTGGGTTTTAAAATGTTCTAATAGTGCTGCATCTTCCTTTCAGCTACTCAACAATCTTATGTTATTTCTAAGATATACGTTAAAAAAAATTCAAATTTTCAGTGTTAAGTAAATATGCATTTAATTCACTTCTAACACTTGGCCATGCTTTTATATTTCTCTCTGTTGTGACAGTAACAGTAATATTAATACATAATTAGATGAGTAGAAATGCCTTGAGTGAATAGATGGTAATGGCTCCTTTGGAGCCATACTTAAGTATATTCTATAGCAAATACATGGTTATGGACTTGTTAAAACAGACATTAGTTACCCAGTAGTCCATTATGGCTCCTTATAGTCTACCATTTGAGTAGATCTATATTTAGAGTCCTATTGATCAGTAATTAAGAGATAGCACAGTGGCAAAATGGAAATATATCATAACCAATCTTAAAGAAGTAATTTATAGAAATTGTAAAAAAAGCAGGAACTGGTAAACATCTTATGTACTATTTTTACTTTCATGTAGAAACCAATAAACTCAATAAAAATTATAATGTATTAAAAGATTTCCTTGTTTAGTCTGAGAAGCTTACTTCATCAAAATTAATTTTTAAAACAGAGCTATTAAAGAAGAAATAATGTAAGTCACCATCGTGTATACAGTCTTCAGCTACTCATCGTAAAAATGAACTTTACCAGTGATGAAAGTAAATCCTAAAAAAGGGAATTCAGCCACTTTTAATTTGAGCTTTCTGAAGTTTTCCCATCCCCTTAGTGTATAATAGCATACAGGTAAGTTTATCCACTTTTCTATTTTTAATTTAGGTCTACATTCATATAAATGAATTTATAACAGCTAATTTCAAATAGCTAAAACTCTATATTAGAGTAAACCTAGAAATGGTGTTTAGGCACAGCATTCTTTTACACTTTTCAAAGTGCCACAGTAGTACTTATCCCTTATGATTTTGATATGATACTCAAGATACTGGGACATGATTAAATGCAAATCCAGAAAGAAAAGCTTCTCCTCACTTGGCTTACATTTCACTCCACAAGGAGACTGCGGTATTATTACTTGTGTTGCGTGCAATGGAATTGTCTAACTCACAATAGCTTTTTGCAAATGTAAAGATTTAGTTACCATGTTTGTACTCAATGAGGAAAAGAGGGATATTCTACTGTGAGCTTGTCTTCTAATTGTTCCAATCTCTGTATTAACATTAATTAGCAAATTCATCTTTCTGTCTCTCTCACGTGGGACATGTTCTGTCAAGGTTGACTCGGCAGGGAATTTAATTAATTTATCAGCAAATTGGATTTTTCATTAGATGCCCTTGCTTTAGTGTTTTTGTTGCATATTTATTTATTTATTAGAATTTTGGTGGTTTATGTGACTATAGGCCTTTTCATCTACAATTCTCTAATGGAGAATTTGTTAATGGAATGGTATTGAACAGGAATACTTCATTTATAAAGGGTACCCAAAAGAGAAGCTCTGTCTGTTTCACTGGTCATTTGCAAACAAGTACTTCTGTTAGCGGGAACTTTTCCTGTGCAGGCTTCTGGTCTATTGGGAATACTATGTTACAGTAAACCTGCCAATAGCTGGATGTATAAATGGCTGATATTTACGGCTTGAGTACAAAGGGTATCTGTGTGCGATAATTCAATTCAGGGAGGCTAATCTCAAATGCAATTAATGTTCACATTCCTTATGTGCCCCTATGGTAGTCTGTTTGCCCAAGGAATTTATTGGAAGTGATACATTTAATTAAACTTCTTGAAACTCCTGGGCAATTATATAATTTAGGTGATAAGACATCGCTTTTGGAAAGTAGAAAGAGGAACAGCACAGTTGTTGTATTCATTCTTTTCATGAGATTAATGGAGGGTGTGTGCGGCTGTGCTGATAGTGCGTGTCAGACGCTGCTCAGAAAAGCTGGTTTCCTACAAAGGAAAGGTGGTTTCTAACAGTTGGCTAAACAAAAGTTAGAAATGTTTTGATCTTGTGTTGATTTTGATTCAGTAAAGTAGTTGCTGTAATTACTGTGCGAACAAAGGTGAATAAAGAAAAACTTTCCAAACAGTACATAGGACAAACGTGGCTTGCTATATTTCATTGGTGATTATTACTTTGCTGATAGTAATAACTTTTTCTGCCTACACGTATTCTTTATAACTTGTAAACCACATAACTTTAACTGAAGAGATATCACCTTACTTGATGCCAAGATATTTTCCATTTGATCTAAAAATACTGCTGTTAAACAATGACAAATCTGAATTTTCATAGAAAAAAAAATTGTTTTTCTTATGTTTTGTTTTTTGGTGTTTGTGTTTTGTTTTGTTTTGTTTTCTGTTGTTTGTTTTTTTTTTTTTCGTTGGTTGGTTGTTTGGTTTGGTTTGGTTTTTTTGTTTTGAGATTTTGTTTGTTTGTTTATTTGTTTGTTTGTGAAGCCAGGCTACACTACCCTTATGCTGTGCTGATTCTGATTCTAAGATAAACTATAAAATACATGAAACTGTTGTCTGTGTTTAGCAATCCTATTGTGTCTACGTGAGAATTCAGGAAGGTAGACAATGAGTTTAAATCCCCATAGCCTGGTTCTGGCTCCTGCAGTTTAATAGATTCATTGCAGGAAAAAAATGCAATATACATGTTGGTGGGTTTCAGTATAGCAAGGAGAGATTAATTTTTGGTTGATTTTTCTCATGCACTTAAGAGATTCTGAATTATTTCAGAAATTTTCTAAACTACCTGAGAATGGACTCTGGGAAACATCTGGTGAGATGACACAGTTAGCTCTATTAAAACCCTATAATTCTTAATAAAAACTCAATTCATATTTCAAGATGATCTTTGCAGAGAAAAGTCCTCCTGAAGTAATTTTATTTAAAAAATAGTAATGATAGTGATAGGGTTCATGAACAGAATTCTAAGACAGATATATTCTCCAGAGTCACCAGTGTCCCACACATACTTATTCCTTCAGAGAATGAAACCATGAGAATGGTGACATGTTGGTCACACTTTTGTTATAACAGAGTGAAATTTTCAAATACAGGTACAGTCCCAAAATACTAACCAATAGATGTGACAGAATCACAAAACAGCTTTGTCTCTTGAGTAAACATAATCATTCTCCACCAACTAATGTGTGTGTGTATTTTTCTATCTCACTCAAGGACATATGCTTATAAAAAATCTGCTGATAATATATATATCAAGGAAAAACAGAGTGAAAGATAGCAGATATTTTCTAGGGTGCTTTGGAGTGTATTTTTATAAGAAGCACAGGGATCCCTTCAAATGGCAAAAGTGATAAACAAACAGTACCTACGTAAGGCTGAACATGTGGTTCTTTCATGTCTCTTCAAAACAATCCAGGCTCGGTTGGAAGAGAAAGGAGATGCTTCTTGAATAATATGAACACTTTTCCTTCTTTTGCTTCTGTACTGACATGGTTTCCATGATACAGAATACCACAGAGAGCTTGTTTGTGTTTTAGAAATGCCATATTTCTCCTGAATTTAAGCATAGATTACTGTTGGGGGCTTATTTTCATCTTTAGGGAAATAAACTGAGAAAATTTTCATCTTTGAGAAAGTCTCCTAATACTTAATTCAAGGAAAAAAAGTGGAGAAAGGAGATTAAAGAGACAAGAATAAATGAAAATGTGTGCTAATTGCAACCCAGCGTGAGTCCATACATCTTACCATGTGTGAGTGTGCCAGTCTTCAGACAATTCTCTGAGCTTCACTGACAATAAGGTTATAAGGTACCCTACAGTCCCATTAGTTAGACTGTTTATTCATTATGTGGAACTGTTGAATGCTGAATTCAAAAGAGTTTAGGCTTTCCAGTAAGGATCTTTTGAAATTTCTTTGACAGCATTTTGATGTTAAATATTATTCTAATCTATGTGAAATCCTGTAAAATTTCAAAATTAAACGTGCAATTTGTAAGATTTACACCTCCTTCCTTTTCAAGCAGACAGAGCATAGCTTTGGACCCATGTTTGAGCCATTCTTGGACCTTTTATATTTCACTACTAGCCCAAGTGCAATTCAGAGCTTTTCAAGGCACCTAAACACAAATTCTGTGTGACATCTGCAGGCATAGGAGAGGCAATTGTATCTCACTGACTCTATGAGGACTTTTCATTTAATGTAGGATCTATACAGAGACAGGGTTATAACATTATCTCCTACTGCAGTGTTCTGGGGGAGCTGATTAAACCAACTCACTCAACATTCCTGGACATTCTAATGGTAAAGGAAGGCTGTGCTGCAGGAAATAACTAGATCTGAAGAATTTTATTGTTCTTTCTCTTAAATAAACTCAGATACATCTCACTACCTCCTAGAAATTCATGAAATAATAATATCTCTTACTTATTGTGGATTGGTAATGAAGCTTAGCATTTGTTTCTACAGCAAAATGTGGAAGCATAATTATACTGCCATTGTAGGAAGAACATAAATCACCAAGTGGCAGAAACTCAAAAATTACTCAGAAATATGAGCATCCAAGCAAAGAAATGTATTGGTAACATTATCCCAGTAAGTATCATCAGAATGAAAAGTCAGACATCTTGGATGCAAAAATTTCAGCATCAGGATAGTAATCTGATAATATGGAGATGAGCTTAAAGCCCTACAATTCAAGTACTCATGAATATGGCCCAACTGCACATTGTAATGGTTTCTATTTGAGGGTGGAATATCTTAAATAGAAGTAATGACTGTTTCTTTAAGAAAAGAGCAAAAAATAGATATTACGTGGAGTTATATTTTACTGGCATATAAGCTACAGGAACATGAGTTTGTATTCTGTCCTTTCTGTAGATACATTAGAAATAGGTAGATAAATGCTCAGTTTAAGTAAAGAACGTGGGTGGTAAATCAGAGTCCCAGTTAATCATAATTATGTCTGACAGAATTAAGCATCATTTAGTGGTATTTTAAATGAATAATAAATACAATAGTAAGATGAATGTTCACACAAATTTTCTTCGAAAATTCAGCAACATTTTTTTTATTTTACAATAATTTTGGACTGGACCTTCACAGACATTTTTTAACACATATCAGCATCTTCATCTTGTTGTTAGTCTAAGACCAGTTATAGAAATGTCAGTAAAAACTGCTGCTACCTGCTTCTTTGATCCATCAGTTCAAAGTCTGGGACCTCAGTCACTGTGGCTGTGGCACACATCCTCCCAGTTTTTTCTCCTCATGCAAGAAATCTGACTCTTTTCTATGCTCTAACATTTCCTGTACTCTCCAGTGTTTTCAGATCAACTGAAGGAACTGGGTATGTGTCCTGCAAACTGGCACCACTCCCTGGAGTTTAAATCAAGGGTCTCTTCATCTAGTCTGACTGTTCTCATGTCTGTACTAATCCCAAGGAGAGAGAGTGCATACAAGGCATTGAAACCTCTGTAAATCAAAATCAGTTGGAACAGAAATGTCCACTGTCAGGGAAGTGGTATAACATGCACTTGGTGAATTTCATTCCTATAGGATGCATGATCATTTAAGTTAACATGGAAGAAGAGAACCTTCATGCATTATTTTCATTAGAACCAGATAATTTGTTCTATGCTTTTCCAACGCAGTCAGAACTTAAGTGTTGCAGGTGAGATGTGACAAGTTTTATGAAAAAAAAATAAAAATAAAAAGCTTAAGGTGAGACACAAAGTGGCATATCATTTCCAAAAAAGTTTCACTGCACCCTATTGGAGAAAATAGGCTGTCATATTCCATGAGAAGTTATTTATTCTAATAGTACCTTGCCTGTCTTTGTGTTCATACAATCACTGGCATCCTTTAGAGCATTCAAGCTAGATTTAAACATCAGACAGAATCAAATACAGTTGTGTTTTTATCATTCACATCCCTTTACATTCAAGGATAACCAATAGAAATGAGATTCTTGTTTTCCAATGTCACATTAGAGATCCTCCAAAAATATCTGAGTAACAGCCATGCATTTTCTGGATAAGTCTGTCATTTCCCTTTTATGAACCTGGGTAACAGAACAGCTCTTCAGAATACAAATGGGTGGTGTTAAGAGCTCTGCCATAAGGGAGAACATATTTTGGATAGTATGTAGTTCAATAAAACATCAACAGTATAAAATATGGAAGCACACTTAAGGTGTGATGTGCTTCATCAAACCTGTAATTTGTCACACAGGCAACAAAAGCTTTGGATGCAAACTGCAGCTACTCACATAAATTGGCCCTAAGGTCTATAATGTTATTAAAATACAAAAAATAATTACACTGCTTCTACACATAGTACATGAAAGCAGATGCTTGTTCAGGAGCCCTTGTGTAATCACTCAGCTCTACATCCAAACTGTAATACTGGTTGACATTAAATATTCTGTAATGCTTTGGCTTCTCCATCGTGAAAAAGTTTATGTAAAATTAAATGTGATACAAAACAGGACAAAGAGGATGAGCAAAGAAATATCTTCCATAATAGGAGTGACTCTGTGAAGCAAGTTGCTTCACCTTCAGAGATACTTCCAGGCAGATACTGTAGTGATCTATAAAACTTTGAGAACCAAGGAGAAAGTGCATAGAAAATTTTCTTCCAGCCTGCCATGATGCAAGGAGTAAGACACATCTGGTGAAATCAACAGGTAGCAAATTGCAAATCTGCAAAAAGAAGGGCTTTTCCAGACATGATGTGGTTAAGATTCAGATCTCATTGTTAGTGTTGTGATTGCAAGGAATTTTAAATGTGTTTAGAAAGAAATTAAGCAAACGCATGAAAGAAAAGCAGCAAGATGTTTCAAATACAAAGATGCCCTCTGGCATTACAGTGGTTCAGGCATGTTTCTGTATGTGCCTGACTTCCCTTTCATGCTTTCTTAGGCACCTGCTACTATCCACTGCCAATAATGAACTAGATCAGACTTTAGTCTGACCTGATGCAGACATTTGCAGCTCCTAAAACTACCTTAAACATCTACAAAACTTAAACCACCTACTTATTTATTTAATGCTACATAAAACAGTGTCGCAATTGTAAATATGTTGTATATAGTAATAAACCATATTTCTGCATCAGCTTTCACTTGTGTCAAACTTAGTAAATCGTCCATTACACCTCATCCTGTTTTCTACTTCTATATTATCTGAATACATGTGGCTGCACTCATTAATACCACTGGAAAACAGTGATGTAAATCCTCATGTATATGTACAGAAGAATAGACCCCAAAGACTATTACTGTGAAGAACAATATGACATTACCTAACTGTGAAGTAAATCTATTAAATATTAATTACACATTGATTTAGTCTGGCTGGAATTCAGCATTAATGGTTCCACTTAGTGTTACCTAGTTTTTTCAAAATTATGGCAGAAGAAGATTATAGGGGAAGTCATAAATGGAGCTGTGGAATGTGCCTTAACTCTTCATCTCTAGAAAACCTGGGTCAAATTCTGACTGCCACATACAGATGTGACTTAGCAAGTGTCACTTGTACATTAGTGAATGTTAGTGTGTGTCATAAAACTCCTGATGAAAAGGGTGAGTTTCTTCACTGTGAGGGTGGTGAGGTACTGGCAGCTGCTCAGAGAAGCTGTGGATTCTCCATTCATGGAGGCGTTCAAGGCCCAACTGACAGGGATTTGGGGAAAATAGGAGGTGCCCCTGCCATGGCAAGGAATATGAAACCAGATAATCTTTAAGGTCCCTTCCTACCCAAACTATCCTATCATTACATTTACTGCTGTTCAAGACAGTAGTTAATCTTTAGTTTAAACACTGATTCTCAAATGAATCTGGAAAATGATGATTACTCAAAGTGAGAAAAAATGAGGTGAAACAGCCGACTTTATCAGCATTTTGTCTAGGTATACAATAGAATTATCAAAGGAAGTAAGCAATATACAGCTTAATGTACTTCTGTTTCATGTTTCTTACAGGACTTTGTGTAATAATGTAATGGATAGCCGTGTTCATGGCATACTTAGTATGCAATCTCCATATTAGAGAAGCAAGACGCAGAATCTAAGAAACATCTTGTTTTCAGGCCAGCCTTATTTCTCAATCATAAGAATTAGATAGGTTTTTTAAAAAAATGTCTCTGAAAAAGAGCCAAGAGGCAGGTACATACTCCTCAGTGAAAGAGTAATGTGTAACAAAATGCTCTGGCTGAGCAAAACCTATGCAACACGAGGTCATATATAAGCCTGAAGGTGAAGACCAGTCAGAAATACCTCCTGTCCAGGAGCTGCATGCTTGTGTTAAAATGACACTGCATGGAGCCAGTCTATCCATCTTCCTTTAGGAACGTTTGTCAGAGTGAACTTGAGTCTGCCCACATCAGACATGTGAGGATGCCCTAGATCTCCCTCTAAGCAAAACTACATAACTTTCATTTCATAAGATCCTGGAATGAAAAAGCTTTTATTTTTTCATGTTTCTATGTAAGTTAAAGAAGAGTTGTTCTGTTTTGCTTTGTTTACTTATTTTTCAATGCATTTATACACATATGAAGAGCATACTGCGATTCTAAGTATAAATTGAAACACTTTAGATAGGAGCTGAGCTTTGAAGTGAGGAAAGATGCTAAATAAAGTTATAAATCTCATACTGTGAAATCCATATGCCTATTCCTTTTGGAGATCTCATTCTTTGTTATTTGAGTTCATCACTTTCGCTGTATATCTAAATTACTTGGTTTGCTTTCTAACACTGGCAACATTATTTATTTACAGTTGTTGTTGCAAAAGTAAAATGCTCTAAGAAAACACATGTGACTTAAAGCCATTGGAAAAAGCACTAGGGTTTTCTCCATTTCACAACCAAATTTATTTTGTTGGTTTTAAAGCTTTTCCAAGGTCAAAACGACAGACTTTAGTATAAAGTTAAAACATTTACACAGAAGGAAAACTAGAAGAGGAGTTTATGGATTAAGATTATCTTAAATGTTCCCATCAGAATGTAGTATGCGTTACAATGAGAAAAGAACTATAGAATCACAGAATCATGGGATCACAGAAAGGTTTGCATTAGAAGGGATTTTAAAGATCATCTAAACCCACCTATCATGGGTAGGGACACATATCACTATATCCAGTTGTCCAAAGCTCCATTCAACCTGGTCTTCAGCACTTCCAAGGCCTGCACATCTACTGGAGAATATCTCTTTTAATGCTGATATTTCATCTGCTGTTTGACATGGTCCCTGCAAGGAAAAACTGAAAGGGGAGACATCTGTGGTAGCCAGGCACATCACCATTAGAACATAAACATTTTGTTTGAAAGAAAAAATATCTTCTCCTTACATAAAAGTTTAATTTAGTCTACCTATGACACTAATTGAACATTTAACTTTCATCTAGACACTTCTGAAATGAAAGTTGTGTTCTTCTCTTCTTCTATAGTAAACAACAACCATCGCTGACTGTAATAGCTGTCTTCCAAGTATAAAGTAACTGACCAGATAGGCAGGCAACTTCAGCATTAATTGAATTAACCAGACTGAGACCCTCAAAGTGTGTATGATTTACTTGAAAATTTAAGAGACAGGAAAAATAATTTTTAAAAGTTTAAAATGTTTTAAAGTAGAAATAATTTACTTACATTTTTCTATGAAAAAGAATATTTGCTAAAAGCTTTTAAATCTGTCTGCATAGTAATATATTAAATTATTATTATTTTAATATATCAGTCTTAAGAGCATTTATTATTTCTCCTAAAATATCTTTTCATTTTAATCATAGAAAAATTACTTGGAGTGAAACTGTAGTTAATTTAATGCAACACATTATTAATCTTAATTTTTTATTAGCTTTTATTATGAACTTCCTATTAAGAGAAACAAAGAACGGCTTAAAAGACATTAGGTAATTAAAAGTTGTACTCTGACATTATTTATCTTTGGTTTCCACTTATCTTGCTTTTATAAAATGCTCACTGTTATGTTAATGAATATTTGCAGTGAAAATATTTTAAAATGTTTTGTGATTATTAAACTGCAAGGTAAACAAAATAATTTCATACTTTCAACTAGTAGTTTTGAACCTCATATAAAACAAGTAGAGAATACAAGATAATGAACATTTCATCATTCTACTTTTTTTTATCTTCTACAAGTTGTAATAGGTTGCCTAGCTAACCTGTGGATCAAAAATTAATAAAACTAGTCTTGTGTGGTTAATTGTGATATATAGATGAAAATCTTGTATTCTTTCTGCATCTGAATTGAAATATTGGTTGTTTTATAATCAACATAAATTTACCCATTCATTTCAGCAGAGGCAAATTTTGTAGTGGGAGTAGATCTGGGGCTGTAGCTGCAATGTATATGTACATCAGGTTAGAATATTCACTCCTGAAGACTGTTTCTCTCTTCTTACTTTACTATTTCTCTCTTTCGAAAGTAACTCCCAACAAATCTCTCATTAGATTTTCTTTGTTCTTGGGACTTTGCAAATCCCAGTCAGCCTATTTTAACTGCTCACTATTATTAGTCTTCTTTCATTAAGTCTTGCCAGAATTATTACAACAATTTTCTTCTCTTCTACTCCAGCCATACAGAACAGACATTTGCTTCACCGCTTTTATAGCTGGTTTCTGACACCAGTGCAGAGATTGTCTCTTTTCCAATGTTCCTCGTATTCTCCCATTGCACTGCGTGTCATTTCAACATCTAATAGGAAATTCTATATGCTGTTGTTATTAATCACCATGACTTCTTCAGATAAAGTTGACCTGTTCTCTTCATAAAGCGCTTGTTCTAATCAGAATTCCCTACTAGCTTCTTTTCATTGAAAAGAACATTTTGAAATGTTCTTTTGAAAAACAAGAGTTTTTCAAAGTGAGTCAAAATCATTTGCATACAAATGTTTCAGTAGAAAACCATGATTGCATGCTTATACAAATTACTATTTTTGCTTATGAGTGAGTACACAGAGAGGAAGTACAGAGCCAAGCAATTCAAATAAGCATATGCAGAAGAGCTTCAAACAGCATAATATTAAAACAGAAAAATATTTCTAGTGTAGGCAGATTCTTTTGCTTAGATAGAACTGCTTTTTTTTCTCCAATTAGCCTCTTTTTATAGAGAACTCTCTACTCCATTCATCCTTCAAAAATTTCTTTTATGGGACAATGTTCATATTAAACCTCAATTTAAATTGAAACAGGAACCAGTAGAATTTCTCCCCTTTTACTTTCTTGCATTTCAACTAAAATAACTTTCCAGCACTGCAGTTATACAAGTACATGCACACAAGTGACCAGTTCCCATCACACCCTCTAATACATGTAGGTCACCCTGAAACTAATACCTTCTAATTATTTATATGGAAACCACAACAGATACAAAAAGCACATTAATAATATTTGTAGAGCAAATTCACAGCTACAAAGCACTCTTTTTCAACACAGCCACACTATTAGCTGTGCATCTTCACCAATAATGAACAAGAGCCTGCATACCACACTGTTAAAAACCTACACCAATGGAGGTGTCCCACTGTCATTGTCACCACTGCTGAAACACACCAGCCACCTCCCCACTGTGCTCACATCCACTGGTTGCTCACCAGAAACATTCAGCTAATATTGAAGAATGTCAACGGGTGCCATTTCTTCCACATAGAGGAAGGAATTCACTTACACTCCTTTGCTTCATGCTCACTTCCATGTCAGATGTCATTTTGCCTCCCTTCTGCTGCCATCTGTCACACAGCAACAACAGAATATTGGCAGGAAGGTTCAACCTCTACTACCATACCACCAACATCTGCTTCTCATTTTATGGGCCAACATAATAAAATAGAAGGCGCTACTTTTGGAGCAGCCCTCATATGTCTGTTTATGAACTCCCTCACAGAAGCCAACATTGTGAATCTCTAATCGACACTGAGTTTAACAGTAGGTCTGTTTTCCAGCGGTGTTGGTCTATGAAAAATTGTAACACATTTATTAATGGCACAAAAATCCATATTTTGCTGACAAATTGCCCCATCTTTAAAAGTTTTATGCACTCTTTGCTTGCAAAAGCCTGAAGAACACTAGTGCAATGCATTCAAATAATCCACATGAAATGAGTTGCATTTTCAAAACATGACAAACACTACTTTTCCACTTTTCTTTTTCTTTTTACATTTAAGAAGCAAATTTAAAATGCTTGTGTTACTAATTACAAAATAAAATATCAATATAATAACCTAACAGTTTAAAGATTAAAAACTTAAGTTAGAGAAATATTTTCTCTGAGGCTGTAAAAGATTACTTGCTGCCAGATTGAACTGTGGCCTCAGCTCTTAAATAAATTTAGTTTCAGTACTGTTGCTAACTGTGAATGTCTGAATCAAAATCTGAAATGGCTACCATATACTCTTTCTAAAGTTCAACTTTATCCTGATATATATTGAAAAATAAAATAAAATAAAATAAAATAAAATAAAATAAAATAAAATAAAATAAAATAAAATAAAATAAAATAAAATAAAATAAAATAAAATAAAATAAAATAATAAAATAAAATAAGATTGGCAAAATAAGATTTCATAGTTCAATACATAGCTCCGAACATATACATGTAAGATAAGCTCACAAACTTTAGGAGGAGTTATAACAGTAGCATCCCATATATTTTTTCTCACTTAAGCATAATAAAACACAACATTCTTAAAATATTGTTTAAAAGAAAGTTTAAAGGAATCAAAAAGGAATTTGTTCAACTTCTAATGTTATCATAAGGTACCCAAAGTATTCAATTTGAAAAGACTGTTCTTATTTGTCCCTATGCTGCAATGAAGACATGATGAGAAGCCTTTTTGTTTAAAAGGACCGTGTTTTGCAATTAACTTCCATGGAACATGTTCTTTTTTCTGTGAGGAAAAATGAGGAAAGTAAAAGGAAAAAAAGTCCATTTCTAGTTTTGGATATGGTGCAAAAAACAGGAATTTTCAAATAGGGCACAATTAGTTTAAATCAAGCCTTGTTCTTAGTAGCTTTTCTATGATGCTCTAGGTAAACTTGTGATAACAAGGCAGAGTTTTTGATATCGAGGCATTTGATATTTCAACAAAGAGCTTACTACTGTGTTTAGATGTACTGAATGGTGATGTACTCAGCTTTCATTCCTTAAATTTATGCCAGTTCTCTGAGAGTTCCAGATTTGGAAAACTAATTATTTAAAACATTACTTTCACTTCTTATCTTTTTCTTTCCTCTTTCTTTTCTTTTTCTCCCCTGCTCTAAAACTCATACAATGGGATTTTATCAGCAGGAACACATTTTTTCCCTGAGTCAGCTTGAGTTTCTGATAGACTTCTGCAGAGTCAGTTCAGGGAAAATTCAAATTTAAGTAACACTTGATTTAACCATGTAATAAAAATATCAGCTTAATGTACACTGATGCTTTCATGCTATGTGCCCTACTTTCAGTAGCACATCTCTAGCGGCATACTCTAAAAATTATCCAGGCCTTTAGAAGAATATCCACTTGGTATTGCACAAGGAATAGAGAGACTGAACTACCCTTGGGGTAGCTCCTTAGATTAGAACCAACAAAGAGAAACACTTGTGTTTAAAAAGAAAAGAAACAGGTGTTTGATCATTTATTAACTCAGACCATTTTTTATTGAAATGCCAGAAGCTTAACAGCTGACCTGCAATTCCCCGTCAACCTCTGTTAGAAGTAGGAGCCACACAGATCTGCACTCTGAAGATACACCAATTTGAAAGACCTTTCAATATGCAAATTGTAGGTCACTGGCTCCTGATGAACAGACTAAGGAAGAGAAAGATAATGTTCCTTTTGATGGATATTTATTCTCTTTAATCATGTAAAAGCACCATTTGCTTGCACACTGTTTTCTTCTTGCATGGCTTCCCTGGCTAAGTGCAATTATCATTCTAAGACAATAATTATGTTTTGAGCTATGTGTATAACTCACTTCAGTATGTAGAGGCAAACCCTACCATTTTGAGTGTTCACTTCAATGTTAATAGAATAATTTTATGAACACGAGTTAGGGAAATAACATGACCCATTCTGTTTCATGTTCTTCCTCTTTGCCGAATAACAACTTTACCACACCATCTGTTTTGTATAAAATATTTATCTGTATACATAAAAAAAGAGACCGAGAGAGAGAGAGAGAAAATAGGACACTACAGAAATAGAGTGTTTGAGGACAACTTAAAAAATGCAATATATTTAAAACTTTTTGGATTAATCATGAGGATAGTTTGAAATTTTGTCCTGGAAAGGCAGCCTTCAGAGAGTTTTAGTTTATGATCAATACTTGCTGAAGGACTTTCTAGTTCATGAGTTGTTGGTTTAGAAGGGAGAAAATTTGCAGCAATAATACTGGTCTGTACATACTAAAGAAAAGTTACAGGGTAAATCAACACATTAATATTTTCATAGAAAATGTTGAGGCTGCTCAAAGTAATTAACTGACTTTTAAAGAGTTCAAAAGTGGGGCTGCTAGCATTCATTCAGTAAGGAAGATGAAGTCTACTTCATCACAGCTTACACTTGATCCTATCAGTAGAACCGTTGCTGATCTGGCTATGATGCCTTGGCTGATGCAGACAAGGGTATCTTTCTGGGGGCCTCTGCTGTCACCTCTCTCTGTTAACTTAATAGAAAATTACATGTCTATTAGCTAGAAGCATGGATTCCCAGTAGAGGATTTGAAAACAAAGTTTATGCTGAGGAACTAAGACTCACAGAATTTTCATTTCACAGCTCCCCTGGCCCTGATCACCAGTGCCCATTAGTGCTGGGGTAAGATGAATGTAGTCTTGAAGTACTCCTTCCCATGCAATTTTCACCCAGTGGGATCCAGTCTCTACACTCACAGCTGCACCACAGGAAGAACCAAAACACATTGAGTGAGGGCAGGCAAGGAATACACTTTAAAAAAGGTAACTGTGGTACAAATTAAAGCACTAATATGTGTGCATCCACCATAGTAGAACAATTTCACTGGATAGTTAAACTTTATGTGCATGCTGGGTACCTAGCTTAGGAAAGAACTTTGTTTACATTTTCAAGTTTTGTTTGAAATTTTGAATCTTTAAAGAAACCAAAAAAGAGTTTCAGATTCTCTTTATATTTTTTTAATTATTAATTCTAGAATAAAATTCTCTGTTTTTTTCTATCATTTTTCATGTTCTTTTATTCTTCAGGTCCTTTTACTAGGTTGCCTAAGGAAAGGAGTATCAAAATTGCACATAATGTCTGATCAAACAAGTCTAACTTCAATCAGCAATAGAAGAATCTCTATACCCATTTTACAGCAATTAAAATGAATAACAGATTTTAATGCTCTACAGAAGCACATTCTGGAGCTTTGTTCTTGGGTATTGTAGAGGAAGTCTTTACAGCCTGGACTATCATTTTTTAGAGAGGGACACTCTCTTCCCCCCTTTCAGTGTGCAATGAATTTTGCAGAAAGACTCTTCAAAGGGCTACTGAGTTATTTTATGTAGTTTTTGAAATTTTGTCCTCCACTTTGCATTATACACTTTTTGGAAGAAAGCATGTCTGCATTTTATTGCTCTTACAGACAAGCCCTCTTTCCCCTGCTGGGGACAATATAAAAAAAAAAAAAAAAAAAAAAACCCAAGCCAGAAGCTTTTTCTCTTTCAAAGTGCTTCAGGAGACAGCTAAATTTACAGTAGAAAGGTAAGGTGGAATGGCACAAATGAGCTTGCAACACTTTCTTTCTTCATTCCCTATCTAGTCTCTGTTTGATTAATAGATAACAGAAAAAGAGAAAAAAGAATGTAAGAGTTGAACCTGAAATTATTAGAAACACAGAGGCCACAGCTCTCCCACAGAAACAGCTGTTTCTTCTGAAAAATTCCTCTAGCTTATTTGAAGATGGAAATAATGTGATAGAAGAAGGTTGTCATATATTATTTTCAAACTGGGGGCTCACCTGAAAATTTGAAGAACAGATTAGGCTATGAGTAAAGATATGATTGAACAGGAAAAATCAAGAGGGCAGCTGACTTTCTGCCTTTCACTGCCTTGAGAACAACCCATTCTCATAGCACTTTCTGTACTTCTCTCTAGCTACCTTAGCTCAAATAGACATAGCGCTCAGTTTACATTCAGACTATTGCATAAGTGCTAAATGATGCCCACTAAAATAAAAGGAAAACAGTTCCATGCTGTCTGTGGTGTCAGTGACTTTCTAATGCGTGCATTGATTCAGTACAGCTTCAAAGCTGGGTACTTGGGTTCATAGATTTGTTTGAGTTGGAGTAACCCTTAAAGGTCATCTAGTCCAACTCCCTACAATGAACAGGGACACCAGCAGCTAGATCAAACCCTGGTCCAACTTAATGCCTACAAGAATGGGGCATCCATAACTTCTCTGAGCAACCTGTTCCAGTGCCTCACCACCCTGACTGTGAAAAACTTCTTTATATCTAATCTAAATCTCCCCTCCTTTAGTATGAAACCATTTCCACTTGTCCTGTTACAGCAGACTCTGATAAAGAGTCTGTCCCCTTCTTTCTTATCGTCCTCTTTCAGGTACTGAAGAACAGCCTCTGCTCTCTTAGCCTGTCCTCATAGGAGAGGTGGCCCTCCTCTGGACATGCTCCAACAGGTCTATGTCTCTACTGTACTGAGGACTCCACATCTTGATGCAATACTCCATATGAGGCCTCACCAGCACTGAGTAGATGGACAGGATCATCGCCCTTGACCTGCTGGCCATGCATCTTTTGATACAGCCCAGGATACGGTTGATTTTCTGGGCTGCACAGACACATGACTTGCTCCCATCCACCAGTACCCCAAGGTTCTTTTTGACAGGGCTGTTCTCCATCCCTACATACCCCAGCTTGTACTAATAGTGGGGGGCTGCCACAATTCAGGGGCAAGATCTTTCACTTAGTTTTGTTGAACCTCATGAGGTTCTCCTAGACCCACTAAGCCTGTCTAGGTCTCTCTGAATGGCATCCCTTTCCTCAGATGTGTCAAGCACACTCCAAAGATTGGTGTCATCTGCATACATTTTGGGGATGGACTCAATCCCGCTGTCGATGTCACTGATGAAGATACTAAAGAACACCAGTCTCAGTACTAACCCCTGAGGGACAACATTTGTCACTGATCTCCATCTGGACATTGAGCCATTTACTGCTATTCTCTGGGTGCAAACTCATAACTCAATTCCTCATTCATTGAGCACCCAACCCATTTTATATCTTTCCAATTTGGAGAGAAGGATGTTATGGGGAACCACGTCAAAGGCCTTACTGAATTCCAGATAGACATCATTGGCTCTCCCTTTGTCCACTGTTGCAGATACATCATCATAAAAAGCAGCAAGGTTGGTCAGGCAGGACCTACCCTTGATGAAGCCATGCTGATTATCCTATTTCACCTCCCTCTCTTCCATGTGCCCTAGCATAGTTTCCAGGAGGATCTGCTCCATGATCTTTCCTAGCACTGAGGGGAGGTGTTAACAGTCTGGTGGTTCCTTGGCCATCTCTTTTAAAAATGGATGTGGCATTGCCTTTTTTCCAGTCACCAGGGAGTTCACCTGACTAACACAACTTTTTAAATATCATTGAGTGGCTTGGTGAGTACATCAGCCAGTTCCCTCAGAACTTCAGGATGCATCTCATTGGATCCATAGTCATAGATGTTCAGGTTCCTTTGGCAGTTGTAAACCTGATCTTCACTTACAGTGGGAGGGGCAACACTCCCCAAGTTTCCATCTTCTGAACCATCCACTCAAGGACTGTGTGTGGAGAAGTTGCTAGTGAAGACTGAGACAAAATAAGCCGTTGAGCATCTCAGCCTATTCCTTGCCTGTTGTTATTAGCCCACCTGTATTTCTTAGTAGGGGAAGTATGCCCTCCTGGACCTTCTCTTTCTATTTTATATACCTATAGAAGGCTTTCTTACCCTTCTTTGTGCCCCTAGCCAAGGCCATTATATGATTCTATGAAGTGCCAAGCCATTTCCTTTTTCCCTCCAGGGAAGGAATAGATAAGAGTGGCCAGGTTATGCTTGTAGCTCTAGCACAGTTGGGCAGGACAGCGAGGGAGAGGAGAGCATGAAGAAATGTCTCAAATTACACTTGCCATCACCCACTGGCAGAAGTAATGAATTTGATTTTGGGCAAAGTGGGGGTGGATTGACTTAGAGAGGTGGCTGATGTTCCTCGCCATTTGGACCTGAGCTCCTAGGTAGCATATCAAGGAGAAATATCCAGCAGCAACTTATACTGGTTCCACACTCTTTTACTTATTTGATTATGAAATAAAGTATACTTTCTCTGTGCCTACACTATTATAAAATTTGAATAAAGATAGTATTTAATTAATATTAGTCACTTTAAAGTGCAAACAGAAGACATTGTATATTACTGATGGAACCATTTGCATTTTTGCTGGTGACACATATCTCCTTCTGACTTCCTTCCCATTTTACATGGGTCACAAATTCAGCTCCTGCTCACGTTGTCTTCTGTCTGCAGTTAATGATGTGCCTAGTTGGAAAAGTGTTGCCGAGTGGTCATTTAATTCATTTTGATCAAAGTCTGCACCTCATATCTTCAATCAGAGTGAAAGTGCTTGGCTGGGTGCAGTGCTCAGTAATCAGTAGGGATAATGTACAAGCAATCCATCAGTGCTTGAAGCTATTCTGTAGGGGCTCTCTCAGGGTCCTGAATTGCTTATCATAAGCAGAATTGATGCATTACATTTTGTCCCAAACTTTTCTAAAAAAATTGTGGAGTCATTTCTGGAATTATTCCAATATAGCAGGCTCGTAACTTGTTTTGAGTCAAGGTCATGTTCTGTAGCTAGGTTTCTGATATCTTGCTAACATAAAACAATTGCTGCATCCCCCCCACAGTCTTGGTCAGAAAAATATATGCACCCACACATCCAAGGTTCTGCACACACTGATACGCACTGGAGCTCAGCTGCAGGGGCTATCATTGCTCAGCTCACCACTTACAATGCAGTAGGTTTTTCATTGTAAACCTACCCAAGGGGAAAAAATGCAGAACTCTGCATCCTGAAATCCTCTGTGAACAGAAGTTAGATGAGAAACTTCTCACTTCCCTGCCAGATTGCCAACAAATTAACATCCATAAGAATTAAAAGAACAGCTTATTTTTAAAAAAAAGTGTGGAAATGAGTTTCTAAGAGCTAAATGCTGGGTAGTAGAAAGTTGATCCAGTTCTGATAGTGCAGGATTTCCCATCAACAAACAAGTCTTGACGAGACATCATGGCTTCTCCACCATGAGGCAAGAATGTTCCATGCTGCCCCATCCTGTAGTATGTGAAGTCCTCAGCTTAATTGCTTTATTGTACACATTATGAATCTGAAACCATTAAATAATTCATTTGGTTATTTTCTGTAGCATTTTCCTCCTGTGGGTAGTAGTCATAAATCATAACAATGTGCAAGAGACAAAAAAAAGGATTACAAAATGCTAGAGTATTCCAAGGGTGGAAATGACATCTTTTACCCAGCTCTCTGTTCACCTTCTGAACTGGACTCATGCACGGGTCAATTTTAAGCAATGTAAATAATCAAGCCCCTCAAATCCACAGAATATGCCAATAACATATCATGTGGATAAAACTGTCTTGTCTTATCCTTCATCCCTGGAGCCATCCAGCCTCCTATAAATTTTGCAAAAGGATAGAAGGATAAACTTCAGTAGGTTCCTCTTGTCAAATGGATCTAAGCTAAACTGTGAACAGCAAAACGCAGCAAGCAAGTGGCTTTTGGGGACTACATTTTTACAGGGCTAGAAATTTGTGTTTGAATTCATAAATGCACTCTAGCTTTTGAGTTTATTTACCAGGTACTAGCAATTAGCAAATAGATACTGATACTTGAAGCCAGTGTTCAACCATGTTCCTTGAAGATTTATTTACTTGCACTTTCAATTGTGAAATCTATATGCATGCTGGTGGAATTACATGCATGTGAATGCATACAGCCACATGTACATAAAGCACAGTCTCACAAAATAAAAGTGCATCTACATCCAGACATGTAAACTTCAATCTTCTCTGTAGAAATAAGTAGCATAACTGGCCCTTGATAATCTAAAAGATAAAAATTGGTCTCAACAAATTCAATATAAAGAAGACATTATTTTGTCACCCTTCCCTGCAAACTTTAGCAATGCATAGGAGATTAATCAAAGCAGGCTTCGCAGTTAAAATTCTTTGATCATTTTTTTAAACAAATAATGGTAGCTGGGGAAAGGATCTCATGACATACACCACTAATACTGCTTTAGGGACAGCAAGAAACATGAAATAAGAAGAGCATTCAAACAGAAGCACTTAGTTTTCTAAAACTGTCACAAGAAGACAGATGGATCATTCTTTGCATGAACTCCTTTGTTCTGCAGTTCTGTGCTGCAGAATTCATCAGCCCTGACTAAAGAAATATCTTAAAAGATGCAATACATTTATCCCCAAAACATCACCCTGTTCCATGTTCTCATTACTAATCTGATGTATGCAGCCTGCTTCATTTTCCAGAAACATTCTGGCTACTCTGCTGGAAACAGTAACCATGTGAAATGACTTTTTCTGGGAGATGAAGCTGGCGTGAGGCACTTTGGGTGGCCCTCCCTCCCATGGATGTACTTTTCTTCTGGCTTATCTGAAGCAGAGAAAGATTTGTTATCTGCAAGCACTGCAAAGAGACCCGGTATAGGAAGCCTAAGGACTGGAATATCAGCTGTCTCTGCTGACAATTTGATATGAAAACAAATGCATTAACCTAGAAATTCAGTATCTTTGGATATGTGCTCTCTTGTAATTCTCCGCTATGTAGAATAATATATTCCTTCTCTTGCATCAAACTTCATTAAAAACCTGATAAATAAAATGTTTTTCTAATGATTAAATCAAATTTGTATGTGAGATTGTGATACTTGTGGAAAAATGAGACGGGAAGAAAATTACTGGAAATTTTCTAAATAAATTAAATTCATTGTAAAGTTTCCAATGATGTTTGCAGATTTTTTCAGCTCATGATCCAAGAGTGAAAAATGCAAGTGACCTTTAGAGACCTTTTCCTTTCACCTAATTCTGCTTACATAGCCTTCTTATTGAAGGAAGCAGGTAGTAGCAGATAGGGTGCTGTACATTTCAGATAACTGTCATTATCTTATTTGTTGTGCCATCTAGAATTGCTGGATGAGATGGGATTGGAGATGTCATAATACTGTCCTTTTTTAAAAAAAAGAAAGAAACCATATAAAAATCTTTGTATCCTGTTGACTCCTCCAAAAGCTCAGGGAGAATGTGAGGAAGTGACTGATACAAACTGAGGAGCTAAAGAACTAAACCGAATGTGAATAAGGGTATTTTATCTGATTATCAAGAACATGCATCTAAAGCAACACAGTGTAATCTATAAGTAAATCCATAAAACTACTGGTCAAAGAGGATGCCCTAATAGTAAAAGGATAAATAACTACATAATGACAGCACTTATCTGAGAGACAACATTTTTTCAAACATAAAGCAACCACACACCAGAAAGCCTCAGCTGTATCTTAAATGATAATAAAAATAAAAATCTATATCTAAACGGAACCAAAAAATATCCAGAATAAATGTGTCTTTGGTGGCCTTTGTCCCCATGAATAATTGTTTTGTTGTTAAGTGCATAAAGGATGGAGTTTACCCTTTTCCTTCCCTGTACAGCAGATTGTTTTTCTGATCACATCATTCTGCTGTCACAACCCACTAAGCATTTTCTCAGCCACATAAAGTCTGTCAGGGAGCTGGAATGAATGCAAGCTGGCATGTAACTAGTTACTCCCGACTTCATCTGCATTTATTGTTACACATTATTTTTCTCCATGAAACACACTGGACCATTTAAAACAAGATGAATTTATGGGAACTTTGTTGTTTTAGGAACTAATAATTTTTATACCAAACATTTTCAGAAAGGCTCAAATCTCTTGGCATATCAAGGTATATCTTTACTGTTGATGTTTCCTTTTAAATTTATTTCGTAAATGTGTTCAAAGCTCTCTACTTTCTACGAATAGGATGGTTACTGTAGAGTAACAGTGGTCTAATAATAACAGCAGATGTAGGAAAGGAGTCCAGATGAGAAAGACAAATTGGGCACAATCTCACCCTTGGGTTTGTTTTCACAGTGCCCTAATGCCATTCAGCAAACCTTTTTTTGCCAGTGCTTCACTTCATTGTGCTAGCTTTGACTTTGGTTACAGATTCCAGCACCATGGCAGTCCCCCATTTCTACTTATGCAAAATGGCCTCTCTCCAGTGCGCTGTTCCTACTCATCCATCTGGGAACATTTTTGCCTTCAGTGCACACATCCCACTCTGAAGCTGTTCTAGCTGCTACAAAATGGTCACAGTGACCACAGCCTTTCAACACATGGGGCATGCTCCTGGGTGCAACTAGCTCCTGCAATCACTTCTTTCATCTCTTGCTACAGATCCCAGGATGATGGAGGCCACCTGAGATCTTGAAGTAGATGTTGGCATCAGTATGACTACTTGATGGTAAAAGATAGTAAAATCTGCCTTTAGAGCAATCTGCCTTTGAAAGGTAGCCTTCTCATTCACACAGTCTTTTTAATTGTTCTAGAGTAGAACACATCCAGCTAAAAATGAATACTCATGTGTAAGGGGTTTGGATTCCAGAAAGCTCCATCTGTACTTTACAGGTCTCCCTGCACCTCCCTTAGGGTGAGATTTTGTCCTCGGTGTGGAGATGCAGTCCTTTTTCAGTTAACTTAAACAAGTTGTGTGACTGCACACCAAGCTGGGCAGATACTTTTGTCAAGTTTTCTTCCACTGCTTTCTCTTTCCTAGGCTGTCTCTTGGAAGTTATATTTTTCATACATAAAGACTAAGTCCTCTTTTTCACTCCCTCATGAAGATTTCTGGGCTGTGTCATGCATCCTAGACAGGAGAAAGTGTCCAAGGAGACTCACAAACACCACTGTGTCCCTCATTGCTCCTTCAGACACTATCCATAACATGTCGTAATACCATGAGGGCAAACACTGTTCACTGCATTTTGAAGAACAAATTTATAAACATCTATGGATTTTTACCTTCTACTGAAACATTCATGTTAAAGGGAACCACAGATATGAATTACAGTCAAACTTCAGCATGCTCTTTTTTAAGGGACCACTCATTTCACAGTAAACTGATTTGCCCTCTTCAAATACCTGAAAGGTAATTGCAGTGAGAGTGGGGTTGGTCTCTTCTCAGTGGTGATAGGTCACAGGACAAGGAGAAACGGCCTCTAGTAGTGCCAGCAGAGGTTTAGGTTGAATATCAGGAAAAGCTTTACAGAAAGGATTATTAAGCACTGGAATAGGCTCCCCAGGGAGATGGTTGAGTCACCATCCCTGAATGTGTTTAAAGTCCATTTGGATGTGGTGCTCAGGGACATGATTTAGTGGTGGGTTGTCACACTTAGGGTAATATGGTTAGGTTGTGGTTGGACTTGATGATCTTGAAGATCTTTTCTAACCTGAGCAGTTTTATGATTCTATTCTACTCCTTGATTAGGTAACCTACACTGTACATAGGAAAGAGGGAAGGAAAAGCTCTGTTGAGAGCAGCCCCTGAGAAGTATGCAAAAATATGTTAATTTTTCTGTGTCATCTCTCTCATTTTAAATTAGTGAGATTCCTTCTATCAAAGGAAGGTTCTGCCATTTCAAACATTATCATTTTACATTTGATTGATTGATACTTTTGTGAAACTTCTGCTTTTTTGTATACTATCAAGCAATTGTGGCCTGGGATATGTGAGAAAGCTGAATAAACACATCTGAAATACAGTCACAATAATTTGTTCATGAATAAAAACTCCTCCACACACATTTGCAGAAAAATAATGAAATAAAAAACATTATGCGAGGGGTGTGCTTAATTTGGTGTCTGTTTTTTTATTTTTTTGTTTTGTAAATATGAAGATAAGAATGTTTGAAATAGTAGAAATAAATATTTTTACTCCCTTTTTGGATGATCACCTTTAAAGGACAGACTGGTTCTACTTCTACCCATGCAAATCATCCTTGAAGCAGCAAGTCTAACCTACTTTCCTGAAAGAAAATAAGAACGGTGTCTCTCTGCTTTAGGAAAAAGAGTGTTTCTAGGCTGCTATGAGTATTTTCAAAGCCTTTTGGCACTCCTTTCTGGGCGGGGGAGAAACATAATATTACCAAGTAAATCGTCATTGTTTATGGGGGCTGCTCCAAACATAATGTCTTCTATTTTATTATGTTGGCACATGATGTCAGAAGCAGATGTTGGTGGTATGGCAACAGAGGCTGAACTACCCTGCCAATATTCCATTCCATTTTGTTGCTGTGTGACAGACGGCAGCAGAGGGGCAGTCTGACAGAATGGTGTCTGACATGGAAGTGTATATAAAGAAAAAGTGTGCCATTGAACTCCTCTACGTGAAACAAAAATGGCACCCATTGACATTCATCAACATTTGCTGAACATTTATGGAGACCAAATGGTGGATGTCAGCACAGTTTGGTAGTGGGTGGTACATTTCAGCAGCGGCAACAGCAGCAGTATTTGTCCTCCACTGGTGCAGATATTTATGAGCATAGCATGCAGGCTTTTGTTCATCCCTGGCTAAAATGAACAGCTAATGATGTTGATAGATTTATAAGTGAGATTTTCCTCCATCAAACAGTGTTCATCTGCTCTTTGTTTCCACAGAAAGAAATAGGAGGCGTTACTTTTGGAGCAACCTACATATGCTATTAACTGTTGTGCTTCCTTACAGAAACTGTGGGAAACAGTGAGGACATAAAAGATGTCTTAAAGTTTACATTTACTGGAAGAGGACCCAGTTGACAGGTCTCATGAGGCCTTTTTTTAGTTAATTGGCTTTTGGCAGTGATATCCGCCTGTGTAAAGATTTCCCACCCCAGCAGACTGGATCCAGTATCCAGTACAGCATATCAGTATCAGATGATGTCATTTTTTTCTCATCTTTCTCCTTGAAAAAATATATGATAACCTTAGAAAGCATTTTAGACAATTAGACACTGCTGAATCAATTTTTAAAGCATTGTTTGCTGGCTTTTATTTTCCTCACTTTTGTTCTCTTTTGAAAGCATGAAAAACAATTCCCCCATAGATGCTGTCCTATTTCATTTGAAAAGTATTGTTTTTTCTTCCCCATGCTCTGAGTGAAACCAAAACTGACATAGCTTATTTTGTTAAATAGTAACAATAATATCAACTTAATTACTACCCAGGCCTGTCATGCCAAAACTTGACTATTTCTGTACCAGCACTTGCTTTTTGTGATAGTGGATCTGCGTCTTTGTTCATGTTTATACCTGCATGAATCTAGAACAGTTGCAATGAAATCAGAGTTAGTATCCCAAACACACTGGGATGCTGCACTGGTTATAGCAGAATTTGACCAACGTATGCTGGTTAGCAGAGATGTCAAGTTAAGTGAGTGTGAATTGAGTTTGGGAGCTGCTTGATCACTTCTCTTGAGTAGCAGTCGGTGTCAGAGGAGGAGCGCAGGTGGGAGAGGAAGATGAGACAGAGCTGGGCAGCGGCTCAGTTGCGGATACACAAAACTGACACATATGGGGAGACCATTGAAGTGGGAATCCAGCATGAATGCCTTTGCAATAAGTTAGCACCTGCACCTTAATCCTTAACTAAAAGAGAGTGGATGGAATCTCCCTCCAGAAGTCTCCAGAGATGGCTGCATCTTTTTATTTATCATACAGGGAATCAGAGGACTATTTTTCTAAGTGCTTAAAATAGCAGGAAGAGGTTAAAATTAAAAGCTATGGATAATTGATCCCAAAACATCTCCATACCTCCCTAGTTTCCCCTGTCTGGTTTTATGACATTCAGCAGCCTTATAGGGAAATATAACAAATTGATATTCATAAATCTCTCTTGTATGAAACGGGTTGATAAAATAATTTTTCCAGTTGGAAAATGATGATTTTAGTAAATCAAAATTACTTGAGGGAATATTAATAGGATGGTTCCTTGGCTGCTGGCCTGCAAGTCTTGCCAATGTGCAGCCAGCCAGCAGTCTTTCTGTGAAGAATGTTCCATTCTTAAATTTTTAACCCTCAGTTAAAACAATTTTTTTTCTGCTGTGAAATTTTTAGTGGATACCCATCTTTTATTTTTAGGCCAACTTTGCCTGTGTGTTGTTATTAATATTTATGCTGATTACAACATATCAGTCAGGTGGCCTTGTGCAATGAACATTAGATTTTTATATTAGTTTGACCTTCTCTGGACTGGATGAATATTTTTACTCTTGATCTCCCAATCATTTAAAAGAACAGAACAGAGATCATTTAGAAGAGTTAAAGAGCTCAAGTGCACAATTTTACAACATTGCCCCTATCCTATTGATTAGTTCTGTTCCATCCCAAAAATATTCTTAGTGCAGCTAGGCAACATACAGAACTTGTTCTTTCCTTTCAGGAGGAATGTCGAAACAATAAAGGATAAGTCATACTGACTGTATTGATTTGAGACAACCTTGATGAACACAACCTTTTGAGATTAAAACATTTATCTGGGGGGAGAGGGAAAAAACATTTCATTTGTTACATTGGGTCTTATTGAAAGGCAATGATGTTAGGCATCTAAAAATTCTCTGCATAGTGGCAGGCTTTTAAAGGCAATGAGATAACTGCAGCACATTTCCATATTAATCAATAAAATGAAAGGCAAAAATCAATTTTGTCTGTGCAAGTGTGTGTGACACTTCCCTAAGAGCCATACCATTGGGATGGATAGCTGCCAGCAGAGCTGGCCATAGGTTGATTATTTATGGCAAGGAAAAGCATTAAGTCAGCTTAGTGACAAAGTAGCAGGAAAGATATTATTCATGGGATGTCTATTCAGAAATCTGGCATTGGTACCTGCAAAATGCTATTTCAGATCTTAATGACTATTGTGGTTTCCTACATAAAACGGGAACAAAAAAAATATTTTGGTCAGAAGAATAAAAGGCTGAGTTTACCAAAGGAACTGAGAAATTTAGTTTCGAGACCTTCAAGAACTATGAAACCTGTGATATAGTCTTGGGATTATCAAGGAATAAAGAAATGAATAAACTCTCTAGTTTTATATTCTGCTTCCTTATCCCTGTACTAGAACAAAGCCTCAACACTAAGTCACCATCTCCGTCATACACTGTTTGATAATCTCATCAAGATAGTGGAATGCAAGATTACAAAGTGGATGGTTTTTGAAAGCTTGCATTTATAATTTCTGTTATGCTGTATCCAAAGTGTTATTTCAGTATATTTTTAGGAAATAAACTTGTTCCTTTGGTTCTTCGCTCCTACCTGAGTTATTCCCAATAATTAGTTTGGGCTTTGTGGTCTGATTTTGGAGTAGCATTTTAGGGATTTTTTTGTTTGTTTTTGACATTTGTTCAGGTTATAATAGAGTGATCTAGTGCAAATAAAAAAGATGGTTTTTGAGTGATAATAGTTGTCTCAGAGTCCATTCTTGCCTAAAATATGTTAGAATTTATTTATTTTTCTTATAAAATCACATCACTTGATATCATTTTACTCCTCAGTCACATAGAACTATGAGATTCTTCTTGGGTTTTCTGCAACATCTTTCCTATCCTGAATAGTAAAACTAGTGCACTTTTTCACCTAACAACTTACTCCCATTTCTAGATTACAGATCATTTATGAGTAGGTTACAGCAGCAAAATCTTAAGCATAGAGTCCCATGGAGTCTCTTTAAAAGCTTTTGGAGCAAAATTTATGCCATTCTAAGCTTTCTACCAGCAACTTAGGCTGTAATCTTAACTTTTAGATACCAGAAGTGAATGGAAGCCCAGCATTAAAATCACCAAAAAAAAAAAGTCTGGGTCATGGAAGGATCTGAGTCCATTCTCAGGTGTTTATTTGTTCACACGGTGAACAGAAACCTGTGCCCATTGCATCTTGTATTTTCACTCCACATCCATGCGAAAAAGGTTCCCCAGCTTCCAGAGTATATTTTATAACTTTTAAGCACCTGAGACTGTGATGAGATCCTCTTTGAATCAGTGCTTTTTAGCCTGAGCGAATCCATTTCATTTGGCCTTTCTCTGTTTATCAGGTTTTCCATCACCCAGGTGGCCTTCCACCCTTCTCTAAAGGGTGAAATATGAGAAGACATTTGGCATGGAAAATCTGAATTATAAATAAGTTGTGATGAAGATGAGGAAATCAGCTGAACCAAGAGGTTCAAGGCAATTTTCTGATTTAGAGATTTGTGTCATAAAGGGTATCTTCAAAACAACACAAATTAAATCCTATTTCAAAAGTTTGATTCAGTCTGGACAACATAATACCAGAGAGGTTTTTTAGAGATAAATGAAGAAAACAGCAAAAGGTACAAGGAACTCATTAAAAAAATATTAAACAGTGAAAAAGCAAGCACAGAAAGCTCAGACATAGCTCAAACTAAATGAGAGTATGATAAATATCAACAGGTGTCTGAGGAATACACAAAAAAAGGTTGTACTGTTTAAGATTATATAATATAGTTTATAGGAATAATTCAGTGAAATTAAGCAGCAAAAGCATTATACAATACATGACTGGAAAAATATTCTAATAGGAAGGATAGAGTAGACTGAAATAACTGTAAGAGCACAGGTAGTCTTTCAGCATTAGCAGTGGAATGGATAGAAAGATCATTGAGGACATACTGTCTGTGATCCTACCAACATGAGCACTTATACACAGGACAGTTTTACTAGTGAATAGATATGTTGACTAAGAGATATTAGCCTCTAATTTACCATCTTCAACCATTTGAGCACATCTCATCAAAGGACAGTGAGAAAGATGCATGTTTTTAAAACATCCCAAGATAATTATCTTAAAAGAATTACACAGATGAGTATATATTAATACAATTAAAAGAATGGACTGTAGCAGGAAGCATATGGGAATGTATAAATGAGAGCTATTTTATCTACTAACTACATTTTCTGCAGCTGATGGTAGTACTATTTAAACATCTCTTGGCGTAAGGAAGAAGCAATAAGACAAAGATTTTATAAATGTGCTGCATTTTATTCATTGATTTATGTCAGACATTCAGACAGAGCTCTCAGAAACATTTGGCAGTAACATTTGCTTGAAGTCTGGTTCAGAACATCTTGCATTCAGCTCCCATAGGGTAGTAGAATCATAAAAGCAGGCAAGGATTATCATTTTGCCTGGTCTTTGCTCCTTTCTTTTTGCACATGTGAGAAAATAAGACATCATCTAACAACAGTATATTCAATTATTTAGAGTTGCTTGAAGTTATAGAAAGACAAAGAAGAAAAATGATTTTAATATGTGTGGGGTTTTTTTTCAATACGTGGTGGAAATGTCAATGTAATGCAAAATGCTGAAAAAAATTAGCAAACCTACAGTACAACCTACAAAATTCATTTTGTTGCTATCAGCAACAATAAGATGACATCTGCCTACCAATATCTTTTTCATACATATATTGTACATGATATGAAAGTGATTTTTTGAGCTGTTAAAAGAGAATGTTAGAGAACAACCTGGTGGAAGTGATAAGTTCTCTGCAATTACTGGGTAAAGAAAAAGTTAGCTCATTTGTAACACAGGCAATATTTTTTTCTTTCTTGTGAGAACAATAAGTGATCTGGTCATAAATCAAAATGGCCACATAGCTGGCCAGAAATTTCAAAAAACATATCTGCAGCTTCTTGTAAGTGAAAGTAAACACTGATAATAATTTATCAGATCTGACCAGCTAAACATATTTTTTTCAGTATCCCTTTGTAATTAAATACAGATCAACCTTAATAAATAATTTTATGTTGGTAAGTGAATATCCAAATGGAAAACACTGAGATCCCCTTTATATAGATGAAACATGAGTTTTAATAGAAGTAACTCCTACCTCCTAAAAATAAAAAAATAAGAAGAAATTTTCAGGGGAAGACTGAGGATTTTAATGTTACACATGTGGAGATTAATGATAGTTAGAAGGGAAATCTGTCAATTAAGTCTCATCAGAGTAGAATAGTATAGTGTTCTCATATGAATATTAATGTGAAAAAAGGTAAGGTATATCCTAAGAAAAATACCAGTATTGGCATCACTGCTGTGTTTTACACTGGTTTTCTGAGAAAAGTGCTCTTAGCATCTCGTTAAATGTGACGTGGGGCTTTACTTTCTTCTTCTTGAAATCTCTTTAGTAAATCATAGTGTAGCTGTAACAGGTTTGGCAGAGAATTACACAGATGTCTTTCTGTTGTTATTATATTTCCAAGAACTCAATGTGTACTTACAATTCACTTCTCAATTTTTCTTCTTATTTATTTTATTTCGTTAATTTACCATCCAACACTCCAAAGATTCTATGGACATTAATTATTTTTAGTGTCACAATGGAAAATTGATTGAATTTTACCTACCTAATGCTGTAAATTCAACTCCAACCACTGCCTCTCTCCACCCTTGGACAGAAAGTTGTAAGAGTACTGAATGTGTGGTGCTTAGTAGTCCAGCATATTTACAGTTATATCCTTTTGAAAAACTGCCATTGCCATGCCTAAAGTCATGGTAAACAACATTCAGTTGCTCAGTGTGTTTACAACTTGTCGCTTGAAGTCCACTGGCTCATGTGTAGACAAATCCTTTGAAGCTTCTCAAATAAAATTAATTTTTTCATTTTTTTCACAAAGAACTGTATGAAAAACAACTTCCATTCCTTCATAAATGTCAGATAAAACATACCAAAAAATAGAAACCTCCTGAAATTTCAGATTAGGTTTTTCTCTTTTTTTTTCATTGGAACAAAATGCACCTTACACTTTCGTGGAGGACATGCAATTCAGTAATTTAACACTCTGTCTCCCTGAAGAAAACACGTTTTTAAAGAATTCTTCCACAGGTGCTTTTCTGGATTCCTCCGAGGAAAGCTCAGCCACTGATTAGATCTCTCTGATAATATAATAGTAGGACAACATAGGTGGGCATGAGAGGAAAAATATGATGTCATAACCAAACAATTCAGATTTAAAAAAAAATCCTTATCAGTTCTCTGAGCCTTAAAGGGAACAAGAAGCAAAAGAAGCAAAAAGAAAGTTTCCAATTCTCACATATTCTTGATTATAGGAAGGTAGCAAGAGAAAGAAGACTCTGATAGCTTCTAAAGGAACTTTTTAATTCAGTTTGTTTAAGCTGTTTTGGCTTTTTTTGTTTGTTTGTTTGTTTTTCAATTGTCAGATTTCTCCCAAATCAGTGTGTTCTACTCTTCTCCTTCTGTTTCTCCAATCTGGGATTGGAGTTTTCCAGAAATTTGCCAAGAAGGAAACGTAACACAAACAGGGAGAAAACATTTTTGGTATCAAAATAAGTAAAAAAGACACTGTCTTGATGCAGTTATGCAGTTCATAGGAGACAGAGGCAGATTCTTGTGTATTTATTTTTTATCTATTGTTTTATCCAATCATGTTCAGGGTTTACTAACCTCGTCAATCATGGCCTTCTGCATATATAAGTTAAACAAAACATTACAGCATAGTGATCAGCTGTGTCTTGTTCTTTTCATTAAAATTGGACCTATAAACTACTTTAAAAAATTTAAACTCTAAGAAAAATCTGAAAAGTAAGAAGAAAATTTCTGTTGAATCTCATATGTTGCTTAGAATGAAGCAATGTGTTTCTAAGACTCACTATCAAAAACCTGTGTTACTTGTTTGCATGGATAAGTTAGTGCAAAAGCATTTAGAGCTGCTGTGTACAGACAGCAGAGACAGACCAGATCAGACACAGTCATCACACTCCGAGATTTTGGTTCTTGGGTTTTTTCACTGTATCAGGGAGATGCCCACTCCTGAGAAGCTGTGACACTTACAGAGAGTCACGTGCCATACACTCCGCACCTTCTCAGGACTGTTTTGCAAGCCCATGTCCTTCAGCAAGCAATTAGTTGAGGGGGGTTGTTTCCAAGTTTCTAACCAAGGTTCAAACCTGTGAAGCAAGAATGACTTAAACTATGTTCTTGAATGACTGTAGATAGATGCCAGCTTTTTGTCAAGGGCTGTAGTACATGGTGAAGGAAGATGTATTTTGAAATACGCAAGGTAAAATCAGAGGATTCATATAATTACACAACACTGTCTATGTTTATTAAAAAAAAAAAGGCAGTCAATTAATCTATCATTTTTCATTTATTACACAAACAGAAATTAAATTCTTGCTAACACCTGAGCTGACTGACAAATTATTAAACAGAAACCTATGAGTCCTACTGAACTGAATTATGCTTTATTTGAGTTCAAGGGTCTGTTCTTGACAATTCAGATTCTCAAACTGAGACCTATATATTTTCCTGACTTCATTTGGAAAGCTTTCCATCTTCTCCTATAATAATACAACAATTTTAGGAGGAAAAAAGAGACTTGGGACAGAACACTGTACATATATTTTTATATGATTATAAATTTGAAGAGCTACAAAAGAATCATTACACCTTTTTTAATGACTTCTCATAGCTCTCAGACGATTAAATTTCATTTGATTTTCATTAATTCAACCTAACAGGTTATATTTAATTAAATTGTTGAGAATACGTTGTGTATGTATATTTTAAGTATTCATACAGAATTGTGCAAGTGAATAAAAAGGTCTAGGAACAGAGTTAGGGTTATGGCTAGCAAATAAAAAGATAAAACCTAATCAGTTGAGGGAATTTCTTTTCTGAAAGAGTGGTCAGGCACTGGAATGGCCTGCCTAGGGAGGTGGTTGAGGCACCATCCCTAGCGCTGTTCAAGAAGCGTTTAGATGAGGTGCTAAAGGACTTAATTTAGTAGCTGGGTAGAGATAGTGATAGGAGGATGGTTGGACTAGATGATCTTATAGGTCCTTTCCAACCTTATGAACTTATGAACTTATGAATATTTTCAAAATGAGGAATCCATCTAAAGAAAACACGCTGTTTTTTCCTAGAGAGAAATGTTAAGAAAATTCAGCCTGAATCTTAGTTGGAGAGCTAGCTCACAAATTCAGTAGAGGCTACTGCAATAGTGATTATGTTTCCAGGAGGCTTGAATACTCTCAATAGCATGATTTCCTCATTCTTCAAAGCTTCCTTAAGACTAGGTCTGTCAGATATCACCCAGATAGGTTTGACTTAATATTAGGGATAACAGTGGTTAGAGAAAAGATAGTAGGAAGAATTCAGTCAGACAAAGACTGAGACAATAATTTTGCACTTCATGGAAATGTCACTTACTCGTCTTCTTTTTCCCAGCTGAGCTGATACTCCTCCCAGAAGACAGGAGTAACTTATCAGTCCAGCCACCAATAAATCATCTATAACTCCACACATCTTATTGAAACCAAAAACATCTCTTTTCACTTTGTACAAGAGCCTACCTAAATTTTGCAATCACCCAGGGCTTCCAGCCTGAGATGGGCCCTAAATTGTGCCTTCAAGTCCGTCAAGTAGCATAGCTACTTGAATGAGCCTCTAAAATAATGTTGGACAAATCTATTTTACCTTAGACCTTCAAACGTTTTTCTCTTTTCTTTTCTTTTCTTTTCTTTTCTTTTCTTTTCTTTTCTTTTCTTTTCTTTTCTTTTCTTTTCTTTTCTTTTCTTTTCTTTTCTTTTCTTTTCTTTTCTTTTCTTTTCTTTTCTTTTCTTTTCCTTTTCTTTTCTTTTCTTTTCTTTTCTTTTCTTTTCTTTTCTTTTCTTTTCTTTTCTTTTCTTTTCTTTTCTTTTCTTTTCTTTTTTTCTTTTCTTTCTTTTCTCTTTTCTTTTCTTTTTTTCTTTTCTTTTCTCTTCTTTTCTTTTCTTTTCTTTTCTTTTCTTTTCTTTTCTTTTCTTTTCTTTTCTTTTCTTTTCTTTTCTTTTCTTTTCTTTTCTTTTCTTTTCTTTTCTTTTCTTTTCTTTTCTTTTCTTTTCTTTTCTTTTCTTTTCTTTTCTTTTCTTTTCTTTTTTCTTTGCCTCTCTTCTCCTCTCCTCTCCTCTCCTCTCCTCTCCTCTCCTCTCCTCTCCTCTCCTCTCCTCTCCTCTCCTCTCCTCTCCTCTCCTCTCCTCTCCTCTCCTCTCCTCTCCTCTCCTCTCCTCTCCTCTCCTCTCCTCTCCTCTCCTCTCCTCTCCTCTCCTCTCCTCTCCTTTGCTTTTCTCATGTGGCTATAGCCCATGTGATTGGAACATGAACTTGAACCCAAGCTCTTAAAGCAACTGTCAGATGTGTGACCAGAAGATATCTAACAAGGAAGTTCGACACAGCAAAAGGCTCACAGAAATCTCTTGACAGCCAGGAATTAACCACATTCCTCAGTCTCTACCTATTTCCATTACGAAGACTAAGGCTGCTATTATAATGCAAAAACTAAGGTTATGAATTTAGTTAATATTCAGAAAACAGAAGCTGGTGCACTAGATGTTTTTTTTTTCTAAAGACACCAAATGTCTAACCAAAGAATAGACCTTAGTTTCTATCTTTTAGTACTATTCATCTTGAAGTCGATGGCACTTTGCTTGAGGTAAGGTTGTTCTGACAGTTGAAGATGTGATTCTTGTTCAGTCAAGGATGATACATTTTTCTGTCACACAGATGAAATTCCTTTTCAAGATTTAATTCAGAACTAGCAAGCCTTATCATCAGAAGAAACAGTAAGTGAATTAATGCTACCACTTGTTCTCATGAAGGATCTCCTGCTCTATTCTCATACCAGAGGTAATCTATTTACTGACCTACATTTCAATACAGCCCCTTATCTCAAACACGTACTTGAGCTCAACACCAGACTTGTTCATCTTGTTTGTTTTCACATTAAACCATGTCAGAGTAAAGAAATACCTGTACCTAAATTAAGCTGTGAGCTACTCCTGTAATAAATAAATAAATAACAATTATTTTATGCATAAACTCCAGTCTTAAAACAAAGCCCAAGCCTCCAGAATCCAGTCACCAAGACTTTTGCCAGAACACTGCTTACCAGTAGCTTTGGCAGCTAGGATTTAGGCTGATCTACTTGTTAATTTCAAAGGTATAAATGTTTTATACGAGACATTCTAAATTTGTGGGGAACAAAGCCCTTTACACTAGACCATATTTTCATCTGTGGAAAAATTAAATAAATACATGTGCAGGTATATATATATGTGTGTATGTGCCTATAAATGTATATATGGTTGTATAAACTATATATATAAACTATAATATATAAACTATTTTGGTTCGTCTATCAGAGTTAGATGCTGTTTTCAGTGAGCATCCCTTTGAAAAGGGTTTAAACTAAAGCATTTTAAAATAACAGACTGTCAAAATAACATCTCTGTTTGAAACTGAATTGCTATCATCTCATCATTTCTCACAGTTGGTGACAAGTATAATACACCCCACTCCAAACAAGAGACATTCCCCTCTTACTAGCCTTAAAGTAGAATGACATAATAGTCCTGAAATTACAAAAATGCTTAGGGAAAAGAAGTTAATTTAAATTTCAGTGGGCTATTAAGACATGCACTGACTGCATATAAACTCTTAACATACTGTAACCCTCAAGTCAGGCTGTGCGTGGTTGTTCACTTCTCAGCTACTCATGTGAGACACCAACTTCTTCCCTACATCCACAGATGCACGCTTCTGTGGGAAGGAAGGTGACAGCCTTCTTTCCAGCAGACAGGAAAAGAGCCCCAGGACTCTGCAGCCAAGTGCAGGGATAGCACTGACATCAGAGTGATGGGGCATTCCGTGTCTCTTGGCATATCTTTGCAAAATTGGTACTTACTGCAGCAAAGAACAAGTGAGGTCTGTTTTAAGAGGAAGCCTGGTTAGTACGTTTTGAAGCCTAAGACTGAGGAATAAAACAGAGAATATGAGAAGGTTTTTGTCTATTGTGTTAATATTGCTTGTGGGCACTGTTTAAATGTACATCGATTCTGGAAGTCTTACTTGCTTACATATGAGAGGGAAGAAATATGTTGCTCAAAGTACAGTATAAATGCAATATATCAGACTGCAGAAACTGTGATAAATCTGTGTCTGTGTGTCAATGGACATGAGATATGGAAAACTTTTATTAATTTCTTTTCAGTTGCTTTGTTTTTCCTTGTTAGTAAACTCTATGAACTAAAGATTTTTTGAGAGGGTCTCAAAAGCAAATTAAGTAAACAATTCCTTTTAAATTCAAAAACAAACAAAGAATATATCTTCCTGCATAAACCTTTCAAATTCAGTTTGAAATGTAGCAGGGTGAATGTAGCTTATACCTATATACTATGGCAGAAATCCAATATTCATCTGTTGTATATATTGAGAGAAAATTAGATCATTAAGGTCTGAAAGAACAGCTGCTTTAATTATAACACCCTGATATATCATATCAAAGATTTCATCATCTCACACAAAGAACATACACCAGGGATTTATTTCTATTTCCCGTTTCTTCTTGGGACAGAGAACACGAGTGTGCTCCAGAGCACTAGCTGCTTCAAGTTGTGCAGTGCTGTGTAAAATAAATGCACCCCAAGCTCAATAATGCTACAGCAACGTATATTAATCTAACTTTTACAGTCCTACTCGTCTTCCTTCGGTGGTGGTGAAAGGGGAGGTATTTCTGCTGTCCGGGGTGCTGTACTGCAGGCAGGTTCCCCACTGTCACATATCCCCACACCGCTGCCCAGCATTCGGTCTGCCTGAGGCACCTGAAGGTACCCCTTCTTTAAGGGAATGGCTGCTTTGTGTTTTAACAGATGCTATGCTTCTGGTAGCGGAGAGATTAGAGGGACCATTCAACATTGAATCAGTCATGGATCCTATTGATGTCAAGATTTCTGAAGCCATCATGAACATGCAAGAAAACAGCATGCAGGTGTCGGCAAAGGTACTGTGTGGGTCACGCCTTCTCTGTTGCTCACTATCACAAGGAGGAGAAAAAACTTGTCCAGCACTTCTGGAGCCTAGGCCTTAAGAGAGGTTGTCCAGACAATAGAAATTACATTTGTTCATTCAACAGTTCAACATGCTGCTTTTCAATCCTTCGTCTAGTTAAACAAGCCAGAAGTTTTTTAAAATGGAGCCACAGGGAGAAAAGTACCATTTAGCAAACTTCAAATTAATAGATGCAAGAACTCTGGGGAAAACATACTGCTAAAAATTAGTGGTAACTGTGAGTAATATTCTGCAGAGCACACTTGGTAACTTCTGCTTGTGTCTTATCTGCGACTCCCCATATTAACATCCACACACATTTTGATCTGTTTAGGTCAGACTGAAGCACAATATGTTTGAGGTGAATAGAAAATGATCCATTTAACCTCCTTTAATAGCCTCTCTAGGGAAATATCATTACATTGGACAGCCTCTGATTAGCAGACCTCAGTTTGATGGAGTTTTGTCTGGATTCTGACATAAAGATAAACAGAGTTAATGATACCAGCGTCCTCCTTTCCATTTTTAGTGTGTCTGTGTACACAGATCACTGCTACCTCTGAACTCTTCGTTAATAAGGTCCTTTGAATTCAGTAGCAAGGGTTGTTGAGCCAGCCGTCACCAATTAATGTCTTTTCTTAATATGCATCAGTGCACTGCAGTTCAAAAAACTGAAAGTCAATAGTTTGCCAGGCTCTCTGCATGAGGAGTTTCCAACCCCATGGATTTCTCAGCAGCCAGTTAGGTGCTGGTGAGACAGCTACCTGAGTCAGTGAGTTTCCATTGCTTGCAAAGAAGCTGCCATAGATGGGAAAATTGTGGGGATAAAAGGCAGGAGGCTGAGGTTAACATTCTTCCTGCCAGTCCAAAATTAGATGATTTTAGAGGCCCAGTGCTGTAGGATTAAAAAGATTTCCTTCAAGATGCTATTACTTTCAACTTCCCTGAAGTTACTTCGATTTTAAAAGCAGTCTACATCCTGCACAACGAGACTTTGTTCTGGCTGCAGTGATCAATGAGTTTATCAGCCAGACATTTGGGGAATCAAAGGCCAGCTTCAGAAAACTCAGACCTTACCTCAGAAAAGAAACAGAAAATATTTTTACTGAAAGCTGACCAAAAGCTCAGGTGTATTTCCTTTTCACTTACTCTGATCTCACAGTATTTCTGCTAGTCAGGAAGCTGCATTCCCTGCCATAATCCAGTGACATCACCTTGGCACAAGCTCATCTCACTACTCATTTGCAATAGAGCAGGCTGTCTGTCGTATCCCTCAGAAATATTTTATTTGCTGTAAAGGTTAATAAATCACTGAAATTCCATTTGCACTCTAAAGTTTTTCTTCTAAAAGAAGTCTAATCCAATAATTTTTCAAAACTATATCAGTGAAATTTATTTCATTGTATTTTCACTGATAACTGAGCTGGCTTTGCTTGAAGGGCTTTTGAATTTTCTGTGTAGATCGTTATTCTTCAGAAATGCATTTCCCTGTTTTCCTCAGTTATATCCCTCTTTTCTCATGCCCTAACATATGGCAGTGTTCTATTATTTAAGTATGAGAGAGCAAAGTCTTTGGGTTCAGTTCTGTGATCTTCTGTGTCTGTCGTGTCAAATCTATAGAGATGAATGAGCAGATTTTGCACCATTCATCTATTGTCTAATTTTTCCCCCTTATACACACTGACCACTCAGATCTTCACTGAAAATGACAGATACCTTGCCAGATGCAATGGGGTGCACAGAATGCAATTGCAGATCTAATGTAGGAGAAAAGCCATGCTTGTCAAATACTCTGAGACTCTGCTCAGAAAGCTTCAGGCAGGGTGTTGAAATCACACTATTTTCTCTTTCTTCAAACAATTTCGTTCCTTGCATTTGACTGTATCTACTGAAAATGTGGTGACTGGGAATCACAGCCTTTTTTCCACAAGTCAGTCAGCGCATTTTCACAATGGGAAAATGATGATGCACTAATGTCATGCCTGCAACAGCCACATACACACAGATTATTCTTCACCATTGACATGCAGGTTTTTCTAACTGAAAACTTGGCTGATGTCTGGAAAGAGGCTCTATACTTTGTTCAGTAGCACTTAGGGCCATTTTTGTATTGCTTCTCTCTTCAAAGGAATGAGAAAAATTACAACAAACACTAGGTTTTTTTTTTCCCAAGGAATTCACTAATCTCATTCCCTTTTGAGGCAGAAGACCCAGAAAATGCTTAAAGTAGTATCCATCCCTCTCCTGTTTCAAATATTTCTGTAAACTTCTCTGTTCCAAAAATCATTCCCATTAAACTGCACTATTCTTGTGTTTGTGTTGTAAGACAAGTTTTGTATTATACCATCTGTAATTTTATATTGAAATTTATTTGAGAAAAAGATGTTTGGTATAATGCATTGATTGCACATTCCTGTGCATAGAAAAGCAAAATTTAGTGATAAACATTGTATGCTTTTCAATATAATAATTGTGTTACAATATGCATAATCTATTCAGAACGATTTTTCTGATAAATAGTCTTCATGGTTACAGTTATACTGATAAATAAAAGGGGGGCTAAGGAGCAGGGCCTGACCTTGAGGCCAGGGTGTCACAGACCAATTCATTTCTATACTGCTGAGACCTACATTCTTTGAGGTTGGTTCATTCAGCAAAAAACTAGTAGGAGCAGTCCAAGAAAAAGCCAATGACCTAACAGTTAATCAGTGCAGACAGTCAGAGCTTATTGCTGGAGTTCACTTCTTGTCTTTCATTTCCTTAGAAGAGACAAACCCTCTGTCTTTCACTCTTGATGGGTGCACGCCAATACTGAAGCAGAATTATAGAGGTGCCACATGTACCTCCTCTGTCTTTGTACTTCTGATCAAGGACATACAGGCTCAGCCATACCCCAGTATCTGTCACTGCATAAAATGGAGCTTCTCTGTACCTAGGCCATTGACTTTTCTTGTTTGTAAGCTGACTGTACTTGACTCTTTCACCACAGATCACATTAACCAGGTACTATTATTATGCTAAAATCTTCCAATTCATCCTGAGGCTGGAATCTGTTTTCTTGATATTTCTCTGCAGTTTATTTTCAGCACTGACTGTTTAGAAAGTCTGACCACAGATCTCTAAGCTTCATGCGCTGCTCACCTTGTATGGCTGTCGTGTCCCTGAACAACAGCCCCAGTAGGTCTTTATTTTGCCTCAGGGAAAGTCACATACCTGACAACTGCAATATTTGGAGATGCTTTTCAGAAAGTCACAATGGTTTACAAAGTCAAACCCCTAGGCCCTCTGCAAGAGAAATCTACATGCACTGACTCAGACCTGAGGGTCCCTTTCCAGAAATATGCAAGAACTGAAGATCCTCACAACCAATTTCCATAGCCTCATCATCTAACACTTGCAGCCGTACTGGCAGAGTACCTTCTGTAAAACATCCTCGCAGAGTGAAAAAAAAATATCAATCTAGGCTGTCTGTATGTTTTAAAAGTAGGCTTAGCTACCTGAGTCTACGCAGACTCCAGTAGTCTCTAAGGGCAATGTCTGGTGATTATCAGGTTGCAATAGAGTGACCATACAAACACAAGGAAGGATTTCTTTACTGTGAGGTTGACAGAGCACTGACTGGAACAGGGTGCCCAGAGGTTGTTGTGTCTCCTTCTCTGGAAACATCAGGACCTACCTGGACACTTTCCTGTGTAACCTGCTCTAGGGAACCTGTTTTAGAAGTGGAGTTAGACTGGATTATCTCCAGAGATCCTTTCCAACCCCCTACAATTCTGAGTGATCTTGTGTTTCTCCTGATAATGTCTGAGACATCTTATCCTCCTTACTGAAATCTCTGTCATTAGGTAGTGATACATCTTTATTATTTGAACATAGAAGTGGTAAAATTAGTTAACTTATATATCATTACTCATGGCTCAGCTCATATTCAAAATATAGTCATAGCAGACATATGCTTAACTCTTAGCGTCCTATTTCCTGACAATATTCAGGGAGTTATCAAATATCTATGATCTTTTCAATCCTGGCCTAAAGAAACATGCTTGACATTCTTCACAAACTTCACATAAGGCTGACAGTAACTTTTCCTTTCTTTTCTGCTTGAAGTTAAAGAGCAAATCCTACAGCTGTTCCATTTCAATAATAAGAATATTTAGTATCTGACTTCTTCAGAGATTGCTTGTTTACAAGAAATGGAAGAAAACTTGCAAAGCAGCAGAAAAGTGCTGCAATTCCTCAAAATATAGAATATTCCCAGTTTTGTTGTATCAACATAGTTTTGTCTTCATTGCTCCCCAAAACACAACATACATTGGACCATTTTCCACATTTTAAAACATCTGGTTTTATACAGATATGTTTGGCTGCTCTAAGTGTTATTTGGATACCATGCCAAGATTTTTGTTCTTCCTTAAAGGCTATCCCCATAGCTGAGTCTCCCATTAGCGAGTCTTAAATCTACTTTTATCTAAGTTGATGGATGTGCCATTTTAACCTATAGATGTAAGTCCCTTTTTGGCAATTACTTCAGCTAAAAGGATGAATGAGCTCCATGACATAGCAGACTACCTCTGTATTATTTATAAGGAGGAAATCTTCATAAAACTACTTGTCCAACTTTCTTTTTAAAATAGCCATAGAGTTTTGTATTAACAAAACCTCTTCATTTATCTGTGTTCTTTCCAGAGCCCTGTACTTTAAGAATATAATGGCACTTCAGGAAAAAAATCAATACTGTTCTATCTGAAGATGAGAGAGTCAATGGAGCAGACTCATATGGAGACACTCAATAGGAAACACTGAGTACTAGTATGTCTAAATATGACTCAAAGCTTCATAGGTTCACAAATTCTTTCTGCTGGGATTCAAAATAGTGACTTCTCCTAGAAAAAGAACTCCTTTTTTTTACAATATGTACTCACTCATCCTGAAGTAGGTACCTCTATTTAGTGAGTTCAATAGAATTAATCCTTCACTGGCTCCTCTGATTCGATCGCATGGCTTCATTCATATCCCTGACCACAGAGGTTTTCTGCTCTCTGTGGCACCTTAGGATGTATCATATGAGCTTCAGCTGCAGTTCAGAGGGGAATGGTCTCTCATGGGTCTTGTGTTAAAACAGTCTCAACAGATGCCCCAGATATCTTAAGATATCACAGATGATTATAAATGCTAATGTGAAAGCAACCAAAGGGAGCTTTTCATCTCCACCGCCTAAGATGGGAACTTAGATATTTAGCTCAAATATAGACACCTACATACATGCACCTACATTTTGGTTTCTTAATTTCAAACTGAATTGCTTTTCTAAATTCAGATGTAGTGGACAGCATCAATTATATATAAAGTGCATTTTTTTGAAGAGTGGATTTATGCTGCTTGTTCACAGCATGTGTAATGGAACTTCAGCATATTTTCTCATAAATTGTTCTGAACAGCTCTGTGAAGTACTTAATGTGCTTCTTCTTAGGGAGCATTTGTTAATTTCAGGTATCAGCTTTACATTTTCTGTCTTGTCAGTTAATACCTGGATGCAAATTAGAAAATGTGGTTTTTGCACTCAAAATTTAGTTACAGATCATTGCATCCTTACTGCATTTTTGCCAGGCCATTTAAAAACTAAATGATTTCTTCTTCCACAATCTAAAAATTGATATCTAATTTCTACTTCTGTTGTCTGGCTGTAAATAATTTCATTCATACGAAACTACTTACTACAACTATGAAATGAAATGCCATCATATCCGTGTTATCTTTTCCTGTTTGTCACAAGAAAAATTAAATTATGCAGACTTGTAGCTACTCCACATGATCATACAGGTAGCCTAACACACTTCCTGAAAGTTAAGGAGAAGATTCAGTGCCCACACTTTCCTCTGAGAGTCATGCTGCATGTTTTGCATAATTGCCATTTGTCTCTGTAAGCAAATAACCTGATTTAGTTTACCAAGAGGGATTTCATAAATATCTAAAAAACAGTTATGATTTCATGTGTAAGTTATCAGCAGTCAGAAGAAATATGTAAAGTTTTCCCAGCATATACATTCATCATTTCAAAAAATAGTTTATGTCAGGAATTAGGATTTTGTAAAAAGCAGCTTACAATAAATGATTTTTAATCATTTAAAAAGAAATTTTAATTTCTTTTTCATCTGAATGGTAGCAAAATGCTAAAACAGTCAAACTGTAACAAAAAAGAAGGGCTACTCCAGAACTGAAAAAGATGACATGAAGACAAACACTAGGATCCTATTTTGTCAAAGACCTTAAAACGTTATTGCATGAATATTCTACCTCCTTTCAGTTGACTGGCTTCTGTGTGAGTTCCTCTGGGATAAACACTTTATATTCATAGTCAAATTTGTCTTCTATCCACATTAGCTTGCACAAGGTATATGCTACTGAAACTTTTTTCCAAATGAGAGAATATGAAAAATCTCATAACTCTGAACATTGGTTTTATACCTAGAAAACAAACACACTGCCAGATAACCATTCTCACAGTTGCCCACTAAACACAGCATCTCTCATATCAGGCCAGCTGAGGAATAAGAAACTAATCTAGTCGTAAGATCATCACTGACCTTTTCTTTGAGACTACAAACAAAACTACAAGATATGAAAAACTACCATGTCAAGAATCATTATGAATTATCTGTGATTTTGTGTAAATATCATGTTTAACAGAAGTTGAAGCAATTATTAAAGTCCTGCCACAAAGGACACATTTGTACTTTCAAGTGTTAACTTCTTAGAATATTCTATCACCTTCAGGAATTAGGTGTTTTATAGGGACCCTACATGTTTTTATATCTTCACTGAGTAATTTATAATGTTTAATTTTTAATCAGATTTTTGAGAAAGTGCTCTATTCACTACTATCAAAATGTCAGTGAAATAGGAAGTTTCAAATATATGAGAGTAAAAAGAGGATGTAAAACACCAGCCTCCCTCTTTTTTACGGCTGTCATGCAACCTATAATGTCTTTTGCAGGTTTTCCAAGGATGTGGTCAGCCTAAACCAGCACCTGCCCTGAGATCTTCCCGTTCGGTCCCTGAAAACTTCAACACACGGTTTAGACCATATAACCCAGAGGAGCGACCTACTACTGCTGCTGGCACAAGTTTGGATAGGCTGGTAAGGCAAAATGTACTCCATTCTTCAATAAGTAGAAATGATTTGGTAATACAGTAGAAGAATGATAATCTCCTGACATGTTTTTTTAATAATTTCATAATCACTGCATATAGTTTCTATGCCAACTGTTCTGGCATTCAATAAATCTTTTTTCCCCCATTGGAAATACTACAGAATTGCATTCTAGGAGAACAATATGACTCACTTTTTATGTATTAGAAAGGTTAGAAGAGAATAAATTCTTTCCCGCAAGCCAAAATTTAGTAGAGCCAAAAAAGGTACTTTGCAATATGAAATACCTTTGAAAAGTAATCTATGATGATATTTTATTTTATATTTTATTAAAATATTTAAAATATTTAATAATTTTTAGCAATTCGTTCAAGACTTGCAAAGGCACATTGATTTGTTCCACTTCTTTATTTAACAATGAAATAACTTCTTTATTTCCATCAGTCTCAGAAATTGACTTTTATCAGCTTAAACATGAGTGATAATTAATCTTGCTTTATTTATTCAATCATTTCAAAAACAAGACTTTAACACCAGATTATTTTCTCCACTACCAGTCATCAGATTTCCATTTCAGATAATGATGTTCCTACTATTTATACATATAAAGATTTATAGTAAACTAATTACTATAGCTTCTATTCCTATCTCAGCAATTATCTCAAAGTAAACCAGTGGTCCAAAGTAAAGTGCTGCAAAGCTTCTGAATCAAAACAGACAGTATGGCACAGACTCCACTTACCATGCTCATCACTCAGTAGCATAGCATTGGTCTGTCTCATAGAACAGATTCATGTTCAGGACTGCAGCAAGAGTGAAAAGAGAGGAGCACCCAGCTGGAAACAGCTGCTGTTAGCTGGGCCTGAGGTTTTATGGGATGTCCTCCTGCTGAGTGCCTGACAGCTTCCAGCTGCACTGCAGCACGACAGAGCCTTGCTATGGTACTGAACATGAGTCTAAACTATCTAGAGGTTATTCCAATATGCACCAGACATCCAAATACACTAATTCAATCAAGACTTGAGTCTCTCCTTGGATCATCGTTCTGTAAATTCCTTTAATGATCACCACATCCACACCACAGGTCACATCAAAGTTTTTCCAAGAGCCTATGCTGTAGCCCATCCATTAATCTACTGTGTTCCCTCAGTTTCTGTTGCACCTCTAATGAAAATTAGCACATTATCAGCCAGGACATGGGATTGCTCTGCAGCTAAACCCAATATTTCAAGTTCTCTTTTTCTCTGGAAATGGTATAGCCTTGTCCTAAAATGAGGAATAGAAAAGACCTCCATTGTAGAGTTATTTCTCTCTAATGTGGTAGACTCATAACATAGTTTGTATCTCAGGCTAAAAATCTTGCTGGTGATGCTTAGTCTATATTTGACAGGATCTCCATTTATCTTTTCTCTTTAGATTCACAGAAGCTGTCCTTTTTGCATGGTGCAGTGTAGGGTCTTTGTAATTAACCTAGAACTTTCCAAGTTGAAGTAAAAGGTCACTGAAGCATGTAGGCTTTAGTCATTCTCTGGTCAAAGGTAAAGGCTGAAAAAGAGGAAGGTGAGAGAAAAAGCACAAAGAGAAAGGTTGGCAGCACAGGTCAGCTTGGGTCAGTGCTACATTGTAAGAAATGTTGGAATATTTTTGCAATGAAAAATGTTCATAAGACCTTCTATGTTCACTTAAGAATGCTTCTAAACATTATTATCTTTTTACACTACAAACTTCCAAAATACTGGACAGCATCTTGAATAAAGCAGTAATGTGGATAGATGCTGCTGGCCTTTAAAGGCTGTAACAAATGCCAGTGAATGTAATCCCTTATTACTCATAATAATTTCTAGACTTCCAAAGGGGATTTCTCTCTATGTGATTTAACAAGCTTTATTGAGGCATTCTCTCAGAAAAAAAAAAAAAAAAAAAAAAGAGAGAGAGAAAAAAAAGAATTTAGTATTATTGCTTTTACTTCAAACAGTGTTACAGGAAAATGCTTGTTTGTCTTTCTTGTTTGTGATATTTAAAATAATAACTATTCAAGCCCTGTCAGCTACATGCGTTGGTATCAAATCCATCTCCAAATGGCAGTGACACGTGTATTATCTCCTTTTGGGTTGAGAGCAACAATCCCTGAAGTGTGAGATGGCCACTGATCTGAGCTGGAGCGAGGAAAGGCTGTTTATGTGGATTAGGGCAGAAGGCCTTGTTTCAGAGCTGTAATCCCTTAGCAACACTTGGGAAAGGTCACTGCCTATATCTCACACCATCCTGGGTAATTTTATCCAGAAGGATATAAATGTTGCACTCCTGCCTCACAGGAGCACCATCCAACCTGCCTACATTAGGCTTTCAGTGTGTAACATGATGAATCATTCCCTGAATCACATATTTCTCTTCACTAACTATAGATGGAGCCTGGAGGACCATCTTCAGTTAGATCCTCTCCATCCTTGCATCATTAACAGGACATGAAGAATACCACCCAAATCAGCTTTCCAGTCTGCACACTGGTCATTGTCTATTGCTTATTAAATACAAATGTACAGCAGGATAAGAATTTTGATAGCAGTGTCAAATGTTTAAAGCCCAGCTTGATTATTATAAATGTAATAAATACAAATAAGGAGTAACTTTTTTTTTTCCTCAAGGAGGAACTTTTCCTCCTTGAATCAGCCCTACATTATTGCTTTTGGAATTCTGTTTTGGATATTTTATTCATAAAAACACTGTTAGACCATTTAAGTTTTAACTGTCACCACAAAGTCCAAGCATCCGGCTATGTAAACCTCAAAAGGAGAAGTAACAAACAATTCTGCTTTCATGTCTTTGACAGCATGTCCTTAGAAATGACTGAGTTTAGAAAACATTTCCTCTGCATCTCAAGCATGTAGCATATCTGAATCAATTTTTATCACGTGCTCATATTCCTGTTTAAGAGCTTAATTCAGTTGAGTATATTTTATCAGTTATGTTGCAGAAAGCAGATCTCTCATAAGAAGCCTGTACTGAAACAGTCAGGTACTGAATTCTTTTGAAAATGTGCTTCTTCATCCTTGCTGAACTTGTTTAATTAATCAAGCTATTGCATTTCAAGAAGAGAGGTTTCCAGGTGTTACTGTCACAGCGGTAACCAGAAAAGCTTAACAAAGAAAAAACAGATCAGAAATAATTGTGAGAAATGCGAAAAAGACCAAAAGTGCATATAGGTGAATTTAAATGTATTGGATGTATTTAGGAAGCCACATAGAGCTCAGGAGAGTCGTCTAAGCATGAGTGTAAAGCACCATCTGAGACTCCCGACAGTACTGGAAACAAGGGACTGACTGATGTGGTGCAGAGAACTAGAGAAAACCCAGGTACCTCTGGAGCAGCAGAGGGGAGCCAGGTAGAATATGCTGCAGCATCTCAAGCAGAACCTATGTTCAGGCAATTACATCAAGTCTTTTCAGCATGGGGCCTAAAAGCCAGGCTCTTTCTGAAGTCAATGGAGAAAGACATATATCTTTGGAGAGTGACTCACCCCAGCAGTTACAGACACCTCTCACCAAGTGGGAAATGAAAGGCTCAATGTAGTTATCCGCATTTAGATATTCAACACTGTTTGAGATGCCTCAGGGTATCTAGGACATCAGACTGAGCTGGCAGATAGGACAGTCCTTCAGGATGTCGGTGCTCTCATAGACAGGGGTTGAAAGCCAGGTAGGACACCTGAGAAGATGCCTGACATCCAGCTGTCAGGTCCCTCTAGTTGGGATTCAGCTGCATAAACAGTTACTAAATACTACTCGACATGCCTGTGTTTTTCAAGATGTCTAAATGTTACTAGAAAAACCACAGACAGCCTGTCTGGAAGAAATATGGAAACTCAAAACTACTGAATTTATTTTATGAGCCTATATTTAGGTAACACTGAATGCATTTTATATGCCTATATTTAGGTAACTGAATTCCAATCTATTTCTCTCCTGATTAAAGCAGAACCAAAAATGAGAACTTAAATGCAGACCAGCAGTATAAATACATGTAACTACCTTCCCATGTTTGACGTCTAGATGACTCTCTTAGGTGTGAATATCTGTACTTTCTTTCCACTGTTAATGGAAAGAAATGATGGCCATCATTCTTTTGTCTAAACATAAATTTATGCAACTGAGATGTGATTAAATATTTCTAAACTATATTTTATCTCATAAAGTACATATTTAAACCTCTCAGATAAATCATTCCCTATCCCTCTTCTACAAAGTGCCAAATAGTGCAAATTTTAGGCTAAGGCATCTAGCAATTGCATCTGATTAAGATAAGTACTGCCAGAAACTAAACAACATTAACTGTGGAACTCATCTGTTTCTGTAGAGTATGAACTAAGATTTCTCATTTAAAATCTATTGCTTTATAAAACTCGTTATCTTCTCTGTGGTTGCCTGTTTGGTATAACCTGTTTTGTTTTTCTTTTCTTTTCTTTTGTTTCTGTTCTGTTTTGTTTTATTTCATTTTGTTTCTTCTGTTCCCTGAATCTGTTTTCCTCTTGCTTCCCAGAGGACTATCTGGAGGACAATGCAACATGGTGTAAGCTTTGGTATTCTTATTCTTCATCTTCATTCCCATTTGTCTTTGTACAGTGTTGGGCAAAACACTTCTTTAAGTTTCAGGTTCACAATCCTTACTTTTTGTGTCTCATGTAGGCTAAAACACTGGCAGCAATTTTACATTATGTCATTTGATTCTGCCCAGTGCTTAGGGCTGCTGGTTCCTTCCAGAAAGGGGTGCATTCCCTCAGTGAACTAAAAGCCAGCTTAAGTGTCCTCATGGTCTCAGCCCCCATATAAGCATCAGTAGCAAAGCAGACGCTGCAGTGGTACTGAGCTCTGAGGGTCTATGTGTTCAGACAGCACTCAAACAAATGAAACAAGTTCCCAGGCCATCTTTGGCTTCCTAGAGTTGTCCTTGTCTCACTGTTTGATCTTGGGCTTAGCACGTAGGTGCTTTGTGTGAGTTCATGAAGTAGATCACCATATCCTTCCCAGCTTCAGAAGTTTTGTGAGTCTTATAAGTCCCTGAGTTTCGGATAAAGGCAGCAGACCAAGAGGAGGACAGGAAGGCAGCACCATGCAGGTATGCATCACCTCACTTGTGAAGCATTTAGCTTGGCCTATTATATACTGCTTCTTAGCAAGACTAAAAAGTCTACAGAGAGCAATGTGTTGATATAGCCATACCTACTTCCTGCATTTGAGCTGCATCAAGTACCTCTGAATCCACCATGCCATTGTACAGCACAGCGCTGATTTTATTCACCTGGAATTTCTCCCAAGAATGTAAATGCAGTCTGACCTGGATGGATGTGTGTAAAATAATTCCACCTTTTTTTCTTTTTTTTCCTTTTTTTTTGGGGGGGGTGGGGGGTGGGGGGGTGGGGGAAGGACATGGAAGCTTTCTTGATTTTCCACAAGGGAGCAGATGTACTATTAACCATGTAATGCATAATGCACACACATACTATGGAGACAGGCAACTGAAAAATTGGCTATAGCATTTGGGGAGTGATTTACATTCAAGCACGGTATAGTGGCTGCATAGACAAGTGGATGCACCTAGTCTGAAAATTAAACCCTTTCATGCTCTTTACCCGAGGGAGGTGAATATATTTTGTCACACTTTGTAGGAAAATGTTGCCTTATCTTCCATCCTGGTTTCCTTAAAATAAAAGTAAATTAAGTCTCAGCTTCTGTGAACAAAAGACCCTGAAGTGGCTAATTTAGGAATATATAGGATGTATTTTAAGTGTCCATTCATTCATATTTTTAAAGTATATTTTATTCCATCGTGTAATGATTTTTGTTACACTAAAAAACTTAATAGTAACCTAAGAAATCAGTTGTGAACAATTCCTTCCCAATGCTCCAGAACTACATGAAGCAGAAAATATAATACAAAAAAAAAAAAAAAAAAGCAGTAGACCAAAATTAACAGGACAATATACCTTGAAGACATTGATCTGAATTGCCTGGCAAAGCCTCTGGGGAACTCCCAGCAGCAGAGTTTTGTTAGAATCCATTTAGTCCAGGGTCTAGAAATGTTAAATATATGCAATGATAGCGTAATATTCCTGAGATAGGATGTTTATAGTCCCGATTTTATTTCTCAAGAGATTCTAGAATAAAATCCAGTACTTATAAATCTTAGAGGGTTTAAAAAACTGAAATGAATTTTTCAAACACCTTTTGCATACAGAGCCCATAGGGAAAAATGCAATGAGTCTGTAAAAGACTTCATAACTCATGAAGTATTGGTCACACATTTTTAAGAGTGAAGTTAACAAACTCACACAGGTGTTTAAGATGCCTACTGACTTCTCACAGCCTACTCCCCCTACCAGGTCTAGATGCTGTACTGTTGGATGTGTAATCTCTTCCTCTGTGCTGTTAATTATCAGCAGATAACTCCTGTAAAATGCAAAGGTGCTCAGCTCCTCCAATTTTAGATTTTGTGTGTTTAAATTCCTATTTCTTATTGGCTCTCTGGATAAAACATGTAACATAGAATTAATAAATATATTTTACAACATTTGTTATCATCATTTGGTGTCAGATTTAGGATTTGCTTGGTTCCTCTCAAATAGGTATTTGCTTAGAATTAGATTTTGTTTATTCTCAGTTTCTGTGTCACTGCAACACCTAAGTTTAAATGTGTGCTATCACTTCTTCCTTCAGGTTAATACTAGTTTCAGGTGGCAAAGGCAAGTGAATGATGGTGGCTATCAAAATCCTCCTGGGAAACTTGGCAGAGATCTGTTTTTAAAAACTGTGTTATTATTCCATAACCCAGCTGAACAGTTCTGCATGCTGCTGTCCCTGATGCATTGCACTCCTAATGTGCATGAAACAGTTACTAAGAAAGTGCTTTATTACAGTGGTTGCCTTCAGCTGGAATAGGTCTGCCTGCTGTTCAAACTTGGTTTAGTATAAGCAAGGAAAACCTGTCTTCCAGTGATAACAGAAACACAGCTCTCTACCTTAATTGTCCACAAAAATGTAAAATCTTGATTACCATGCATTGTCTCCCTTGCCTGAACAGGGATGTGTTGTCTGACTGTCCCACTGAACACAGTGTTTGTTTGGGCATCTTCTAAACATGTTAGGAAGTTGAGCTTCCTTTATCTGATGGGTGTGAAAATCCACTTCGAGTCAGCATCTCATTTCCAGGAATGTCTCAGAGATATAAGCAGTACAATGTACATATGTTACCACGATGTGGCATAAGAAAACTGTAAACAGAATCTGCTCCCAATTACTAGACTTCTCTACACACAGTGAAGCTGAAAAAAATGACAGTTATGGGTCTTCTGTTGTTGATGCATGAAGTGATTCCTGAACTTGGCTATTAGTATAAAGGAAAGCTGGATATATGGTCTAAATTTTGCACACGTGTGCATATCAATCAATAAAACCATGAGGTCGGACTTATTTGCTCTATCTTTTAACATTTCTAATGTTTTTATTTTAAATCTGAGCTATCACTTCATTCTCCTATTAATCAATGTCGAGAACTAGACAACTCCAGACCTTGCTTAAGGTACTCATTTGGAAATGACAAGAATCTGAATTAACTTTGAATTTCACATTTCTCTCTACTGAGTATGAAGAGAGTCTGAATGATTAGCTGAGACAACCAATTTGTAGATGTCTTAATGTAACTGCAATACCAGGTTTTTGAGTGAGGCTTTATGAATCAGAAGTGCACAAAAGGAGAACTGCATCTGTAAAATGTACTGATACATATTTTTAATCATACTTCTAATCATAGTTACTGTTGTGGCATCATCAGGCACCTAGGAGGCTTGCTAATGTGCAGCAAAAACAGTTCATTCTGGAGGCTGCACAAGTTGGCCAATGGCAATTCCCCCCTGTAAACCTGGATGAAAATCCAGTTCCTTCCATTTGATATTTTTGTCTCTGCTCAGAATTTTTCAATACTCAGAAAGTTTTTGTTATCAGCCTCTAGAAGATGAGCCTAAGCAGGAAATATATCAACACTGCTCTTTCAACTGAAAGGTAGATCACATTTCATGTGTCTGTGCATGAATCTTCGCAGAAGGAAAAGTGAATTCTTAATGTTCCTGTTAATGCTACAGAAAGATAGTGACTATATAAAAATCCTCTGCACTTTAGCATTTTGATGTGATACTAAGAGAAGAAATTGGTAGCAAAGCTTCTATCCCTACTTGCAGTACATGTACCATGCTCATTTAGATGCTTCCAAGTAACACGAGAGTAACTATGACTGACTACCTGTCTAAAAGGTGTTATAATGCAATGTATTCTTATAGGGTTAATATGACTACCAGCAACAGGTTCTAAAAGCAATAATAAGTTTCCATAAGAAACGGGATTTTGTAATATGTAGCCAGTTCATTTACCACTAGAGAACTAGAGGGTCCTTTTGTGCAAGTGAATCGTCTATAAAATATGCTCTCAGCATCAAGCTACATGGGCACAAGTATGGCGGCCAACAGAGAAATTAAAGCTTTGATTATTTCTGAATTGGAAGCAGTGATTCTCACCCTCCAAAGAAAAATATGTGTTACCCTGTACTGGCAATTAGTTCTCTGGAGCCTTGTGCACCAATTTTTATTGTGCTAGACTGCAGCACACAAACATATTGTGAACTCATATCAGGAGTGTGCAATCCTGGACTCCACTAATAACAAACAGTAGGTTACAGCAGACTAAAAACTGATTTCCCAAGCTAAACATCTCACACATTTTTCTTGGCTGTAATAGAAATCGACACCTTATGTACTTTTAAGTATACTACTAGTAGTTAAAGGTAAGTAAAATACTGGAACTAAAAATATTAATCTCCGTACATACAGTGACCCTTTTGTGAACTTTCCTTAGACAGGAACAAATATTTTATATTTTAAAAGATTTCCTATATTGTCTTCCTCTTTTTCTCTCCTATTCTGCAGTTACATCAGTGTATTAATCTAGGTTGTTTGGACAGCAATACAAAATGTTACTTTAATGTTACTGCCCATAAAAAGAAAAGATTGAGTGACTAGATATTAATTGATGGGAAAGCCAAGACCTTTAATAACACTGGGAAGGAAGAAGGAAAGGCTTCATTGTATCTGAGTCTATCCATCATCAACTATTAATTAGTTGAAAGTTAAACATGCTAACAGACCCAGCAGCGATTTTTTTATTCTAGGTCTGGGTGTAGGTCCTTGCATCACCATAGTTTCAACACTAGGGTAAAATGCATAGCCCCTGTATTACTACTTCAGATACTAAGTCACCCTGAAAAGCAGGAATATATCATCAAGATCTTTCAGGAAATCCCACTCTGGACAGTAGCACGTACTGAGGTACACAGCAATAGTGAACTACAGCTACAGGAGTAGGAGTTCATTTTATGGGCTCCCTCCACAGCCAGCTATGAAAACAGGCATTTTCAGAGCATAATTCCCACAGTCTAATGTAGATGCCTGCCAGAGATCACATGAATAAACCCTTTGAAGTATCAGTGTTTCTCCGTCAACTATGAGGAACTTTGGACTTGACAGATACTTAGCTTGCAGAAGACTAGAGCTGAGTTAGCTGAACTCCTACTGAGCAGTCAATACCTAATTTCTGCACAGACAGATTTACCAAGGCAAAGGTGACTTGGGGCATAAGTAAATATGTAAATATCTGTTTGTTTTCTTGTATTTTGCTTTTTATACTCCGAATGCATGTCATGTGCATGTCACTAGTTGTTAAAAAAAAAAAAGAAGTGATATTCACAATGTCTAATGCAGTGTCTATAATTCAGGTGGAGCCAGGTTTGTTAATCTCCCCTGGTAGCAATGAAGAGCTAGTTAGGGTGATCAATAGCAGGCAGGATTCATCTGCTGAAACACAAATGCCTCATGCTAAGGGAGAGGTTCTGAAATATCAAGGTATCTACAAGGAGCTAACAGACGTGATAAGGTCCTTGCAAGAGTTCTTTAGTCTTCTGAATACTCTAGAGGACTCTGAAATGGCATTAGCCTCAATTATTTTTGTTATTGAATGAGAGGTGTAGGAGATATTCATTAGATCCTAAATGAGACCAAGAATAGGCATTTGGCCAACTGAATAATTCCCTGGACTCCACTGCCTAAAAGACCAATAAACTCAACAGAGAGAGGCATCTGCAGGAGAACTGTGAGGTCACAGCTCGAACTGGTGATGAGGACCTGGTGAAGGGGTGTGGCTGGCCATGGGGCACAAGCAAATTGTTTGACCTGTGTTCCTCACATGACCAGATCAGGTGGAAACACCCTGGGCTTGTATAAGGGCCAGGGTGAAAGGGGTATATTTTGGTCCTGGGCTGTTTCCTGAAGAACGCTGTGTGGCCAGCCCCCCTTCACGAGTTGGGTGAGTTCTGTTCTTTGTGACTGTTGGCCTATCTGTGAATACCCATTGTTGCCAAGAACCTGTCAGAAGCAATTTTTCTCTGTAAACAGAACAGTATCTAAGACCTCAGATATGGTGTAGGTCCTCCAGGAAACCTGTACAGACATGTGGAAGACAGAAAGGCTTTCAAAGGCAGTGGATACATGTGTGCAGGCGACTGAATTCTACCCTAGGTCTACACTGACACCCACGCAGAGAGCTCTTAGATTCAGGCAAGAGTAATGCATCGTGGAACTGAGAATCCCATTCATTAGTATGGGAGGAAACTGCATCTGATACAGTTAGCACTTAAAACACGAGGATAATTGCATGAATTCAAAGTACTTTGAATTTTGCTTTCCCATTACATATTTGGTTGGTGTAAACAGTATTTAGGGACCCAAATGTAAAGGTCTAGAATGAAAGTTGCCTTTCTTCTTAAACATTCTATCCTATAAAGACCCCAGTACATAACAATAACTGTATTACCTAAGTGACTAGCTATAGCCACTGAAGTAAAAAGCTAATTGCTTTTTTTAATATAATGTACCTACAGTTCTTCTACATTAGAAGTGTGATATATATGCAGAAATAACAGGAATTTGAAAGCCACATTTCTGCAGGGAAGAACAGCAGTCACTTAGAAAAAAAATGTGCTGCTTAAGAAATGAAGCTGAGAAGAAATCCTATTTTCTGTGAGCTTATAATGGATGTTAGTGGGCATGAAGTCAGATAACATTTATAATCTTAGAAATACTATGTAAATAAAAGAAAACCTTTCAGCTGCTATTTACACATTTGTATGGAATCTAGCTGACCACACAAATCACATCTCCCATGTCACTAGCTGAGAGAAATAGTAACTTTCAAGGCACAGATGATCTGAGCTTGTTTCTAAGTCTGAATTGGATTGAGAAGCACCTGTACTTTGCAGTTCCTGTTTTCCAGTGTGGATGCTGTTGTACTGTGAGATAAATCCCATTCTCAAGATCTCACAATCTATAAACCTGGGTAAACAGGGAAATTACTATTGTACTCTTCTACAGTAATTACATTTATTTTGCTTTGGCAGTAAGGGGTCATCTTGTGGTAGTTAGACATTAAATACACATTAGAAATGTGTTCCTGTCTTGAAGACGTTAATGAAAGCTTCATTCCAGTAGAACATACAGAGTTCCTAGCCATTGCCTGTTGTCTCTGTATGATTTTCTAACTATTCATTTGTACTATAGGAGTTGAGAGTGCTTTCTGGAATGCATGATTTCCATAATACCTAAAGTCTGAGTTGGCAATATCAGTTTGTCCCTTGAAGGAAAGAGGAAAAATTCATTGCAGCCTGCCCCTGTCGTAGAGATTTCACCTCAAAGTGCAGAACAATAATCAAGCAATTCTGTACAAGGTACAGGACTCCTGAGGGTCGTGAATACTCTTGTCTTTGTGAGGCACAGAGCACTTTCTCAAGTGGTCAGTGCTGGTAGAGGGTGAGACTGGGAGACCTCAGCTGTTTTTATCTACAGCCTACCTCCCCCAGATAGAGTGATCACAATGGTCGGAAAGAACAGCTCCTGGATTAACCAACCTTGTCTTGCCAGCTACTCACCAGCAAAATTCCTTATTCACAGCCAGAATTTACCTAGACCTTTGTTAGATGAGATGTGGTGAACTCAGTTCCTCTATACCTGCAGAGAGAGGCTCACCTTCATCACAATTTTCATGAAATCACTCCTTGCTGGATAAAAATCACTGTGGCAAAACTGAGTCCCTTAAAAATCTCTTTTATCATGAAGACAACTGGATATAGATAGATAGGAGGGAAATTGACTGGAGGAAAAATACTGCCTGTGAAACTGCAGTTCACACAGGAATGTGACCAGCTGCAAATTAATGTTGTGGGACACAACCCTTGGAATTTTCAAGCTAGTTGTGGAAGCACTTTGACAAAAAAAAATCCTATTTCCCACAGGTTATAATACTGATTTATTTCTGTGCTAAAATGTGAAATAACACGGCTGGCAAGTACTCTTTCAGAAACCTAGAAAATAGGTGATGATATATAGGGACATATTCTTCAATGCCATTTTTCCTTTAATGTCTCCCCATGGCATAGGCACCATAATCACTTCAAGGCCACTCATACCCTTGTGAAAACACTCTCTTGTCAGCCATTCCTTTAATCAGAGTTCTTTCAGATTAAAAGAAAAATTAAACACATTAAATGGGTGACATTCTAAGTGGGAAGGTGTGACCAGAGTATTTCTATGTCTTACCCACCTAAAGGTTTAATTCTGACCTCCTGGACCAAATAACCAAGGCTGCTTGCTCTCTCTCTCTCTGACACATCAGCCCAGCCCTGCAGGCACTCAGTGTATGCAGCAGCTTGTCCATGTTATTAGCACTCTGCCCACACAGACTTAGTGCAGACACCCTGGAAACTCTCCACGCGTGAAGGAAATACAAGTTACCTTGTTTTCAAGGGCTCAGCTGCCATATAGTGACCACACACCCCATGTTTCTCACTGAGATAAAACCCACTGAGTTTATACTCATATTTTTTTTCCCTCTCTGATATGAAAGAGTGCCTGACACATAAAATCCTGGTTGGTTTTGCATTCATTCAAGTGGCCATGCCCTAAACAAGCCAAGAATGTTCTGTCACAGTGATAAATATCAGGATTAGCCATACTAAAGTTCTCTTCAGGATTTGTTCTGCTTCTGAATGCAATGCTACCTGGTTTTGAGACCTTACTCCACTAGCTGTTGGCTTGCTGAGGTGTTTTCCAGCAATACTTAAACTGTAATCTGTGCTAATGACAAACTAGTGAAGAGTCCAGTTGCACAATCTACTTTTTAATTCTAATGGATAAAATTGCATAGGCAGAGGAAATGTGCACTGATAAGAACATACCTGTAAATACTTCATTCTGACTTCTCTTGTGGAAGTTGCCATAGTAACTTACGGGGATAAGTTAATCGAGCCTTGCCTGTTATCAGAAACCAGCCAGAGAACAGAATCCCAACTATGGATCTTTAGGCAGCTGCTAAAAGTCAGATTCAAGTTCAGCTGGAGGTAAATAGGGAGGGGGTCTGTCAGGCAGAAATCAAGATAGAATACATCAGTATAAAGAAATTACAGAAGAAAATGGAGAAACAAGGCAGGGCAAGGGAAGTGCTGTAGATTTTTATCGCTAATATTTAAATATTATTACTATTTATGTTTTTCTAGTTTAGAAATTATGTTCATTTAAATATGGAGCAAACCATACGGGATATCAGAAACATTACTTGTATGAATAGCATGCTGTATTTGCAAATCAAAGCAATCTTTCTTCTATACTCAACCATATGGGGGCCAAGCAAGCATAGGAATATCAAATTGCCTTAGCTCCCTTCTGCATGTCATCATTTATAATTTTGTGAAACCTAACACTCACTTTCATTTGCCATATCTCTATGTGGATGGATGGTGATTGTGAAGGAGATAGGAGGCATGATTTTGATGGGTCAGTGCTTGATTGACAAAAAATTATTCCGTGGCCTACAACAGTCACCAAGCAAGGTTCTGGATTTCCTGTTGAGGGTGTCCTTGAGCACAGGGAGAAGAGGAACAGCAGGGAGAGGCCTGAGCAGTTCTTTTCTGTGTTGTGAATGTGCAAGCATGGAGGTTCAAAGTGGGCAGGAGTATCCTGACTTTGTTTGGGGAACTGGCAGTGCTTATGTGCAGAGGCTAAGGCTTTTGAGGCATGTCTCCTTAGCAGCCAAAAATGGCAGGCAGTACAGTTATGAATACAAAAGGAATGCCAAGAGGCACTACTCTTCATCAATGGGATCATCAACTTTTAGCTTTTTGGCTGCAAATGATACAAAATAGCTTGAGCAAACTTCAATCTTCATCAGAAGAGGTGCTAATCCTGAAAGGATCCACAGGAATTGAAGTTTGAATTTCAGCAAACTAATCAGAAAGAAAAAGCTTAGCCTGGCTTGGAAATGTACTTAGCAGCCATCCGAATTCCACAAAGAGCAATCATCTCCACATACGTCTTTTGAAATTTTGACAGTTTTCCTTAAGGAAAAGAAAATGAGATAAAATTGATAAAACCACCTTCAAAGGTATTTTAAACATTGTGTTGATCTGGATTGCATAGTACCTTTCTTAAATAGCTGGAATTCATCTGTGGGATAACAGGTGGGACATTCTACATCTTAATAAATAAATAAATAAATAAAACTGAGAAGCATACCAATTTAAAAGGAGAATGCATAAGCCAGTTCAAATAAAATAAAAATTGACTCTATCCTTCCTCCTAAGCCTGATGAAATTCAAGCATTTTTGTGGTTTGAAGAAAATCGTTGGACCTGTTTCTTATTTTTCTGGATACATTCCTTTTTAGGACTCTTGACATGGTGAAAGTTCTATTAATCTATGAACTGTATAAACACAGCTTTTGCATTGAGAACTTGACTTTGAAATGAATTTGGATACTGATCGTCCTAGCCCTTGGCCATTATATCATATTTCCTTTCAGAAACAGACAGAATATATGAATAAGTCAGGATCTCTTTGTATGTTTTTTTTATTGGGTTTTAGTCAGGACTAGAAATCAAAATACATGAATAAATGAAGCATAGCAATCTTCTGACCCAGTTTACTATTGCATGTTAAAGCAGAGATTGCATCTGTATTTTATCGATTTCAAAATATTAGAAAAGTAAACTATTCAAGTTTAGGAATGACTCTGAACTAAATTCTAATGTGGAGCTTTAAAATGAATCATAATTGGGTATCTCCTTGGTTTGCTGTGTAATGCTGCAGAAGCTGGAATACATCTTCAGGTTTGCATAGTCCAGGCAAAGTTTTCCTGGAAAGAAAAGAAAGAGACACACTTGAAGATGGGTAGTTCAGATTGAGAACAGTGTACTGAGTGCTGTGATGCTCTTCACTTTTCTATTTCATCTGTATTTCTGTAGTTTGAATTGCAGCTTTCAGCTTCTCTACTTGCATATCATAAGCAGAATCTTGCAGAAATTACATTAATGACAGTGAATTTCTCCTTGCTTTTAATGATGGAACCTATGGTCTCTTATTTTTTTCTTTCTACATCTCAGCCTTCCTCCTGAACCTTCAGTGGAGTTCTAACTTTTTGCTTCTTCCACCACAGGCTCAGCATACGATAGCTGTTACATACTCAGCTTCATGTGAAGATTCATCTACAGTTGTATTGTAGTTAGACAATACATCTATAAGAAAGAAAACTTAATATGTAAATGTCTTTGATCAGAAAATATGGCAAGAGCATGGGGTAATAGTCTTAAAATAGGATATAGTTTAAAGTCATTCCCAGTGTGAAAATATTCTCTTTGCATAGTTGAAGCATAAATGATGTAGGATTGATGTTAGAGCCTCTAGAAACCCTGTGAACTCATCACCACCAATGAGTTTATTTGCTCTATGCCTCAAGATAGAGGAATTAAAAGAGCATGTAAAACTAGGAGCAAGTTGATGAAGAAATTAAATGGTACAAAATGACAGGGAGAAGACAGGATATGTGACAACCAGTAAAGGGTGGATCAAATGTTTGAATTAAAATGACTGTATGTGCAGCCTGAGGAAATGAAAGCTCTCATTCCCTCCAACACAGTTTATAAAGTTTTGCTCTAGTAATGAAAAATGGAAATGAGCCTCTGTAATGAATTACAACAATTATCTCTCTGCTAGGGCAAGACAGCTCCAAATCCTGTAATATTGCTCCAAGAAAAAAAAGCACTGTGCTGTAATTCACCAAGCACCTCAAGAAATTCACAACGTTTTCTTATTATCGTTCCTCAAGCACAAGGATGCTCAGCTGCCAGTGCATGGTACTGCTGGTTTTCATGCTGTTAGTAGCCTCTGACTTCACTGGGGTGTGTTGTACAGAGAGAGCCTTGCTTATGAGTAGCTGGTTGACGCATAGAATTAGATTGATTTCTTACACTATTACAAAGCAGTAATTTACTTGAGGATTATGAGTCTGGTTAAAATAAAATCCAATTTGTTTCTCACTTACAGAGCTCAGATAATTTGTGAAAAACAAAACTGGTACAAATCATATTTCAAACTATTTCTTTTCTACATCACTCATCATTAAATATAAGAAGAGGAACACCATTTTTTCCTGCTAGTACTAATGTAAGTAGATCTTTCTGGTTGTTATACTAATGACATAACTCATGCACTAAGGTGAAAGGGCGTGCACAACTGTACTCATTCCACTATACGTAAGAAAGCTGTACTTCCTTTCACCATACATGTACATAATCTCACACAAAATATTTACATTAAATATGGTTTAAACACATTTTAATCCTTAATGTCCCAACTTTTAGATAATGGTTCATTAAATTACACTTGAACTGAGAAAAAAGTTCACTAGTAATGGGAAAAAGCATTCATTGCAGTTGGGTTTTCTTAGTTTGTGTAAGTCTAAAAGTCTGTTATCTCTTGGACTTTTCTTTCTTGAGGAAAAAAATAAAAAACATTTTTAATCTGCTTTCTCTTCCCCTCTTCCTCACCCCCAGGTATGTTGATGTCTATCTACATTAATAGAAATTGAAATATGTTGTTTGGGAGATCAGTGTTGATCAATTAATGGAGGTTCTTCCTCTGTGATGCATCGCTGTTTTGTTGGAGCGTTATTTTTATGCAAGATGATACGTTAAACCAAAGAAGACACTCACAGCATCTGTGACATCTTTATCTTAATTTTTCCTTGTGATAAAATTATGTATTTGTATATTTGTATCATAGAGATATAACATACAGCTGAGTTTTTCAAACTTTGAACTCATGGTCTAAACAAACCTTCCTGTTAATAGAGATGTTTTAAGCACCCAAGCAAGAAAAATTTAAACATCCTGTGTCTGTACCTCCATTCATGAGGGAACAACCTCTGCAGTTAACTGTTTAAAATGACAGAGCCTGTTTTCTCTCTTTCTTTTGACGGTGATAAACTCTTTGCATCATAACCAGCCCCAGCCATAAATCTCACTTAAGGCCAAAGCTGTGCATCATCTTGTTGTCAGTATGCAGCAACGCCATCCTGCACTCACAGGCTCTGAGCTTCAATCCTGGTATTCAGAGACAGTCATAAAAATTGCTTCTGGAGCTTTTGTCTCAACACACCAGGACGACCCTGATTTCTGAAGGCAAGACAGGCTTCATCTGTCAGGATTCCTGTTCCCAAGCAGTTGCTGGCAGAGCTGCCCTCTGGGAGCCGCAAAGTGCCTGTGGCCATTGGCTAATCAAGATGCTTATAACTGTCAAGAAGCCAAAAAAAAAACAAAAAAACAAATAGACACGTTGTCTGCCTCAAGATTTTGCACAGTTCACTGTACTGTGAAACAGGGAGAACTGAGAAGAAAGAATGAGACTGGCTAATTGCCAGTTCTGTGGTACCTTATTGAAATGAAAATAAGCCTAAAAGCTGCATGGCATAGGAGAGGAGCAGACCCCTGAGGCTTTAATCTGAGGAACGCAGAGTTTATAGGATGAGATTTCATCCTGCGGCTGCTGCTTTATCCCTGTGGGTCTGCTTGTTATGACTGCCCATGAGTAACCTAATGGCAAGCTGCCATCCCTCTCAGGTCTCTTTTTGCCTCTTTTCCTTATGGAAAGTTTTTAATGTTTTCTGCTCAATCAGGGAGACACCGTTGTTCTTTTTCCTCCAGTTTTGAACTACACAGTTAAAGTGGTGTCATGGGTCATTTCTGCTCTGGAGAAACACCAACTAGAAAGTCAGAAGTCAGCTCAGAGTGAGCTGACATACCTCTGCCACTTGGCACTGTGCTACTAGCTTGGGTTCTAGAGGCAATAACATCGCAGCACTGTCCTGCACCTCTTGGCCTGCCTCTCCATAGGACTGACTGATATCAGAATGGCACTCCCATCTAGACTGTACGTCTTAAACCAGCACGGCTTGGGTTAGCTCAAAGAGCTCTGACTGCTATGACGTAGCCATGCCTCTTGTCCATCCTCTTCCATTCCTTTCTAAATAACACAGAGCTCTCTGTGTCAGTCTTTATCTTGCTTATGGCATTTATCTCCTCTAGAATGTATTTTGTGCTATAGAGGTTGTCTGTTATCAGTCAGCTCTTTCTCCAAATCTGTATTGCCCAGAGCCTGGTTTTGATGCATAACACAGGAATGAAAAATTTGAAATATAACGTCAGCAACTTAAAACATAAACATGAGCCCAAGCTGGTCACCTAGGCCTCCTACACTTTCACAGGGTAGGCTGAACAAGCCTCTAGAAATGATTACAGTGGGAATGCAGACAGCTAGGCTATCCTAAATTTTAGGTGACTGGTGATGTGAGTTGAATGTTACTTGCGGTGAACAGCAGTGATGTACAGCAATAAGGTATGAGTTCATGAAATGCCTTAGCCCTTTAAGCAGTACCTTTAGAGTTTAGTTGTGGCTATATTGCTGTCTTAATCATGACTGGGGCCATGGTATCATGAGCAGTTTTTGAGGGGTGATCTTTCATATATGATCATTTCTGAACTATGCCAGAAAATCAGGCTGGGGAGCTGACCCATTCCAAAATGTTCTCAGGACTGGTAGAGTTTAGGTGTATGGACAATATCCAGTAAGTCTTGAAGTGTTAACACTATGTTTAAGGTACTGAAAAAAATAATAAATAAATAATCTAGTAATTTAGGACACAAAATGTAGGTGCAGAAAAGCTCGTCCTAGTAGTTACATGTGTATGTTCTCAGACTCTGCACAATTTGGATCCTCACACTTCCTCTGTCCCAGGTTTCTTTTTCCAAAAATAAAAAAAAAAAAAAGAAAAGCTGAACAAAACCAGTAACAGACACAGATGTAATGATACAGAATAGAAAGAGCAGCAGTGCTCTCTCTGGTGTGAATGGCACAGGAGACGCTAGAAAAAGAAAATGGCAGAGAGACAGATTTTTCAGAAGAGACAGATCTGGCCTGTTTTTATCAGTGTAGGAGAGCTTTTAATAAGCCACCAGATAGACTGAGAAAAGTAAATGGAAGCTTGTGAGAATGTTACAGTATATTCTCCCAAGCTAAGGCAGACAATTGAAGAGTTCAACTACTAAAGTAAAAAGTACAAAGTAAAGTACAAAGTTAAAAAATTCCTTTTCCCTGAATATATGGCTCAATTATGTAAATCAAGAGTATTAACATTAAGAAACTATATTTACAGTAATAAGTACATGGAATGAAGCAACCCAAATTAGTTATTGACAAAATCTGATCTGAAATTAAAATCTATATCCAAACATTAGTGACTAACATATCTCTGATTTTTGGAGGGACAATATTCAACATCCACTTTTAAAATCTTCCTCTATAAATATATGTTTAAAAATGAAGAAAATCTATACTAAAGGCATTAAGAATGGATCCAAAAATTTAAAGATTCATAGGCACTTAATGTCCTTTGATTTCAAAAAGGAATGTCTGATCTTTCTGGGTGAATGTATGTTTCTATTAGAGCTGTGGTCCCTTGTATAGCAACTTCTTTCTTTGTGATTTGGTGCACACGATTTTTTTTAGAGTTAGAAATCAGAATGGGATTTGCAGGTAGAACAAAGTTTGGTCAAATAATAAATTATTTATAAAATAGGACAGCACAAGAGAGTGATCTAATCTGAATTACTTATGATATTCTGTTTATGTTACCATCACAGTAGCCTGTTTAGATGAAATATGCTTTGACAAATCACGTATCTGGGAAAAATAGTGCTAGTCAGACCAACAAAATGCAGTATTACCCTACAAAAAAAGACTGAAAGAGACTGTGGATATAGCAGGAAAAAAGCCAGGTGAAGACTTCCATCTTCTGCATCTAGCCATAACAGATGCAGTACTGAGGAATACTAAGGATTCATTTCTTTCTCTGAATAGGTAACAGATGGATCCACCTAAATCACTGAATAATAAAGGGCTGGGATATGATCAAGACCAGAACACTGTATGGCCACACTGCTTGTATGCTACTTTGTTCTCCATCACAGTTTAGACTCATGTTAATAAATACTCTCCAAGACAAATGAACTGTTCCTAAAAGCAAGCAGTAAGGGCACAAATTCAATTTGCTTTTGACCTCCTCCACCTAACACAGTCCTCCAACACTATCTCTTAGCATTTGCTATCCCCATATCACTCTTGGAAAATTCTGACCAGGTACCTGGCACACCTGAGGATGTGTAATCCATAGGTCACAGGAAAACCTGGCTTAAGTGCTACATTGACTAGATGTGTGGAGTCAAGTTCTTGAAATCATCACTGTGAGGAAATAAAAAAGAAAAAAACATATTTTTTTTTTTAAGACTGATAGGAATGGTGAAAAGTGAGAACGGTGTGAAATGCATGCAAAGGTTAGAAAAAAATGTCTTAAAATGGAAAACTTAAAATTAATCCACTCAGATTATCAAAAAAGAACAAGAAGTGGTTGTGGGCATGTTGTTCCAAACTGAACATAAGTTCAAGTACTAAATAATTTTATCTAAGCAACAAAATAGGAAGTGTCTATCTTTGGATGATGACATTAGAAAAAAAATACCTTTGAAATAAGGCATTTGATTTTACAGCAAGGATGTATAACCACATAAGCAAACTAGCAGAGACTAGTGGGTTCTCCCTGTCATTTTTGAGTCATTTTTCATCTTTATTCAACTGCAGGGGGAACGGGTGAAATATCTTTTGCAGGAGGTTAAGACTGAGTTCCCCTTGTCTGCAATATCAACAGACCTGCTGCTGTTAATTTAGAAGATAAAGAGTTAGCTGGGAATTTTCATTACAGGAGATTTGATAAGATTTAAAATAGATCTTGATAAAAGATTTACTGCTGTGTGATCTGCACAACAGATCCCAAAGCAGTGTGTAATAGCATACTGTACAGCTTAGTAAGCAATAAAGCAGTGGTTATATTCCATTATATTCTTATATCCCTTTTCCAGACCAATTCACTAGGTCACTCATGCTGGAGTGCACTAAAGGAATCCAATCTTGCCTTGACAAAGGTATGTGGCAAGGCTTTGTTGGAGTGAAGAGGTTTTATTTGCCTTGTCAGGCATAGGTCTAAAGCATTCTTTGGAACTGTAGTTGTGAGCTAAATACGGAGGAGATTCTTAGAGTCTTACAACATACTTGAATGGCCACCTGCCACCTCCCAGAGTGCAGTTATACTGTTTTAATTTTGATGGTGATATAATAATATTTGATGATATTCACACCTGCTCTTCCCAGTTCACCTAAGTTGTCTCAGGTGTTCTGTAATGCACCTGCAGACAGCTAACTCTCTTCTAGCTTTCTAACTCACAGAGGTATTCAGTTGGCTCACTGTGCCAGGTGGAACCATTGGGACAGATAGGTGAAGTTTCATCAGCACACTGTAGGCAAGCCTCCCTGTGTTGCTGAACAACTCCCTAGCTCCATTTTGAGCTAGACTGTTTTTTCTTTCTTGTGTCTGTAATGCATTTTATTTGATGCTGGGATAATCCCCACACTAGAAATAAAGTGCTTGAATTCCCTATTTCAAGGAATATTGAATAATTCCCTATTTTCAAGTTGCTAATTAAGTAAAAAAGTTAGACTACTTTATTTATATTGAAGGCAAATTTGATTTTGAACCCACTGAGAAGCAATAACTTCAGAACTCTATTATGTGACTGTTAAGTAGATGTTTTTCATGCTTTATTTATGGCCTGATTTATACAAAACTACCTGCAGCATTGTGACCATTTAGGAACACCAGCAAGTTCAGGGAAATTAGATGCCACCTGAAAGACTCACCTACGCTATGGCCTCCAGGAATTAGTTTCGAGAGAGAACTCAGGTACTTTCAAGATGTATGGCACAGTGTTGTTCTTTCAAGCCCAGTACTGAGACTGAAACTTGGAAGCAAATAGATTGATGCAGGATACTAAATAAGCACAGAAGTCCAATTAAAAGTAGATCTGCTGAGTAGGTGATGAAAGTTCTCTGACAAGTAATAGAAAATTTAAGTTGTGGGGTATATCCAAGCCTACCTTACATTTGGAGCCTTCTGAGGGTAGAAATAAACATCTTTCAAACTCAGCAAGACTCACGGTTTCCACCACAAATGTGAGTGCCACCTTGCTGTAGTGACCACATACCTTTTCTATACTAAAAAAGGTTCAAGCACTGCCTTGCAGAGGGTGGGACATGGCCGTTGTGTTGCATTTCTTGTTGGTTTGGTTTAGGTGGCTCCACTGTCCACCGACAGGACCTCAGGGTAGCCTCTGAAATGCACTTGACTTACACTGCTGACTTCTGTGCAATCAAGTTACCTCAATCCAGCTCTCTCACTCAACTTCTTGGACCAGGGGACTATCAGGTTTTTAATATTGCACTGGAAAACACAGTGTTCTGGTTCTTTTCCATATGTCTGTACAAGTTCCTTCTGAGGTAACTATGCCTCTCTTTAATCAAGACTTGAACTATTTCCGAACAGTGTTGCTAGACAATAGTAGATACCAGTCTATCTTGCTGATGATTATTCTCTCTCACATCACAGCTTCAGAATCCTCTTTTTGTCCATGCATTAGAAACAGGAGGAATACAAATGTAGGACATACTGCTCTGCAGGGTAGTTGTGCCATATCTCACAGCTTATTTTGGCTGTCAGTAACCTCCTGTCACACAGGTCAGCTTTCCTCTGCGCAATATCTTGAACAGTCTGAGTGATGAGGTAAATTTCTCCCAATTACAGCATGTTGTAACACCTCAGAACAATCCAAACCTTTCTTGTGATTTTTTAAGGCTTTACTTTTGAAGCTATTTTGGCTATTTGGAGTCTGGAAATAAGCACTGTCTCCAGTGTCTGTCAGTGGTTAAAATGTCTTCTTATGAGAGGGAGAACAAGCCTTCCTGCCCACATTCAGGGCAATGTTCAGAAGTTTTATTTATATATATGTCAGTTTAAATCTCAGCTTCAAGTGGTGTGACCTAGCTGCAAAACCTGCCAACTCCCAGATGTTCTTTGTCTCCTGCTGTATACTTATCTCTCAGAAGACTACCCTGGGTCAGGGGATGCCAATGATTACCCATATTTCTTTCCCACGTTCAAAGCAATCATTTTAAACCTACACAGTCTTTCTCACAAGCCCTTGTCTGGGTCTTGTTGAGGACGTATATTACTACTCAGTATGAAAACTGCAGAGTCCTGCTGGACTGGCTATAAAATATCTGCAGGTTCCTGCAGGTTTTTGATTTGTTGCACAGTACTAGATGAAAATCCTTTCAACTAAATATGAATGAAGACTCGGGGTTTATATAGTGCCATCCAAGAAGAGAAGGTCGTCATAACTCTACATTCTGAAAACAAAATGAGGGTAGAAGGAGTGTAATTAAGAATTTCTTCTGTAAGTAGTAGGATAGCATTTGCTAAGCTCTCTATTTGAACAGTTTAGTAGTATGGCACCACTGACACTTGTTGCAGGTTCTTGCTGACAAGTGTTTGGGCAGATCCCAACAGTAATGAGATTCAATGTTTTTTAAAAATAAGTTTGTCACCAGCTGACAGAACATTGTGCTGTTACTAGTACAGGAGAAAGGGAATGGCTTACAAATCTTTGTTTCTATAAACAAGAGACTCTGTACTCTTCTGTTTGAGAATTTACTGTCAAAATCATACACGATTCTTAATGACTAGATTGTGAAAAAACACCAAGAAAGAATATGAAGGTAAATCATTTCTGTAACATGCAGATATCTCGACTTTGCAACACGTCTCAGAAAAGCTGTGAGGACTCCTTTCCAAATGTACCAGTAGTGATGGAGAGTATTTCTGGATGCTCTTGACCTGGGATGCCCCCCGTTATCCATGGCAATGAAGCCTTTGCTTGAGTGCCTGGATTTTTTTGTAGCAGACAGAATTTTTCCAGTTCTTTGCCCTCCACCTTGTCTCACCACTGTTCTTACACATCCCAATCTCAGATACATCATGGGAAAATATATATTGTGGAATTGAGCTGGATTTATTCTTTATAGTTGCTCCCACCAGCTGTGTTTCCTGTACAATCTGCTGGCTGCAACCACTGCCCTGCTGAGATATCTCTACCCAGTAACTTCCCTGCAGGGTTTCAGTTCTTTTAGAATGGGATCATTAACAATGGGATTTTCGTATAAGCTTTGTAACAAAAGAGAAATTTCCTTTTCCTTTCTTAAAAAAAATAAAATAGCTACAAAGTCTGAACTCTTTTAGCTTACTGTTTCACCTGCCACAGGTTAAGATAGCATATTAAGGTGCATTTGGCTTGATTTGACTGCCAATATTCTTCTAAATACGTGGGCTGAAGTTCTGTTTCTGCCCCTAAAAGTGTCACCATTAAGGCATTAATATATCTTGTCTGTTCTAACCAAAAGCCTACAGATCCATCTACAGTTCTAAGAGAGCTCTTTCTCATCCCTGTAAGAAGTGCTGACTCCCAGTCTCTTCGTTCTTCCAAGGTTTCAAAAAAATTACTTGTACGGAGAATAGAAAATCCTCCATTTTTCACATTTATAAAGCACCTAGGTGGTATAATTCTCCAGAAGGCATTACCCATACTCATGAAATTCATTTGTTGAAAAATAAATAGTAAGTTTTATTTCTTTTTCCTTTCAGATTTAATTTCTAAAAGGGAAAAAAGATAAGATAATGATCCCAGTATTATTATTCCAATATAAAATAAAGCTAATATGTGGTACAATACTCCATGTGCAGGTGTAGAGCATCTGCACATACTTCCCATATGATGTTTTTTATCATCACAGTGATGAAATAGGTAGATATAACAAGTATTCATTCAAACATGATAATCTTCTAGAAGGAAATCAGATTGTTTAACTGCTTTGGAAACAAATAAGTCTTGTTAGTTCATTTTCAAGTTTGTATTTCAAATTATCAAATGTTCATGGCAAATTGTGAATTCATTAAGTATGACAAATTAAAGGAGTTCAGTAATAAACAGCCTTAGGAGATCATTGAACAAAATCATCACAATTATATATAAAGCTGCTGGTGAGACCTTCATGCCAAACAGCTTTGAATGTTTTCTGTGCTAATTTGTAACCTAGCTGAACTACATAACAACAACAATAACTTCCTGGTTGCAGTATTCAGACATCATCAGAAGTGTAGGGAGAAAGAAAATAAACTCTTGCCAAAGGCAAATCTTTCCAGTGCGGTCAGGCAGTTTGTAATACATGCTAAAAACTGTGCTTCATTTTTAGGAGGATTTTATGTCTATGAGAAAAAATAATTTAGGTAGCCTATGATAGTGCTGGTGACAGAAAACAAATTCTGTCTTCATTCTGTGTTTTCCTCATGCAGTACCATGAAAATGGCATAGACATAGATAGTCGTTAACAGTTTTCTGTCTTTTCTGGACTTGAAAACATTCATTAACCTTCCTTTTTGTCAGAATCCCTGATAGCTGCTATCCAAGAAATTTCTGAGATTCAGCATTCACTCCCTATTTTTCTGCTCCATGGTATACATGCCTGCACCAAACCTGAGCAAGCAATATCAAGTAATAACTATTCCTTTAATTTTCTTGTGCCCTTTTAAGGTTTTTTACATGGAAAGTGAGGTCATTTCTCTAAAAAGGATAGAACTGAACTGTATGCTTCACCTGTTCCTGTTTCCTATCATGTCCAGTTCTCAAGAAGGAAGAGGAGTAGAGGCCATTTTACAATTCAGACTCTAAGGACCTTGATTAATTGACTGAGATTCAGAGTGGTCACCCAGTGTCGTGTTTTTATGTTTTTTTGTTATTGGTATTCCACATCTTAACATCATGTGAGGCACTGGGAGTTAAAGAGTTAATGCTTCAAGTCCATGGACTGCTGGTTTTCTGAGTACCTGGCTCTGAGAACTACACACCCCAGAGGACTTTGCGTTCCCATTTTCCACCCAGAGGGAAAGATAAAACTGTGTGGAAGTCCCAAGATTTCCTCTTTTTGCTGTTCATCTCGGCAGTAGAAGTTCCCTAGCTTTAGGGTAAGGCCTTCGGTTTTCGTGCACTCTCTCTATCTCATTTTATTTGATTTATTAGCTTCAATTCCAATTATATTGTATTATATTATTTTTGCATTCCGATATCTTATTTAGTAAATTAGTTTTCCTCCTCAGATTACTGCTGCTGTTTTGTTTTTAGGCTCATCTCCCTACCCTCTCCCTTTTCCCCTCCTTTCCCAGGGCATGGGTCTATAGGTCCCGTGCCCCATTAGTCATGGAACTGGACCAAACCAGCCCACAAATTATTGACATTTGGCTAAGTCAGGGAGTTTAGGTTGGAGAGCTTGAGCTCAGAGATGTGCATTTTCAGACAGATGTAAATGCTTTTGCCATTATTTATATAGAAATTTGAACTTCTGTTTGCTGGCACTTGTAGTCCATTTATAAGACTTAGAATAGTTTTAGTAGTTAAAAGGGTCCATATAAGTAGCATTAGCAATCAATAAGCTCTTTCAAACTTTCCCTCATGGTAAATGAGAAGTCTGTAAAACTCTAAAGGTATTGAAGCAAAGCTTAATCCCTGGACAGTATGCATATATTAACCTCTACAAAGACTTTATTCAAATCCTTAAATGTCACCAGCCTCTTTTCTGTTTCTTCTGCATCATATAACAACACACACAACATGAGAATTGACCTTTATTGTTTGCAGGCATGCCTGAGGATATTTACATAATCCAGACAGCACAGAGATGGTGGCTTCTGTTCCTTAAAAGATCTAACTTGAGGCGGATGGAAAGCAGCATTACATACTCACAGAATAATTTAGAATAGAAGGAACTTCTTTAAATTATGTGGTTCATTCCTTACTCCTCACCTTTCCATCTCCTTTCAGTTTAAAGGAGTAATGACTTCAGACAGGCCTGTCTTCAAATCAGGTTGCTCTGGGCCTTCCCACAGTCACGTTTTGAATATCTCTTAAGATGCAGATGTGTCAATAATCTCTTCTGATGTTTGAGTACCTTCACTGTGTAGAAAATTTTCCTTTACCTAATTTGAATTTCCCATATTGTCAGTTGTGTCTACAGACTGTCACTCTCAGGATGTGGACCTTCAAGTGTCTGGCTCCATCTTCTTTGCCACCTTCTATTGCGAGCAGCAAAAGGATTCCCTACTTGCTTTCTCTTCTTCAGTATGAACAATGCAGTTCTCTTATCTTTGTATGTCATATGCTCCAACCTCCTATCCTATAATTAGAAGTTTGTAAGGAAACACTTTCTTCTCATTCCAGCAGAAACAGAAGTCAAAGAATGGATTGCTATGAGGAGAGATAAACCCCTTGGTGGAACGCGTGACATGAATTCCACAAAATTCAGCGTCTCACAGAAGTATTTCAGTATCTAGCCCAAGCAGTATTACCACTGCATCCATCAAAATCAGCCCTTACCTTACCACTGGGTAGTATTAAAATGACATGATACAAGAAAAGGCAAAAAATAGCTTCCTACACCAGAGCCAATGCTTTGATAACTGTGTATGCACTGTGAGAACATGTCAGTGGTGTGCATGCTGCCCAAGGAGAATAATAGCTGGAAATCTCCACAAGCATTTTCTCTTCAGATTGTAAATGGGAGCTCTGAAGTTTGACTATTGTCTTCATTTTTCAGAAGTTGGGGTTATCTAGCCATGAACCCCATCAGTAGGCAGCATAAGCACAACACGTCAAATTTTTCTCAAGAGACATCAGAGTCGGGATGTCTTTCTAATGCACTGTCAGGTCAATTAACGTCTGCATCCCCAGTGGTTTCCACGCTGCTGAGAGCTTTGAGGAAAATCAAATGGGACAGAGCAGCTAGTTCCTCCAGTGTGGAATTCAAAACTGTCTTGCCTACAAATTACCTAACCCTTCACTGGGTCCTGTGAAGCCCCAGCGGGGAGCCAAATCCCATTCAACTTGATTGCTTCCCCCTTAAAACAAGAGGAACATGAAACCTTCTTGGATTAATGCTATTTGTACATCACTCCTGAAGCTGCTCTCCCCTGCCAGGCAGACACTGCCCAGTAACAGCCTCAAGTGGTACAGGCATGCACACCCACATATAGAGCAAAATGCATGCAGAGATAACACATGTCAAAGACCTCTAATTACTGAACAGGTAAGTAACTTCCTCTTAGCACACCGCATGATTGAGTCCTAATTGAGCATCACATTCCTCCTGGATGCAAAAGCAAACCATTATGGACAAATGAGTCAAGAAGCCAAAATAAAAATCAGTCAGGTAGCTCAAGCACACCTGACAGAGCTATTTAAAGGATTCTGACCATTAGCTATCATTTCAACAATACCAGTTTCCATACTGACATGAAAAGTGGCAGTGGAGCTATTTTCTCAGTCTCTTGCTTTCTCACAAAAGGAGACAAACATCAGACACAAAGTATTCCAAAAACCGTGAGCTGTCTTTGTCACTATCACATCCTCATCTCCCTCTACTTATAGTGTTGAGTTTAGAGGTGATAAGGTACATGTCTGAACAGACAAATACTATTTTTAAGACTTACAAGTGTTGCTTTGTATTCTACGTATGGAGTTTTTTCTACACATGGATGACTACACTGATTTTTAATGTGGGTCCCACAGAGATTTTGCTGATATAATCAAGATATTTACACTGAGGCCTTTAAACGTATATATTGTTATCTTTTCACTGTTTGAGTTTTATGGTAGAATTTTCAGTGAGATTGTGATCTGCATAGTTTTTGGGGTTGTTTTTTTTTCCTTTGCCGCTTTTGGAAAAGGTATTTTTTTCTCAAAATGATGGAAGCCAGCATAGTTTGGTGATTAGTTTTACAAAACATTGAACAACACAATTTGAGATTGTTTTTGTTTAAAATTAAGCCATTCCTCAGTGTATCATTATCTGAGTCTTCCTGCCACTCAATAAAAGCAAAGTCTTCACAGTAAACCCTTTTCTGTTAACCGAAAAATGGGGAAATACAAATAGCAAGTCTTAAATCACTTCTCTTATTTGACTCTTGGCATCTTCTTTGCTGAGGTCATGTTCTCTCTCTCTCCCAGTTTATATTCTTTCTTTGGCTCTCAGTGAGATATTGAAATTTTCTGTCATGGAAGGTAAATGTTGATCCTTTCTGTAGTTTATCCCATTAGTGCAGTTCAGTGGAAACAGTGGTACAAATTTGGATGTCAGTTTTGCTATGTCTGTGTCGACGTCTTCACTAGAACATGAACAGTGTCAACAACAATCTTCCCACTGCTCTCAACAGATTTTGGAACCAGTCTTTTAGGGTTAGATCCAAAAAGAATGAGCACAAAATTTTATTGAGTGAACTCAGAGCTAAATCCAAAACTTTTTAAAGTCAGGAACTTTAGCACTGCTTATATCATACCTGAGGACAGTTTTGTGCCTGTGTGAGATGCAAGACAAATTCCAAAACTTAAACAGTCTTCAGTCTTTCTCTTGGAAACATATAAAATATAGCTACTTTTAGTGTTTTCAGTAGAGTTTTTCTGAAGAAGCAAAGTTACCAGGGGAAAGTTTGAAAGTTGGCGGTGATTTGTTAGCAAAAAAGGGTTGGGATCCAGTGGTCTAAAAGGAACAAGTCACTGCCTAAAGCAGGCTAACATTTAATTCCTGATTTTCTTAATATGTCTGCCAATTTAGTCATCAGTACAAGGAATCACCTCCACATATAGCCTGGATTACATATCTTTGAGTTTTTGACTTAGATAGTATCTTGAACCACTAGGCAGAGAACATCTTCCAAAATTAACATCATGTCTTACAGAGCTTGTTATCTTAGCATTTACTCACATATAGAAAATATGGGTTTAATTCTTTCCCCTGGCTGAAGAGACTCCATGCTCCTATCTCATCCATCTGCCTTTTGTTCTTCCTGGCACCAGAGCACCTTATGACTGAGCCTAGGTAGCATACAGGAAAGATGTTGAAAAGTATTAGGGCAAAAAGTGGAAGTACCATTATAGCTGGTTGTGAAGCATAGCAATCAGAAAATTCGCAGCCCTCACAGTACCCATTTGTGTGGTGCTGGGCTGACTTTTCTTCACTTGAATTTACTGCAGTACATTGGTTCCTGTGTCTGTAACAACACCTTTATCAGCACTTTATGTAAGAATTGCTGGCTCAAATGCATAGGTAACTCTACACTTGTGTAGGGCAGATCACTCATACTTTACCCCTCTTAGATGCAGCATGAAAAAATTACAGCAAAACAAAACACAATGCCTGAGTCCTGAGTTTTACCAAAGCGTTTCAGAGTCAATGTGAATTCTGTAATAGAGATTGCTCCTCTCCTTGCACCAGTACCTCTTTCCTAGTGAGTCCCACCTCATGGTATTTGGACAGCTGTAGTTCTCCACTGAAGATAAAACTTCTGTCTTTGCTTCCACATCTCTGGATGAGGAATCTTTCCATCACCTATGAAAAGTCCTCCTTTGATCATAAACACAGAAGCCTTTTACCTGTTTTCTGTGGAATACAGACTTTTTCAGTGTTGTAATTAAAGGGTATTAAATCATGCTTACAAAGTTTCTTTTCCATTTGGGCTAGGAGGAAAGCTGAAACATGCTACTAATTTGTGAATGCATCACTGGTGTTGTCTGTTCTGTTAGAGCTAATGACAGGTAGAAAAGATACAGAAGTGTAGCATAAAGGTGCTATCTCCTACTTCTGACAAATGGCAATTTTATAGTACCTGTCATTTTGGAATGAGTTCAGTTTTGGGCTGCACTAAGCTAAGGTAATTTAGACTACCATTGATTCTACTTTTATGGCATCACTCATAAGTATTAAAGCATTTAACCCTCCATGAGGAGCCTTGAACTATAAATGGATTTCTGTAATAAGGATGGTCTGCTCTTTTATAGTGATGACACCAGATGTGTGGTTCCTTTCATAGCTGCCTCTAATGATGTTGCTTGAAAAATAATTTAATTGAAGACAGTGAAGCTACTGTTAGAGATGTTAGAGCAAATATTTTTACCTAGCTGAAATCTTTTCAGCCATTTTGAACTGTCTTTTCTGAAGTGATATTGGCTGAGTTAGAAATCACAGTGAGCAAACTAAAAAAATCTATCCCAGGTAAACAGAAAATACAGAATAGGTATTAATACAAGGCACCATGATTCTGTCCTAGAGTCCACAGCTAGGGTAATAACACCATACTGAGATTTTTCAGGAAGCAGCTTTGTTTTTCAGGAAATCTGAGCACCCAGCCTGTTCCAGTGATTTCACAGGATGCACCTGCCTGCTCCTCCAAGAGCAGCTCTAATTCAATAGTCTAAGTATGGATGTAGCAGACTAACTTAGATACCCTCTTAAAACAATGTCAGGCATAATGTTCACAAATCAAACTGCATGCAGAAGAAATAATCTAATCTAATATAATCAAATACAATCTAATCTAATACTGCATCCAGTGAAGTCAATGGCAACATTTCTTTCCAGTTGTTAGACCTTAGATGTGAATACACAAAGGAAGATATTAAGTGTATTCAGTTCACAGATATTTTTTCCTACTGATGGTTTTTTTAGTTTAAAATATACCAGCAATTAAATTTTCATCCAATATTGCTGGAAGTAAGCATTATTTTTCTACCACTAACAATTTCCAATTCTCTGTGAATTCCATAGCTGCCAGGGGACAAAGCTCTGCAATGCGTGCCCATCTGTAGTCTGCAGACCATCTCTTCCTCATTACTGGAAGAAGACAAGTACCTACCAGATGCTGTTCATCAGTGTCAGATTAGCATCTAAGATATGTAGGTTCAATTCTTCTTCCAACTACAAAGAGATCTTCTAACATTTAATCAGCACCTACCTTTTAGTTGTCAGACCTCAGATATGGTACCTACTTGCCAACTGAAATGATGTAGATCAGAGAGGCATCTGCACGGGACACACTACGTTAAGATCATTTAGACTACTATAACAAAACAAATAAAGTAATTTAGACTACCACATGTAACACAAAATATAAGTCACAGCAGTGCCTCAGCATGACAGCAGGCATATACCCTTCTGAAATAACAGCTGAAAGCCAGGTAGGGTTCTTCATCTCCAACATCACTGACAAATTGTGTTTGGACAAACAAATCATGTCCATCAAGCTGGATGAAAGAGTTTCTATAAGTCGTGGAAATGGCACCCTAGCCTGTAAGGATGTACCAATGCCACTAAATACAAAGAAAGCTAGGAAGTTGTCTTTGACTCTTGCAGCTCTCTCGTGCAAACTGCATTATTTACATTGCTGAGGAGTAGGTTCCCCCAGAAGCAGACTGCCTGCATCCACAGACTGCAGCACCTGCATCTTGAATCTCCTGTAGGTCTCATGCTCTATTTCTGTAATGTAAGAAATTGCAGTTTGCATGTAGGTGTGCTTCCAGTTCAAACAGTGTGATATAATGTGAAAGCTATGATGCAGCCCACTGGTGTGGTGGTATATGTGTCATATATCCTTTCACTTGGCACACAGGTTTATGGTACCTCAAGAAAAGGCAAAACCTGACAGAGTGGCACTAGAGAGCTGAAGAGTATCACCCATGTGCAGTCAGCACACTGCACAAAATACCACACTCTGTAGCTTTCCTGCTTAGGGCAGGGGAGGTCAGTGTAATTGCTAACAGAAGCTACATCCCAATAAGAGTGGGTGGTCTGTGGATTATGTGCATGCTCCACAACCCAGAGTTCAAGAGAATTATGTACTGTTCCTGTTTACAATAAGGCTAACCAAAGTGGCACGCCTGTTGGTGGGAGAGGGAGGCTCTGGGGAAGCATGTAATCAGGACATTGATTTAATATCAATTCTGATTTAAGTTTCTTGCAATAAAGTGGGCTGTGCTGACTCAATGCCCCTGTATGCACGTGGTGTTCCTTGGATTCCAGATAAGTAAAATCACGGTTCTTTAGAAAGAAAATAACACCTTTGTTTTTATTTGGGGGAAGGGAGAAAGATGTACCTTATGTTTACTGTTATTTCAAAAATTATAAATGTTGGAAACCATACATATTTTTTATACAATGTATTTACATATCAGCTCAATATAAACTTCAAGAATATTGTTGCTAATAGAGGAGCCATGCTTTCATACAGCTATGCTGTTGTAAACAATTTTTATTTTTTACATGTGGACACATGGATAATTTTATGACAATAGAGCTGCAAGCTCCCACTGGCAAACCTGAGTATTTGCCTTCATAGTATCATTACTTTTGCATATTACATTTCTGTAGGATGTAGGATTTCACTGTATTTTGCCCATGTTAGAAGAAAATATCTCCTAGAATTTCTAAGTTGTCTCAGTTCCAAGGAATGGTTTATTATTTTTGTCAGTAGTGCTTTTTCTTTGCTGAGATAAATAGATAGAAATCAACTCTCTGCTGAGAGAAAGTAGGTTAGCTTGCTGTCCCTAAGGATGACAACCAAAGCTGTCTGCTCCCAGAATTTTATTGGCAAAATTCTGTTTGTGATGAAAATGAAGTTGGTCAGAGCTGAAATGCAGGCTTCCACACACTGAGCAAGACCAGCAATCCATATTTGGAGTCACATTAACACTTAAAAATCATTTTAGTGAACTGTGAACTTAGTCTACGTTATGTTATTGCATCATTCATTGCATAGGAATCCATTGTACATACTTCCAAAGGAAATTTTAGCTCTGCTCCTGGAGTTGTGATGCAAGTCTTTCTTTCTACAATTTATTTTTGCTTGACTTATTGGGTTCATTTTACTTGTTCCCTCATGTTGCTCTCACCCTCCCTAATACTGTAATGCATTATTCCTCTTTTATGGTAAGAATCATCTGTAGATTTTTCAAAAATCTGTGTTGTGCTCAGAAATGTTTGTTCAGCTTATTTTTCTGGGATTTTTTGGTGCTTACTATCTTCTGAATTCTTTATAAACTTCTGAGAAAAATAAGATACTAGAACCAATACGTGTCTGTTGTCTGATTTTGAAGGGAAAATGAACTCATCTAGAAACCATCCCTAGAATTTGAATCAATCTTAGTTAGGGTTACTGAATCTAACATGTCAGGTCTTAAAAAAATGTTATTGATGATTTATTTGGCTTTGTTTTGCAATGAAGATATTTTTCAGAAAATTGTTGCAAAGTAGCAACTGTGGCAACCATGGTGGTTTGGAAAGAGAGTTAACAGAAATATCACTGTGATTAAGTTGTTCTTAAATTCTTGTTCTGCTAATTTTTCATGAATACAGCTTGATCTTCCAATGGACTGAGATGAGAAGAAATGCTTTAAAATGGTTTTTGTGCACAAAGGTTTCTGCTGCTCCTGGATGGTTTTAAAGTAGGAATTTCAATGCCTGTATCTTCCAGCCATATTCAAGGGCACCTTGGTTTAAACTGCAACTAGTGCCCCAGTGTATAGTCACAGGGTTATTTCTGCTCTTTGGGGAGAGAATCAGACTGCTAGTGCATATGTCCTTCATGGCAGAATATCTGTCTAGAGAGAGAAAAGCAGATGTATGTATAAGTCTAAAAATCCCAAATATAGCCTCTAATAGGTGTGATAATTATTTTCAGGAAGAAGTGATAAGATGCAGTTTAAATCCATAGGGCACATTGTTCCAATGAATGTGTGGTGTATTTATTAAGATACTCATAGGATTTATAGCTGCTCCAGAGAAGTACATCTGCTCTATGACTACAGGCTACAATAGTTGCCGGGAAAGTTTCTTGAAACTTTTTTAATATGCTTTAACCCCTTGCATGCTGAGTTGATATATCTGAAAGTGAGTTGTCCCACTTGGTCCTCACTACCAAAGGCTAGAGGGCAGCTCCCACCTGCTCTGGATGCTCAGGCTGGGACAATGGCTCTGGCTTGAGTCCATGCTCAACGCTGTTGAAACTCAAGTTCACAGCACCTAAAAAATTGTAATTCCTCCTGGTTTCTGGGATCTATGTCAAAAACGTAGAAGGGAAACATAATTCCATAATAGCACCTGATTTAGATGGCAGGGATTGCAGAACAGATCGTGGCATGTAACAACAAAGAATATGGGTGTATGAGTTTACTTACATTATACACCTGATAAATGGATGCTAAAAAAGCAGCCCAACAAAAGCCCATATCTACACTGCACACTTAGTAAAGCTCTACACACAGTGCTTCTACCCAAAAAATCTACTGCTCCATAGCTGTGCTTAGGCTGGCATCTCCCACCTTGAAGCTGCTAGGGAAGAGTCCCTTCAACTACTTCCTTACCTCTATGTGACTGAGCATGAGTGCTGCTCCCCAGTATTACCAGCCATGTGTCAAGACAGATTGTTTAATGTCACACAGGAACTGGGGAAGCACATGTCGGCAGCTGAGTACGAGTGTTCTTAGGATGCAGCTCATGCCAGCTGAAGGAAAGCTGGTAGAAGTTGCTCCTGTGTCTCAATTCCCATACTTGATCATGGTGCAGGGGACTCAGCACAGGAAGGAATACTGTCTCACCCAGGGACTGGCTGCATTGCAAGCTTCCAAACCGAAGCTGGAGCCACCAATGTACAGGTGGTGCTGGGGGTGGCAAGCAAGCTGGGCCACAGCCTCAGTGCACACAAATCATGAAGGACTGACAGAGCTAGCTCCAAGGCAGCTGAGGACAGAGCTCCTGTTCTGTAATAAGGACAAAAAAGAGAGAGAAATTAAATAGAAAAAAAAAGAAAAGAAAAAGTGGGAAAAAAAGAACCAAATGAAATAGAAAGGAATGGATTTTGTACTGCATTTCATGCCAAGTTACCAGTGCTGAGACCAAAAAAAAGTGAAACCTTATCGCTTCTTCTGCTTTACCTGCAGAATTCTACGACCTGTGCTGCATGATTGTTCCTCCTGGTGCATGCCCATTTGTGGCTGAAGAGGTGAACTGTGGAGAATGTAACTAATTTCTTGGAATTTAGGGCAGAGCAGACAACAAATGCTAGTTCTGTTGGCAAATGACCAATCAGGCTGTTACTCAGAAATATCAGAGCAACCCTTTGCCATTCAGAGTGCTAAGGCAGAAGAGTACCAAATGAATGAGCAACCATCACAGTGCCTTGCTTGATATGGAAATCTCCATTAAGATTGTATTCTGGTTCTTCCTTGTGGCAGTCTTCCCACAGAACAGCAAGATGTTAACAGGGCAGAATAAAAGGTGTGCTAATAAGGGTAATTTTATTTTCTTTTTTGTTGAACACTGTATTTGTTTCATGTTCTTTCTTCCACTGTGCGTAGAAATTAAATTAGAGATGAAATTATGCTGGCCTGTTTCTTTCCACAGGGCTCTTTTTTCAAGCCACACTTTTTGAGCATTTGTACTAACTTTACATTTACTCCCTTTCCTCTACAAACAGCAGGTCTCCTCTGGGAACCTGCTGATCTTGTATGCAAAGATGTTGGAGCAGTTGATAGAAGCAGAATAGTTTGTCTGAAACTCATCTCTTCTCTTTCCATTTTTTTTATCCCAAACATTATCTCACTGATATGAAAGACTTCTATTCCTTTGCTTTTTTTTTTTTCTTTCCTCCCAAATTCCCTGTGTTTACTGTTATTGGCTTTGATGGATGGATGAAGTATGATAGCCTGAGACACGTTTGACAGAATACAACTTTGGCCTGCATAAATTACTGTCAGAGAATTTTCACGGAAGTACTGAAGTAAATTTGCAGTGACTAAAAAATGAGATATAAATTATAGCATAATCACTGCTGCTGAGCAGTTTGATGAGTAAAGCGATTAACTGAGTTTATAGTTTAGGTGAGTACTCACACTTTTTCCTTATAGCTTAAAACTGCTCTGAGATCTCTGAAGGAAGGGATTTTAAAAAGGACATTTTTTTTCCCCACTACCTTGGCAAAAAGCATATTTCTTTTGTGTCAACATTGTGTCTTTACTCTCACAGGTAATTTGGAGACTGCAGTTTATGATCTTGCCTCACATACCTATATAAACTCCTACATGAGAGCAGCTAGGGCCTATCCCTCCTGTGCTAACAGTTTCCCAATCCTTTTCTGCTCCATGTCACCGAATCCCAGGTTTTTTGGAAGACATTCCACATTCTTGAATTACTCCAATTAAGAGAATCAGAAATGTAACAGTTCATAAAGCTCTAGATCCTTATGGGATGCTCCCGAAAATATACTTCAGGCAGTGCCCTATATTTTACACACTCAGTGTCAATGGTAGATTTGACTCAGTGAAAATAATCTCTCCTGTCTGGTGAAGAGCTTCTGACTGTAAAATATCATTGTTTTTTATAGCTACAATAGAGGGAAAATGTGAATGTTTCCATTATTAGCTTTATTTCATCTGAGACACTATCATTTGTGAGGCTGCGTGTTTTCCATTTTGAGTTTTTTCACCCTGTAGAGAAGGCTGGTTTTAGTTTTTATAGCCAAAATTGCAGATTTTCTAGATTTTCATCTCGAGTCTTGTGAAATTGCTTTTCTTAAAATCTACTCTCTTCACTATTATGGTAAAAGAAATCCATTTTTCCAACCCTTGTGACTGTCACCAAATCCCCAGAAGCACAAATTCTTAAGCTTCCAGATTAAGGAGACAAATATACGGCAGCATTTGTTGTGCTTAAAACACTATTATTTTCATGGTACACTTGTGGCAGTGGGAACATAGCTTCTGACTGCTGGATGCCTGGTGTGGCCTTGCATGAGTCCTCGCCGACATGCAGCGCCAGATCAAGGTGGGGAATGCACTTTGAAAAAGAGACAAATAAATAACCAGCGTGCAGTTGCTTTAGTGGTGAGAGTGCAGGCACAGAGGCCAGGCTGCTTTTAAGCTGCCTGCACACAAGGAGCAAGCATTGATCTTCTGTCCAGCAACTCGCATCCATCAGGAGTGCTGGCTGGGAGGGTGCTGCCCGCCAGCCATGGGCAGCTCTGCAGCAGGTAGCACTCGATTATACTTGTTTGTGCTCACAGACAGCTGCAACGAGAAGACAGAAAGGGATTGTCCAGGATTTGAGGGAAAGGGAAGAATGAGACAAGCGTATTTTGCTGTTTGTGAAGTGAATCCCTAGCTCACTCCTGCAGCTTGATTGCTTTGGGTCCTGTAGCGTTGCTTTCCTTACTGCCCTCATCAGCTTGCAGCAGCAGATGCAGAGTATCTTCTTCCCACACCCTGCTTTGGCAATACACACCTCAGTGGCAGCATCCTTATCACTGCAGAGCCTGCTGGGACCACATGCCACACCAGCCTCTATAGCCTCTCTGATGCTGGGGTCTCCTACATCAGCATGAAGGATTAGAGGAAAGGGCAGGAACAGTGTGATGGTCAGTGCCTGTGCCAGCAGTGCCTGCAGCAGACCAGAGGTCTCTGCTGTCACTGCACATGAAGGGCAGCAGCCAGAACTGCCTCCCCATTCCCAGGCTATCAGGTGCAGAGGCCATAGGTCCACATCCCCCATCTCCGCCCAGCCCTGTATCACTTGTCTGTATCACCTTCTGAATCAGCCTCACTCGCTGCTTGTCCTTCATTCTTAGGGCAAGACAAAAAAGAGCTTCACATACACAGCTGCCTGACTCAAACTTGTTCATCTGGCAGCATCCCTGCTCTGCAGTAAGTAGACCTGAAGTGCCCGGATGCCATCAACACTCTGGGAATGACAGGGAGATGGATGGTAACCTACAAACTCTGCCCAAGAACCACAATAAATACTCAAGCAGCAACACTAAGTCTAGATGCATCATGTATTTACCTGCTTGATTTAAACTATGCTACATCATTGTGAATGTTAGGTAGACATATCCTTGGATGAGTGGGGAGGCTTATTACCTAAAGCAATACCAAGGAGGGAAAATAGACTTTCCATTATAAAGAAGGTACTAGAGATGTAGGAGTAATACTATGCACATTCAGCAACTCCCTGTATGATTTCAAGTAATTTTCTTGGCATACAATTATTTTTCCTACATATATAACAGAGGTATTACTTTCTCCTCACCCTTTCCCTATTCAGAATGAAAACTCCTTGAGACAGACACCTCATTCAGATTCACACAGTATGCTGCAAATGCTTGCTGCTGTGCTCATCCTTATCCACATAAAACTCCTCCATTGGTGTTTGTTCTTTAAATTGTCCTGATTTGATTCTACAGATTGTCTGGCAGGCTGTGTTGAATTTATGGCAGAGATGAGCAGTGTACCTTGAATTCATACTGCTATCTGATTCATTGGGCTAACACTCCAGACTCCAGAAATATGCATGTCCTAGCAGCTCTAGTATCAAAGTGAACAAAAATATTAAAAAGGCTCTATTTCCTGATTCAAGATTGGATTAAACAGTACTCTTGCAAGAATATTTAAATTCATGACATTTCATCTGGCCATGGCAGAAAATGGAAAATCAATTAGTCTCATCAGATTTTGCTGTTCTAGGATAAAAGATTTTTGCGAAAGCCTTATTACTTTGCTATACTTCAAACTGGACTTAAATGTATCCCTCTTTTAGAATGATCCTGAAACTCTAGCTGTAGCTGGACCCATACCCACTCTTTCTTGTCTCCTGCCTTCCTCTGGCAGCCATGAAGAAACTGCGTGCAGTTGTACCATTAGGACCCAGTAATTGGAGTACTTAACCCTATCCTGAAAGGACAATGGAGTGCAGCCCTAAAGCAGCAGTGGATAACCCATCCTCTCCTCAGTAGGAAGGCAATGAAAGTCATTAGTATATTGACATGGTAAATTAACAGTACAAGGTTCTTTCTTATTCAGATTGTTTTCCTGATAAATTCTTTTCCTGCTGAGCCTACTGATATTCATACTTTCCTTGCCAAAATATGGCATTTTGCAAACATTTCTGCCTCTGAAAATATTAGTGATTATATTTGTATGTGCTATAAAACCAATTTTGTTATATCATCTCTCATCTATAAAGAAACACTGAAAATGAAACTGTGAATCCACCTTGGGTGGCCTGCAAAGAAATTTTGGACAATACCTACAGAACTTCACATCAGCACAATTGGTGCATGTAATGCCATGAAGCCTCTATGTTAATTTTTATTATTTCCTCACCATATATATTCACCACTTGCAATAATGCAGATTTGTGTATTTGAGATAAAATAATCCAGTATGCAAATATCTAAGTCATTGAAATCTAGCTGTGGTTTCAATTGAGCTGAGTGAGTGACAGCCAGAACTAGTAGAGAAGGGAAAGCTGAAGAGCATTAATTCTGGCTGAAATGAAAACATGACATTGGAAGAAGCAGGAATAACCACATGCATCAATACAGGTTGGGGAGGAGCTCTGTGGAGAAGGACCAGGGTGTCCTGGTGAACAACGGGTTGGCCATGAACCAGCAGTGTGACCTTGTGGCCAAAAAGGTCAGTTGTATCCTGGAGTGCATTAAAAAGAGCGTGGCCAGCAGGTAAAGGGGGGTGATCCTCCCCTCTACTCTGTCCTGGTGAGTCTACATTTAGACTACTGTTCTGGGTTCCCCAGTTCAAAAAAGACAGAAATCTCCTAGGAGTCCAGCAGGGGGACACAAAGATGATTACGGGCCTGGAGCATCTCCCATATGAGGAAAGGCTGAGCGACCTGGGTCTGTTCGGCCTGGGAAAAAGAAGACTGAGAGGGGATGTGATAATATGTGATAATATAAATATCTAAAGGGAGATGGGAAGCAAATGATTGAGGCCAGGTTCTTATCGATAGTGTGTAGTGATATGACAAGGAGTAATGTCCTTAAATTTGTACATGGGGAGTTCCATACAGACATGCAGAAGAACTTCTTTATGATAATGATGATGGAGCACTGGAACAGACAGGTTGTGGAGTCTCCTTATCTGGAGATACAGACGACCCATCTGGATACCTACCTGTGTGGCGTATTGTAGTCTACCTGGTTTAGCACAGGGTTGGACTCGATGATCTCTTGAGGTCCCTTCCAACCCCAGCAATTCCATGATTCTGTGAGTTTGGGATGTTCTGATAAAGCATTATTACAAGTTACAGTGTGAAGAAATGCATCTTGCCAGGTCTAATTTCTTTCGCAAAGAAGGTGGATCCTGGCACTGACACAGGGACAATAGCATCCTCAAGCTCAGGGACTTTGCATCACCCTTTCTCCCCGTTCTTTCTTTCCCTCTATGGTGAAGAGGAGAAGGATACCTACAGATAGGTTTGCACAACTTAACCCCAGAAGGAAGGCAGCCCCCAGATCCCAGATCTCCCCTAGGACTGTTTGGCCGCACTAGCCCTGCACTGCTGGGCAGCACTCCACCAGGCAAGGTAGCATGTTGCCTCAGGCCTAAGGGGGCAGGGAAAGTGCTGCACTGATGAGTTAATCACTTTGCAGCATCAGATGTCGAAGAGAAGAGGTCGTTGTGCACCTAAGCTACCTCAAAAAAATATCTGTCTCTGAGAAATGGAGGGTGACAAAAGACTTCTGAAGTCCACAGGCAAGACTAAACAGTTCTCAGTATTATGAAGAAGACATCTCTGATGTTTTACAGTGCTGTACAGTAATTTCAAAATCTTAAGGTGAACCCATCATCTAAACTCTTACTTGCATACTCTGTTGTTGCTTCGTGTCATTTTTTTTTTGTCATCTCAGCACAGTCTTTTCTCCGTCTCTCCACACTGGGTGAAGAGCTGGATGAGCCTCCTGGGGCTGAGGGAGAGCAAGGTTGGAAGCCCAGAAGCTGCTGCCAGGGTAGCTGTCATATTTCTGAATCCTGGCTTTTTTTCAAGGCGTCAAGTGTCCCCTGAGAGCTGCTTCAGTTTGGAAGGCAATGGAGCTGTGTCAAGAAGAAACCACTAGAAGAATTGAAGTTAAATGTAAGGCTACTTCAACTATGAAGTACAATTATCCTTCTTGCTCTGATACGAAAGGATGCACCCTAGCTCTTGCTGCCTTTAGAAATCATATGCTTTTTGTAGCTGTTGGGATGCTTGAACTGCTTGTTTGTTATAACACCGGCAATTCCCTGTAAACCCTGGAGTCTGAAGAAAAGAAACAGCCACTTCACTACTGGTACCAGATGAACATTTCCAGAACAAACAAAAGCCAGCATAAGCTTGAAATACTCTATCAGTGATTTATTTACATTAGCTATTAACATTTTTGCTTGGAACGATGAAGGACTGCTCAGAAAGAATCAGTACTTAACTGCTAAGCCTTGCCACAGAAAAGCCTTGCCACAGAAAAGCCTCTGGCATTTTATCTTAAAGATTCAAGCATATTTTTGGTACTACTTTTATACTTATCTGTAATAAGAAGCTGATTCCTCTGAGTGCTTTGGATTTGCTTAAATCAGATTTAGGGACCAGCTTTTTAGCACTGCTCCCAGGTACTACAGGAAGAGGGAAAGCTGATGCAAGTTCTTGCAGATTTTTGTGTCAGGATGCTGAAGTTTACAGCAGTTCCTGCTTTCCAAAGGAAGCGTTGTTACTTACTGGGGAGGTAAGTGCAATGATCTTGTCCTGACTTACCTACTTAAGGATGTGGGTAAGTCAGAAGTAAGGATCTGCAGTCACGTTTCTGGAAAGGAAAAGAAATGTGGCCCAGTATGCTTCACCAGTTGAAAGATTCCTCGTCCTCTCCCCATAGCCAAAACGTATGTTGAAAATGGGAAGAGTTTGGTGTCAGTCTCTGCATGCTGGTGAGCAAGAATGTCTATGGTTTAAAAAAAGAAGAAAAGAAATTGTCTCCATTTGGTGATATGAGGCAGTGTTAAATTCTGTTGAGATCTGTGCAGAAGGCAGGAGGTAGGGTCTCCAGGTTAGTGTTAAGACCAAAAGAAACTGGCAGTGCTGTAAGGTGCACACTTGCTTTGGTCAAATTATTTTTGAGCAAAGGACCACCAGCCCCTTATATCAGCCATGGTACCTGCCCCTGGAGTTAGTTAACACACAGCGTTGAAGCAGAAGCATTGCCAAACCACAGATGGAAGGGAAAATCATGTAAGCACTTCTGCAAATCTGTAAATTATTTTCCTTAAAATGCATGCCATGGGCAACCTGGTTTTCATTAAAATGCATGTTCTAGATCAAAGCTGAATTAACCAAAAGGCCTCAGAGATGCACTTTGATCAAAGCTGAATGAAATGATGAGCCAAAGTAGTACCCAGGACACTCATAACCTGCAGGAGACTTGCACACGTCACTGCAGGCTTGGAGGTATACCTTGAGCATCTCCAAGGGCACAAAAGTCTTAAGTGTGGGTGAGTAGGGTACTGTGAATGAGGATAAGTTTAGGAATATTAGCACACAAGCTCAATCTACCTGTCTAAAGTTCTATACCTATTGCTTTGAGAATTCAGAATAATAATTCTTTACTTAGTATTGTTAAATACCTTAACAACTTCTTGTCAAGGATGAGAGTAGCCCTTAGAGATAATGAGAGCAAACCCCCTTTCATTTCACTTTAAAACACTCTGGAGAGAAACATCTTGCTCTGGAAAGTCGCCTAGCTCATTTGTTTCATTTCACAAATTACCCAAGCACCCATTTGTGTTTTATAACTGGGATTCAGCGTTAGTTCTTGATTAGAAGAGCTGTCATCTGCTTTTCTAAGCAGAAACATGAATCATGAGCAGGCAGTTATCCAGAGAGGTCTGGATCATTTTAAGTTGGAAAGTCGCATTTTAAAAACCAAAAGCAGAAAAAAACAAAAAAAGTTTGTCTCGCGAGAAGGCCCGGGTGAATTTCTCAGAACTTGGATGTGCAGAGAAATTATCAATAACTGTAAAATTTCACAGCCCCCTTTTTAGATCCGCAGCCTTAACATTTTGTAGGGAAATAAAGCTTTGGTTAACCTTGGCACTGGCAGACCTCATTAAAATAACAGCCTGTCACTTTCAAGTTTAAAATAACAGGGTTGTCAGTTTTATATTCAGCGGAACAATCTACGGTTATGTTCTCCGGAAAACAGCGCGCACAGAGCGAGGTTTTACAGCGGTGGGAAGCTGAGCAACATCGCCATCTGCGGGTCCTCGCCTACTTCTACAGGTGCTCGCCATCTCTTCCATGTCCTCTCCATCCCCAAATCGTCATTGCCCGCATGGGACCTGCTGCGCTTGGCTTCTGAAAAATACTCTGTAATGAAGTGCACGGTTTTCCTCAACTACTCGGCACTTCAATTTTGTGGTGTGAGACAATGCGAAAGTGTACGAATGTATGAAAAAATAATCGACATATGGGGCGAATGCAGCTCTGCTTCATTTGTCCCGAGTCAAAGCAGATCGTCTTCGCTGTGGTACACAATGTGCACAGAAGTTTTGAGCACCTAGTGAGGCATTCCAAATAAAAATATGCATCTAATCTCCCCATACCTATTCAGAGGAGAAATGCAAGTGCTTAGAAAAAAACACTGAGAGAGAGATACTTGTTAAGAAAATTCAAGTGTCTGAGTTCCATACTGTGAGCCTGGTTCAGCTGCTTACATGTAAATGCTTTGTGTCTCTGAGAAACCTATAGGAAGCTGGTAGGTGTAGCAGAGGACATACGGGAGACACACATCTTCCTTGAGGGACAGCCCCTAAAACTCTGGAGTTCGAGGTAACTGCTTTTGATTAAGCCCAGTTTACAATGAAAATGGCATCGATTGAAATACCCAGCTATCTTGCACTTATCTGCTTGTGACATATAAGTCTTGTACCAGTTGTGACATTCACATGCACCAGAGAAATATATATAATAAGCAGTTACAGACAGTATATAACGTGTTTTTTAAGCCTGCTGATCGAGCCCTTTTAAACAAATTCTTGGCCATTAGTCTTAGAACACTTTCAGATTAAACCCCTAATGGACATAAATACTGATCAATGTATGAAAGTCCTGAGCAGTTTTCTGCTGGTATGACATAACAGAAATCAGTACGTAACAATTTGCTTGTTCTTGCTACCTTGCCATGTTTGTGACAAAAGGTACACTCTTCATGAGCCCACAAACAGCTCCAGCTGTCAAGATTCATATCCATAAATCTGATATCAAGCTGGCCATCGTTATACAAACTCTGCATCCTTGTTCATGAAGGCTGCAAGGGTGCTGGGTATCTGGCTGGGGATGCTAGATGCATCTAGGAGGAAAACGAGCAGCAGGCAATGGAAAACAGTCTGGTTGATCATCTGGAAATAACACAGCTTGGAGAAGTGACATTAATTAAATGTTGCTTGTGAAATCAAGTCCCTGGAATTATATCACCTTCTCAGAAACATCTACTTGAAACATCTTCAGAGAGGCTGTACTGCCACATACAACCTGCACTGCTGCATCATCCAGAGTGGCCCATCAGAGAAGCAGTGTCCAGTGAGTAGCAAGAAAGTGCTTATTTCCAAGGCATAAAGGGTTAACCCTCACTGAGATTTTGTGTTCAGATGTTTGTGAGCAACCCCAAGTACAAGGTATTAGCAGAAAGGCAAGCCACATGTCCTGCTGGCATTTCAGAATAAAGTCTGCCAAAGTTTTTAGGGCAAACAAAAAAAGTATGATCAAAAACGTTATTAAGAACAAAAAAAAAGTTTAATAACCTTTTTCTTCTTAACACAAGCAAGATTCATATTTTATTTATTACACTGAACCAGGTTTGGTTATGAGCACACTGTAGCGTCTTTGAACACCATTTTAGCATCTCAAGATGCCCCTCTGGCTGTGAGAGTAGGGATTGTGTTGGTGGAGGTGATAAAACTGGAAGAACTCTCAGATGGACTTGCCATGGAGAGAGGAGGAGGAAATAAGGGAAATTACTTTAAAAATAAAAATATTGGAATATCACCTTTAAAGTTTGCTTTTTGGCTGATGTTCCTTCTGGACACACACTGTCCTCCTGCTGAGGAAGCACGTTTCCAACTGAAGCAAATTTCATAGGAAATTAGCTGCCAGCTTCACAAGTTCCTTTTTTGAATCTTTCCTGCTTTATAAAAGATCGTCAGCCCACTTTTAGTTCTGCATGGTATTTTCAATGCATTTCTGAATTATCTCGGTGAGTTTTTCGAGTTACCCAGATATCCTGAGCTAAAACAAGGAATTCTAAGGTCTGATTCCTGCTGAAATAATGGGCCTGTTTTTTAGCTCATTCCCATTCTCTGCAGTTCAAGGTGAGTAAAGAAGACAAAAATCTTGTTCAGCTCTATTTACCTGCTTGAAATTGAGCCTGTGCTGGCAGGATTAGAAGTGAGCTCATAAGTGGTGGTGTAAATTCTGCTGAGGAATTGCACAGCCCATGTCACTGCCCTGGTCACAGAAGTCAGTGGCAAAAGCAGGAGATTAACTGTTTCTCAGTGTGGGTCATGTAACTATAATATTTTCATGACTGGATATGAAATTCTCTTTGGAAATGATGCAAACATTTAATTTGTCTCACCTACGTAGTAGCATTTCCCTTCTGTTAGTAATAATGGATAAAAGCCAGGCTTATTTAATATCCACTTATTTTTAATAGGCATTTATATAATCCTCAAATAAAATAAAAATGTAACTCTTTGCACAGCTCTTGGTATATGCCTTTTCTTATGGGAGAACATATTCAAAATAAATGTAGTATCTTCAAAGTAGCTGAGGAATAGTTCAAAAATAATGTCAGGGCAATATCAGGGTTATAGCCAGGGAAAGTCAGCCTAACTGAGACCAGCGATCTGGCTGTCTATATCTGAATAAATCTCTGCCAGATAAAGTGGGAAGGAAATTTGTAGAATTTCAAAAACGCAGACATCTTGTGCTTAAATGTTTCCACAGAAGTCAAACTACGTTTGAAAGTTAATCTTTAATTCAGACCAAGGGAAATACCCAGGAATCATTTACATGGTCGCATATCACTAGGGAGATGCAGTAGTTTGAATTCATAAATCACAAGCGAGCAAGGTTAACTGAACCTTTAGTCTCTTTTATCTCATTTTCAAGAGACTGTACATCTGTTACCTATTTTTTAAATGCTGGTGGTGATCAAAATGATGTACAGTGGGAAACATGTAACTGTGGGGTCTAATAAGACACTTTCTGTGACTACGCTCGAGTTCCCAAAACTGAGGGCACCAGAACCCACAGGCAGAAGTTTTGCATATCATGACATGCATTGCATCACCCATATGTATTCTGAATATAAAGTTATTTTAAAAATATTTCAAGCTTAAAGAGGGTAGACTTAGGTTAGATATATTATGGTCAGGGTGGTGATGCACTGTTACAGGTTGTCCAGCGTTGTGGTTGAAGCCCCACTCCTGGAGGCTTTCAGGGTGAGGCTGGATCAGGCCATAGGCACCCTGATCTAGCTGTGGTGTCCCTGCTCATTGCAGGGGAGTGGGACTAGATGGCCTTCAGAGGTCCCTTCCAACTCTAAGGATTCTATGATTCTATGATTCAAACTCACTGACTACCTGCACATCCTAGAGTCATCGAGACAGGGCTGAAAATGGTAATTTCCCTCTAAGCTTGAATCATTTTTGCTTTTTCTTTTTTTTTTTTTTTTTAGTCAAGTACATGTCTTCTCTGTAGGGTCTAAAATGGGAGTGACACCTCATGGGAATGCTTGGAAGATTTAACTAGCTGTGTTCTACCAATGATCATTGGTAAAGTAAGATCATCTTTACCAGACGTACTTCTGTAACACAAAACATCTTTACTGTAGGAAATTTGATAATGTGCTATCTATATGCAGTACGCATATAGAGTATGCAGACATTATTTAATATCTTTGAAAATCGGTGGGGAGTGAGATTCCTTATTTCAATTTTCAGAATGTATTTCTGAGAAGCCTGTTCAGTGTGCCAACTGTGAGAACTTCTTTCCAACTTTTATTGGATTTTATGAAAATAGGAAGTTTTTTCTCAAAATAGCAGTTCTTTCCTGGGGTAGGCCAGGAAGAGGAAAATCACTTTCCAGTGGGGGTTGGCTCACTTGCGGTTCTGAATAGAAGTCTGAAGTCCAAGAGCACCAACTCTAATCTATTCTGATTATGGTAGAAATCTGAATATAACTCTTAGCATCTACGTTGTGAGTAGCTAAAAATAACTTTTGGTACCAAGGCAGTTACTGCTCTGAAAACCAGTTACTCACCACCATCAGATTACTTGTGTAAACGGCTACCCAGAAGGCTCAGTAAATGATAGAAGTCTATCCCCTAGGCTCTTGAATTGCCCAAGGTCACTTGAATGGACGCTCCTTCCCACAGACCCTTTCCACTACTTTTTCAGCAGTTTCTTTAGGATTTCTCCGTCTGATTTCCTCTCCTAGGAGTTTACACAGCTCCCTGTGAACCTCAGGAAGTAAATTAAGTGGCTTGTGTTGATTATCTGCACCACTGATGGCCCTGAGATTTTTATCTATAACATGTAGAGAAGGAGGAGATGCTCTCTACCTGCTGCCCAAAGACCCTGGTCCCAGGGACCTGAGGCACCCTGCAGGGCAGGCATCCTGAGATTGTCTTCACAGCTACTGAAACCCTGCTCACAGTCTGTAAACTGGGATTTAATTTTTGGCTTGATGAGGCTCCTCTACTAAGAATATAAAGACTTGCAAATGCTACTAGTATTTGTGTTATAAAACTAAAACAACTAGAGCTTGGCAAAGGTTATGAAGGAGATTTACAGGATATGGAGTAGATTTATAGGATAGCATGAAATGATGTCAACAACTCACAGCCAAATACTGTCCTGCTTATTTCTTACGAATGAAAATACACACAGAGCTTCTGAAATAACATCCTTGGATGTTTCTATCTCCTGGCATATAAAGTGACATTCTACAGAGTTTAAGCACTGCAAAGCAGTGTGGGTCATTTGCTCAGAGAGCTATCATGTTTTCAGAACAAAAGATAAAAGAGATAAATAGCCGAGTACAATATTATACCTCAACAACCTAAAAGCCAATCTCAAAACTGAAGGGAACAATGGAGGGCTTTTATTTCTCATATTTTAAAGAATAAAGCTCAGTGATTTCCTTTGAAAGCTATTCAGCAAGTTCTCCTAAATCCTATTATAGCTTAACGTAAAATGTGTGTTTCCATAAGAACAACAGTAGCACCAGTCATCCTTTGTAGTCTGTCCTTTGCTGTGTTCTCTATCTATTCTTGTGGATTTTTCCACTCTAGTAAACCAGTCACAAAACAAGAACTGATAACATTTCAGCCAGAGCATGCATTAAGTTGGTGCTGGAAATTCAGTTTGTTCCTGCTTGCTGCTTGAATCTTGCCAAATTAAATTATTGTTCAAGGAGTTTATAACATACAGAACTGTTCCGATACTGTCCCAACATTTTTTGAACGTGAAATCTGTTTTCATCTACAGATATTTATCTGCATCTAATAGCAAAGATGGATTTAGTCTCTGCTTGCATGTATATACACAGAGCTCTCACTGTTACCAAGATTCAAATGTACTGCAGTGTATTCAGCCTTTGTGTCTTAAATCAGTTGAACATCGTGCCTCATTTTTTCAGAAGCTGCACATACAGATCTAAATATAATATTTATTTAAGGCATGACCAAGCCGGTGGGTGAGATATTTTGTCTGATGAACACTGTTTAACTCAAATGACATTCAGCAGGCTGTGAGGCATATTAATTCTTAGAAAGATTTATATTTCAGAAAACCTCAGACAAATTGAGAATAGAAAGAGCAAGATGTGAGATGCTTTTTCTTAATGTCTTGCCTGGAAAATGGTGACTTTAATTATTTGCACTCTCTGAACCCAAAGGTACTGTGCCTCACTCATAAATACAGGAATTTCAATATTAACATCTTCAGTCCTTTTAACTTCCACCTCCATCTATTGTGGAATTAAACAACCTATTATTTAAAATGATAGCTAATATGGCTGATGTTTTTAACTGTCTTTTCCCTTTCATTGTCTCTTAATCAGGTAACAGACATTAAGGAAAAATTAAAGCTCTCTAAAAAGTTCTGGTCAACATTCCCCTACACAATCTGCAAGGATGAGCAAGTGACAGCCGGCTCATCAAACGAGGAGGACTGCTGGAATGGCCACACCAAGGCGAGGTGAGGTGGAGTCTTTCCTACCAGACTCAGTGTAAATCCCCACCAGGCATGAAACAAAATCAGAAAACAGTGTTTTACAAAACAATTTGTAAGAGTGAAACAAAAATGGGGAGAGCAAGTAATTGTCCACACGCAGCTTGCAGCTGAGATTATCTATTGTCAAGGTGCCATTAAAGCTGAAGTGTGAGTCACTGTAAATGTGCGCAGCGTGCCAGCATATGAACACAGAAAATGTTCACTGGTTTAGCTCCAGAAGGATAATTTATACCAAGATTTCTAAGAGCTCTTTAGCTCCATTTAGCATCCCTGTGTTGGGACTGACAGCTTGTGAAGCAATTGCACTCTTGGGATACTGTACTGGGATGAAACAGAAAATTGGAATTTTGGCTGTATTTGCTATTGGCTGGCAGAGCTTAGGGTTATTTGCTGGGAGCAAAATAAAATGAAAAAAAAAAAAAAAAAGAAAGAAAAAAAAGAAGAAAAATAGCCAGCAAAGAATGAATGTAACAGTCTATTCGTTATCTTGTGCAGAAGGCTTGATCTTTTCTTAATTCCTCGGAGACACTGTGGTCATCTGCCCTTGTTAGCGATGACTTTTCTGTGAGTTTCATTTCTGAGGTTGGTTTGGCTCTGGCTGTGGCTGGGCTGGTGTGGGTGTCTCTGAGGGTCCCAGTGTGGACTTGTCACTTGAGAGAGGAGAGGATCTAACTAACCATGCTGAGGAAGGGAGAGAGAGAGAGGAACAAAGACCACGGCAGGAGCAGGCAGATTTCAGGTCTGAAACAGTGGCCTGTGATTTTGGGGAGAAAGGAGGTGTTGAGAAGTTTGAGTGTCCATTCAAACACCCCAGAGCAAACACTCCAAGGTTTGGGGGAGTTCTGTAGGTGCATTTTAAGATTTCCATCTTCTTTTTGCAGTATTTATCAGCTGAGAAGCCTGGTTAGTTTCATGGCAACTCCTCAGATTAATGTTCAGAAGCTGTTCGGTACCTCTCTCCTCTGCTGATAATCTCCTTGATTAATTTAATGCAGACATATTGCTGAATGTGGAATCACAGCTTCAGAGCATCACCTGACAACAGTCTCAGCAGACCCAACCACAGCTTTTCTGTTTTCTATTTTGTATGCATTCACAAAGGAAATGTGTAATTATTGTCTTAGTAGCAGAATTCAATAAATGCTTCAGGTGGAGGGAATAGTAATAAATCAGATAGCATAGGATGCCATGGCCTGTATATGAAATAATATTGAAAATGTAATTAGCTTGATATGCAAAATCACCTTGGTGAACAAGGACATTTACTGCAGCTTAAAGAAAAATGATAAATGTTTCCATATTCATATAGGCTAGCATCAGATAGCAAATGTTAATTTGCAAGAGCAAGGGTGGCAAAATCCAGCCACTGTGCATATATCTATTTATCTTCTGTGTGTCACTTGCCAAAAGCACCCCTGTGCTGTAAGAAGAGTTGCATTTGGAGTTCTGGAGAATATCATAGCAGCTCTTGATGGGGAAAAAAAAAATTTAGTCACCTCCTAATTCCCCCACACATTAGTACTACAAAGGAGAAGACAACACGGTGTTGTTGACTGCTGGGAAAGGAGATTGTAACTTGTTGATCAGATTCTGTGGCTGCACAAAGAATTAGAAACTTCGAATTGCCAGATGCACATTGTGCCTCACACTGTATTTTACACATCACCTTTTGATTCTGCTTTTGCAGGAAAACAAGGGATCACAGAAAATGAAAGCTAGGCCTTCTCCTGAGAGAGGCATTACGCCAAGGTCACTTGTGGTTATTGCGGTCCCCAGGTATCATTCTGCTGCCATGATTAATTTACAGTGACACCAGTGGGGGCTAAATGAAGTTTGCCAACTCACAGATAATCATAGGGTAGCAGAGTGATCCATTATAGCGTTCTGGAAGGCTGCACTTGGCATGTTGCTGATCCTCTGTGAAGAGGGGTTTTAATGAGGTCACATCAGGTAGAAACCAGGTACTGTGAAAATGGGAACACATTCATTAAATGGATTAAAGTCTTATTTTGGAAACTTTTTGTTTTTTTAAATAGCTTCCTCAGATAAAGTGCCTTTGAGAGAGATGCCAAGCTGAGCTTCCCATCATATCTATATTCATAAAAAACTAGAACATAATTTTATCTTTAAATAATGAATGTCTTCTGCCAGCTGCACTGAGTCTCATTTTTTTTAAGACATTTAGGATTTAAAATCATCATTAAAACCAGACTTTGCAAATGTAGTGCTTCCCTATCTGCAAATAAATCTTTAGGAACAGCTGATAATTTCCTCACAAATAGATGTTTCTTAGAGATTGAGGAATATTCCCAGGAATTAAGGAATTCAGGGTTTAGGAGGATTTACACCAAATCCCAGGTATTATCCCTTGAATAAACAAAATTGACTGTTACTACAGTGAGAATGGCAACCAAATCTGCAGCTGCTCAAACGAATGGGAGAAGACCATTGAATGGCTTTGGCCACCTCAGCCAACTGGTTTCAACAAACCCACATGAGAGATGGTGCTCATGTCAAGAACAAATAGATAAGGAAAACAGGAATTGCAAACAGAAAAGACAGATAAAGCTGAAAAATAAAAAATAAAAATAAAAGGAAAAAAGAACACCAGCATTTTCAATGTTGAATTCAAAATTATAGGGTATTTCACCAAAATGAACACAAGACTGCATCTCAGCCGGCCTGAAATTTTCTCCGCCTGATGCATGTAGACGAGCCCCTACTTCCCTTGCAAAGATCCTGGTGAATTCAGGTGGGATGAAGCACTCATCTGAGCATTGCCTCCACTGGTAGAGTTACTCCTTGCTGGCCAGCAAAGCTTGCAGTGAGAGTGAGTTGACTGTGCTTTACCAAGGTAGACAAAGATAACCAGTAAGTACCACTGGTGTAACTGTGAATAAATCACTTCTTGTAAGTGCAAAAACTGCTTATTCTTACCTGACAGTCCAAGTTTATTTTTGAGGATTCTTCCTTCAAACAAAAACTGGCAGGTGAATCACTATCTCCTTCTGCTTTTGACTACTCAAGCTTTGCTCCAACCTGGAGCAGAAATTATTAAAAGAACACTGAGCACACCCTTTGAGTGCCTCCTGAACAAGCAGAATTGGATGAGGTGATCCAGTTAGCCACACAACCAATTTTCCACTGCACTTATCTATCTGGACCAGATGTGACTGCCTACCCTATCCTAGCCAGCATAAGCCTGTGCTGCATTTTGTGCTGTACTGCCAATAGTTTGGGGCACCTGGAAAAAAAATGCCAGTAGTGCCAGGGTGGGATGCTCTAATTATATTGTAAGCAGTTGCTGTCATGGTAAAAACAGTGCCCTGTAAGGCAGGTGTCTTTCAAAAAACAGAGCATTCCTCCTTTCTTGTTGTTATTATTGTTTTGGTTTGGGTGTTTTTGATAGCTAGGACTTTTATATAAGTTACCTGAAAGATTCATCAGTCATTTTTAAACTTTAAAAGGAAGTAAACACCCTAGAACTTTAAATGGATATTAAAAATAGAGGGACAGAGAGAAAGAGAAAGTGGTTTTAAATAGGCTTTGTGGTGCTTGGCTATGGTATGCCAGAGGCATTTTTTGTTGTGTCTGCTGAGACAAGCAAGAACTGCAGAAAGGCTAAGAGGAATAGAAAGCATTAATATTTTAGAAAACACTGTAGATTACACTAAACTCCTGACATAGCTGAGCAAGGAGCAAACAGCAGAAAACAAACAGCATTATTCAGATTCTCTGCAGGCCAAGGGCTAAGAAAGCTGATTCTTTTTATTTTCTAGGAGAATGCAAAGGACAGATATGGCATCAGGTTGGCTTTTTTTTTTTTCACATTTATATTGGGCACATAGTTCTTGTAACGGCCAAGCATACAAAGAGATCATTAACAAGAGCGGAAGCAGCAGCAAAGCTTAAAATTCACAGGGGTGTCTCCACTTACAGAACTGCAGCAAAAGCAGCTGTGTGCAACAACTTTGCCCAGCCAGCAACAAATCTTCTGTCAAGATACAGTCCCAAGACAAGGCTTCCAGTGCTGCGTGACTTAACCCTACCCAGCACACATCAAAATGCTTTTGTCAGAACGTGTGCTGTGCTGCTTCTCAGAGGCTGTCACTCAAGAAACACCTTGGGCTGCGTGTTTCCATATCCATACCAGTCCTTTAGAGAAAGGAAAATAATTCAAAGATATTCACATTTAATATAGGCTTTTCTATTTTTTTTTCCCCAAGGAAACAGGTCAACTAGTTCAGTAACAACAGCAGAACTCAGTTTCACATTCGGAGGTGTAAATTAATGCACTTAAATATAGATGCCTGTAGGTGAGCTTGAAGATAAGAAGTCAGTTGTACTGCCCAAACTAGAGCAGTGTCTAAGACAGGTATGACACAGGAGACCACCTCCAAGAGGTAGGGCACTATCTGCTAGAGCATTTCAAGAAGTCAACAGTGTTAAGGTACCTGAACAGGGCCCCAGTATCCAGTGAGTGTGGTCAATGAGGCAGGTTTCAGCTGCCTAAACACAGCTACTGTCATGTGAGATGCTTCCATTAAGACACTTGCATGAAGCTGATGCTTTAAGATGCTGGACCTACAGGGTATTCAAACCTTACTGGAGTGACAGCAGGGTACCAAGCAGCATACCCCTTTTAGATAAAGTAGAATTCAATACTCAATTCACTTGCTAAAAGAAATATCATTTTAGGTGCCCCAGACATCCAATACATCCTCATCATGCATGTATATATGATGTAGGACCTATGAGAATCTTCCGTCTTTCAGAGGTGGTAACTGAAGAGGTAGAAATAACCAAGAGCATCTCAAATTGCACCAGATGTCTATGTTTGCACAGCTAAATCCCAGCAGATGAAATCTAATGAACTAGTAATTTGGCCAAAGACATATGGAACTCCAACATCTGTCCCCACACCACTGATGAATATGCCTCTGTCTGGTATTGACTAGATCTCATGTTGACCAGATCTGATGAGTGTGGAACACTGCTCATAAACACACAGCTGCATTTAGACATACAAGTATTGCTATCTACAAAAGCCTAAAGACTAGTCCTCAACCTGACTTTCTAAATTTTTTGCACTTAACACCCTAAATGCCAAGAGGTTCAATTGCCTGGAAATATAAGTATCCACCTACCTTCTAAGTGAACACACAGTAACAGATTTCTTGTGACACACACCCAGGATGGCTAACTTACCCACCAAGGTGAAGTGCACCAGGCTGTTCTCGTAAGAGGCGAATCACTCTGTCACCTAGAGAGCACATTTGGGAGGTAGCTTTACTGGCTGGCTCCCATCCTTTCCCCAGCATGTAAAACACTCAAAATCGAGGTGCATCTCTGCCTAAATTAGTTGTCTGTGTTATTCATGTTGGATCACACTGTTTCATGTGCTTAACATAAAAACTTCTCTAAGCCATGCTAACATGATTTTAAAATGCCTGAAATTCAGTGAATTTACCTCAGGCTTGATGAACTGATCTGCATGATGCTCTCTGTAGAACTGTGTTAACATCCACCTACACTAAGAACAGACTTAGTAAAGCCTAGATTTAGATGCTCTATTTGATAATTCAACGTAAACCTAGGTTGTGCGGAAACTAAGCTTTCTATCACTTCTTATAGTTTCCCTGTTTTAAAAGGTAGTTTTCTCTTATGGATCTACTGTAATGATGCTGTTGATTTTGTGTCCCTAGCATCTCATATAAAACCATCCTGTGCATTTTCAAATAAGTTGAAAAATGTCTTTTTATGTATAATTTATTGGATTTTTTCCTATGAAAGAAATTGCAGCTCCTCCATGCCAAAAATATTTTGGGAATCTTCAGATCCTGAGGCAGGTGCTGGCAGAGGGGCAACAGACTGAATCACTTTCAGCAACCTAATGGACTGGTACATTTAAAGTTAGATGATCTGCATGACATCGAAAGCAGGATGAGGAAATCAAACATAAATTAGTCAAAGAAAGCTTGTGAACTGCAGTTGAGAGTTAGCCATAACTTCACATGGACTGTTTGCAATGGAGAGCACATAGACTTTAATACTAAACAAATAAAGCAATCAGCAAAAATGACCAATGATTTCAAGTCACTTTTCGCTGCTAGCAGCTCTGACCGTTGCAATGGACAGGATAGTGGACATCTCCTCCGAGTCAGCAGGGCAATTCTTATATTCTTAATTTTTTAATCAACTGCACCTTGAAGTCACTGATTTACTTCTAGGCTGAGCAATTTATCTGCAGCAGCCATTTCATTTGTAGAGACGTGTGACGGATGGAGGTGCTGTTTCTTTGCAGCCCAGAGCTTCCCTGAATGCCAAGGTCTCTGTCTCGCTGCCTTTGGGCAGCTGTGCAGAATTATTTCCAATTTCTATCTTTGGTGATTCATAACAGTGTGGTCTGCAGTGCTCTATGCTAGGAGAAGTGGTTCTGTATTCTCACTGTACTTAAGACTGTACCACAGGAGTCTGGATGGTATCCCCGCAGCATTTTTTTTTTCTTGTTATGGCACTAGTGAAACATCAGGAAATGTAATTCAAGGTTGGGCATTTTTGGAAGTCGTGTTTTGTTCTTCTGTGTTTACACTCCCCCAGGATTACTCTCATGTAAGCTTTCAAAGGCCACTGGTGACAAATGAGTCTCATCTTGCGATGCGAGTACCTATTATGGTGAAACTAAACCCTTCCCTGGCTCAGCAATGCAGTCATCATTTTGTGAATCACCAGAAGCAATATAAAAGTGATTTTCCTTTAACCACAACTTCAGCAGGGAAAGTCCTTTCTTCTTTCTTACTTTCAGATATGCTTTTAAAGAATTATATTTATTTTCCAGAGCCAGAAGAACAAAACACAAACACTAGAGCCAAACTGAATATGGATACAGAGGTTGGCATCAGTGCAAGTGAAGTAAAATACTTTTAACTACATTTGGTACCAGACATCATAAAAGTTTGCCATTAGTAGGCTAGACTACGTTATATACCCACAGGAGAAGTCCCACAGACATCGGTAGAATAGCCTGTTTTGTTAGCTAATTACAAAGTGGATCATAACCTGATAATGAACATGAGCAAAGTGTAGATCTGCCCCAAATCCCTTGCAACCTAAATATGAAGCAAAGAAAGTACATAAAAAGGACAGAGAAGAGAGAGCAGGGAAGCAGCAATACAATATTTTCTCAGAATACCATGCCAGAAGAGAGAGTAATGCCAGACCCTTTTCAGCCCAGCTGTTGTAAAATGCACAGATAATTTTTAACAGGGATTCAAAGCAGGAAATAAGGTAGCTTCACAGATGCCTATAAGGAGAGTTTCCTAAGTGCAGAGAGCAGCAGGGGACAAAGTGTGCATATTTAACAAAAGATGATGAAGACTTTTACCATGGCATGATTGGAGTAATGGGCTGATTTTTATAGGAGAGAGAGATCTGTAAAAGCGCACTTGATGCCTGTGAGCAGCATTAGACTGCATTAGCCAAGGTCATAGAAGGAAATGATGCAGTAATCAAGAAATGACAAGCTAGGAGCCTGAATAAAATTTCAGATGTATTGATGGATAGCAAATGCCATGTCTTAAATATGTTATTCACAGAGCGTGTGGGATAAAAAAGCATAGCCTCTTTATAAGGAGTACGGACCAAATAAAAGAGAATATTGGAGACTGGTAAATTCACACCACCATTGTGGGTCTGGATGTCAGATAGGCTGGAGATTATGTTCACTATGGTCAAAAAAAGGATGTGAGGAAGGGCTGTAGAAGAAAATGTATTAAGTGCTTCTGTTAAATGAAGTGCACCATAAAGCCTCAAGCCTCAAGATTGGCTTCTGAACTATCCCAGAAAAAAAGAATTCATAGTTTTTAAGCAATAAGAAATAAAAGCAGAAGAATTCACTGTTGAATACTTAACTTAGTGTACAACTGTTCACATCATGATGTGCAGTGACTTACTGTTGGCTGGTGAATCTCTTCTATGGATTACAGTCAGTGCACATGCTGGGGAGTATGTGAATACTTACGAGTTTGGATAGCTTAAATCCTCTCTGCTTTCTGCACAGCCAGGATACTAAAAAGAGCCCTTAGAGTCTGTAAAATTAAAAACATATTTTTAACATGGTTTCACTGGAGCCATTTAAGAACTGTGTAATCATTGTCAATGTTAAGTTGCTTAGTACAGCATTTACTGTACAGTCCTTATTTTGAAAATTACTGCATTTAAACTAATCATTCATCCTGTGATATAGATACTTGCCAGAGATTATGAATGATGGCTTGACCAACCAGATCAACAATCCAGAAGTAGATGTGGACATCACAAGGCCAGATACCTTCATTCGACAACAAATCATGGCCTTACGTGTCATGACAAATAAACTGAAGAATGCATATAATGGAAATGATGTCAACTTCCAGGATACAAGTAAGAAACTATTAGTTCTCCTTAAATAAATGTAATTTTGAAATATGTTTATAGATCAGTTCCATTTGAATGGTTTTCCATGGAGTTTGTGCTCCCTGCTGCTGATAACATACAAAAAGTCATCTTCTGTCCCATTTGTTTCTTTTTCTTCTCTTGCTTATCATCATATCAAGTGCACAAGACACTGAGGGCTTTCCATTATGTCAGCAGTCTTCTCCTTTTTCAAAAAGGCATTTCAGCACATTAAGTGCCTAATTCATCAATCAAGGTGGCTTTCATTTGGATGCTTTGCTGAATGAAATTTACCATCCCAAACTCTTTACTTAGGTGTTCATCCCCACGAGGGCACTGGGTGGGACGGGAGTGGAGAAAAGAACAACTACTTTGGCTCAAGGCACTCACTCTGTGTTCCTCACTCCCTTGTGCCAGGTGATGAGACGAGTGGCTCTGGCAGTGGAAGCGGCTGTACAGACGACATTTGTCCCACTGAGTTTGATTTCATCATGACCGAAGCACCGCCTGTCGACTCAGACAGGAGGGAGGTGGAGGCTTCAGCCACACAACCTGGCCACTCACTGCAGACATTGCTCTTTGCCTTCATCAGCCTCGTACTGCAGAGGCAATGGAGATAATCTTGAAACTGGTCAGAGAAACTGTGTTTTAGCTACAGAAACAGCCAACTTCCTTCTTTTCTTACACTCTTGGACAATGGACCATGCCACAAACACTTGCAGTTTTCTATGCGAAGAGAGCAGTACTGCAACCTGCTTCCCTTTTTGTTTTCCCAAAGAGCACCAGGTGCCAGACTGAACTGCTTCCTGTTTTTTGCAGATATCTCTGAAGACAATATCCACTCTGAAGAGAATTCTTTCTCAGATCTTTATTACAGGAGACTTTCTAAGCTTCATTTCCTTTTATGCTGCAGAAGTAAAAGGATCTTACAGTGAATGTTTCTTTTTTTTTCCCTAATGAAAAAAAAAATAGAGGGGGGTAGAAAGAAACCAATGAAGCAGTTTTCTTTCTGAGTTGGGCCTAACTCCAGGTTGCTGCCTGAAAGTCTGAAAAATCAAGAGAACAAAAGGACAAGAAAGAAAAAAAAATGCAACTATTCTTCACTGACAGCCAGGTTTCCTTTAGGAACTTCTGTAGAATAATTCAGGTCATCTGAATGATCACTGCTATAAAGAGGCAGACTGGATTTTTTTCCAACACTAAAGGTTTTTTCAGCGGTGAATGTTTTGCAATCATCTGCCAACCACTTCAGATTGGTATGAAGTTAGAGAAGCTGAAAAACAAGTTCTTCTTTTAGTATGATAGTAACTCAACTATTTTCAGAATATCATGTTACAGCTCCTTAGAATTTAAATCCTAATGCGCAGTTAAAAAAAAAAAAAACAAAAACAAAAGAAAGAAAGAAAAAAAAAGGTAGTAGCACGATTTTGCCTAGCTTCTTTTAGTTTTTATCCATGTTATGAAATTGGCAAAGATTTCCACTTAGCTCACCATCAGCCACGGTGGTAATGCTAAGCAACTCTCCTGACAAATCTCCCCTCGAGGGTTTGGGAAGAAAATAATCTCTTGTGATAAAATCTCTTTCCTTTTATCACTGTTCTGACATCAATTAGGACTTTCTGCTACTATGTTTATTATCCTACCAAGATGGCAGTTCTCTAATGGACTAACAATGGTGACCAGATCAATAGTGTATTTCACATCTAACTACATCTTTCATATTACTTAATTTCAGTATCACAGGGATTTCTTCTACAAATTTCAGAACAAATATATAGTACCGACATGGAGATTTCTTTCGCTTTTTTAGTCTTAGTATGATCATCTATTTTTATATATATAAATATATATAAATCACAGATTTTAACTTCTTAATTACAAGCTCAGGGTTGACACTTCTTTGTAAAAAAAAATATGTTTGGTCAACCAGCTCTTCTGCTTTTGTGCTACTTTGAAAAGCAACCCTTTAATGACTGGTCAGCACAAAAATCAAAGAGGAGAATTTTTTACATATCCAGTTGTCCATTTCTTAACAGATTTGCAAAGTGGGGTAGATAATCTCTCTCATCTCTATGTATTCATGTGAGCATGGAAGTTCGTGTGACAGGGCTAGAGAAAGTCATGGATGTTATTTGTGATGGCAAATGTACTCTCAGATTCTTCAAGGATACATTGCTTTAATAATCATTGTCTGAATGGCTGTGGTCCTGGCTAGAGTTTCCTTGATTTTTATCTGATCTTAAGACCTGAAGTGGAAGCTATTTAAATCCTGGACAAATGAGAGTAAACAGACATTGAAGACTTCCTCCTCTATCAGCTACAGAAAAAGGGCTTCTGTGATAATTCTGAGTAGTGCTGAAAAGATTCTGCAGAAGCTTTTTTTCCTTATTCTTTTGGTGACTCTAAAAACGGTACAGATAAATTATGGAAATACTGTAAAGCCAGCCAACCACATTACAATTTAACAACAGAGCAGGTAGATCATAACCATTGCAATCTCTTTTTCTTGTCAAATTATAATTAGCTATCGATTTAGGCATGACATTGAAGTATAAAAAACATAGCACATGAGGATAAAGGATGCTTAAGCACTTTTACCAAAAAGTATTTGCAAACTATCTGTATAGCATATCTAATAAAAATGCATAGGTTTTGAGCCACTTATATTCCATTCTTATTTTTTCTAATTTGTTTGTTTACTGTGCAGTGTAATGATCTATTCTTCTTGGCCCAGTTTACTGTTCAGGAGTAACTGGTATATGTTCAGACCAAGCATGTCTTACACCAGGTTTAGCTGTGTTTCTTGCCACTCTGACAGCTCACTCTAGGGAGAATCTCGTGATTCAGCATTCAGTTATTTCAGAAAGTTATACCGTATTAAAACCAATTCCTACAAGTTGGTTTGGTTTGGTTTGGTTTGGTTTGGTTTGGTTTGGTTTGGTTTGGTTTGGTTTGGTTTGGTTTGGTTTGTTGACTGTGGTATAGCAGACACCAAGCAGAAGATCCTCTTTTTTATTTTTCCTGAACTTACACATCATCTTCTACAGGAAGGGGTTTCTTTGGTCCATCTCTATCGACCAATGAACATATCTTTTTCATGCTATTCAACCTCTACAACCTTGTTTTGTTGTTCCATTGTATTCTTGCTCAGTAGAAACTGGTACTATTTCTATGAGATTGTTCTTGTTCTGGAAGTTTGTCAACAGGTAATGAAATCCAGCTGCTAAGGCAGGTCCTCCATTATAGCTGCGCCACACTGTGGGTTGAGATACTGATGGATTCCTAGGGTCCTTGTGTTAATTTTGGCCTAGGTATAGACAATCTGATGACATAACTGGGTATCCATTGTGCTTCCAGCTATTTGTAGACCTCTGTGGATCCTGGGCAAGGAGTAAGAGGGATCACCAAGAACAAGGGCCTTGCTAAAGGCTGTTCTCAGAGTGAGGGGAGGTAAATGTTCTAGCAAGGATCCTGTAGGAGAGGCCCTGCTCTACTTTCACTGTATCTTACAAACTGCTGGTGAAACAACAAACCTAGCTAATCTCTGATGAAATGGGACCGTCTTGTGGGAGTTCTGTCAGAAGTGTACGTCTTCCTTATTATTTCTCTGCTTATTTTCCTACTATGCATGGTGATATCTTGTCAGGAGATGGAGATTCCTTCGCATGAGGTATTAGGCATACATTTCTTTAATAGTCCCAGAAGGTTGAATACCCTCTTTATGCATTGCATTTTCCTGAGATTAAGAGAGCTATTAAATCTACAGAGCAAATGAAATTGGGAAGAAAGGAAAGAAAAGAAAAAACAGTAATGTTCATAAATGCGAGAATCTGCATAATTTCCAGTGCTTCTGTTTGCACCTCCTTTACATCCAATAAGTCTTCTTTCAAGGTAATTTTTCGGTATGCTGCAATTCAAATATTTCTCTTCTGCCAACAGCTGATAAAGTAAGGAATAATAAAGAAGACAATTACCTGCTCAAGAAAGAGGACCCTAGTTCTAAGGAAAAATACTTTAACTGTATAAGCCCTTTATGTGGCGCAACCTAGTTCCTGCCATTTTATGCTCTTTTAAGGTGGAGGCTCTTAAAAAATTTGGTGCAACGAATCGTATAACCAGTGCTAGAGACCTTTTTGTTAATATTAATTAAAGCCATTTTGCGTTGTCCACAAAGTTTTAGTGTTTAGTGTATAGCAGATTTTTCTATTAATGCCTCAGTACTCACTTCTGTAACTGCAGTGCAGACTGAGGTCTGGCTACATCTCAAGCATTTCAGAAAAGGCAATTGGAAAGGGAGGGCAGAAATTTCCTACTGAACAGTAATACCAGAGGAACCTGTGCCTATGGGTTCTGGTAAGGGCTGATTTATCCCAGTTCCTTAAAAGCATCACAGAGCTCTGTCCATAGAAAGCTCCCAAAATCTGAGTGTCAGTCATACAAATCATCCCAGTTCTGTGTGTTTTTAGGAAGCATCGTTGCAGCGTGCTTTCCCATAGCTGCGTGAACCAGTTTGTGCTGCTTCCATAAAGATGGCTGTGAGCTAGAGCTGTCGCAGGGAGGTGGGCTGTGTGTAGTGTCTCAGCAGGCAGCAGTTGCCTTCAGTTTACTAACTGACCCTGAATCATTACCAAATGTATCTATATTTATTCACCAAGACTTTCTTTTACTCCAATATGAAAAAAATAAATTATAGCACTAATGTGAGTTGTAGTTTTTGTTTTTAATTCACTTCCGAAGATAAGCCACCAAAAATGAATACAGAAAATTATAGAGTGATTCTGATGTGAAAATCAGTTTTTTGCAGTTATCCTTATGGAAATAAGTATCTTACATACTTCAGATATTAAGAAAAAAACCCACATTTCTAAAACCACAAAGCTAGTATATATATATGAAGCCACAAACTTTCAAACTTGCTATATGAGAATTAAGAGTTAACAACTGTGAAACATCATGTATCATTGCCAAACCCCTAGTTTCAAAGGTAAATTGAAAGGCTGTCTCAGTTATGGATTTAAGAATACGATGCCAAAATGCAATAGAACTATAATGTATACTTTCAAAAAAATTAGGGCAGGTGATGCATCAAATAAGGCAATGTTTCCATTCCAGCTACTCACCCAGGCTGTGATAACTCTATTAATGTGTTATCATGACTCCTTTGAAAAAATGGTTAATACCATAGTGCTGTGGTAATAGAATGTGTGAAAGAAAAATAGTATGACATTAGCTCTTTTCTCATCCATTAAAAAGCATAGGAGACCTAATGCAGAACAAAGAACTCTTATTCTGACATTAAAAATAAACTTCTGGCATCAGGCAAATGAGATGATCTCGAATTTATTGTCAGGATATTTTCCAGCAATCCACTATGTTCAGGTTTGCTGACCTATGTAAGTAAACAGTCACTTGTAAGTTATATTTGCCAATGTAACATGAACATGAAGCATTCATCTCCAGAACTTAACTACTTCTCTGCTGAAATGACTACATAGTTTACAATTCTGATTGTGTATCCCATGCAACTGTTTAGCAAATTGTGTATTGCTTGTGTAAAGTCTCATCCCTCCTAAGGAAAATGGGAGCTTTGTCATTGACTTCGGAGGATAAAAGACTTTTATTATAATCACAGAGAAAAGTAAGTCTTTTATGGAAATTAGTCATATTCAATGTCTTTCTGACTTTCAGTAAGACAACATTATTCATACAAAGATGACATTATTATCTTCACCCGTGTGTCCAAATTTTACTTCAAAGCAGTTGCAGGCCATGCCCATCTTTTCCAGAGCTGAGGTCTCTATACTGCCCAGAAGGTGAAGGAAGTCACATGGATTTGCCTATAGCTTGAAGTCTACATCATTAAATCAAAACAGTTAAAAAAAAAATAGGTCAGTGTTTCAATCAGCTCTTATTTCAGCTTACTTTTAATTCTGTAGTGTTGATACTTAACACTGCAACAAGGATGAAAGGCTCTTGTTTCATGGCACACTGGATTAATTTTTTTCTGCTTACTTTTCTTCCTTTATTCCAGTACCAGGAAATTTGTGAGACTTTGTGCGTTAAGTGCTTCGCAGTATCCAATGGTGTCATTTGTTTATCAAACAAAGAACAGATGCCTTAGCAAAAGAAGTTGTTGTTTCCCTTGGGAGGGATGAAGAAAAGAAAGTATTGATAGCAGAAAGGAGGTGCAGAATGGCAACTGTTTATCTTGGATATAGTGAAGTGCCTTCTGTCAGTAACTCTCAGGATATTTAGATGCCAAATTTCCAGGGAAGACAAATCTACTTCATTTGAAAGGAAAAAAAGCACAGATTTATTATTTGGTAAAAAATATATATAACAACTGAAGAATGAGTGAGAAGAGCAAAGACAGCGATGCCAGGCAGATAGATGACCACAGAAGGATTAACAATAGGAGAGACTTGAGAGTCACACTAAGGACATCTAGTGCTCTTCACTTCTGTCCAGCTCTTACTTTTGATCTATTGTCAGTGAATTTACTGTGTAATTATAACCATCCACTTGTGTATATGGCAAAGACCCAAATACAGCTTCACAAACCAGTGATATTTCTGCAAGACTCTCCCCCCACCACCCCTCTCTTCTTTATTTGGAGGTTATTTACCTCTTTATTTTTCAGTGTGTGAGGAAGAATTTACTACCTAAAACAGATTTCTGTGTCTTTCCTAACATTTTCCATTAAAAATATCAATTATTTCAAAACACAAGTCCTTCACATTCTCACAAAAATAATTTGTTTACACTGTATATGTAGAATGCTTTCTTATCAAGATAACTGTCATGTGGATTTAGGAAAAATCCCATCCCACTAGTTGAAGCAACAGTTAGCAGAGATCTCCCAAGTTCCTTTACTACCCCAAGCACCAGGTTATAGATGAGCTCTGGTGTTTTTCCTCTCTGTACTCCTCACTCCCCACATCAAAGCATCATTCTGGCCCAGAATTAACATCTGTTGTGGTTGGACTTACTGATCTTGAAGGTCGCTTCCAACTGAGCAATTCAATGATTCTGTGATTCCATGATTCCCATCTGTCTCTCCCTCCTCCTTACGCTGCACAGTTTTTCTGTCTTTGAATTACCAGTGGTCCTATGACCATTTTCTTCTCCAGGTTGAGCCCTTTTCAGCCAGCTGCTAGCTGCTCTGTTTTGTTTGTTGTTTGGCGTTTTTTGGGGTTTTTTTGCTTTTTCTTTTGTTTTGTTTTGTTATGTTGGGGTGTTTTTTATTTTTGACAGAAAATGTAGCAGCAAACTGATTTGGTCCACTTCTTTTTGTGCTTTGGACTTTTTTTGTTTTGGTTTTGGGAGGGTTTTTTTTCTTTTTTCAGTCTTTATCAGAATCTACCTTAAGCTTTTATTTCCTGTTCTGAGCATATACTCCAAGGATATGCTCTTAACCACTCTGATGGCCATAAATTCTGATGACCCTTTTTTCAATTGGATATTATTTACAACTTATAGACTACATGTGACTCACTCATTTCGTTGTGTCAAAACATTGCGTCTTCCCTATAACTATAACATATAGTTTGTGTTTCGTTGTTGTCTACTGTGCTGATGAGCCAGTGGCAAGAAATTTATGGATAATCTATATCAGGATTATCTTAACAGGTAGCACCATTAGGAGACTTTCATATCAGTTCTGTAAGTGTTTGTTTTGAGGTTTGGTGCTGGATTTTTTTCCTCTTATTTTAGCTTATATTTTGAGCTTTGTTTGATTTATTTTCACATTGGCTGTGTGTAAATTATGTCATATGCATGTAATGTAGATAGAGGTGAACTATTACTGTCTTTAGAAAGCACAGACAAAAATTAAGTAGCCAGTCTCTCTTAATCTGCTTGCATGAACTCTGGAGTCATGAGTACTTTTAAAAATCTGCCCAAAGAGATACCGGAGGACTTCAGGACTCAGCTTTATTCTATTAGTTGAGCTTGAGACAGCAAGAATATTTTGCAAATTGTCTGTGAATGTATGTGAGCATGGGAAGGCAGGGAAAGGAACACTTACATCTCAAAAATATTTTGAAGACTTTCCAGGTTTTCCTAATCTGACCACAAATTTACAAATGAAGAGTTTGCATTCAGGTGTTCAGAGATCTCAAACTAAATAAAATGATGGACTTTTATGTACATACTCCTCCCATGTTGCTTTGCTTTGTTGGTAAGCAATATCATTTAATTTCCACTTGCAATTTTATTACGTTTAGTAAATTCAAAGAAAGCATTTTATTTAAATAGGTCAGATGTCTTTATTTTGGTTTCAATTGACATTTATAGTTTCTTGTTAAACTTTTATGATTCCATACCTTATGAACGTTGCTTGAAAGCATGCAAACTGTTAGTTCTGAATTTGATGCTGTATTTCTGGATTAGTATTTAACATTGTTAAATGTGAGTTGCTGGGGGGGATTTTCAAATGCAAGTCAAGTTTAGAATAAAATAGGTTTTACATAGAAACAGGGCTGAGTAGAGAAAATTTCTTTTAATATTTAGCTTACTTTTCTACAGATCCCATTTTAACATTTCAGCCTAATCTGAGACTAAATAAATAATAGAATTTTAAAAGATCATACCTGAAACTAAATGATACAGCTTCTGTTTTGCAGGAGTTCCTCAAAGTGAAAGCAAAATCCCAAGTTCTCCCATTTCCAAATGCTACTTACAGTGTTTCATCATTTAGTAGTACTCAGCAATGTACATATATATAGCAGTGTATCAAGGCAGAGTTTTAACTTTCAAGGCAAAAATTCTTCATGGTATTGTAACTTCAGAGAAGTAACGTACCATGGACAGAAACAAAAATTCATACAGTTGATATACAATTGTTTTGATATATTTTTGAGATAGGTTTCACAGAGCCCAATATTTTTTGTGTAAAATGCCTTAAGTCACTTTCTGTAGGGCTAATGCAAATGAATTTTTTTCTGTATATACCTTTTTATAATAATCACTTCGGATGCAACACTTTTCTTTCCACTACTATCTAATACAGCCTTAGAATAACATTTAAACTCAGATTATGAAAGCTCCATGTTATCAGCTGTAAATGCACTTTCAATCCAATTCAAGACTTAGAACTTGGAAGCAAGAACATGTGATAGTGCCAAGAGCACCAAGGCCTTACTGATGGACAACCTTTCCATTTTTTCAGGCTTGAAATCTTTTCCTACTCGCTCTTTCTCCTCTCATCCCATCTATCTTCATGAAAACTGGCTGTGTCTGTGGGCCTAGGGTCATCTCACCCAGCACTAGGCACTTCAGGGAGCACGGCATTTGTCAGGGCTGTCTTTCTAGATCTCTAAAGATATCTCTGTAGCTGGGCTGGAGCTTATCTATTCACTACACAGGCAGCCTGGGATGACAAGGTCTGTCATTTAGACCTCATTAAGGGCCTGTAGGTAGATGCCACTGGTGAGACAGGCAATCCACGCTTCTCCCAGACTCTTTTCTGTCTTTGTCGGCACAACAGTGCCTCTTCTTCATGCCATCGCTGGAGTGAGGAGCCTGGACAGGGACCCCATGAGGTAAAATTATGTTATGACTCCTTCATTTCTGGGCTGTACCAACCCTGATATAACTAGACATGAAATCAACATGCATTCACTGATCTGAATTCTGTCTAATGTTGTTTCTTTTATAATCTTCCCTATAAGACTTTTCAACCTGTCAACTATTCCTAGCTGTGGACAGGCACTGTGACTGCCTTCAGTGTGCATATGCACAAGGGAACTGAGCTCAAACGGTTCTTTCTTAAGATTCCAGATGCCTTCCCAAGGCTGCTAAGAGCTGGATCAGAGAGTTAGTGAGGAGTGTGGTGCACATCTCTGGAGGGCAGACAGCAGATTACTGCAGTACCTCAAGAGTGACAGGAGCGATAAAAATACCCATCAGGTTTAATCATTAATGCATTTAGTTTCTTGTCAGTTTCAGCCCTTCCCATTGAAAGGGAAGTACGCGTTTTTAAAGAGGTCAGTAGAAAAAGCAAGGCTAATATACACAGAGTAATGCTGACAGACTACTAATATACCTCTTGCAAAATTGCTGGTAGTTATGGAAGAAAATAACCATTTAAAAACTGAAAGTAATGAAGTGAAATTTCCTCTGAAACTCCTACTATCTCATGGGACTCCATAGTAAGGAAAACCTTATTCTTTTATCAGCCTATCTTTTTGGTGTTGGTACTTGAAACATGTCAGAAACCAAAAGTCCTAGTTGTAAAGCGCTCATTCAGTCTCTGATTTCCTAGGTCTTCTCTTTTCCACTTTGTTTCAATTTTTGTATTTCTGAGAATGGCATGCTGACATATTGTATGTGTGTATGTCTCTCCCTATTATATATAATTATTTTCACATACACACACACATATAGATCAGTACAGCCACAAGCCAGCAATATAAAAGTACATATTTTATAAAAGACTCGATTTACTACAATACTTGACACAGATCTAATTAGGAGAATCCCCTCAGGGTCTTCTGCTTTAGAGATGATTATAACTTTTGTGTCTACAAGTTCTGTTGTAATTTTCTAAAATAACTGTGAAAATTGTGAGTTTGCAGATGTTATTTTGCAACAACTGCAGAGAGAGAGAACTATCCAGATAAAAACAGCAACCTAGGAGGTATCTCATTCACAGTATTTGGGGGCTTTAATGTTATGGATTTCATTATTTCTTGGCTTTACTTTGAACACAAAAAAAAAATTGTAAAAGATTGCTAAGCTTTTCAGAACCCTTGACTCCTTTCTTTTAGGCTACAATGATCAGCAGATGATGACTTGGTTAACTATCATCCTACTTGGTTATTTTTTCAAGATGAAATTTACAATTCATAGAGGGTGGCTCTCACTTATAATGGTATCATCTTATACTGAATTACATATTTGTAATCATACTGCCACTGTCCATCATCCAAGAATGACATAACATCACAGTACTCAATGGATAACCCTTGCAGCCACTGGATCTTTTTCACCACATCTTTCCTTTCTGCACACTTTTCCCCATAAGGTTTTGATTAGTAGAAATGCATTCAGATTTCCCTGGGGATAAAAAGACAGAAAGTGTGTGACATTTTCAAGGCAACCTCAGATGGTACTGTTCGATCCATTGCTTTTCTATTTCCCCTTGAGTCTTGTACTAAGTCCAGTGCACAAAAGTTAATGTAATTTTCACAAAGCAGTGATCAGTAATGTAAATACCATTTCTTCCCTCAAGACTTATAATGAATTCTGTGTTTCTTAGGCTTGTTTCTTTCACAATCTGTCATGTCAAGGATGTTAAAGATGATATTTGGAAATCATAGAACTGTTAAATCATTAACTGCTGCATTCCTGTCCATTAGTAAGAAAAGTTTGACTCCAAGAGTATTTTGTTGGAAGGGTTGTATTGACTGTCATTTACATATATATATATATATATTTGTAGTGCTATGCCTGCTTCCTTCATATACCTTCAATTACTACCAGATAATGAACGACCTTCTATTAAACTCATTTTTTGTAATGCATCTTTCTAAAATATAGGTATTAGAAGACATCGCTGCTCAGCCAAGGCAATTTTGCCTGGTGCAATATTGTGTTACTAGACAAAGGAATTTGGAAAAGGACATACATTTTATTTTCTAAATCAATACTTTCTTTTGCTGCCTACTGAAAAATCTTTTTTTAGTATTTACAACCCATTTGAGAGTTAGGATAGGATTGTAATATTCAATAACAGACTGAGACAATAGCTAGCATTCTTAAAGATTAATTCTATTTGCCCTGCCTTTTGCCTGCAAATGTTATCCACATAATGCTTTTCAGAAAAAGTGTACCTTGTTAGTTCCCTTGCTTTTTAGTATACATATATTAATGAATATGTATTTTCATTGACAACAGTATAAGGCAAGTTATTTCTTTCATAGTGTTATTCTGCTGTTTATTCATGTGCATATTTTAAATATGCAATGGCTTGTTCGAAAGTCTAATTGATTGTCACTGATTAATAGCCAAAGCTCTGTTTTTGTTTAGACACCATAACATAAAATTCTGATAATTAAATGGAAGTTAAATTCTGCTTATTAGATCTTAAGGATATTCTTTTTGAAATCCCAACAATCTCTTTATCAGTGTATCTCCACAAAAACACTGTGTTGAAAATGTTAGAAAACATAGTTTTTCCAGTTGTCTTTATTATGAGAAATAAAGAGACTTTCCTCAGTTAAACAAGAAGATACATTGACCTTATTAATCTTGCAAAATTGGACTGATAATGCATTAAAATACAGAATCCACGATTAATTAACTCTACACACAGAGAGCACAATATCTCAACTGAAAAAGATTTCTTGTCAGGATAGTCATACACAGACCATCTACTATAGGCACCCAGCTGCAGCAACTACTGTGGCATGCAGTGTCAAGAAAGCAATGAGGGTCAAACTATCTGCCACCCAACACCATCAGATTTTGACTGTCTAAGCCTTCGGAACTAGCAAAATTTTCTCTCTACATATAGGTGCACATATTCACTGCTACTACTCTCCGTTGACAGTACCAAGGATACTTGGTCTGGCATCATGGTATGATAAACTGTGTGAATGATTCATGGCTATCTTCAGCTTAGAAACTGTTATAGTCATGCACAATGCCCTAGCAAGTGGCTTGCATACAGCCCTTTAATCCAAGCATTAAGGACAGCTGATCAGAAGTAGTTATTTTTGAAAATGTAACTATTCCCATGGCTTATGGACAGTGCAGTATAACTTCTCCTTTCAACCTGAAGTTAGAAAGTGGTACAGCAATCTGGACAATGTAATTTCTGCTCTGAAGACTATGCAATGGAGGATCAGAAACACCTTCTCTAGCCCTTCTGGTCCTCTTTCCATTGAGCTTAGTGAAAGTTTGCCATTGGCTCCAGTCCTAGGAGAAGCATATCTAACAAATTTGATACTATTAAAAAATTTGTGCTTATATCTTTGGTGTCTAATTCTCAAACAACCTTGATAACACACACTTTATTCTTTCACAATTACATCAGTAATGAAATATGGGGCAATCTTTTACACTGTTACTTAATATTCAGTACTGTACATATAAATACATGGCACCTCAGTGAAGACATTGACATGCCTTATTCATTCTAGCTATTTTTATAGTACTGGTTTTGTTAGATTGCTTTACAGCATAAAGAATAAAACTATAACTTCTCTGGCTTAAAATTGTCCAATTCATTTTTATCCAAGATGTGTTAAACAAATCTATTCATCTTCATCAATTCTTCTCATTTTCATCACCCTTCACTCACACCCTGGAGGCAATGTATCTTGGTTGAATATAGGGGTTTGATATTCTCTGATGGACTACAATAAATATCTGAAGTAAGAACATGCTTTGTGGTTTGTTGGCTGTAAAATGAAATGTGCTCTCTTCAGAACAGTAATATTAACCCTATGATTGCCTGCTACTGGAGAATTGTGAGGTTAGATGAATCTTTAAAGTAGTTTGAGTTCATTTTACAGCATTCTTTTTCCAGCTATATTTATGTACAAGCAATGTACTTCTAAAATATGCCAGAGAAGTGAAGAATACTGTAGAAGTGTCAATAGTCATGGCATCTGAAGATTTCAGGCAGTAGTAATTTATTTATTCACTTGAAAAAGACAGGAGGAGCTTTCTCTGACTAAGTGTAAGATAGGTAGTTTAAAAATGACACAGTGCTTTCACTTAGTTTAGAGTCAATTAGACTGCAAACTGAGTTAATGATACTTTTTATTGCAACAGTTGAACTGTAATAAACACCTTTTTTTTTTTTACATAAGTGTCCCTGGTATACAGATCTTAAAATGTAAATCAATATTGCTCTTTAAGAAACGTGGGATTTGTTAAAAAAAAAAAGATCTGTTTCTCTATTCTGTTTGACTTGTTTTAATTCTTGCAGAGGAGTCTAAAGTGTTTAAATATTTGATGCAGCCTCTTTACAATTCTTCTGTTGATTTGGATTTAATTTTAAAGGAATTGCTCAGAATGTTCTCAAGAACATCAGATGAAACTAGAGGCCCAAGATTAAGAAACAGATCCAAATTCCTAAATTCAGGTGAGCCGAATTCCATCTTTAACAGGTGCAAGATTTAGCTGAACTGAATCTCATCTTGAGGCAGGGTTCTGAGTCCAAGTACAAGTAACAGTGACATTCTAAATTTTGTGTTATGTCTTGGATTTTCTAAGATCTCTAGAATAGCACCGGACACTTCCATGGGGTTCATTGAGTCAAGGTTTCCATTACATCCAAGATACCTTTACGTAGCTGGTAGAGCAGCTGGAAACCCATGCCATTCTGGGTTAGGGGTTGGACCCAATGCATGGCACTATTAAGCATTTCTAATGGCACTACATTACCTATTTACAGGTACCCACAGTGAATATCTAAGATAAATGAAGCACATCACCTTCTGGGGATGTCTGTCCATCAGTTGAGTGAGACCAGCTGTTTAGAAAGAGCATTAGTGAAAGAAACATTTGAGCAGTGTTGAGAGTGTATTCACTCTATTAAAGTACACTGCGTGCTGTGCTCTCCATTCTAGAAAAAAAAAAATTGAGCTTTCAAATAGAAAATAATACTTCTGTAGTTTTCAGACTCTAAAAATGATTTTCTGAATGTGATAATTTTGCAGTATTCTTTACTCTTTTAATGCAAAGTGAACTTTGCTGTACATGCTTCATGACCTAAAAGGAGGAAAAATAATTACTTACCTGAGAACAGTTAAGTGTAAGCATCAGTTTGAAATTCTGCTGCCTCCCTGAAAAGACATTACCTGCAATGGCTCTGACACTCTTCTGTAAATCATGGAAAATCTGATAATTAATAACACCTTTTAATTATTATTCTTTTCTCAGGCATCTACCACAGGCTTCTTTTAGTTAATGGAGCCTTGCTTTTAAATCCTGCTGGATCCCAATGAAATTCTATGGTAAACAACCTTTTTCTCTATCAGATATGTGTTTCATGCCTGTATGAGACACTGCAAATCTGTCGTGATATTTCTATCTCATCAGCATGCAAACAAATTCAAGGAGAATAAAATGTGAGGAGCTATTACAACAAACTGAAATTGTAACTAGCTGACTGTTTGAAAACAGCAGATGCTTTCCCTTGAATAGCAAGGCAAATGTTCTGGCTTCTTCTACCTGTTAGAGATGATACTTGAAAAACAGTTTTTAGCACTGAAATAGTATTGATACACTAAATCCAGAGGCTTTTCTGAATTTACTAGCATGCTGTTGTTTTAATACTCTACTGAACATAATATCATATATAATCTGAATTGTGTATCCATTCTCTTGATTGTATGGGCAGTACAGGTGGCTTTCTGAAATCATGACAGAGATTAATAAATCCAGGAAATACAATTTTCCTCAGTGATCCAGGAAAAACTGTGGCCTAAGATGTTTTCTGATGCGTTGCTAACCTCAGACATACCAGAATGCCATCAAATACTGATGCCAAGCTAATATAAAAGATGTGCAGGTGTCAAGCATTGTCAATATGATGTAAGTGCAGGAAAGTAAGTGTGGGACAGAAGGAAGCGGAGAAAAGAAAGAAGCTCAGCAGTCACAGAACAACTGAATTAAGAGGAAGTCATGTAAAGTCAAGTCAAGTTAAAATGCCCTTAAATAGTACAGAAAAAAGATAACAAGTATGGATTGTGTGCTTTTTAGGTTTGAAGTCTCTATTTCATCTCTTTTTTCCTGGTTGATGGTTTTCTTCAGTTGTGTGTTTATCCATTTTTGGCATGGAAATTAATTAATGCAAATTAAGCAGCAAAATCCACACAAATACAGAAACAGCTCACAAACTCTAAATTAGAAGACTTTTTACTAAAAACTTTCTTCCTTTAACATCAGTCCTGACTAGTCCTCAAACATCTGAGTATATACAATACAGATGGTTAATTCAGGGAACGTTCTTTCAGCTACACATTTCTTAGTGCTGTTTAGAACAAATTGAAAGATCCTTAACACAAGTGGAAATATATACACAAGTGAAAACTTGGGAAATTCTGTTCCAGTGAAAGCCTGGTCCATTATATTCTCCATTAAATTTGGAAAAGAAAGAAACAAGTCTGACATTCCCTGTCTGCAAAGTGAATTTGTTGAAACTTGCCAAGCAAAAGTAATATTCTAAGCAATCATTTTGTTGTGCAATAATCAAACTCACTTTGCCCCATGAAACCTGTCCTTAACTTCACTTCTGAATGAAAAAAAAATGTCTTGGAATATTCAGGAAAAGCAGGGGGAGCAATTTTGCACAGTACTAATAATAAAATGGTTACCAGATAGCAACTGTACTGATCCTGGATGTCTGAGAGCAACCAAGACAAAAATGAGCAGGAGGCAGCAGATGTGATGAGCTGACACAAATTCATCCATCTGAATAACACTATTAAGAATACATCAGAAAAGAATGACTAGACAATCCCCAGATCAAGCTAAAAATATATATATAAATATAGGCAAAGCTGAAATGAAAGATACCATTTTATTCCTCCTTTTTCAGTTTTGAGTAGGAATAAGACTTCTATTGGACTGCTTTTCCAACCTAGCAGTCATGAGAGTATTCGTTCTTACCAGGACATAGACATAGCGTAAACAAGCACTGAACTCTGTCATCACTCTCTCCATATGTCACGATTAGATTTTTTTAGTCAGAACATTGCTTTAAACAAAAATCTACATTAAAAAGAAATGTATCTGCAAGATCATGAGTCTCGTTCTAAGATTACAGATGGCAAGAGTTGGGGGGGGAGGGGGAATAAGAAAAGGAGGTAGGAACATATCTGTCCTGGATGAAAGGATGGTTTTTCCTCCTGTTAAAAATCCAGCTTTTCCTTTTCTCAGAAAGGATTGTGCTTTGCCTACAGGAGTGGCATTTTTCAAATCTTTGAGCTGATTCTGAACCCATAGTCTTCGGCACACCGAGTGTTTGTACGCATCTACAGAAGAAGGCTTTCTGTACTTCACTGAAGTTTCTGTTACCAGGCATGGGGAGGTGATGCATTTGATTTGATGCATCCACTTTGTGTTGTGGCACAGATCTGTGCAATCATAGAAATACTGTAAATGAAGCCATTTGATCACTACTCTGCTGGGTATCTAAACCAATAGGACCAGCAGGAACAGGGAATGCCAAGCCAGAGCACATCTGCTAACATAGATCCTAAGGATTGCAAGTGAATTTGATGTACACCTGCAAGGGCTGAGCACACTGTAACACACACCCCAAGAGGAGCCAACATAGAGAGAAACAGCCCTTCAGTCAGGTCTCCCTGTTCTGAGCAGCCACCAACCGTGGGCTGGAAGAATGCGTTGGAAAAAGCCCTGATGGAGTCTGAAATTCTGCAGTAAAAAATGAAAAAGAGACCAGCCAGGAAAATGTAATAAGAACTTCAGACTCTGTCTGAGATCAGTGACAGCCAGACCAAAGGAAGGCCTTCATCAGCCTTATTTGTGGCAACACACATTACATGTTTAAGAGTTTTTCAGTTAACTCCCACAGAGGAAGTAACTGTTAAACTGTTACAGATGGACGAGTAATAATACATCTTTGTTAAAAATTAAAAAAAATAATAAATTTTAAAAAAAAAGTTGCTGAAAGATGTTTTAAGCAAAAGTCACCCAGAAAAAAAATATATATATATATATAAATATATTAAAAATAAGTAAATAAAACAATGAAACTCAGGGGATTTCCTGAAGCAGAAAGGAATAAATCTGTAAAGAGACTGAGTGGTCACTCAGAGATGGCAGGGAAAAAGGCCTGGGAGAAGCCTGGGACACAGCAATGAAATCACCAAGTAGAGGAATCCACAGGATGGGATTTTGTGACCACATCACTGAACATTTCAGCAGTTCCATGAGAGAAGAATGGACACATAACCCAGCTACCTTGATGATACTTTCTGGAACATAAACCCTAATAAATAAGAAATCAAATGATTTTCCTGTTGCCAAGCCTGGAGTTGTCCTTCATACCACCTCTGCTGTCTTCAAAAAGCTAAGCATTTTTATCATCTTGGTACAGGAGCCAGAAGAGTAGTAAGTACACAGTCTTCCAGTGGTGCTCTGGAAGCACAGCTTTAGCATCATGTTGCAGTGGGCAGCTTTTTCAAGCGGTACTTTCCTACACATAGCACAACTGGGGCAGAGAAGGAGTTGTATTTCCTGAATTGGAAGAGTGTTCTGTAATCTTGCCTTACTCTGCCAGACATCAATCCATCTAATGTAATTCAAACAGACAGCAGAGCTCTCTGCGACATGACCGCAGAAAATTGGGAACCACAGAAGTAGACCTACCACAGCCAACACCACAGTGCTGAAAAAGGAGCTTTTTTTATCTAGTCTGTGAGAAAGCTTGAGGGCAGAGATAAGGGTTGAAAAGACTTCATCTGAGCTGGAGATAAAGTTTCTGCCTCCTTTATCCTGGCACTTCTCAAAAGTGCTGTCAAAGGCAACTGTCGGAGCCAGTGCCTGCTTTCTTTCTGTTCTGCCTGAGAAAGTTGCTCCAGAGTTCTTGGGTTTGTCAACGGGCCAGAGACAGCAAGGCACTAAAAGAAGGAGAGGTGAACAGGAAGAGACTGTCTGCTCTGGGTGAGACCTGACCACTTATTCCTTCTGCTGAGCAGTTTGGTACATTCAGGGTGAGCTGCTCTTCATAATGGCTCACATACACACTTCTCACCCTCATCATGACATTTATTAGCTTAGTTTGCAAATCCCATCTGTCCTCGCACATGGGTGGCATCAGGGCACTTTGAGGGAGGAACACAAGGTGACATTGCCATGAGCACAGGTGGGATCAGTGAAGATCAAGATAGGAGACATTCAAGGTCAGGCTGGATGTGGCTCTGAGCACCCTGATCTAGCCCTAGGTGTATCCCTGTTCACTGCAAGGGAGTTAGGTGTCCCTTCCAACTCATCAGTTCTGTATTTCTATGTCAATCAGACCTGCAGGTACTGTTGTTAGATGAATATCTGGAGACCCATTAAGTGCTAGGCTGTGGGTCACACTTAGAGATCTTAGATACTGAGCTGTATCTCAGCTGCAAGAGCACTGAAGTAGGATCATTGGATTGTAACCTAAGGTAACAGGATCATTGTTCGTAACCTAACTGTAACCACTTATATTTGGAGGGCACTTAACAGGCTGCATGTACTGTATAAAAAGCCAAGGAGGTACTTCAGAATTACTGTTTCCTTCCTAGTTGTCACCAGTCTACATGCAAGGTTCTTCACTATTAAATTTAGCTGATGGCTTTTGAGCCTCCTAATTTCTTTCCTTTTTCTTCCCATCACAAGCACAGGTACAAGACAAAAGCAAAGTAAAGTAAGCAGTTAATAGGAGGTCAGTAAAAGCATTGAAACTTTCGATTTTATAGTAACAGTCATGACGTGTGGTTGCTTGACATTGCTTCTTTCCTAGATCAGGCACAGAATCAGAACAAATTTCTCTTTGAGCAATCAGCTGAACAGCCAGCAATGAGACTTAAGCTCTCACTTCCATCAGAGAATTTTCATGATAAGATTTTGCACAAAAGCAGAGGCCATGCCTGACAGAGATGATGTGGCCACCACCAGCTTAAAGCAGAGCTGAAGAATTAGGCACCTGACCCACTGCGCGATTCAGAGCAAGGCATTAGCTGCCCACAGATCCTACACAGTCAACTGAGAGAGCAATTAGCTATTGACTAGAGAGAATTAAACTCCTCAGAAGGATAATCTACTCAAAAGCAAAGCATGCAGAGCTGGAAGCTGCACAGGTCTAGGTAATAAAATGGCTGAGAAAGGGATAATTTTGAGCAATTCTCCCTCTCTGGAACGTCAAACATTCAGCTGCATGTTACATAATCCTGTGTGATTCAGAGCCATTTGTCAGAAGTAAGCACCAATTCAGCAGGGATTATTCTGAAAGGTGGAGGGGAAAGTGGGTGGGAAGTGATGTCTGCACCAATCTCAGCTTGAAGTCATCCCAGAGTGCATCTCCCTTCTGCCACCTGCAGAGAGCGACCACAGAGGTGGATGTGTTCATCCCTTACTTGCTGGGGGCAGCTCAGTTATGAATGTGAGAGGAAAAGGCGATGTGCAGAGAAGGGCCAAGGGTAGAAGTGATGCTGACCAGGTGGACCCCTCCTTGTCCCCGGTTTTGGTGTCCACACCCTGGCACTGCAGGGGATGTGAAGGCAGGGCAGGACACCCCAGTCAGCACCACCTCATAGCCAGCTCAGTGAGCTGAGGTCAAGCTTTGCACTGATTTGTGCAGCCAAAGCCCCTGTGTGTCCTGGGCTCTGGAGATTGGAGGTGGTGTATTTTCAGGATTGATGGCTCAGCTGAGGAGTCTATGGGAGAACTTATCTCCTCTCGTGGGACAGAAGAGACACTCTTCATCCTGCCAGGTCAGTTGCAGTTTGACTTATGTAATGATCGATTGAAGATATTTGTGAACACCTCCATCTAAAAATGTATTCTCTATATTTTAGCTCAGACCGAGCAATAACAAATATTAAACCAACCTTCAAATCAGGCTTGTTACAGAATTTCCTTCATCCTTTTTGCACGCTCAATCTTTTTTCTTTTTAAGCATGAAGTTTACTTTCGCTTCCTCCTCCATCTGGACTATACCTACACAAGCGACGGAGCAGCCTTCCCAAGTCTCCAGGTAATTTCCCAGTGAGCCGCCAGAGGGCAGGCCGTGTTCTCTGTACAGCTCGCCTCAACCAGATTTTGACAAAGTGCACGAATGAATTATTATTAAAACGAGGCCTCGAAGAAATCTCACATAAATCATTACTAACTGGATTTTTTTATTCAAGGCTACCAAAGCAGAATTTTTCTTAGACTCAAGAATTACACGCTGTAGCAAATAGAAAATCAGAGCATCCTGTTAATACAACACATGCACCAAATCTGACACAATCTGTTCAGGACTTCAACTGTTTTGTAAACAAACATTGAAGAGCCACCCAAATGTGGTCCAAACCTGTGTTTAATAAAGAAATATAGGGGACATTTATAAAGAAATGTTTAAAACGGAGGTTTATGAAGTGCCATACTCAAACCCTTATCTGCAGACTCAGTTAACATAGGCTATCTCCATTTGTTACCTCAAGTCCTGTGTATTTGGGTCTAGGTTCATGAAACAGTATAGAAGAGCTAAAATAGACGTGGACAAGCACCACTTTCAGCTTCTGTCAGATTCCTAACCTAGAATTAAAACACAAGTATCTATCTGGCTGTAAAGGGAACTCCTGCTTTTAAACACATTTTAGGAGAATTTGAGTGAAGATGTTTATCAGCTGCTAATATTAGCTTGATCAGAAATAAAATATGGAATCATATGAATTGATTTGATTATGCTTCTAGAACAAACTGTAACCATGGGGTTCCCACAGCATTTTCCTGCACTGCACAAAACATTTTTAATCCTCTCCAAAAGATTACATTACTTAGAACACTTACTGATAACCATCAAATAATATGCTATTCAAATATATATGTAGAGTTTAAGACTTTCAGCACATCCCAGGGCTGCTAAATGGAATAAAAAATACATCGAAGTTAAAAAAAGAGTATCTCATTAATTCAATATGTTTTTCTTCTACTTTGATTATTAACTTTCTTGATCTAACTCTATAGAGATCTGGTGACTTTTAAGAGTCACACATATAGTACAGATAATGCTTTGTAATGAGAAAATTCTGACCTGTCTTGGGCCTTTCACATATGTACCCAGAGAATTCATATATCACAATTCACAAGATAACTGGAAAAACTGAAAGAAAACAATGTAGTCAGCTGCCAAAGGCATGTGTGATAAGGTTGGCTAAACTATGCTCAGATTTGAATACATCAATCAAGGTCACTTCTTAGCAGAATGAGCAAAGGAACAAAGCCAGGGCACTAGGCCTCTTCCATGTACTTTTTGGAGCTGAATCTCACATTCATCAGCGGTTCAAAACCTTTTCTCTGCCTTCGGTGTTGGAAAAGTACAAGCAGCAGAACAAGCACAGCCAAAGCTATCAGTGCTCCTCCAATTGTTGATCCAACCATGGCAGCCCATGCTTGGCTTTCTTCAAGTGAACCTGGAAACATAAAATACCAGAAGTGAAGACAGACAGTGATTTCATTTCTCAAATCTCATGGAAGGAAGCAAATTTCCCACAGCCTGCTCATTACTATTACTGGTATGGCTAAAGGAACCAGAGGCCACAGTGGAAGGTGGTAAGGCACTGTGTAACCAACACACCACCACCAGAGACATTTCCTGCCAGAAAAGTCTACAGCTGAATTTAAGCTCCAGTCTTTCAAACAAATGAAAGTGTTGAGAATGGGAAAGATTAACAGTAAGTTATGGTCTTATTTAATTTGGCCAAAATTATGGGTTAAGCAACTCCTTCTAGAGGGACATTTCCATTCAGCTGTTTCCAAACTATTTTGATCAATGGAAAACTCTTTTTTCTTTTTTTAACAGACCACAGTGCAGTCTATTGTTAAGTTTTTAACAGAAAACACTGCTTAGTACAGTTCTGCTGGCCAGCTCCAAATCACAGCCTCTGCTTTTGAACCACTTCTAAGGAACCAATGTCTTCTGAGATAATATTGTCCATTCTTACAACAACCCTGCAAAAATGAGTTCATCTCAGCTCCACTTCACTGAATGAGTTTGTTTTGTGTTTTCCTTCATGCTTTCAGCAGCAGTTGCCTGTTGTCCTGTTCTGAAAAATACTACGGATACTGAGGCAGTATCAACTATGTCTGAAAATTGGGGCTTAAGGTATTTAGAAGGTGTTTAGACATAAAGGTTTAACTCCAGGGGGCTTCAGAAAATGCCACTTTGACTATAAAAACAACTAAAAGTTGTGTGCCTATATGGGATTTTCTCTGCCAGCAAAAGAGTTAAGGACAATTATTCTCTAATGAAGTAAATTACCAATGTTGTTTGCCACTGTCTCACAAATAAGGGCCAGGAATGCACTACATGTGTTAATTTATAACTTGATTAGGTAAAGAAGAATTATCAAGTTATATGTGTAAAAAAGAGGGGGGTTTAATGTAAAGAACTGTATTCTCTGAACACTAACTATCCATACAAGTACAGATACACTGCTTCACAAAGAGCTAATAATTTATTTAAGCAGGAGTCAAGCAGCAGCAGAATAATAAACTGCCTTTGTTAATCTCTAGCTACGTTATGGCAAAGGGGTAGCAGTTCCAAAGCAGAAGCAGGGACACTAGCCCAGAAGGAGGAAATCTGAAACTCTGTAAAAGGAGAAGTTTCCATTTTCAAGGGAAATTCTAGAGACACCCCTGAGAAAAGCACTTCCAAGGCAAACAGCATGCCTCCATAAATCAGAGTTCCCCTGCACGAATGCAGCCTGAGGAGAAGGGTTTTGATCATCACAAGCTGCAGACCTTTAAACTGTTTCCACAGATTAAAACCACAGATACATGGTAAGCACTTAGAAGAAATTTCTGGACACATAGGTTAGATAAGCAGCTACTGCCTCTTCAAGAAATACTGATATGGAGAAAGAAACTGATCAGATTTAAATTTAGTAAAACAGTTGAAGCATGATTTTCATACATTTCTTACACTTATGCCTTGTACTTATTTGTAGCTTGTGTTCCAAATTCATTTTGTGCATAAACGCTTTGGTTGGAGGGGCAGGAGGACATTCTTTTAGTTCTTTAGTCTGATTTGTGGCAAAGGTAATTTCAAATGAGCAGAAGAACCCTTAGGTGTAGAGGCATGGAAAATCTTTGAAACTGGGGGTTTATAATAGAAGCACCTAGAGATATCTCTCCAGCATATCCAAATTTTAGGAGGGTAGACCTCTAATGAGTTCCATGGGACAGTATGATCCAGAGCCCTGTGCAAAACATATGTTTCCTAGCAAGAAACAGTACCTATACAAGCTTCCTAGCAGAGTGCCTGACCTCTGACATGTTAAAGGATTGTGTAACAGACATTACTAGTCCTGGGAAGAGGAGCCAAAATCAATGGTTCCTCAGCCCCAAAGGAGCATTATTCTCAGTGCCAGAGCACTTCAAGTTCACACATTTTGCTGCAGAGCAGAAGCAAACTAAGTATACACATTTTTGCAGCTACCACAGCTTATCTGATGAGTTGTAACTACCTAAACTATGCTATGGGATTGCTAGTGACCAGGTTTTGGGAGCAGAGCTTTATGTTCCAACTGTCTATGTCACTGAAAAGTTGAGCCGTCTCATCTCTTGGCCTCTGAGACGTACCTGGCAGGTCAATGGCATAGGTGTAGCCAAGCTGCTCCGCAGTTTGGAAGAGCTGATCATTGGTTACAGGAGGGAAAAAAGGGACCATGTTGTACAGTCTGTTGTGACCGATAGGAGCCAGCTCCTCAGGCCAAGCATTGTCAGGGGGGTGAAACCGCTTCATCCACTCATCAAAGATGGCATCAGTGAAGGAGTGAAGAACCTGCAGATTGATGCACACATATTTATTAGGCTCTTTCTGAACTCAACAACATTTAAAGCAGTTCCTTAGTTCAGCACAAGTCTTGAGACAACCACCCAAGGGACCGATGAGGATGCTGAAATTTCAGGACTTGTGTAGGGGTTCAGACAACAATCTGAGACAGTTCAAATTAATTTATGGTACATTTATGATTTTGATTTATCACCATGGAAAAAACTTTGAGAGTACTTTATGGATAATCCTGCATATAAAATTATAGTACAGTAAATTAAAGATTTGATAGTATAAAAAAGAATTCACATAGGAATTCAAGAATTTTTAAGAAAACAAACCATAGAACATAAGTATTCTGGTTAATTTCTCCATCAAAAGATTGCAGTCTTAGAATAAAGGTAAGAAAGTAATGAATTGCTTTACAATTTCTCTGTATAATTGCCATGGTTTAATTTAACAAAGAGGAAGAGAAAATTAGCATGAATTTATTAGGTGAGGAAGATATGTAGCAGAGTCAGCTGATGGCTTTTTATTTGCACACTGCTGTTCGTGCTGCTCACTGCAGTGCAGCAACGTACTCATGCACCAATGAAATCACATTTTTTATTCCTCAAGAGACCCTGAAATTAAATGTGATTCCTTTTAGCTTCTGAAGTTTGAAACAAAGAAAAAACTTCTCAGTCTGCTGCTCTAAAATAATTAACCCAATGTTCAGGTTTTTCTTGTTGCTGTAGAATTGTCTGGAAAAAGACATTAACTTCACATCACACCTAATAAAAGGATTCAGGGGCAGTCTGATAGGTAGCACTTCCTCCTTGTGAAACATAGAAACTTATTCTATGTTTCACAAATCACCCTAGGTTTTTTTTCCATCTTTATTTGCCCATCACACCAAGCGTGGCAGAGTTCAAGGAAAGAGTTGCCCTTTTGTATTTAAATAATTTGTTACTAGGGAATTCACTTCTATTTCTGCTAATTTCTGGTGAGACAGCTGGCTTAGAGACACAGCCAGTAGCACTCACACTGAGGAGAAAGTCATACCACAAAGATGGGATCATTGGCAGCGGCATGAGGGAGAACACTGGTTCCATTCAGAAAAGAGTGAGCCAAATTATGGAGGTTCAGCATCGGCGAGTTCAGGGCTCCCTCTGGTTTATTGAAGCCTTCCAGTGCATTCCTGTGGATGGGTAAAAGCAGCACTGAGTAACCATATTTTGCTGACAAATGCACAAATGAAAAATACCCATGACCCAGCCAGCTCTGGGACATACCTGAAGCTCAAACTGGAATTGCGGAAAAACGGAGGGCTGTCAAACTCACGCAGGGAGAGGCATCTCCTGACATCCTCCACAGTGGGCAGCTGTTCACCAGAGTCCCTCGGTGGCCTTCGTTGCAGCAGTCCCTCATCACTCCCATTGCACAGAGTCACTAGGCGGTTGTAATCATCCAAGCTGAGTATGAAACAAAAAGTAGCTCAAATTAGGAGGAAGGGTTTAAGCCTGTTTTGTTGTGGGGGCTTTCTGTTGTTGTTTGGTTGGGGGTTTTTTTGTTTGCTATAGCATATAAATTGTCCAGATTGCCCAGATAGGTTGGGGGTCTCCTCCCTGGAGCTGGGCCTGAGCACCCTGCTCTGGTTGGCACTGCTGGAGCAGGGGCTGGGATACAGAGGGCCCTGCCTGCCTCAGCCATCCTGGGATTCTAGGGCCCTGGTTGTAGGTGTGAGAGAGCAGATCCAAGTTACAGGCATCCCATGAGGAGGTTCAGTTCAGCTCCCACAGACTGGAAGCTGAAGCTACTGCTGAACTGCTGCCATGCCATGGCTTACAGTGACTTTGTAGCCTCTGATGGTCAGTCATTTGGACAGAGTCTCTAGGCTCATCTTCAGCAGAGGGGACACTTTAGAAAAAGCAAGCAAAATTCCCTTCATACCTCCTCTCCTCCCAAGAACAGTTGTTGCCAGACAGTCTAAGAGGATCTGAGCAAGGATAGTTTTTCACTCTTAGAAAAATGAAAAATGTGAGAAAGTTCCTCTGTGGAATGAGCTAAAGAAAATAAAAGTGTGACAGAAACAAGTTTTTACTTTCCATCCTTCACTCCTTTAGAAGAAAAAATAAGAAATGTATTGCATTTTTCAGGAACCAGAAGACAGCCTGCTGTTGCAGATGTTTCCTACCAGTTAGGGAAGGGCAAGCCCCTTATATCAGGGAGGAAAAGAGGGAAGAAAGAGGAGAAAGATAGTGAAACACTCAAGAAAAAAAAAACAACTTTGCTATTTAGTGTCAAATGAAAAGGCATTTTCAAAAATTCCTGAAATAAACAAAAGTCCTCCACTGTTTAACCTTGACAAGACAAGAGTTTAGTCATTTCAGTATTGAAGAAAAAAAATCTATCTTAGAGAAAAACTATGGCCAAGTGTTACAGCCAATTGTGCTTAAAGGCAGAATTTCAAGTAGCGCTTTAGGTACCCATAGAAAGAGACTCTTGAAAAGCCTTAAGCTTCTAGTACCTTCGTCTGGCTGACTGCATGCTGCCCCAGATCTGACAGGATGTAATGTGAGCATAACTGGCAGCATCTTATGCTATACTGCCCCAGTTCTCCATGTGAACTCATCATCAAAGCCCTGCATTTTAACCAAATCAATATATGCCTACAGACAGCTGACAGCAAGAATGTAGTTCTCTATGTGTTGTCTTCTGTGTGAAATCTCAGCTATTTGAAGTCAGCCATAGAATCACAGAATAACACAGTGGTTTGGGTTGGAAGGAACACCAAAGTTCATGAAGTTCTGATCCTCTGCCATGGGCAGGAACGTCTTCCACTAGATCAGGTTGCCCGAAGTCCTGTCCAGTCTGGTCTTCAACACTTCGAAGGATGGGGCATCCACAGCTTCTCTGAGCAATGTGTTTCAGTGCCTCACCACCATCACAGTGAATAACCTCTTCTAATATCTACTCTAAATGTACTCTCTCATAGTTTAAAACTGTAACCTCTTTCCTATCACTACACTCGCTGAAAAAGTAGTAGTCCACCTTCAGATCCAGAAGGCCACTGGAGCACTCTTCTCCAGGTTGAACAACCTCAGTCCTCTCAGCCTGTCTTCACAGAATAGGTGTTCCAGCCCTCTTATCATCCTTGTGGCCTTCCTCTAGACCCATTTCAACAGCTCCTCATCCTTCTCTCACTGGTCTGCAGATCCCAGAGTTGAATGCAGTACTGCAAATGAGACCTCACAAAGGCAGAGAAGAAAGGGACAATCACCTCCCTGACATGCTGGTTACAATTCTTTTGATGCAACTCAGGAGATGTTCGGTTTTCTGGGCTGCAAGTGCACATTACATGTTCGTGTTCAGTTTTTCATCAACCTACACCTGCAAGTCCTTCTCTGCAGAGCTTCTCTCTATCATTGCCCAGCCTGTATTTAAACTTAGGATTGCCACAGTCCAGGTGCAGGACCTTGCACTTGGCCATGTCGAACTTCATGAGATTCACACAGGCCCATCTCTCAAGTCTGTGCAAATCCCTCTGGATGGCATCCCTTTCCTCCATTATGTCTACCATACTCGACTTGGTGTAATCTGAAAACCTGCAGAGGGTGTACTCAATTCCACTGTCCACATTGCCAAAAAAAGATGTTGAATAGAATGGTCCCAGTACAGACCCCTGAGGAACACCACTCATTACTGGTCTCCACCTGAACACTGAGCCATTGACCACAACACTTCAAGTGTGGAGATCCAGTCAAATTCTTATCCACCAAGTGATTCATCCATCAAATCCATGTCTCTCCATTTTAGGGAGAAGGATGTTCATAGAATCATAGAACGGCCTGAGTTGAAAAGGACCTCAAAGATCATCTAGTTTCAACCCCCCTGCCATGGGCAGGGTCACCAACCACTAGAGCAGGCTGCCCAGAGCCACATCCAGCCTGGCCTTGAATGCCTCCAGGGATGGGGCATCCACAACCTATCTGGGCAACCTGTTCCAGTGTGTCACTACCCTCTCAGTGAAAAACTTCCTCCTAATATCTAACCTAAATATCCCCTGCATTAGTTTAAAACCATTCCCCCTTGTCTTATAACACTAGTTATAAGACAAGGGGGAATATATATATAGTATATATATATATATATTTTATATATATATAGTAACACTATCAATCCATGTAAACAGTCATCACCCCTCCTGTTTATACACTTTCCCTACATATTCCCATACCTGTTGCAAACTATTTGCCACCGGGAGAATCTGGAGTTCAGGCTGATCAGCCCAGGGTCATCTGGCCGTGGTGCTCCAAAGAGCTGGTCTGTGCACACGTCACACGTATTTCTACCTGTTGCAAAGTCCCAGTAGGGAAGCGCAAATGACTCATTGCCCATCAGTCGCTGAAATGGACAGAAACAAATTAATAGAGGATCTCCTTTAAAGGAAAGAGAAAAAGTATTTCCTGCAAGTCATGCCACTGGCTATTCTGCTTTCCACTTGAAGGCAACTACACACACTTCACAGTGCTGCTCCAACACTTTCCAAACACTGGGGTGTTGAGTCAGACCCACTAGTTAATCTGTTGTTGGATTGCCCTCTCTTTGGCCATGTTAGCTTTCATGAATGCTCAGAGACTGAGCAGAAGAGCAGAGGTATAGATTAATCTATCCTTAAACAATTCCAAAGCTTACTGAGTATCGGGTAAAATTGTGCACATATTTTGTTTTTACTCCAGGAAGGGTAGCACTGGAGGAAAATCTGAATTTGCATTAACAGAGGAATATATTTGCTTGTGTTTTCTTGTTAGATACTATTTCATGCAAGAAAGTTGCTATAATTATTTAGATACTAATTATCTTCATTAGAGATGTGCAAAACTGAAATACAGTAACACTGCTTATGTAGAAGTGCTGCACATGAAAGGAGACGGTGCTTTGTCAACTGAATGTTGGGCACAATAACATATATTCCTTTTAAAATACCAATACCTAAATATATGAAAGTAATAAATATATAACAGCATAGGAAATCCTCGGTGTGGCTTTCCTGCTCCTTGTCTGCTTTCCAGCAGATGTTATCAACAGGTTTTACATAGGTGGGTGTTTATTTTGATTTCATTAATGAACACTGTTAATTCGCATCTTCTGTTCTACATTGTGAAGGAGAAAAATCTTGACAGCAGCTTCCATATCACTGTTCACAGTGAGAAGCTGTTCAGTCCTCAATATCTTGAGAGCAATAATTTCCCTTTACATAAAAGAGGATCCATGAGCAAACACTCTTGACAGCTTGTATAAGAATCTAAGTCCTAGGAAAAAACACCCTTGGATGGAGCAACAAAGATGAGTAGCAAAAGAGGGAAGTTGTGTGAGAAAAGAATGAGGCTGTTTAGCTAACCTGCAGGTCTCTTTCCAGCAACAGCAAATGGTACCTGTGCCAAGTTACAAAGGCAGGTCCTTGATGGGAGAAATCAATAGCTGTGAAGGGGCGGCCAGGCCCTACAAAAGAAGATAAAATAAACACTTCAGCACCAAGTGAAGCTAGAAATAAAGAGAGCACCTTCTGTTGCCTGTAGCTGAGTTAAATGAAAACCTTCAGCTCTGCACTTTTGGAAAGAGTGCACAGATCAAAGGCTGCAATGCTTACAAGGGATGAGATGGGTATTGTGAACATTTCTTCTCATTTAAACTGAGTTTTTTTAAAAACAGTCTTATTGTTGAAAATATTAGCTTGTTCTCGTGTTCAGTAGCAGGACTTTCATGGCTTATCTATCAAGAGAGCATCAACACTTCCCATATCCTGCCAATAGTAATTCAACATATCCTTTACCACTTTTCTTCAATTCCTGCTTGTTGTTTCTCTTCAAAATTCTGCTGGCTCCCACTATAGAAGCTTCTGAAGAAAACAGGTAAAGTGATGAGGGTTTTCTGCAGCAATTCATAAGGAGGCAAAGCAGGAACTTGGTCAGGGGAAATCTGGCTGGTTTTAGTTTTGCTGCTGTGCATTCTGGATAGCTGCAGTCCTGACCACTGTTTCCCTTACTGGCCTTGAGAAGTTCAGCATAACAGCTCCCCCACAGTCTCAGCTATCCTCAGTGAAACCAGGGTGCACTTTTCTCAGAAAGTATAACGACAAATTTTTTCTGTCTTTCTTTAGCTGCCTGATGCACCTTTTTTTTTTTCAAAAAAAAATCTAATGTCTGCAAAAAAAATCATAGAATCATAGGGGTTGGAAGGGACCTCTAGAGATCATCGAGTCCAACTCTCTGCCAAAGCAGTTTCCCTACACCAGGTATGCTACTTGATGCAACATATTTTAGCCCTATGTGAGAGAAAGCACAAAACTACCTGTACTGTCTTTGGTATGGAAATACTATTTGCCCAGCAGAACATAAAGGCTAGCTATGCTTTTAGAATTAAGCCTCATGACAGATTTCAGGAAGAATCCAGATTTGTTCACTCTAGAAATCCATCAAATGTTGAGGTTTCTTCTGAGATTTGTAAATAATCCTAATCTTATTTCCTTACATGATTAGATAATTTGTAGTGTCCAACAGGCACTGTAATGATGAAAATAAATAAATAAATAAATAAATAAATAAATAAAAATAGAGACATACCAGAAAAGTGATCCACAAGAAAAGGCACTAACTGATCTGACAACACAGATCAAACAACAAAACACCTTGATGTTTCCCAGAATACAAAAATCTTCCCGGTGTCTGAGTAATAGTATTAGAGGGCAAGAAACTCTTCTCAGAAGAGTTTTCCACTGATGCCTGTCTGATACAGCAGATGTTTCTGAAAATGATAATTAATCTAGCAAGTTTTAAAAGTATATGCTTTTAAGATGCAAAAATATCCATAAAGAATGAACTATGTCTTTAGATGGGTATTTGGTTCACAAAGATTGGGAAGATCTATTTTCTATTCAAAATTAACCCATTTCTCTCCATAATCAAGTAATCAGAAAGACGTGGACATTTAAATTCATAGATTTCTACGAAGACAGATTAGTTATCATTCATGGTTTCACTTTTGACAAGAACTATTTCAAGATAATTTCAAGCAATTTTGCAATAAAGGCATCAGTAAAATATCACATAGAAATGTGCTTTGACACCTACCTACATTTCCTTGTTGCAGTTGGCATCAATTTTAATATCTGATCAGCTGACACCCTTTTCCATATTTTTCTTCACTACAGTATTTGGAGAGAAACAGTCTAGTGGGAGAAATCCCACCATATACATGAGACATTGAAAGAGTAGGGGACTCAAGCCACACTTGGATTTGCTTATTACTGCAGCAAATGTCAATGCACATACAGGTTAATTTTTCCCTGCAGCAGCACTGGAAGTTGCTTCTTTCCTTTCCTCCATGACTGTCCTATCACCTGAAGGACCTTTGCTCTCCCTAGTCTAGATAGAGTGCTTCATTCAGCCTCATAAAGTGGGACAGTGCCAGGAGAGGAAAATTGATAAAATCTACTGTGGGGTAACAACTGCCCTGTAGCAAAGGGGTAGATGTGGCAGATTTCACCAACTGTCTCACTCAGACGGAGATACTTGAATGCTAAACTCCACAGCCTGTACACAGGGCTGCTGGGTAGAAAAGCTATGCTGCTGCCTCTTCCCGTGGAAGCTGGGCTTTGTGAAACTGTGCTGGCATAGGTACTTCAGTCTAGAAGAGCCATGAGGACTAGGAATTCTGATCTGGGAGATCACAGAGATAGATACCTAAACTTCTAGCCTGATTTGGTCATTGATTGACCATGCCCTTGTTCACCCAGTGGAGTTATCTTGGAGCCTGTGAGCTGCCTCCCTATCAGACAGAAGAGACATCAGTGGCATCAGAGTGCATTGGAGCATTCATTCACTGGGGTCAGACTACAGCAGGCTGAAGTAAGCCTGAACTGCCCTCAGTTGTGAACTGTTGGCTCCTCAGCACCAACTGTTTTACTGCACAGACCTTCTGCATCCTCACAGCATGCTGAAGTAATGCAGCTGTGGCAAGCATACTTACCACTGTTCAGCAATTATACTTTTCACCCTTTCATTTACTGACAATTCCCCTTGGATAAGAAAAGCACTAACCTAGGAGCGTGTCTCTAACAGAGTAGTAATGAAGCCAAACAAAGAAATTATAAATGCTACAGTTGGCAATTTGTGGTTCCTCTCCAGTAGGACCAAGCAGACCCATCCAGTGCTGAGTTGCAATCACGTAATCGGGGTGGATGGTCGTCTTTGCACGATCTAGGGCATCAAAGAACTGCTCCTTCTCCTCTGCTGTCAAGGAATGGATGTTCTTCCTGACAACTGGTGTCTTCCTCACATTACAGTCGGGGCCTGTCCAACCAAACTTGCAGTCACCACAGTTATAGCCAGCAAAGTTTCCTGAATGAAGAGGGAGAGAACAGACATGAAATTATGAATCAGAGAGAATTAACTTTGAAATACAGAATTATTACGAATTATCTTTCTTTTTCCCCCAGATATTTCAGTTCCTGGAAGGGGCAGCAACTGAACAGACTGGCAGCTGCCAGCTGGTTAACTAGAAGGATGGCTTGCATCCCAGAGCAGGGTGGGGGCCAAGAATCACTCAGCTGTTTGGGGAGGAAATGCACCGGATAATGGGCTTGATGCCCCAAGGCGCTAAGTGCTCTATGAAGCCTTCAGGCATGTGAAGAGTCTAAGCCTCTAGATGAACAGAGGGCTAAGCACTCCAGGTTAAGCAGGTGATTAAACGCTTTGCTTGATTGGCTCTCGAGTGCTCCCAGACTTCCAGGATCAAACTCAAAAGAAAACACAGAAAAAAATCCGCTAACAATCAAAACAGTTCTAAAAGATTAGGAAAAACTAACGTCTTTTAGCAGTGTATCCAGGAACTAGTGTGGTCCAGTAGAAGCACTGGGGATGCTGCTGGTCATACTTTAAGAATTATTAAATAGTGCTGAAATGAGAGCCTGAGAAATAGCACAACATCATCATTCCCCACTGGCATCATTCCTTAGACAAGTAATCAGCTCTACTTTCCTCTGTTCTAGTGGCTGGTGACCCTGCCCACGGCAGGGGGGTTGAAACTTCATGCTCTTTGAGGTTCTCTCCAACCCAGGCCATTCTATGTTTCTATGTTAACGTGGATCCTCTAAAACAGAGCTTACTTCAAACAAAGCACAGACTCAGTGGCCCTCTGCCCACCATGGCCGAGTGCCAGAAGCAGCAGAACAGCCCTGCTGCAGCTCCTTTTTCTTTGGCAGGGGGAGAGGGGGATGATCATTCCAGCAGTGCTTATCTGCCTCTGTCCTATGCACAGGAGTACAACTTGCAAAGCACCAGTGTGCAAGCATTGCTGCTAGGGGGAAGAAGGCTGGAAGGAGACAACCAGGGCTCCTCTGAGATCCTTTCTCAGTTCTCCAAAATGTGTACTGAAATTCTCTCCAACCTCAGCTACATATACATGCTCCTCTATGACTATACCAGCTCTCTACCAAAATGCTATAAAACCTCACTGCTCCCCCCGTATATCTGTGTAGATAGATCCAAATGGGCTTGAGGTTAATACAGAGATGAAGAAGTGGCTTGTGAAGAGTTCCTGGAAGAACAAGATGTCCCCGGACTATAGGCTTGAGTCTGCGAGCAAAACAACAGTAAACACAAAAGTAGGATTTCCGATTGTTAGGGCCTATAGGGCCTAATACCAAATTTTAAAGACCTCTAAGATTATGAGGGATGTTACTCAGAAGACTGTATAGCTTACAGCTAGCTCTAGGGTAAGGGGTGCTGAGCTGTAAACATGCATGACAGACTCATGTGAGACCTTCCAAGAGGTCATAAGAATGTAACTGTAGGTTCAGAGGTATGGTTAATTCAGAGGCAAGATCAATAAGTTATCATGAAGCTCAAGTCCATCTTAGGGACCAAGAGGGTGAAGACTTTTAACTAGGTTCTGAATCACACAAAACCCAACAGCATACAAAAAAGACAGTTTCCAAGTGTATGGATTACATTCCTCCCCAGTGCAGGTAGGAGTAGCTGGACTCAGATGTCACATTCCAGCAAAGAAGAAATCAGAAGCTATGGATCCACATCATTTTATGGGGCTGATGGCTTATGTCAGGGGAAAAAAAAAAAAAAAAAAAAAAAAGCAGTTTTAGCTGTTGTGCCTTCACATCCAATGGTAGAACTTAATCCTTTTTAAGAGAAGAATGGCAAAGCAGGAGTTAACCACTCACAAACTGTCAACAGCCTTTTATGAGATCAGCAGTCATGCTTCCATTTATTCGCAGCATTGGATAAGCATCACGTTGTATTGTCTGTGTGCATCCTTGAAATGATGCACCAACAGAAACAAAATGAGTGCCCTTTATCTCTAAACAGCCATACTGAGGTATACTCTATGCACCTCTTCAGACTATGAAAAGAGATTTGCAGAAGCCTGAAACAACGAGTCATCTTCACGGGAAATACACTTTTCTCTATTGGCATGGCTTCCGTAGTTAAGTGAACCAATGACACCTTGCTTGTTTTCCTCACTCAGATGTTAATTATATCCAGTTGATGCTCTGTGGGATTTTCTCCCTTAACAGTCAGATTTATAATGTAACCCCAGACATCTTTTTTTCCACCACTTCACCAGACATTTTTCAATGAGACATGAGCTTTTGCTGTGCAAGAAAGGGGACTGAAGACTAGAGAGACTGGTAAACAGAAGGAATCCATCTCTAGGCAAAGAAGTATCTCATTCTGCAGTCTTTCTGCTGATTGTGTCAGACGTATTTTTAACGTCCACATGTCTGTTTGGCAATGCAGAAATGCACACAACAATACTTCATGAAATCAAAAGATTATTTTTGTCATTTTCTTTCAACAATCTCCATGCATCATGGAACTGTCACCATGTAGCAGCTGAAACAGCAAGAAATGAAGTTGTTACCCACTTCACAAACACAAATGACTGCAGTAGGCAGATGCAGCTTTTTTATGTTTAAGCCCAAGTACTTTTCCTGTATTTGTTTCTAAAACATTCTCCTAAGCCACTGGTGTGGATATAATGCATAGTGTCTCCTCTTTGGTATAATGAAACCACTTAACACTGACCATTTTCTGCCTTCGTTTGGAAGCTATTGTTCCTTTGTACATGGCTCTGGTGAGATGGCACTTTGAATATCATGTTCAGCTTTGAGGTCCTTGCTACTGGAAGGATGTTGAGTTACTGGAGCATATACAGAGAAGAGCAAAGAAGATGGCTAATCCTCAATAACAATAGTTACTGAGGATTAGCAGAGTGAACTAGTATTGTTTAGTCTGGAAAAAAAGGAGGCTGAGGTGACATCTCATCACTCTCTACAATTACCTGAAAGGAGGTTTCATTGAAGAGTGCGTTAGTCTCTTTTCTTAGGTTATAAATGATAGGATGAAAGGAAACAGCCTTAATTTGCACCAGAAGAGGTTTATATTAGACATCAGGAACAATTTCTTCACAGAGAAGGTCAGAAAGCACTAGAATGGGCTGCCCAGGAAAGTGTTAGAGTCTCCACCCTGGAAGTATTTAATAGATGTGCGGACATGGAACTAAAGGACTTGGTATAGCCATGGGACACAGTATATTGGGTTGATGGATGGACTTGATGATCTTGAAGATCTTTTCCAATCCAAATGATTCTATAATTCCATGGAAACCAAGCAGCTGTTTTGACCATTACTTCCACTGAAACAACAGATTTGAAAAATCACCATATTTCAGTATCTCAAAGGTAGGATCAGGATTGCTACCATGTAAGACAAATTGTTAACTCTTTTAACTCTTCCTGCATTTATTTCAGACAAACTCTTTGGTTGTAAGTTATGGAAGACCTGTACTTACTACACTAACAGGACCTGTTTTGATAGGGCTGCTCTGATAATAATGCCTCCTGTTTAATTCCATTGGCCCATGACATGAAAGTGGATGCTGAACCTTCTTGACAACGTTCTATTACATTTTGTTGTCATGTGACAGATGGCAGCAGAGGGGTAGTCTGACAAAATTGTATTTGTCATGGAAGTGCGTACGAAGCAAAGGGATGTCAATGAATTGCTCCATGAGGAAAAAATGGGACCCACTGACATTTATCCCTCAGTGCATGCACAGTCTTTTGGAATAGGAAATGGGTAATCCTTATGCATTTTCTGGAACCTGGACAAGCTGTCAGCTCTGACCACTACATTGCAACACTGATTAAGCTGAAGGCTCAACTTTCCAGAGCCAGGACAGAGAAGAAGACAACCTTTCTCTTGCAATATGATGTGCCAGGCCCCATACCAGTTTAAAGGCTGTGGAGCACATTGCCAATCTTGACTAGACTGTCCTACCACATCCACCGTATAGTCTAAGGTTGTCACCTTCTGACAATCTTCTCACAGGTGGAAACCTGCTTGGGCTGATGAAAGATGGCCTGCATGGGCAACATTTTCCTATCAATGATACCATCATAGCTGCTGTGAAACAGTAGGTCACCTCTGCTGGTGCAGATCTGTATGAGCACAGCATGCAGACCCTTGTTCATGCAGGTAAAAATGCACAGCTAATGGTGGTGGCTATGTTGAACAACAGTGTTACTGTGTTCTTTGCAGGTTATGTAGTTTCCATTGAAATAAATAGGAGGTATTACTTTCAGAGCAAAATATATCATTTAGTGTTATCTTGCAACCACATTGCCTTGCTACAAGTTAATTAAGTACATTTTATAACTACTTCTAAAGCTTCTTCTTGTCTGGTGGGAAGGCCAGCATATCAGCTACTAGACTTAATTGGCCATGTGCTTACAGTCAAACAACAGAGTTTAAACTTTCTGTCCCCAGCCTGATCAGACATTGTACAGGAATGTTGAAATACTTCTTTTTTTCTTCAAAAATTTTACAAAAACACACTAAAAGTTCAGTACATGCCCACATGCCAACCACAGAAAGTAGTGGAAAAAAATATGAATGATAATTACTTTTAAGTAATTATCAAGCTGTGTCATTGTCTGATCAGCATCATGGTCTGAAATAACAACCACATGACTGATTGCAGTAAAGTTTTCACAATAATCCTCTGTAATGTGTTTTTATAATGCTGTACCAGATCTATACATCACAGTTCCCTTCTTTAGAATTTAAAATAGCACTTAGTTCACAAGTCTTCTAAAATAGTATTCTAAACCAAATTATCTATCCTGTTGATGTACTGTCCATTTTCAGGGTCAATTAGAACAGGATATTCAACGTTTTGCCCAATTCAATACTTACAGCTTATATGTGTTGAGTACAACAAATCATCGTATTCTCCCTCACATACTACAGCACAGTCACTAGGTCATTTCAGTTTAAGAATTTATATATACTGAATTAATTTTAGGTGAATTTCAGAATGCATACAATAGATTCAAAATTGAAATTAGCCAGAAACTAAACGTTCATTGTTACCTCCCAGCAACATCCATGCCATAACCACAGCTTTTTTCTAGAGATGATTTTGTCAGCAGCATGTTGCTAGGAACATACAGCAAGCAGCTGACAACAGCCTTACAATTGTCTTTTTGATCATGACTCTTTATTTAAAACAACCAAAAAAAAGTTAATAAAACAGAAAGATTCAGTTTTTCCTATGTTATTCCACTGTATTTCTCCCCAGTGGAATGAAGACTAATGAATATTATCTGTTAAAGCCAAGAAACTGAAATGAATTGCTTTTCTTTTTTCTTCTCCATATAAAAATCAAATTAACCTGAGAAAACTATAAAAATAATCAACAAAACAATAACCAACAAATCATGAATGTTTGTTTGCGTTTGGAATTTTCCTTTTCTTCAGAAATGTTTGGTATACAGGCCTAGATGGATATTGTTCTCAGATGTTTTTTCCAACATATGGCCAAATTTTCAGTGGTCCTTTTATCTTTAGCAATTACATTTCTAGCAGATAGTTCAAACTGAGCACTTACTGCAAGAACTCTAGAATCCCCATATGGAAAATACTGGCCATCAGCAATGTGGCGCAGTTCAATAGCACTGACTAACTAAATGTAATCAGCTACATAGAAGCAGAAGTTCCCATGGCTGCTGTTTATGCCACATGTGAACAATAAATAAGACAATGTCAAGATGGCACCAGGATACAGCTGCTTATATTGTTAAAACTTCAGAAAGAGCATTGGCATACTCTGGAGTGTGCACTGGCCAGGAACCAGATAGGTTTCAGATAGGTGGTTTGCACAAGAATTTGGAAAGTAAGATACTTCAACAATACAGACGTGCACTGTTACACCTCCCTTCAAAAGAGCATATTTTATTTACAGACATAGCTAGCACAGCTGTGGATGCCTAACGAACACACTTCACACCACTGAAAACTGACGTGTAGAAAATAAATCCAGGTAAAACAGAAAAAAAATCTAATAGATACAGAATCACAATCGCCACTACTGTAAATACACCAAATCTAAGTTGAAACCCATGAAATTATTGACTTTGTAGCATTATCCTAGAAACACCCTTCCTTGTAGCACCAAGCTGACCACAGCAGAACAGAGCCCAGGAAACCTTTCTTGAAAACATCTTACAGCTGCCACCCTAATGATTTACTGCTGGTATAACTAGGGAACCTGCAAGGAGAAAGAGGAATACAACAAACAAAATTTTAAAAACAAACAAACAAATGAAAAAACACACACACACACACACACAGAGTAATAGCACAAAAAGAAGCCAGATTTCTGTAGCTGAGGAGAGCTGACAGCTCAATATAGACAGGGAGTGTGAGACTACATGGCATTATAATCACATAACCTAACCAAATATTAAATACTGGTGCTTACTTTAATTTGGACAAACAAATCAATGACTGCCCACATTTCTCCCCACCTTAATCCAAGGTTTTGCAGGTTTTGATACCCTGATTACTCAAACTGTGTAAATATTAGTGTATGTCAGCATGCTTCATTGCTCTTCCAACTCTGTCTATGTCTATATGAGATTCCTGACTTTAGTTGTGGAGGTATACGAGTCATCTGCCACCACCTCCCTGCTTTCAGTTCGTAACAGATTTGCTAAATTTTATCTCATGGGCTGAAATGTTATATTATGTGTCTTTCTCAGATTTAGTTCAGCTTTTTTGACAGTGAGAACCAAGGTATACTTCAGACAAAATAGGTCTGCTATTTCTAAGGATCAGGTTGAAGAAAAGTAGGCTATTTCTCCCAATGCTGGGGACTTCAAACCACTTTATATTTCCAACAAGATATCCCAAGGTGTTTTTGAAATCCATCTAACAGGCACCTTCAGTGCTAGAGACATGCCTTTAGCCTGACTCCCTACACCGTGCCCTGCCAGAACTGCAAAGAGTCTGAACAGAGACTGGGTTCCTGCTGGTTTTAACCTTCCTTAAATGAGGGCTGCACTTCAAATAAGGAACTCTCTCCTTAGCCTACTAGTCTTAGTAAAAAACAGCCCTTTGGGACCTTCAAGCACATCAACTTCCTGATCCATTTTGCCTTCCAGTACATGAAGACGAATGCCCATGTTAAGCTTTGTGTGGAACAAGAAAATGGAGGGAAAAGATAGGGTAGCCTCTTTAGCAGCCTTGTAGACCCAAAGATTAAGTTTGGAACATAGCAGTGAAGCATCCAAAACTCTGTGGAAAAAGACGGAATACAGGGAAAAGTCCAATGGTAAAGAGGAAAGCCCAAAAGATTGCATGAGGCAAAATGCTTTTTCAGTTCTTGCTCTGAAACCCCCATACAGGAACTACTATGTCTTTGTCATAAACATTATTATATTTTTAGGAAAATTAGAATACTAAAAGCTTTCTTAAACTCATAGGATAATATAGGTTGAAAAAGTCTCTCAACACCATCAAAGTCCAGCCATCCCAAACACTACCAAGTCTGCCACTAAGCCATGACCCCAAATGCCACGTCCACTAATCTTTCCAGGAATGGGGACTCCACCACTTATGTGGGCACCCCTTCTGTGAAGAAATTCTTCCTGACATCCAATCTAAGCCTCATGCAACAAGAAGCCATTACCTCCCAACCTATCATTTGAGTTCCGAGGAAAGAGGCTGATGCTGTCCTTTCTGCAACCTCCTTTCAGGCAGTTGGAGAGAGTAATGAGGTCTTCCCTCAGTCTTCTTTTCTCCAGACTAAACAATGCCAGTACCCTCAGCCACTCCTCATATCCTTTTTTTCTAGTCCCTTTGGGGGCCTCTTGATTCCTTACACCATCTGGGATCCTTCAGAAAAATGCTCACAGATACATTCTTCCCCATCCCCTCACCCCTGCTCACCTGTGCACCAACAGCTCTGGTTGAAGAATTTGAGGGGCCACCTTTCCCGGTCATCCACATTTCGAAGGGTGTAGGGGCCGCTCCATGGCTGGGTGTCCACCTGCACACCCTGGCACCATCCCCTGCCCTGCAGGGACCCACACACGTTGCCTGGCTCCAGCCCCAAGGCTGGGCAACAGCGCTTCGACCGAATGGCCTCCACTGTCATGCAGACACGGGGGAACTGTGCCTCTGCCTGGGGAAGACAACAGCAGCTCAGGTAGCTCAGCCCAACCCAAAAAAGCCTCCTCAGGGCACCCATTACTATGTGCAGCCTCTCCTCCGGACCCAAGTGAGTGGAGCTCAGAGATCTCCTTTGTGGGACAACCTGGTCTGGCAGCAGCTCTCCCTGGGATAATCCCTCTCACTGCTGAGGATGCTGGTGTCGGGTGTTTGTTTAATCCTGGTCTCTAATTGCCTTGAATGCCATTTAAAAGACAGAGTTTTGGCTCTGCTGTGCCTGCCCAACAGCCACAGCTTTAAGCAGGGCTTATGTAGAGGTTGGGAGAAGCCTCATTAGAGGGATTAGCACAGCGCAAATCCTCGTGTTTTGCACATGACAACAAGGGCAGAAAAGACGCCCAAGTCCTGAGGGCTCTGGCAGCTTGTCAAGAGGGTGAATGCCTCAGATTTATTTCTCCAGGTTTTGTCAGGCTTTCATGCACTCTGAGAAATTGATGGTCTCATTTTAGCTGAGGTGGCTGAAGAAACTTTTTAAACAAAACCCTGTAAACAGAGATAAATAGAAGGGGAAAACCTCTTCTTTTTGTAGCTCACTCACTGTTAGATAACATTTCTCATGAAAGCAGCAGACAATAGAAAATGAACTGGAAGTGCAGCGGATATAGGTACATCATTAACAAAAATTAATAAACCCAGTAGTAACAGCTTGGAGACTCCATCTGCTGACTGTAGAATTCCAGTGCTTGTACCATAAATATTTTAGCGGCAAGTGGAGAAGGATTCATCTCCTAATAGCCTTTTTGCATACAAAATAAATTATTTAATTGATTTTAAAGGGTGAGTAGTACTTGTCTGCTCTCTAACCCTTCCCCCATCATTACACCAGAGATAACTGTAGGGTTGGTCTGGCCGACGGACCTTCACAACAGTCACATTCAAGCATTTATTACCCACCTGGCAGGGCACGGTCTGTAAGATCAATAAATACACCAGACATGCAGATAAGCAGTTTTGCTGAGAACATTGAGAAAAATGACTTTGAAAAGCTGCTAGCATGCAACACTTTTTGCCCATGATGCAACTCCTGTACTAAAAGAATGAAACTATTCAATCAAAAGTAAGAAGTTGAAGACCTCAAGACCATCTTGTCCAGTCACCAACCCATCTCCACCAAGCTCATTAACCACACCCCTTAGTGCCACGTCTACCTATTTCTTGACCACTTTCAGAGATGGTGACTCCACCACCACCCTGAGTGGCCCATTCCAGCACCTCAACACTCTTTCTGAGAAGAAATTTTTCCTAATTTCCAATCTGAACCTTTCCTGATGCAATTGGAGGCCATCACCTCTCATCCTATCATTAGTTATGTGGGAGAAGAGGCTGATCTGTAAAATATGAAATGGTTTTAAACTCGTCTTCCTTAAGATTCAGTCTACCTGCAACAGGATTTTCCTGCTGCTGTCCTTGACACAACACTCAAAATAAGGTAGAAAATAAGGCTAATTGTTGGAAAAACATGTTGCAGAAGTTCAGAAATTAAAATGAAGGCACTAACTCAAAAACAGCCTTAACTAAGCTCCTTCTTTTACTACTCAGCATCTAAAAACACCTCTCTGTCTTGGGAAAAATCAGTCCTTGAAACTAGGTTAGGTGAAGTCTTGAGACAAAGTTACCAGCACACCACATTACTGCAATTAACAGTGCAAGTAGGAGAAATAAGTAATTCAGAGAAGCTGGATAAGAGCATGGAGAAAAGGAATAACAGTTATATGACACTACGGAGATTAGTTAGCAGGGAAAAGAAAAGCACGAGTAGAACAGCAGCATGCAGTTTTACTTATGATCACTTCCTTCCATTATAACTATGTAAATTTACAGAGCTAGCAACAAGATAAGGCATGCAGAATAGATACAGAGTTGGACTTTGGTCCTTAGTCCTCAGGGTCCCCAGCATGAGAACACTGGGATAGACAGACAGATGGACAGATCCCACATCATGTCACAGCCTGTTCCGAGCCTGTTGATCCCACAGCATGACACATAGAGCCTTCTGAGCAACATTTCAAAAAGACAGTTGTTCTTCATTACCCAGAATTTACCACAGCTTCCCCTCAGCTATTTAGTTAAATAAATAAGTCACTGTTAGGGCTACACAATATTAACACTATACAAATTTTACAACAGCATGCTGAATGACTTTTTATTTACTACAGGGTTTTCCTGTCTCTTCAAAATGAGTATCTCTATGAATTGGCACTACTGATGAGAGCTGCTTCTCTACAGCTATCAAAGAATCTTTCAAACAACTTACAAGAGCACATGAGCCATGGCTGAAGCCTTGGAGACTTGCACTGTCTTGTCAGCTCTTGTGAAATACCAGGGTCAAGCTATCACAACTGGAATTGTAGCATACTGATTAGTTAAAATATTTAGGCTTTGCATTCGAAGTATATGAGCACAGTATCTCAGCTACCTGGCAGTCTGTATCAATCAAACCTAAGATCAAACTTCTCACCCTTCTGCCGAAGATCCACATGGGTACCTAATCATCTTGGGGCTTAATATATTCTTTTGTTGTTGTTTTTTTCTTTTTGCAAGAGAAAGAATAAAGAAACAGAATACTCAAAGGTTCAGCAGGCAAAACAATTCCTACACACAACTCACACAACTACTATAGAAATTCCTGAGCTGTAAGTAGGCAATAGGTTCCCGCTTTTTTGTTAATGAGAGTATTGTTTCTCAGGCTCCTTCTACTGTACTCAGGCACAGATTAGCATCAACCCAGAGAAGTACTTAGCCTTTGGAATTTCTGAAGGATTTTTTTCCAAAATAAAACGTTCAATATATTCAACTGAAAGAACATGATTATTCATATTGAGCAGCAATAATCCCGGAGATAACTAGAAAGATAATTCTATATAGAAAGCTCCAAGCAGGAAAGGATCAAGGTGAAAGTGAAAAGAAATGAGGCAGGAGGAGCAAAATGTAAGTATATGCTCTATCAACAAAAGAAATTTTATATTAAAAAAAGAAAAAGAAAACTAAGACACCATATCTTAAGATACAAACACATTAAGTGAATCCTTGGTATCTCAAGCTGAGCGTGCAAAAATGATGAAAGCTCCTAGAATGGTTTGGCCCTGTGAATATTTTTCTTCCCTTTGAAGAAAATATTACACCTCTGATTCTTTCTTCTGCCTAGTCTTTATCTTGGTTTAGGGACATCTACATTGTCATAAACCTCATCTGAATAAGAATAGACTCGTTCTTAGAAAAAAAATCAAACAAGTATTTATCAGAGTTAGGAACTTCTGCTGTACTTTTTGAGGTAAATTAACCACACAGTTGTGCTTAAACATAAAGAGATTTAAGGAACAATGCACTGACTAAACCCTACCACTGTTAAATTGAAGGCAGCCCCTGAGCACTCCACTCCACAATTGCTACAGCACAACGCTGGGGCATTTATCATCTCCTCAAGCACGGGAAACTTCACTCCCTTGCCTAGTGGAGTTTTGTCTCTGGCACTCATACTTCCAGCTATTTTAAAACAGGGATCTTATTAATGTTTATAAATATCTTAAATGTAGGAGACAAAGGGACATGGGCCAAAAGGACCTCTTTTCAGCAATCCACGGAGACAGGACAAGGGGAAATGGCCATAAACTGAAGCATAGAAAGTTGTGCACCAACATGCAAAGGAACTTCTTCACAGTGAGGGTGATAGAGCACTGGCACAGGCTGCCCAGGGAGGTTGTGGAGTCTCCTTCTCTGGAGATATTCAATACCATCTAGATGTAAATCAATTCAGGCTAATCTTTAGCCAATGCATACATCAAACCCTACTCTTGGATCATATTTTAAGTGATGGATAAACGTTTTGGCTGCTGACTGTTGTCAATTTACATGCTCAAGATTTTGTAGAGCAAGAAGCATGATCTAAGGCAGTTTTCCAATGCTGCCACTAGGTATATATTGTTCGAATGAGAGTCTCACTGATCAATCTCTGAAGAAAAGCTACTTAATATAAAAGGTGGAAGCCAATTCAAGAGCAGGATACGTCTATCAAGCATCTTCTTCATTATGCAACCTTTTTCTTCTGCTACTTCGCTGCTTGTCTCTGCTCTCTCTGATCCTCCTAAAAGTAGAGTCCCTTGAATATTTTCTCCCTACATTTCATTCTCCTTCCATCCCATTCTGCCTTTCCCATCCTGTATGCATACACTGCCTCTCTTTGATTTACATCCTCTCTTCTTCCACCCCCAAAGATCACTGCTCTTTCACAGCCTTACCCTTTGTCTCCTCATCCTGCAGTTAGGAGAATGAGGCCAAAGTTTAGGCATGCAGAGCAGCACTGGAGATCTCATGATCCCACCCTTACACAAAATGCCTCTTCATAAAAACAGCCTCATCAGTTCCTGCTTTCTCATATTTACATTTTTTATCCAGTTCCTTACTAATTTACTGAGCGCTTTTCCTTTAGAAGCCTCACTAAAAAGCTATCTACATACCACAGTGCATTCATATATGCTAGAATAAAAAGCAACTCAGAGAAGCATAACCTGGCCAGGCCTCACATCAAGTACGTTAAGACTTCAAGCCGTGATTCCATCTTGAGTTAAATACAGTTTCATGATCTTAGGTGAATTTCCTTTCCTCAACAACAATAGGCCTGCCACGTTTGTGTGCTATCAGGCTGGACTCTGGGTTGCTCAAGCATTCCTTGTATTGTGAATTCCACTCATCAATCTCTCCATGGCTTTATCAGCAGGCTTCCAGGTGACAGGATGAAATTTATCTCATCTGAAGTTAGACATCTATTGATTGCTCAAATCTACATTTAACTGGTCACCAAAGGCTCCCTCTACGGGCTCCTCTCTTACTGGAGAGAAATAGCTGCTTTTAGGGTATAATTCACTTGGTTGTTTTCTGTGCTCACATTAGGACAAACTGCAATGCATTGCACAAAGGCATAACCTTCTTCATTATTTATTGTAAAGGGAGTGCAGGGTTCAGCAGTACTCGATACACATTAAAGATCTATGTTCAGACAGATGAGTCCCACCTGGGTTTTCACTGATTCCTCACCAGGCCTCACAGTCCAGTTAAACTTCACTCCCACAAGTCAGGAGAAGAACGCAATGGGAAATCACTACTTAAAGGCACCCACTTTGCAAGCTCCAAGTTTGCTTACACTTTGCTTCTCACTTCTCTAAGTTCATACGATTGCTGAAGCATGTGTATATATACAATTTATTTAGGAAGATCCTAAAAATCATACAGTGCTTTAGTATAGTAGATGTGTGGGGCAACTGTTTTCCACAGCCTTAAATAAATATTACGTTAAATTGCCGATACTCTTTTACACTTGAAGTCATCTATTATTGCCTGTGCATAGTTCTATCCATTTTTATCAGAGGTAATGAGCATTTCTATTTCCGTTGCAATATCTTTTTTTATTATTGTCTTCTGCCTTATTCCCTCATTTAACAAGTCTGAAAAAACTCTTCAGAGATCAGAAAGCAGGATCATCATTCAGCTAACAATGTAGCATGTCATTTTATACCCAAATATATATTTTTTTCCAAGGCATATCAGATGTACAGTTTACAATGTACACTTTGCAGTGAGGTTGGGGTCAATATCTCCCACATAATTAGCAACAGGATTAGAGGGAATGGCCTCAAGCTGTGCCAGGGAAGGTTCAGTTTGGATATTAGGATAAATTTATTCTCTGTAAGAGCACTTGGACACTGGAACAGGCTGCCCAGGGCAGTGGTTGAGTTGCCATCCCTGGAGGTGTTCAATAATTGTTTAGATGCAGTACAAAGGGACATGGTTTAGCAGGAAAATATTGGAGGTATGTGAACAGTTGGACTGGATGATCTTGGAGGTCTTCGGCAACCTTGGTGACTCTATGGTTCTATGAAGGAACAGGGATGTAGCTTAAGCTACTTACAGTTTATGTAAATACAGTACTGACTGCTAAGGATGTTTTTGTCTACCAAGGAACACCACTAATCTCAGAGTAGTCAGCTGACAAAGCATGCGTATATAAAGTCAAAGAGACCTACCACTTAAGATTGCCATTCTATCTGCACCACAGCTGTAGATACCACACATCCAAAGGGTGCCCAAAGACTTCTATCTCTAGAGCTGTTTCACCAGCTTCTAAACTGGACTAATTCTTAAGGCAGTCATAAGTATAAGACAGGATTTGCTTACTGAACTTCAGCACCTAGGAGGTAAAGAGCAAAATCTCAGTTACTGTGCAGTTCCCAATAATCGATCAAGAGAAAGAAGCAGCTTCACAGGATGACCCATCCCAGGCATCACTGAGAGGTAAATGACCCAATCTGTGTTTTGATTGTCAGAGGTGGCACGGGTGATTAACACGGACTCAGACATTCAACTTTTAGATGTCTGAAGTAAAGTGAGATGAATCCCACCATATACAGCTATGGTAGGAAACAACTTGATTTACATAGAGTAGACACTTGTTGGCTGACAAAATGTGAAGTTAAACATGAGTTATTTCAATATCCTAGTTTGGACACACGTGGTGCTCTCTATGTGCAAAACTCAGAGGAAGCCAGCAGTCTGGCTAGCACACAGGCTGCCTTTGTGGCCCATCCTGCAGCACACACTCAGGGAAGATGTGAGCCAAAGAGCTCACATGCATTATAAAAGGGGTAAAGCAGAAGACCTCATAGAATCACCAAGGTTGGAAAAGACCTCCAAAATCACCCGTCCAACGGTCCACCTATCACCAATATTTCCCACTAAATCACGTCCCTCAGCAAAACATCTAAATGTTTCTTGAACATCTCCAGGAACAGTATCTGCCATCCAGCAGTAGAAATTGTCCCAGTCAGATTAAAAATATTTGCAGATCCAAGTCTGGCTCTGTACTACATTGATAAAACAATTTGAATACTGACAGATGGTATCTGAAATAAAATCAGAAATCTCTAAGGCCTTGATCTTACACTAGTACTAGAGCCAGTTCCAGAAGCTACTCTTCTCTCATTATTTTTATTCAGGACACTGAAGTTACTACTTCTCCTAACTGAAAATAGGAAAAGGAAGAAAAGATACTCATCCCCCATGTCATGTGGGTTAGCCCTCAAGAACATTGCCAGTCAAAGCAATGAATGTGCCCTTGCTTTATGCAAGTACACACACGTACATCCAAACAAAAATACACTGTTTCCCCTGAGGTTCACTGAGGAATAAAGATAACACTGATAAACACAGCAGGACTGATGGTCAAAAGTTCACAACTGCCCTAAATCTTCTAATCTGAGTGTTCTGATCTATACTACAAATTCTGTATTTCAACATTACTGTGGAATATGAGTTCTGTGCTACTACCAAAGCACAAAGCAGGAGCCTTGAGATACACTGATGGGATGAGGGAACATCAGGCTGAGGGAAAACTCCCAAGGAGCTGGATCAGAAAAGGCTTCCTTCCAAAGGGGTCCTGAGTTGAACTCAGATAAAGCTATTCTAACTCAAAGCAAAATAAAAAAGACTGAATGGAGAGCACAAGATTCTAGAAGTGCATAATCAGCTGGATTTATTTTTCTTTTTAAATGCATTTCCTCCCCAAAAAAAAACTGCGAAACACACAACTAGTTCTGTTTCGTAAGATCAGATAACAGACAGGTGACAAGTAAAAGGAAAAGAAAAAAAATCTTAAAGCTCTGTGTGAGTCTTGACTCACATATTTTGATTCCATTGTATTGATCATACTGCATATCTAAATGAGATTTAATGGATGCCCGTAAATAGCACAGGGGACAAAGTCAAGAGACAGATACAAATCTTCTCTAACAAACCTATTTTCAGTCTAAGGAGAGGAAATTCTATGACATGTAGGGTAACCTTTGCTCATCACAGAGAGGCAGGCAAGACAGTAAGAAGCACCAAGCAGACTGCCTTCACAGGCAAGGGGGGGGGACTTACTGAAAAAGGAGGCAGATGGGAAAGTCTAGGGGCAGGAGGGAGAAGGAGAATCTCATCTGCACAACATTGCTCCAGTTTGCATTCACTAAACCAGAGATTCAGTCAGTAGCTAAGGATGGTCGTGGACGAGGCAGTGGAACCAAACCCCACAGACTGTGGGTATCTGAATCAGACTGAAACAGCACTGCAAATTATGATTTTCCTTTGAATTCTTTGTGAGGTGCCAGCTTTGGTACCTGACTGTAGATTAAAAATGCAGCCACATTTGAAAAATGCAGCCACATTGAAGTTTTCCAGCAGTACAGAAAGATTCTTCTGACTGGAAATAAAGTTTTCAACTGAACCAACATGAAAGTAGCATGTGTCTGCTTCCTAACAGGGGAGACAAGCTAATAGGAAACTAAATGGAAATAAAGGCATCCACTGGCAAGAAGAAATCTGGAAACCAACAATGCTAACAAGGCAGAGTAAAGCAGATAAAGTTGAATGAAAAATGCCTGAAAACAGAGTGATATAAAAGCAATAAAGCTAAAACACTCGGGGTTATTTTCTCAGAATCTGCCAAATCACATCAGGAAGCAGCAACAAGCCTGCAAAATCAGCCAGAAGTTTAGAAATAGCAGAATTAAGGTTCTCCCTTAATTTTATCTGTTTCTCTCACCTCGGGCCTGCAGCATGTGCTACCCAAATCCCACACCGAACAAGAATTGGGTTCTCTCGTCAGCACCCCATTGGCGGTCACTCCAGGGTACAAGAAACGAAGCAGAGAAAAGGTGTAACAGCACTCATTGCAACAATCTAATAGTTTCAAAGGAAGGGGTGTATCTGAACGGACCGGTTACGTTCAGCGCTGCTGTAATCCCGGCCGGCTGCCGGCAGACGGCGCTGCTGCCCGCGCGGCTCACGCTCAGCCCCTGCGTCCGGTGTTTCCAAGCGTGAAGGGAGCGCGGCCCCTCACTCGAGGGGGGACGCCCCGCAGATTGTGCGTGTGGGAGCACCATCTGTCTGCTGATGCCTCCGGGGTGTGTTTGGAGAGAGGAGATTAAAAAAAATTACAAAAAGGAAAAGTTAAACAGTTTGCCGAAACCCGGGATCGAACCAGGGACCTTTAGATCTTCAGTCTAACGCTCTCCCAACTGAGCTATTTCGGCTCACGTCGAAAATGGTCGTCAGAGGTTGCTCCAAATCCATTCTTGTGGCTGATACTTTACATTCTTCGAAAGGATTCTGTTGGAATTCTTACAGCACCAGGCACACCACAAACGACAGGCCTTTGCCAGTGTGATTGTGCCCTGATGCAAAGCTAGCATTAACACAAAAATAGACAAGTATTTATATTCAGAAGAAAAATGCTTTGCCTGCAACTCCTTGGGGATAGCAAAAACTAGAATACCCTGTGGGATTCAAGAGCATTAAATCAGCAGTCCTTTTGCCTCAGAGTTTTCAAGAACTGTGCTCTGAATTCTGATTGATCCCACACAGAGCCAGAGTATCTGCAACCAAGGAGGAAGTACAGCCCAGGCCTTGTTTTTCAGTGGTCTTACTCAAGGACGCATCCATAAGGAAAGCTGTGCCTGCAAACCTGCCAAGGCCAGCCAAGACTATTTATGATGAAAACTAGCTTATTGGCACAGTTCAACATTTATTCCATGTCCCATGGCCTGACCTGTCTGTGAGGTCATCCCTTACACTCTCCGTGCCATTGCCTCACTCTCCTCTCCGTCCAACAACCACACATCTCATTGCCCCGTGGTTTTACATCACAGTGATTGCTTTACTTCAAAGCAATGAATGTGACCACATAATGATTCAAAGATTAAACCCCAAAAACATTTACATAAACTCAAACCATTTCCACTAAGAGATCATCAGTAACCTTTTTGACACAGCTGCTCTCAATAACACTGTTTGCTCGGACAGCTATATGTGTCATTAAAGCTTGCATCTTCAGCATGTAACCATTCAGAATAACTTTCAAAAAAATCTATTCACTAAATCAATCACAAAGTGCTTCTTTATTTCCAACCCAGTAAAAAAAAAAATCAATTAACTTGTAGTAATGTTTCAAAGCCCATGTATCTGTCAAACTAAAAAAGTAGATTCAAGATCTATTACCTCCACTCCTAAAATTGAAGGCTCTTTGTAATCCAGCATAAACACTGGAGAAATACACCTTCTTCCACCACAGTTCACCCAGACTACCTGTCATATTAAGAATGACTATGGCTGACATGCATCTCTGCAATACTTCAGGTATTCCTGTTACTGGCCTTTGTAAAATACAAAATGGTCAGGTGGATAAGGAACACTGTGTACGATAAGGAAGCTGTCTCTCAGGAAAATAAAGAAGAAAATATATGAATGTCATGGTTGAATCAATGCATGTTTGATAACAACATGCTTAAATCTCATTGGTACAAGGGTACATAGTCAGTATGCCACATGTTCTAATAGACCAGCACATATTAAGACCTGTAATTTTCACTCCCAAGTGAAGATTTTGATTACCAAATAGGCATCAGAAATTCAAACAAATGCAAGTGCAACACAATCTAGCAAGGTGTTTGTTAGGAGGTGAAGTTAACAAAATGAATACCAAATGGTAACCTCAGCCAATATATTCTGTAGATGGTATAATTAGAAAGATTATTGGAATGGAAGAGACAAAAGAGACAAATGATATAAAAAGAAATGCTCACCCATCTCCAAGGATCAAGGCTCACAGGGAAACACCCTGCAAAGGAGAGATCTCTAACAAGAGATCCTTCCCCAGTGGTGGTCAGCCCTTAAATGGAGTCTGAGAGAGGTGGAGTCAGACTCCACCCCTTCTGGTCACACAGGTGAATTGCCTTCATCTGTGCTCCCACAATTGACTCAGTGCTCACCTCAGGTGATCAATCAGTGGTTCAGGCCGTGATTCAGCAGTTCCCATACAGCATTATTATCCCACCTTGTCACAGATACAAATGTTTCTAGGCTTTAGAATACATATTTGGTGTAAAAGTTAAGTCTAGAAAGCTTACTACTCAGCCTTAAGATGAATTTTATCAGCCAACAGTAGCACTTCATCAACAGCACCATGCAATACACAAGAAGTGTGATGCAACTAGGAGCACTGAAAGTCCAAAGGCAGCACTACCATCAGCAGGGTCAGGGGCACTATTAAGGGTTCAACTACTTCCAAAGCTCTGGCATGTACAAAGCTAAAGTAAATGCCTCAAACTCTATTCCTCCTGCATAAGAAAAACACTTCTGCATATACTTGTTCTAAAGTCACTCAAATTAACAGTCAAAACAACTCTGATCTGCAGCAAGAGACCACTCTAGAGGCCAGAGTGCTCTAGCATCTTAACCCTACACTTTCACAGCTCTACATAGCAGAAGTGCCTGGAACTGTGCTAAATACTTACACATCTGATAAAAGCAAGAAGAGTTTCTTTTTTTGCATATCTCATCTCAAATATCAAGCGAGCAAAGATCCTTTTAATACACATGGATAATTAAATATATAAAAAAAAGATCAACAAACCTACTTTTCCAGCTGGTATGCACTAGCTCAGTTTATTCACCCAATTAAAGTGAAACCAGTTACACTGTAACTTACAGCAATAAATCACATTTGAACAAGATTTATTGAAAGATTTCCAGAACTGAAGTTACTTCTGAAATTTTACATTAAAACTCATTGTTACATCTTTAAAATTTGCCACAAAAACAAAGAGTAAAACAGTGTTAAAAAAAAAAAAGGAGTGCCAACCCGCAATTCAAATGAAGCATTTAAAACTTTTCCTCAATAAATTGCCTTCATATCACAGACAGTTATGTTACTGGAATGTCAACTGAGTACTTCAAGTCTGTTACAGTTCAGGTAAAAGGCCATAATAGAGTAAGTAGACAACATTAAGACACTGAAGCAAAGTTTAAGAAAGGCTTGTACAAATCTCAGTAAGAGCTGTTTTCTTGACACCTTTTCTACCTCTGCTCTATTAAAAATTGAGCATTAGGAAGGTAACAGTTTAATTGGTCATCTAGATAATACTGCAACAAAGAACCATGAACCATATGGGTACCATACTTAGCTTTTATCAACTGATTTATATTCTCTAGAAAACAGTTATCTTTTCCTCTTGATTTACAACAGAAGACAACTGTTTAAAGTGACAAAACACACATTACACTGTAAAAATAAACTAATGCAGATGAAAAGCTTCTGAGCTAAATATATTCATGAATGAATACATTCATTCACTGGAATCCACACATTGTTATCATAATCTTCTCATTCCAAATGAATAAGGAAGATTTGACATGTTACACTAATTTTTAACATTATAAAATCCTTCACCCTGCAGAATACTAAAAAATTTTCAATACCCAGTGAAGATAACATATTGCACCAAAAGCTGAAATTAATGGATTAAACTCATAAAGTGCTAAACCCTTCTGAAGTTATGCTCTACTACAGTTCTGTATTCATCGTGGCTTGTGTTATATCAAATACATTAAGAGTTCAATGTGGTCACTTGATTGCAGGCTTTGAAGAAAAGACTGTGAGGTAGAATAGACTCCTTCAGGCTGCCTGCCCCTTTATGGAACATTAAGTTGTGCAAATGGCTCTGCCACAGGAAAGGGCTCCAAAGCTTTCTCTGCATTCTTCCAGTTGTGAAAGTTTTCCTTGTACCATTCAACTGATATGAAAAGAATGTTGGGAAAATCAAATTGAACAAAAATTATATTAAAAAAAATCACAGATATCACAAAATTAACAACAGAACAGACACTTAAGCAAAAATTTTAACCTACAAGATCCCAAAAATCTAGTTTTAGTCAAATCTAGTTTAAGTCTTCAAAACTCACTGGAATTCATTTTTACTGCTAAAATACCTTATGCTACTTTTAAAATATTTTAAAAATCAGTTTTAAAAACGAGCTAATTGTTCATCTAAAATTAAATTGATAAATACATTCCCTTTAGTTTCTCATTAATTGGCTGATAAAAATCATTTCTTCCCCTCTCCCTTTTCTTCCTCCCCTAACTTCCAAATCTATTAATGTAAAAAGGCATCAATCATACTTGTTTTCTTTATTCCTTCTTTCCAAGGCACTTTAGGTCTCCATCCTAGATTGTGCATTTTTTCTGAATTCATTGGATATCTCAGGTCATTGGTAGGTCTGGTGAAATACAAATCACACAGAAAACAATTTGGTTAGACTCCTTTCATTAATTAGATATACAGACCTTCAAATTGCCTTCAAGCCGTGATTAGGTACACCTCAGGTTTGAGCATTCCTTTCAACATGAACAGATTACATTACTTTCATAAACAAAGTGGCAACCAAGCACAGCTACAAGAACACAATTCAGTTTGCACAGTCAACTACCTAGAATTTACTAAAATAAATATGAATTAATGTTTTCACACAAAAATGAACAGTAATCTCAAACCACTGTCAGTGCAAATCAGTGTGCATGCAGGTCTTTAGACAGTCACTAAACAAGCCAGTGTTCTCTCATATCAGCACTCAGATTTCTCACTATACAAGCCCACAGATATTCACACACTTCAGATCTGAAGGACAAAGATGTCCAAAGCATAGCCATTACAGAGGCTCATTAGCTGCAACATACTTCATAATGCTGAATATACAGAATCACAAACTGCAAGACAACACAAGATATCCTTCCTTTATGTACAGAACATATTTTTGTTTCCACAGTCTGGCAGTTAGGTAGCCTAGTCTATCACACGTGCATTACTGACACTAGGATGTGTCAAAAGTACACAAGCACACAGAAGCAAACTACTTAATAGTTACTAGAAACAGTCTAATCTCAAGGAGAATCGGAAGTACTTTTTGAAATGCAAGTAATCATCACAGTTAAAGTCTTTCAAAATTCAATAAATATTAGTAAGGTATCCTAACCATTGAATCTTTTGAGTTGGAAGGGGCTTTTAAAGGTCATCTAGCTAAACCCCCCTGCAACGAACAGGGACACCTACAGCTAGACTAGGGTGCTCAGAGCCCAAATCAGCCTGACCTTGAATGTCTCCAAGGACAGGGCACCCACCACTTCTCTGGGCAACCTTCGAGCCCATTCACCACTTGGGGACAGGGCCCAACACACAGGAATACAATCCTTAATCTGAATTACATGAGAACCTACTGAACACCCACATCATGTGAGCCAAAGGCAATTTTTGTTCAGAGTCCTGTGATAGATTTCGAGAGGATTCTGAAAAACTCTTCCTTTTAGAAAAACACACTTAAAGGCACTTCAGTTGCCTGATAACTGTCCAAACATGAAGAGAAAGTAAATATTAGTAGGACCTTTAGAATTCTTAAATGCTATCAGCAGATATGTGATTTCTAATCACCCTAGAGAAAGAGTCATGTCAGAAGTATGCAAAGGCTTATTGTTGCTGCTGAAGTGAAATGGAGGAAAAGATAAAAAAAAAGAACAGAGCCAAATCAAGTCTGCAATTAAAGCTGCAAACACTCAGCAAAACCATTTATAGAAGCTACTCATTTTTTTCTGCTGCCCTAGCTTTGGCACTTTGCTGTTCTACATCTAAAGCAGTAGCTTCAGATTAAGCTAGAATTCTAAAATTAACTACACTCTGTAGATACATCACTGACTATGGAGGGTAGGTAGGTCTCACCTACAAAAAACACAAATTTGGTGTTAATGTGACTAGTTCAAAATATTAAAGCTAAATGAGAGACAGTGGGATTCATCTGACAAGTTAAGGACACAGAAACGAACTATCCTTAAGATAAGATTTAGTTGCTATATAAAATTTATCCAAGCCCCAGAGCAAGCTTCAGTAGTTTGAAATTTGAAGAAAGTTTGCTATATAGCTCAGGCACCAAATCCAGAAACAAGTTTAAAAAAAATAAAGTAAAACAGGTCTCACTTCCTCAAAAGTTATCCCTCTCACTGAGCAAAAACACTTTCACAGAAATAGAATGTATTTGTATTCTTCTGGATAGAGCTCTCCTGCACAAACTTTGCTCTTTTATTACCTGTCTTTAACATAGTCCATCCAGTGCTCCATTTCAGATTCTGAACTGGTCTTCTTTATCTGACAACAAGCAGGTAGGAAAAAATACATTAAAAAAACCACACCATTGCACATTCTTCACATGTTAACAGAACTAGTTTTAAATATATAAGACTTAGTTCGGTCAAAGAAAAACAAAAACCCAAACAGAAATGTCTTTTGCCTGAACAGCCAAACTACTGAAGTTATAAAACATCTGGAACAATTCCAATACCTCTTCCCCAATACTTAACTAAACACACAACTTGTTACATTTTCAACCTCCACACTTTCAGACCAAAACACAAACAACCAACACAAAAAAGACCAAATGGCTTTTAATGATTACACCAGTTATTGTCTCAGACAGGATAACTGATGCAGAAGTGCAGTTTGTGATAGCCTGTCCTGCACATAGCACAGCTGCCACAAAAAGGTTAACTCAGTGCTTGCAGCAGACCTTAGAAAGGCAACGTGTTCTCTTACAGAGTTATGAACAGCTCTCTGCTGTAGAATCTTTACGTGCAATGCCAAGTATTGTAACTGTTTACTCACTAAATGGATTAACTCCTTTGCAAGCTGGACAATGGACATCTCGAAGTTAGTTCCAATGTTGTAAATTTCACCTGGCTTCCCCTCCTTCAGGACGGTAAGGAATGCTTCTACTACATCAGTTGCATATAGAAAATTCCTTCTCTGAAGTCCAGAGCCATGAATACAGCTTAAGAACAGGAAAAGGCAGAAGATTTTAGTTAATACCTAAACAGAAGCACCCCATTTAATAAAATGCATTTCAGGCAGTTCTACTGTAAGAATTTACCCCACCCCAAAGTACTTCAATTTAAAAACCTGCACGTCAGCTGTTTTGGTATATGCTACTTCTAAAATAAGCAATTCATAACTTAATTAGGAAACTGTAAGTAGCATGTTTATTAAATAACTCATTACACACACAAGTTACATACCATTTTCTGTTCTGCTGCAACAAAGATATGAACTTCGGAATAACCTAAACAGTTGAACAAACAAATATTTTAGAAGCCATTATTCTGCAAAGAACAGAACCAGCACCCATCATTACATGCTTTAACAATAAGATTGTTTCAACAGTTTAAGTTCAAACTTCAGCTGAAATATAAAATCTAAGTAAAGAATGCACCAAGCCTAGAAACAGCAAGGATTCATATTTCCTAGTGTAAGAAGAATATTTGTACACCACAGTTGCTTTTTCTGAAGTTCACAGTTCACTGCTGTTTTCTGTGTTGGTTTGTTTTTAACTTTCTCTTGTGTTGAGATGCTTATCTTTCTGCTCATCCATTACAAATCAGAAGTTAAAAACACGATGAACAATTTGTGTGTAAATCGTTATTTTCACACACAGAAGTGTGATGGAGTTTAAAATAGGGTTGACTACTGCCAACTGTTTAGAACATGGTTTAAACATGCAGTAAGTTGCAAGAAACCTATGGGGAAGAAGTAATTAAAAGTCATTAACAGTCATTAAAATAGCTAAATTTGGAAGAGAACCAATAAAGAATTTCAAGGTGACCCGATAGCAGCCTTTCAATACCTAAAGAAGAGCTACAGGAAAGAAGAGGACAGACTCTTTAGCAGGGTCTGTGGTGACAGAACAAAGGGAAATGGCCTCAAGTTTAAAGAGGGCAGATTTAGGTTAGATATAAGGACAAATGCTTCCACAGTGAGGGTGGTGAGGCACTGTTACAGGTTGCCCAGTGATGTGGTTGATGCCCCATCCCTCGAGACTTCCAGGGTGAGGCTGGATCAGGCCCTGGGCAACCTGATCTAGCTGTGGTGCCCCTGCTCATTGCAGGAGGGGCTGGACTGCATGGCCTTCAACAGTCCCTTTCAACTCTAAGTATTCCATGATTCTATGAAGGTAATAAACCACTATTCAAGTAATATGCATTAGCTTTCAGCATTGTATTTGCAGTCATACGTTCAGCTACGTGCTTCAATATATCCTAAAAGCCTCACAACAGTTGTCCTAGACAAGCTTTTAAACTGAAGCCACAGAAACATTTTTGTTAACTTAATACCCTAAACTTAAAAGTAGCTATCCTAGATAAAAGATACATTTCTCTTACCATTTTTTTTTCTTAGAACAGGAATGAAAAGTAAATACTTGAGGAAGAATATAAACTGAAAAGAAGCAAGTAGTGATAGATCCCTTAAATATACTCCCAACATCAAACAATCTGTATCCATACATTCCAGCACAGATAAATGAATGTGTGTTTTAAGGAACACTTCCCTGCATTATTGCAGACACACAAAATACTTATTTGATTAAGAACTAACAAAAAATTAACAAATCAATTTTAAAAATAAAAGCATCACTAGAAAAACAAGATACAGCTACACAAGTCTGATGCCAAAGGCTCATCTTCACATTATCCAAACAGGTTGGAACATCCACTTTATACTAGACATACTGCCCTCGAGTTCACTTTCCAGAATGCTGCCTGTTATTTAACATTGCTAACTACTGCATGTAAAATGTCAGCTTAAGTCATTTGTAGACAGTGGAATAAGTACAGAAAAACTGCAGCGAAATAGAAATATCTAACTGATGTTTTATTGACAACCAGAACAATTGTATATGTCGTGCTGATTGTAGGATATTTTACTGTGAGATCAGCATATAAAAATCACAGATAAGCATGCACAAATATATTTGTCAGACAGTGAACTTTGCAAAAAAGCATTCTTAGAAGAAGAAAAACAACATTACAAAAACCTTAAATTATAGTACATTGAAGCACAAGAGCACAGCATAAGCTTAGCTTACTTTTTCTGGATACTGGTGTGGTCCATAAACATTACTACTCCGGGTGATAACAACTGGAAACTTGAGAGCATAAAAAACACATGTGATTATATACTAAGTATATATAACTAAAATCTATAGGGTTCTAGGTAGTCAATAAATGACATCTGCAGTGTTTCACCACAGATTTGAATGTTCCCACAAATATTAATGAATTAAGCTACCCATATAGCTTCCAGGGAAAGGCCTCTGGCTTTCTTAGTCTGTAGAAGCATCAAGAGTGACAGATCTTCCTATCTCTCCTAATCCCCTTTGGGGACCCACCACAGGACATTATGTACATATTGCTGACTGAAAACTTGCTTACTCTTTTGTATTCCAAGTAAATGTTTCACAGTCATATCATAATCAAGTCAGACTGATGTCAAGAACGTCTTTGCAGAATGTCATGTCAAAATGAAAACAATAAAGCATTGAAAACTCAAACTATCTTTGCCTAAACAAATTTGAACAGTGGTTTCTTTCATCTTTTCTCCACTGATAAGACTAGTCAATACAACTTGAATTTCAAATATTCTGCTTATGAATGGATGTCCTTCTAGCTTACTACTATATTTTCTTAAATTGCTACTGTTCATTCATTTTTGGGAAGAAAATATTCTAGACATTATGGTTCGGGTTTATTTCCCAGTCTGAATTTAGTTGACTCCTCCTCAACTTCCTGCAGTACACTTCCACCAGTAAACAGCAGAAGAGCTCTGATCCATCGAAACTACAACACTAGCATTCAGGACAGAGTTAACACCACATTGTCTACTACTGATTTTTCTTTTGAATATTTATGACGTGTCTAAGAGTGGAAGTACGAGCTTCAGAGCTCTTGAAGCTTCCATGGTACTTACTTGGTACCTCTCCCAGTACGACTGAACAAAACATTCTGCAGCAGCTTTAGAGGAGGCATAAGGATTTGTTGGACATTTTGGTGAGGATTCATCAAATTCCTGAAATGAAAGCTTGCATTACTCAATTGCTTTTGTCCAGGTACGTTTTCAAGCTACAAAAGCTACAGTTGCAACTACTGTAAACATCCCTAAATATTCAAACAAACTAGACTGAGAAAGTCACCTTTCCATTAGGCTCAGAGCAACCTGATCTAGCTGTGCATGCTGACTGCAGAGTTGGACTAGATGACCTCTAAGGGTTCTTTCCAACCCAGAAGCCTGAAATGAAGGAGAGACTAAAATGGCTATCATAACTATCACTTACACAAAACACAGTTCTTGTCTGACCTTTGCCTCTGAAATTGACTCCAACTAACTTCCTGATTTATTTTCCTCTCCCAAGAAAAATATCTTCAAGAACATCAACTATGATTCACAAGGAGTATCTACCATTTATAAGTTCTCAAATGTCATTAATGACACCAATCTGTTTAACTAGTATGCATTCAACATTTTAAATACAAAACAAGCTACAGAAAAGCTTCAGGACAATTTGGATACTTGGCTTTCTAAAAGCAACTAGTACCTGCTTGCAAGTTTAAGTATTATAAAAAAAACATTTAAAGAAGCCAAGAAAAGCTAGGCCCCCACACACTTTTAAACTCACCTGATCAGTGCTGCCTCCATATACTTCATCTGTGCTGACATAGACAAACTTCTCCACATTGGCTTCATGGGCAGCAGCAACCAGTACATTAGTGCCATAAACGTTCACATAAGTGAATTCCAGGGCGTGCCAAAATGAAAGATCTATAGAAAAGAGTAAAAAAGCACCACACCACAATTTTGTGTAAATTTAGGCAATACACAGCTTTCTATTGAACCATAAGAGTTAAAAGTAGCAACATAAACAGGAATTTACCATCACTTTGATTGTCAGGTAGCAAGGTTATTAAATGAAGACACTTTCTACACTGAACATAGAGACAAAAAAATCCTTACTCCCAACAATAGGCCAAAATGAGAAGCAAAAGCTTATTATCTAGGGATATTCAATTTGAATAGTGTTAATTAATTTCAGTTAAGTGGCAGCATAGCTAATTCCCCTCTCCACCATGAAGCATCAAGTTTACTAAGAAAAGCATCATTCAAAAGCATAATATATCTCCATTACTGTTAATAAACTGCCATCTGCTTTAATCCTTAGAATTGTTCCACTGACCTAATTAATGACTTCATGCATATCAGTATTAACAATTCTGAGACTTTTCCTGGAGAACTTGTCAGTGACTTCTGTTCATTAAGGAAGTAATGTGCTAGGGATACCTCTTATTAGCAGTTTTACAGAAGATTGGCAATCTGAAATAGGCACTTCAGTGTGTAATCTGTTTTGTCACTTTTTAGAACCCTGGAAGAATTCTAAAGGGAGCAATGCTCACTCCTAACTTCCACTCTAATTTTTGCTGCAAGGTTGGAGTCAGTCAAGGGAAATTATCTTCATGATACCACATGACATGACCACACTGGCAGCTACACATGCCTAGACAGAATTTAAAATTTATGTATCAAATAAGTATATATACACGGTCAAAATAAATAATAGCCAGATGAAGCAGTTTAATTAAAGCTGTGAACCCCACCAAGTTCAAAAGGTTACCTAACTGAACCACACAGTCCATAAAGATGTTAAACTGTGCATTTGTTTTACATGAAGGGGAAAAAACAGAAGAGATGAAAAATATCATTACACTACTTCAAAACACGCATACAAGAATAATACTAAAACATGTTACAGTGCTCACCTACATGTGTCTGGGCTGCAAAATGAAGAACTATGTCAATTTTCTCAGTTTCAAAAAGTTGTTTTATAAAATGAGGTTCACAAATGTCCCCCTAAACAGGAAAAAAATAATTTTTTTTCAATAAAAATAGTAAGCTTTAAGTCATACCAAGCATCACATAAATTGTCAAAGCAGGCATAGGAAAATGTTCTGCAATAAGAACAAGCCTGCAAAGCCAAAATACGTCTTATATCAGTCACAGGATTACACAGCTCATTCTTCAATAAGAAGAACAAAATTAAGACTGCCCAGTTAAAAGAGGAATCTATAACCTCAAACAGTAAACAAGATACTGAAATCCAGAGCGTTAGATACAACCAGAGACTTTATTTTAGCTCTCCACAGATGCAAAAGCAGCTAGCAACTGAGTTTGGGGCACTATGCCAATGCCACGTCTAAAGATGATCTCACGTTTTTTAAGCAATAGCTTCAACCATAGTGGCATCCTTTCAGGATTTATACTACTTAACACGAGAAGCAACACCATCTCCAAAACATACACAGCAGAAGTACAGCATGCAGCTTGTACATGAACTAAGGTTGGGATGCACGCTCATTGCAACTAAAGTTTGCAGATGGTGACACCCAGTGGCGTTAAAGATGAACTTCATTTTCTCAGTTGTCAAAAGCAGACAAGTTTTCCAACGTTCTTTTTTTTTTTTTTTTGGTTCTGTTTTAACTACCAGAATAATCGAGATACTTGGAAAGGAGCTAGGAATGACACAAGAGTCATTTGTTAATGTGACAAACAAACAAGGGCAGTTTCCAAGAGTAAATATGAACTAAAAAGAAGCTTTTGATACTTAAAAGGCAATTAACGTAGCTCAACTGCACCTACATTTTCAGAAGTTCTCATGCAACTTCTCCAAACAACAGCTTCAAAGAAGTACTGCATTCAAAATAAATAAATTTCTTAATATGGTTAGATTGTTTAATTGAAAACAAAACTGTGTTTTTTGGAATTTGTTTTAAGATTTTCCTCTTCCTTTAAAGAAAGAGCATTCAGTAAGATTTCTTAAATGTTTCTCTTTCTTCTAAGACACTATCAGATGTAGACTGTGTCTTGTACAGTCTATCTATACAGCACTCATACACAAAACCAACAGCTACGGGGGTCACCAAACAAGTGTGAAAAAGTTTGATTCCCAACTTTGACTGAATTTAAGAGAGAAGTTGAGTCTGTTTTCTGCCTCTGAGAATAGCCGCCACATTTATTAAACTGAATAGAAAATTAAACCATATGCTTTTCTCTGATACCCTGCAATTTCAGACAGCCTAAGCCAGACAGAGGGGCCAGCATCAGCACTGACTGCCAAACAGCAGAATCTTTGCACGCAAATCCAGCAGCCTGAGTATTTATCTGAGCAGTAAGCCTAAATTCATCCCGTCTGAAGTTCAGAATATCAAAACAGAAAACTAATTTAAGCAGCAAACATTTTATGAAGAGAAAGCATACCTCAAACCTAGACCATGTTTCAAAACAACTACAGAATACCTAAGAGCAGTGGAAGAAACAACATAGCCTCATCTTCAGCACAGATAGAATAAAGAGTATGTTAGACAGCATGGAAAGTGACAAGCTTCAGCATTTAAATGTGAAAAATCTACGAGTGCCAGATAAGCATGAAGAAGCCAGATCTGAGGTCATCTTGTCTGTTCCACCTATCAAAAGCAGTCATAGAAGTGAAAGAATAATCATGAAACCAGTTATCTCTAAACTCCAAACCTTTATCGTACAACAAAATACACTTGTTTTCAAAATCTGCTTCATGTAAGAGTCAGGCAACAGTATCACACAGCTTTACACCATCAGAATTCTCAGCTGAAACATAAGGTCTTTTAATAAAGGTATACAAATGATGTAGTTGCTCTTACATCCATCTGAGCGTCAGATACAAAAGCATGCTCCAGACACTGACTTATTCTCAACAATGAATTAGTAGAAGCAATTTCAACTTCCATTTACTGTAAAGCAGTGGCCTTATCCTCAAGCTTTACAAAGCTGTGGAAACTACATTACTTTGCTACAAAACACACACAAGAAAAAAAGCAAAAAAAGACAAGAAAAAAAAAGGATTTATTACCTGGATAAACTTGTAGTTTTCCTTCTCAGAGATGGTTTCAAGATTCTTCAAGCTTGCACAGTAGTCAAGCTACAGAGAAATACCAACAAAATATCACCAGTTTTCAAGAAAACGGAGAAAGATAACTCAGCCCCAACCCAATTATTTTGCAAGTTTAAGAATAAAGCAAGAACTTATTTAAGTGAAGAGCTATTTCACAAGCTAAAGTAATGAAGCATGAAAAACAATGAAATCTGGATAATAAATTCAAAGCACTTTGATATCATCACGTCAAAATCCTTTTCTTTTTTAAGATAGCAATCGTTTGATGCTTTTCACATGGAAACAAGTGAAAAGCCAAAGGGAAATTCAACAAATAGCATTTCAAGTTGACTTCAACCTACTACAAAACTTTATTAAAGGGGTCTCGGCTGGCAAGAAGGCAGCCAGCCCACTTACCTTATCTAGATTTATAACCAGGTAGTTGGGATAGTTTCTGACAAGCGACACAACCACGTGTGAAGCGCTGCAGGACGGAAGATTAAAAACACATTTAAACCACAACATCAGCTTTAAGGCAGCAAAGCAACGACAAACCACAAGCGCGGCAATAAAGCGACTCAGGAGTCGCGCTCAAGAGGAGAGCGAGACACACCCACACGAGGGCACACAAGCTGGCGGCATACAGAAACGCGACCGCACGCAGCCGCGCCCCGGGACACGCCACGAGTCCCCCCCGCCGGGCCCCATCTCACATGAAGCCGGCGCCGCCGGTCACCAGCAAGCGCTTCTCGAAACGCGGCGCCGGCGGCCCCGACATCGTCGGCGCTTTACGGCGCCGTGCGACCCGCCGCTGCGCATGCGCCCGCCCGCCCCGGGGCCGCCGGGTCACGTGGCGGGGGGGCGGCGGGTCCCCGCGATGGGGTGGCGGCTGCTGTGGGTGCTGTGCGCCGCGGGCGCCGCCTGGGGCAAGACGCTGCGGGGCGGCTTCGTCAGCTCCGGCGCGCGGCTGCAGCCCGTGGCACGCTTCCAGTTCCGCGGTAGGTGCCCGCCGTCTGCGAGGAGAGAAGGGAAGAATGGAACGGGGAGCGGAGGAGGATTGAAGCGTGACCTTTGGGGGTGCCGAAAGGGGAACGATGGGAGAGAGGGGTGGGGTGGGGTGGGGTGGGGTGGGGTGGGGGGGGGAGCGGTTCGTTGTCGGCGTCCTGCGAAGGTTAACGTGGAAGTGCTGTAAGTAGGTCCGAGGTGGGGGGAGGGGGCGGGTAAAAGCGTTGCTCGAGGCTAAGAGAAAAGCACTGTTGAAAGCCCACGGCTTTTTTTTTTTTTGGTAGAATTTATCAGAACAGGTTTGAGGACCACGGAGTTATCAGGCAACATCGTTTGTGTCAAACGAGCTAATTCTGAAACGGCAAAAACGTGTCAAAGTCCACCCTACAGGAAGACTCACAGAATAGCACTTCTGAAGCTTGATTTTCTTTGTAAATATGTTTTTATCCATTTGTTTCACAATTTAGTGTTTTAGCTCTAATCAGTCAATAACGTAAAGGTCCATTTACTCAAGTCCTTCTGCTGTTTGACCCAAGAGCTGCCCCCTGGTACCTGTAACCATGCCATGAAAGTCTTGAAAAAGCAATTGGGGTGGAAGGAAGAAAAATATGATCTGGAATTCTGTTTGAAAAGGAAGAAGGAAGGGGGAAGTAGAGAAGAGTGCTGCCATATGGGTTATGTTCTAAGTTTATTTACAGTACTGCTTTCGTACTGCGTTACTGAGATGTAAAGAAATTGTGAAAATGTACAAACGTAGAAAGAGGTAAAAAGTTTAGAAGTGAAGCTTCAGTGGTGCTCCTTAATCAAAATCTATGTTACGTTAGCCTCCTGTTTTTATGACTGGCATCAAGGCAGAGCAGTTGATTCTGTTTTTTAAATGTCAAGGTGACCATGCTGTTCTGTGTGTCAGAATCACCAATGTAGCAGCAGCTGTGACAAAAGAAGCCAGACTTCACCTGTTTCAAGCACAGGAATGGCTGAAGCTACAGAATCACATCCAGGATCACAGCTGTGCAGAGAAATTCTCTAAAGCTCAACTGACAAGTGAGTTCCTATCTTCCTGTTAAGTTATGTGTGTTATTTAGAAACTTCAGTGTATCAGTGAATTTGGACTTTGCATCAGCTTAAGTAAAGGTAAGAACTTTGACCTTCTGTAATTTAAAAAGATTACAAGTATGCAATTGCTTCTTTGCATCACATCAGAAGACTTTGTTTGCAAGTTATGATTTAATAGACTACTGGAAAATGACAATCCTTGACAAACAGTGACCTTACTGCAAAGAGTTAAACTTGCTGACAGGTTCTACTCTCATGCTTTCATTTGCACACCACTCAGAAATGAGGTTCCAGTTTGCATTTACTCATTCAGTACAGAAGTTTTCTGTAGTTCTGCTTGGAGTAAAAGTAAAATGTTTTTATTTTTTTAAAGTCTCACACCTGTCCTTAAAGAGGTTAGCGTATGAAGAATTGTGGAGAATGTTATTGCAAGATGAAACCAAAGTAGTTAGAATGAATAAATGGTTGATGTAGTCAAATGTGAAGACTAGATCCCTAGCCTGTGTGTCAATAAGGCTATACCAAAATTCAACTGAGAGTATGAACGGAGAGCAGAGCTACCCCTTCTACATGCTATTTAACTTATTTTTTCTTTTCCATTAGGCAACATATGAAATAATTAATCTATCTTCTTACAGAGGTTGCTTTCCTTAAAGGAGCTGTTTCATTTTGACTATTTGATTAGTAAGATACGTAGTGGAACACATGCTCAGTCTTAGCTACACAAAACAACTTTATCAGAACACATTTTTTTCTGCTTCATGTGTTCTCCAAACTTGTATTTCATGACAGCTGCTGCTATGTCATGTGTTTCTTCCTGGATCCAACTGTTGATCGTGGAAGTACGTGCTTTCAAAGAACAGAAAATAACTTGAAACAAGTTTGTTTGAATTGCGTAAATGTTTTTCATAAGCAGGCTTTAAGTTAGAAATTAGTTCTAAATATTATCTAGAACAGGTTTAGAGATAATGAGTTTGCCAAGGGTTGATTTATGCCTGTGTTTGTAGTTTTTCTCTTAGAGAAAAAGGTTTGCGTAAAGACTAGCTTCTTTTGTAGAATTTTAATGAACTTAAAATATTCAAATGAATCAACTCTCTTAGTTCTACAGAAACAGCTTTCATCTATGGTGGAGCTGATGAGTGGTGATCACTGTTACACTTGTTAATTCCTTAACCAGTGTAACAATGCTTGCTCAAACATACAGAGCCACGGATTTAATACACAGCACATTCTTATTTTGGAGAGCTTGCCTAATGGTTAGCAGTTGATTTGAGGAAAAATACTGCTGGCATCACTAAGCAGATGAAACTTTTCAGTCATGCACGGTTGGTTTTAATGTCATTAATTTGAAATGTGGATTTTTTTTCAGTGGTCTCAGCCCCTTAGTGTCAGTTGAAATTGTGACAGTTTGGGAAAGATGCTATAAAATGTGCAGAGTTGTACTTCAAAGCATGCCCATCAATTATCGATGTTCCATGTGGTTGTTCTTGTTCTGTGCTCTGAGTATCTTTGAAAGTAGGATAGAATCAATTTCACAAACATAATTTTTTTTTGTAATGAGTCAGTATCTCCTGGCTAATGCAGAAAACCTGGTCCCATTGATACTGTATACATTGTACCAGAGAATAGAAATGTGCTGAAGGTAATACTGTTTGCAGTTACTGGCTTCTGGTGGAATGGAGCCATCCTAGGAAACCCAAAAGCTGAGAAATGGAGTACAGTACGTATCCTCACAAGCCATTGACTGCGCCTAGTTGAAACCAAAGATGAGACTGGAAGTCTGATCTCAGGTATTGTGGTGAGCTTTCAAAGCAGAGACTGTTGTATGCTGCATGTAGTTCATAAACTGTAAATGATGCATATTCAAATTCTATCTTCATTCAAGGATGAGTTTTTTAAAAACAAGTTAATCAAGTATCTACTCTTGTTTATTTGTCTGTTTGTTTGTTTGTTTGTTTTCTTCCAAAGTGACTGTGAACCACACAGAGCAAAATCTGACAGTGTCCCAGATTCCTTATCCGGAAACATGGTATGTGTTTTATGTAGACAAGTTTACCTGCGAGGAGAATTATTCTGAAACCGAGGATATTCAGTTTGAAATGGTCTTACTAAATCCAGATGCAGAAGGGAATCCATTAGATCACTTTAGCGCAGGGGAGTCTGGTAAGATTTTTTTTCTTAAAATTAGATTTGTAAGTTAAGGATCTGATCCCCCAAACAAGTCAGGAGTTACTATGCTTGTGAAAATATGGTACGGGGGAAGGGACAGCAGAATCTTCTACATTTCAGGTCTGACTTTCTCAAAGAAGAGTAAACTTAAATTCATATTCTAATACTGTGGAAAAATTATTGCCTTTCTCTAGAGTGACTTAGAAAAGCTTAACTAAATACAGATATAGTATACAAGGAAAGACTGTTGACATCCTTGCTACTGGGTTGTTTTGTTTCTTTTTTTCTATTAAAATTGATTCCATTTGATTGTGAATTGAATCCCTGATTTTAATCAGTTGGTTTATTTAATGTGTGGAATTCCTTAACTAGACTTTGTAAGACTTCAGTCTGTGCAGTATGAGTTCATGTCCAACATAAATGTTTTACCAGTACAAGGTCAGCTCACCATCTAGGTTTTTCCAAGTTTGTTACTCACTTTGTTAATAGGCTGCACGCTATGAAATGTTTCGATCCTATGGCTTTTTATTTAAAAAAAAATACAAATTTAAGTCTTTAGACCCCCAAAGAAAAAATTCTGGAAATATCTCAAGGCAGCAGCAGCAGATAAGCATACATAAGAGTGTGTGACACTTTGGCCAGTACAAATCAACTGAAATGTAGTGCTTAGCTTCCCTGCTTTGGAAGGCCTAGTTAGCATGTCACTGACTTTGACCAGAAGTTGTCTTCATGTTCTGATTTAGCCTATGTACCCAGGACTAGCCTTACAGCAGTGCTAAGAATTGCATGCTCGACTGTCCTGGTTGGTATCCACTGAATGTAGAGGGAGCCAAGGCAGGTTCCTTGGTAAAAGGAGGAAACTCTTCACACTGAAACCATCAGAGGAACCTGTAAGAAAGTTACTTGTCACCTGTTTTTCCAGACTTCTAGGTTGACTTACTCCTCCTCAGTCGTGCTTCTTACTCTGCACATGTGGTTTATCGTTCTAATTTGGTGAATTCTGTATGAAGAAGCGAATTCTAAGTTAATTCACTTATTCTCAAAAAGCAGTCATAGCGTTCTTTTGCTAAATTGAGAGACAGTCAGTCGCATTGTGTGGCCTTTAAGTAATGTGCAGTCCTAGAGAGGCATCTCAGCTCTGTATATTTTTTAATGAATATTTTCAAAATTAGGAAGCAGAACTCAGACAAGCTTGCATGCTGAGTAAGGAGATCTATAAATACTGGTATAAATGCTGGTATTTATAGCTAATAAGGAGGAAATAGGATGAGCTTTACATGCCATGTCTTCCATGGTTGCAGATGAACACCTCTTTATTCAGAATGAAAAACTGCAACACTGCCAGCAATCCTGAAGTGACATGCCTATATCTTTTCAAAGAACTGAGGAGGATTTCTTCTCTATAGAACATTAGACCATCAGAGAAGAGGTCCAGGTTCATTTCTTGTATTTTATTTTCTTTGAGGGTGGTAAGATATTTACATAGGACTGGCAGTGGAATTTGAAGTTTCTAAGAGCAGCTGACCAGGTGAACAGCATCTGTAGGATTGTGAAGTTAGGCACTTGAAATGAGCATGTATATATTTTATTTTCTGTGTCATAGAATGGTTTGGGTTAAAGATCATCCATTTGCAACTATCTGATGTGGGCAGAGATGTCTTCCATTAGATCAGGTTGCCCAGAGCCCCATCCAGGCTGGCCTTGAACTCTTCAAAGAATGGGGCATCCAACAGCTTCTCTGGGCAGTGTGTTGCAGTGCCTCACCACACTCTGAGTGAAGAATTTTGTCCTGGTGTCTAATCTAAATCCACCTTCTTTTCATTTAAAACCATTATCCCTTGTCCTGTTGGTACACTCCCTGATTATTTCCCCAACTAGGTGTTGTGGAAGTAGGAAAACTTAAAAAGACAGCTTGAAAATTACTTATGTTGGTTTTTTTTTTGTTTTGTTTTCTTTTTGGTGGAATTGTTTTGGTTGTGGGTTTGGTTGTTGTTTTTTGGTCTCACATGGGTTTGTCACAGTTTCTTTCTAGTGGCAAAGAGTTTTCTATCTTAAATATGTAGTGTTTTTAAAGTGCACTCAATCATCATGATGAGAAATAACATATCCCCATTGTCTTTTCCAACCTCAGTTGACTTTGGAGAAGACAGATAAAAGAATGTTTTCTTGTTGTTTGGGATTCTCCTTTTTGTCAGTCATAAATTATGCAGAGGTATGCAAGGGAGGCACAGCCATTCTGAAGTGTTAGATCTTTAGTGAGTCCTTGTTATCATATGCTCTTTATGTCCCATTTCACTGTATGCATTTTAGACATAGAACTTAAAGCACTAGCAAATACTAAGAGCTCATCTAACAGTTTTCTGTATTTGTCAGTTCTGTTGCTTGAATTGTTACGTAGGAGAATAGTGACACCCAGTGGTTAACTGTGTCCTGGGTTTCTCTCTTTTCAGATTGCCTTTAGTAATTGTAGCAAAAAAAGAAATCATTAAAAATGAGTCATTTAATGAATATATATTTCTGATGAATGGGCTGCAATAATTTTATTTTTATCAGGAAGCTGTGTGCCATTTTATAGTATTTCAATAATTGCTATAAATCTTTTCATGTTTGAACAGAATTTATCCTAAACTCAGAAGAGGGTAAAAAATACTTGATATTTGAAAAATTAAATTGAAGTCTTGGGTAAGACTTTCTAAAAAATTCATTGAGTCTTGGGTAAAATATGTTAGGTTTTGCACATTTTATCTTTACTATTATTTTTGGATGACAATAACTTTGTATTATCCAGTGATTATATAAATAACATATGGAGGTTTTTGCTCACTGCTAGCAATAGCATTTCTGTATCAAAACTGAGCTGTATTTCTTTTTTTCTTTCCCCCCTCACAGGACTACATGAATTCTATTTCCTACTTGTCCTAGCATACTTTGTAACAGCTTGCATATATGCACAGTCCCTATGGCAGACAATTAAGAAGCATGGACCAATGCATACTGTATTAAAGATGCTTTCAGTTGCGTTACTGTTGCAGGCTGGTTCAGCTTTTGCCAACTACTTGCATTTCTCAAGGTATCTTTACTTTTGCTTTTAATCTTAAGACTTGGAGGACATGTTGTTTTAAAGTTTAGTACATGATCTTTCCTGTGCTGATTCTTACAAAACATAGGGCTGACTTTTTAGAAGTTGCCTAATTGTAATTGTAGAGAGAGCACGAACTTAAGGATTGCTTGCTTTAAAATATCATCTTTTATTCTGTTACCAGTTATTCCAAGGATGGAATAGGAGCACCTTTTATGGGAAGTCTGGCAGAATGTGAGTATGCTTGTGTGCTGGTTTTTTTATATATTCCTATGTGTTAATCCATATAAGGCATTAATGAATGTACTTCTTGGACTGAATTATTATTCTTCACCGTATCACTGGATTTCTAACATGAAATGTTGAGCAATTTTTAAGTCACTCTTCTGAAAAACGTTTTATTTTGAAAGTTTATAGTAACTGTACTTAAAGCCCTATAATTGTGATCCAGCTACAAACATTTACCTACGTAACTATCACCTGAATAAATCTTTCAATATGTTGAAGAGTTTTACCAAGTTTGCATGATCCACTGAAGCTTTGGGGGAAACTATCACGTTCTATGGAGTGTGTCATTTCAGTAGCAAATTTAACATTGATTATAACAAAAGCATGTTTGATAGCACAAATGATAAGATTAGAGTGGTGCAAGAAATGCTTCTGTGAAGAATTGATGGTGACAAAGCATCCTTTGCTTTCCATATGGATTTCCTGAGTTCTGTGAGCTGAATTATTTTATCCACACTACCCAAAATGCACTAGTTTATTCTTGCAAGTTTGGAGTCTAGTGTTGCTCTTATTTATTTATTTATTATTTCTGCCTTGTGTATTTTACGTTTGAAGCATTTAGCGATTCTTTCTGAGCAAATATGTTGCCTTTTGATTGGTCTGGAGCATGCCAAGAAAGAAGCACTACAATAGTATAGGCAAGTAATAACCTATGTAGAAAAATACTTCCCGTCATAGAATTCATTTAGAAACTTGCAGTTGGAAATAACAGCCTCTTGATGGCACTTGGCTCCACAGTAATTGATGCTCTTGTTTTAAAAAGTCAAGTTAGAAGTCTTTGCAGCCTCTCTAGCAACTGGGTTTTTAAATTTTCCTTCTTGTCTCCTGAAATGAAAATAAGTTGACACTATATAACTGGTCATAACTCCTCTCCACTGCAAAATCCAGTGTTAACTGTGTAACCAGAACTGCAGAGAAAATAGCTGCATCTTAGATTTGCTGTGTATGCGTGTACGGATTGAAGTGGAAGCCATTCTTCTATTGCTTACAGGGAAGGTTACTAAGTGAGGTAGTGTCTTTGAATCAATACCTGAATTTAAGTGACTCAGCTAAGAGGTTTTCGTACTGTTCTTAAAATTTGTGGTTCCCAAAACAGTAAGAAAGCAGAAGGAAAAGTAGAAAGCTTCAGTGCCAATTACAATTCTGAAGGATCACCGATAGCAAGTGCAGTTTGGAGATGGAACACGCTGCCATCTTTTTTTCTGTGTTAGAACAGAAATCCTTGTTAAATGATCCCATTTTCATTAACTTCGCTGGGAGCAGAATTTCTTCTAGAAACCTGTTCAGATGCTGTGCCAAGCAATTATTCGTTTCCCAGCGTTATTTAATCCTTACTATGTACAAAAACCTGTCACTGTCTAACTCATCATCTGAATCAATCATACAATCATATAAATCACATGAATAATCCTGGCACGTAAAAGCATCTCAAACAGCCATCTTTTAACTTCTGATAAGATCAAAATGTGAGAAGTCAAATGGTATTATTATAGCTGTTGAACAGCTGAAAATGTTGTTCAGGCCAGCTCCTGTTCTTAACCCTGCCATGAGTGGTTTCAAAAAATGTTTATCAGTGTGGTGGTAGGTGCTTTATAAGTATATATTTAAAAAAAGAAAAAGCATGATGAAATCAGACAAAGTGACGAAGTCAGTATCAGTTCAGTAGTGTGCGACTTTACACTGATCCTAGATATCTTGGGATCATTATTTTTTCCAAACTTTTCTTCAGTATAAAGCCTCATCTTACTTGTAGGTAAGATATATGTGGCACCAAATACTGAAGCCTGTACTGATTTTTGTCTTAAACCATTCTGCCTGGGAATCCACTTATATTGTTGCCACACTGAAGAGCAGAGGAATGTGTATCGAAGACTGACTGAGAGATGATGTCTGTCTATAACTTACAGGGAAGGTTACCTTAAGGACTGAGAGAAAATGAAATGATTGAATGCTCTCTAGACCATCCAGATTTATTCAGACATTTCCGTAGTCTGGATTTGTAATATGGGTTTGGCATGCCTTGAGCTTACATAACAATTTTTCTAGGGTGCACCATGCCTAGATAGCATTGTAAAATAATTACAGGCTTTTTGTCCCAAGATGCCAGTTCATTTTTGAAGTTTGAGTCTACCAAAAGCTCATGACAGTTGCTAAATAACAAAGGTGTCTGAAGATGTTAGAAGTATGTAAGCATATGAAGTATGAGAATACCAAATAAATCCCAAGAGCAATATGTTAACATGTTGAATTTTTTTATATCCATATTTTGCTAGTGTTGGTGAGCGTCATAGAAATACAGTAGCTGATCTTCATTTGGCATAGATCCCTTGTGTGCGTGTTAGTCTGTGTACAGAAGCAGCATTTTCTATTGTATATGGAAGTATATCTATTTTTTTGTACATTCCAGCTGTTCCATAAAAACAGACGTTTTCCTCTACGATGTAGAAATATTTTCCTTATATCTGATAACAGAATTGGAAATGTCAAGTATGGAACTAATTTAAATGAACTAAAATATGAAGTGAATAAAAAGCGTTGTTGCACATAGTGACCATCTCTAATTTCTGAAACAAATTTGAAATTTACATAAGAATTGATTTCTCAAGTTGCTTTTAGATCTCTGCTACGCTAGTATTTTGAGCCGGTTTACACTGAAGTCCATATGCCAGCTTTAAAATAGTTTGGTAAGTTTCAGTCAGAAATTTACCAGCTCGATAATGCTTGTGGATAGCTTCTAACTCAGGATTTTTCTGTGATTCTATGAGCTTTGAAGCTTAACAATCACCCAGAAATAAACTTTCAGTTCTTTCTAGTATAAGCAGTGCTTCAACAAGGAAGGAAAAACAAATGGTTTAGTATATCCTAGCTTGAAATTTTCCTTACTCAGATACAGCATCAAACACAGGTTAGAGACACTGATTAAGAAAGTAGCTTCATGGAGTACATGTTAATTGTTTCCAGACAGAGGGGGAAAAAAAAGTGTTCACAGTGAAAGAGGCAAAGGGAGTCTGCATTTAACAAAGTACAGACAGATAGCTGCTTCAAACTAAGTTAGTGTAGGGTTAGTCATTGTATTTGCCCTTTAAGTATCTGACCGTGGAATTTGTCCCAAGTATTTGTGTTTTCTGTTGCAAGCAACGCCTTCCTTAAGACAAAATGCAATTAATTTAGAAGTACAGTGCCACTGTTTGATTTTTGAACAAAAGTTTTGTGGGACAAAGAAAGGAGTTCATTTCATTGTGTTTTATACTTGCAGAGCGATTAACATATATATGATTTTAGTCTGCTGGCCTTTATAAGTCTGTTAATGCAGGTGGATTCCTGAGCCTAGGCTTCTTTGACAAAAGAGTAGAAATTGGAAGAATGTGGCACTGTGCCCATGTCATTGCAGAATTACAGCATAAGTAGAGGAAAGCTGGTAGCGGGCTGTTTGGTCATTTAAGATGACCAAAATATCCACATTCTGTGGCAAATCAACTTCAGTTAATCAAACTGTTAGCGAAGACTATAAGTGAAGGTGATTCTGAGGCATAAATATCCATCCTTTGTTTGTGAGTGTAGTAAATAACTCTCTTTGTTTTTAGGAAAAAAAAAATGTATATTTTTTTGTGGTGACTGTATGTTTTTCTTTTGTTTTTAATAGTGTGTGACATAGTCTCTCAGATACAAATGCTTTATTTGTTGTTGAGTCTGTGTATGGGCTGGACAATGGGCAGAATGAAGAAATCTTACAGCAGACCTCTTCAATGGGATTCCACTCCAACATCTACTGGCATTGCTGTAGTAGTAGTTGTTACACAGGTTTGTATTTTACATTCATACTTATACTAAAACATTTGCTATTAAGTATGACAGAACTGTGAACCAACTAATTTCAATATCTTATGAGAGAAGTGTATCAAGACCTGCTGAAAAAAAAAACAAAACCCACAGCATAATGTGCACCCAGCAAGTCTAATAAGTAACAACAGTTCCTCTTTATTTTAACAGTTTAAGGTATAGCTTCACAGCATGTTTTTGTTCAGCAGTAAAACCACTTAAGAAGTTCCCACAGTTCTCCAAACTCCTGGTTGTATCAATTGTTCATAGTATTATACTGTAAACCAGATTAGTGGAATGATCTAGACTGAATGAGAAGGGAAAAAAAAGAGGTTTTGGTATGATCTTACCAATCTGATTTGCAACTTGGTCCTATAAATAGCTGTAATCAGTACAGTTGCGTGGTTGTGAACTGTGATATCAGTGCTGAAAATGAGGGGCATGGGAGGAAAGGTGAGAGAAAGATTCTTTCAATTCTTTTTCTGTCACCAAAAATGTGGGTCTGTGTCTTCATCTTAGAACCACTCAAATAGGATGTCTGATGGTCTTTTCAATCAATATAAGGCAATTCTTTAAAGGTTCATACTCACGATTGTTCTTGCAAATATACAAATGATGTGACACATAACTTCATTCAAATGTTTTTATATTAATATAAATTAGAAAGTCAAGTAAACCTGTAACTTAAAAGTAAATTGTAATGGAGATCATCCAACCCTGGTGGTGTCTTTTGTAAACAAATTTTTTTAAATCACAGCATAAAGACAAGAGAATCTGAAAGCCATTGAGAATGAGAAGAACAGGGAGAAACTGGAGACAGTAATGAGGAAGAGATCATACTAAAGATTTTATGCCATTTGAGTAATGTCTCTAATTAGTGCTGCTTCCAAACTAAATAAGTGGACTGCTGAAACATTAAGAGTAGCTGGGAGCTTACAGTATTCTTGCTAATTAAGAATATAAACCAAAGCCTATTAAGGTCAATGGGACTGTTGAAATTTAAAGATGGGTGTCAGAGTAAGGTGGAATGAACCTACTAGCACCAGTACTTTTACATACTGGTAGTAAAGACTTCTAAAGTGTTTAATTTTATTCCTGCCTCTCCTCTGGTACATACATATGGATGTGTTAATACCCTGTCACTTGAGACTGGAAAGTTTGTTGTTGTTTTTTCCTTTTTACTATACATAGAAAGGGCACTTGGTATCATCAGCTTGATCTTTTTTTAGTGGTTACTTGTGGTAAAAATTGGGGCAAGCATCATACATCCATGCTGCCCCAGTACTGGTCCAGTAAATATATATGTATACCGTTGGCTATTTGAGCACCAGCAGGGGATTGGTATTAAGTTATCTGTCTTACTGTTCACTATGAGGGCACGTTTCTGCCACATCTCCCTTCTCAGTACTGTTGGGAATGTCAGTTTTGGTAGGAGTCTTGTAGGAACAGAATACATATATCAGAGTATGTCATTGCCTGGGTGGTTCTGCTGTCCGTTTCAGTGTCTGGTGTTCTCTGACACCAAGAGTATCCTTTGCCTTTCTGGAGTGCATATTTTCCATCACACGTTCAGTACATACAATTTTTTTTTCTGATTATAAAAGTATGCAAGTCTTGAGCTCAGGGGAGCAGAACGTGGGCCATGTTGTCTCTATCTGTGACCTCAAGACCTCATTCTCTGATTTAGTCTACTGTTTATCAGTCTAGATGGATGTGCATCAGATCTGCTGTAACAGGGCAATCAGTGATGGTGGTCAGTGATCACTTCTAATGATAAAAACATCATCTCCTTTCTGTCCTGCTCTTTCTCAAAAATTCTTATGGGAGAGCCAGCTTCTTTCCATGCCAGAAACTGGATAGGCCTACTCATGTAAGCAGAGATTTGTCGGGATTGCTACAGAGGATACTGGAAACAGCATGCGTTACCTTAACACAGCTTGAACTGTGTTTTATTGACGTTCTGCTGTTATCCTACTACTAATTCACATTCCTCACAAAGTTTTCAGGTTGTTTTTTCAGGATGGGTGTGTTGGTCTGTTTGTTTTTCTTGTTTCCTCTCCTCTTTCCATTCACGCTATTGATTCTTGGTTTCTGTTCTTTCAAAAATGCCAGCAGTTTCACAGGCTGTGTTTATGGGTTATGTAGAGTGCCCGTTGCCTCCTTGTCAACAAAATCTCATATGGTCTTTGTGGCTGCAGACAGGTAGCATCTCAAAGGGGGAACAAGTCTTGTCATTCATCATCTCCCTTTTTCCTAACTTGTTTTTTTTTTTTTTTTCCCCTCTTTCATTCTCAGAACAAAAGATTCCCAGGCCATTCTGCATTCATTAACTATTCCACACTTTGCTGCTGAGACACAAACCTTGTTCATAATGTTCTACTGATAACAAGCCTTTCCCATCACATTGACCCGAGCAGTTTCCACTTTCAAGGCTGATCAGAGTGGAAGCAGTGATTATAGAAGGAAAGCTTATCACACTGACCAAAATGCATATAGAATCTTAGTGTATTAGAAATCATGCTTCACAGAGGTGTTAGATACACTCCAAAGGTGCACTCAGGGTGAGCTCTGCATCTGACCTGAGATCTGAAACATTTGTTACAGTACCTAAGTTCATGACATTATATATCCAGGTACTAGATACCAGCCTTGCTCTGCTGCCATCTAATTTCCCTTTTGCTTCCCCCTCACCTTTATCTCTCAACAGTTATCTGCTCCATGCAAACCTGCTCTTACTAAAGATTGAATGTTATCTTTCTCTAAAGTCATTGCTGGCATTGCAGGGGGGAGAAGGTGTTCCACCATAATTGTTTCCTTCTGACAGAAAAGGTGACTGTTTGGTTCTTCATCATATGGATGTGGAGGTCCAACTTGTCTAACAGGAACATCAAAATAATGTCCTTGGCAAACTAGCTGTTTGAGGGTGGCCAGTACTGGACAGTGGTTGGTGTCCTGTGACTGGTGTGTTACATAAACAAGGAGATGGTCTTTTTATTTATGAAGAAGCAGTTGTGACTTTAATGTTGCACATAAGCTGTGCACTTAACAGCTCATCCATTCTTCCATATACAGCCTGAGCAGAGTTGTTGTGTTGGATAATCATTACAGTATTTACCCTGATTTATTCTCAGAGGTGAAACAGTTCTGTTCAGTGGTAACAACAAAATCTGATTTCATCTTGAACATGTAGGTAACTGTGTGTTTTTTTTTTCATCTCATTCCCAATACTACAGCAAAGGGAGCCAGACGTGTCCTTTTTGTGTCAAGGTGAGGTGCTTCAGGCCTTACTAATGTTGTTCTCAGGCATGGCCACAGAGATTTTGAGTTCAAAATCAAGTTTGTCTGTGAAAGCTCTCCCTTCACTGAGAACACACTGTCTAATCCACTCTAGCTTACAAACACTCCGTAGCACAGATTTCTGCTTTATAGAATGCTGCTTTTCTCTAGCGAGCAAGAATAGATCCAGCTCACGGTAAGAGCAATGACAAATCTTTTTTCTTCTCCAGGTTTCCTATGGGTTGCACTGACAGTTCCATTTCTACCTCTAATGCTTCTGCTTCTAATTATTTTGGAATGGCCTGGCAAAACTTAAAGAAGCTGAACTTCTGTGATCTTACACTGCTGTCACTGCATACAGTCTTTGTTCAAGTGTGTTGTCTGCACAGCTTACATTCTTCTGAGGGCTAGTCCAGAGAGTACCATGTTGTCAGATGCTATTTTCCTATTAGGATTTTGACTTTGTTCTCGTGATTGCTTTACTCCAGCTCTTTGTCATCTTCTCATGAAAGTGGCTTTCTTCGTTGATGTTACTTTGGTGGTAGGCTGATTCAAACCCTCGTGAGCTCTGTTTTTAATGTTGAGATAGCTGTGGCATCTACCTAAAATTCCCCCTTAAATTGATATGACACTGCATATTCGTGTCAGGAAGATTCTGTATATGATTTTTCTAAAATGTTCTTAGTGTATGTCCAGTCCAAGGATATTAAAGATTGAGTTCCTATGTGTAAGTGTCAAAAAATGAAATGCTCTATACAAGACTGTTGTCATTCTGTACCTGGTAGATTCCTTGATGTTTTCTGGGCATATTGTACCTCATGCTTCTGTGTTGAGAATTCATCGGTTTTGTACCAAAGTCGGTGCTTTAGCCACAACTTTACCAAACACTATGCTGTTTCTCAGGATTTTAAGAGCCATTTAGTCTTATTTCTGGCTTTATCCTTGAATCACAGAATTACAGGGGTTGGAAGGGACCTCTAGAGATCATCTAGTCCAAGAAGGGTTCTCGGTGAAGTAGTTTGATCATTTTGAGTCATTTGCTTGGAGTTGCCCAGAGACAGTGTTTCAGCAGCAGTGTTTTAAAAGACATTGGTCAGGTTACTTACTAGTAATCAGTGATGTTCAAGACATGTGCTTTACACTTCTTACTCTCCTGTATTTCTATTTTATGTTCAGATGGCTGAGAAGTAATTAAAACAACAGCAGTCATGCTCACTGTGTCATAGGCTGAGTAAGGGAAGGAAAAAGTGAGAGAGTACTCTCAAAGCATTTTCTTAGCAAAAACAATCCAGACTCAACGGATGAGACTTGAGGACACCCACCTTTGGAATGCACAGGTGTATTACTCATTTTAAAAAAAAGTTTATATCAGTAACCTTTCTGTCTTTATAATATTGATGTAGTTAGAAAGTCTTTGAATTTGTTCAGAAGGGAATCTGACTAATTTAGATTTCTAAATTGAGGCATACAATGTCTCTTTCTGAAGGCCTTTAGAGCTGCCTTGCTCATATAAATCAAATTTGACTACCTTTCTTCCGAAAGCCTGCATTATTAGACACCTGAAACCCAAGTGCAGGTTAGATGTCTGCAGTAGGTGGACTGGATTCCAGCATATATTCAATTTTTAAAATGCCACTCAGCTGCTACGTGCTGCTGGGAGTCTAAATTTTATGGGTATTCTAATTGGTAATGTTAACAGTCCCGAACTCTTGAAAAGGCTTTATTGAGCAAGACCCAACTTTCATGCAACTCTGCAAGTAGGCACCTGCCTTCTATTCAACTGAGACTTAGAAAGTAGGCTTTTCTTAATCTGTTTTTCCTTCGAGAACCTATCAGTATTCTTTCTCTCAGTGCTCCTCTAACATTGGATTCTACAGCAAGTGGATACAGTACTGTTTTTCTGAGAGTTAAGGTGGATTACTGTCTTGCATGTAGCTGTCTGTTGGCTGGAGTGTTTGTCAGGTGTTGCAACAGCACTTGGAACCTGTGACGCTGCCTTTCATAGTCCCTAAGAGGTTTCCAAGCCAGTTGCTTGCAGAGTCAGGCTCGCTCACAGTTTCTGACCTAGCTGATGTTAAATTCTTTTTTCCACGATGGCACAGCTTCAATAGAAGGGGTGGAGAGTGGCCCACCCAAGAACAGCCTATAGCCTGGCAGTTAGGGCACTCTCCAAGGAGGTGGGAGATGTGAGTTGGATTTCCTTTAGGCAAAGAAGGGAATTGTGGGAGATCTGAGTTCAACTTGGGTGAATGCTTGATCCTTCAGGCTATTGTATAAAAGGGGCAGCAGCACCACCCTCTTACTTCCCCATCTTTAAAAAGAAAAGTGAATCCTGTTAGGATTTTGAAAGAAAAGGCGTAGTCGCCTGCCTTTGAAACAAGCTTTACAGGTTGTGAATCCCAACTGGAAGCGGACACCTCCCTGTAGCTCTGTGGAATCGTTTCAGTGGGCTTCCTGCTGAGTAGGCTGACTGTTTAACTGCATTCATGTTTTGGATCTTAGGCTAAAGTGCTACGTTGCTTCCACCTAAGTTAGAGAAAACCGTAGCTTGTCTAACTTCCTGCAAGTTGCGAAATGCAAGTAATAAGACCCTGTTCCTGCCAGTCGAATTTAAAGTAATGCACAGTCCCAGAAAAGCAGTTCTGGCCAGGGTTATTTGTTGTGCAACGTGGCAGCCTACAGCAGGCAGAGAAGAGCATGACCAGTTGTGCTGATAATCAGGTCCGTGATATGAAGATTGAGGTTTCATGTAAGATTGTTACATTCTAAATGTATGTTGCTGTTGTTCTTTTCCAGAGCTTTTTATTAATTTGGGAACAGTTTGAAGATACTAATCATCACAGCTACCATTCCCACCATGGCGTAGCAAGTGGACTGGTTATTGGCCTCAGAGTTTGCCTGGGTTTGTCACTGGCTGCTGGTCTCTACCAGATCATCACAGTGGAGAGAAGCACGCTGAAAAGGGAGTTCTATATCACCTTTGCCAAAGTATGGGCTCCATCACGGAAACTGATGCCTTTTGCTGTAAATGTAATTGTGGCACGCAGTTGGCTGAAGCCCTGAACTGTTTTCCTCCATAAGAAAGTTAATATTTAAGTGTCTGATTTGATTAAACTGCACCCTGTCATCATATTCTGAGCAGTCATTTTTATTTGACAGGGAGCATAGAGCTTTTCTAAACAGAAATCCCACCTTTCATTGTGTGGTTTTCATTCTGTTGATTGAAAATTAAACAATGGATTCATAAAAAAGACAGAAATGTAAATGCAGCTCCTTTAACTGTCATCTCTTTCTTCTTAGCTGGCGTATAGTTATTTTATAACTTACACTCTTCTTTCAGGCCTGCATTCTCTGGTTTTTGTGCCACCCATGTCTTGCAACCGTTTCTGTAATATTCAGAGAATATCAAAGGGAAAAGGTATGTACAGGCAAGATAAAAGAGATGAAATTTGAATAGTAGTTGTTCTTCATGTTCAGTGTTTGTTAGCAAACTCATGCTCTTAGGCTGTTAATCTTATGACCCCAAAGCAACTTGAAAAGTCTTAGTCACACAGCTCTTATTGATGCTAATGTGAGTCATACTTTACAAAGGCATACTGGGTTTGAATCATCTAAGGGTAATCATTCCTAGACTAAGGGAGATGGGGAGATGGTTAAGTCAAAGGAAAATGTGGAGGGGGTGTTTTGTTTTATTGTTTGCTTGTTTGTTTTTTAATTAAAAGCACCTTGGGGGTTCTTTTAACAAAGCTAGCAGAAAGATAAATCAGTGGATTTTTTTTTTTTGTTGGCTTTTTAGTCTTCATCGTTTAAAAGCTTTACGTGGCTAAATAGTTCAGGGAACTTCTAGCTGAACTGTATTCTGTAGATTAATAGACCTGTCCAAATGCATAGTTTGGTTTGTGAGCTCTGAACATTTAAAAACAAAGTTGGGCTCGCTGGATTTCTCGATTGCTTAATCACACTGGGAAGTAGAGAAAACTAGTGTACAGTGTCTGCCCTGTTCAGATAAAGCACACTTGTATTCTGAGGTGATTGGCTACCTCAGTCCAGGGTAGTTTACTTCTTTACTTTATAGCTACAACCACCTTACATTTATATGCAAATATTTTCAGAAAATGAGCTTCTCTTTGTGTGGGGAATATAGGAAGAGGGAGAAAACATTGTACTAAAAATATATACTACTCATGAAATATTGATACAACGAAATGCCATGTTTCCTTTTTCTAAGGAAGAAATTTGGGGAGAAATGAAGCCTCCTCCAGATCAACAAAAAAAATCTGTTATTAGTTGCTCGGTGGATACATCACTGCAGTAGGGTGAGCAGTCTCTGGAGGTGGAATGAGCAAATAAAATTTTGCAGTATTTTGAGAGCTGGAGTTTACTGAAGGGAGAGTGTAGTTGCTCTGCTCTTGGATTTTGAGAAAGTTTAACCACAGTGTGCAGCTGGAGTTCTTACGTTACGACGCATTTCCTCCTTTAAATGCGTTTAGGTGAAATAAAGAAATGCACGATCCATAAATACTATATTTGTGCAAGAAAAACGTGTATTTTTATGGACTGTCCGTACCAAAACTTAGATTTCTGTTTTCTCAGAAACACTAGTTTCCTTGATGGTGTTGACAAGTACTGCCTTATACGTCTCTCACAGATTAAGGGACTTGCACTGAGAAGAGGTCTAAGTGAGACTGTTAAATCACTCCCATCACAGCTCCACGACTGTGCTAGTTCAGAGTGTATTCAGGGTGTTTTTTTTTCCCCCCTCTGTTTGTTGTAAGAAAAGAATATCTAAACATCACCTCTGCTTATGGAACTGCATGGGTGGTGAATTGCAAGTCTGAAATTCCCCGGAACAGAGACCGCCAGAAGGGGTTATGTGTCTTGCCTTAGGGCTATCTGCTGATTTGAAAACATCCAGGTGTGAGAGCCTAAATCTTGGACTTGAGCTTCGTGTTCAAATCTTTTGTAACTGCAGCAGTATTAAAAGATTTGAAGTTAAGCTTCAAGCACGCACAGAGTGTGCTAGCAGAGATTTATTTGGGTTTGTTTTTCACTTTTTCTCCTTTTCTTTTTCTTTAGATTATTACCATGGGCGTTATCCTCTGTCAGTGCATCTCCATGGTTATCCTCTACAGACTTTTTCTCTCTCACAGTCTATATTGGGAAGTATCTTCACTGTCATCAGTGACGTTGCCACTAACAGTATCTTCTGGACATAAAAGTCGACATCGCTTCTGAGATGATCAGGAAGAATACATTATGTAAAAAAATGTGCAATAATGATCTAAATATGCAGGTATTTTTGTCGCAGGTATGTGATACATTGGTTTCACTGGAAAACTGGGTGATAGTGTCAGAGCGTTTCATGGAACTTTGATCTGACCAAGGTCTTTAGATTCATCTGTTAAAAGCATTGCTGAGAGGAGAAATCTGTAATTTGAGCAATTTCCTGAATGCAGTGTATGTGTAGCATGTGGTGCTGAGCCATGTCACGGGAAAGCGTAAGGAATCTTTATTCTCCTGCTCACAGCCACAGAAAAAAACGTCCTTACTTTATATCAATGCTAGGTTTGAAAGTCTTATAAATACAGTTCTTAAATTGTCTGCAAGCTCAAACAAGTCTGATATAGGCCAGTTGTGAAATTGATGCGATGCCTTACGATGAATACAAGTTTTTTGGTACTTTGTTGTTTGGGTTTTTTTTTTTTCATGCATTTGGAAAAAAATGCATTTTATGTATAAAGGAAATGGAAACAGAAGAGGGAAAGTCCACTAAAAACCTATGTAAAATGTTTACAGCTGTTTGCAGGAAACTTTCCTTTATTTGTTGGTGTGAAATAAAAGCTTTTATTTGCAATTACTGTTCATATTGGTTAGAACTGTGTTGAGAATGGGAGCAGTGTTTATATTTTCCTCTTTCCAAGTAAATGTAACTAAAAATTTCACCTAGTAGTGAAGATCTAAACAATATTTGAGGCTTAAGAGGATACAACAACATAAAGGTAATTAAAACAGCAGGCTCACATTTTTTTTAATGCCAAAAAAAAAAGGAATGGGTGATGTGGCACTAGAATTTTAATCCTGATATAATTCATTTCTCTTACATTGAGGATTCAATCATAATTAAGCCATATACACAGATTAAATTAACAGAAGCATTTCATATAAATGTTGGTTTCAGTCATCAACTACCCATGAATTCCTGCCCAAGGATACTTAATCAGGATTAAATTTTCTATGAATAATTGAAAAACAAAATACTCACTGGATTTGTTATAATCCACGTTGGCACTGAGTTCTAAGTAGTTGCCATCTTCCATCCATTGTAATAAAGCCATAGTACTTTGTGATGCCCTAGCATTCAGAGAAACAGTGTAAATATATACTTTATTGAAGTGCCTATTTATTGTGGGTAGGTCGTGCTGACATTTTCCTTCATAATAAGACCATACCTATTGCCATTGTGACTGCAGTCTTTCTTGGATTTTCTTTCATTATTTGTCATATTGTAGCCTTCTTACAGTGAACACTTGTCTCTTTGCAGCACTTATTTTTATTTTCAGGTAAATTAATAGTCGTTTCTTCTCAATGGTATGCATCTAATTATGCCTCTATGAAAATGTGAAGACACCAGTATTCTAGCTTCAAAACAGCCCTAACTTTTCATTCACGTTTGCCTCAGATGTGAGCATAGTTGAAACATAAGTCTATTCCATTTCAGTTTAGAGGTGAAAGTAGACATTTGCCTTTGACTAAGGCAAAATGGCAACATGACAAAGTTGCTCATTAAATCATCTCCTTTCTTATTGTTTGTAATTCAGATCAAGAATGGCAGGTTGAGGCTGGAAAAGATGAGATATTATGATTTCACACACAATCTTCAGAATGATTAAAAGATTAATTATTACATTCCTCTGATAACCACACAAAAATATTATTGGTTAAAACTTCAGTCTTTATTTCCCTGCTTATCTCTGTACTTTTCATCTTCTCAGAAAAAAGCATCCTGTTTTTGATAAGTGTCCAATAATGCAGTAGAAAAGTTCTATCTGTCCTCACGTATAAGACATGAAATTTGCACAGAAAAATAGAGTTTTCTGATAGACACAAGAGCTCTTTATAGCTCATGATCTGTCACGATGAAATCTTTAACCTGCGCAGAAAAACTGCGTGTGACTTTCAAAATAGATGTTCTGTTTTATTCTCCAGCAGTGTTTTGTTGCTTCCTGTAGTAGCTCTGGCTTCAGTCTGTCCATATTGAATGGTATCTTAATTTTACCTTCAAAATATACCCTACAACAGTTCATAGAGCACATTCAGAATTCATAGTTCATCCAGGTACACATGTGAAGTGTAAGATGTTGTCTCCTAATCTTTTCCAGATTGCCCCGTAGATCAACAGGTAACATTATTCTTTTAGTCTGGCATCAGATCCAATGGTTTGAAAATAACAATTTTATTGTTAATGTAACTGCAGCAGATAATATCATTTTCTGATGCTAAGCTGCACCATGGACACGGATTTCTGCTCGGACCTATTAGCATTCTTGCTAACTGTCATCCACAAACGGTGAGGTTTAAGATCATTAATGCACGCTGTAGAGTTAGGTCAGCGTCACTGTGATAATAATCAACGTCTGTTAATTCGGTGTGTGATATCCATGGGGGTAGGGGGCATGAAGTCTTCAAAGATGGGCTGTTTACAAAACTTCATGCTTGCCTGTGCTCTGGCTTAAAGCTTACTGCCTGTGGGTCGTGCCTTGGGAATGGATTGAATATGTGCCTTATCTTCTATATTCCATGGGACCAGCTGATACAACCTTGCTTTTTTTTCCATGCTTATTCATACAGTTACCCAATTTATCAGTTTGGTTTCATCACCACCTCTTAGAAGAATGGCTTCCAGCCTTCTTCTAGTCGTCCTCAATAAGTGCACCCTCACTGAAAAACCTCTGTTTGCAGACTGTGTTTTCCATCACCCCACCACCCCCCGCAAAGAAAAGGTTTGCGTGGCAGAGCTGCAGTTGTGCCGTGGATGTGAGCAGCTCATGCACCCACCTCAGCTGCGTGCCAGCCCACAGCAGTGGCCAGGAGCACTCCTTCAGCACGCCCACAGCCCCACTGTGTCAGGGGCACGGTTTGCACCAACTGAAAGCGGCTGCCCACCCAGGGAGCTCTCGGCAGGAGGGCTGTACCCGGGTTGCAGCTTGCCTGCCACCTCACAGGGAGAAACGTACTCCATGCAAAGGCAGCTCCACCAGCTGCTGGCCGTGCCGAACGGACGCTATTGAGTCGAGGTTGAATGGCAACTTGGTACTTGTTAGGTTCCGCTGAAAGTAAAGTTGCAGAGAAAGGGTATACTAATTCCATTGTTGGTGCGTGGAAAAAATAAGCAGATGTTGACACGGTCACAGACTCGAGCTGTGCTCTGAAGAAATTCACTTCTGTGCGTGAGGGGACACTTCCTTGCCAGTCGTCTCCTTTACTCCTGGCACAGATGCCACTTAGTGTCAATTACAATTTATTGGTTGGGGCAGGATGGTTGTTCAGGAGGAACGGGAGTGAGATCACCAATTGAGCCCACGAGACCCCCCACACGCTGTGAGCACTGATAGTGCTGCATAGCTCCCAACCCCATCTGGACTGGAACTGGTGATGTAGAGGTTGGAACGGTGCTCCAGCTCACACAAGTCCTCTAAGCTATTTGCTCCATAGGGTATGTTGATTGTACTTTTATTTAAAGTGCTTCAGGTAGGAAAAATGAATATTTACAATTAAATGCATGTAAATGGAAGTGGAAAGGCTTGATTGGAAAAACATCAAGTTTCTGATACATATTACTATACTAAGACCTCCCACACAAGACAAACATTTATAGTCAGATCTAATGAATATTCTTTTCGGATTCCTGTGCCAATGGAGAGCCACAGAAGTAGCAACATCTTTTTGTTTGCATCTTGGTCCTCTACAGAACTGGAAACAACTTTGTTCTGTGTGAAATCGTGCCCCTGCCTGGCACTTTGTAGACAGTACTATCCAGGGTGATTGGGCTGAAATGGATATTAAACACTTTCCTGCGTGACTGTGCAGCGTACAAGGAAGAGGAGATCCTTGAATGTCAAAAGAGAGAAAGTGTCAGGGTGTTTCTCAGTGGATTGTTGTTTAACCACAGCGAATCATGACTCGACTAATTTTGTGGTCAACAGCAAGTTCCAATTCTCATTTTTCTTAAATCCTTTTCTAGAAGAAATATTCCTGTCTTACAGACTTCTACCTCTTTCACCCCACTCTCTTCCCTTCCCTTTCCCCTCTCTCACACATGATCTTGAGTGTAATGGGTGTCATTTCTCTATCTCTCCATCTGTTCCCACGATCAGCACTCACAGTCCAGCCCCTACTTTGCATCTAGTATGCGTATTCTCTTTATCCTTGGTCTGTTTTGATTTCATGCTTTTCCTGTCTCTCCCTTGCCCTCTCCGCTGTGACTTTAGTCTCTCTAGCCATCAGAGACCTGAGGGTGTGGTTTGACATTGCAGCTTATTTGGGCTCTTGGCTGCCAAAAATGAGCGTCCCCTTGGCTTGCTCTTGCTTCCCTTGAAGTGGTGCTGGCTGTCACCTAACAGTTTGAGTGAGATGAAGCCAAGGAGTTACACTGGTAGAAAACAGTCTTCAGCAGCAGTGGCAAGTCAGATCAGTTCTCTGTGATTTCAGCTCACTGAACCAGCTCACTAGCATTTGGTGAACACCGCTGATGCAGGGGATGGGGTAGGACAGGCGAGATTAAGGGGGCCAAGTTCCCCTTTGGAGGGGCAGCTGTGAGGTCAGTTGGTTCTTCTGCAAACTGTAGCCTACTGGCTCCCATCTCCCTTCTGTATGTTTTCTGTTACGCTCTGCACGCTGTGATCTGGCCTGTCCCTTCTCTTTAAGGCCCTTTTTCAAGGGTAGGGTCAGGTTAGTTTTGGGTAGAGAAGTTACGAGAGGAGCAAGATGGAGACAGCCGTAACTTGAGTGCTGCCACTTTTTTCAACAGATGGCAGCGTTGTGGTAGAAGGTGACCAAGAAGGTGCTGCTGCTCTTCACAAGGGCTGCCTGTGCACGGGGACACTGACTGAACATCAGCAGCCCCGTGAGCTGCAGTTGCCCACAGTGGGTACTCATGAAGTAGTGGGTACTGCTGAGACACAGGTCTTCACGTGGCTGTGATGGAACAGAGAGGATCCTTCTCACCTTGTAGCCAAGTAGTGCCCCTGGGTGGCTTGGTCAGTCGCTGTAATGCTGCAGCAACAGCAAACAGACTGGGGGAGACTGTAAATGAGCTATCCTGGGGATCTCTTCTTTAACACAGCAGTTAGGGCTGTAAGTATGCAGTGCTAGAGTGGATACTTTTTCACCTCTTTTCTGACCATGTGAACCTCTTCAAACAATGGAGTTATTTCCAAATCAGATTTTTTAAAGCGGAGCTGTTAGGCAGAGATCAACATTTACATAAGACTTCTATTTAACCTATTACCTATGAAAATTTACTTCAGGCTCCAACTTGCTTTCCAAAGTTTACAGCATACGAAACAAATGGTTTTTTAAAATTTTCTTACTTACGAGTACCTTAAATTGTGTTTTCTAAAAGGAAAAAGAAAAAAAAAAAACCTGGAACCTCACCAGTTTAATTTGCATTTTGGCTCTAATGTAACTCAAAATAGATTAGATTAAAAAAAAAGAGGGGGGGGGAATTTGGCAAGTGATTACTCAATTACATGATTTTACTGCTTTGGTATTTTGAAAATAAAAATGAACAGATCTGTTTGACTTTGAAAAGTGCCTGGTGCACGTGTGCTGTAACCACTTCTCAGAAAGCAGAGGGAAGGTTCCTCACGCGCGGCGCTGCCCGCAGCTCACATCCGTGCTGTGACAGCCTGCAGCAGCCGCGAGAGCCGGGGGGGTCAGCGATCACAATCTGCACGTTCAGGTAATGCTGTGTGGAAGTAATGCAGAGCAGCTGGGTTGGGCTTGGAAAACAGGCAGCACTCAGCAGCGGGGCTGTGCTGTTCCCGTTTCGTAGAGGGGGAACTGGGGAACACACTGACAACTGTACAAGGGCACAGAGGTGAGCAGCACCAACAAACACTGTCAGATTTGCTCGTGTGGAGCTGTGTGAGTGTCTGATTTCTGTGCATTCCCTGCTGCTGATTCCCACGCAGGCCCCTCCCTGGTAGCCTGCTTATCTCACCTCTGTGCCGAGGGCAGGCAGCTCTGCTGAGCCCTGCCAGGCCAAGCAGGCAGTGGCATTGCTTCTCAGGGCAGAGAGGGATGGAGTGCTGTATCTCAGTGCAAGGAGCAGGGTCCTCTGTTGCTCCTGTCACCCTGAAGTGATGGGGGAGAGAGCACCTGGTCCCCTTGGGGTGCCTGGGACTTTGTCAGCTGCTCTGTGCCATGATCTGGTCACCTCCCCTCCTCTTTCCATTGAGCAGCTTTGGTACCTGGCAGCTCTGTGTGTACACATAGCTTTTCCCACAGTGCAAGGCCGCGTTGCTGGGCACAGTGCATCAACAGAAATCTTGCCTTGTCCCACCCCTGCCCAGCAAACTGCAGCTCTCCTGGTTGGTTCTAATGGGGATCAAGCCCTCGTTCTGCTCTAGCAATGACAGGGTGGGCTCAAAGCCCCGACACAAAGCTGGGAGGAGAAGTGAGCAGTGGTTGTTCATGCCACAAGTTGCAGTGGCCCTGCTTGAGGGGGGACGGCTTGCTGGAGAAATGCGCATTGACGTTTCCATCTTCCTGCCTGCATGGTGGTATACCTCGGTCTGTCTGGGCACCAGCAGCAGACTCAGTGTTCTCAGAGACACAGGAGGATGAACAGACAGAACCTGACATTGACCAGACAGATTTCTGCAGGCAGGAACAGCAGTGCCAATAGAGTGATGGGGTCGAGGGAGAAAACCAAGTACTGTGTCCCAGAGTGAGCTCTGTCAGTCAGGCTTGGTGCGGAGCCCAGGTTTTGTTTCAGCATGACCCTGAAGTTACCTGGAAGTCTCTCGGCCCCACGCAGTGCGTGGCTGTCCCAGGCAGACGCGCTCACCTCTCTCATGTGCCACGCAGAAATGAAACTCGAGCATCACCTTCAGAAGCCCCTCAGAGGTCAACCTCACCGCGGCGTGCCGAGCTCAGGAGGAGCTCCCGAGCGGCGCTGCGAACCTCTTGGGCTTCACCTCGACCCGAAGAGCGACGCATAGGGAGGACAAGGAGGAAGAGGAGGAGGGGAGCTCTGTGAGCCCCGCGGCCGCTCCCCCTCACGGCTGCGAGGGGCGGGCGGGGGCCGGGGCGCGGAGCGGGGCCGCGCGGCCGACGGGGGGCGCTGTGGTGCGGGGCGCGGAGCGGGAGCCGCCTGAGGGCGGCGGAGGGCGCGGGCTGAGCTCGGGCGCGCATCCCTTGGGGTGGAGTTCGGGCTATTTTGGGGGTCTATTTTGCCGTTTTGATTTTTTTTCTCGTACACCTGAGCTCCGTGCTCGGAGGAGGCGGCCGGAGGCTGAGGGAGGGAGCGCGAGGAGCGAGCGGGGCTTCAGAAAAATCCCGACCGTGCGCGGTGCCAAGCGCTGTCCTTTCCTCTCTTCTTTAACGCACGCTAAAATTCTTCACAGCATCTTAAAGAACTTTTTTTTTTTTTTTTTGACACAACAGCTGCAAAATCTATTTTCTAAACAAAGATTTATACATATTTATATGAGCTTAATCCAGATTTTTTTTTTAATAAATCATTCTCAGAACTGCAGAGGTAAACTATATGTAAATACCTCAAGTAATAGGCTTGTAGTGCAAATCACATCATTTTATCTTCAATTTTGCATTCGTTTTTCTGGCTTAAAGGTGCATCAGAGATATGCATTTTAGCATATTCAGAACACGGGGCGTGAAATTAAATGTTTGACAGAGTGAGAAAAATATACAGACTTTGGAGATGCCTTAAAAATAGTAATTTATGCAGATCTAGAGGAGTGAAATCATTTGCAATGGAGTGACCCTCTCTCCAGGAATTTTTTGCTCAGTGTTCTTCCCTAATCTCCCGCTGTATCTTCATTTTTCATTGAACTAGCCAGTTTTCTGCGAAGCAGTCTTGTAGATAAGGGAAGTGCTAAAAGAAGAAGAAAGAAGAAGCTCAGTGGGTCCGTTTCCATTGCACTTTTACCCAAGGCAATGGGCAGAATTTAACGGATTCCTTCCAACATATGTTTTTGCCAGATAAGTAAACAGTGTGTGTCGGAAATGAAAAAGCATTTGCAATTTAATGACATTACAGCTCTCAGCTTAGGCTGGCGTGCTGCGAGGCGAAAAGCAGAAAGAGAGAGGAGAGGAGAAAGAGAAAAAGAACAAAGTTCATCTTGCCTTTTGTGCATTTTTATCAAGGAAAATATTACTTCTTTCCCCCTCTTGTTCTCCTTTCTTTCTCCCTTTGCTTTTTTGTCTCACTCATTTACATTTTGTTCTTTTCTCTCCTTTTCTCCCCTCTGTTCACTTTTACCTTTCTCTCCCCCCGTTGCTTTTCACCACCCCCTTCCCATTGTGTCTCCGGATCCATCCGCACGGCCCATTCAGGTTTTTTTGGGGTTTTTTTTTTTCTTTTTTTTTACCTAGAAGAAGCTGTTTATCCAACAATGTATCTTTCTTTTTTGTCGTGTCCCCTTTCCCTCCCCGCACACACACACACACACACACACACTCCCCCAATTCCTTTCCGTGCTGTACTCCGAGCGCCGCGGCTCAGCCAACGGCGACCGTCGCCGGGATCAGCGCACAAACCGGCACCGGACGGGGACGGGGGGTCGGGGGCAGCGGTGTTTGCTGCTCCCCCCTCCCGAGCCGGGCACAGTGTCCCGGAGCCGCCGCTGCCACACGAGCGTGGGATGCGACCGCACGGTGCCCGAGGGCGGTGGGGGGAGCGCCGTCAGATGGGGACACGGTGTGGGAACGGGGGGACTGGGGGGGGAGGGGTGGGTGTGGGGTGGGGTGGGTGTGGGGTGTGGGGCACTCGTGCGAGTGTAGCGTCGTTTTGCCGCGTGCTTTTATTTATTTATTTATTTATTTGTATCTATTCATTTATTTATTTATTTTCCGACCATGAAATTACATCTTCCACATCTTCCAGATCCGGTACTTGGTAAGTAAAAAAAAAGGGAAATCTGTTTGGACATAAGGAGGTAACGTAGCTAGAGGTGGTAATTTAATCAACCGAGGATATGTTTCAGTGTGTTTTTTTTTTTCTTCTTTCTGGTCTTCTAGGCATTAGCACTTTAAATTCATTATGTCTGTTTGACAGATAGACGCAGCCTTAAGGATCTAGAAATGAAATCCAAGAAGTACAGCCCGCTAGAGGACATATATTGAAGTTAAGAGATTAAAACGGTCCCGACCATCGCAAACAGAACGGAACATCTCGCATTTCTCATCCCTTATAAGCATGACTATTTTGCAGATGTTAAATGCGGGCTGCTCTAATTACAGACGAGGGGAGGGGGGCCCGCCGAGCGCCGGGCTCGCCAACTTCACAGCGATGGAGTGGGGTTGGGAAGGCAGCGAGAGCTTCGGCGTCGGCTCAGGAACTTGTACAAGGGGGATTTTCCCTATCAATAATTTAATAAGGAGGCAGCAGCCTCTCCTGCGTGCTTTAATGACTCGAGGATCGTGCGTGAATTTCCTATAAGCGAATAACAAAGGAGCCAAATGAGAAAAGCAGGGCTTTCTGCCTTCTAACTGGGACACCGAGGACTCTGTGTCATTACAGTAATTTAGCAGTGTTAATGATCTGTAATATTAATACATCACACTTGAAAATGGGCAAGAGTTGTCATAATTAAACGCATTAAGCCACAATTAAAAAGTCATCTAAGCACTTGTACAGATACCGGTGCCGATAAGGCTGCTCATTACCCCGCCAACCTCTGTCCATGCAGCTCCCAGCCTCCTGCTCTGGTTGCAGCTGCAATGGGGTCCTGTGTGGGCCAGGGGGCTCCTTGGGCACAGTGGGGAGGGGGGGGGGCTAGGCCCTGGGGGAGACTTTGACCTGGGGCTGAGAACCCTGAGCCCCAGGGTGACTTGTGCCCATTCCATCCTGGGAAGGCAGAGTGTCCTCCACAATATTCCATAGGGTCACAGGCTGGGCTGAGTTGGGTTGATTGGGTTGGGTTAGTTGGGTTGGGTTGAGTTGTGTTGGTTTGAATTGGATTGGGTTGGGAGAGACCTTACATCCCAACTGTTTCAACAGCCCTGCTGGACAGGACTGCTACCCAGTAGATCAGGCTGCCCAGGGCCCCATCCACCTGGCTTTGAACGCTTCCAGAGATGGAGCATCCACAGCTTCTCCAGGCAGCCTGTGTCAGTGCCTCACCACCTTCTGGGTAAAGAATTTCCTCCTAACATCTAACCTAAATCTGCCCTCTTTTCATTTAAAGTCATTCCCCGTTGTTGTCACTGTGCAGAAGGGGGGCTTGGGACACATCACACTGCCCTTGAGCTGCAGCTCTACAACAGCTCACGGAACCTCGTCTCCAGCCTAACTCTGCCAAATATCCAGCTTTAAATGAATCTATTACAAAAAGTGCTCAAGCTCAACCAGATCAGTGCTGATACCCAGAGCATTTCTCTTTCCATCCCTGGCAGATTTTTCATCCTGTGGACATGCACAGTGATTTTTAGGCTGATTTTCTAATGGGGAAAATACTGTACCACCTTGCAGTGTGAACGTGTAGGGCTCTCTGGTGGTCTCCTCTTAAACACCGCTTATCTCTTTGGCCAAATTCAGTTATATCTGGCTGAGGAAAGATGGGTTCGAAGCCTTTTGTCATGCAAACAGTGGCTGGGCACAGGTGGAAAGCCCAGTCTGGTGCCTCCAGAGGGGGAAGGCTCCAGCACAAACCTAATCCTATCGGTCAGACACAGAAACCATCAGTATTCCCACTCAGAGAAAAGTTCTGGACAAATATTGGAAATAATAGATAAAATATTATGAAAAACTGGTCTTGTTTCCACCCAAAATCTGTAACTCTATGGAAACATTCTCACTTAACCTGGAGCTATCAGTGAGCAGCTGCATAATGGTGGATGGACAGAGCAGAAGGACATTGCCACTGGTGCTGGGTCCAGAGAAGATTCCTCAGATTTGGGTCACGCTACACCTGCTCATGCCTTCTCTGCTCACACTGATGTCAAGAAAAAAACAGATGTGTGAAGTCCAACATTTGGATGTGGCACAGTTGTTTCTGGAGGTCCCTGTTTTCCATTGAACTGTTGCTCCTCTGAGTAATAGTGTGATGATCAGAGCTTGCTTTGGGGCCACTGGTGCTGAGGAAGACTTTGTACTTGTCAAAAACGTGCAGGTATAAAATGGATATGTCCTGCAGAACCACCAAGACGAGTGTCATGATACACCAGGGGAAGCGAGTAAAGTTGAGCTGTCACAGTCATGGAATATTTGGTTATGTGAGCATTGATTTCTGGAAGGGAGATCTCTCTCCCTTTCCCCCCAGCACCTGTCACTGTTGTACATGTTTTAAAGCTATATGACAGGAGGTTGTGCCCTCCCTTTCAGATCAGAGCTAAATCTCTGTACATTGGTCCACCTGAAGAATCTCACACCCTCCTATTTTTCTGTCTCACTGCTTCCTTGAATCTGCCTTACATCCAGGCTCAATCTCAGCCTCTCTCCAAGCATCTGGATGCAAAACAACGTTTGATTTGAGATGGTGCTTAGGTCCATGGTTGGAATACCTTGGAAACACTCGTGTCAACCTTAAGTTGGAAAGGAGGTGCTACCTGTTACCTTCGGTAATGGGAGCGGACTTCATATGGTCTGTGGTCCCCTTACACCAAAGATTTTGCAAGCACAGAGAAGGGATATTTGCTCCTCAGAGCTAACGTGGAATCCTGGGAAAGACTTACACCACATGTGGAATCCCAGAGGTATCGCTGGAGCTCAGCCCTGAAAACACTGTCTCTGGATATAGCGGTTGGTGAGTCTGCTTTGGGGTGTGGACCCCGAGGGTCAGCAGCTGAGGCATGGTGTAGGTGAGCCTGCCTGAAGCCCCACTGAATGAGCAGGTGAACCTGCCCCGGACAAGGTCTACACATCACTCCAGCCCTGTCAGCAGCCCTGTCACCTCTGAGCAACCACCAACACGCACTGCCCAAGGGACACAGTTTTGGATTTCATGATTGCTGGCTCCAGGCAATCAGCAGCAGGAGAGCCTCCGTTCTACAAGCCGTGGCCCTCGGGTCCCAGCGCTGGCTGACATGAAGCCATCCCCAGCTCGGCTGTCACCTGGTGCTGCAGGGAGCACTGGGCACCTCCTGCAAATGGATGGTCCTTAGGAATCCACCCACTGCAGGTGGGATTCGTGGCTCTGAATGTAGGGTGGTGGCTTGGGATTCTCTGCTGCTGGGAATGTCCCACAGATGTATACAGGAAGCTTCCACATGCGCCTGGTGATGGTGTGTTGCAGAGAACCCATGAAAGAAGAGTGGTTACATGATCAATTGCAGGACGCAAAGTACACATTTTATTTGGAAACATCACATTTTGCCATTTTGAAAGCAACTGATGACCAGATTTTGGCAAAACATTTTTTGACTGAGACATAAGGTATGTATAAGTACATGTAAAATAAATCATGATCGTGTGTGTATGTATTTTAAGTCCTGACCGATGCAAATGGTATTCTTCAGCAGGCAGCTTAAGGTACACCCTGGTGACAGCAGGCATGACACAAGACACAGACAACCCAACATGTGAACAGAACGAGGGCAGCCATGCAGTCCCTCGCTCTCGTTGGGCATTTGCTGTGCAGCCTCTTGCTAAGGAGGATGGTAGGAGAAGGGCAGTATACAGCTAACCTCACTGAGAGCTCCTGAAACATAGAGTTGGTGTTCTGGGAAGAGCTGGTGGAGGAATTGGGATCAGTGGGCCATGGAGACGATATCAAAAGCTCAACAAGGCAGATGCATGTGGAGCAATTGTGTAGGTAAAGGAGAAAGATGGAGTAATGCCAGCACAGTGGTTGGGTTGAAACTTGGAAGCTTCATGGAGATGAGGGGGAAAGCAAAGCAGGAGGTGGTCACATGTGAAGGAGACCCACGCACCGATATTACAGGATATTGAGAATCAAAGTACATTTTAAAACAGGATTTTCAGAAATCTAAATGATGCGTGTGATGACCAGAGTTTGGTTTGAAGGATACGAGGAAGAAGAGGTCAAGAGATGTCAGCGGGACTATCAAGCGAGGGAGAAGAGTGGAATAAAATGCCTGAAACCTGGGAAACAAGGAGCTTGCTCTGAGCTGAATTAATGCTGCTATGTTAAAAATCAAGAAGATCAGGCACTCTGGCAAGACCTGAGCAAAGGACGTTGTGTGCTGCTGTGGTGGAAGGGGTTGATGAAGCTGTCTCCATTTGAGCCATCACAAAGGGGAAAGGGAAGAGAAGGGTGGAAGAAGGAAGTCTTCCCCAAGAGAGGGGGAATGAATCTGGAAAATATGTCCTCAAAAACCAAAAACTCACGAAAGATACTGAAGAGTGTAGCTGCAGGTTGCAATGGCAGCAGAGAGCTTGAAGAGGATGAGAGCAAACCATGGGCTGCTGGAATGTGAAAGGATGTGGGGGAAACAGTGCTTTGCAAAGAGCACGCTTTCCTTAAAGTGTTGCAATCCTAAATACCTTGCAATACCTAAATCCTTCAGAAACGAGAGGACGTTTCCCTTGTTGCGATTTAGAGGTAAAACACTGCTCGTTTGGAAGGACTGAGCCTCGGGTACATCGTAACAAAAATCACCCTCGAGTATGTGAGAGGGAAAATCAGAAAATCGGTACAGGCGCCTTTGATCAGCAATCCTTAAACATCGTGTCCCCGTCTGTCACCCGGGAGCTACGTCTGTCACTGGCTCGTGTGAGCGGGACATTCTGAAGCACAGTCGGGACGTGTGAACCGAGGTCTAAACGCTCCCGTGATCCGCCATCCTCCTCACCTTCTCGCTTTGCTGAAAGGAACTTGAGGCACGGACCAAAAAACGCCCTCCTATGAGTGAGCGATCCAGGTGCAGCTTCAGATTTATGACCTTCGGAGGAGCTCGGAGCCCAGACTTTAATAATTAATTTATTGCAAAGCAAATAAATAATTAAGTAAAAAGAATAACGCAGCTGGGAAAAAGCCTGATCCTGGTGAGAAACGTGCCCGCTCTGCTCTTCTCCCACTGCAGTATTTCCCTGGTGTGAGCAACACAAACCTGCTGCGGTTGCTTATACATTTGGGGCTTTTTTTTATTATTTTTCTATTTAAATTGCCGAGATTACGTTCGAAATACAGTAAAATAGCCGTGATGATATTACAAATCCTTCATGAAGGAATCCGAGTGTGACAATATCGCGTGATTTGTGCGAATGTATACACCTACGGGCATCGTTTACACATGTTTTGGTGAGCACCGGCCAGCGACGCTGCTTCCTGCGACGCGTGAGTGCTGGGATGCTGGTTATTAAATTCAGCTGATGAGAAGCATCCTGCACGCAGAATATTCAGGCCGTGAAGGCAAACGGGCAAACATACCTTTAACCTTCGGTCGTTAGAGTAACGAGGTCAATAAAGGTCTGTGGAGAAGCTCTAGCGGAGCTCCGCACACCCGACCGTGTCTGTGTTTCCCTCTAGAAGTGTGCAACGTGAGATAAGAAAGCAAACCGCCCGTGGAACAGATCCCCGCGGAGCAGGAGGTGGGACCCTCCGCAGCCGGGACCCGGGCATCCATCCCCGTGACTCGGGGAGCTCTGATTACAGTTCCCTCCGGTGCACCCTATTCCCACGGGTGGCCTCGGCGGGTCGGACACGGGCAGACGGGGGACACGGGGACGCGGGGGGGCGGTCGCATCCGTCGCAAGGGGATGGGGGCTTTTCCCATAGAGCGTTGGGAGCCGGAACCCGGTGGGTCCTCGATGCCGGGGCTATGCCCGGAGAGAGCCGATGTCGGGAGTAGCTCGATCACACCGAGATAGGTACGCTGGCAGTGTCACTCGTCCGCAGGAGGGCTCGGTGTTTTCTGCGGCGCTAATTGATTTCGGTTCAAGCTTGATCCCTCTTAAAACATGAACAGATTTAATGGTTCTTACTCCCGAGCTCTGCGCTATGGAGACAATTCGGCTTATTAAGACGCCTTTAATAAGCAGCTAACAGGCACCGGCTAGGTGAGCCGTCCCCCGGCCGCAAAGAACGTGCGGCCCCACAACGGGAGGCAGCGGGGGGGAGGGGGGGGTAGCGGGAGGTGTCGGGCACGGCCCCGGAGCCCTCCGCACGGAGCGGTGCGCAGCCCGAGGGCGGTCCGGGCTCGGACCGAGGGGAGGGGGGGGTACGGCGGGGGCACCGCTCCGTTCGCCTCCTCCCTTCCATTTGAAACAACAGCAACAACATACAAATAAAATAATAATAATAATAAAGGTAAGAATTTGCTGCGGCCCTTCCTTTACTTTTTTCTTTTTTTTTTTTTTTATCTCGTACGTCTCGTATTTCATTTCTGGCAGGCAAAGAAATCTTAATAAAAAGAACGTGTAGGAGCATTTCCAGGGGAATAATTTGATCGGGAATCATTGCTGCTTTTGGAATTAGTCCTAAAACTTATTAAAAGTTGAACAATCCCGGCACATACATTATTCTCTTCCAGGGATCTCTTTTTTGCTTTCAGAGCCTTTTTTTTTTATCCTCTCTGCTGAGCCCAGGTACCGCTGTCGGGGAGCGCAGGTGTGTGTGTGGGGGAGGGGGGGGAAGGGTGAGGGTGTGGAGAGGGAGGGCTTTATTCCCCCTGAGCTGCTCGATGGCATTTAGCAGCTATCAGCTCCGTCCCTTTTTGTCTCCATATCGCGGTGGGAGGGCAGAGGGTGCCCCGACGGGACGGGATCGGATGGAACGGGATGGGATTGGGCGGGACGGGATGAAATAGGACGGGACGAGACGGGACGAGACGAGACACCCTCTGCCCCACTGCCTTTCCCGGGTCCTCAATCCCCTCCTTGTTGCACTTCCCAGGGCCGCCGCCGGCGTTCTGGGGACTGGAGCAGGGGCCCTCGCCGCCGGCCGGCTTGTGCCCGACGGACTCCCCGAAAGATCCGAGCCCCGCAGCTGGAAGTGGCCAACGACTTGTTGTAACTGGGAAGGGAGCGGGAGGGAGTAAAGGGAAACGCTGGATTGAGTCTGACATTCCAGTAATATATTTCCGTGAGAAGAGTTTTAAGATGTCCTCTGTAATTTCCCATAAGAAATCTGGTTATACTGGTTGATTTCAATAGGAGAATTCTCTGCCTGCAGGCATAGGGTGAGTAATACGCCGTATGTTTCATACTCCCCTGCTAATATGATAATAAACGTATTCAAAAAAAGCACCGAGGTGTTTACAGCGCGTCCCTGCCTTGCTCCGTGCCTCAGTGTCCCGGCGTCGCGAGCCGAGGACCGTCCGAGGAGGGACGGGAGCAGAGCAGCGGCGGCCGAAGGCAACGGGAGGCGGAAGGCAGAGCTCGTTCACTCATCATCACTCTCATCCCCCTCCCGAGTGCCACCTCCTCCCGAGCGGGAGAGTTTGCGGGAGCTCCGGTACGAGCCCGCAGCGCGCAAATAGCACACGGCCGTGATTCCCCCGAGCGCAGGTGATGCGGGGTGGGGGGGGGGGGGTGTTAGTGTTTGAGATTTGCCCCCCTGCTCCGCGCCCTGGGGTTTCCGGCACTGCTGCCGTGCTAGTTCGGCAGAGAGGTCCTGGGGCACGGGAAGGTTCCCCCAGCGCTGGGTAATTGGGCGCAGGGGAGAGTAACTTGTGCGCAACTTTCCTCTCCTTTCCTTTTCCTCTCTCTCACAGGCAAAAGACCGTTCATTAGGAAAACAATTAGCGCCGCTCTGTTTTTATCCCCGACCAGTTCGATCTCTATCAGTTCCGAGACAACGCTAATAATGGCAATGATTGCTTCAGTAAACATCCTGCGCAGGCATTCTTTCCTGGTGTGTGTGTGCTGTATTTTTTTTTTTAAGACATATAAAAGTTCCCTCACTCGCTCGGCCATTTGCATAGCTCCATCTTTACCTTTTCCCATTCAGCCCCGCAAGAAGCATATCTATTCAAAGCCCTCGCCAAAAGCGTATCTATTCAAAGGGCATTTAGTCCATTTCTTTCTTGGCCGGTAAACCTATTCATCAATTGTTCTGCCTTGTAGATTGCATTCTAATGCTAATCTAGCGTGTTAAATATCTTTTTGTTCCCCTTTCACCGTTTTGTCATTCAGTTTATCCAGTTTTGGTCACCCATTTTATTTATTTATGCGCCTGCTCCCATTCAGGGGCTCATGTATTTTTTATTATGTTGTTTCACTGTCATGCAGTGTCAACTCAGTCTATTCAATGGGGGCTACTTGAAGGGCCGGAGGGACAAAGCGTGTACACATCGCACCGCCATTCATTCTGGCCAGCTGGAGCGGCTGAAAAAAAAACCTTGTGAAAAGAAACGCCTCACAATGGGCACAGAAGAAGTGCACAATGCTAACAGTTTTCCAAATACCGCTGATTGGTTTCCTCACAATGAGGAGAAAGCCGCCGCTTTTTCTTAGCTCCACTTCAACAAACAACGCTCTCACAAAACCTCCCAACCCCGGGTTTTGTTCGCGGACAAAACCTCCTCGACTGTCTAAACGCTCCCACTGCAGGACAAAAAAGAAGGAGAAGAAGACGAAGAAGAAAAGCTCTTTTCACCATTTCCCCCTTTTCTCTCTCTCTCTCTCTTTTTTTTTCCTCTGAGAGAGAGAAAAGAGAAAAGGGGGAGAAGGCGGAGAGGGGGGAGAGGGGGAGAGAGGGAAATTGTCAGCGAATTAATAATATCAGTCCTTGAAAAGGAAAGTGCTGACCTTTGGGACGCACCGGGCTGGGTGAGAAGGAGCGGGGGGGAGACATGAACAAACTTTCCACTGCTCTCGGACGGCGGTCGGGGCTGAGGGGGGGTGGAGGGGGGGGAAGGGTTGCGGCGTCCGGCGCCCGTCCCGAAGCCGTCCGTCTCCGGCCAAAGGATTTGCGTCGCAAATCAGTGCGGTGCTCTCGGAGCCCTCGCCCGGAGGCGGAGAGCGGCAACGGGAGCACCCGAAGGGCAGGAAGTCTCCGGGACGGGGCAGACTCTGGGGAGAGTAAAAAAAAAAAAAAAGACAAATAATGCGATAGTAACGATGATAATTAAACGCTACAGAAGGAGGGACGAGCAGCCCCGGCCCGCCTCGCTAGCGGGGGAACTCTCTCGGGAGCCGCCTTAGCGTCCCGGGGAGGGCCCGGGCACCTCCAGCGCGGGGGAGGAGGAAAGGAAACGTGCGGGGCTGCGGGGCAGAGCGGGGAGGTCACGGAGATTTAGGGCTGGGGCGACTTCCAGGGAAGCGGCAGGAAGTTCCGTGTTGAGAAGTGATGGGCTGCCACAAAAGGGAACGGCGGAGCCCTGAAAGGATTTAATTAACCGTGTCAGGGATAATTACCCCTGGACAGTCCAAATTAGTTTTGCATAATCGCTCAGAACCATATGAATTAACTTATAATATTGCGAAGCGCTGGGGGAATAACAAAAGCGGGATCGCTTTAATGAGTGAATCGGGGTCACACGGACGGGCGGCTGCGCTCAGCTCCCCAACTTTCCACTTTTAAACGCAGTTCTGAGGGGAGCGCCGATTCGGAGGGCTTTTCCTCGGGAGCCGACGATGCTGTCGCAATCGAGAGTGCGAGCAGCCACTCTGGAGGGAAAGGAGATATCTACGTACGTAGGTGTAGATAACGCACGCAGGGACGCAAATAAAAGCGGCCGAGAGCTGCGGGCCGGTGCCGGGCTCCGTTCCCTGGGGCGGCCCGCTCCGTCCCCCGCCGTAAAGCCGCGTGCAGGTGCTCCAAGTGAAAACACCGTTCCGGGCAATAGGAAGGGCAAGGTCAAAGGAGCCGTCGGGGTTCCGTTCGTCACCGCCAGGAACCCCGAGAAACGCGCTGCGGGAACACACATCCGAAATATTTCCTGGCGGCGGACAAATGACGCGGGGCTGTAAAAGCGGGGCGACGCCAACCAGATGCAAAGCTCGGGCACTTCCCGCTCCCACAGTGGCACTGGGAACCCATGCAACTCTCTTCTGCCGTCCACGAATGCTTTTTATTATTATTAAGATAACACAACGTGGCCTTTTTTTTTTTTTTAAATCTTTCCTATTCACGATTAAAAAACGTGATAAATCTTTTTTTTTTTTTTCTTTTGGCTCGGAATAACAATGGCCCGATTTAGATATCCCCGTAAATCTATTCACGGTGAAACAAAGAGCGCCTTGAGGACACCGTACACCTCACCTGGGGCGGCGCGGAGGGGCGATGCGATGGGACCTGCGAGGAACGCCACGAGAACGAGAGGGGTTCTCCTTTCCCTGCTCCAGGCTTTATTTAAACTCTTTGTTCAAAAATGAGCAGAGTGGCAGTCGGAATCTAATGTACAGATATCGTTCAGACGTCTAACTTTAAATTAGAAGGTCACACAAGAAAACCATTTACACGTAAATGTTAAAACCAATACTTAATCTTTGTTGATTTTTTTTTCTTTCTTTTTCTTTCCGTTGTCGTTTTACTTTATATTACATAAAGCCAAAATGAAAACTAAATACAGGTTAGCCAGCTTCATTCACAACCATTAGTCAAAATATACACATTACAAAAGTAAACCAAAAAGAACTCTATAAACCGAAGGAGGATTCCCCTCTAAAATTTGTGTTCCGGTTTCAAATCGTCATTTGCAATTGAATTGCGGTCGCTCTAAATTCAGCTAAACAGGGAGGGGAGGGAAGGGGGGGGGTTCTTCCGAGACACAGTGACACACTCCGTGTTGGGGGGGGGGGAACGGGGTTTCTTTAAATGAGAAATACTCTTCCGTCAAAGCAAAGCTCTGCTTCAGTTCAGCTACATAATAAATAGATAATTAGCACTCAGACAAAAAAGTCTGATTTAACCTTAGATCATATCGCGATCCCCGAACGGTCCCGCAATATGTTTATTCCCTTTGAAAGGCATTCCATCACTTTTTTTTTTTCCTTTTTTTTTTTTTCTTTCCCTTTTCTTCAGGTTCAAACCGACTCGACCGTGGGCAAAGGAAGCGACAGACTTTCCGATCCGAGACCTAACGTTGCCACAGACAATTTACACATGTACAGTCCCGGGCTGACACCCGCGGAGCGGAGCGGCACCGCCCCACCGCTGCCCCCGTGGGAACCGTCCCATGGAGAGGGGGGGCGGGGGGGGGAAACGCCGCATCCCCGCGCGGCCCTTCCCGAGCCCTCGTCCCCAAGAAAGCACTTTTCGAGGGGACGGACGCGGGGAGGGGGGGGGAGGGGGGTGTTCTTTTTTTTTTTAATCTTTTTTGTTCTTTTTTTTGTTGTTCTTTTTTTCCCTCTTTTTTTTCCGTTCCCTCTCAGCTCGGCTATCCGCATGCAACACACACACGAGCTCGAGGCGGGGCGGCGCGCAACAGGTCGACGGCGGCCCCGCCGCTTCCCGCCCGGCTCCCCCCGGGCAGCGGCTCACGGCTCGGGTCATAGCGCGGCGGCGTAGGCCGCGGGGTACGGGTCCAGCTGGGGCTTGCCCATGCCCGGCAGGAGGATGTAGGCCAGCGGAGGCTGCAGCCCGGGCCCGGGCCAGGCGCTGCAGTTGCAGGGGATCATGTAGCCCGGGTTGCCGGGGGACGGGTGCGAGTGCGTGTGCCCCCCGGCGGCGGCGGCCGCGGCGGCGGCGGCGGCGGCGGCCCCGTGGAAGGCTCCCGCCCCGCCGGCGCCGGGGTAGCCCAGCGAGGAGGCGTAGGGCAGCGCCGAGCCCGCCGACGACGACGAGGAGATCTCGGCCATCTTGGAGCCCAGGTCCAGCAGCGAGTAGGGGCCGCCCGCGGCGGCGGCGGCGGCGGCGGCGGCCGCGGCGGCCGCCGACTGCGGGAAGAAAACGCGCGCGGCGGCGGCGGCGGCGGCGGCGGCCGCTTTCTCGGGGTTGCCCAGCAGCGAGTCGGGCCCCAGCCCGCCCGCAGCCCCGCCGTGCAGCGCGGCCGCCTTCAGCCCGTGCGGGGGCTCGTGCTCGGCCACGGCGCCCAGCCCGTAGGGCACGGGGAAGGCGAACTTGTCCTTCTTGAGCAGCGTCTTGGGCTTGCGGCGCGGCCGGTACTTGTAGTCGGGGTGCTCCTTCATGTGCATGGCCCGCAGCCGCTTGGCCTCGTCGATGAAGGGCCGCTTCTCCGCCTCGCTCAGCAGCTTCCACTCGGCGCCCAGCCGCTTGCTGATCTCCGAGTTGTGCATCTTCGGGTTCTCCTGGGCCATCTTCCGCCGCTGCGCCCGCGACCACACCATGAAAGCGTTCATCGGTCTCTTGACGTGGTCCACCGGCTTGGACATGGTGTCCCGCCGCCCGCACTCCTCCTCGGCCGGCTCCGGCTCCGCGGCCGCGCCGCGCTCCGTTCCGCCCCAGTCAATCTCGGCGGCTCCGGGCGCGGGGCGCTGCGGGCGGGACGGGTGCCGGTACCCGCCTCGGAGCCTCTCTCCGCGCCGCCGTCCGCCGGGCCAGGGCTCGTCCTCGACGGGGCGGCGGTCAGCGGCCGCCCGCAGCCATGGCCGCCCGCGGAGCGCGCTGCGGGGCCGGCGGCGGCGGCTCGGGAGCTGCGGGGGCCCCGGGGCGCCGCGCTCACAGCCGCCGCGCTCCGCCCGCGGGGCCGCGCCGGGCCGCCCGCCCCGCGCACATACTCGCCGCCGCCGGGCGCCGCGGCCTCCTCCACCCGCCGCTCTCCAACTCGGGCGAGTTTCGGGCGGGCTGCGGGGCGCTCCTCCCGCCGCGCGGCTCCACCGCCCGCGCTCCCCCTTCTCCGGGAGCCGCCAGGTCTCTCTGGGTTTTCTTGGCCGCCGGCTCGGAGGGGCGGCGGGGCGGGAGGGAGCGGCGGGGGGCGGACCCCTCTCAGAAACGCCCGGCCCGGCGCTGCGCCCGCCGCCGCCCCCTCTTCCTCCGCCTCCTCCTCCTCCTCCCGCCGCACAGCGCGGCTCTACGCACGCCCCCGCGCCGCCCCGCGCTATATCCCCGCCGCCTCCCTCCGCCGCGCTCCGCGGGAGGGGCGGGGCTTCCGCGAGGGGCGGGGCGCTGACCACGCCCCCGAGCTCGCCAGCAGGTCGGGGAGGGGCGGGGCCGGCTCTGCGCACGCGCGCCGGCGTCGGTGCCCGGCGGCTCCCGCGGAGCGTTGCCCGACAGCGGCGCGGGTGCCGGCAAAACGCGTCCGTGAGCCGCCGGGCAGGCGGAGCCGCGTCCCGGCTGGGAGCTCCGTCGCGATCCCCGGTCGGGACGAGCGCTGCACGTTTCCGTGCGGAGCGCTGTCGGCGGGCGGCTCGCGGGGCCGGGGAAGCGCTGACGGCGCCGCGTCTCCCCGTCGGTCAGGGCAGACCCGCTCGCCCTGTCGGCGCTCCGCAGCCCGGCTCCGACCGACCGCTGCGGGATGGGGAAGCTCCTGCTGGAACACGCCATTAACTCTTGCACGGGCCCGCAGCCGTGCCAAAAGTTCCGAGCGGCTGCCAGCGGCGCGGAGAACCCGCGGGCGTTTGGGGCTGCCCCGTCTGCAGCTCGCAGCCCGGGGTTAGGAACGCTGTTGTCAGCCCTCGTTTGAGCGGGGGGAAAGCGATTTCCTAATTCGCAAGTCACCCCTCCGTTATCGCGCGGACCGAAAGCTTCGAATGGCTCTGTCGCGGCTCACGGGTGTTTTTCCAGTCTCAAATGAAACCCTCCGTTCGAAGCTGTCGCTGCCAAAGCGCCTTTTCCTTCCTAACGCCGGGCAGTGACGCCCTGCTCCTAAGCCGTAGACCCGCGCGGTTATTTCTGCGGCACGAAGTGATGGGAACTCCCTTCGGTCCCGCTCGGATGCGGCGATCCCCCGAGCCCCGACGGGGAGCGGAGCTCCGCGGGGCTGAGCTCCCGATGGGTTAAGCCTCAGCCGTAGCTGGGCGAGGCGTTAACGGTTGTGATAACGCAGCGTTATCGATACGCTGCCCACCCGATCGTGGGATTTGCCTGCCTTTGACCTGGCCACTTCTGACGCACGCAAATTCTAGGGCGCGAGCTTTCCTTCTCTTACCGGGGGAAGAAAATGAGCGGATGCGCTGTCGCTAGACAAGAAATTCCAGAATACAGCGCTGTATCCCACCGAGCGAGACCCTAGTGCTTTCTGAAATATTCGGGGTGAGAGCATCTCCCCCGTACCCGGCTGGTCTCCCCCGTACCCGTTCTCCCGACCCTGAGCGCCCCGGCTCTGCTCCCGGGCAGCCACGCTTTAGAAGCTGCCTTATTTCAAAGCCAGGTTTAGAGCGAGTTTCGAGGAAGCCACCCCCTTTCCTCCTAATTTTGATTTGAACTTAACAATGGGGTGGCAAGAGAAGGAGATAAAAAGTAGGTGAAGAATGGCGGTGAGCCCGATAGCGATCTGCACCTAATCGTTCCGACTGCGTGCGTGGCTGACTCAGCTCCTCAATGCCCCGTCGCCGCGCCGTGCTTAGAGAGCCGCAGCGCTTTCACGGCTTTGTTTGCGCTCTCGTTTCCACACGCCGACTTGGAAGTTGACATTTTTCTTTGTGTAGGTATCAGCCACCGATTCCACATCACTTTGCGCTGTCAAAAGTTGCCGAACGCTCCGCTTGCCTCAAAGGCACCGGCGGGATGGCAGCTCCCACCCCGCAGAGTCACTGAGACCCTCTTAACAACGTGGAGCGCACCTGTGGTTCGGCAGTCCCATCCTGTCCTCTCCTTATCGTGCATAGCGCGCTACGTTCATTCATTTGCTCTTAGACAGCGCTTTTGAACGCTCGGTATTATTATTTTCCAATAACATTCACTTATTATTAGAGCAGCTGGTAGCCCTAGTGAAGTGCCTGGCAAAGGGCTCCATCATAAAACGCCGCTTTCTAAGTTTATAGTTTCTAATTTGGCTGTGAAAGTGTGATTCTGGCTGGAATTCGGCACTCGAGTGCTCAGCTGGAGAGTAAACTTCTCATAATAAAAATACTGGTTTATTGGGTTTGCTATTTTAAGTTACAAGAGATATAACCAAGTTTTTACTAGTTCTGGAAGCCTAGAGAAGTCTCTCTTTTAAAATTATTATTAAATGTTACGATTTTGGTAAGGATATGATAAGTTCTGGACGTTTATTTTATGTATGTATTTATTTATTGTGTGCGTGTGAGAGATTTAATATGCAATTATTTTTTAGGCAAGGTAATGCTTCAGCTCTCTGTGCTTTTGGATCCTGAAATCACTCCTGCAAGGACACCAGAGGCTGGTAGTTCTGGGCAGAGGATGCTGATGGGGTCCTGACTACTTCCAGCCACACAGAGAAGTTTAAAATACAGCCTATCACGATCTGAACAGAGATGAAGTAAAATTCGGCTAATTTGCATGCATTCCATTTGTAATCCAGGCTATTTTCATGTACTATTCTAACTCATTTTTCTTCTGCTTCTTAACCTTGCTAGGTTTGCAGAGATTATGCAGCCTGGGAAGACTGACCAGAGCAGCAGACAAGGATGTCATCGAGGAAAAAAAAAGGAGATGGGTGGTCACTTGCTAGGACCTGAACACTTGACGACAATTGCCTAGGATCCGAAGGGGCAAATTAAGCTTGCTGCAATGCATTTCCTGGTCAGAATTGGATGGCCCAGAACAGGCAACCAAATACCTCTTGAGCACAAAGAGCTACCTAAAGCCTATCAGAATGTGTAAGCTTCCCTCCCTTTTCTCCAGTGCCAAAATCAGAGTGGATGGAGACTGCTGATTGCCTAGGGTCCAGGTTTTCCTGTCTGAAAAATTGCCTCTAGCTTTTATTCGAAGGAATTCATTTTTCCAACAAGTGAACCTTCACATTACTCCCATCTCTGTCTTGTACAGCCTTTACGGTGTGGTTCAATAGCTCGTGGTTCGGAAAGAAGATCCTTGTTTTTTTTTTTTTTTTTTTTTATGTCTTCCCATTCTTTCCTGAAATAAAAACATTTTAATGACCAGTTTTGTTCAGGGATGATTCATACTCATAAACCACCCAAGGCTGCTTTCTTAGTCATGAGTGTTAGACAGGTACCAAAAAATCCATGCAATTTCAAAGCCAAGGTCTTCAATTTCACTGGATAAGATTGTTTAAGTGGTTTGGTTACCTCTCACAGGCTCTTCAGGGTATGTAAGTGTGCACAAGGAGACTAAAAAGATTGGAGCTAAGTCTTTAGGCTGTTCCCTTCTGAAGAAAAGCAAAGCAGAAGTCTTTGCCTTTTCACTACAATGACTTTTTAGTTGACTACAAACAAAACAGGGACTCTTAATGGAAGGAATTTATATCCCCTTTATTGAACATAAATTCACAGCCTTTTCTTCTATGTGGACACTGTCTTGCTTAACTGTAAGACTGTCTGGGTTCAGGAAGAAACAAAATACCAAAGACACCCAGAAAACGTCAAGGCTAACAATCATGTGCCACTTCAGATGGACAAGTGACAGAGGGGGTCTGTGCCTACACCGTATACCTACATTAGTACCTGCACCTACATTTTAGTTGTGATCTGCAAAGCAACAGCTTTGCAAGAAAATCTCTTCACTCATTTTATTTTGGTTTCCATTGAGCAGTTTCAGATGAGACCAAATTGTCAGATGCCCTTCCACTGCCAGCAGGAGTGTGGTGTGAGAAGATCCTGGTTTAACCTACATCAGCTGGATCCAGAGACCATAAAATCAATGTTATTTAGTACTCTTGATTCAGACAGATGACAATTACACTTTTTGTATCCATTTATTTCAAGTGCTTCTGGAATGAGCTTTACTACCTCAGGTCAGTGACAGAAGGCTTCTGCTCCTACATGATGAGTGTTCTGCTGAGAAAGTAGTCTTTCCACTTCAAGGTTGTTCTGTGAGTTACCTTTTGGCATAAGAAGTCAAAAAATAGGATTTGAAGAGTTCTTGGTTGCCTGGCCTGCATCCTTACCCCAGCCTTCAGAATTCTACTCGACTTTGTATTGTCTTCACAACATACTTTTAATGGTCTCCAGCAGAATATGTAATAGCTCCCATTGGCATGGACTTTGAACTGAAGCTGTCAAGTGTTCTCAATTCTTCCTGTGCTAATGTATCAGAACATTACCTAGATTATTTTTTTCTCACTCAAGTGTACTTATAACAGTTTCAATAATAATAACTGTATACATTTTTTTCTTCTATCCAATTACAGGTTTTCTCTCTCATTTTCTTTATCAGTAATATCTCTTGTTTTGAATAATTTGTACGTGTGTGTGCTGGAAAGGTTTTTGCAATCATATAACGACAGGGAAACAGATTAATAAGCATATTAATAATGGTTGCATAAGGCTGAACATTTATACCAGAAAAAAAGATAGCCCCTTCATCATTGTGAATGGTTTTGGTGGAGTATTTCATCTGGTACCGGACTTTACAAAAGACACAGTCACAGGATTGATCAGAGGTCTGAAAAATGTGATTTACAAGAAAATTCTGACAGGGATGTTGTTACTTAATCTGGAGAGGAGATGATTAGAAGACAAAATGGTCTTGAAGGGATTTAAAAGTAACTGCAAAGATGAGAAAGTTAAATTGCCCTCTGTGTTTCTGGGGATAGTTGAGAGATAATGTCCTTCAGATGTGTATTCGAGTTGAATGCAAGAAAAAATAGGCTACAAACAGTGTGTATAGGTATGTAGAGCCTCTCCTCGCCTGGAGAGGCTGTGGGAAAAATGAGGGGTATTAAGAACAGGTTAGACTAATTTGGCAAGGTTGTCAATGCCTTTCAACAGGAGTTCTCTTCTGCCTGGCTTTGAATGAGTCTGTGAGATGGGAATAGTCAAACTGAAGTTTAACTCAGTTCTTCCTGAACTGAGTTCACCAAGGCTCAGACTCCTCAGAGCCCCCCTGTTCTGCCCATTCGTAGCTCACGTCTTTGCTCTTCCTCTCCTATGCTTGTGACCAGCAGCACAGACACCACACTCCTCTGCACTGCCTGAAATGCTCATGTATGCCATCATCTCCGCTCAGCACAGCCCTGAAGCGGGCTAAGCAACGCTGTCCATCTTCTCCCCGGCACAATCCCATGAGCTAGGATTTTAAAATATTTGGTAATGAAAACTCATTTCAGTATGCAAACAAAAGGCATTTCTTTCATAGACATAGTGAAGAAATGGTTCCCTTTATTTATTTGACACTGATTTCATCTTCCTTGGCAAAATCTTCTAATTATCTGTGAGAAGCCCTTTTCCTGAAATGGCTTTGATATCATTTTCACTTTATAACCTTTCTGTTTTGTATCAGCTCTCTGCTGAAAACACGTGTAATGCATCTTTTAAACTTCATTTTCTCTTCTAACTGCTCTCCTCAGATCTACAGTTATATTTATTTTCATAAAATAGAGGATATCATTTAAATTAAAACATATATAAGTTATTTGAATTGCATAGCGCTATGCAGCATGAAAAAAGTGAGGGTTAGATACTATTAGCAAAAAAATTGGTAGTGGTGTAATGAGTAAGTGACAAATTTAGTCTTTGGTGTACTACGTGTAGTTGGCTTATTTCAGCCTGTACTAGGCAAGGAGGTTTGTAACATTTACAGACATCTTACTTTTTTCCATAACAGTAACCCTAGTGAGGATGCTTAGTATCGGTGATGTAAAAGTTAAAGACAGTTTTCATTAGTGTTTCGTGTTGAAAAGAAGAGTTTTGTTACTGTTTCTACAAAAAGAATAAGAGAGCAGAACGTGCATTAAGCAGTAGATCTCAAAATTTGCAATTATTTTTCTTGTATTTTACCAAATGCTGTTTATAGGAAATGAGTGAGGTCATGTCAGAAATTCTTGTTTGCCCCGAAAGTCAATGATTCATACTTGCATCTTTTAAAAGATCTTATAAGAATTAGGATCTTTTAAAGTACGAGGATGTCTTATTTCCATTGATTTTAATTCCCTCAAGGAGATTCATTGGGATTTTATGTCCTGAATTTCTTGAAAATATCTGCATACTCTGAGTAGAATCGGCCCAAAGCACATTTATGCTTTATGATAGAAACAGATCTTTGTGTTATTTCTTGTTCACCCCCGTCCAGTTTTTTAATGCTTCAGTGTTTTCCAACTAGGATGGTTATACAATGGTTATAACAAAGGCTATATAAAGTTCATTTTTCTTAGATCTATCTGGGCTTTACTCCATTTTGCAAGTAGAGTACCAGTCTTTCTGGCTCCTGAACACATTGCCTTGAAGTAAGCTAGTATGTGACCACTTAGTTTCTCTATGCCAACTGCCTGTGTGCACACTGTTACTCTCTGATAAATATAGGAGAAAGAAAGAAAAATAACTTGAAAATAGCATTCAGAGGAAAAACAAACACACCTCCCCCCACATGCTACAAGTTAAGACTGAGGGAGAATTGGTATTAACAATGGAGTAGATTACATCCTAGGAATTTGTGAGCTTAGTTCATGGGGATTTGAGCTTACTGTAGAAAAGAGCAGCTCTTATTGTAGAAAACTTGTAGATAGCCTAGCCATGGCCTCTTGCTGGACTGTCAGCACTCTGATTTCTATTTTGTAATACACAAGGGGACACTGAAGGACATCTTAGCCACAAAATACATTCACTCCAGTTGCTTTTCACCGAAATCCAACCTATTTTAGCATAGGTACTCTTTTTTTTTTTTTCTTTTCTTTAAGCGATTTAGCAGTTAAAAGTTGTTAGGTGCCAGAAAAAAAAAAAAAAAAGTTAATGAATAATTTTCTGTATTGCTGTAATCCTGTTACAAAAACGTGCTGCAAATGTACCTATTAGATCTGACAGTGTCATTCAGTGAAACAGCAGTAACTGATCAACAAAACACCATGTAGTTTCACTTGCTACAACTGAAATCTGTTGAAAATAGCTGTAAAGCTCTTATCTGTCAGTGGAACCAGGCTTTAAAACATAGTTTGTGGAGACACAAATGCAAAGTATGATCCCAGTCTACTAAAATTAATGTAAATGTTCCCGTTGACCCATGGGAAATGTGAAACTTGTGTCCTTTTGTTCTGCTGGGCTTTACATGGACAAGTAAAGTACCTTCACATTTCCCATGCAATCCACACATGCATTAATTAATGTTGGGATTTTCTGGAATAGAATTATGATGTTTTTTCTCTTTTTTTGATTCTCTCTCTCTTTTTTTTTTTTTTTTCCCTCAGGTTGCATGGGAATGGCTTGAGAGTATTAACAATAAGCTTGGATCTACCAATGCAAAAAGATAGGTAGATAGGAAATAAGAAGTAGTTCACTTGTTTGTTGTAACAATGATCTAAGATGTAGCAAATACCAAAAGCATTCTTTATTATCTGAAGACTTCATTCAAAGTCCACTGAAACACATCCTAAACTGATTCCCAGGTTGACCGAAGGCAGGCAGTAAATCAAAATGGTCGAACCAACACTTCTGACACCGCTGTTGAGTTCAGGTCTTCTTAGGTAAAAGGCCAGTTCATTAAACCACTTTGTTGTTAGTCACCTATTCTTTGCTTATCTCTTGCTCTGTTTAATGGCATGACTGGTTATCTGAAAGATAAGGAGTCGGCTGAACTTTCAGTTCCTACCACTGCAGGAAAGACTGGAAGTGCATAATCTTGTCCCTTCAGAAGAATGAATCCCTTTCCCTTTGTCTCTTGTATGTGTTAGTACTATCCCTTCAAACACTCATATGCTTACAGATTTTCATAAAGGAAGAGATGAGTATAACATGGAGTTTTGCCTCAAAGTGTAGATGCAATTAGTTTACTCTGGCTCACAGCACACGGAGTTTAAGACAAAACAATAAATTAAAACCGTCAGGATTCCTTCAGGCACTCTGACGTTTTTCTTTCTCTTCTTTTTTTTTTCCTTTTCCTTTTTGTATTTAACAGGAGGTGGCGGTTGTAACATTTGCAAAATAATAAGTACAATAGGTTGACACTGTGATATGATTACTTATGTAAGTGCTTAGACATACAAATACCTAAACACTAATGTCATTATTGAGAGTCATGGCAGTTACTCCAGCCAAGTTAATAAAAGATCATTACTATAACTATCTACACAGGACTGAACACGATGGGGAATCTGGGCAACGGGAAGCCTAACAATACAAAATGCACCAAAACTTTATGCTTTGTGTATTTGTGGGCATGTGCTTATTCTAACAAGTAATCAGAAATAATTAAATGTGTACTTTATCTGTAGGGGTTCTTAGAGCTAAAATTGTAGTCGAAGATTTTGCCTCTCTTCTTCAAGGTATTTCATGTCCTTATTTTCTCTGTTGAGGAAGCTCAGCATAGCTAATTCAAGCACGATTCCTCTGTAGTTTACATGCTCCTGGATCTTAACATACAGATGTAAATATCTGGGTGTGAACTTGCCAGGTATTATATACAGCTGACACAAACAACCTAACCAGATAGTTCTGTGAAGATAACAAACTCATTTCTGTATTGGTTGGGAATTAGGGCTCAGGCAATTGTTGCTCTTTAATGATTATTTATTTAAATTGGTCTCCCTCAAGCAGAGAGCCACTCCTAGGCTATGGCTGACTGGACGAACTTCACAAATCAGACAAAACATTAGAGCCGGAAGTCTCTCTAACCTTCCGTACCCAACCTCTGCTCTCCCCGTTCCCCCAAACCAGGATTTTTCCACTGTGTTACTCTGTCATTCTTTGCATCCAGAAAAAGCCTGCAAAAACAAGCCTTGTCGTGTTATGCAAGGACCAATGAATCTCAGTTCTGGCAGGTCAGAGGGGAAGTAAGTATCATAGTGAATATTTAAGCTGTATCAGTAAGTATGCCTCCTTAAATAGGCCTGTTTCCAACCTGCATTTTCAGACAGTATCTTATCTGAGCATTTCGATACAAGGAGAGCAGCTGGCCTTGAATTAACCAGAATCAATTCCACTTAAGGTACCTGATAAAACGAGTATTTCCCACTGAGGCCTAGGGCTGAGTCCAGTGCTCCTCTGAACGCACAGGCACTCCACACAATCCCCTCCATGAAGTGGAAAGCCACATTGCACCAGCAAAGTTTCTCACAGAACACAGGGACAACCACGTATGAAACACACTGCATTGCCATCCTGTGTCAGATCAACTGGTTCTAACCTCTTTCTGGAAGGAAAATCAGAATGTAGATACAGCATTACTGGTAGAAAATGAATAACCATTTTTCAAGTGAGTGTCACTGCCAGAATAGTTTTTAAATATCCCTGAGGGATGCAGGTATTATAGCTTGAGGACCCATACAGCAGGAGACTCCTGTCTCCTGTCTCTTCTGGAATCTGCCTCTTTCAGCACCTGTCCCTTTCTGCTCTGGACCAGTGCTAAAAGCTGTGGCCAGATTAGTCAGGTGATCCAGCTGAAAGCAAACTGTCTAAAAACAGAAGACTGCAGTTTTCACCAGCCACACAAACACACCCGTTTGGTTGTAAATGCTGCTGTATGAGAAGCAGGGGAAGGATGAAGTCAAAGAGAAAGACTGGACCTTCAATTTCAGCAGTCTCTGTCTGAAATCAGCTAAGCCGCTCATGAAATCTCATCCTGTGTGACAGACAGAAATTCAAACAAGGAACCACAGAATCTCAGAATTATAGGAGTTGGAAACAAAGGTGACCTGTTTACCTGTTAAAGAGTGAAGCAGGGATGGATTTTGCATTATCATGAATTTAAACTCTCCTTTGAGAGAGAAAAACAACACCAGCAGCAGCTCATGAAGGCCAGCAGTCCTGCTGATTATGCTTTCAAATGCCCTGGTGGCATCTGTGAATCAAGTCTTTCCTTTTTTGCTTTGCAGCCAACATACAGTATGTTGAAATAGATAGATTTGGCATAGATCCATCATCACTGGCAGTTTCTCTGTATACTCTGTTTACTTAAGACAATGAAGTATTGGAGAAAGATGTTTGAGGCTGATTGAAGAGTAATCAGTAACATATCTGGTCACTACAGAGCAGGCTGTAATAGGCTTCCTCAGACAATAGCTTCTGGCCTGGAACATGAACAAGCCATGAACGAAGCCTAAAACTTCTTTACTTTTTTTTTTTTTTTAACTGTTTTCCCTCCAGAAATGAAGAGAAAAATAATACTTCTATGTTCATTCTAGCCTTGACTAGAATTTCTGTCGTCCAGTAGACAGGCAGGGAAGTTCCTACTGCAGTAGCACTGCTAGCCAGCAGGGGCAGTGGTGGCACAGGTAAAGGCTCTTGAAGAGACTTCTTTTGCTCTCTCCTTGCACTGGCGGCTGTGGCAGCTCAGAAGTCTGTGGCAACGTGTTGGTTTGGAGATTTCATAAGTTCAGGGCCATATGGGAGCAAGGGGGTAAGCTCTCTTAGTGCCATTCCTCTCTTTCCTCACAAGCAGATTTCCAAGGCCCAAACTTCCTGGTCACATCCCATCTCACAGTGCTCAGCTTCCTACGCCTTTCTTTCTGTTATCTCAGGATCTTCAAAGTATAGAATAATAGAATGGCCTGGGTTGGAAGGGACCCCAAGGATCATCACATTCCAACTCTTCTGTCATAGGCAGGATTGTCCGCCACTAGATCAAGTACTAGATCAAGTTGCCCAGGGCTCCATCCAACCTGGCCTTGAACACCTCCAGGGACGAGGCATCTACAACCTCTCTGGGTAACTTATTCCAGCACCTCACCACTTTCTCTGTGAAGAACTAATCCCTGACAAAAATCTAAATCTTCCCTCCTTTAGTTTAATACCATTTTCCCTTCTCCTATAACCACCTGTCGGTGTAAAAAAAGTAGAGTTTCCTCCCGTTACTAATCTCTCTTTAAACACTGGAAGGCACAGAGAGGTCTTCTCGCAGCCTTTTCTTCTCCAGACTGAACCAGCCCAGCTCCTTCAGCCTGTCTTCATAGGAGAGACACTCCAGCTCTCTGATCATCTTTGTGGCCCTCCTCTGGACCCTCTCCAAAAGTTCCACATCTTCCTTGTTGATAAAGAGTACCAGACCCAAGACAAACCCATGAGAGACACCATTATTCACCATTCTCCACCTGGACATAGAGCCATTGACCACAACCCTCTGGCTGTGACATTCCAACCAATTCCTTATCTGCTAAATAGTCCACCTTTCAAACCCATACCTCTCCAATTTAAGAATAAGGACGTAATGGGGGACGCTGTCAAAGGACTTGCAGAATTCCAAGTAGATGACATAATTTGCCTTTCCTTTATCTGCAGATGTCATCACTCCATCATAGAAGGCCACCAGATTGGTCAAGCACGACTTTTCCTTGGTGAATATGTGCTGGCTATCTTGAATCACCTGCTCATCCCTCATGTGCCTTAACATGTCTTCTAGGAAGATCTGTTTCATGATCTTCCCAGGCACAGAGGTGAGGTTCACCAGCCTGATGCATGAACTTCCGGCTCCTCCTAACTCCATGAGACACTTCTCCAGGATTAAAGAAGCCCAACAGAGAGGAGCACGCTTATCTATAGCACTGACATCTGTAAGAGGAAATTGCTGTAGTTTCATACATCTTAATGACTGAATATTTCAGTAAGAGCCTGCATGTCCAAACACTGGACCAGATCCTCACTGATTCAAATCTATCAAACATCCATGAAGAAATCCCTGGCATCACATTTATTTATCTTCATCGACCATTTGTCTCATTGTCTCTAACACCGATGAAACCACAAATGGTGCTCCAAGATCATTTACCTTGATAAAAATTGCAACAAATTTAAGAAACACAGATATGTAAGCCATATTACAATCTTTATCAGCAGCACCCAAAACCAAACTAGAACCATTAGCCTTCAAGGACAGACTATTAAAATAGGTTCTCCACCTCAACAAGATAAACCTGTCCATAATACATATTTGTTTCCATGAGGAAATCACTTTGATCTTGAATGCAGCCTTTCAACAAATTAGAAAAACAAGAAGAAAAAAACAACTCCAAAACATAACTAAGTATTCACATAGATCATTGAGACGGAGTAAGTAAAGATATGAAGTTATGTACTGATGCTGCTATCTAGAAATGAAATGACTTGATTTCATTGTTGCTTGATCCTTAAACTTCAGCGTGAGACTCTACAGGAATTTCTACTGGAGATGGCTGAATGAGGACATCCACATGAGGGTTTAATGCACTGTAATTTATGTACATTAATTCTACAGCCTCAAATCATTCATAACACATTTCTTGACTGTCTCTAGTTAAACAAAACACATATTTATTTGTGATTGAAGTCATAGCTGTGTTTCCTAGCACTTGTAGGTGTGGCTCAATGCATTTATTGTCTTGATGTATGTGTTTTTCACAAGCCACGGAGCAATGGCCAGTGTATGAGGCAGAGTGCTCCGCCAGCTACTCCAGAATGATAGAGCATATGGTCAAATAGCATTTCTATCCATGATCTCCAAAACTCCAAAGCCATTACTGCTTACAGAAAATGGTCTTTATTTATATTGAGTAAAGTTTTGTTCTTCATGCTTTGAGTTATACACTATGTCAATTATGTAAAAATACTTGTTCTACATCTGTGGCGGTAATAATATGTCTTTCACATCGTAGACTGTTCTCTATCCTGAGTTGCATTCCTCATGTTGTGGGTTGGGTGAAATGTCATTGAAGCTATGGGTGTAACCACCACCTTCTTTTAAGGCAGCTAAAAGAAACAGTTATGCTTCTCTGTGAAATAATAGCAACCTCCACCCCAAACAAAAACGCATGTTGCTGATTAAAAACCAAAGTACACACATAGGCTGCACAGGCTGAATAGTGTAAGAGAGGGATTTGTCTGCCTGTTGTTTTTGCTGGAGCAATATGTATGCTTGTGTACGTGTGACTGTAGTGCTGCTGGATGTCTATAAGAACTTCACAAGGGATAGATGAGGAAGGAGGGGTGGTGGCATGGCTCTCTATGTGAGAGAGTGTTTTGATGTTGATCTTGGAGCTCGGTATTATAAAGTTGAGTAGAGGTAAGGATCATGGGGAGGGCTGACAAGGCAGACAACCTGATGGGGGTCTGTTACAGACAGGATGAAGAGACAGATAAGGCATTCTATGAAAAAAAGTTGCATGATTGCCAGTCCTTGTTCTCATGGGGGACTTCACCTTACCTGATATATGCTGGAAATACAATGCAGCGCAGAAGAAATAGTCTAGGAGGTTTCTAGAGTCTATGGAAGATAACTTATTGACTCAGCTGGTATGAGAACCTACCAGGGAAGGTACCCCTTTTGACCCACTGCTCAGAGAGAAGGACTGGTGAGAAATGTGGAGGTCAGGAGCTGCCTTGGACAGAGTGACCAGAAATGGTAGAGTTGTGAAGTCAGGAGGAGGGGCAGCAAAATTGCTACCTTGGACTTCTGGAGAGTGGACTTGAGCTGTTCAGGACACTGGTGGGGAGAGTCCCTTAGGATTCAGTCCTGAGGGGTAAAGGAGTCTAGAAAGGCTGGTCGCTCCTCAAGAAGGGAGTCTTAAATGCACAGGAGCAGGCTATCCCCTTGTGCCACAAGATGAGCTGGCAGGGAAGGAGATCTGAATGGATGACAGAGTGGTTCCTAAGGCTCCAGGAGAAAAAGAGAATCTACTCCTTGTGGAAGAAGGGATAGGCAACTCAGAGAGAGTACAAATAAGTTGTTAGGATATGCAGGGAGAAAAATAAAAAGGCAAAAGCCCAGCTTGAACTCAACATGGCCGTTGGGGTAAAAGAGAGCAAAAAACTTTTTTACAAATATATTTACAGCAGGAGAAGGGCTAAAGAGAATCTCCATCCTTTACTGGATGTAACGGGGGACATGACCACTGAGAATAAGGAAAAGGCTGAAGTTCTCAATGCCTTCTTTACCTCTGTCTTTAAAAGTCAGACCATTTATCCTTGGGGTACGCAACCCCCTTACTTGTAAGTCTAGGATGGGGAGCAGAATAAACCCCGCATGATTCAAGTGGAAACAGTTAGAGACCTGGACTGCCACAAGTCCATGGGACCAAATGGGATCCACTCAAGGATGCTGAGGGAGCTGGCGGAGATGACAGCCCTGTCAGCACTTCCTGCCACGACATAAGGAGGAGATGGGGAACTACAGGCCTGTCAGCCTTACCTTAGAGCCAGGTAAGGTTATGGAGCAGATCATTTTGAAGGAGATCACATGATATGTGCAGGACAACAGGGGATCAGGCCTAGCCAGCATGTGTTCATGAAATTCAGGTCCTTCTTGACCAACCTGATCTCCTTCTATGATCAAGCAACCTGCCTGGTGGATGAGGGAAAGGCTGTTGACGTACACTATACATATGCAGCAAAGCCTTTGACACTGTCTCCCACAGCATTCTCCTGGAGAAGCTGGCAACACATGGCTTGGGCAGGTGCACTCTTCACTGATTAAAGAACTGGCTGTATGGCCGGGACCAGAGAGTGGTGGTGAACGGTGTCACATCCACCTGGGGCCTGTCCTGTTCAATATCTTTATTAATGACCTGGATGAAGGCATTGAGTGCACCCTCAGTAAGTTTGCAGATGACACCAAGTTGGCAGTAAGTGTCAATCTGCCTGGTGATAGGAAGACCCTTCAGAGGAGTCTGGAAAGGCTGAATAGCTGAGCTGAGGCCAGGGGGGTGAAGTTAAATAAGACCAACTGCTGAGGCCTGCACTTTGGCCACAACAACCCCGGGCTACGCTACAGGCTTGGGCAGAGTGACTGGAAGGTGGTATAGAGGGAATGGACCTTGGACAGTTGGTCGATAGTCATCTGAACATGAGCCAGCAGTGTGCCCAGGTGGGCAAGAAGGCCTATGGAATCCTGGCTTGTATCAGAAACAGCATTGCCAGCAGGAGCAGGGAAGTAATTGTCCCCTTGTACTCAGCACTGGTGAGGCTGCACCTTGAGTACTGTGTTTAGCTTTGGGCCTCTCACTGCAAGAAAAACACTGAGGCCCTGAACCATGTCCAGAGAAGGGTAACAAATCTGGTGAGGGGTCTGGAGCACAGGCCCAGCTGAGGGAGCTGGGATTGTTCAGTCTGGAGAAGAGGAGGCTCAGGGGTGACCTTATTGCTCTCTGTAACTGAAGGGAGGTTGTGGTGAGGTGGAGGTCAGCCTCTTATCCCAGGTAACTAGTGACAGGACTAGAGAGAGGACCTCAAGTTGTTCCAGAGAAGATTCAGGTTGGACACTGGGATAAACTACTTCTTCAAAAGAATGGTCAGGCGCTGGAATGGGATGCCAAGGGGGGTGGTGGAGTCACTGATCCTGGAGGTGTTCAAGAAACATTTAGGTGTTGTACTGAGGAACATGGTTTAGTGAGCAACACTGGTGATAGGTGAACGGTTGGACTGGATGATCTTAGAGGTCTTTTCCAGCATTGATGATTATATGATTCTATATTCATATCTTCCTGCCTCTAACATGGACACACAATCACAAAGAGAAAAAAAAAAAAGAGTAAAGAAGGGGGAAAAAAGGAGGATGGAAAGAGAGAGAATACAAACCTTATCATTTCTCATAAGTGTTCAATACAAAATTACAATTTAATAATGCTTATTTCTTGGTATAGTCAATAGATTTTTTCCCTTCTTTCTTTCTTTCTTTCAAAAAAAAAGAAATAATGATGATAAACAATTGTTCAAGTTTTTGATCTGACATAGGTTATATAGTTCTCGCTGTAAGGATTCCTGCACTATTTATAAACCAGTTTAGCTTTGCACTTGTGTTGCAGAAGGATTGAACTATAGCTTTGCAGTAGATTAGTTTTCTTTGTATTATTCTATTTATATATCTGGTTGCTCTATTATGCATTTTCTTTGTACTATCTTATAAACTCATTGGGACATATCTTCTTTTCTATTGTGCTCAGAAGTGCCCACCATAGTATGGATTTAAAAGCAAAATTAAATACCCAGTATCCCAGGCTTAGAAAATCATTGTTGCTCTGTAGCTGCAATGTAATTCTGCTTACAGTTCTACCTACCTACATTCAGCTTATACAGAAAATGCAATTAAAGACATGGATTTTTGAGAAATGGGAATTATTTTCTATGAATCATAATGACTAAACTTTGTCTGCTTCTGGCCCCATATGCCATACTCAAGCTTTGCTGAGGAGAGCTTTTGATGACACTTGTATGTTCCTGCTACAATATGCTGTGTAATATCTAAGCATGTTCTCAGCTCAGTTGGCATCATTTTTTGCTTGGGGTCTCCATGCCTTTGTGTCATTTAATTATAGATGTATAATCTTTGCATTTGCTGTTGAACTTGGACAAACTAACGTGATTATTTGCCGTGAGAGGCCTAAGAGAGGGGGGAAATATTGAGTATATTAGTAAGCAATAAAATGTTATTCATGTGATAATGCATCTAAGCATAAATCAGATTCTAATATTATTTTCTTACACTGTTGAATTTGGTATTCATGACAATAGGACTCACAAAACAGACTAAAACCAAGCAGTGTGGGGGCAGCTGCTGTGTGAGCTTTGCTCCCAGCATCTCCCAGGCCCCCTTCATTTCAATTTGTTGCTGTTGTCATTCTGTATCTCCTTACTCAGTAATGTTTATTGCTTAGACAAACATCTTCTGAATTCTGAACTGAAACTACCATAATTTTTTCACTACAAAGGCTCTGAACGGAGGTTCCTAGGGGTGAAGAGTCAGTGCTCTGATACAGCATCCCAGTCCATGAGAGCAGAGAGTAAAGAAGTGAGCACCGTGCTTAGTTGGTTCTTTTTTATTCTCCCCCGCACCCACAAAACATACATGGCATGCAGTAAAACCCCAGTCTAGAATCAGGCAGAAGACATTTGTTTAACGGTGATAGCATTCAGACAAAGGCTTAACAGGAACGTAACTGGTATTCATAGGCTATTTTGGTCAATTAAGTCAGTTTGGCCTTTTGCATTCATCTAATCGTAAATTAAATTCAAGTCCCATGATCTCTGAATTCATTTGCCCCATGTTCCTCCAAATGGCCCTACAGAACTAATTCTGCATGTTTTCTGTGTATTTGTATATTTATAATAAAAATGTAAATTAAAGAATCAAAACCTGGTAGCTTCACCTCATAATACTTCACTTGAAGCATACAGGCAGAGAGTACACATTTGAAAAAAAAAAAAAGTATTAGTAGCTCTAGGAAGCATAGAGTGTTTAATATCCAGATTAAATACTGGTAGAGCTTGAGCTCCCTTTCTGTCAGTCTATCACCTGCTGTTGTGAAAGGCTCCTGTCACATATCTCCTGACCAATTATGTCTGCAGCAGCTTGGGAAGAATCCTCTGTGTGGCTGCTCATGGTGCTGTGGGCTATGAGCAGGAGACGGCCCTGAATTATTCTCAGGGTAAACCCTTTATGGGTTTGAGAAACAATTAACTTATCTATTTTCTACTAGTCCGAAAGCTTTATGGGTAGCACAAATGTAAATTTATTTTAACCTCAAATCCAATGTATAGTTTTTGTGAAACTAGAAGTAGGGAACCAGTGTGATTGGAAGATACATTTCAATTAATTCTTCCTCCAACGCTTTATCTCCTCGGCATCAGAACCTTTTATAGTGTTAAAATTAACAATTATGCAGCTGATGGCTGGCTGAAACCACAAGGGGATCTGGAAAGGGCCTCAGATAACACAACATGTATAAATCATTCAGGAGAACAATTCATGAAAGAAAAGTTATCTGTGTTTTGGATGACATTGGAAGAACTAAATAGGAGTCAATTTGAGGAAGGGACATTTTCCTCCATTGTCCAGCTTGGCTTTTTTTTCTCTCTCTCTTTTTTTTTTTTTTTTATTGTGTTGTAATATACATTTTCAAAATTAATTAACCATTAACAGCAAGATAAATGTTTCTTCTTGTGTTAGGGAAATGTCGGCCTCACTGGTGAAAGATTATTTCACATGAGCAGCACTCCTAAAGAAAGCTGTTGCCAGATAAGGTGGCGACTGTACTTTGAAGAGGAACAATGAGAAGTGACAGACAAGCCCGTGTTTACCAAACTGAATAGGGGACTCGCAGGTTTCCGCTCACCACTCGGTTACCTAAGCACAGTGAATCAGGGCAGGAGTGCTGTTTCACCGACCCCTATCAGTAACAACGCAGTGACTCCTTCAGAATATAATAATGTGCCATGAAATCTTACTCCAGGCGGTAATGAATAACATTTTTTTTTTAATTTCACTTTTATGAAACGTTTAAAAAATACGCTGTTGGAACTGCTCTTCTGTTCAAGCATTTGGCAGCTGCAGAGGGTTTTTTGTACCGTGCCTTTTCTCAGCATTCAGGCTTTTGATTCCAGGTTGGGGTGTGAACACAGCATGACATGAATGTGAAATCTTTCCACTTTAACCAGGCCAGAGATGTAGAAATAATAAGACGATGTTCTTGTTCTGCAACTCAGGGAAGATCTAAATTTGGCAGCCATGCTAAACACAGAATGTCTTGGGGCTTGTGCATGTGAGGTGCTTGAAACCACCATCCCAGCAGGAGCTGGCACCTGGAGCAGTGCGTAGCCCACCTGCTCTCAGAAGGCCCCCGCAAATGGGAAACTTCTGCATTTCTGTCTCTGAAATTGCAGAATGGGCTTGGAGTGTAGGGTGGGCCAACCTGTCTGCACTGTGCTCCTTGTGGTCTTTAGTAAAGTGCTCTGTTTTTCCTATTTTTTATGCTGCATGGACACACACCATGCTATAGTCCTGAAACTGACTATTTATAGAGCAGAGACCTCGAATGGTACTGCTAACTACTTACAGCACCAACAGCTTCTTTGCAGATAGGAACCACATGCATCCATGCTGCAATATGAGGATCTAAACCAGCAGGAAAGAGCAATAAGAGCTGGACATACACGCTTCTTATATATATAAGAGGGTAGTTTCCTCTTTCTAACACATCTCTAACAAGTCATGGACATAGATGGGTTTTTGTTAGACATCAGCACTCTGTTTGTTATGCAAGCAGTATTTACACATGTAAATGCTGTACAGAGATATGCATAAAACAGCTAAACAAATACAGTATTTATTTAACATACATTACTCATACGAATGTGAGGGTGTCATTTTTCAGACTGTGAATAATCTGTTGCTGTTTATTTATTTGAAAATTCATTATAGTGCATCTTACTTCGTTTTTCCATCTCTTGCTAAATAGTCTTTCTGCTGCTCCATCTATGGTACAAGCACTGTTTTTACATGTGAGTTCTTCAGCATCTTTAGATTCTAGCAACAATATTCATTGTTCAAAGGAATAAAACAGAACCCTGATTTCTATTACACAAGAGTTCATATCCATTAACATCTCTTACTAGAACATTTAAGCATCTTGCATATTTTTTCCATTCAGATCCAAACACATCAAATACAAATGTGATGGGACACAGATGCAGAAAATATTTGGTCAAATCACAGGTTTTGATTAACCAACAGAAACATATCTGCTAATTTATGGGGGGAAATGTTTTGCATTAATTTTAACATGCAGGCAATGACTGAAGAGTTTATTTTCTCCCAGTTACAGTCAGGAGGTTAGATTAATCTGGGCACTATGAAAGTAAGACAGATCTTTGCTATGTATATCATCCCAAAAATCTTCAGAAAGGTCTTGGAAAATATTAGTTATGCTCAATAATGACATATTAATAGTGCCCAATAGAAATTACTCACATACATGAATGTTCAACAAGTGACTAACCCCCTTTATCTGGTGGCCTGTAAAAGCAAAGGGCTGAGATCCTTTGCTCTGCCAGCAAGGAAGGGGAGTAGGGAGAGAGAGGGACAGTTCAGAGAGAGTAACAATTGTTTCCCAGGTCAAAGTTGTGTCCCTCAGCTGCCGAATCAGACTGGAATACCTCAGAGGCTGCTCTATTTTGTGCCATTTAGCTATACCCCCTAAAGCACAACAGGCTGGATGCAACCATGTGAAAGCTTGGAATCTGTCCTGCTCCATGGGTTGCTCGTGCCACAGTGACAGTGTAGGTTAGGGATCACCCAACTAAAAATGTCTTCTGCTCTCGGGGAAGTTCACAACCATCTCTGATTTGGTTCACTTTGTTTGGGGGTATCTGGCTCCAAATTATTTTTACAAGCTTCAGGAAGCTGAGTTTTGGAGGGACATTTCTTGGGCTTGATGTGCATAATTAACTTCCACAAGTGGTGAAATCAGGTTTTCTAGTGTATTTTCATTTGTTTGCTTGCTTTATTTTTATTTATTTTTTGGCACAGCAGTATTCATTTCTGGAAAAGTAATTGTAGCCCTTGATTATATAGAGATAAATAAGTGTGGTTTGAATGACAAGGACACTTGGAAAGGAATTCTTGCTGGGGTTTCACATCCTGCCCATAAGGGAAGGGAAGAGGTGACCAGATTCTTAAAGAATATCAGCTATTCCAAGGCTGCCCTTTTCCTCTGCCAGGAGTCATGGCATATGGAGGAAGGATGGCTGAAATGAACATGTGTCAGCTTCTCAACTCTGGCAGTTTCAAGATTGATGTACTCACTCTAATTGACAGATGTTCATCCTGCTTTACCAAGCTGAAGCAGAGTTCTTTCAGTATCTGTCCAGTGGAAGCAGTGGCATGAGCAGAATGCTGGCACTGCTAATGCCTCCAGCTGCTATTGCTAAGTACAGAACTCAAGACATCAAAGCCGTAAGGTTTATTGATGTGTGGCCTTGCTCTAAAGCTGTCCTCTCTCCAGCAAGAAACACTGCTTCATAAAATCATAGCATGACTTAGGCTGGGAGAGATCTTGATCTTTAAGCTCTACTCCCTGTGCTGTGGGCATGGCTGCTACCCACCAGCTCAGGCTGCTCAGGGTGCATCCAGCCTGGCCTTGAGCACCTCCAGGGATGGGGCATCCACAACTCTATGGGCAGCTGTGCCAGTGCTCCACCACCCTCTGAGAAGTGATTTTTTTCCTCACATCTAACCTAAATTTCTCCTCTTTTAGTTTAAAACCATTTGCCCTTCAATCTTTCTGTTTAGTTTCCCTAGTATAAGCCATACGTTAAAACACATTCATCTAGTTTTGTAAGGACTGATTAATAAGCGTGGGCAAACATCCAACTGTAACTTCATTTCACCAAAAATACAGATTTAGGTCAACTGACATTCTTTACAATTGTGTAGGCTTTATTCTTTCCCAGCAAATCTTTCTTGATTTAAAATTCATTTGTTAAAGTGACTGTTCCATTTAGCACTTTCTAAGAAGATGTTTCCAATTTTGTATTTTAATTACATTCCTAATGTAAATAAAAACTGAAAATTGCAAGAACCATTTTGCTTTGAGTCAAATGTTTTTTTTTCTCTAGGTTTTCAGAACTGACAGTGCAATGAAAAACTAGCTGATCTTCCAGTTCTCTTATTCCAGTTTTTCTCCCAGTTCACATTTAAATTTGCTCTCTAGTCATGTGGTCTCAAACTCTAAAAAATAACTGTGCATTAAGAAGTCTCAGATAAACCTTACTCCCACATAATCTCAAGGGAGAGGCACAAGTTGACTGGAAGGAGAAAAGCAGAGGGTGCCAGGAGGAAAGAGGACAGTGAAGTTATACCTCCTTCCATGAGAACAATATCTCCACCATGGCTGAAGTCACAGAGTATTTTACAGGTAGCCCACAGCTTCCAAGTGCAAGAAAACAAAAATTGCTGAGTATTGCTTTTCTGGGTAACAGTGGCTGTGTGGGGCTAGATGGCTTCTTTGCATGAGAGCACAGCTGTGTCCTGAGCAGGAAAATCAAAGATCATAGTGCACAGGGCTGCTGGGTTTGGTGCTTGCGGGATGTATTCCTGAAAGGACTTCGGAATGTAAAATTGAGCTCAGATAAAGTTTAGGATTCAGGTAAAAAAACTGAATACCTTGCGTTTATTCCTTGGGTTCCCCTTGAGTTGTGATTCTGGATAGTGAATGAAAACATTGGCCCAAAAGACAGAAGCATCTTGTTGGCAGGGAGCTTTGAGGCTGCACAGGAAAGATCGCAGGATGGAAAGAGAGTAAGAGTTCACAGTAAGGGTGATTCTTCACAGTAAGCATGACGGAGCACTGGGCCATGCTGCCCAGGGAAGCTGTGTAGTCTCCATCTCTGGAGATGTTCAAGACCCGCCTGGACACCTACCTGTGCAACCTGGGCTAGGGAGCTGCTTTGGCAGGGGGTTGGACTCCATGATCTTTAGAGGTCCCTTCCAACCCCTGTGATTCTGTCTGTGATTCTGTGAGAAAATCCATGCAGATTTGAGATTAGGGCTGTAACTTGGCACTGGGAGGGCCATGTTCCCATGTTGTATACTTCGTCCAATGTCTGCTTAATATATAGTACATAAATGGCCATTGGTAGGAACAAATCAACGGCTGTTCTTCATCAGTCCATTCCTCAGTAAGCTCATAACCACCATGCCACAGAGTGATGCTGTATTTGGGCTTTATCTACACAAATCTTGTAATCTTCTCAGTGCTGGTTGTTTTTCTACACAGGAAAATGAAGGTGTGAAACTAGCCCACAATTTTTGCAAACAAGCAGAATAAATCATACATGTAGCAAGTATCTTTAGAAAGCAGAGTACATATCCAGAGCACTCACAGGAAGAGCTGTTAGTCTTCTTGTGAATATTCCCACCCACTCCCATGACTCTTGTGTCCATGCTGGAAAGAGGCCCAGCTTCAAAAGGAGGCATTGCATTTAAATAATGTGGGGCATGTTACTCTAAATAGCACTGAAGTCAAACACGGCTCATGTTGCTGGATAAAATACCTTTTTGTATGTATTTTCCTTTTGAATACAGTCTACAAAGAGATGGTGAGATTTAGTTTAATCCATCAAAATAATTTGTTCCAGCATTTCCAAACATCTGCCCCAAGACAGGAAGCTCTCAAAGACGCTTCCTAAAAATACCTTTGATTTTGATGAGTTGGCATTTTCCTACAAAAGCAAGAAAATTCCTGGCTACCTCTAATTCTTTCTAAGATGGAGAGAAGATTTAATTTTATACATACTTTTGGGGCCTTGTCCAGTAGGATGACATTCAGTTGGGCACAGACTGCCTCTGGCTCTGCACTGTCACACAGAAATTGCCACGTAGCAGTTGAGTCACTGACCTAGTGAAGGGAAAAGGGTAAATGATAGGCATAGATTAGTTGCAGTGTTTAGCTGTGGAATACCACAAGAAGAAAAGCATTTACAGTGTCTTAATAAGTAAAGTGATGTTATAAATCATCCTACAAAGAGAAGAAAAATCATCTAATTGCATGGTTATTTTCAAAAATGATGAATTTCATAGTAATCTGCATATCAGGTGCCTCGTCTGCATTTTAGTGCTAAAAGGCTTCTGTTGACAGGTATCCGGCTTCTGTTGCCTCTCTTTGATACATCACATAGTTATTTTCTTTTTAATCTCAGAAGAGCAAAAATATTGTGAGCTCTTTGCTGGTGCCAGTATGGATAGAAGCCATCCCTGAAGAGAAGTATATTGCAATTGGCAAGATATAAATCACCTATTATATAAATATAGAGGTGTTTGTGTGTCAGGATGTTGACACGTCATTTGTGGGAAAAACTACTGCCTTGGATGCTGAAAGCATCTTTCAGATCTGCCACTCATGAATTCTCCTTCCTCGCTGTTTTTGTGCCATCTTAACTCCTTGTCATTACAGCCATATACAAATTTCTGTCCAGATGTTGCACAGAAGTGCCTTGAGAGAGAAAGAGGATTTCCTGCTGCACTTTGAGTTAGAACAACACTGTTCAGGGTTTGTTTCAGGGTTTGTGCACTGTTTTTTTTTTTTTTTTGTTTTGTTTTGTTGTTTTTCCCCAATAACTCTCTTCATTCACTTGTTTCTGTGTGTAGGAGCTTTGTTCTCTACCAACACTGCAGTTTGAAATGGCCTGGCTGTAACCTTGAAGCCCAGTAGTTAGCTTTTTACAAACCTAAGCTCCACATCACTGCTCCTTGGCTTGTCGTTTCACAGAATCATAGTGGCAGGGGTTAGAAGGGACCTCAAGAGATCACTGAGTCCAACTCCTCTGCTAAAGCACATACCCGTTATTAGGTCACACAGGTTGGCATCCAGATGGCTCTTAAATACCTCCATAGAAGGAGACTTCACAACCTCTCTGGGCAGCCTGTTACAGTGCTCCATCACCTTTACCATAAAGATCTTCTGCATGTTATTATAAAACTTGCCATGTTCAAATTTTAGGCCATTACTCCTTGTCCTATTGCTACACACCACCAAGAAGTGCCTGGCCTGATCTATTTGCCTCCCACCATCCTTTAGCTATTTAAAACATTTATCAGATCCCCTCTCAGTCTTCTTTTCCCCAGGCTGAACAGACCCAGGTTACTCAGTCTTTTCATATGGGAGATGTTCCAGTCTCTTCCTATTTCTTCTTCTTTTTTTTTTCTCTTAATTTATGAACTTCCTCCAAGCCAGCTGCAAATTCACCAGCAAGCTGAGGAGATCCTTCCCCTCCAATAGCTCTGGTGAGGCCACAGCTGAAGTACAACATCCAGTTCTGCACTCTCCAAAACAAGAGTGATGCGGACATTCTGAAGCAGGTTCAGCAAAAGGTCACTAAAATGATTAAGGAAGTGGAGCATCTCTCACAAGAGGAAAAGTGGAAAGAGCTGAAACTGTTCAGCCTGGAGAAGAGGAGGCTCGGAGGGAATCTGATCTGTGTCTATGAACACCTGAAGGGAGAGTGCAAAGAAGATGGAGCCAAGCTCTGCTCATTTGTGTTCAGTGACAGAACAAGAAGTGATGGGCACAAAATAAAACACAGCAAATGCTGTTTAAACATGGTTGGACCATGATGAGAGAGACAGTCTGTCTATATATACATTAAACAATCATACTAAAGAGTAAAACAGAAAGACCATTGGAGGCTTTCTTGCCACGTGTTATCTCAGATCAAATTCATGCGAGGATTGACTTATTCTGAAACCATAACAAAAAATAATTCACAGCTGTAAAATACTGAATAAACACTACATTGTCATATTTTTATTATTTAAATGGCTTGAACAGTATTAAAATCAGTTAGAATTCCTCAGAATGAGTTGCTGAAATTAGTTATCTGACCTGGATATGAATCAGTAACCCAGAGCTGCAAAGCCATGCATGTAATTATGCCACTTTCCCCACTTTAACTTGCTTTATTATGATAACTGTAACCAGCCGTGTTATGAAAAACTGCTTCCACACTGCATATATAGTCTGTTCTGAAATCAGATCAAAAAAATAATGACCTGGGCCATCTTCAGAGAATAATTAATTAAATATTTGTGTTTCAATCTTATATCTACTTTCTTCAAAAAGTCAATGACTTCAACTCTCGCATTTATTTATTCTTCCCCAACTTATTTGAAGTTCATCATCTATTTGTTAGGAATCAAAGTACAGTACTGTACTGAAGAAGTAGGCTGTCAAGACAAGAAGTGGTATCAGTCTAAACAATGTGCAATACAATGACAGAAACCAAAACCTTTGCAAAATATGAAACAGGATACAGTAAAGAAGCGGTTCCATTAAAAACAAAACCTTCATTAGTAAACTGCTGGAATCATGATGTCATTTTATATAACCACTTCAGGTTTAATGGTGGTTTGCTATCATGAAGGATTTTGCAAATGTTAAAGTTATCAGTGTTCCCATATACGCCTTAGCTCAGCAAAGCAGTTAAGCATGTGCTTAAGTCTCATTCTGTAATCTCTTTCTCTAACCATAAATCCTGCCTCATTGACTTCTGCACTTTTTATAGCTTGCTGAGGGAAATTCATGCTACCTGTTAGGCAACATAACAGTAGCATGACAGACTAGTGCATGACTGCACCTTGTTTAGTATTTTATTAGAGAACACTTTTGGAAATGGAAGGCAAATGCAATAACAGAGATAATCACTTCATTCTTCTCATTTCTGTTAGCCCCAGATGTTTTAACTCATAAATGGTGTGTTGCTAATTACAGATGATGCCGTTTGAGATATTAATCCCTCAGTTGCATTCACTATAATTATTTTTTTTAATTGTCCCTGCAGAACGTATAAGGCTTTGTGTAAGCCCTGAGTTCAGATGTGATCTGAAAAGCAGCTCAGGAGAAGGTGTATACACTATAAGATTTAAAGTATAAATACAAAGATATAAAGAGTAAAATAGGAGTTTCTTGATTTGATGAGGACTGCTGTTTTCCTTCAAGCCTTTGCATGGATTAATCAGCCTGGTGATTGTATCTGTCTAGTATATTACTATAAGTTTGTACATTTTATATATCCATGGATACCTCATTTCTGAATGTCAACCACGTACAAGCAGATAAAGTGAGCACTTTTATTTTCTTACAGAAGAGCCTCACTTTTTGTGTATGTTACACACCAGAATGATTTCTAGCACTATGGATGGACTGGGATTGTTCAGTGTGGAGAAGAGGAGGCTCAGGGGAGATGTTACAACTGCCTGGAAAGAGGTTGAGACAAGATGGGACTTGGCCTCTTCTAGCATTTAACTAGCAATGGGAAGAGAAGTAATGGTCTCAGGTTGTGCTGGAGAGGTTCAGGTTGGATATGAGGACACATTTCTTCTCCAAAAGAGTGGTGAGGCACTGAAACAGGCTGTCCAGGAAGGTGATGTAGTCACTGTCCCTTGGAGGTGTTCAAGAGACATGTAGATGTGGTGCCAAAGTGGGTTAGGGGACATGGTGGGGATGGACTCATGGTTGGAGTAGTTGATCTTAGTGGTTTTTTTCAACCTTAGTGATACTAAGGTTCTATGATTCTATGACTGACACTGCAAATGGAAGATGCAGTTCCCAACTCAAAATCTCTTACAAGTTTTCACATCAAACAGGCCTAGAGTTTTTTGAAACTCCACTGGGTGATGTAATGTCAGTGGTTTACCAGGCTGTTTCAGCCCGGTTCTACGACAATTGGTGCGGGGGACCCGCAGACCCACAACCCAGGAAAGGGGAAGGGGGAAAGAGAAAAGGGAAAAGGGAGATGGGCCTAGGAACAAAACAGCGGCAACGATCTGAGGAGGAAAGCTAATTTACTAAATAAGATATCGGAAAGCAAAATAACACAATATAATACAATATAATTGGAATTAAAGCTAATAAATCAAATAAAATGAGCAAGAGAGAGTGTCCGATAAACCGAAGGCCTTACGCTAACGCTGAAGGCGGACGGCAGCGAGCACCCACTGCTGAGTCCATCCCAAAGGAAAGAAAGTGTCCCGTGACCGCAGACAGTTTTTATCTTTCCCCCTGAGCGGAAACACGTAAAAATGTGAAGCATCACACAGTCCTCTGGGGAATCTTCTCTGGGAAATCTTCTTCTCTTCTGAGACAGGTACACTCAGAACTATCGATGATCCATGGAGCTGGAGCGTTAACTCTTTAATTCATAATGCACTACATGATGTTATAATGTGGAATACCAGTACCAAAAATCATGAAACCATGACATGCAACCTGATCTAGCTTTGAAGTCTGCCATTTTCTGGGCAGAGCATTGAACTAGATGACCTGCCATTTTAAATGTTATTTTAGTGAAAAACAGAAGTAATAGAGTAAGTCATAATGTCCAGTAAAACGCCATTATTTTATTATACTCCATACGATATTGCTAATTATTAAATAAATAATTGTATGCCAACATGTTAGAAAAACATAATGAAGAAAACAAAATAAAATTCTTCATGGACGTATTAATGCTATTCTTCAATAACAGCAAAAACCCTGGGAACAATACTGAGAAAATCCTGTTAGACAAAAGTGGCTGAGAAACGTTCTTCATAAGAAATGTTGACATTTAGGAATTCGCAATTGATTCAATTCAGAGTGAAATCAAATATTTCTGATATACTGCACAAACATTAGTTCTGAAAAACACTGAATTTCAGCAACATTTCAGAATTCTGTCATTGTGTTTCATATGACATTCTCTGTTTTCAACACAAGAACATATAAATATAGTGTTTCTTATTATCAGGTTATTTTTGTCAGCAAAATAAAGTATACCAGATTTGTTCCTACTAGAAATTTCTGCAACAGAAGTGAAATCTTTAGAGGAGTGGATCTTCCCATAACCTTTGTTAATCACAAACGGCGTTATTAAAAGTATTTAGATGTCAGCTAAAACTTATTTTCTACTATTTTTCCTGAAACACATTTTTAAAATATAGAATAGACACCACAGAGATTTGTTATTATTACTTTTTTTTTCCTTTGAAAAGAGTGAGTCTTCTTTTGGGAGGAGAAGAAACATGGCCAAAGAGATCAAAACTCACAAAGGAAACATCTATGTTTCTCTGAGTCTAGAATATAGAATCATAGAACAATAGAATCATAAGATTGGTAAGGACCTACAAGATCATCTAGTCCAACCATCCACCCATTACCATTGCTACCACAAGCTACTAAACCATATCTTGTAGCTCCTCATCCAGGAGCCCTCTGAACACTGTCGGGGATGGTGACTTCACCACCTCCCTGGGCAGGCAATTCCAGTGCCTGACCACTCTCTGAGAGAAGTTTTTCCTTATGTCCAATCTACAAGCATTCAAAACTAATGTAGAAATAGAAGGAGAGAAGAAAGAATAAAAGCAGAATTAATTCCATCTGGATAGATATAAATGTTAAATAAAATGAAAGAAAGATCTCTAAGAAGCCCATGAGAAGATTAATGTTGAGCTGCCACAGACAGATTTGGAAGAGCTATAGAGTGATTACTGTATAGAAAAAATGGAACAGGGAAAAATTGTTTTATCTGCAGAAAAATCATTTGAGCTATCTACAGTAAGTTTTCCAAAGGGAAAAAAACCCTAAGATCAGAGAGTTGATCCGGATGAAGTTAAAGAGAGACAAATCAATAATCTTGCTTAGGTTTGCTACAGGAGAAGCATGTACTTCTGAGGAATGACTAAGCCAAAGAATCTGACAGAGATTTGCTCTGTTCAATGTCTGAGTTTTCATTTGCTCAACAACATGCAAGGTGAATCACTGAAAAAACTTATCAGCTGGCTTTGAATAGATTCTCTTGTGCTCTTCTGGAGATGTAACACTCTCACCTTCCTTTCCTAACATACAAAATGCCATCAGCAATGAACACCAGAATCCAAAAAATCCAAAATCCATGGCAAATTTGTTGATTATCTGGGAATGTGCAGCTCTGCAACATCCTTACAGATAGCCTTCAAAGTGCTACTGGATTGTGGAAAATCCACTTGTGAACTTCCTATGTTTAGGAGTCAGAAGAATACAAGATGGTGTTGCTCTTTCCATTGCTGGACTTCTCCAAGCAATAGAGAAGTCCTCACAATGCCCAGTCTCACATCAACATAATTGCTTTAATCTCAGGGCCCAACACCATGTGTTTGTGTGTGTAAATAATTCCATTATTGTTCTCATGAAGGCATGCTAAGAGCTCTCAGAACCATGAACTTTGCTGACTTAGTTTTGCTTCAGTTTTTCTTTTTATCCATGATCATTCAGATAGATACTCTGCTGTTACTCACTAACCATGCCCTGAACATTTTTTCTACCGACTTTCAGTATTCCCAGGACATGGCCTCAGCTTTTCCTGGTGCTATCCTGGAGCTTAACAGTCAGAGCATGATCTCATGGCTGTATTTTTTTAATAAGACATACTATTATTAGATGTTTGTTAGATTTGAGATAGATGAGACCAACAGTTTCATGCCTAAACCTGAGAATCCCTCATGACCACCAAGTTTTGGCTGATCGTAGAGATCTGTTGTAAATTGATAATAAGGGCTGGGACTTGTCTTGAGTATCCTGTGTTGTTAGTCTTAATCAATTTATGCAATTAATTAGGATTAATTAATTAACTTTTGACTAAACCCAAAACATTTGGAGTTTTTCTGTGTAAAAATTCAAATTGTCAAATACATAATCAAATTCAGTCTTCTTCACTGTGTTTTTGTCAGATGCCATCAGTATGGTGGCTGAACCATCAAATATCTCCTCGTTTATATTAAATTTGCAAATGATACACTTGTGGCTGGAAAAATTATATCTTCTCTCTGTTCTTTGTGGTGGAGGTGGGAAAGTTTACAGATCCCTTTTGGCAATGGCAAAACGTGGTTTATGGTAATTTAGGCTAACCCTGGCCTCCCATAAATAAAGACATGACACCCACACTCCAAGTCTGATGCTTCTCCCTAACATATAACACTTCACCTGTTAGTACATGGGATGCAGCAACCCCAGTTTTGGCTATGATTGTGCCTTCTTGAAAGACCACTTAGTCTGAGTTCAACTCTAAAAGAGTTTACTCCTGTACAAGGATTCATTAAACCTTTTCATTTTCTCTTTATTACAGTTTGTACCCCGTGTGCTTTGCCTGCCTTTGCATGCTAGTGCTCCCAGGGTCATGCAGCCATACCGTGCGCCCAGTGCCTTTGCAGTTCAGTCTCTGTGTCTCTCATGTGTTGAAGGAGGTGTGACAGCCTGTGCCATGCTCTGCAGTGCACTGTGCTGTACTCTGACCAACTAAAGTAGGTAAATGCATTTCCATGGAGTTTACAATAGTGCAGAAACAGTGATTCTTCCCAAAGGTTCTCAGAGCATCTGCTTTGATCTCTCCTGGGGTTCCTTTACATCAGAACCTCCAGTGGAAAGTATCAGCGTTTTATCTACTGTGAAAAAAAAGTTGCATTTTCTGGTGAAAATGCACCAAGCTTTTAACACAGACTGAGAAAACAGTGTTTCCCAAGGGGGTATCAAACATGCTCAGACGAGTGCTCTGTTTTCCTAAGGACACCTGCCAGAACCTTGCTGACATACCAAGCATTGAAAAATGTTTGGCATCAGCCATCTCTCTCAGAATTTCTCCCCTTGTTGACAGTAGGAAACAGCTATGTTATGCATATTTCTTTAATTCATTTGGCTCTCTGCACAGCAAAATGTTTCATGTCACCATTGATTCCCAAAGAATATCCAAAATATCCAGCTCTTCTTTTAATCTGAGTTTTAAGAAAAAGAGAACTTCAGAATGGGAACTGAAAGAAGATGGAAGAAGGTTCTTTTTCACCTTTATACCGTTCTGTGATAGGAACTTCCTAGTCTACTGGAAAATACTTCTGATGAAATGTTAGTTTCTTTGTCCTTTCTGCCCCTAATCATATATACCTGGATTTTATTTATTTATTTATTTATTTTTAGTTTACCATTGGGTATGTTTTCTTGTATAATTATGATTTTTATCTTCTCTGCTTTACCCTGTATCCACGGTTTATTTCACATTTTAACCTAATTAGAAGCACAAATTCCCATTTACCTTCTTCGGACTGTGTGGCAAAAACTTCTTACAGCACCACTCTTTTGCATGCAAACATCCATCTCTGCCTTCAGAGCTTTGTATTCCTCATTGCACTGTGTAGGAGACAAGTCCAAGGGTGAAGCAAAAGCTCTTTTCTTTGGTACGAAACTAGCAGAGTTCCACATTTCTCTGCACAAATTTCAGGACAGCCCCACTCACGTACAGTTTTTGCTTTTGGACTGTTTATGCCTGAATAAGATCCTCTGGCCAATTGCTTCCTGTTGTAGTCACATGCTCTTCTGCCAATCAAAACATTACACACAGCTATCAGGCATTATTATCAACACCTGTACTGCAGCACCTCTTTTGTTTGTGATGAGTAATTTAACAGCTCAACACTCTGAAACTTAAAGCTAATATTGTCAAGTACTCCAAGAAGACAAATTGCATGTATTTTATTTGTTCGATTATCATCAGATAGTTTGGGGATCCTATTATATTATTACGCTGTGGGTTTTCAGGAAAAAGAAAAGAAAAAAACCAAACTCATTCACACACAGGAACCAAATAAAGAAAAGTTTTGTTGGTGTGGCAGCTTGCTTTGCTTGTTGGAACTGAGCTGAGTTGGGCATCGGTGGCCGGGGTACCTCTGGCACAAGGAAAGCAGAGTGCTGTGTTGGTGCTCCTTAATCAACTAGCCTCAATCCAAAATGAAACCTTCTGCATTCATTCAACTCCTAGCTAATGAGCCTGTCCATTTCTTTAATCTGCTAAACATCCAATTCCTGGTGTCTGTCCAATATTGCAAGTTTTTGTGTGCACATGATCTATTGCCACTTTGCTGAATGAAATTCCCTCCCTCATCACAGGGACAAGCTGTCTTTGCAGTGGTGGTTGGCTTCCACCACCTTGCTCAGCTCAGAGGTATGACCAAATTGCTTTCCTACGCTGAGCAGTGCAGGCAGTGGATATTCACATGCTTCCCCAGCTGTACAAACCGCTACATAAGCAATACAGTGCCCCTTCTTCCAAGTAACCCCTGTGAGCAGTTGAGAAAAATAAACCTATTTCTCAAGAAAGGTATTTTCTTGGGGAAGCCCTCCTTCGCCTTCGAAGCTCTCCTGGATGTTTAGCTTAGAAATATGTATGGGTCAGACTGGTATCAACAATCGGTCAAAATAATTTCCAATTAAAAATACTTTAGGATGGCTGCTACCTTTTGTTTTGTGGAACTTAGTCTGGTAATAGAGCAAAGTCACTATTTGATGGATGAATTCTACAGCTGCATGTTTAGTTTTCTAAAGTGTAGGAGCTGTAAATGCTCTCTCCCTGTGGGTTTATGCATGTAAGTTGAGATCAGTGTGGACAGTCCTTCCAATCAAAACGCTGTCTTCTTTCTTATTGATGGTTGGACTAGATGATCTTAGAGGTTTTTTCCAATCTCAGTGATTCTATAATTAAAATAGCCTGTATGGTCTGTAGCCAGTGCATTTGGTTGCCTATATTCCTTCTCCTCAAAGCAAATATAATTTTTCCCTCTGGCTTCTCTTATATCTCCTCTTGGCTTATAATGATCTCAATTCCTCATATAATTCCTCTCGATATCTTACTGATAATTTGTTATTCACAGTACTGATCCCAGCTGCCATTTTCTACTTCAGATAATTCCATGCTATATTCACTTCTCATGTTTTACTCTTACTTCCTCTCTCTCTGAGCAAAGATAAGAGGGAATGGCATCCTAACAGCATGGTCTTAGCGGATGAGGAATTCAGACATCACTTCCAATGTAATATTGTGTCATGAGAAACACTTCCTAGTTGTACAGATATAGAAGTAATGAGCAGGAGTAGAGGGGTGATAGCACTTTTTTTTTTTTTTTTTTTTTCTTTGGCAGTACCACAGCCACTATATGAGGCTTGGTTCTGGTATTTAAAAGAAAAATAAATTGAAAAGATGGAGATGGTGTTACAAAAAATGCAGAAATAGATTTAAGAACTGGAGAAAAAGTCTCTCTCTCCCTTATCAGAAAGAAAATTGAGAAGTGACTTTATTAAGCATATAAATCCAATTCCTGGGAGGAAACACTGAGCACTAAAATGATCCTGAATTCAGTATAGAAAAAAACTAGTTGGAATCTGAAGCTAAGTCAATTCAGGACAGAAGTCAGATGCCTTTTTTTATATATAACAGTGAGTGGGATTAACCATTCAAATTATCTGCCATGCCATAGATATTCTGTCTCCAGATATTGTCAGATCAAGATCAGATATTCTGCTAGAAGTTATGCATTACTCAAACAGAAATTATCCTTTCATCGAACAGAAGTTATTGGACCTCACACAAAAGTAATTGGGTGATGAAGTAATAGCTCTAATATACTGTAGATCAAGTTTTGTGATCTAACTGTCCTTTTTGGCAGTAGAATTTAAATACCTAAGTGTGAGTTTAAAGGCCTGAATTTGAGGATACAGTTTTGTTTTTTTCAGCCATTTCCTGTGGAAATATGTTTCTTAGGATCACAGAGTTTTCTGTGCTTGGTTATAGGGTTCTCCATCACCTATAATTTCCCATCTCCTAGACTGAGTAACATCTGTGTAGGTTCTTCCCTTGTTATACTTCTAATTAGCTTCATAAGCTAATTAGAATTCCACAAACACCATGTTGCAAATATCATCAGCTCTGCAAACTCTGTATGTGTTGCAGCACTCCAAAAGCTTTGACCTGAGAATATCCCTTCTTGCCCTAAAGAAGTTCTTATCCCCACTGACAAAAATGGGGAGGCCACAGAGGCAGCAGAGGCTCTGATTTTGACAAACTCCACGTTCAGGACTATTTGCTCATGAGCCAGTGCTGAAGTTGAATAAGAAATTTTGCTTCTGTTTGTCAGTGCAAATTCATTTGCATGTATTCATTTCATATTTCAGCTTCTTATCTATCTTGCCCCAGCATGCACTCAGCACAGCTCAGCTGAATACAGTGGTGACACTAATGATCTTTTAAAAACTCTTTGCAGTTAACCAAATAAGCACATTTAGTTGTCCAGTGTCTGGAAACCTCTTACAGAGTAATTCTTAGTTATATTTTTATGGCTTAAGATGTAGGGAGATTTTGCTTGGGAACACTCACATGCATATTTACAAAATCAGGTAATGTACTGCAGAATTGCAGAGGTATCTGTGCTCAGGTAAAAGCAGGATGAACCAAGCTGTGTCCAAGATGACCACACATAACCTGTGGTTCAGGACTGCCTTCACTATCTATCTCTGCACGTGGTAAAGTCCTGGAGATTATCTCACTCTTCATGACCTCAACAGGATCCTGCTCACAGTTCAGTCATCGTGAATATGCCTGCAGGAGGAAAAGACGTCATCTGGACTGCTCTGTATGTAGGGTATGTGTTACAGCACTATGGCGATGGGAACCAGAGAACGTGCATGTTCATGAACAACACTGAGCATGTCTGAGAAGTCTAATGCAACTCATTGCAAGGCAGAGGAGTTCATTTGACAGAGATACTGTAAACATTAAACATTTTTATGTCTTGGAGTAGTGGAAATATTCCTCAGCATAAGTTCATAACAAAGCTGGAAGGGGAGTCTGCAAACTGATAGGCAGGTAAATTAACTTTTCCCCTGAGAATACTAATAGTAAGAGATTACCTATTTTGTAATTACAAAAGTGGTTGAAACACATGTAGGTATATCTGAGTCACACTCTTGACATCAGTAAGGTCTTCAGCTGAGGCCAGATTTGCCATGCTGCTATTGTCAGGGGATGAGTAGCTAATGCTATTTTCTGCAGTGCCTCATATTTCTCATACTTTGAGATCGGGGATATCTCTAAAGGCGAAGTAGTAAAAGAAAGGAAACGATTCAGAAATTCCTTGATACTTCACTATTTTATGTCTCAATTTTGGGAGGAAAATGTCTGTGGCAATATGACAACATGGTACATTTCTGCTTGTATGCCTAATCTGTTTTATTGTTTTGTCCACACCTATTCATAGTTCTGTTACTTCTTAACTCAATGTCACCCAGAAGCCCACATTTCTCTGTCCTGTTCTCAAGATCCCAGCTAGGACAGGGTTCTCCTCTCAGCAACCTCAGCAGCCACGGACCAAATGCCAACACTGTCTGCTTTCTAGCCACCAAGTGATTTATTCATTTTACTCAAAGCGTGAGGCAGAGAGTTTGAAACCCTTTCTGAGCTCCCACTGAGGGTACGCCACTGGTCTGAAGTCACTCAACAGGCCAGTATGGGACTTGGTAGCACCTTCTCCAGTTCACAATAATTAGGTTTGCTCTTAGTCTCCTTGATCCCAGCTAGCCCAGGAAGAGGTAAATACACGTACTGGTGAGAACCCAGGTCTGCAGGCACATGACATTTCCTGCCCAAATCCTACAGTGTCTGAACTAAGCATGCGGGGCAAATATTTTAAAATGGATGCAGCAGGAGATATCCCAGTGCTATAGTTATCCCTAGTGGTCAACTCCAACACAGGGAAATATTTAAATCACTAGGATATATGTACTAAACTGAAGTCAGCTGGAGGGAGAAATGCGATCTGAAATTCCATAAAACCATTTCAAATTGAGTACCTAATAAATTTGTTTTGAGAACAAACTCTCTGTACAACAAAAAGTAAAATCCAACATAAAGCTAATGGGATAAAATAATAGAGTGTGAAAATAAACACTTTATATAAAAGCAACAAATGTAACACTGAAGTACAGGGCTCTCTGAAACAAATGCCTTCTGAAATAACTTGGTGCAATTAAATGATCGGTGAATTATTTTCCTGTTCTGGGGCATTTACCATGCGCTGTCACCAGCAACAAATCCCACTTCCAAAGAAGGATGATGGGTGATGTTCTTGATCTCTGATGACTAGAGAGCCTGAAGCATGTGAAAGGCAGCCACCAGCAAATAGTGCTGTTCTACACACGCAGAACACCTACACGGGTAGCTGCTTCCAAGTACGCAATTAAGTAATGAGCAGAAACCGGTATGATTTAGTCCTGTTAGAGACTGCTGAGACTCCAGCTGAGGCCTTGGTCTGCTACAGGAACTGCTGTGCATATATAAGGAGAAGGCCTCTTTCTTATCACTTTATAGACAGGAAACTGTAGAACTTTTACAAATTGAAAGTGCAACTCATGAGCCTAAATGAAAGCATCTCCTGCTATTGTAAATATCTGAAGGTTATCAAAACATCTGCATGAGACTGGAAGATGCAGATGGGACTAAGAGAGGCAAGTGTTTGCCAGGCTAGAGTTGGAGGCAGGACAATATTCCAGTCAGGACACCTAAAAAGGTTTTATGTTCAGAAATCTGAATTGCTGTCCAAATGATCATTTGTGGACTGAATCTACTTCTGGGCAAGATTTAAAATGCAGATATTTTGAGAAGTGGCCCACTTGCTTTCTTGCCTACTCTCAAAAACAAAAAGTATAACTCAAGTAGCCTTTATCATGTAATGATATAGATATCTCTGTTCCTTCCAGACTAATACAGAAAAATATTTCTGAGAAGAACCCTAGGTTGTTCAGATTCGTACCCTAATTTAAAAAAGTGAATTCAGTTACATATAGTAATTACTGAAACCCTGCCTACTTGCAAATGTGTAAAATTTTTGTGCATTGTAAAAGTAACAAATAGCATTCCAATTTCACTCAAAAAAAAAAAAAAAGCCCTTTTATTGCTAAATCATTTCCTTCTTTATGTGAGAATTTCTTTAGCTTGGGAAATCCCATCAGAATCTGTTCAGTTTAAGTATTTTTTCTCCCAGCCCATTCTAACTGCTGTCTATTAAATGACTTTGTGGCTTCCTGACACTGTAGGCAGCTTAATTGAAAATTTGATTAAGTGAAATAATCGCCTGTTGTACAGCAAGAATGAGAATTTTTGTGGGAGAGCTGGTTTCTTGTCATTCATCTCTGTCAGATGAATCTCTGCCACTGTGTTTTGATGCACATTTGAATTGATGTCATTGCTGACAAAACAGTCCCAGCCCATCCTTTGCTCTTATTATGTTTTCCACTGACATTTCTGAGAAAATGATAAAGATCTTAAAGTTTCTTAAGGACAAGATCCACAGTTCCAATATCAGCTCTGGGTGATCTCTAACTACATATCACTAGTAAGGATTTAGCCAATTGAGTAGCTTAACTAAAATAGCTCCAGCAGAGTTGGAGGGTATAACAGCTTTCAAAGAAGATAGGAAATATCTCTGAGATGTGGAGAGCTGCTCTCCTCATTGAGTCCTATCCTATCACATAGCATAACATAACCAGAACCTTTGACTCAGGAGCGACCCTTGAATTCATCCAGGCATCGGAGCTGAACAAAACATGAAGATGGTTGCTACGTTTCATTGCCACATATCTTCAGGTTTTCAGTGGAGGGCTACATTCTCAACATAGAGTTTTGGAAAGCTTTCCTTGTCTCCCAAGTAGACTGCTGTGGAGGGCATGGGTATGAACTCAAGCATTTCAGAATCTAACAATGAATATTCAGGCAAGGAATAGCAACCTGGAAGGAAATAAGAAGGAGGGCCACAGTATCACAGCACAAAATCAGTATTCAAAAACAATCGCTTAATGTTTATTTATTTATTTTTTCTTCTCCACATTGCAGGGGTTTGTGTTGGTAATGAACGTAGCTCTGTCTGCAGGAGTATGACTCACTGAATTTCTTTAGTGTAAAATCATTGTGTTCCTCATTATGGTTAGGTATTTAATACAAAAATACGTTCTGATATTTATGTCAGTCAGTTTTAGAGAACTGCTGTCTGATAAGGGAGAAAGTATATTAATCTTTCTTGACTATTCTTGTTGACCAAAAGGAAGGGTTCAAAAATTGATGGCATTAATAATCCAATTGTTTATAATGGTTATGAATAGGCTTTTCATCTCGACTAATATTTGAAATACAGGTTCAGTGGTGTGTCAGATTTACAAATGTGGATGATCCTTTACCAGGAGAATTGGGAATAGGACAAAATGTGACGGACAGCATTCCAGTCTGAGTCAATAGTTGCAAACTAGTGTGTGCATTAGAGTTGAGTGTCAATGGGTAAACACAACACATACTTCTCATTGTTCTGTGGTCTCAGAGGATTATGAATTTTCAAATCTCGTTCCTGGATAAACACTGTATTAGAAATACTGAGATGAGCTAGTAGAGACAAATGTAGCGTGCAGAATACCTTGGAAGAGAAATATAAGATCATGAGAAAATGAGGCTAGAAGGGACTTCAAGAGGTCACCTGGTCCCTCCACCCCCTCAAAGCAAGGTAAACTATGCCTATGACATTCCTGACAGCCTCTTGTCTAACCTGTTCTTGAAAAAAGAAAAAAAAGCAGTGACAGAGATTCTACAGCCTCCCTAGGCAATCTATTACAAGGCTTAAGTAGGAAGTTTTTCCTAATGACTACCCTGAATCCCCCTTGCTGAAATCTAAGCTCATCAATTCTTGTCCTATCTACTAGGGACCCAGAGAACAGATGATTTCCTGCTTTTATGAATGCATTTAAAATTATGAAAATTTCTGACTTAATTTCTCTGATATAGGCCTTGTAATTTCAGGAGGTAAAAGAAGACTTAAAAAAAAAAAGACAGAAAGTAATCAGGAATAGGTGTAGAGCAAGTGTATAGGAGTAGGATTTCATGTCTATCAACCACTGGTGTTTAAATAAATGAAGATGTAAAAGTGACATACAATGAGTGCATATTTTATGGACTAAAAGGTTAAAAATCAATGAGTAAGAATGCAATTTTGGACTGTAAGGAGAGCGAAGAAAGATCCTTATTTTTTATAGAAATCACATCAGGCCTAAAAACTAGAAACCGTTTTTAGTGCTTTTTGGTCATTTCCCTCAAAGACTGGGTTTTGTTTCACAAAACAAAAATTTGTTTCTGATCTGGGGTTTGTTTCACAAAAATGACAGCTGATTTCTGACTTTTTTTCCAAGGCCTTGGAAGGAGAGGCGAATACGAAAATGAGAGAGAATATTTTGATCGTTAGGTTCACATAGGATGCATCTCTGTTAGCAGAGCCATTCGGACCAGTAGGGCAGTAAGTAGGGTGAAACAGTACTGGGGACCTTGTGTCTACCTGTGAGGAAATCAGATAGGGAAGACCTGTAACAAAGGCTGTATGAAGGCCCAAGGCTGGAATACCTGTGTGAAAGGGGAGTACCATGCATGCACTTCTGGAACCACATCCTCTTCCCTAAATTCAACACATGGAAATCCAGCCGACATATGCCAGGGTGTGGTGTGAACCAACACACAACTGGTGAGGATAACCCTGAAATCCACTTCAGAAGCTTGATTTGAGCTAAAATGCTTATTTCTTATGAGGTCAAGGAAGTGCCAAGCTGTGCCATTTCCCAAGTTATGCTCTGTACGTTATTTCAGCAGGCAATTTCAGAGGCCAGTTCGATATTAAACACAGAAACAGGTCAAGCAAAACAGAACAATTTCCCTAACCAATGCAAACTTCAGTTCTCAGGACAGTTCTTCCTTTAAACCCTTTCTTTAAATCTCTGGATTTTCAGTGCCAGATGTGTCCTCTTCACACAGCATGTCCATTTCAGGAGTTCCCATTCACTTCTGCTCTCCCAGCCACTGCCTCCTCCCTCAGTTTTGCTGCCATACTTGTTTGTGAGCTGTGAGACTCATCTAGGCACCAAAGGGTCAGAGAACGGTGTACCAACATGGCCAGAGTGGGTGGTGGAAACTCTTTACATCGTTGATTGTCGCAAGTGAGGAAAAAATTGTCAGTCCTCACTCTCTGGGAAAACATTGCATCCTGACAATAAATATCTGTCAGACAAAGGACTGTCAAACAGCTATTGGTTATTTCATTGGTGCTTTCCACTTCCCCCAAATTAAGTAGGTTAAAGAGGGAGAAAGCTGAGGAAGACAGACCTTAAGGGACTGCATTTGTTGGGCTGACAAGGGAAAGAGCAATGTGGATAATGAGAACTACAGGAATCCAGGAAAGATAATGGATCCTTGTTTTTGTGTTAAGTCCAGAAAAAATGGATATCAGAAAACAAAAGCATATAGTGGAGGCTACGTGGAAACAGTCTGATGTCCTTGTGATACTTCTTCCATTTTTCCAACTTAGTAGTTTGCATGGTATTTTGAGCCAGAACAGAGAACCATTTTTTTTCCCTTTAGAAATTTTTCAGCCAGATCAGTGTCCTGACCTTCTTGACTCTACAACCACATAAATGACCAACAGAGGATGAGGTTTAGGAGAAGCAGCAAGGCACTGCTAAGCCACCACAGCCACATGGAGAGCTCTGTATAAGCACTGTATAGCCAAAGATGAGTGAAATGCAAGCAAGATTGACTGAGGTGAATGACAATTGGTTTATTCATCACTGTGGTTTGGGAAGCACTTAGTATGATTTAAAATAGGAGAAATGTCCAAATATAGAGACTTGCCTTGATCTCCCTGGACACAAATCTCCTTTAAAGTCAGGATGCAATTCATTTTACCTGTCTTCAGCCATCTAAAAGTTAAATATTTAAGCCAGTCACCCCAGGCTCCCTTTGTAGTCAGTCAGGAGAAATAGGCATTTCCAGAGGGTGATTGATCCCTACTTAAGCTGGATGTCTGACACAGGTCACATAATTTGCTTTCTGAAGGTGCATAATTTTCCTGTTGACTCTGAAGTGAATCCAGGGTGGCTAACTCAGACTCAGATGTCTGATTTCTAGATGTGTAAACATAGGTGAGATGAATCCCATCCCAGGGTATCTCACCATTTGGGAACCTCTGCAGAGCTCTATGAATTGTATTTTACTTCCATGACTGGAGCACTAAGAGGTCTTTACATTAATAAGGCCTCGTGGGTCAACGACAAAACTCCATTACTCCAGGGGAGTAAGAGCCAGTCAATACTGAAAAACTACTTGCTGACTGAGATGGCCTAATAATTCTTTTCCACTATGAACTTCTGATTTGTGGTTTATATCTGTTCTTTTTTTTAGTTTCTCCCTCCCTCCCTCCCTCCCTCCCTCCCTCCCTCCCTCCCTCCCTCCCTCCCTCCCTCCCTTCCTCCCTTCCTCCCTTCCTCCCTTCCTCCCTTCCTCCCTTCCTCCCTTCCTCCCTTCCTCCCTTCCTCCCTTCCTCCCTTCCTCCCTTCCTCCCTTCCTCCCTTCCTCCCTTCCTCCCTTCCTCCCTTCCTCCCTTCCTCCCTTCCTCCCTTCCTCCCTTCCTCCCTTCCTTCCTTCCTCCCTTCCTTCCTCCCTTCCTTCCTTCCTTCCTTCCTTCCTTCCTTCCTTCCTTCCTTCCTTCCTTCCTTCCTTCCTTCCTTCCTTCCTTCCTTCCTTCCTTCCTTCCTTCCTTCCTTCCTTCCTTCCTTCCTTCCTTCCTTCCTTCCTTCCTTCCTTCCTTCCTTCCTTCCTTCCTTCCTTCCTTCCTTCCTTCCTTCCTTCCTTCCTTCCTTCCTTTTTTACTGGAACCTTTATCTTCAGGAGATGAAGAGTTGAATTTGATGTGAGTCATCTCTGTGCCTCACCAAAAAACAGTGATTTGAATTCTTAGAATGATTTGAATGGACGATATAATGCAATTATGTAATGGCAATCATCACAATCAGGTAGATAACTTGAAAAAGCTTTTTAAATATGTGTGCAAATTTCCTTGTATATTTGGTTGAGGAGTTTTTGTCTCTAAGCAAGCATATTGTTTAGCTGTAAATAATTACAAACCATTAATTTCTGTAATGTATAATTGCTGTTGTCATACTTCTGTTCAGGTTCTGTCATGATAAGAACAAGTAGTTTGTTCTTTTATTTTTCCGAAAATTGATTAGAATTTTCAGGTGCTATATGAAATTCCTTGGTCTCGCTACTATGATAATGTCTGGGTCAATAACCGTGCCAAGCTTACCAGGCATCACTGTGTGTCTTAGCCTCCATAGAGGAAAAAAAAAAAGAAACAAAGAGGAGTTAAAGTTTTAGTGACCTGTTTCAGGATGTTTTCCCCTCCTGCAATTTGTTTAAAAGCTATCAGAGCCCATTTTCACTCAGGAAATAGTATTTTTGTTTACATGTAATGAGTTTGTCTTTCGACGGCCATTCACTTTAATTGGTGTTTGACTCTATCACAACAAATGACATTTGTGTTCTTCTGAGCAAAGAGCTAGACCACATACAATTAGAAATACTTTAGCTGACCTTTCATAAACCATGATCCCCAACAAAATTGCTCAGAATTGCATTAAAAAATGGTCTTACATCTTTTGTGGATACAGACAAGATTACAGGATACTTTTATTTTAGAATAATTACACAGTGACCTTCAGTGCTATTTGCAAAGGTCATATTCTCTTCACATACCCTTGATTTCCTTTCAGTTTTCCCTTTTGTCCCACCAGACATAAATTTAGCAAAGGAAGAAGAAAGAGAGAGTATTTTTTCTGTGGCTGAAAACTGAAGAAGATAGTTCAAAGTCCCCATAGGCACGCAGAGGGCTGTGGGCTATGATAGGCTATTTTCTACCATTTAGCTCCTGTATTATCACTACTCCTTTTTCTTCATTATTCTCCACTTATCACATGCAGCATCACTACAGAGCCCAAATAGAGAGTTGTAATTACCCAGCTGCCACCTGATAGTACCCCTTCTATCATCTTTATCTCACAAGGCCTTGCTGTTTCATCATTGGATAAAACTTGCCCATGGCAATGCCTGTGATAGCACATCTCAGAGATACATTTAAAGTTTACTCATTTATCGCAGAAAAATGCTGAACCCATGCAATTATTAGATACACTTGCCAATTTATTTGTTCAGTAAGGCTACTTTAACTCCTTTTTCTATCAGCTATTTCTTCTGTTCTTCTTGAAAACACCGAGGTCACTGTTGGGCACTGAGATGAAATAGAAAATTTCTAAACCATCCAGGCAGAAGGCAGCCCAGAGACTCATTGATAAAAGCAGACCTGTGCTTCCCCTGGCTGTGTAATGTGAGATACATCCATTTTGTGCATATTTTTTTCTTTTAGTCAGCTCTGTGGGGCTGACTTGTGGGTCACATGGCTTGAGCATCCATGCTTCCAAAGTAGATTTCATGCACTGTGACATGACTGTCAGGTCCAATCCAGAAATACCACATTTGGGAAATAAGTGGTCTGCTGACAAGTGTAAAAAGTGAGTGTAAAAATGTGAGGACATGATATTAAATGTATCCAGATGCAACTGCTCTTTGAGTAGTCAGCATCTGCTCTGGCCTTCATGTCTGAGTTTGATATTTTAAATTGGTAATTTGCTTCAAGATCAGCACAAGCTTCTTGTTCTACAGTGAGAAATAAAATATAGAAAATGAGAAAACAGAGTAAATGAGAGAGATTTTTTTAATGTTCAAATTAGAGTTTAGCAACAGCAGCACTTCCATCTGAATCCCACACCAGCTCACAATTTGGGGAGCCTCGTGGAGATCCCAGTTGTTATGGTAGATTTTTACACTGAAGACTGAATTTGGGGTGTGTACTGACTTTTTCTGCAACCTTTGGCAAGTCACTTAGGGCAGTGTTTGAAAACAGTGGAGTCCAGTGTGAGGCGTGGTGAACAAAGTCAGTACAGACATTCAGGCTAAGCTCAGGTGTGCAGCAATTAACCCTCTATGTGATGTGATACCTGCTGTAATATTCACCCCTGAACTAAACTTCCCACAATGACACTGTTATTTTAGATAACAGAAAATCCTGGATGTGTGATGGATCAAAAGCACATCTGGCAGGCTTTATTGTTTCCAGCTCTGTTTCCACCTTAGCCTGGGTTATTCACAGTGTAGATGTGGCTGCTACTCTCTCAAATCCCAGCTACCAAGCGGTAACAAGCTTGGTTGGATCCGAGCTGGCTGTGCATCCCTACATCCATGTGTAAACCACTTGGATAAATTACACACAGAAAACTGCGAGCTGACTTTGTAAAACACAGGGAGAATGAGAACCTATGAACAGGAATCAGGGAAGCCAGAAAATTGAGAATAGTACTGCTTAAACTAGTCGGTGGCAAATCTTGGGGAGGAATGTGTGTCTGAGCCACTCAGTAAGGACAGTTCTTGTCCAGAGAGAGATACCAACCTCCCCTGAGCTTCTCAAGTGGGCTGCAACTTTCTGAGCCTCTGATCTTCATCCAGGACAAACCTGCCTGGAAGGAAGTCTGGCAGAAATTTCCTTCCCTCCGTCTCCTGTGGCCACCAGCAATGGCCGTGTGGTTAGAATGGTGAAAGACCTTCTGTCAGATGGTCACCACACGTGATTTGGAGAGCTCTGAAAGTAAGCAGCACAATCACTGAATTTTTATTTTATAAACAATCCTGCATGCATCTCAGTTTCATATTGGAAAATGAAGAAATCATGAAACTTTCTTGTTCTGGGACAAATAGTGCTGAGACCTGTTCTCATTGTCAAGATCACTTACACTACTTGTATTCTGGCATTGCAGAATGGAAGGGGTTCTTGAAGGCTTTCTGGAAGAGATCTCCTGAGATGCAAATGGCGAGAGAGACACAAGGATCCCACTGGGCCTTCTGTTCACCTTCCAAACATTACACGAGTAATGGAGAAATTCATGTAGCATGAAACTTACAATGTTCACCAATGTGAGAGAAGACATAAAAGCCTTTACAAAGCTCCTAGCCACTTGAAAAAGAGAATGCCAGATAATTAATGGAAATTGGCATTGAATATTGGCTCCATGAAGTGTGTTAGAGTTTTTTATTCTCACCCTCAATAGTTGTGAACAGTGTACGTGTGCATCCTGACACAAGATGACATATTATGGCATGAATTTTTAACTAATACTTTATGGAGGTTGTGTGCGTTCCATATATTTTTACTACTTTTTAGCACTCTGCTCTTTAGTACAGAGATCATTAGGCAGTTACTACAAAAGAAAAAAAAACCCACAAACCTATTTCTCTTTTAAAAGCAGTACTTCTAATTAAGCAGTCACTGCATAGTAGAAATGGAGTGCCATGCAGTGAATAGTTGGCTTGCATGAGCGAGTAAATGCTGACAGAGAGACTGAGCAGTCCACCAGCCCTAAGAGCCCTTTATTGCAGATATAGCAGTCATTTCAACATATACCATGGTAAATATTCAGGAAATAAAATTATTAATATTATTTAAATGCCTGGCTTCATTTTAGAAATTTTAACTTTGAAACAGAGCCGAACCAGATGCTGTCTTTCTTCAGTGTGCCAAAACCAGCATATGGCCTTCCAGACCTGGCTGCTCCCCCAGCTAGCACTACATATTTTTCCTTCTGAGGAAGGCAAGCCCAAGAGGTAGCATGTTCATCCTCCTTCTCTCCCAAGGTAAGCTGCCTTAGAACCATAGCAGCAGAACATTTGTCTTCTCCTGTTTGCTGACTACTACAAAAGACCTCAAGAAATTTGAGGGTCAAGCCTCTGTGCTGTGTATTTGTCATGGTGAGCTAATGGTGAGGAGCAGATTGATACTTCTCCTCACTTCCTCTCTTACACAGAGAGTGGGACAGTGATTTTCCAGACGGAAAGAGGTCTGGCTCATTCCTGCCTTGCTAAGCATGGTTTTGGCTATGTGGGATAAAAAAAGAGGCTGAGGATACCTCATTGCAGCCTTCCAGTATTTAAAAGGGGATTATATACAGGAGGGGAATTAACTTTTTACAAGGGTAGATAGTGATAGGACAACAGGGAATGGTTTTAAGCTCAAGGAGGGAAAATTTAGGTTAACTGTCAGGGGAAGTTCTTCACAGAGAGAGCAGCGAGGTGCTGGAACAGGCAGCCCAGGGAGGGTATGGATGCTTTGACCTTGGAGGTGTTCAAGACCAGGTTGGATGGGGCTCTGGTCAACCTGGTCTAGTACCAGATCTGGAGGCTGGTGGCCCTGCCTATGGCAGGGGGTTGGAACTTGATGATCCTTGGAGTCTCCTCTAACCCAAGCCATTCTATAAATCTATGACTCTGTGTGAAGAGCTGTGCGGTAACAGAAGGGCTGAGTTGCTCTTTTTATCCAGTTCGAGGAGAAGGAAAAGGATCGCCACATCCTGAGTCTCCAAAGAGGCTCCACTGTCAGCTGCAGAGGCTTGCAAATGGTTTCAAGGACAATTTCTAATCCCATTCCAGGCAGAAGAGAGGTTTCCACCATTTGTACTTCCCCAGCTTAGTGTCATATGTGTGTCTACATCTGTGTAGGAGCACGTTCCAATCACCTTCTTCCTTGCTATCAGGGCCTATGGAGGCTGATTTCAGGTAGGATGTGCAGGGGAGAAGTGCCAGCTTCCCAGCACATCACCATTCTAAATGATTTACCCACTGCTCAGGTGGGTGCACAAGAGAAGGCAAGAAAGCATCTCTCCATCCTTCCCTACCTGCACTCCTCAAAACACAGAGAGGAAAGCAGCCTCATTCTTCCTTTTCATCTGTCCCCAGCAAGCAGCACAGAGATCACTGCAGCCTTTTAGAAGTAATGACTTGGTCTATAGCAGCAAGCAGTTCTGGCGGAAAGTACGCATGGACCTCTGGCTATGGCTTACCTCCACTCCATCCACTGAAGATTCACACAAGTAGCAGACCTTTTCATTGCTGCTTACTAAGAGAATCTCTACCACTAACAAACCATTTATGGCATAGTGCTACTATCTGCTGTCTGTGCTGCAGCATCACCAGACCTTCCTTTTGGGGAGCACAGCTCAGATTCTGATTATTCTGTACCAAATACAAAAGCAGACAATGTATGTGCAAAAGAAATATAGACAAGACATATGTAAAACAAATAATGAATGCTAACATTAAAAAAAAAAAAAACAAAAAAAACAACCAAAAACCTCAACACCCACCCCCTCCAAAATTCCCCAGAAAAGAAGAGCTTGGGGAAAAGATTGTAGAGATTTTGTGGATTCACAGTGGTACACTATAAATCATAGTAAATTGAGAACGAGTCACAGACATGTTGGCTCTGTACTAAACCACCTTCACATATGTGAGGTTTGAGCTTATGAATCCAAGGCCAGGGCCCAGTGTAGAGGGCGAGGACATTGTCACATGCTGAGTGCCATGTGCAGGTTACATGTTTTCTCACAAATGCCTCTGTTGTTTGCAGTTTTTCTAAAGGTCTAACTAAGTACATGGGATTGAGCCCATGGTTCAAAAAAGGTACATGCTTGAGAAAAGCCCTGTTCAGGAAGGCAGTCCCACACTTGATAAAAGTTAAGCATAAGCAAGTCTAGTACTCAGATCACTTCTGGGCCTGAAATAAAGGACACCCATTTGGATACACCAGAGTGTGAGCTCTTAAAGCACTTCAGTTGTGTAAGATATGTCTGACATAGGTCAAGTCCAGGCAGGAGATAGAGCAATAGCTGTAATCCATTATAGATTTTCTTGAACCTCTTATTTGGCATTGTTTCTAAATAGAGGAGAGGAAATCCGTCTGCCTTAAAGTTGTTCCAGAAAGAATAAATCAGTCTCTCCATCTGTGCAATATTCTTTGTATTTCTGAACTCATCACACAAAATGCTTTTTATATATTCATGCATGCATGCATGTACTTATATATATGTGTAAGTTCCCTGAAATACCTTTTCTGGTTTTGTAGCCAAAGTCAACTCATTTTCAACCCAGTTATTTATAGCAGATTAATTTAATAATTTTTATTATGAAGTTTTGGAGCTAGAAATACAGGTTTAAACAAAAATATACAAATCTAGGTCTTTCTAAAAGTGTCTGTACTATAAATCCTCAGGTTAATCTTGCCAAAGCACCACATTTTCAAGGCAGAAACCTGGTCAACCAAGGCCAGGATAAATGGAGAATTCTATGGTGCCCAACAGTATCAATTACCTTATAGCACAGAGGCAGCTCAGACACAATGAGGCCTAAATTTTGGTATGAAATACATAAAAACAAGACTTTTTTTTCTTAATTCTTGTTGTTATTTCCAGAATGCCCTGAGAATGCAATGCTGAGACTAATTGAGATGTTACCTGTGACAGTATGGAGTTTATAAAGAAGTGGGCAAGCTATGTTCAGAATACCTGTTGGAGGTGTTCAAAGCCAGATTGGATGGGGCCCTGGGTAGCCTGAGCTGATGGGTGGCAGCCTTGCCAACAGCATGGGGTTGGGACTGGGTGGGCTTTAGAATCATAGAATCATGGAACCACCAAAATTGGAAAAGACCACCAAGATCATCCAGTACAATTGTCCACCCAATACCAATAAACCATGTTCCTCATGGTTTAAGGTCCCTTTCAATCCAAGCCATTCTGTGATTCCACGATGCCATGATTTGGTGTTACTGCTAGTTCCACCGCAGCACCGATCTCTGTGCAGCCACAGAGATGTAATCCATTCTCCATGGCATATATCTCCTAAATAGAATAAATGAAAACACAGTGTGAGCAGAGAATAAAGAAACAACTACAGACAGACAGACAGTGTAACTCTGATGCTGTTAGCAATGAGTAGTTGTCACCCAAACAGGAATAGATCTCCCACATCTTCTGAGGCTCAGACCAGTACTTTTCACAAAAGACATCTGTGACTTGTTTCCTTTTCTCTTTGAGAGGAAAATGTCTGAAGTTATATACTGAAAACGGATTGTTTTTGTGCACTGTGCACTAGGACCAGAGGCTAGCAAAGCAGCCTATCCAGAAACCAGCTCTTCAGAAACTAACACAGACACCACCTACCCCTGCAAAAGAACAGGCTCAGAATCCTTCCATGAAATGAGATAGCAAACGTAGCAGAAGGTTAGCCTTATGTCTTCCTCTGGACATAAGCATTAATGAGATACTTCATATTGAATTTATCAGGCCTAGCTAGTAAAAAGGCCATTCACATAATATTTTACCTGGAACCACTAATTACAAGAACTTTGTGGATGCCAGACATTCAGGTAATACTATAAGTGTTGGCTTCAGGCACTGGTAAGGTTTCAAGCTAGTTAGACATTCCAGTATATTTACTGGTCCCTAATGATAAACCTGAATCAGTGATTCCTATTTTATTCTTGTTAAAAAGGACCTTGCTTTTCCTTGACAGATTCTGTTCTAATTTGTTTCTGCAACATCATAAGAACTGTTTTGTTTCATGACTTATTTCATTTATTGCCATGCCAGCAAAGCTAACTGTTTCACAAATCCCAGGATGATCTATAGCACCCAGGATATCTATCTTGCAGGCTTTCCAGTACAGCAATTGATTTTAATGCTAAGTTACATATTTTTGTAAGTAGCTGTCCCCCCACTTCTCACCTATGTTCAAAAGTGTTGGATGAATACCATTTAGTTGTAATTTCAGCCAGTAGAACCTGAGCTTTTAGGCTCTGTCTTCACTGCAATACTAGCTGTGTAAATTGGAATCTAATATTAGGGAAAGACTGAGGGGGAAAATGAGGGATCAGCTCCACTGACTGCAGTGCTTCTTGCTTGTTGTAAGCTGAGCTGTAAACTAAGCAGAGCTACAAATGAATGTCTCGCCATTCTGTGTTAAGAAAGTGTTGATTTTTCTAAACTCCATTTCCCCTCGTTTGCCTAACCAGGGCCCACCATTCTCCAGGAATTACTGTTTTCACTAACACAGCTGCCCCTCTAACACAGATGCCATTTTTCCTTTTTCTCCCTGCTGGGCAGACCCTCAGGATGATCTCACTTGAAGCCCATGAAGCCTCACAGTCTCCAGCCGTTCCCTGAAGCAGTTCGAAGGGCTACATGCATTTCAAGGGTTTCATTCGCCTCTCCCCTCAGCCTCAGCTGAAGTTTGCAAAATAGTTTGAAAGCATTTTTCTTCACAACAGATCTAAAGATGCCTGATACTTCAGTAATCTGGTAAATAGCAAATAAAACTCTTGGGCATACTCCCTTGATACTTCCACTACTTTGAAAGACAAAGGCAAATTGACTGCCAGACGCGAGTTCTCCAGTACATAAATCCTTGTCTGCAAAGCCACAGAAACTTTGCACAATGCCTTTATCTTTCCTCTCTTTGACTGTGGTGATATAATGGGGACACTGTGTTCAAACAGCTATTTGCTGGAAAAAAACTGCAAACACTCCAAAAATTAAACCTAGCACAATTGCATTCAGGCTAATGAAAGCCAGGAACGTCACAGAGGTGACACTCTCCATCTTGGCAGCGAGGGTGCATTATGGGACCTGTCACTTCCCGGCACTCCTGACTGCCAATCTCCCAGAGGGAGTGGGGCTCACAATGCCCACATCTTCCCCGCCGCCAGGCCGGTGTCACCAGAGGGCAGTGGGACATGGTGGGAGGGATGGGGACTCTGGGCAAAGGTGCTCTGTTTCCCCACAGCGATCCGGATGCCCACACCACTCTGTCACCAACATTGGTGGCATGTCCCTAGGCAGCTCTACCACAGGCTGGTTCAAAACACTTTTACTAAGTGCAAAATAGAAAGTCTTAAAAATACTGTTTCGTCCAATATTTATGTGAGAAAGAGTAGTGGCAAAACTACCTATGGCAAATAGTTTATCATTACTTACTAGGAAAATCATCTAGGACTTGCTTGTTTAGCCCTTAGCTCCTACAGTGCAAGGTGGCTGGTGCCAAGAGTTGGAGCTCAAGTGGGTACTGACCACACAGAAGACTCAGTAGCACATCTGTATCAGCTGGTTATCAACTGCCACTCCAGACTGGCATCATGGATGGCCCATGGGTGAGGTGATGCATGTGTGCAGCACAATATGTTGATGCCGACCAGTGCTTGAGCTCCTCTGTTTCCAGTGCACTCACCCAAATGAGCTTCTTCCTCCTGCTCTACAAAAAGTCATATGGAGGGGACTCTTCCACCTGACTGTTCAAGCACGTAGCAGTGGGTGTCAGAGGCTCCCAGTTCCATGTGCCACCCATAAAGGGGAGGGAAGGGGTAACCAGATTCTGCTGAGGAGTGGGATGTGACACCCAGGAGCGCAGAGAGGAGGCTGTGCATGGCAGAGGTATCCTAGGACACCTTTGTGGGTGCAGAGGTGTGCACAGAAGGCAGATACCCAGTTGGCTTCTCACAGACAAGGCGTGTTCTACCTCCAGAAAAGCAGTCACCCAGAGTCATAAGGAGTTAGCTAGCTCACTTTTTCAGCCCACAGACTTGTTGACTACCCATGAAATTTGTTCTGAATTCTCTCTGACTCTGGGTAGCTCTCCCAGGACCAACAGCCTTGTAATGGAGTGTTTAGCACAGCGCTTGGGCCTCTTACATCATCTTAATTCAAAAGCTAAAGAATAGCAAGGCATTTGCCAACTAGCCAAAATAAAAACAGCAGCGACAACCCCAGTTTCCCATTCATTTCCATGCACACCACAGCTATGTGCAGCCGTCCTGCGCCTGCCGCTGCCGGCAATGCTGCCGCCTGTGCTGCCGGCCGCCAGGTGATGGGCAGGATGCCTTGCTGGGCCGTGGGCCAGCCTGGCACAGGAGGTGGGACCCAGCACTGCTGTTGGTTGCAGGGTGGTATGGGCATAGGGCAAACAGTTCTCTGCATTCCAGCATCACAACAGGAGCCTAATTAAGGCTGTAAAAGTCATTGATTCTTTGATTCCCAGATCCCCACTCGTTCACCCATCATAGAGTCCTCCTTCTTCTCCCACTCAATGGCTGTTAAAGTGTTTTTCCAGCCAAGTGGCTGTGGTGGGAGCTGGAAGGCAAATCCCACCCTGAGTGCCTCCCATTTTGAGGAAGGGAGGTCACAGGGGTCCATGTCTTGCCTCAGTTCACATGCAATTATTTAGTGACTTATTTAAAAGATTGATGGAGAACAACCCACGGAGAGAATGAGAAGCCTACCCTATAGTTTAAAAATTAAGTGACAGAGGTGTCATTGTTCAAATCTTTGAGCAGGAAAGAAAATTGGATTTGATCTTCCAGATCCTGTGTGAATTTAAAATGATAAGCTACACCCTAAAACCACCATGGGCTATGTGACTGACTACCTTGTATCCCCATCTCTCTCACAAGGAAAGTGGAGAAATTGCCTCCAACCCACTCAGTATTCTTCTCCGATAGAGTGACCTTTTGGTTGTTTTTCTTGTAACCAAAAATTGTAACTCGGTTTGGAAAAGTTGTGAATCACAATACTACCTCCCACATTAAGATTAAGAATGAGGAAATATTTTGGTTTTCTGGTTTCTCTAATTAAAAACAAACAAACAAACAAACAAACAACAACAACAACAAAACTTTAGCTTGCTAGCATTTTTTCAAAAAACAAATTCTGGTAATATAAAATATAATGGAAATGATATCTTGTCTCTTCAGAGATTAAAAAATGGCTTTTTTCAATAATATATATTGCAAGCATACAGTAACACTGTTACTTAAATAATCAAGTGAAAGAAGTATAACCATAGTGGATCACACCATCAAATACATTACCATATAAGTTTGTAGAGATCCTAGCGCAACAGACACTTGATGTTAATCAAGGGTATCTAAATTCACCACAACAGAAATGTGTAAGTATTGCTACTGCAATGACAGCCTGATGCACGAATTCAGCATCTTACACCAGAAGAAGGTTACAAATCACAACAAAGCAAACAACAAAATACGTAAGGATATACTGGATCCTTCTTCCTTGTTAATTTGGAAAAGATGTTCTCTTTAATCCTGAGGATTTATTTCTTTTGCCCTCTTTTTAGCTTTCTAGAAACCTTAACAAGAGGCCACATATTCACTGGCAGACTCAGTTTCAGGTATTCCAATGGTTCGCTTTTTCCTGAATCACAGATCATGGACTGCTCTATCTCCTAAGTTACAGCAGGGGGTTAACACATCTGCAAGAAAGTACTCTGTGTAGAAGTAGCAATGCTTTATGAAGCCATAAGCACCAAGTTTCCTCAAACTGTTAATCCTCAAGCATGTAATATGATCTTTGCCCATTTCAAGAGGTAAGTACTTTACAGACATTTCATAACTCTTCATTCTCAGAAATTCAGCCTACTGAATTTTATGTTCCCTCAGCATCTCCCCATCTTGGAGATAGAGGGAGTTCTATGAATAAAAGGATGTTATCTCCAAATTGGTCTGTATTGCATCCAGCACCCACCCAATGGCAGAATCAGTTACTTCCCTTTGTGGATTTGGAGAAACCATAAACCATGACTGGAGGGAAAGAGAGAAAGAAAGAAAGAAAGAAAAGAGAAGAAAAAGGAAAGGAGTGGATATAGGAGGGGATATAGGAGGGGAGAGGAGGGGAAAGGAGGGAAAAGGAGGAGAGGGAAGAGGAGAGGAGAGCTGAGGAAGGGTAAGGGGAAGGAGAAGGAAAGGAGAAAGAACAAAGGAAGAAAGAAGGAACTTCATATTTGTCAGGCAGCCTTTACTGAAGACTGAACAGTCCAATGCTAAATTCTTGACGAAGACGAGTCAGTAAAGTTGGACCAAGGTGGGATAATCCTATTTAAATTCACTAAGATGGCCCCTTGCTGTGTAACTTCTCAGAAAAAATGGCTCGACACCAGTGCATTTACTTTTCTTAAATGCTCTTTCCTATTATCAATTTACTCTAGTTTTAGTCATGACTGCAGATGCTCAAGGCCTTGTTTTTGCCTCCCTTGTTAAGTTCTTGAAGGAAGGAAAATACAGGCTGTTTATCTACCCCGCTATCGGAACGACTGCCAGGCAATTATCTGCTGGAAGCAGTTTAGTCTCATTATGAGTGTGTGAGCTTCTACAATAGTCAACACATTCTCCAAAAGAAACATTCATCGTCAGATCACCTTCTAGGTCATCATTGCCAGGCTCAGGGATGGCACCACATACATCACAACAAAAGCAAGTCAGCGCTTTGCCCAAATGTGCAGCCAGCGCTTTTGTCTGAATGTCTTTCCAGTTCCTTCCTGTAGCCTTGAAAAAAAAAAAAGCAGTAATTGTATAGGCAGGGAGAAAAAACACTGGTGCCTAGCACCTGTGCAGTAGCTCAGAGGGCATTATACTTGTTCAAGTTTGCAAATAAGGGCTGCTACTGTAATTCTCGAACAAAAGGAGCTATTAAGATAAGTGAGATGCTTGCTCCCTTTCCTGCCAGCTGAGCAGCATCCTCATCCCGGTACCACACACCCCCCAGCCTCCCACTCGCCTGCCCGCTGTGGGCACCGGACGAGCTGCCTGGCAGACTGGGGCTGGAGTTCACCCTTTCCTCCCTTTTTGATCTCATTAGCATGAGATTCAGACAAGGCTGCTCCATTCAGAGCACTGGATGCAGCCTGGTTTGGGGGGTCTCTAATTCCTGCTTCTTTCCTCTTTGGTTGCACCAAAGGGAAAGCAGGGGGTGAAATCATCTAACTGCTCTTTTCTGAGGGCAACAATGAGTCCTGGTTGTCAAGAAAAATGCCATCAGCTAACAAAGCTCTCACAGAAGGTACACACCAGTATTTTGGTGAAGCTACGTACTCAGGAGTTGGCATTTCACCACCCTGAACAAAGTTATGGGTCATGGCAGACTACATGGCAAATTGCATCCATCCCAGGCTTTCTGCCTCCTTCTTAAAAAGTAATATTTAGAAATGAAGAGAACAATCATATGGAGATTATGATAATTTAATATACAATCTCTCATAATGACTGACTTGCTCTGTTCCATACTGGAATGAAAAATCACTCCCAATGATGTTTTAAAGTATTTTATATATGTATGTTTTCTTTTTTTTTCCCTCAATATATTTATATCTACCTGTATTTTTAGAGGGATTTACAAACTGCACGTAGTAACCTCTTGATCAGTATGTGATAGTGTTTTTCTTTGGAGAAAGAAATGAGGAAACAGAGACACTTACAAAGGCGTGACTCCCATTTCTCCCCACCTCTAAATGAAGTCAGCATCTGGCTTGGATATTCTTACATTCTTGTTGTATTTCTAAGATAAGAAAATAGTTGATAAAATGATTACATGAGCAATACGTAGATCTCTGCCCAGAAGTGTCTAGTTCCTGGGACGTACCCGAGCTAGGAAGTGGAAAGACCAGGATCTGTGCCCAGCAATTTGTCCAGGTGCTGTGCATGAATTTTTCTTCCTTGTCCATTTGGACTGCAGAGCCTATGTAACATCATTCTTCATTATGTTTTGCTATACACTGTTAACTCCTGGTGTACGCCCCATGCACTCTGTGAAGGTCCTACACGGTTTTATAGAACCTAATTCTTGTTTTCAGACAGATAAATATCACTTACTAAGATCAATGTACTGACATTCTCATCAGGACACATCTCAGGCATGGCAAATGATTAATGTTGCTGAAGCACTTGACCTCCGTCTTCCTAAATCAAGAGACTGATTTATTTTTCTTTGTTGCCCATTGTTAGCTAAATCAAGTGCAATAACCTTTCTTTACAAATGCTTGAATATTAGTCTTTGGCTCCTCCTGTAGATTGCCCCGTCTTCTTCGGAGCTGCTCTTCTTTGAACAGTTAGGGTTTGCTTTGGAAAAACCAAAACTGTTACGACTGGATTTTGGAAAATCTTCTAATTCAGCTTCTCACAAGTGCAAGGCACTGCTGAACTGACCATGTCCCCAAGAGGGCTTCCAATAGAAAAAATGTGTTTGTTCCTTAAAACACATGCTACCTCTGCCACTCCCAGCAAGCTACCAGCTAAACTTTGACTTGGAGGAGAGCTACATGCAGGCTGTGAAACCAGAAAAAGAGCTAAAGGAAGCTCCAGTCACATCAGTTGTGGATGTGAGTGCCTTGTCCCTTCTGCAGCTTTGTGCTCCTCTCCACACCTTCTGTGTGCATCAAGGTGCAGCTTTTTGCTATTTAAATGTACTCCATGAGGAACGAGGCGGCTTTCAAGTTTTGAGCAGAAGAGCAATCTTCAAAGCAGCCCAGAACCTGCTTTAGGTAGGAATGCGAAGGGATGGAATAAAGAGCGTGGGAGGCATGGTATTATTTTGGAAACAGGGAAATCCCAATTTTATTAACATCCCTGAAGAATCCAAATCTTTCTGCACCTGGGGTTTTCCCAGGTGGGATGGGGAAATACATTTTTCCATTCGATAAATGCCTGGATATGGGGCCAAACAGTAAATTTGAGGTAAAACAATGTTTCCAGTGTGAAAACGACCTATTTTAAAATACCTGAGCTTCATTCAGGAATGCTCACTTCATCACCACAGAGTTTAAGGTTTTGCAAATGTGCAAAAATGCCACATGCTTTTCTGAGCTCCATGACTTGATAACAATATTGCAGTAGCAGATTATCACTTGATATGAGCTTTCACAAAAACACAATGCCTGAAGCCCCACAAAGGCTTCAGTGCTACCTAAGTCTCTCACGATGGTGGTGGAGAGCTCTGAGCTGGCCCCAAAAGATACCCTGCCCCCTTGTTGCCCCCTGTGCACCAATGGATAGGGCAGATGTGTCTGGTTCCCTGCCCAGGGCTGATGGCCCTTGTGTGGGATGTCACTGAGGTGCAGCATCAGGCCTGGCAGCTTGCTCACACCTCCAGGTGTTGCTACTGAGGACCCAGGTTCTTGTTTGTCACAGAATCATAGTCATAGAATGGCTTGGGCTTGAAAGGACCGTAAAGCCCACCCAGTACCAGCCCTCCTGCCACAGGCAGGGTTGCCAGCCACTAGACCAGGTTGCCTGAGGCCCCATCCAACTTGGCCTGAGGTTTCCCAGGGTGTGAAGGGGCCCTGAGCCAAAGCGATGCTCTGTGTTCATTATGTATTGTAATGAAGCACTCTAAAGCCCTACTCACCCCTTGGAGAAGAGAACAGGCCAAACTGCCCAACTTGCCTCACAACCCAGGAGAGCCCTGGCTGGTGCTCCATGTAGGAGTAAATGAAGCCAGAAATTGGAGGGAAAAAAGCAGGGACTTTTCTTTGTAGGAGATGCCTTAAGATGTCACCTCGTGCCTACAGCCCATGTCTGCAGCACAGCCATTGTGCACTCACAGTACTAGGTAAATGAAATAAAGCAATGATAACAAATACGTGGTGCATTTCAATGACTAAAATGTTCCCATGCACCAAGCCACAAGCTTGAAAACTCCATATGTTTATTTAATTGCAGTTTACTGGGATCATGGTAATTAGAGATAAAACAGATCTGTTAGATTATCCAGTTTATTTTACTGCAAGAGCGGTAACTTAATAAGACGTATTAACATACTAAATTCATCCTGCCCTATATTTCAGCCAAAATGCTGAAGAGATATGTTAGTGCAGCTTGCCTTCATAATAAAATGGTTGATATCTGCTTGCTTTTGGCTGCAGTGCTCCGATGAGTCATTTTAGAAAAGGCTTTTTTTGTCCTCATTTTACCTGTACTCCAGCCTTGCCACGCTGCTCCGAGCACCTCCTGACCATATTGCTCTGGATGGAATTAACTGTGGCATGGGGGCTGGATTCCTGGCGCAAATAATCTCTCAGAAAGTTACCCTGGCTCGAACTTGCGGGAAGATTTCTCTCTGAGCTACAGGTTGCAGCTGGGCTGTCTCTCAGTGTGTGCTGCTAAGTGCTTAGACTGGCACTTTATTATCAGAATAGAACAAATCTAGGCTAATGTGTGTAGTATAAAGAGTCCCAGGGAGCCAGGGCTCCTCATTCTCCAACCATTCTTTCCAGTTTTTCTGCTGTTGCACTCTGGATAATTGCAGTTTAATTGGGTGACATGAAATGAAAACTGTGTCCACATTATCCAGGATTATCTCTTTTTCCTGAAGCCTGCCACCAATTGAAAGGAGCCCATTTATCAGTCCAAAGAGCTGTGCTCAGTTGCTTTTACGAGCTGGGAAGAGTGTGAGAACAGGCTGGAAGTGGGAGAAAAGGACTTGACAGCTAAGAAAAATTATTTCAGTTGTTTATCACAAGGAAAGTTTATCTGATTCTTTACAAAATGATACGGAGGCTCAGAGTGTCAAGCCATGAGTAATGAACATTGACCAAGTTTGCTTCCTCAACTTGATGTGCTCAAACACTGCCTCCCTTTTGTGTGGGCACAGATCAACTTTAAAAGCTTCTTTCAGGCAGCATGAATGCACTTCATTTTACCAAAAAGAACTTTGTATTGATAGCTAGGAAAAAGGAAGGTTGTTTAAAAAGGAAGGGTAGACAATCAGGACAAAATGAAGAGCTTTCAGTTTCCATTATGAGCATGTCGCTCTATTCTTCTCAGCTGTTTATACATTCCCAGCACAATAATGCCTCTTTGCAGTAATATGTTTCCCCTTTTACACTATTCATATTGAAAAAAGCCCTCACATCATGACCACAATAATAAATACTATAGAAATGTGGGTATAATGTCAATTTGCATTCTGTGAGAAGATCAAGGTAAACCTAAAGGCCAAAAGAATATTCCACTAATGCTCATTCATCATTCTACAGTTCCAGGTAACAGAAGGACCTTGTCACTACACCGCACACCCTTTCAATTGCTAGTGCATCTGTGTGAATATTTTACCCTAATGCACTGATTGTTAAATAGAAAGAGCAGTCTTTGAAATTGTCTACTGCACTCAAATCCCTAGCTGCACAAGGTCTGGGCAGGAGTGGTTTCTATTCAGAAGGAAATAGAAGGCTTTAGTTCAGTAGGCACAGTGTTTGTGAAAGCCAATGAGGATATTAGGAGTTATTAAATTAAAGTTTTCAAAGAAAAAGGCTTGCGATCTATAAATGACTACTGTAAACATACTGTACATAGCTTGTGTAGATGACTGGAGCTACAGCAGATGGCCGGGCACTTCTGATCTTAAATCTTGCCGAGAAAAGAAATTAAATATGTACAAACTAATGAAGTTGCCTTTTCCATCACTTACACCTCCTTTGAACATTGGTAGCTGTGTTAATTATCACTTGCAGCACACCTCTGCACAGAGGTTCTCTCACAAGAGCAGCCAGTCCAGCCCTGCCTCACTCCCTGGGCCAACTCCTGCTCTCCCTCCCTACAGTCAAGGTATTAATGCCAGAGCCCATCTTGACTCCATGGCAGCAAATGGGAAGAGCATCCCCTATCTGAGTGGCCCTAGGACCAGTTCACTCTGCCTGTCTGTGCACCGGGAGTTCTTCAAGAAATATACAGATAATCCAGAGCTTGTACTTCCACTTTTTAATACTTAATTAACTTAAATGTCATGGTCTGGGGCTTAAGCAAATTTCTAAGTATTAAAAAAAAGCAATGAGATTTGATGCAAGGGACTGTATTTGCCACTGGGGATTTTTAACATCTTTGGGGTTTTGAGTGCTTGTTGTTGTCAAGGATTTACTGCTGGACAAGGTGAAGCTCGAGGAAGGTCCAGGGTGATAGTCTCAGTTTGCCTGTTAGGATGCTAATGATGGTAAGCAATGTTTGGAAAGGGAAAAATAAGAATATTTTCAAATGTCGCAGCAGAGGGTTCTTAACACTCAGAGACACTCATGAGATGCCACCAGTTGTAAGCTGGCCCTGAACGGTGGCTGTTTACATCACAGAAATCAAATTATTATGTATTCAGCCACAGTCTAGCTAAATTTCTCCATCCCAGATTTGGCTTAAATGAAAGAAATAGGAAAAATAATCCATTCCACCTTTCTAGATGTTAGCTGTGGAGGCAAGCCATGAAGGAACTGGAATGTCATACAGCCTGTGTAGGTGCTTGGTTATTTGCTAATAAATTGTCACAGAGCAAACATTTTGACCATTAGAAACACGAAAGGCGTACTCCTGGGAGAATGTATTTTAAATGCTTATGGATTTCAGTTTCACAACCTGTGGCAGGAACGGTCCATTTCTGCGCTGTCTTATGCAAATTTACCAAAACAACATATATCTTCTAAGCATTAAGGAAAAAAAGAAGCGCGCTACGAAGCCAAATAATTCACGTCTCATTACAGCATATAGCCAAACACGGGGAGATGAAAGTTGTCTTTATCCATTGAAAATGAACAACTCCCCAGCTGGAAAGAGTGGAGAATGTTTATCAAAGCTGGATATTGTGCGTCTCCCAGACAGCATTCTCTTTTTGTGTACAGCAGATTATAGAAGTTACTCCCTCCTCCCAGTGTGTGGCTGACTACCTTTTTTTTAAAGATCTGCAGGAGCTATTTGCCACTCAAAGCTGTATTATAGTTTATCTTCCTTTTACTGATCCATATTTTCCATACTAGGGAATCATGGAGGTCAGAAAAGTGATGAGAAATTTACTTTGCTTTTTATAAATGTTTCCCTAGCAGCCAAGCATATGCCACTGTATTTTTTCTCATGTTTTCTGTTGAAATAAGTTATGTCACAAAAATGTTGCAGTTATAAAGAGTAATGTGAGTAAGTCAGTAATGCCCAAGTTAAAAAAGGTGACCTGCAGCTATCTGTAAGTTTGTTCTAACATATTCCCTTATGCAGACTATTTGCTAAGGAAAGTCCATTTCATTTGACACGCTCCACCTTAATTAAAAAATTAGGTTGACCCACTCACACCACTTTTCTTTGATTAGACATTATCTGAGGGGAAGGGAAAACAGTTCTGATATTACAGAGGACAGGAGCAAGGCAGTCGTAGTGAGACACTTATTTCAGCTTTGTGAATGGCAGCATTAGGTCTTGCCTGCCCAACCTATCTATGTCTTTTAGTCAGAATTTCCTTAACTTCCTATTTTACTGAAATTAGTGTTCCTTAAGATTATTAAAATCTTTTTTTTTAGCATGTTTCCACATCCAGCAATGCTTTAAAAATGTATTTATGTCATGGTTTAGACACTATAACTTACAGGGGTTGGGAGACTGCAGTAGTACCAGGACAGCCCCACTTACGTGAGCCAGAGGTAAGTGATTTGTTGTGCTGCCAGTCTGTATCTAGAAAGATACAAGTGAAAAAGCATGTGGCTCAATATAGAAAAAGATATAAGCATGCTACATGCAGTATTTGATTTTGAATGACCAGTGTGTGTAAGACGTGTTTTATTAAAAGGGCTATTTCACTACCCTCTGTTTTGCTGAGTTTTCCATACTTTTAGATGCATTACCTTTGCTATTTCATTCACGGTGTTGCTACTGAGAAACAGGAAGAAAAAAACAAACACCTAATTTGCCTCTTTACATAATGGGTTTCTGTAACTTTGCTGTGATGGGGTCTCATGTCCATGGCCTGGCCATATATATATCCAAGATTTTCGAAAGTGGGGGTGCTTCCATTTTTCAGTAGTTGTGTCAAAAGTGTGGAGTGAGGAAAGTACAGAATAGTAACATATATGGGTCTTTAATAAGACACCAGCTTTCCTTCTGAGCTACCCTGACATTCACATGGTCTAAATCAGGGTGTTCTTCTTCAGAAACATTTGCTGATTCCACAGCACGTGTGACATTTCATAATGTCCTTGCCTTCATAGCTTCTAGCTTCACTAGATTGCATGCAAATTCCCTCAGATGAGTTGTGGGTGCTTCAACAGACCCAGCAGTGGAGACATACGCAGGAGGAAAAGGGCTTCTGCAGGAGCCACATCTGTAAGTCCCACTTCAGTAGGAGGAACTTGTACAGTAAGAGACTGCAAACATTTTAGGGATTTCAAATGTTTTAAACTGCAAAACTGCTTTTCCAGACATTTAGGCTCTAAGTCACCCTTGAATAAACCAAGGAATTACCAGCAGTGGGAAAAAATTCATATCCCCTATGTATGGGACTTTGGTAAAACCTTGTTTTGGACATGTAATTTTAGGCATTTGTGAAAAATTAATGCCACACAAAGAGAAAACTATTAGTAGGAAAAGAGTATCTGTTATCATATAAGGATCTAGAAGAAACTGGCTTCATTATATGGTTATAGTAAGATGTAATAACTCTCTGTTGTTGATGTTTACCGCTCTGATATATTTCCAGAGTAGAGTTACTTCATCTAAGGGGAATGCAGGCAAAAGAACAAGTAGATACAAACTGGGCATAAGTAAACCTTTCCTGGAAATATGGTTCTGTGCTGTCATAAAGCAGAGAGTTTGGATCAGCCTTTTATTTGGAACAAGGTGGGCAAAATACTAACAACACTTCAGATGGAGTCTCTTAAATAGATTATGTGGTATGCATGCTTGCTATAGCAGATGACTGAAATGAATGACAGGTCCCTGCCTGCCCTATATTACTGTATCTATAAACATCTTTCTTATTCATTTTTCACATATTAATTTCTTCCTTACTTTTTCTCACTCTTGCTTGTAAGAAGGTGGGTAATTTAGAGGACCAAGAAGGAAATGCTGATGAACAATATAAAGCAATGTCAGTGAATGGAGATTTGAGTAAGCAACATTCTGCACTAAGCCATGGCACTGTATTTGACCAGTGGAAGGTACTTTGGGTACTTTGTTTTCTGTCACTTGTGATAGGACAGGGCATGTCAGTGACATGGGAGCGCAAGATGTTGTGTCTCTATCTAGATTCAGTCAGCTGTCTTCATCACTGGCAGTGAATGGTCAACACAACTGAGGCATTAGTTGACACTGTTCACCAAAAGAGATAGAAGAATCAAGTTACCACTCAACATTTATACTCTAGGCACCTATCAAATAGGAACTGCATGGAAATCAACAATCCTCTAACAAATAGCCCCACGGACCACAAATCTTACAGTATCTCATTTATGCGTACATTCTGGAGTTGTCATATTTGCTTCAAACCATGAAATTCATAAATCAGGATTTGAAAAGCCGTACATTACAGTTGGTTTCAGATAACAATATTATGAGTTTCAGATGAAAGGGAACAGGTTGGCCAAACATCAGTCCAATCCCAAACTCGTCTCTGGTTTTCCTCAAAAAATTTGAACACATTTATCCTTTTTCATCCAATTTCACATTTTTTAAAGAAGATCCAAAGAACATCATCTACATAACTCTACACATAGAAGGTACTCTGATAAGTCCCTTCATGTCAACTAACTGAACTTCTTTAAGTGAAAATCAACTGAGAACCTCCAAACATAAAAGACCAGTGTTGATGTCTAATGTAAGCTGGGTGTTTCAGGTTTCCATTGTGGTCAATGGAGATCATGGCTGAGATGTCACAGGACAAACATGTGATATCCTTAGAGCCTGCCATAAGGTATTCAAGATATGTTCATGATGCTGTTAGATGCAACTAGGATTCCTGGATACTGGGAGAGAATCAGAATCATTAAGCTTAGAAGCCACACTGTGTGCATTCATGCTATTGAGAAATTTGCTGATGATATTTATAATAACCAGCTGGCTTTAATGGCAGTTTCTTAGCCTGTTGACTCATCAGGACAGGGATTGGATTAGTCTTTATAAACTCATCTATTTGAGGCTAAACAATGCACTTTTAATAAACTTCTAAGGTGAAATTATTTCACTTGAGCTTGAAAGCTCATGCAGCTCCTTGGCAAGTAATAATTTAGCATCACAGCTAGTATAAATGAACCTGGTGCTCCAACTGTTCTTGCTATTTGTGACAGTACCAGGTGTCTTTCACTCTGGTCTCATCCCGAGAAGCTCTCCGACTGCTGACCTGTGCTTGGAAACACTGGAAGAACAGGCTGTTCCTAGACCCAGTTTTGTGCTGTGTGTCCTGGGACAGGACTGTGGCAGGACAGGAGAATATATAGACAGTGCAAGCATCCATATGCCTACAGCTTGTGCCTTTACATCTGCCTTGAGTATGGAGTCTTTCTAGTATGCCAAATTATAACCAACGGTGACCATTTCTCTTGAGTTTGCAGTGTGGAAATCCACATTACTACACACTGCTTACTTAAGTTTCTATATTTTAAGTTACTGCTCAGAGATCATCTTGCTGAAAAAAAAAACATGTAGTCTGCTCCTGTGGTGGCTGTGGAGATGTTTAACAAATGGTGCATAGCAGCACCATGCGTATTTCCATCCCTGTCTGGCACCTCTTTCTGTGTTAGTGCTTCCCTGCATTTACCAGCAATAGCTTGGCTTTCTCATCTTTATTCTTGCCATTTTTCTTTAATTTCTCTGTTTTCTTCCTTTTTTTCTTGGCTGCTAACAGCCCACTTAGATGACCAGCTAACATACCCAAGTCCTTCAAATGGAAATCTTCAAACTGAAAGTAGAAATTCTTGTGCAAAAGCTCCCCCCCCCTCCTTTTTTTTTCTTCCTGCCATTCCTACTGCATTTTTTCATCAGATTTCTGTTAGACCATATTTTTTAAAATTTTATATTATTTCCAGCACATCCCACTCATCTTATATATTAATGATTTTGCCTAGTGAGGCCAACAATTATATTCTGATGGTGTTGAGACAATGTCATTTCTACAGTAACTGATTTCACTGAAGATTAATCTTGCCTGCATTTTGCACTGCTTGGTACATGTATCATCCTGGGCCCATGCTAGGAAGAAGGGAAGGTGGTTAGGAAGAAGTATGTCAACTTGAAGGTCCACCTATACCCCAGGACAGATGTTTTCCCAACAGGTTCACAAGTCTGGAAAGCTCACTTCTTGCTTTAGAGAAAAGTACAGCAAAAGCAAACAGAACTTCCCAGGACCCCTCCTGCAGTGCTAGTATTTCTGTAAGATGGTAGGAGAGGGTCTAGTCCATAAAGCTATGAGCAGACCCAAAGGACCAGATTCTCTGGGGTAGCAATAGCCAGCTTTTCAATCTCTTTATGTTTCCCTTGGATTTTGTAGTGTGCCTGAACATCTGTGGATCCCTCTGCTGCTAAACTTTATCAGGCTGCAGCTTCATTAGCAACTGGTAATTATCCCACAGTCTTCCCCTAACTCAATCAGGGTAGCAGTAATGAAGGTGACTGATACAAATCTGTTCCTTTATATGAGATGAGTGACAGAGAGGAAGAACTGGAGTCTGGATTACAGTGTTTTAGTTCTCAGCAACTGTAACATTGCCACAACCCTAGGGTAGTGTGCTTTAATTTTTGTCATAACGTCAGGTGATTGTTCACTGCTTGTATCTTTCTGTAACCATAGGTGTCCAAAATGTTGGCCATGAGAAGGAAAAACAACTGTTAAAATACAGCCACTGACCTTTTCAGTCAAATAACATTGACCTCAATGCATGTAAGACAGGCAGAGTTTGTTTTCAATATCTGTTATATGTAATTTAATTATATTGCTAAAATTCTGACTCACTGTCACCACAGAGCAGAGCTCAGCACTCCCTGTGAGGAGCTGTAGCTGCCATGAGACCTCCTCTCAACTCCTTTGCTCTGCAATAAGCACACACAGGGACCTCAGCTGCTCCTCACGTCTTGTCCTCTCAACACTCTTCATATGCTCCACTACAAACACAGGGCAACATCCAATAAGCTTGGAAATAACAGAGGCTTCAATGAGATAACTTACTGCAGACTAGTGACTACCAATGTAGAAATAACTACTCTGTTAAACATACAACTCAAAATATACATTTCTGAACTTGATATGTGCTCCTTGTAGACAAAGAAACAAGCCATTATCTTACTTGAAACCACTCCCAGCTGCCCCACTTGCTGGCTGCAGTAATGATGTGATGTGATGGAGAAGGCAGAGCTGCTCTACCTTACCAACACACAGGCTCTCCAGACACCCCTGGAATCAATTAAAAACTCACCTTCCTTGGGCACAACCAGGTCCTAACACTGTAAAACCTTCTCTGTGAGCCTGAATAAATAAAAATGAAATACAATGAAGATGTCCACAAGAACAGGGTACCGAGACCCAGCTCGTACAATGGGGAGAAACACAGCAGGGCCATTTAGCATGGCAGCCTGAACTTCCCTCATATCTGAGCACAAAATTTTTCTTTAATAAATGTCAAACTTTATTTTGACTCCCAAGGATGGCCTACCTTCCCATTTTCCAGTGAAAACAAAGTAGAGTCTACTTGGTTAGGTAGCAATCGCAGAGACCTTCTCCCACCGTAAGTGAAATCTCATTTTCCCAGAGGGAAGGCTGCAGCATCCAGGTGCTAGGAATTGTATCACCCAACGCCACACAGATGTACAAATTCCAGCTGACATCAGATGGCTCCCAGAGTGATCATTCTCAAAGCCAGCCTAAACTTAATATTAGCTCACAGCTGTGCATTCATCATATTAAAATCAAAAACAAAAACAAAAACAAAAACAAAAAAGCTGGAGTGATACCTTTCTCCTGACTGCAAGAAAAGATCAGGGATATTAAGTAAAAGCAGTAAACTCTCCAGGAGCCATCTGACCTATAAAATGCTCCACAAGAGTATCTTAAAATTCATTTTCCCAAACTGAGCGATGAGATCTTTTTCCTAGCACAGCTACGCGCTGTTGTAGACAGCCACCAAGCCATCTTCTGCTGATCCTGATACCAGTCTTGTTGAGCTGCTTGGCAAAAGAGCCCTGCTACCTCCACTGTTCTTTCCAGATGCATTTCTTTCTGCAGCCCAAGTGTGATGGTGACAGGGCCTGCAACCTTTCTTATGCGTGCCTCCACTTTGACTAAAAGAGCAATATTTCTGTGATCTTCAGCAAACAAGGTGAGAAGCAAAGGCTAAGCCTCCTGTTTGCAGGGGCAGCCCATTGATCTGATGCTCTCTGTAGTAGGAGGAAGGACTGGATATCTTTTGGTGGGACTGGAATTAAATTGGCTTTGACTAAGATGGAAATCAGGACCCAGTTTTCTCTCCTTCTATAAGGAAATAAAATTAAAGGAATACAAATGAATCCGTACTTCAGTCTGTTGTCTCACAGATATTAGTTTTCTCAATGCTTGTTGTACAGGAAGCTTAAAAATGCTTCTGTTAAATGGATGCTTTCGGCATGACTTAATTCTAATCTTTCAGGTATCATAAAAACAGCCAACAAATACATCTGTCGGAAAAAGCCTGCATGCACGTGGCCTCTTTCAGGATGGATCCTGTGAACTGTGCTGGGACAGATGTAGTGCCGCCTTACAAGGACTTCTGCAGGGGAACAGAGTGGGATAAGCTGATGGCTTTTACCATTTGAGCATGTGGTTCTGCACAGCAGAAGATTCCACGATGCATTTGGGGATCCCTGGGTGGTGCCTGCATACCTATAGCTGATGCATATTTCACAGCAGCTCAGGGATCTTTTTATAAAGCCCATTGACCAAGAGAGGGATTGGTCTTTCCCAGCTACCAGCCAAGGAGACTGTGTGTACACATGGTGATGTGTGAATCCTCGGGGCTCTGGTCTGTAAAGGGTTACAGCGAAAATGTCTGTAGAAAATCAGCTTTAAAATGTTATACAACAAAACATGTTATTGCTGGTATTTGAGTCAGGCTTGATAATGCATTTCAGGCTAAAATATTTCTTTGATTGTCACAGAAATATGTGGAGAGCCAAGTGTTTGCTTTCAGTGTTCAGAATATATTTGGTTGCATTTCCTTACCAGAGGCTAATTGTCTGAGAAACAGTTTTCACATCCAGAACTCTTGATACGGTGCAAAAAAATAAAATAAAAAATAAGAGTACTGGGAACCAAGAAGCCTTATGTTGCTGATTATTTAAGAGTGAAAGGATTAGTAGTGGCAGCACCACATTGAGGCACTTTTTAAAAGAAATGTAGGTTAGTCATTGGATCGATGTGGGTGCCCAGAAATCCTTCCCAGTGCAGAAGTTCAGGCACCACGTGTATCCTGGCTGTTTGTTTATAAATACCTCAATAGCCATTTTCAGTAAAATATGGAAATTCCTTCATTCTGGAGCCGCTCTGTGTTAGATCATTAAGCATGTCAATACTGCTGAACAATCAAACAGAAAAAAAAATGGTTTAATCTGCTTATGCTGGAGTGCTTATTTATTATGATCGTTCATCAACAAGACCTGAAAAAAAGGGGTTTGATTATATCCATTGGTTAAATACCGCACAGTACACAAACGTGGCAAACACAAGAAAAAGATGGGCACACTGCCTGATAAAGAATTACACTGGAAGTGAAAGGCTGACCTACAGTCTGCAAATGTTAATCATTTTTACACCAAAGTGAGTGTAACGTTTCTATAGGGAAATTACTTCAATCTGGTCAGTGCAAGGAGCAGTTTGTATAATCGGATTGCAAATAAGGTTTGATCACATTCCAGCTTAATCTACTCTCTGAGCACCATTTACAGCACTAAATCAAACACTGGGAAGCTGCAGGTGCTGCTTTACAGTCATTACACCCAAGGGGCAGGGACTTGGTAATAAACAGCAAATAAATTGAAGCACTGACTTGCCTGCTACAGGGCATTTCTAATTATCCTCTAGTTTAGCTGGAAATTGTCATGCTCTCATCACAGCCTATTTTAACTGCTACTGAATAAGTGTGACACTTTTAGACTGAATTAACTGAGAATACGAATAAATGTTTTTTTTTTTTTAGTTGTGGGGGGGGGATCAGAATTAACTTGCTAAGATGCAAGGAGAACATTGTGTTTTCATGTCCCCGCACTGGAAGTAGAAACATAACAACTTTAAGCCTCATATATTTTAATTATGGGCTGAAGACCTATCAAAATGAACAGCACTTATTATGATAGCTCACATATTACTGAACAGGCTGGTAAGCAGGGCTGCAGCCGCTCGTGGTGTAGTTTATCCAACGCTGCTCGTAGCGATGTTTCCTAAAACGTGGCAGTGGATGCTGAGAACAAATGGCAATTAACAACACTGTACACTGTTGCTACAATAAATTTAATAATTATAGGGAGATGGGAGGAAGATAAGACCCCTAGCTTCCAAAAAAAAAAAAAAAAAAAGTTGTTTGGAAATGCACAGATAATTGCAGTGATTAAAAGCCACAAATATCTTAGCCATTTGTGATACCTCTAGATCCTCCCACCCAGCTTTCATTCTTGTAACTTGTCAACACAAGTCATGTTCAGAAGGAATGCCGATATAAAAATACATCTCTAGTGGGGAGTAATGCACTGTGGCAACACAGGTATGCAATGCACCTTGAGAGGTGATGCAGACATCGTTTCCAGTACTTTTAATAGGATGTGTGATATAGCAGAACACTTGACATCTGCAGGCGATTATGAAGCTGCTGTTTAGCTCAAGACCAAATCTAAGCCTTTTTCTTGTGTGTGTGGTGGTGAAGGGATACAATGCATCTAATACAAGGAAGCTTTCTAGCTTTTCAGTGAGAAAAAAGCTAGACTGAGCTAGATAAGATATTATCTCTCCCTATTTTAAGATGACATCATTGTGTAAATTTCTGAACTGGATCGACGTGACAATTAATAATCATACTGCCACCCAGATGTGGATGCTTTTTATTAATACACTATGAAATAACTTTCATCGCCTTTAGTTAGTTGTTATCCCTAGTATCTTTAAGATAGTATTTAACAGGTAATCGTAAGAAAAGCACTCAGATCACAATCCTGTGAATAATCTTGCATTTGCTAATGATCAGGAGAAAATAAAATAATAATAGAATAATAATGTTTGCATCTATTAGCAAAGAATTAACAGCTTAAATGATTTATTACAGGAAAAAAAAAAAAAGAAGTACAATTGCCAATTTTACAAACCTCAGCAGCTCCATTTAGAAAGCTCCCCTTTACAGGTAGATTACACAACAGGTATCACTGCCAAATGCTGCACAGCTGCTGCCACCCAACATTCAAACAACCTCAGCTTGCTGACCTGAGGAGGCTCCAAGGGGAGAAGCAGGATTGCATGAGCACTGGGCCAAGTATTTCTGTAGAGGGTAAGTGCATCTTTTTGTCAGGATAAAGTCAGTTGTAGACGGGAGTGATGGTGTAGCAGATGTTACACCAGGGATATTACACTGCCTATTTATTGAAATACTGCTGAGGTTTCTACCTCAAGTAGAGGAGTAGAGACTGGATTTCTCTTTAAGTGTCAGCTTTGAACTGTTTTACTGGAAGAACAGAGTACAATCTGGCCCCAGAAATAAAACGTGTTTAAAGGCCCAGAATGACTGAGATCTCTGTTGCTGATGGGTACAATCATTTTCCACACACCAGCCAGGCTTCAGAACTGTGTATTTATTTGTGGATGTTACCATAAGGGCACGAAGTATACGTTACAAGCAGCATCCTGCTTGCAATGCTTTCTTTCTCCAGTAGCTACCATTATTTCCAGTGGCCACAACCAGAGCCACTCAACATTAGCTGGCAACTTTATTTTACTTTTTTCTTATGGAAATGCAAAGAATGTTCTTTTGTTACATGTTGATTTGGTATGGTGTCTGCATTTAAAGTGCGTCCATGTTGTAGATGAGCTATGCTTTTCACATTATGTTCTTTCTTTTGGTTTTCAGGCAAATTAATTAACATGATACAGAAAAGGGAGAATACAAATGCTGAAGCCCTCACTTTAAGCCCTCATACTCTTTTGTTCTCCATTATTGCACCAAATTATTTAATTGGGTCTCTCTGATTGTGCACAGACACAGAAAAGAACACAGTCTATTGTGAGAAGCCCTATAACCATAATGCAGTATCAAATTCAATTCCCATCAAAAGTGCTTGCTGCTAAAAGCCTGTACTGTGGCTGCAGATTAATGAAGATCTGCATTGAGCAAAGTGGTGGTCGTAGAGACATTATTTTTCTCCAATAGAAGGCCTATTCTTGAAGAACAATAAAAGCATAGAAAAGCGTTAGTCTGCTTATGGATGGAAATAAATCAAAATGAATAAGAGGGTTGATGGAAATAGTCTGAAAGCAGTAGAGTGGAATTCTGAAAATACTGTTTTTGTTTTGTAAGGATTTTTTTTTCCCATAGCCTCTCAAAAATGCTGCTTGATGGAGGCTCAAAAGCCTTGGAGTGAAGGACAAATTTGAAAAATCAGAAACTAATTGTAGAAAATCAGCATTTCACAAATGTATTTTTTTTCTGCAGAAATGTTGCACAGAATCAGGGATCAGAACAGGAGGAAGATGCAAAGAAAAATGAAAATCAGTTAGATTAACTAATGTACAAGCCAGATCCAAAGAACAATGAACCACTCTGAACAGCATGCAGTTGTCTTCAGATTAATTAGTCTCTTTTCCTTTTTTCTTGCCACAATTAGGTACCTTGTTGATTTTTTGTTAGTTTGTTTGTTTTTTCTTCTTTCAAAGTCAAAATCAACACTGTGCTTGGTTACATCAACTGTTAGGGCCAAATCCCATCATACTAACCAGCAGTAAGAATATCACTAGTGGCTGTATCTGGACAAATCCATTACCATAGTGCTAAACATTTTCTTTAAATAGCCAGATAGTTACTTCACTTTAGAGGAGTTTTCACCCAGCATGGCTTAGTGTTGGACAGGTCTGAAGAGTGAGTAGAGTACTCATGTAAAGCAAATAGGTCCAGTCCTTGTCACACTGTGGTCAGTGATGGCAAGTCAGACTGGGAACAGAAAAGACCAAGACTCACATTACCTGAGGTCATGCCCCAAGTCAAGATTCCTAGGCTAGGATGCTAAGCAAGTTGAATTTTCTCTCCGAAGTTCTGTCTTCCTCATCTGCTTTGACTGTGTAAAAAGAAATTGTGGCATTTGTCATCCTGACTTAGGTGTGGGTCACTGTTTACTGTTTGGTGACTAAAATGAATCAAGATGAATTTTAAGCAGAGATTTATATTTTTAGTTCTTACTCCTTCATCCAATTTCCAGCAATCCAAATGCATGTACAATCATAGGTGATGCAGAGAAGAAGTGCCCTATTTGTATGTTTGCTCCAGAAATGATTCCACCTGTTGACTAAAGACACAGTTCTTAGAAATAAAAAAAATTAGCAGTAGGTCATCAGTAAATGTTTTGTTCCTATTATGTTTGTCTAGTTTTTACCAGTTCTTTCAGGTCCAAGGCACTCACAAACTTGAAATCCTAATGTGAGAAGAACGCCCATTCTTCAAAGAAGTCATGTGCATGTCAGAATAGAAACAAAGCCTCTTTCCAGAGCTGAAACACCAGCTGGGTGATTCTGTACAATCTGTACAGCGACTCCATAATAAACTACCTTGTGATGAGTTATGTTGTCCTGCTATTCAACACATTAATCTCTACAGAATCACAGAATTGCAAGGGTTGGAATGAACCTCAAGACATAATCGAGTCCAACCATCCTGAATTAAGTCACAAAAAGTATGCAGCAACTTTGAATTGTGCATTAGAATACTTTGTCACTAGACTAAGCACTACACTCTCTCATTTAGTATTATTATCTCCCAGTTCAAGCTCACTATAGATGAGAAGGAATTCCAGAATGGCTCCAAGGAATAGTGTCCCTCTGGTGTACATGTATTGAAATAAAACATTTAAAAGGGTTTACTTATGGGAAGATTTCAATCTCAACACACTATACCTCCTCAGGAAACTGCCCCTATGCATCCAGACCCACTTACGCTAATTTCTGGGTCAAGATCTGTCATCCTAGAGGTCGTGAACACATGTGGGGTTGGTCTGCAGATACAAGCTGGTCTGAGCATGTGCAGCTGTATCATTGAGCATGTCTGGGCAGTTTAAGATACTGTATATCACGTTTACATTTGTGTGCAGTCTTATGATCTTCGCACAGAATTAAGAGTAACTAAAATTTATGTTGAATAAAAAGGTCTCAAAATATAAGACGGTTAACCACAGGCTAACACACCCTTTCCCTGGCAAAGGATTCTGTTCCCGTGAAATGCTCAGAGTATCCCACATTTCTGTATGGGCTGGAAGAGATTGCACAGGACCAAAGGGGCATTTTCTTGGGAATGATCTGGAGCTGCCTTTAAATGGGAAAGGGAAGAAGCATTCACTCTGCTTCTTTCTAAGGTCACAGGTTGCAATCATCCTAATTTGTGGCACAATAATCCTCATTTTTCAGACACAGTTACACAGCACTGTCAGGTAAAACCTTACATTTTTCAGGCAGGTCTTTACCTGATGCAGATCTCATCCTGCCATGGGCAGGAAGCCATGGCACTGCCAGCAGGTGACTCCCTGGTCTGAGAACCTCTGACAGCCACAAACCACCTGCACAAAGGCCCTGCAGGAACATCAGCAGCCATGCCAGCTAGCTATGGATCCTCATGGTTGTTCTCCTGCCCACTTCAGGTCACATGAAGTTTATAAACCCTACTAGCCATGTCAAATGAATTAATTATTTTGGATTACATTATTCATGCAGCAAACAATTGTAAGCCTGACATTTAAATACTTTTGCTGAACTCTAACCCAAGGACCAAGTGGAAGTTCTTCACTCAGCTCATTCAATCAGACAAGAAAGCAAACTAAACAAAATCAGACAAAAGTATATTCAGCTCACACATAGCTCCATCACAAGCTCATTCAAATTGTTGATATTTGCTAGGAAATGGTGCAGAACCGTACTTGCAGATTTATACACCTGCTTACGCTCTAGGAAAACGAAGGTGGAAGTGAAAGTCTGTCCTGTGCTGGGGGAGAACCCCTAGCCTTTGCTGCAGCCTAGCTAATCTCTCCACACCAAACATTTCAACTTTGCATTTCCACCATCAAGTTATCTCGGCACAGATTCTCACCAGTTTTCATAAGCTACAGGATTTGAGGGGTTAACGACGAGAGCTTCTTATCGGGCAACTCCTTTCCCAGGCCAAACTTCCCCCAGTAAATGCTGCGAGCACCTCACGTCTGCACTGTCTTTGAAACACCCATCTCTGTTTTGCAACAAAGGCACTCCAGACACAGTGAGCTTTGCACTGTGTTATAACTTTCGTATTACCCTTTGCGCAGCCATTTTACTTCAGCTGCATGCTGTGTATCATTCATTGCAAGTTTACTTCATTCTCTGGATTCATGGCTGATGCTCTCTGGACCATAAAATTTCAGCTGCAAAACCAGAACATCTCATTATTTCTGAAATATCGAGCTTGTATCTTCTTGATAAATAATTCCTACTAGTATAATGTATCAGACTAAAACATATTTTCTGAGGCCAGTGAGGTTAAAGCGGCAATCTCACCTTTTTTAATTTTTTTGCCCTGAAGACAGTGATTTCCATATATAGAGTGACCCCGGTTTGTGTTGAACATGGGGAATGAGGATGAAGCATGAAACGACACATATTGCTGTCAGAGATTTGAAATGAGGCCTGCTAACCTGTAGGCAGCCTTACAGGACTAATCAGTCCCTCACATTACCAATGTATTCAGATTGCTGCATGCAGCAGGCAGCAATGACTGGGGAAGTTTTCTTTTTTTATCACTGCCATTGACAAACATTACATTTTAATGCGATTCTCCCTTTCCTTCCACCGTCTGAAAAAAATCTTTTGACACCATATCTCTGAGACACTGGTCTCATCTGGTTTCCTTGATGCTTGAAGAGTGGGTGCGACTGTGTTGATTTGCTTTTGAATATACATTAGTCAGCAGTGCTTAAACAGCCGATAACATTTTTTCACTCTTGTAGCTGACAACACAAACTCTTTTGAATTCATCTTGTTTCTTAAACTTTGCCTCTGAAGTTTAGAGTAGCCCAAGACACCTGAGCTGAGTTTGTTTGGAGATGATGGAAGATGCCTGAGCAGGAGTGAAAGCTGAAGTGAAGTCTTGCTAACGAGAGCTTTCTTTTTATAGTATTCCAAGCATCAGACAAAACATTAACAAAAGAGCTTCTCAAATCCCTAAATCCCTGACTTTCCTATTCAGAAAACACGCCCAGCAAAAACTGGTTTTCCCCTTTTACTGATAAATGCAATTTAAATATACTCTTTCAGATGATTTTTGTACTAAGTAATATTTCATCTACAGGCAGTGGTATTTCTCATCTTCTTGGTGTTATGTGACATCTCTGATTCAAGGTTTGGTTCAGGAAGAGCAAAGCAAGAAAGCATAGAAAAAAAAAAGCACTAGCTGCCCCAGTGAGTAGTAGCCACCCAGTGCACAAATCCATACGGTGAGGGTGGAATCTCCAGGTTTTGAGGGAGGAGAACCATATGGTAGGAAGGGCTGCTGTTCAAATGCTGACTTCTCCCAGGTAGATAAAGCACTGGTGCTCTCTGCCCATCTGTATCACTAGGTTTTCTCAGCACTTTCTAACTGAGATCCTTCTTAGGAGAGGAATACGGAACGTGCACCACAGCTTGCCATGTTTGGTTCTGGGCTTGCTTTTAGGACCAAAATATAACAAATAGTGAGAGGAAAAACGCATGCTTTTGGTCTGTATTATCTGTAATGCTAGGGAGTTTTGCGACGATGTTTTGCACCCCTCATCCTCAGAGAGTGCTGCTCCAGGGTGGCTTGGGACAATGTGATCCACCCTTTCTCCCCACCCTGGGCTGTGCATTCCTTTCCCCTCCCTGCTTCTGGCACCAATGCTCATCTGAGTCCCCAACAAGCTAGCTCCAGGCACAAAATTAGTTGGAATCTAACTTGGGATTAAAAAAAAAGTAACAAGAAAGTGAATGAAAGTCTAAAACTGTTGTGGAACCAGATCCTAAATGTGCTCAGCAGCTTTTAGAGACAATAAGCACCCCACACTTTCCAACCCAACCTTATTTCTTCCTGGAGAAAAGGGGAAAGAGAAGGAGATGTACTATCCTAGAACTGTTCCCCAGTCTGTGAATCCATTAGTCATCCCTCTGTACATCCAGGACTGCCCCTGTCCACTCCAGGAAGAGCAGCTCTGGCAGTGGAGTTATGTGGTCACACCAGCACAATGCTTTATTTAACTGGGCACATGTCAGTGTTTAGCTTGAAGATGGTAACAGCTGGCCCCTGCAATCAAGCCAGGCTGCAGGTCTTCTGTGGGTTCCATGTGGGGATGCCAGGTACTAGGGAAGGCATTTGTGCATGGGCAAATGCACTGAGTCCCAGGCCTGCATTGGGAGGAACTGCATGGATGCACCATTTCACATTCTTCCAGTTCATTCCCTCAGTCTGGAGATCAGCCCCCCACCTTGTCATCGTCTGTCACTTCTCAGTGCTTAATTCCCTCTCAGGAGGATTTACCTGGAGGTTCAATTTACCGCAAAACTCAAAAGCAGCTCTGGGGAAACGTCTGCTCTTCATGAAACAGAAAAAGAGAAAGTTACCACTGAGGTTTTACATGGGTGTTATTTTTGCCCTTGTGTAATGTATGCAGTTGAACTTGATTTTTTTTTCTTAAAATAAAAGAGCTTCAAAGGCAGTTTAAATAAATAAATAAGCTTGATGAAGTGATAGAATTTTTCTGGAGGAGAGATCATCATAAACTTCATTTTAGACATCCTTTTTTTTTTTCAAACCATGGCATCTTGTTTTTAGAAAGATGTTTGAAGTCTTTGAATTTGCCCCTTGGACCCATTTAAATCTAATTTCTAATCCCTTAGTCTCTGTAATCATACGAAACCTCTATTTTGGTATTATCGTTTGAGTCCTAAGTATTTGCCAAAGACATACTATATCATCAAATATTTGTCATATAGTTGTGATTAAGATGTAGAGCCCTCAAAAGAAGTTGATAACAATTTAAACAACTTTGGAGTAAATTAAGGGATTTAAAGGATTAGAAAAGAGATAACAGATGTTAAATGTGTACAGATTTTTTTTTGTAAGTTTTGTTTATTCTAAAATACCTGCCACAAATCATGAACTGCAGAAGCTGTTCTTGCACATGTCATTCCCATTTTCTGCCCTCTCTCATGCGAAACAATTAAAAGTAAGCCATCGCTGCCATTATTCAGCAAGGCATTTTACCTCAGCAGGACGTTTAGTTTGGTGGATATAAAAATGGCTGTGAACCTAACCCTGCAGCTCCAACTCCTGATGATGTTGTGTCTCTCCAGCAAGGTATAAATCAAACCCATGTGCTCCTAAGTCTCACCATGTACGTAATGGGCCATGAATGTCCCTGGTCATCATGGTGCTGGCATCTGTCTTGTGTCAGAGCAGGCCTCCAGGCAGAGCCCTGCTGCAATAGGTTGGGGGATGGAAAGAGGACAGCTGGGAGAGGAGAGAGGTCAGACCCATGCTGGGGTTAGTGTGGGGCCATGACTCAAGCAACCTGGAGCTGAGTGATGCTGCTGGGGCTGATGTAGCCATTATAAGGTAGACAGGGGTTCGATCAGTGTCCTTGGCAGGGGTTCATCTTTTGTCAAACTAGTGGCGGGTTATCTCGTGAAGAGAGAGTTCAGAACCCAGCCCTTTCTTCCTCTTGGAGGTCTAAAATATTAAAAGCTTGTACAAAAGCTTCTTCCTGCAGGTTTCATTTTGTCTGCGTGGAGAAGTGGGTTTTCAAACACTGAGAGAGCTTCTCTCAGTCGCGGAAACCAGGCAGCACTTCTAGTGGAGCACTCAGAGGATTAACAGTGCTTGTCATACGCGGTGTGGCAGCAGCCCTAATGCAAGGGATGCTGCTGCAGAAAGACCTGGTGAATAGTTCTTATCCTAAAATGCCTGGAGTTGAAAGAGGCAAATGGAAGCAAGCGTGCGCAGAGGGCACCTCAATGAAGCAAAGGGTGGCGGAAAGTATTTGTACAGGCAGGAGGGTTTGGGGTGACTGGGGTAAGAGAGGATCCTGACGAAGCTGTAGTGCTGCTGAATGTAAGCCAAAGCTTGAGCTGAGCAGCCTTGTACCTGGAGCAGCAGCTGGGAAAGCATGAGACCACATCTGAAACTGTGTGTTTATACCAGGTGCTGTTTTATAAGACGGGTATCGAAGTGATGGCAACCAAGCAGAAAAGAGCAACAAGTGTGAGAGAAGGCCTCAGGTGCTCCATCAGGAAGGGTGGTGAGGAGAGCTGGCAAGGCAGGAGGAAGGGACTGCGCAATGCTGAGCTGTCCAAGAGCTGGGCGTTGCGGGTGTGAGAAGGAAACAAACTCCAGAGAATGAGAAGACAAGGTTTGCACAACGTTTCTGCACACTCTCTCCCTATAGAGGGTCATTAGTATGAGGAACACAATAACCCACAATTGTCAGGCAGCCCGGGATGTGTTTACAACACAATGGTTTGCTGCATTGGCAGGAGAAGCTGCACAGCCTCTTGGAAACCCCCTTGTTAAAATTCTCCCACCAAACTGAGGGTTATATGACAGAGATAAAATCAGAAAAGCTAAGACACAAAACGCATTTCAATTAGCAAGGGACATAAGAGGCGACTAAAGAGGTTCTTCAACACAATGGAAATAGAAGGAGAATAAAGGGAAGTATAGCATCCATTAGCAAAAGGCAACCAGAGCAAACAAGCAATGATGCAGAGCAGGCAAAAGTGTTAAACATGTTATTTCCTATGGACTTCCATCTCTTTTGTTTTTCAGGTTTTGACAAAAAGAAGGAGAAAATTGAGCAGATACTATATTATTATTATTAGTAGTAGTAGTAGTAGTAGGAGGAGGAGGAGGAGGAGTAATAGTAGTAGTAGTAATAGTAGTAGTAGTAGTAGTAGTCGTAGTAGTAGTAGTAGTCGTCGTAGTAGTAGTAGTAGTATTTTCCCAAGGAAACAGGATTTCAAGATAGGACAACAAAGCCAGGTTGCACTGCAGAATAGTTCTGGTAGGGAAACAGTCAAACCAGCTAAATGGGACAGCTGAATCTACAGCTCTGAAAGAATGGGCTGTCACCCACAAGACAACGCCAAGCTGCCACCAGGAGAAGCTGGGCACTGCAGCAGTAGCACCATGCTGAGCTTCCATGCCCTGCTTTCTTCACTAGGTAGGCAGTTAGACACAGGAGTGCTGGCATCTTTTGCTGGACCTAGCTCACTTCCCCTGTTTTTAAATATGCTAGGTTTATGGGATGACCACACAAGCAAGTCACTCTGAGGGAGGAGGAGGCATACACTTAGTGTAAGTCTGCTGCCTTGCCATAGCTGCCAGGGCACAAATTCTTGCCATGAGGTACACATGAGAGAGTTTCCCCTTCAGAAAGTAAATGAGGGGTAAACTGTCAACCTGGAGAAGGAGAACTTACTGCAGGGAGAGGAACAATTAAAGCAAGTCAGCTTTGAGTCACTTTCACACTTTAGCAAACCATCCGTAATTAGTTCCTGCATTCATATCCTTAGCACTAGGTTGCAGAGAAATAATTCTGAAGGATATATTTTTCTCTTTTGTGTTCAGCAACAGGCTGCATTCTAAGACATGATCTGCCAAAATAGCTGCATTGCTTAATTGATCTCCCCAGGCTGTTTGCCCTAGTTCCCTCACTACGGTTACAAGTGAGTGCTACTCTTTAACTGGTAATGTGCGAGTTTCTTGATGGGACAACCCAGCAGACATGTTCCTGGCAAAAGGGAGCAAAAAGTGTGAGAACACAGATGAAATCTTTTGGAGAGTCTTGAGTAAAATACCAGAACCACATTTTGAATGAGAAAAAGCACTTGGGCCTAATTCCAAGCCAAGTGATTTGTAAGCCAAGACCAATAGACTTTGGATGACATTGTAAGATGGGAAAGTGTTGTCTTGCTACAGATAGTCTGCTTCCATTTTGCACTGTTTGCATACTCTGTATGTTTTGGACAAATCAGCCTTATTAAACTAATATTTCAACTACTCTTTCAGACATCTGTAGTATTCTCCCCTGCCCAGATCACTGTGATTTTACTTCTGAAAACTAAGTAGAACTCTTGCACTGTTGTGATGCATTTTTTGCAACCTCCTGTGCCAGACAGCAATCACAGACTTGGACACTTACTCTGTTCCTAGTGGTAGGCACTAGATTTGGATGCTGTGGCAATGGCTGAAGCCCCAGCTGGATGGGGTGAGGGTGCACCTGGTGGTGCAGTTACCTCCATCTGAGCAGCCTAGAAGATCCCTGGGCTGTGCAAGCGTGGGCACCTCACTCTTGAGCAAACACTTGCGTGTGAACATCTTGCTGGTGGCTAAATTCCATGTCTAATGCCAGTGCAGTCCATTTCATCCTCCCTCATGGTGCACATTTCTCTACTATCACCCTGGAGGCACCAGACTCTAGGTTGTCAGTGGGAGACTTTCTGTCAATCTCAGCAGATGAGGAAACAAATCTACAAAGAGCAAATCTCCAAGCAAAGCCCTTTAGTGGCTGATATGAAGCAATTTGGAAGGGTGCCGCATGTTGGAGTGATGCCCCCCCGGTGAGCTGTGCTCCGTTGGGTTTCTTCAGTATTCAATTAGTATTTCCAAATATTACACCTTGTCCTGATTAGATTTGTTGGTTATGGCTCTCTTATGTAGTTATCCTTTTGAAAACCAATGATGCCTGTAAATTTATGTGGAGGTGGAGACAACAACCTTTTGCATGACGTAGGGGATGAAATCTACCAGTCCCTGGTGATCTGCCTCAGTGTTTTGTTTTATTGAATTTTGTGATATTGAGATGGTTTGGCAACTGCTGGCCTGTCAGATTGAGAGGTCACTCACCAGTCTCCATCAGAGATTTAAAGGCACTGCAAGGAAACTCCTTGTGTCAATTGGACTCAATTTGCAAACTAATGAGTTAAGCCCTCCCAATGTGTTTAGGGTCAGCTCAGATCTATTTGGGAAATGTTTGACTATTAGCATTTAAAGCTTCAGATGTGCCAAGCCCCATTCCCCCCCTCCTACTCCCCAGCCCTCTCCAGGTTGCTCCCTCCCTTAATTTCCCTGCAGGTTTTAGAAAGGATGCATTAAATTAAAATCACTAGCTGTTTTGTGAGCAGTCTTTTGTGACCAGTAATGAATGTAATGAGTGAAAAAGGAAAGGGAAAACAGGATGATTAAATGATGCTGGGCTGTTTTTTACCCAGCAGTTTGCAATGTGACACAAATGGACAATTGGGGCTTTTCTTTTCCCATTAATTTGTATCTGTGTTTGCACTTGTCACATAAAAAACAGACTATTTACTAAAACATGAGGTAGGTAACAGATGCCACCTCCTTTAAAATGAAGGGAGCTGAACCTGATTGACCTTATGTCTGACAGTACAGTTGCACAACACTATCTTGGATTTTCTTGATATTGGACGCAGCCCCAAGCATTATGGCAGTTCAGTTTTATTCCCGTGTGCCTTCAGAAGGATTGGACCTTGCCTTATGTGCTTATCGTGTTTTATAAAAACATAGCAGTCATTTTGAAATATTTACCTGGCCAGCATTGAAATGTAGTCAGGATTCTGATTTTTTCAAATTTTGGTCCAGGGATAAGAACTTTCCTTCCTAAGATGTCTGTTAGGATTTTATAAAGGTCTAGCAATTAATTATTTTCTGGGTCGGGGTGTGCTATTAGGTAAGTCCTATTTGAGCATGTGTATGTTGATTAAATCATATATCTGGATCAGAAATCCTCGGATGTCTGTATTCTAAGTACTGTTTGGGGTCTGTCTTGAGAAACAATTCTAAGAAACAATTTTGGCCTCCTCCAAATATACCGAATTGCTTCTTACTGTTTTCTCATTCCTCTGAATCCCGCAGAGCAGCCCACAGAATGGGGAGTGCCCAAATTCAGTACCTTAACTGAACTGAAGCCCATGCAATTTTGCGTATGCAATTTCAAAGTGTGGTTCTGTTGTTTCTTGATACGATTTGTGCTGAGGTTTTATGCTGGAGTGGAGCTCGAGGTTTTAGAAAGTGTCTTCTGATACAGACCAACATGAGCTCTTGGACATGAACACCATAATGGCCATACGAGATGGTATAATCTTCATGGGTGGAAGGACGTGGTCTGTTAAATGTTTTGTTAAATCTCTATTTCTATTTTCACACTCAGGGACATAACAGGAGGCTGAATCAAGAACTGGCCTGAATCAAACTATGTTCAAGGTCAAAATTCAAACAGACCACCTTTGCAGTGGTCTCCCACTCATGGGGACACAGAACAGCAGAATTTAATTCAGAATTAGCAGAAATAAGCTGAGGCTGGCCAGAGTGTAATGGATTTCAAAAATGAACTTGGATCCACAATGAGATCAGGTCTTTGAAACCTGATTGTCTACAGCTGCTGCACCGTGTGAAATGACAGATCCCCGGAGCTCCAATGGGGCTCTAACGAGAGTCATCATTGCCGGAGACAAGTGACACATGCAGTGAGCCGCAATGCTTTAGCAACAGGCAACCTTATCCTACTATTAAGTAAACTCTTCATCCGATTGCCATTTCAATTTTATAGCTACTGCCGACACAAGCCATTAAAATGCGCAAGCTAGCTTCACAATTACTCATTCAAATAGCACTTAAATTTGTAGAGAGGTATTCCTGCTCTTGAACTTGCAGAGCTGCCATCCACACCTCGCTGAAAAGCTGCTTTAAAAACACACTGCTGAAAAGTAGCCTTTCTATCCTTGCTGGTCTCAGCTTCAAGATCTGTTTCTGTTCACAGGAGGAAAATGAACTCTCATGCAAATAAGGCAACAACGGTAAATAGTTTTTGTTTTGTTTTTCTTGAATGGGAAAACAAACTTTAATTTGAATACTAAACCATCCAGAATATCTAGCTGAAAACATGTTTTTATTATTTACATTCCTAGGTTTGGCTTGTTATGCTTCTGGCATATCTATTCATATCTCTTGCAATATTTTTTCATTTCATATATTAATATTTAATATTCTTTATACATTGTTCAACCTTAATGGTTGTCTAATTTCTGTTTTTCATCCACAGAGAAGCTATTAATTTATGAGCATATAGGGCAGTAAGTAATAATTTGCATGAATGCCTTGAGCAGATATGCTTCCATAGGCCTCCCACAGCATAGACTTTGGAAAGGGTGATACCATCTATTGGCCAAGCTTCAATGAACACTCTTTACAAGAAGAAAAAGAAAAAAAGTTTTTTAATCCATAAAGAAGTCTACTAAGTGAAAAATCAAGAGAGATGACAGGAACTGGATTGTTTCTACGGTTTGTTTAGCTTTTATTCCTGCCCTCCCCCCCTTTATTAATGTGTTAACTATATTCCTGTGGTTTATAAAGTATCTCAGAAACTGAAGTTTTCTGTACATCCTCAGGATTTACAAAGAGCATTAAAAAAGATTCTCAAAGACTTGCTGGCCTACAGGGACATCCCCACACCTGGTGTTTTCAGCCTGGGACAGTCTGGGACTCTTTTTAAGAAGGTCAGTGGTAATTTATACCCTGTGGTAAGACTGACTTCTGAGCCCTTCTTCCACAGACAGATGTCAATGCAAGGCATTAATGATTTTTATCATATATTATTGTCCCCAAAAGACACAAACGAAGCAAATAATGAAATTTATTTTGTATTCAGCTCAGTATGGGATGGAGAAAATGGCATTGTTTGTTGGTTAAGTGCATGTTTTCTGTTTTCACATACAGCTCATTATAGTGTGTGAAACTGCTTGCTCTGAATAACTTCATGAATACAAAACATTTCTGATGGGAGACCTTTCTACTGGACAATAGACTCAAGGAAATTTCAAAATACTTGTAGGCACATAACAGCAACAACATTTTCTATATGCAAGTGTTGAAATGTTGACTTGCTTAAGCCACCAAATTCTGATTTCATTTTCTGTGTTTTCCTGTATTACACTTTGTCATTCTGATTTTGTGTGGAACATTAGGAAAGTTTTCAGTAAGATGCTATGATATTTCCAAAATATGACTTTTTTTTTTTTTAAGAACTGACTTGACCATAATCATTTCTTCATGACTTTGTATTGTAGTGTGATCAAAGTGTATTTCAAAAAAATTAGACTTTTTTTTGTGGAACAGAAGGCCCTTGTTTTGACTAAGTTTTTTTGCATGAGAAATTGGAGCTCCCTATTTAGTACAGGCACAAATGAGTTGAATGCTGCAACCACCAAAGACCACCCAATACCATGCAGAGATGGAAAAGGAAGACAATTCTTGGTGACTGACAAGGTCTTCCAAGTGTTATGCCAATGAGCTTTTCCCCATAATATTATATTTAAGCAGACAAATTATATGAGCACATCTCCACATTATCAGAGAAGAGCACTCCCCACCAAGAAGCTACTGCAGGATCTCCTGCAACTCATCTGCTTTGCCAATAGGCATTTCCAGAGCCTTCCTTTAGGGACATTTTCTGATATGGCTCAACTCCATATTTTTTGTGGAGTTCACAAAAATGATGCAATAATGCAACAGCATTTAATCATTTAATCAAAGCATTAATGTAATGGTTTGATTATTATCCATTCAGACAGAAATATGTGCACCTTTTTCTTCAGTCATCTGAAGTGCAGTGATAATGTCAACTCAATTGGACACTACGATGGAAAGTCTGCTCATCTGCATATGGTCCCACATTTCCTACCTTGAAGTGTACATCTGCATGGTACAGTTACTGGGGAATTAAGGAATTTTTAGGGTGCTGCTTATCTGACCTGCCCCAGAATGTAATGTTAGGACACACTATATGCCAGATATAGCCATTTACCTCCACTAGTGACAAAGGCAAGTAGAGAACAAGACTCATGCTCTCATTTGATCTTTCTGCTTTGATAAGGTGCTACTTTTCAACCAACTTACTTTTTAAGTGCTTTTCTTGGCACTTGTACACAAGGAGAGTGTAGAATCCCAGAAGTAGAAGCCTGATTTAGGTGCACAGATGTAGAGCTCCATTACCATACAGGAAGGCCCTTGGTTATTCTTCGTCTCCAAACAGCTGATCCAGCAGGGTTTGGGACCAAATTCAGTGTGCACACATTCTGCAAGTTTCACCACTTTTAGAAGTTACATCACCACTCATTTTGACATCCTGCCTTACTGGAAATCAATTAACTAAATGATACCTGGCTTTAAGAACATCAATAAAAAACAACAATAGTCCTCCAATGTTAAAGGCTTTTTTTTTTTTTTGTCACAGTTTGAACTGTGTAATGAGTACATGGTTGAAGAAAAAACATCAAATGAAAATTGATCTCTATAGTCATTTTCTACTCAATTTCCATGGTTGAAGAACTTAAACTCTAATATGAAAGTTCTAAATTAAGCTGTGTATATCAGTGTACTAATAATACATGGTGGCATGTATAATAATTTGTCACATTGTTTTTCCAACTAATCATTAATGAATTAATGAAAGGGTTTCACTGGTTTTGTACTGTGTAACATAATGAGATACACAGTATTTAAGGCTTTCAGAGATTTAGGACTCTATTAATGAAAAATAATTATTATCCTACAGGAGTAATTAAGTGTAACTTTGCACGGAACTAACCATTTTCTAATCTGTAAACATTAGTGATGTCAACAGTTCCTCTCAGAGCCGTTCCTGTGGCTGTGACTATTAATCTGCAACTTTATTTTTTTAAAGGAAGATGAATGGCCTCATATGCTGTCAAAAGGGTTCATGGTTCAGAAAGCTGGTAATAGCAAGCAGGGTAGAAGGCCTCCTGGGCAGATCCAAAAAGGTACAGAGGTGTCTGCAGGTGCCTAGCTACAGCTTTAGGTGCCAAATTACCCCAGGTCCTTGCATTTAAGCAAAAGACAAAACGGATGGATGCATATGCATGGAGCAATTCTCAAGTTACAAAGCAAAGCTGCCTCTTGTACTCACTGAGTGGATGAGGGACTCAGCAGAGCCTATCTTTGTGACATAGAAGGATATCAGAAGGCCCTGCTATGGAATCTGCTGAGATGTATTTGAATTATGGGCTTAAAAGCCACTTGCCAAGCACCCACAAATCACTACCTCAGTGCCACCCAACCTCAGCCAAATGAACAAGAGTTTTGTCCCTAGGGCTGGGTCATTTGTAAAACCACAATGAGTACCCACACATCCAAGATTCCAAAGCTCCTCTAAAGCACAGTAGGTTGTAACCAGCAGGAATTACTAGTGGCTCTTTTGGTATGACTAGTTGATAAAGAAGAGCAAGAGTGGTGGCTAGCAGGGCAAGGGAAGTGTCTGACCCCCTCTACTCCTTTTAAGTCCCAATCTGGTGTACTATGTCCTGATCTGTGGCTCCCAGTACAGGAAGGATGTGAAGCTGTTGGAGCGGGGTCCAGAGGAGGGCCACGAAGACAATCATAGGTCTGGAACTCCTCTCTTGTGAAGAAAGGTTGAAGGAGATGGACTTGTTCAGTCTGGAGAAGAGAAGGCTGTGAGGAGACCTTACTGTGGCCTTTCAGTACTTGAAGGGAGCTTATAAACAGAAGTGGGATCAAGATTTTACACCACCTGATTGTGACAGAACAAGGGAGAATGGCTTTAAACTAAAAGAGAGGAGAATTAGAATAGGTATTAGAAAAAAATTCTTTACTCAGAGGGTGGTGAGGCACTGGCACAGGCTGCCCAGAGGAATTGTGGGTGCTGCATACAGGTTGGACTGGGCCCTAGGACACCTGATTTACTGGTTGGCAGCCTTGTCTACATCAGTGGGTTGGAACTCAATGATCTTAAGGTCCCTTCCAGCCTATGTAGTCCTGTGACTCCATGAAAACTTACTCCTCCAGGTTACTCTGTTAGCTAAAAATTCAATGGTCTGTTTAGTGGACAGGAAAATCTAAATGTAATCTAGATGCTACTCAATCTTGAAAATGTCCTCTCCCCTCTTCTTTCACTGGCCATTTTGAAGACCTGAAATTTACAAGCATTACCACAAAGAAAGCTGAGAATGTATATTGGAATGAAAGAAAATGAGGCAATATGCAGTGAGCAGAGTGTGGCTGAGGAGCAAGGAAACTGGTCTGGCTCCAGCAGCACCCCAAGCTTGCCACAGAATGCTAGGCAAACATGCACTGTTTCAGCCTAGGGAGACCAACAGACTTAAAGTGCATCAGTAGTGTTTGAATGCTTGTCTGTACACTACAGAGCTATTTTGGTAATTTGGAGATTTGTGTGCAGTTCTGAAGGCATAGCTGATTTATAACCACGTGACGAACTGCAAGGGGTGTTTGCAAAGGTCAAATTAATAACTGACAGAGAGGCTACCAGAAACAGAAAACTGAATAGAATTTGTGATTTTATAATCTAGTGATATGTTAATTTTATGTCTTTTATCTATGTGCATTTTATTAACAGACAACACTCTGTTTGCCTCTCCACTTCCTCAGAGAGAAGTACACAGGGAGGGAAGAAGAGAAGGCTATAGGAGGTTTGGAGGTTGATTTAATTTCTTAGCAGTAATTCAAGGTGCATTATAAAATAGCTTGTGAATAGATTTTCCCTGAACTTAAGGTTTTCAAGCCTTAGAGTGAAGCTCTGAAATCATCTAAAAAGAAGAAATAATAGGAATAAATAATGTAAACAGATTTAAGATGGAATTAAAATATATAGTCTATCTTCCTCAGTTTCGGATGTTTTTAATTATATTATTTTGTCTAGTATTATGTTTTCATAGAATCATTCCCCAAATCCACCATAAGGCCTTCATACCAGCTTCAGACAGGAAAGGACATTAGCATGCTGTCCTCCATCCCCTTCCTATATTATGCTGATAACCTGGGATCCTTCCAGCACCTTTTGTCGCTCCTAGTATGCTCTTCCTTCCTCTCTGCTCATCTGCCTCCTGTCCTGTTTATCAGCCAGAAAGTCAATTTGTAGGTTTAAATGTTATAGTAAAAAGATGGCACTCTGTTTTCTGGAACAAATGTTCGTACATTTTTAAGTAATATTTACATTAATCTTAAGGAAGGAATTCAGAAGGAAGGAATTCGGAAGGAAGGAATTTGGAAGGAAGGAAGGAATTTGGAAGGAAGGAATTCGGAAGGAAGGAAGGAAGGAATTCGGAAGGAAGGAAGGAAGGGAATTTGGAAGGAAGGAACTTGG